>NC_086354.1:20452039-21718706 GCF_036324505.1 Eleginops maclovinus
GGTATCGTACATGTTGGCTAACCGTCTCCCTCATTGGGACACTTTTATAGAGCAGAGCCTTCGGTCATGATATAATATATCTACACATCGAACCTTTAATTGCCGGTTCTCCTCGACCATCTTGTTCATCTCAGCCTGCAGCCTCTTGCACTTCTCCATCACTTTCTTCATCTCCGAGTCGTCCAGGGAGGCAGCGAGAGGCACCGTGGATGCTGAGGAGTCGGACTTCGCAGAGTTCATCACCGGGGCTGCTTTGGTCGCCTCCACGTCATTCTGCCCAACAAGTAAAGAGAGAGAGTGAACCACTGAAGTGAAATTCAGCATGCCCGGGGCTAAGTAGGGAGGTTAGCCTCTAGACGGGAAACTGAGCCAGAGAAAGGCAGCCTTGTCTGAGGCCAAGAAGCTCACAGTGCCAGATCAAAGAGACCAGCGAGGAAATGCGTCGCTCCAGAAGTCGTGTTTGATGTGGCCTCATTTCATGGGATAGACAACATGACGGCATTGGGAGCTTCGTAATGAAAGTACAACAACTGTATTGTAGATGAGGGTTGACAATCAATACACAGACAGGATATGATGTTATTATGCCTCGTACCGCAAGCCGAGAAAAGCATTTATATGAAGAAACATCCAGGCCCAGCTCAATTCTCTACCACATGATATCAATAAGTGCAACAACAAACCGAGGATGCCCGATCGTAACTTACTGTCCTTTCTGTCACACAGTGGGCCTGAGACTGGGGTTATTAAGTGGGAGCATATGTTTTATTATTGTAGGCCCCTCCAAAGTATATTCGAGCATCTCAAATATCCACCACGTCACTTGGCCTAACCACACCTCTTCACTTACTGTGTGAAATCAACACTACGTGAACTAAAAGGGCATTTTAGGAATGTTTCTAATAAGATGATTTGGTTAGAAAACCATCACAACCCTGTTATCTTTGAAAGAAATATCCAGACGAGGCAAAGCTTGTCTAAAACATAAGCAGTTTTACATCAACTTTGCTTAATAAAACTGGCAAAATGATTTGACCGCAAACTGAAACGGGATCTAAGACCGAGAAATTTAAATCTGGCAAGTTATTGGCTGTCGTTTAAACCTTAAAACTAATTCCCTGAACACTGACGATAACCTGTGGTTGTTTAATATTTTCCTCAGGCCTCGTCCGGTAGAAGTAGTGATTTATGGAGCATGGGATTATTTGTTTTGCACCACAGATCCATCTTTATAACTTTGTAGGGGGATAGAACTTTGTAGAATGTGTCAACCAGTACTCTCAGTTCTTCAGAATGTCTGACACTAAAATAGATAGTTTGTTGGTACTGTAAAAATTAGAAGTTAGACTCAAGCCAACTCATTCCTAAATACTAAAGAAATGATGCTCCGAAATGTCAACATTAGCCCTTACTGAACATCTTCATCCTACAAATCTTCCTCCTCAGCAGGTTGCACATCATCTACAGGATCCACGTGCCAAAGCAGAAAGCAGACACCCGTGTTGACTCAGCAGTCCTTAGATCCTCAGTGCAGAGCCTCTTAACGTAAGCTAAATCTGGCTTGCCCTGGTATATTTTCACCTTAAATGTGAGGACCTGCTGAGCTGCTCTCCGGCACTGCTTATATAAATCCTGAACACACTGAGAGCTCATTAATACAGGCTCCCAGAGTTCACAGGGGCACGGGTTAACCAAGAACAAATTAATGCAATCCACTTTTTAAAAAAGGCATGTGTACAGCTTCTTTGCAAACACTCAGATAAAGGTTAAGAGGGTGTGTGCCATGTTTGAGTATAGGATTGGGAAACCATACACCCCCACTAGAGTCATAGCAGAACTGTTAAGACTCAAGGCTTCACCAGGTCTCTCAATACGGGGTCTAAATTAATTATGTTATTGTTAACACACTACTTATGTGACTGGGCTCGATGCAGAAATGGAACGCTTTCTCAGCAGCTGCACTCGGTATTCACACTGGAGCTGTTGCGCTTGATTTAGGCAGCGAGTGACTTTATCTGCTAAAATGCTAAATGCAGTGCGGACGGCACATTTGTTAAACTCTGACAGAAAGACCTGGAGTCAAGAGTAAGCAAGAAAAACGTACATTAGGAGGGAAGAAAACCAGACGCTAAGGTTTTGTACTCCCTTTAAATAATCTTTCCCCGGTTTTGTCATTAGAGCAGCACCCTATACTCAATTGATATTATAGCTGTGGATTCCCCCCCCACCGTGTTTCCCCTTTATGGAACTCATTGGTATTCTGGAAATGTGTCCTTCAGCGACGAAATCACACTTCAGATTCTGATTTTAATTATGTGGAAGTAAGCAGTTTTTAATGTGCGGCGGCACCTCTTACCATTTTATCGTTTTCAGAAGGCAGCTCGAAGACACATCTCAGCTTGGAATCCATGAGATCATCTGGTTTTGCATCTTTCCACTGGTGGAGATGAAAAATGGGCATGTTATTCATCAACTCAAACTGCTAGCAGCTGGATTCACACACACACACACACACACACACACACACACACACACACACACACACACACACACACACACACACACACACACACACACACACACACACACACACACACACACACACACACACACACACACACACACACACACACACACACACACACACACACACACACACACACACACACACACACACACACACACACACACACACACACACACACACACACACTACTTTATGGTTGAGTAAGGGATATATTTTGTGTCACAAGGTATAACACAGGTCAGTAATGAAATACATGTTCCTGATAGAGACTCCAGATTCCAGAGTGCTTATGAGGCGCAGTCCTACCTTTGTTCCTCTACACTTCCTGGATTCTGCTCCTCATTCAAAACAAGCCAGTTCATGAACATGACTTCGGGGTATGTGACTGTTTCAGTGGCTGACTGAGCCTCTGCTGTCCTCTGGTGGACTACTGAGAATGCGTCACTGCTCGATTTGATTCTTTTTTTTTGCATGGCGACTCAGCAGAATGCCAATTACCCTGCCATAAATGAGGACTACATTCAGATGTTTCATTTATTGACATAAACAGCTTTTGCATAATTAGTAGTGGTGTCCAAATGAATGACCACATGTTTTCAGTGAGTAAATATTTACAAAGGAGAGTTGAAGTTTCACTTTCTATCTACTGACCCAAAGCATGCAAGACCCTCTGCCCTTTTGGCGGGTTTCAGTTACGGGTACAGTGGGAGGGATCGGGAGCACGCAGCATCACGTGTGAATTCAAAAAAGCTTATTTTTACTGATTCATTTGAAATCTTTCTACATAATAACAACCAAACTATAACTGTACGAAATGATTTAGTTCCATAAACAATTGAATTGGGTTTTCAGTGTAAACGATGTAGTAATGTTACCATTTGACTCTTATTATTATTTGGAGACTTATTTTCAGTTAAAACATTGACTTATTTCAGCAGAATATCACATGTATTTTGGATACACGTTTCTTTTCGAATCGAGGAAGACATTTCTTGACCCACCGACCCTCATTTGGTGAAAATCTATCAAATTCAAATAGCTTTAGTTTGAACAACAAGTCGTTTATTTTGCGACAGGTTTGGTTCATTTTTTGGGGGGGGGGAGCTGAGTTATACACTATATACTCTAAGAACCATCAGAGACATTTCAAAATGAAAGCGGTTTCTCACAAAGAGAGAATTCTGTTGTTTTTGAAAGAGCAACACAGGAGTGAAAGCTGACTTTTGCATCATCTCAAATTATGAAGGTGTGTGAATTTCCAAACAATAAAAAGGCTAGTTACACAGCTGATTAGTGTTGTGCTATATTGAGTTTAAACAACAACTTTGGGAAAAGTCTTAAATAAATAAACACACTTACCAATGAATCCATGTCAGAGACAGTTGATGGGGCAAAAATGGTCTGCACCATGAATTTGTGTTTACTTTTCTCATTGGGGTCATAGTCAAAGGGCTGTAGCATGACTGCAAAGGAAAACAATATCATAGTTAAAACATTTGAGTAAAGACATCCCTGCACAGAAGAAATGATACCTTAAATATTTAAAGATAACTCATCCTTCGGACATTCTTATGTCATTTGGTCATCTCAAATGGTCACAGAAGATCGAAGGTTTTCTGATAAATAATCCAGTTTTTCTTTAACTGGATCGCTCTATAATCTCCTCACACATCTGAACATAAAGCACTTTATTTTCTAAATGTAATGAAGGTGACAATCTTCATTTTCCAGCAAAAAATACTCAATCCAAATGAAAACAGTAGCGAACAAGCCTCGTGTGATCCGCCTCGATGAGCGGCTGCTCCTTGTGGTTAGCTTGAGTTCTTTTCATTTACAATGTACAATGGTAATGGGTTTACTGAGAGCTGCCTAAATCACTTCACACACGACCAACGGGGGCAGCGTATTATGTCATAATTCTGGATACGATACAAATATTTGGAACATGCCGAGCAGAGAAGGGACAATAACCCTTTATATTTTATTCCTCCAACATTGTCATCAGCAAACTCAAAATATGTTTAGTTCAGACCTACATTTAGGCAGGTATCGCATCACAGTCATATTTTAGATATTGTGTAAACAGGAATACAGGAAGTGGATCGTGCTGTGGTTGCGGTGTAAGTGTGTGGACATTTGAACGTTACCGTTAAAGCGCATTATACCTATTTAAGCTGTCTGCAGTTGCTGAAGGAAACTTTACATTTCTCCAATTTGAGCAAGGAAACGGTCCTTAATACGACTTGATAAACTAATAACAGAGTTTCAGGAGCCCCAGTGATGCCAATCTGACCCTAAAGAGCCGATTGGAAACCTACATTTGCCCAGGGCTTCAGAAGATAGGCAGTTACACTTCAACTTTGCTCACCTTACCGCCTTCATTGCATTACAGCATCATTACTGCTGCGCAATTAAAGGTAGACAGCGATTCGCCAATCATACTTGTCTCGAGATGAAATGTAAAATAATTTGAATATATTGTGTCTTTTTAAACGAGAAAAGAGAAGTTGTTGTTGAATTCGATCATTGAAGTGTCCAATATGTGGATTTGATTTAGTGAAAACTGCTTCCACTTAGCGTCAGACCTTCTTGGACTGTGACCCCATTTTGCAACATGTTCCTGACCTAGTTTCCATCCCAGGTTTTCCCACCATCTCTCCAAGCTTTCAGAAAAAAGGCAGATAATAAATACAAAAGTCTGAAAAACTTACCAGAGATAATGACAGTTGCTCCGGGATCAATGACACCGCTGTTTGGCCGTACACAGTATCTGCGCGGCGCAGTCGTCTTCACTTTGAAACAGACTTTTCTGTCAGAGGGGTTCTTCAGTTTGAGGTTGGTGGTGACTACATCTGTAAAAGGACCTGATGGGAAAAGAAAGACAAACGCAAGTGCATTATTATTTCTGTATTTGGAGTACACTCTCTAGAGGGAACGCATCAGATCTGTAAGATGGTGCAGCTATTCTCATGTCACAAAGCCGGCCTCTAACTTTTTGCAGCACCACCCTTTGTATTGTTAGTCAGCAGCAATCATTTGGAAACCCCCTGCAAAATCCAACATGATCCAAAATTTCAATGGATTCACATTTTTTAAGTGAATTTTGAATACCAGAAAAATGAAGGGTAAATACCATGCATTTTAACATTGGAACTGCAGACTCAAATTCAATTTCAATGAACACCACCTCCCTGAGTAAATTCAATATTTCAAGTTAAACCTTTTCCATTAAAGACACATAAGGCCTGCAATGTTTTTGCCAAGGTTCAAAAGAACTTTAAAAAGATTAGCTGAAAAATACAGTCAAGCTGCAACTCAATAAGGCCTAAATGAGTAAGAGGACTAATTGAATACTGACTTCCTTGGCTTAAAGCAGGATAGTTCTACTGTTAATAGACTTAAAACACCAGGCAAAACTAAACGGATAAAAGCCAGCGTTACTTTCAAAATCAAAGACTTGCAATAAACTTCAGTATTACTCATGTATTGCTTGGTTGGAGCATACTGAGGACTTTCCAGCTACTTACAACTCATTTGTAAGACATGTTTGAGAGCCCCTGGTTTCAGAAGATGCTTTGTTAAAATTGTAAAAAAATTATTTTCAAATGACTGAACTTTCGTGCCTGATGGACGGGTATTACTACCTAGACATGCAAAGCTTATCATGAGACGATCACGAAGATCAGGCGGCTCCAAAAAATATTATGCTCCGTTCCTCCCCAGGTTGGACATCAGGAGATCATTGATTAGCTCTACATCTTGTGACAGAGCTCGCTTCAAATTAGGACCGTAACCAGGGTCAGCACCATCCAGCTTTGATGAGCCATATCGTGAAACTTTGGATCCCAAGATAAATAAAACCCGATCAGAAAATTAGTGCGGAATCTGGAGAGAAAAATATCCCATGATGCATGGTTACATAATATCATGGGGGCTTCGGGTGAGGTCCCCCGGTGTCATCTTTTTAAATTCTATCCCCCTTGTTTTTATGTTAATGACACAATTTCTAATATAAACTTGGGTTTCATAGAACTTCACTCACAGTGGAACAATTTCAAAAAGGAAATACTGCAAGTTGTGAGGTCATGGAAAACAAAACATTAATTTTGGACCAAGAATGCACCTTACTGGTTTGGTTCAGATAAAACACATGCAGGTCCAGAGTTGAGCAAACCAAGGCAGTCTTAGTACATTCTACTAAGTTTCTTTTGTAGTTTGAATTGAGAAGAGTGTTTATGTCAGACACAATCGCTGGTTGTCGGGCGACATATCGGCCAAAGAAGTGATGCATAAAGTTCTGTCAGTAACCAGGATTTAGGTTTTGCCAGGTGGGCCCTGATGTAAAACTCATGAAACATGGGGACACCCAAAACTGTCCAACCGAGTAACGTAATGTTTACCAACTTGATTTGACTAAAAATTAAAAGGGGTTAACCGGAACAACCGCTGGTAGTTGCACTGACAGTGGTCGGTGAACATATCACTGCATAAACGTCTGTGGCCGGAGGGGTTGATTTATACAACATTTGAGAATATGATCTCTTTAGATTCTGTATAGATCCACAATTCATTTTTGGAAAATATCTACTGTACAAAAAACTAATTTGCAACTAAAGGACAGTAATGTTAAATAGGGCTGAACGATTAATTGCATTTGCGATAATATCGCGATATGACAACACGAGATTTTCCAACCGCAAAGGCTGCGATTTGACTGGCCACGTGACTTGCGAGCGGAGCCGAGCGGAGCCGAGTGGAGCCGAGCAAGCAGGGAAAGAAGTCAACGCTGCGCTTGAACCTGTTGCACAATGGCCTCAGGCTGGTCAGAAGAGTGCACGGCTGGAAGTTTGGTACCAAAGAGGGGCGGCTCGTCAGTTGTGTGGAATTATTTTGCCTTTAAAAAGGAAGATGCTGCGCAGCGTCAGGTATTGTGCAGAACGTGCCTCGCTACTGTTGCTACCTCACAAGGTTCACGATTGTAATCACTTTTATTTATTGCTTGTGTTTGTTGAAAAATACATGAGAAGAAGACCTTGAAAAAAAATGTGCATGTTAAATCGCAATTGCAATATTGAAGAAAAAAATTGCAATTAGATTATTTTCCAAAATCGTTCAGCCCTAATGTTAAACAACATAGCGTTATTGGAATTAATATCGTATAATTTATTGAAAATAACAGTAGTTTAACAGTGTTTTTGTGTGCAATTTATTTTTAAAAAGACAGCTATCTAACGTTTACCTATTTTATCTATGGAACAGACATTAACCTGAATACGTGAGGATTATTAAATTATCAAAGTGTCTTTTGTTATTAATTAGCATGAATGACATTACCCTTTGTTTTTCGTTTGCCTTTTTGCGTCTACACATACAATTTACTAGCATCCTTACATTACATATTGATTTTGAATTGAGTCCTGACTCTCAGAATAATAAACAGTGAGAGAGTGAAAGATTCACACCCTCATACATAGTTTCTCCAGAATCAATCAATTCAAAATATGATGGTTAGTTAGGAATCTTTTGTTTTGTTTTAAATAATAACAACTTTAAATAAAGCTGAGTTCCTATGTTCAACTTTCCTTTAGCTCCAGTGTTTATAAAGATAAGAAGCGAAGCACGACCCGATAGGAGAGGCTCCACCCAGCTAAAGCTAACACGTTTTGGTGATGACTGAAGGCGTTGTTTGAACACAGGTGCGTCACAAAGGCATTCCTACAAACCTGAAAAACATTCTCTGCAGCACCTGATATTTCTATGAACAATCACGGCTTCCAACAACTTCGTTTTTCCTCTTTTTTTCAAGCTAGTGGCAGAAAATGTGAGGTGCTTCCTGCTGTGACCTAACCAGGTTGATACAAACACTTGCTGACGTGTGACGTTCTTTGTCAAGATGCAACGTTTCACCTGTTATCCTTTGACCCCTTATTAACTCACTTAAGAGTTGACCAGTGCCTTTGTGTAAGTCTAAGCCCAGAGTTCTGTAAGTTGAAATAATGATCATTCAGATGTTTTTGAATGAGTAAGGAATGTAAGTTGAAAAGAATGTGACTGACAGAGCAAAAGTACATGGCAGGTATGATAATTACAGCTCGTCAACCATTCCTCCAGACTATGCAGGTGAGAATGTAAGGTTACCTGAAGTAAGGTGTAGAAGTTATGTTGGGTGTATTAGTAAAACTGGGACTCAGACAGATAGAACCCTGGAAAGCAGTACTGCACATCAGATATACACCCACATAGCCTGCATCCATTGCCTAAATCTGAGAAGCCAACTTTGCTCAAGCAACGTTAGCACCGTCTCTCTCATCTCGTTGCCTGTAAACTGAGTTAGGGTCCCCCAGGCCTGTCCTAATCTAAAAATACCAGCCAAGGAAAGGAGGGCTGCCCCCTCTAGCTTGCTGGAGGAATCCCAGCAGGGGCTCTAAAGCAGAGCAGCTCTCGATATACGCAGACCAATTTAGATTGGCCTCAGTGACAGTAAAGGAGAGGTGGTCATCTTTCTTCTACTCATATTGCTTCTCAAAGGCTAAATAGGCCCCATTTCATTTTCCTCTGTAACCCACCTTAACTACAGCAAACCTTTATAAATCAAGCTGATGCAGCACTGGTGTAACTTCAAGTCAGCTTTGCAACATTTCATATATCATTTCATAATAAGACCATACCAGCATCATTTCCATTCTAATTTCTGGAGTTTTGTTTCTCAGTAATATAGTTTAGAATATGAGCTAATCATTTATGAGTAGTCTATCAGCCTATTGATGAACTTTGCAACTAAACCTTGCATTTATTCTAGTGAGTAAACGGAGGGTGAAAGTTTAACCTGCCCGATTACAGAAAATGTAAACCTTGTGATGAATCAGAAAAAGCGTAATTGGGAGAAACATCATCTTTTTAATCCGATAAAAGGAGGGGTTCAAGGACATGATCAGATTATGACAGACCACGTCTCAGCCATCAGACTAAATGTCAAAATAAGTTAGGGTTTGGCTGAGAGAGACGCATTCATTTAGGTATTTGGGTTTAAGTTGTACCTCTGACTTAAAATGTATCCTTAAAAAACTGATCCGATTGATGCAGGCAAAACCTTCATTCTGTATTTGCATTACATCACTGAAGTTGTCCGATAAAGCACTGTTAAGCAGTTGCACTGAGCTCTACATTATTCAGATGCTCATCACTACTGTAACATTTTAAGCAGCTTGTTTTAAAAATGAACTCACCATGCCTTTTGTTTTTGTTTAAGCTTTGGCCTTTTGCAATTACATTTACTGGCATGCTCCATTCATCACCAGAAGACATAAACCTGATGCAGTCAGGCCTACTAGTAGCAGAAGAAAACATTTATCTAACTGGTTATTTAATTTAATATAGTACAGACAATGGGTGCATATTTTTGGGATAATAGAGGCTTTCCTGCTTCTTCTCAGTCCGTGTTATCATCAGGTGTAAAGTTCAAATAGGACACCTCATCCCCAAAACATCTCTGTAACTTCCCCTAAACCAAAGCTATTATGCGGGTCTGGTATTTTGACTGTTGACCTTTCCTACAGTCCTGTCATGTCCAGGCTGCAATCAGTATCCACTCATATCTAGTCCTAACTAACAATCAGCATTTATGATCATCAAGACAATGAGCTGAAAGATGTGTGGTTCAACCACAATGCTACACTCATCAACAATAAAACAGTGTCTCATTGAAAAATAGGTTTGCAGCAGAGACTCAAAACTGGGGCAAAGGCAATTAAGGTAAAACAATTCTGGATTTAAATGAATAATGTTCACAATAAATCCTTTAATTGCTGGGAACGTTTTACAACACTGTTGTCTGGAGAGACTAGCTTACATCCACACAACAGTTACTGTTATCACAATTACTTCTAATGGTCACCTTATAAAAAGAGCAATGGTTGAAATAAAAAAAGTCACAAACTTAAACTACATATGGTAGTTTCTGAAACCATGAGCAGGTCTGCAAAACAGATGTGTACTATATTGAAGGGCATTTACTTACTAGTTATGTTACAGATTCAGATGATTAGCTAACAACATATACATAGCAGATTTGGAGGAAGTTATTGTACCTCAGTAAAAGTATAACTACTATAGTGAAGGGATACTCTGTTACTAGTAAAAGTCCTGCTTTCAAAATGTTACTCAAGTACAAGTACCTTACTATTACAAAATATACTTAAAGTACCAAAAGTAAAAGTACTCCTTATGCAGATTGGTCCATTCCAGAATAATATACGATATGTTTTGATTACAATTATTGATCATTAAACTGTTATTAAAGCTGGTAAAGGTGCAGCTACTTTTAAATCCTTTGCATACTGCAGGGTAGTTTGTGAATTTACTCCAGGTGTAACTATATTTTTATCTGAGTGTTGTCTATTTTTCACATTAGTAATACAAACTCTGCAAAGTAACTAAAGGTATTACATAAATGTAGTGCAGTAAAAGTACACCATTTACCTCTGAATTGTAGTGGAGTAGAAGTACAAAGTAGCACATAACTGAGTGCTCAAGTGAAGTACAAGTACCCCAATATTGTACTTGAGTAAATGTACTTAGATACTTTACAGCACTGGCAGTAGAGCAGCTAGCTACATTAGCTAGATATCAACTTTTGCATTAGCAAGCTAGCCTAGCTATAATCAGCCAACAGTTCCCAGACACATCATTGAACCTTATCATGGACAGGCAAACACCCAGTGGTAATCTAATGTGTGGACTGCTTTGATTTACTGTGATTGTAAGGTTAATGGAGTTACAAGAAAATACATTACTTAAGGAAAGTGTTATCCTACAGGCCATGAGACTGTTATAAGTCCAGCGCTCTGTGCCTTCATAACCTCACACCATTTATCCGTTTGCCTCTCACAACAACAAGCCGTATTTTATTCAGTGTACAGTATTTCATTAATATTCTACTTTTTAGATGATCTTATTCTGTTTTACATGAATATATTTCACTCCTCCTGCATTTACTTTCACATTAGTCTTGAAACACTATGCCCTATTTTTATTTCTAGCACTATGTTTTATAGTTTTTTAGGCTATATATTTATGTTGAATTGTTGGAGGAGCCTGGGACTTATATTGCCATTACTACACTGTGGCTACCATGCATATGACAATCAGTGGAGGAAAGTAACCAACTACAATTTCTCAAGTACTGTCCTTTGGTACACATTTATGGTACTTGAACTTTACCTGAGTATTTTCATTGTATACTACTTCATGCTCCTAAACAACAACATTTTTGAAGCAAATGCTGCACTTTTTACCTCATATATTTATTTTACTGATTTATTTTCTTTCTAAATTCAGATTCACACACAACACTCAGATAAATAAACATTAAAATATGATTATTTGGTATAGATTAAACCATCCAATATTTTATCGAAGTAACTAAAACCATGAGAGGGTTAAAGAAAAATGAGGTGGCAGCAATTATGCTAAGAAGTTTTCTCTTTAAAACATGTAACAGTTCTAGCTTTTTTAAATGTGAAGATTTGCTGCTTTAGCTTTAACATATTTTTATATTTATAGAGTTTATTCTGCATTGGGTACTTTTACTAATACTTTAAAGTATATTTTTCTTTCTCGTTGCAGTACTTTTACTTGAAATGTAGTATTTTTACAGTGTGGTATTCGTACTCTAACTCAAGTAAAGAATGTGAATACTTTTGCCACCACTGATGACAATAAAGCCTTTGAATCTTGAATGAGCTAAATGTTGCTTTCGTTATTAACGTCAGTTAGCAAAGTTTGTCATTCAAACGGTCAGTTCCTTCAGACGTCAAACATTACACATGTCTGGAAGGACACTACATTTATCACAAAAACGTAACTCCACATTACGTCCGAGTGCTAAGCATTTCAGGGTAGGCTGAGCCCCAAGGAAACAACAGTTGCTAACACCTTTTAGCCACAGCATAACGTTAGTAGCTCATGTTAATACTAAAGATACTTCGTTATGTGCTCACTTCAGCTAACAACAACTGGCAGTTATCACACATTCTTCCACCTCTCGTTGCTAGGTGTTGTCAGGCATCAGGTCACAAATGGCAGCCGGTCAAGGGGCTCGCCACGCCGGCTTCCACGTCACTACAGCTCGAGGAGGAAACAGCGGCCTGTTTCTTTCCCTGGCTAACTTAAAATGGCGGTTAATGCTAGCTAGCTTACTAGCAGCGAAATTTGCTTAGAGGGAGTGTGAAATCGCTTCACTCAGGTAATTTTCCGCCACCACGCCAATAAATGTTGATTTACGTACCTTTAAATTTGAGGTCGGCGGGAGGGTCAAGGATAAGGATCTGTTCCAACTTTGACATTTTGGCTGCACTGTATTTCGGTGTCGGGGAGTTATATCTGACAAGTGGAAATCCTAGATCCCCTGCTGCCACTACTGAGTCAAATGCTGACTGGGCTCTGCGGACGAGCATGTGGGTACAACTCTACTTGAACGTGCGTGTGCACAACCCTGTTGCGCGTCCACGTGGCTCAGCAACTGATGTGATTATGGCTAAACACAGTCATACTGCGGTTTACACTGAAACGTAAGGACAAATAACTTAAATACATTTGACCCCCTGGCATTTTAATGGATGTTACGTGGTCTATGTTTGTGGTTTTGTACTTGTTTTCTCTTTTCAATTTCATTAAGAAGATGAGAATTCTTATTATATGCACAACAATTGGCAATGGCAATCTTTGATTGCAGATCACTTTAATTCTTATTAAATATGGAAAGGAAAAATCACTTGAGTTAAAGCATGATAGCCTACTGCGGTTACAATAAAAAGGGAAAATACTTTAAATCAATTAGGAGAATCCTTATTTGACCCCCTTGGCATTTAAATGGATGTTACGTGGTCTGTGTTTGTGGTTTGGGTTTAAATACACACTGAGGGTGTTTTGTACTTTGAAAATTAACCTGATTGGGACTTGTTGGTTCCTCTTTTCACTTTCAGTAGTAGCGAGTCAACATTTCTTTATTATCATATCATTTGCACAACAATTACAGATTGGCGATTGGAATCGTTAAACTCACCTCCCCAACAAAGCTCATTAAGTATGAAAAAAGTATATGATAAAAAAAACTACCAAATTTAAAACATTACAATGAAAAGTGTAAGTTAAACATAATGCTTCAATACAAATACAACACAAGTTTATACATTTGAAACTTTTCCATTATAATTATCTTTTAAATGTCTTCATTAAAGCTGTATTACCAGTTGATGTAGCCAGTAAGTACTCTCTAAATTAAAAAAAGTAAACTAACAATCTTTTAATCAATCTTTATCATATCTTTGAGATTATGCTGCAGATTACTGCTTTCTTGTTTGATACTGGGCTGAAACATATTTCAATAAGAAATAATACATCTAATATCATCCCGCCAGTTTATCGGAAAGGCTATATTTCTTTAATGATTTATTCGCTTTTTGAGTAGGTCAGGTATATGTCATAGATTGGATTTACACTTTTGTTTACCTTAAAGATTGCCAGTGTCATAAGTGCACTTATTAAGACAACGTGTGCTGTCAATTTCAAAAACCACATTATCAACACATTAACCAAACAGGCGTATATATTTGTTATTGTATTCAAAACTAAGACTGAATAAGAAATAGAAATACGTAACTTGATGTATACAGATGGGAAACCTGATGTATCATACAGTGTGTTTACTGTGTTGAAGCTACTAATATGGCACTTTTCTCTCTTAGAGACCATTGAAAACTGTGGTTATGGTTAAATCCATCTCCGTGGCAAGAAGTGTAGCCCCCCCCCCCTCTGTACACTGCTGAGGCAGTAATCCATCGCAGTGAACTGAATAGGACTCTGTGCTCCACTTGGTGTTTAATTTGTTTCAGATTTATTAAAGGGTCAAGTTACACAAATAGGTGCAAAAATAACACAAAACTGATTTGTCCTATTTTTGGTGTAAAAGGTACTATGTTGTTGGAGAGTTATAACTCTTAACACACTTTGGAGAAGTTGTAAGGGAGTGATAAAACAAGTCACATTGCCCTCACATAACTTGGTATGAAGTGACTGATATAAAAGCTCCATCTATATTGTGCAGCCAAAATCATGTTCCCATGACGTCAGGAGACTAATCCAAGTCGTGACTTTTTGTTAGTGAAGCCCTTCCTCCTATCACTCATCTCTCTGGTCACTAATAACACAACCTTAAAGCAGTGAAGCTATATCCTGGTGTCTTTGACATTTAAAAACAAACATGTTATCCTGGGTAAAAGTAACAGTAACAAAAGAAACACATCGATAATCACGACTTTATTACACTGATTAAAATACAAAGTTATTCTGGTCTACAGAGGATACAGGGAAGCATGACTTATGCATACTTTGTAAGGGTGGGTGCACATTATTGGCAGTTTCATAGTTGACTTTGAAGCGTACACTTAGTCATGCGTTATTCTTGCAGTAAGTATTTTTAAGACATGTCATACATTTGTTTAGAAAAACATCAAAAAAGGCATTTGTGCGGGGAAAAATATAAATGAAAATCTCATGACAATGTCAACATATTACATAAAATCTTATTACATGTTTTTGCTCAGTATCTCATCATCTCTTGTATGGCTTTATATCACACTGCATTGAAAACATCTGGTCAACCATGCAGCTCCTAATTCAGTTTCAACTTTCAATTTCAGCCAATCAGTGCGTAACATTTTAGTGGAAGCAAGGCCACAGAAATTAGCAGATCGTTGAAAGCAGTTCGGCGTGACTTTACATGAAAGAGGAACATTACAGATCAGCAAAAATAAGACTAAAAGAATAAACAGCTTTGAATTGAAATCCATTATCCCATCTTTCATGTTGGTAAAAATGGCGCTTTCTTAAATAACTTCATAACCAAATTAAGTACAAATGATTTCATGATTATTTCAAGCTTTCGTAATGTAGAAAAGAGATCAACTATAACATACAAAACCATGTATGAAAGCCAACGTTCATGTAAAAAAAAAGAGTTCTGTAACTGCTTGAACTCTAACTAAAAAGTGACTCCAAATTAATACTGTTAAACAAATGCAACAACGCTGTCGTTAATGTTTCAAGTGGTCAAATTTGGCACTTCTACCAAAACAATAGCAAACATTTCCACTACCTTTTTAAATTGAAATTAATACGTTTTCAGGTATTTTCCCATATTTGCTTTAAGAGTTTTGTTTACTCTTATGGACACGTTTAAGAGTAAAACACATGCAGGTCATTTTTCTTCCTAACAATATAAAATAATCCCGTTTTCAGGGTGAAAAAGAAAATCCTTTAAATTCATTCCCTGTAGTGAAATCTCAGACGACACATTTCAGCATGTAGAAAAAAACATCTCCAACAAATAACCATGTAAACAATTCTATTATTGATCACAGTGTTTCAACAGGGGCTGTCATACTGGAATCAGGCCTGTAAGCTGTTTATCCTGCAGCATTATCGTAAAACCCTTACACAGTTAATGTGAAAAAACACACAGCGTTGAGGAATGTAAAGCCGCTGCATTTAGAGCCAAACACAGAAGTGAGTGTTTGTCTAAGGATCTCAACAACCTCCTATTCAATGTACTCTAGTTCAATGTGACACATACATGTTCACAATGAGAGGAAGAGAATAACCTTGTTGAAAAATAGTACTTATTAAAAACTTCATTCAATGCGTGCCATTTAAGAGACACGGTGCAAGTAAACCAACAGAAAGGACTCCTGAAATGAAACGTAATTGCCTCGATAATCAAAACCAGGCTTTAAAAAGCAAGGGCTGCACCGAATGTCATTTATTTTACATTCAAAGCTTATATATAGGATACTATATTTGATACATTTTGAATTACCTCTGAATGTGTGGCGCGCTGTTTTATGACATCTTAAAGAAATGAGTAATTGTGGTTACATAGATGTCATTTATGGTGCTGACACTCCTTTTGATACAGGTGCTTGTCTCCATTTGGCAAGAGCAAACCGTTTTCATAATAATGATGTGGTTTTAAAAGGCTAAACGGCAACAAATATTGATTGTTTCATAAAAACATGTTGTGAATGTTGGAAAAGATTACATCTATCTTTTTAAATACATTATAACTTGGACTGTACAACTTGAGAATGAGAATCTTTGTATCACATGAATCATCGGAAAAACAATGGTACGCAGAAACCCATTTGAATCTCATTCTACAAATAGTGTTATACTAATTTTATTAGACTAGCCTAATCTTTATCTGAAGTTAGTACAAATACCGGGTTTAGGCAAAATGAGTAAACAAAAACATGCTGTGCAGCTTTCAAATCATTATACAAAAAATCAAATGTCAATGCTTCGACTTTTCGGTGCAGCCCTACTTGGTATTAATGTGTGCTTCATTTTAAAGTTAGTTTTTAAAATGGGATTAAACTGCCTCTTTGTACTGAGCTGTGTGCCGTATTACACAGAGAGAACCCCTTGATGTAATTCAGGCAAAACCCCACCTGAGGGGGACAAACTGAAGGCTTCCAGACCTCATAAGAGTTTAAACTATAATTATAAAAATGTGCAATGCCCCTCATAACACTGATGTTTCATGTTGACAAGCTGACCTTGGTCTGTTCACAGTCTTGTCCTGTCTTTCCCCAGATTAAGACACTGCATTGTGGACTATGTGCTGCCCAGTGGGTCCCTGGTGCTGAGGCACTGTGGTACTAGCAGCATCTCCTGGTGGACGGAGCCGGCTGTCGGGAGAGTTTAAAGGAGTCGCTGACATCATCCTCAGGGTTTTCCAGGGGTGGGATCTGTTTACCTAAACACACATCACAGCGTCATTTACAGATTTACAATGGAAGATTTGATTTACTCTTCTCACTTTTGTTTTAGTCCCATTTTCTCTTGACATTTCATTTGCTTACTTAGTAATATAATAAACAACTAATAAACATTCCTATGTTTCTTGTTTTGCTGATATCAGGCGACTATGCGTACCTTGAAAAGTACAATACAAATCAAATGTATTATTATTAATATCAACAAGTTTTAGGAGAAACATGTGAATATGGTAAAACATTGAACCAACCCAGTTAATTACTGACATTGTAAAACATATTGTTTGTATTACAATTTCAAATGTTAAGTTTGAATAAAATGAGGCATTATCTTACACAATATGTATTCATTTGCATATATATTTGGACCACATTGTGAACTTTGAATAAAGCCAGGTTCAAAACGTGTTCCCTTTCATTTTTATCGACATATTAGAGTCAAAGGTTTTTTAAATAAGGAATTTTAGATATCTCAATAGGTCTGAAAATACTGTCAACAGCCATTCAACAAATATTTCGGCTTGTTTTTAGGAATACATCAGGGTGTAAATAATATATGAACAAACCTCTCAGTATATACTTCATCATAAAGATAGGAATTAAATTGAAGATGAAATAAATGTATTTATAAAATGTAATTAAGGGAAATTCATGATTAAAGTTGTAAAGGACAAATATAACGGTGTTTATCTGCCCCACACTTTGGCAAAAATACCTTGGACTTGTCATACAATTGAAGCGTTCTACCCCAAACTAGGATTATATGGCACACAATAAGAGAACATATAAATAACAGCTGCCGGTATCACAGAAAGGCTCCTCTGGCCTCAGCATGAATCTCCTTTCATACTGCTTACTTCACAAATAATACAGACACACACGGCATAGAAACAACACACAGTAAAGACATGTAACGTACTGATTTTCTGAAAGAGCTCCTCAACATTGACAGCATTTCTGGCACTAGTCTCGATGAAAATAGCTGCGATGGATTCAGCAAACTCCTTCGCTTCCTTCATAGGAACTTCCCTGAAAAAGAGGAGGACACTAAAGTAAACATGGAGTTGGTTTGACAAAAGACAAAGAAGTTACACAACAACACTACTTTATTGTTTGTGCTCAACTGCTCAAAATGAAAACGAATTCGGTGCAGAAATGTTTAATATGTTCAGTTTCCACTAAAACATTTTCATAATTTCATGTTCGAAATACACTACTGTCTGGATGAATATACCTGCACCCCCCCCTCTGTCTGAAATGCTTTGTTTTAGCACCTGTCTCTTTAGCACCCCCCCCCCCCCCCCGACAAAATACCCAGTCTGCTGTGATTGGCTTGCAGAAAGTATGGCACACCTTTGCAAAGGTAGCGGTCAAACCTTTGTTGAATAAACTCAGATTGGACACGGTATATCATCAAAAGCCAGCATGTGATACAGGAAGTGAGGTGGAATCTTACTTGTTGTTTGCCTCATGTATTCTGACCAACGCAGACACACAAACACTGACAGGGTTGTCTTAATTTACATTTTTGGGGGTTAATTTAGCCCAAAACTGACGTGATCAAGAATTGAAAAAGTGAGATTCTCTCGTCGTTTCCCCTTTAAAAAGAGCAGTTTTACAGTCCTTTCTCCAACTGCACTGAACCTGCAGGGAAATAATGGCTTTTATAATACAGAGATGTGTTTGTGCTAATTCAGGACTGTTATAATAAGCCTTCTATCAAGTAGTAGGTGCAAGTTGAATATAAGCCCCATAACATACAAGAGAAACCATGGCTTCGGACTACAAAAGGACCGTATGCTCACCTGATGTCTCCTAAATCATTCTTGTTCCCTGCTATGGCTACAACGATGTCCTCTGGGCCGTGTTCTTTCAGCTCCTTCACCCACTTCTTCAGTGTCTGGAAAGAGTCCTGACCAACAAGAGCACATCACGGTCAGGGAGGTTCTTTATGAGAATATGCATTACGCTTTTCAGACTAGTTTCCATGAGCAGTGCAGGAAAGAATGACATTTGTAGGCCATTGAAGCGAAGCATCCCAGAGTGATGGAAAAGGGATTTAAACGTTAGTGTAACCAGCTTCTTCTGCTTCACATATTTAATAAACCAGGGAGGTTCTGCACACACCAGCAGCTCTAATGGTACCACACGTTGTTTTATTCTTACCAGTTTAGTAATGTCATACACAATGACAGCAGCAGCCGATCCTCTGTAGTACATAGGAGCTAAAGAATGAAACTGTAAGAGACAACATATTTATAGAAGTTAGCAGGCTCAATCAATATTTCAAATCAAAACCCAAATATCAACAGAAATGCTCCGTGAAGAACACTTAAAAAATAGTCGAACACAATCTTTAATATTGATCGTAACATTGAAGATGACCCATAAAACATTGTTCTGTGAGTAGAAAATGTCCACAAAGGTGATGCTAACTTCCTGACAAGAGGATATATGACTGTATTCAGTTGAACATGTTCTAAATATAGCATACACTCTTTTTTTAGGTGGCTGAAATATATCTGTTCATTTCAAATGTACTACTTGCTTTTGTGCATGCAATCCAGACTGTTTCTCCAAACTGGGGGTTTACTGAATCTGTTCTAGGTAAAAGACTGACTATGTATAAGCTCTTTATAAAGCCCCCTCTCTTTTACTAGCTACCTTTACCGCACATCACCACCCACAACTGCAGTCAGCTCTAATGTGAATCACATCCTCTCATGCTCATGACAAACCATCCGAAAACATAATAAACGTCATCACCAGTTTGCTCTTAAGCAACACTCGTACAAAGACAGTGTGCGTTTGGTCAATGGATTTTTAATCCATGCAGCCAGAGATTATAGTATTCACAGAATTTTAAAGAGAACTTTGAACTCGGGGATCACAAGATATCATTTTCACATAAAACAAGAAATGACTAGTCTTTCCACACTGTAAGCATTCCTCGCTAGTTTTAACTACCGCCTCCATAAAATGAATCACAGTGAGGGTACTGTAGTCTCATGAGCTCTGATACCATGTCAATCATCCCTTTCTACACCTATTAATAATTATATGTCATGGGGAACATTGACAGGTAAATTATTGTGTCACTGATAGCCTCCTGAAAGGGAAATAATGGTTTTAAAGTCCTATCATGTGTCAAAACTAAAGTGATAATTTAGGTGATTAGGATTTCTGTTGTGTGTTCACTCACCCTTTCCTGTCCAGCTGTATCCCAGATCAGAAACTTGTGTAGCTCATTCCCAGACGGCACTGTTTTGGTTAGGAATGATGCTCTGTGGGAGATAAAAAGCACTTCACAACAATGTTTCCACACGTTATTTGAAATGCACAGGAAGCTAATCTGTACACGTCAGCAGGAAACAAATAACACTGAGAGTAAAGATGGTGGACACTGATCCCTTGTTGCCTGAAAGCACAGAGGCAGTGTGTGGTCAAAGGCTGTGCAAAACAACCATGAAACAACAAAGAGCCAGTACAATAACCACTGACGACCGTAGGCTAGGTTTAAATATGACTGTTTGTGAAAACAAAATTATAAATTCACCTCAACTTATCTCAGCCAAAGGTTGCCAGTCTCACGGTTTGTGAAAGGTTATCATTTTGTTTGTGTGTTCAAAATTGGTATTTATATGTTCTGTACTAGACTCCAGTAAGCTTTAATGATATGCTAATAGTGACAACCTGTCAAAATATGCACAAACCATTAGTGTTTCATAGACTCGGGAATATGTTCTGCTTTGCTTTTGTAAGATGGGGTCTTTAAACATATGTGTACATCCCCTAAAATACTTCTTTTGTAGATGTAATTTAAATATTATTAAATATTTGATCGTGTGCTTATATTTAGATTTTTAGACTATAATCAAATGTATTAAAGCCAATACCTTATTTGTAAAACCTTCCTGGCAATTTTATTTTTCCAACATGGCAATTATACTGATTCTGGTATGTATGATTGGGTAATCATTTTGGGGATTTTTTACAATTATTATTATTAATAATAATATTCATCATTAATTTAGTATTATTGTTACCTCTTTAAATCACACTGATTAACTGAACAATGAGTCTTAGTAAAAGGATTGTTTTTGATTATTATGATGAGTTATACTATTGTCATGTCAACTAACCTCACCATTAATATATAAAAAATAATGACATAATTAAATGAACTTTTTTTCACTTTACATCTCACATGATCAAACTGCTAATTTAGACTTTGGACTAGATTTAATATCAAGCCATGAACTAATTTGGAACTTTAAAAATGGGGAGGGCAGCTGACTCTTTGTTGTTTGCTTGATTGGATTGTTGTTTTGATGTAAATGTGTCATGCTCTTACCATGCCCTTTTTAAAAAAATTGTACTGCAGTGCTCTTACCCTATTGTGGGACTTATGTTGTGGTCAAAATGGTCCTGAACGAATCTGCAAACTATGCTAGATTTCCCAACTCCAGTGTCCTGAAAAATAGAGGGTCACACATCAGTCACACAGCACTCCTGACACACACACACAGAGTTAGTGGTCTTTATTGAACCACATTGATCATGCCTGTGTCTGGTCACATGCTCAGCCCATCACAGATACCTGTTGGGCATGAATCCACTCTCAATTGTTATTCAATTTGAGTAAAAATAAAATCTTTCAATCGCCAAACAAGTAAATGAATACGTATTTTACTTTTGTACACTGTTGACTACATTTCCAGAGGCAAATACTGTAGTTTTTACTTCAGTACATTTATATGACACGTTACTTTACATTTACAAATACATGTGATATGCTGAAGTGATATGACCCAGTAGGCCTACAATAATACTTATCCAACCAGCTGTATAGTATGAAAGTGACCCTCTGTTAATGAATTACAACATTAAAGTACCCTTACATGTATTTGTAAATGATTGATTTTGTTTCAATAACTTTTTGCTGATAATACTTCTTGCATTCAGGATTTTCACTTGTAATGTAGTATTGTTAGACTGTAGTATTCAACTATTACTTAAGTTAAGGGTCTGATTTCTTTTTCCATGCTGTTCTCTTTTGCATCATGACTTTTTTGTAATCCAGGCATCAAGGTAGGTCCAATTCTATCTTCTATCCATATACTGTATTAAGGAGAGGACAGTTTATAGATAACCCTGGTCCCCAATTAAAATGCCTGTTGAGCTTGTCAGTTCCTGTGGCTGACTCCAAAGGTTTGATTCAGATTCAGAATACTTTATTGTCCATTACATTTTCATATAATGGAAATGTGTCTTTGGCACTGGCAATAAAGACAATAAAACACTCACAATACACAGTACAACACACACTTCATACACACAAAGCATCTTATATTGAATAAGTGGCAGTCTTAATAAAGTACAGAGTGATTTGTTCTTCCACTGGCTTGGGTCCATTAAAAAAATCAGCTGTATTAAAAATAAATGATTTACTATTTGTTCAAATTAGCTGATGGTGTTGGTTGTTTGGGTCTTATAACAACAAAGAATATGACACTCCTGTTTTGCAATACTACTTATGTGCAATATATATATATATATCATACATAGTATTGTTATTTCTGGCTGCTGTCCCTTAAATTAGACAATTCATGTTCTGTAATAAATCTGTAAATAACTGCAATATATACCTCCACCTTTAATCCTATCACCTGGCTGCTATCTCACAACCGTTATTGGATGTGTATTTTGTACATTTTGTAATTTCTACTTTAGTATTTTGTGCATGCTTCTTAATTCATATTCTATCTTTGGCTCTTTACTTGCTGTAACAATGTCCATGTTCCCTCTGTGGGACGAATAAAGGTATTCTGATTACTGAGGCTCGAAAGGGGGGTTTACGTTTTGAGTTGTTTAATGATTTTGTAGCTGTAACAAGTTCTCATTTCCCCTTTAAGTCATTGATAAACTACCACTTTGTAGTCAACACGCAGTGCCTGAACATCCCTGTCAGTCTATAAACACAGACGGCAGTTTCGCTAACGCAGCAGGAAATATAACTAACGGCTCGCTAGTAACGGTTGGTATGACAATGACGTAATGGGCTATAAACTGTCAACAGGCGTTAAAAATATGAAGATAAAAACAGACAGGAAACCACAGTTAGACGATTAAAAGTAACTAAAAACAGACGATGAAAAGGAAATGTAAAATGACTGCTGCGCCCTGGTTTTCAGTCAACTAGCTCAACAACAGTTTGCCAAGAAGGAGTTTTCCCTCAAAGTGTATCAACAAAAAACATCTTCCACTTACCCCTAGAAGGCAAACTTTGAGCTCCCTTATGGCCATGGTGAGTTGAGGTGGTTTTTAAATCATTATTTGTCTGTTTTCACTCAGTGTCTTTGTCCCGTCATGCTTTAAACTTTTTTTCCTCCTCTTGGGTAAAAGACAGACCCAGCCCCCGAAACAGACAGACTGACCATCTCTAATGAACTGACGTCAAGATGTAAACGTGATATAAAGAACTTCCGGTGTTGCCTTTCAAAATAAGACTCCAATACAATGATGACAAATTATGAAATCTTTAGCAATAATCTGCTTGGAATAATAATGTCTAATGACCAATTGTATAGATAGATACAAGTCCTTTTATGGTGTATGATTAAGGTAGGATTAAAATATGTTAATGAACATTTTGTATACAAGTAGGACTTTTGTTGGTTTATTAACTATTTGTGTTTAATAACACTATGATGCTATATTTTCCTCAAACTCACAGGAATATGTTTTCCCTTTAGCATACAAAACTGAAAACAGCCTTTTAGTGTCAAACTTTGCATGTATATTATTCTGCACAGACGTTCAAGTGAAGTAAAAATGGCCAAAATGCATTATTAATTGTAGGGAGAGATTCAATAATAATAATAATCATAAACATAGATAATGTCAGTTTGTGCTACCATAAAGAAGATACAACTAGATTTTCATCAGTAAATAAGTTCATTGCCACTAAACTTGAGTGATTTGAAAATGGAGGAACAAATCACACAACATACATTAATCCCATCAAATTATAGTTGAGCTTTAATTTTGAAACATTTCTTGTATCCGGTCTTTTTCAGGCTGTGTAGTTGCTACTTGACACAACTACTTTCCAAATCGGAAACCAGATAAAGCAATGACAAAAAAAACAAAGGGGTGGTTTCACTATCTCTTGGCCTCTTGTCCATCCCACCGCCTTGATTCACAAAGGTTTCCAATTACATGCTTCACTTCCTCAAAATGGATGCAAATGTTGTGCAAATATTTTATGCAAAACCTCATCAGGTTGGGAGGGGACATAAGTATTTGGACAATGTGTAATGGAAAGTAAGGAAGTACTAAATATAGACTTCACTTCCAGTAGACATAGTTGACTGAAGGTAAACAGTGGGCAGTCAGAAAAAGACAAATAGGCAGATACATTTATTGGATTGACATTTTATTCTTCACAGCATTATTTTGTCTGCAACAATAAGCTACAAAAAGCTTGGAACAATATGAAAATAACCTCATGAGAAGCTTCTGAGCCCAAACTAGTATGTATTTGCTTCAGTCACAGGATTAATAACACGTTGAACCATGAGTCCAGATGAGATTGCTTGATTTACCCGCAACCAAAGCAGGGGCATTCACACTAGCATACTCCATACAGCTCATTAATAAGAAAAATAACAAATGACAAAACACAAGAGCTGAAAATACAGTATGTTTGCAATCTTACAATGATATACACAAACGGTAAGTTAGTCAGGTCATGCCTTTGCTTTAAATATCACTGAACAATGACAGTGCTTAGCGAGTCATGGATCAGTTGTGAAATGAAATGATTGACTTGTGATCTTGAGGGTTTGTTTGACTCATTTCCAACTGATGCCATGAACAATATCTCCACACATGAAGTTAAAAAACAAAACATGAAGAAATACACAACGAAACTAAACAAGCCTCTGTGTCTCTGCACACATTTTGGCGACAATAATCATCACTACAGATTTGTTGTTTCATCATTAAATTGGAAAAAATCCTTTTCCACGTTTCCTTGTTTGTGCAAGAGAGAGCAGAGAAGATGATTGCACAACAGCGTGTGACTGTAACAAAGCGGCCTCCAGCTGTTTGTCTACATTTTTTCCAGTGATGAATATTCTTTTAGTTGCGCATTTGTTTGCCGTTAATAGTTTTCATCCACTGGTCAGTTGCGAGGTACAACGCCACTGTGCTTATGTGCATCTGCCGTTCAAAGAAAAGAAAGCACCTACGATATATCTTTACATATTCATATATTACCAAAAAAGCTGTAACTTAAAATCAATGCATTTCCCGAATAGTCAACCGTATTCTTCAGAATACTACTTAAATATATAATATATAGACAGACCAATCATAAATTCTTCATTATTCAAAAAGCTTTTTGTATTAGTGGTTCTCTGGCATCTTCGGTTATGGCACAGTGGTCTCTATCCTAATGTCTTATTTGCATTAAGGTGAGGGACATAGTGAGATACAGGGAATATGGTCTGGTCTGTGTTTATTTCATGAGAACCAGGAAAAGAATAAACGTTATGTCTGATACTGACAAGGCGCCTGACTGTTGTTACTTTCTTCCCTCCCCTACCTTTCTTTATGAATCCCTTCATTTCTCCTTTCTTCATACAGGCTTGGCACTGTGGATTTGATTTGCTCCACCTAGTCTTTCGCAATAGTAGCCAGTTGTCCACTACAGCTATATTTTATTTGTATTATTATCATTTTTTATTTGCGTGGAAAAAATGGGAAAACAAGTTGTGTGATTTCTGCTTAAAGAGTCGGGACGCTTTAGACATACCCGCCACTTGGTGGACACTATTACTGATGAACTCATGGATCCAGCAAAGTGAGATCTCCAGTGACACTACAGGACAACTGACCAGCGGTAGAGACGTACAGCAGCACCGAACACGTCTCACATGTTGGTGTCCCTCCTGTCTTTGTTTGGTGAGGGTTTTGAAGGATCTTTAGCTGCTTTGCCATTGGCCGATGCAGCGACTTCTACGCCGGCAACCACAGCAACGATGGAGCGCTTGGTTTGCTCCTCTGCGCGGGGCTCCGGGCTCGGCTGCGGGGGCGGGGCTTGCTCAACTGGCGGCTGGACGGTCAGCTCCTGCTGCAGTTTGTGGCTCTGCATGAGGCGGAGCTGTACGCGGAGCTCCAAGATGGCTTCCTGCTCCTCGTGGATGGCCTGGTTCAGGTGAGTGTTTTTGTTCTACAGGAAAATGACACACATTAAATCATCTTTCAGGTTTTATAAGGATCACATCCGTATTTTCAAATCACATAATCAGAAAGAAAACCATGTCATGTCACCAACGTTTTGCTCACCTCCAGTTCCTCGTTTTGCTTCTGCAGGTCCTCCAGAATCATCTGCAGCTCTTCCTCATCTTCACTCTCGCTTTCACTGTCCGACGAATACTCCTCTGTCTCACTGCGCCCCTGCTGCCGACTGAGGAACACACCGAAGGTTTATAATTCATATCTTTAGTATAGTTTAAAATATATTAAGGACCTGAACATTTTCAGTCTTGTCTCACCTCTGTATGTCTGCAATCTCTGCCCGCAGTCTCTCGATTTCCTCCTTCTCGGTGGCAATCTGTCTTCGCAGCACCTGCTCCAGAGAGATCAGCTCCTCCTGCTCTGTCAGGATCTCGTTTTCCTGATGATTCAGGGGGAAACACAAAAGTTATTCCATCTCAGGTTGGTTAGTAAGAGCAAATGGACTGTAGGCAGAATTTGAATTAGTTCATTTATAAAACAATAGACACATATTGTGGCATTTTCTGTGTTTGTTTACTCACCTGTGCTAAGAGGAGGTTGATGACTTCCTCTTCGTTCTCGGTCATTTCCTCTTTTGAAACATCTTCCTTTGAGAGGCTTGCTATCTCCTGGGCTATCTTAGTCTCACAGTCCTAAAATTCAAAAGGACGAAAGATAATGAAATAAAAACTATGTTCAAACTTTTCTTGTTTTCCTTGTACTTTCAAACTTATCAGAGGGACATAAATATCTAAAGTACTGTTGTACTGGATTGCCTTATATGGTGTTTATCTGTGTGCTTTATGTGTATTAGCCTGCTTTCAATCCAGTACAAGCACTAAAAATGTACATAAGTGCAGTGATCTAAAGTAATCCAGGTACTGACAGTAGTTTTGATATATTAAAAAGTGAAATATTTATATTTATAATGCTCCTTTAATTGTAATAGTTATATCTGTATGCTCTTGAACAGATAAGGTTGCAGATTCTCTCTTTAACTTTTAACAAAAAACAAGAGAAAACATAAAGATGAAATTGACTGATTTTAGTTTTCCTCTAATTTTCTTAAGCTATTTCAAAAGATTGTGTCGTCAATTGTTCTCATAACTTCACAGCGCCACTCTCAATATATTGGTATGTTTTATCACAAAAAATAAAACACAGACAAAAATATTTTACACAGAACTAACCTGGCGCTTGGCCTCCCTCAGTTTGCGTTTCAGAGCAGTCAGGATTCTCTGCACCTCCCAGAGCCGCTCCTCTTTAGACAAGTCCTTCACCCCCGCCTGCAGGTCCCTGTGCAGGCAGTTCAGCAGGAACTCCTAACACACAAACATATTTATATTCAGTTTTCACTCCAGAGCAACTTAAAATGACTTCAACGTCTATGCACAAACCTTTAAGATGCATGTCATTTCCCATGCATTATTTAAAGGCGGTATTTCTCTAGAAAGAAATCCAATTAGGAAACAGATTGATTTTTAGGACTGCCTTTTGCAAAATCCCTCATGAGAAGTTGAAGAAGGCAGCAGCAGGTTAGGCATCTCCACTTTTGGTTTTATTTTGCCATGTTTTGCATGATCTGCCATATATTAAAGGACAGGAACTTCTGGCCCACAGAGAACAAATATTAAGTCCCGGTACACCGAGTATCAGAGGCAAAGATGTGCGCTGCAACAGAAGCAGCTTACTTTGCTAAATTCCTGCTGCATTACTTTGCATCTACTCTCAAGACTTTAATGCCTAAAAATAGTGTCTTGCTTAAGGACTTTTTAGGCAGGTTGCTGCTCCCCAAAAAGAACAAATTGATGTGTTTCAATCATTTGTTTTGTCTGACAAATACTCTATTCACAATAAAACACAGTGTAAAAACGTTGAGGAATAATGAAGGGTTATGTGAAGGGTTGCCTGTCCGGTCTCTGGCTCCAATTTCATACTAACCAGACATGAGGGAGGTGTCTATCGCTGATGAAGCATATTTTGAACATTGTAGCCTCACCTGTCTTCGGATTTCCTCTTTGACGCTCTCCTGGGTCTCGGGCAGCGCCGGCATGGTGGCCATGTTAGACCAGCGGAGCGGCCGCACCACCGGCTTCAGGACCACGTCTCCAAACAGCTCCCTGACGTGTGTGAAGAACATGTAGAGAACACGGTTCCCGATCTAAACACAAGGTAAACAAATCAGTAAACACATAGCACACACTCTGTACACACTGCATTTAGGCTTGCAGGGTGTGTCATACTGTTTGTAAAAGTTAAAACATCTTCTCTACCACACACACATTCCTGCATATTGACACATTTAATTGATCATTAATTAAGAGAAGTGTTTATTTGACGGTGTTGTTGCTCCTGTTAATTCAGAATAAGTGGAGCAGCCACAGCGTTTCCCCTGTGGGAATAAATCAGACTCACTAAACTAGGCCAGCGTTTTAAAGATGAACTGGCTATTTGATCCAATAAAAGCTTGGTTGGTTTGTTGCTAAGGGACTGTTTCTTATCCTGGAAGTAGAGCCTGATTTATTTTTCTTTTGGATGGTTAGTTGGCCTGTTGCTGTTTAATTTCTGCAACATTTTAACACCTATTTTTGACCTCTTCATCCACTCAGCTAGATCTATGCTTCCCCTCTGACCTGTATGGTTGGGTTGAGAACAATGGAGATGTTCTGAATATTCATCTTGGTCTCCAGCTCCCGGGTGATGACGTGGTCCATGTGCGTGACGAGCCAGGAGAGAAGCAGTCGGCTCTCCGGCGTCACTTCGGCCAGCAGCCTCTGGAACTCCGTCATCTTCTCTGCCTCCACCTGCCGACCGCAGGCATCCTCGAAGCGCTGCACCAGATCCCGACCCAATATGTTCTCCGGCAGCTCGCGCAGGTACTGCTTCAGGAGGCTGGCCACCGTGTGTGGGTCGTACTCCTCCAGGCAGGGGCACTCCTCCCGGTCGTACGCTGCTTTCAACTCATCCACCTTGGACTTCATACCTGAGAGGGAGAGAGGTTGATGTGAGATTCAGTTGAAGTATGGTAGTAATCAGGGATTCAATTTGGTTTTATGCCTCATGTATAAAAGCATGTTTTGAATGTAGAATTTCAGCGTTCGTACCTCTCCTGCTGTTCCCTCATGCACCAATGAAATCGGGATTTAACCTCCACTTTATTTAAATACTCACACCTTTCGAACAGCTTTCCCATTTGTAGTTTGCCTTCACCTCTATTCAGTGCAGTTCTAATCTATTTGACTTGACTTGATTTTAAGTCTTACAAATAATAAACCATCTTGTAACTTTTCAGTACACATGTTTGAATTTATCGTAGTAAAAATACCAAACAAAACAATTCTTAAATGTTTCATACTTAGTGCTACATAATCATTTGCATTCAGTTCATCAAAGGTTCCGGTTTAACGTTCAAGTAGCCTACAAGGTAATAAATACGTAGCACGTGCAGTGCAGAGAAAACAACATGGTTTAAGATCCTCAATAACATTTATAGATTCTGCTGAGTTGTTTTTATTAATTAAGCTACTTATCGCCTGGTGGCTTTATTGGTCATTCTCGTTATACTGTTCTCTTTGCGTTTTTCCCCCTGTGATCCAAACTGATTTCTTAAATGCTCCCTCTGGAAACAAATTCGTACCAGCGTAGGATTTGAACCCTGAGTTATCCCTTATTGCACCACGAGAGACAAATCATCAGCTCAAAGTGTGTGTACCTGAAACTCGGTAGATGCCTTCACACTTCATGCCATAGCTTTCGATGTAGTCTACACACTCTCTGAAGACGGCTGGCAGCTGGATGCCGTCGTACAGAGCGGTCCGCTTCACGGCTTCAGTCAGAGGTGCTCCGAAGATGGGCCTGAAGGTGGGGACCTCCACTGGGACAGGCTCTGCCTCTGTTGTGGGTTTCTTCTTCTTCTTCTTCTCCTTCCATTGTTTAACCACGTCGGCTGCAGTCAGATCCTTTGATTTCTTATCTTTGGCTTTGTCCTCCTTGGGACCCTTTTCCTTCTCCTTCTCCTTCTCCTTCTCCTTTTCCTTCTCCTTCTCTTTCTCCTTCACCTTGAATTCCTTCTCCTTCTTCTTGGAGAAGCTGGGCTTCTTGAACACATGGATTCCCTTGGAGCGCTTCATCTTGGACGGGCTCTCTGCTTCGTCTGCTGAACTGTCCTCCTGGAAGGCGGCGTAGCCCTCCGCTAAGAAAGTAAAGAAAGAGGGGAAGAAACAGAAACAGGGTTAGATTTGAGGGGAGAAACTCCCCCGTTTTCATATCCTCCTCCTACGGCAAAACCATGATAGCAGTGAAACAGAAACAGGAAGAGAGGTGTGTGAGGGAGAGAAGATAGCAAAGGAGGGGGAGAATGGGGACTTGGAAAAGAGGTCAGTCACAGATTTAGCATAGCTCCCACAGCACCTTATGCCTCACCAATGTGGAAATGAAGATTTTAGTTAAATACATTTATGTTTTGATGTTTTTAATGCAATTAAATCTTATTCACTGCGTGTTGTAGGAAAGTAATATGAGAGCCAGGTAAAATGAAAAGGCAATGATTGATTGACTCACCCTTGTTATGAGGTCAGCATTGTTTAACTGATGATTTATAAGGCAAGACGTTCTAAAAGTCCTTCAGAGAAAAACACTTCGGGTCTTATTTCTAGCTGCATTAAGTTAAGATATTTAATCCCTCACTCCAAGTCTGTAATCCTCTAGAGGACTCGCAAATCTCAATATTTTAGAAGAATTCCTCTGACCTCCCTCTAGGACAAGCTCAGTTAAAACCTTTTTCCTGACAGCTACACCACACAGTCAGAGAGTCAGTGGCCTCTTTGTCTCTTCTAATCTACTTTACTCGGTTCCAGTTGTATAACATTTCTACCCAAAACACACCTACACTCGTCTCTGTGGGTGTGCTCTGAACTGTCCATCTCTTCCTCTCTCCCACCACACCCTGGTGATAGAGCTAAAAACAGACATGGAAAATATCCTGATACTAAATGGGACAATGTGCCTGAACACAACTCAGTGAAAGACACTTCTCCGTGCTACAGGCAGATACAGCCGACAGGAGGGACAAGCTGGAAGCATGCTCGTTCAACAGCTATTACTGAGGAGATCTTTGGCAACAATACAATGGTAGCCGAAGCACTGTATGCATTTATTAGCTTCCAAATGGGATAGGAGAGGGAATGTGAATGTCAACTAATCCTATCAAAAAAACTGATGTCCTGTATAAAACAAAAAATCTACAAAAGCATTAACAAGCACTAAACTGTTTTTGCTCATGCGAGAGCTTTGACCAAGAATGTAAATCCTGCCCATTACTCAATTAGCATTCATTTGCATGCGATACGTATACCGACTCGTTTATCTTTTGCATGCAAGGTTGACAAAAGGCTATTTCAGATGTATAAGATATTATGTAATAATTAAGTAAGGTGTTAGTACAGTAAATAAAATGTGTGCAGCAGAAACAAGCATTCCGTGATGGGAAACTTAACATAAAAACAAACATATATCCTAGATTGCGATTTTCAACATGTTGTATAACCAACATTTTAAAATACATTTTATCCACATACCCATTATATGGTTTTGTTATTTCCATAAATGTTTTTATTAATAAGTCAAAAGAAATATTAGGATTACTCTGACCCAGACTTGTAGCGCAAAGTCACTTAAAAGTAAAGTTTGTCCTGAGCTTTCAACCATCTATCTTAACTTTGACAGAGATTTAAAAATGGCTTGCAAAACTTGCCGTTAAGTGACAGTTACATAATAAACCCTCAAGGTGAAATGATAAGATCTTACTTCTTTTCTCCTTCTTCTTGAACTTGTTCTTCTTCTTGCTGTGCTCTTTGTCGTCGTCTGAGACGTAGGCGTCGGGTGCCTCGTGGTGATGTCCATCGTGAGGCGGCGATGGTTCTCCCGTGCGGTACAGCCCGGGGAACTTGGTGGGACTGATCTCCTCAGAGCTGGGGGTGCGAGCCACGCCCCCGGGGTGCTCTGCCCGGCGCTGCTCTACAGGGCTGCTGCTGGGGGGCAGGAAGCACTCAGTCATGACTTCTCGGGCCAAATCACTCCTCCGACTGGAACATCACCTCTCCATCACACCTGCAGCGGACGGGATAAGAGGCTCTAACAACATAGTCTTTTATTCCACCTCTCAAAAGATCTGGGTTCAGTTTGCCTACACATACTTCAAACATTCCTCCCGCTTGGTTATCATGCTATCTGCCTCTTCGTTATGAGAGAGACAGTGGACAGGTCTGTGAGGTTTTATAGCTTTTGGAAATTCAGTTGTTGCAACAAAGTTTATAATTGAACATTCAAACTTTATAATGAACTGAAAGTTAAGACATGGCCTTAAGCCTTAATTAAAGAAGGGTTGAACAATAGATTTATTTAAATGAATAAGTGGAACAGTTTCTCTGGCCCTACTATGAATCTGCTTAGCACAGCAGAAGTGGCTTATTCTGTTTGAGAGGAAATTATAGCACCACAAATAAACATTACATTAAGAATAGGAATATTTAAATGAAAATCCAAACATGTTTGCCTCATCAAATAGAAAACCTGTTAGATTGAAGGACAATGACGTAAAACAATTCAAAATATTCAAAAACATTTTAAACATTTTCAAAACCCAGAGACTTAAAAGTGGGATAAAAACATCTGTAGTCCATTCCTGCTTCTTATTTTCACTAAACAAGTGTTGACAGTATGAACAGAACAAATGCAACAATAACGTCTACCCAGCAGATGGTGCTCTGCCCTATGAACTTCTATCACTTCCTAATTCCGATTCAGCCGATTCTCACAACCTATTGTCAGCAAAATCAGATCTACAGTCCACCCCACCATCATCATCCACATGAACAGAGGTTTAGCAGAAACATGGCCTTGCCGTCTGTCCACGAGCAGATATTTTCTTCAGCTGTATGTTACACAAACATTTGAAACGATTGTCTGCCTTGTTTATGTCAAACACCACTTTGGCCTCACGTACACGCTTTGAATGACTCCTCTAATGAAATATGATGACTGTTTTACAAACCTACTCGATCGTGTGCAATAATTACATTTATTCTGATCCAATATAATCTTATTCTAGTGCAAAATGACAACGTATACATTGAATGTATTTTAAAAACTGTTGTTGTGCATTGTTGCTGAAGTTGTTTGGCTTATATCCTGGTGTTTTTTTGTGTCCTTTAACTCCACTGATCAGGACTAGCAGCCCTAATTTCGTTGAAATTACAATAAAGGCTCAGCTGTCAGTGTGTATGTTGTAGGAAGACAATTAATTTACGAAATCACTGCAAAGGGGTGGGGTGTATTTATAAAAATGGAAGTTTAATTTACCTTCCTAATCACTGTAATAATGTTCTTCAAACTGACGGTAAGTTGAAGATCTCATGTGACAAATCAATACAAAACAAAACCACACATTTAAATCTAGAAGTCAGTGTGTTGGATTCACGATGCACCACCTAAAAGACACAGGTGATAAATGATGCAAAACCACTGTCATTTGCTTACTAACACTGTCTTAATTGAACTCTGGACAAAACCCTGTTAATTAAGTCTGCCTGACATCTTAACCTTCCTTCGCTGTGGGCAGATTATCCTTACTATTTTCTTATCCTGTCCTTTCTATATAACGCTAATGTTACTACAACCACTCAAAATTCATCACCTTCCTGTTACAATACGCAGTGTAATTCTTGCAGTAAGGTATATAAGTAAGTTGACATTAATAACATTAAGAAAGTAGAAGCTCTCTTCTGAATGGAGGGGCCCATCATGCTAACGTCAGTTCAGCTAACCTGCTAAGCTAGCTCATTAGCCAGTCTGTACGTCGCGATTAAAGCGGCTGTTTCCTTCGTAAAAAAACAACATAAGATACAAAGTAAACTACATTTGCTTAACTGTATTTCGTAACCGCTGCACTGTCATTAAACACGCAAAATACAAAAGACAAGAAACTTTACCAAAAACTATCCCGTTCGGTCAGTTTCAGTGGAGCTTCCGCTTGTCTGTATTCTAAATAAACCCATCTGCGCTTGCGCGAAAGCCGAAATGCATGATGGGTGATGTAGTTCGAACGGTACGTTTCCGTTTTCTTCCTTTATAGGGTATATTGGAGGTCAGCAACCAACGATTTAGTGTATTAACGCCACCTATTGGAGAGGAATGAGGAGCATTGGAATTGGCAAACAAACACAATTTTTAAAAAGGGATAAATGAAACAATTACAAAATGAAATGTATCTCAATCATACCCGTTTCTTTTAAGAAATGTAGGAGAATGTATATTTCTTTTGTACTATAGTTTTCTCCGGTGTAATTATGTTATTTCTCATCAATTTATCCTGATATTTGTTACCTTCTTTTTTGTCATACCTGTTAAAGCCTAATAGTAAACATGTTTGTGTTAATCCTGTGTCCTATTTTCAGGTGGGTCAATATCCTTTTTTAAAATACCCTAAATATGTTTATGTCCCCTAGGACTCAGTATTCTAAGTTTTGATAGTTTTAACCTCTGCTTCACCAAACGGTATTTGTATATCAGATAACTGTTGTTTTACAGTAGTAAATGAGTAAATATTGAAACATTTCATACACAATATCCTGCCTTCATGCGATTTTCCAGCCTTACCTAAGTTCTCTCACCACAAAAGTATAGTCTATGTAGGTTTCCTTAGCCCAAAATAATCTGGAATTAATGAAGAATGTTTAGGCTGTGGTCTCATTTTGATCTTAACCACAAGTGTGATGTTATACAAGCCTGCGTACAAGATAAACTGTCAAACAATGTTTTGAAAAGCAACTATCATCTAAATTTGGTGAAACCACGTGCTATTCTGAGTCATGTGTACTTTCCCAAACTCTGCGGTTACACTCTGTACCCTGGTGGTCATCACGGACACATGAAACACATTAGTCCTCTGATCTTTGTTGGCACCATCTGCTCCAAACCCACAGCTGCAATGGCAAAATGAGGTCGTGATTCAATATCATAAAAAAAGGCAAACAAGGTCTCATTGTGCGGCCGGCACATTGGTCCGTGCAAACTGCAGTTTCATGCCAATTGGGAACAGAATCAGTGATAGGGCACCCTGCTGCCTTTTGAGAGCGCACGGGCATCACAAAGAGCATTTGTGTGTGAGGGATTGGCATCGGTAAACGTTCCCTTTCCTCTCCGCTTGCAAGCGACAGTCAGTGAGCAGCTGAACACCTGTGGAGCAGAATGGTATAATAACAACTTTGTTTCCCCAGGAAATGATGCGTTTCCTGACTCGGACAACACTAGGCTAAGATTAAAGCCGGAGACATGCAACTGGCGAGGACAAACATTTACTATTCCACTCATGCTATGCATTTTCATTTTTACACATCTTTTAAAAGGAAATATAGTGAAAGGTCAGCAACCTCTCTGTGATATAAAACAGATCCATGTCACCAAACATTTCTTTATTTGGCACGAGACTGGGATTTAGCAGACCATAATTGTAAAAATACGTTATTCATATACACCTCTAGTAAAAAACACTATTGAAAACATATCTAAAAATATACAGTGAAACATAACAGCAGAATAAAAACACTTTTGCAGGGTTTGCAGGAGGGCGTGTAGGGGGTATTTTACAAGGTAACGGAGGAATGCTAACACATAACAGTCATAGTTTCCTCTGCCCTCAGTCCTCTGGTATGGCCCACACATTGGTACCAATATGTGCCAACACTTCAGAAGAGACAGTTCATGCACTTCACAGCCTTGCTGCCGTAGTCCACGCACTCGGGTCCGATGCACTGGCAGCAGGCGTTGTGAAACCAGCGGTACTTGGATCCTCCCATTGACTCACAGTATAGTTTACACTGTCGGATAGACACGCAGTCGTCAAAGTAGACCACCGTGCACATGTTTTCTGAAATAAAATATACAGGGAGAGAAAATAACACATGAGTCACGAATCCAGTAAAGAGTTTTTTTTAGTTTTACAGTAATTACCTTTAACCCTAAATGTTGCTACTTTTACTTCAGGGGGAAATTAATTTGCTGCGAATAAGCATGACCATATGTGTTGGTGAGTTTAATGAGTTAACTTCTCTGCTCTGTGGGAACCATAAAGAGTGTGTCTTCAGGAGGCAGACAGCCAAAACACCCACAAATGAAAATAAAGAAAATGGCAGTGGAACAACACTTTTAACCCAGTTACAAATCCCTAAACTTGAGGTCTTCTTGGCAGCTCTGTCCCCCCTGAAATGACGAGAACCTGATCTACCCCAAACTGTTCTCAGCTCAAGACTTTGTAGAGTGCTTCAGCTCTGAGCGAGGCCTGATTTTATTACTACAGGTCTTAGTGAGTGTGCAAAATGCAAATAGGGAATTTGACTGGACCTGACAGGACCAGAAAACTATGTAATAATAAAGAATGTGAGCAAAGCACACTTTTCCTCATGTATAACGTATTCAGAAACTGAATGATTGATGTGGATGAGCTAAAATAGTCCTTCGGTTGGTTTACCTTGAGAGTCATAGCTGGCGTGGATGCTGTTGGCGGGCACAGAGACGTTCTGGTGCGGGTCAAGCGACTCGAGGAAGGAGACCATGTTCTCGTGATGGGAGAGCTCCTCGGCCACGGGGAAGGAAACCACCATCATGTTGATCGGAGCCTCGCCTTCGGTGAGGGCGCGGAACAGCGAGGGGATCGGGCGGTGCAGCTCCTCCACCGTGCTCTTCGACGTGGCCGGGGTGTCGCTGTAGTTCTTCGGGTTACACATCCCTAACAGGAAGAGATGGATGGAGATGTTAAAAGGTGGGTTCATGAAAATATAGAAAGAAATTCCTGTCTCTATTGAGAGGTTGAAGATGATGTACCGGTTTTAGTGATACAGTATATGACTTTTCCTCACATACCAAAAGGGTAAAGCAAAACAAATGGGACAAATAATAAGGACAAAAGCAATACAATTAAATAAATTACACTGGGTATTAAAAAAAGATATGTAAATAATAGACAAAAAACAAGAATGAGAAATGTATGCATTGTGCATTAAAGCGAATGCTCTTAATTATTTTATCCTTTTTTTGTATTTATATTCTAACATTTATTTGTTATTTTTATTTATTGTATACGTCAAAATGTATAATATATATTACCGAATATATTTTCTTATTCTTTTTCAGATTTGTTGGTTTTATGGCACTGCTGTGAATATTGTCCCCCTCCCGTTGGCTGTTTTCATACGTTTTTACCAGGGGCTTCACAATGTCAGACTTTTACTTTAAAAAAGGGGCCACCATTCAACATTCATGATAACAGTATTATCAAGATATCTCTAAACAATTTGCAGGCCAATTTGGTCCTTGGTGATATGACTATAGCCAGGATTTAGTAAATACTATGGCCATGAGTTAAAGTTCTCCCACAGCAGAAACACAACTACCTAAGACAAAGACCACTACCTAACTCAAAATGCTGCTTTAGAGCCTTTAAAGCTTAGGAGGTGGATATCTTAAAAGCTGGGAAATAAAAGCCAAACTAGTTAAAGTCTAAATAAAGCTAAACGCTATTTGGATCTCGTAAATTGACTGAACTGACCCTCGTAGCACACTGGTGACAGTTAAATGGTTTCACACATGATTTCAGCTCACAGAGGCAGTTTTGTAAAAACCACACAGCTGTCATGAATATCTCATCTCAATTAAGATCCTTTTTAACACTTCATTTAATTTCCAAAATACAGTAGTGGCCCCACATCCTCTGATAGGATCTTTGTAAACCTTCAAATGAGTCAAAGTGAATTACGGCTAATGGGTAAATCATTTAATGGGGAACGGAGTTTGACAGAGGAATTGGATTACTTACCATTGCTAAAAGCAGAGCCAGAACAGCTGTTTTAGATAAAGAGTACACATGGGTCCTCCCCCCTCCTCCCTTCCTCTAAAATACCCCCCCCTCCCCTCCCTTTCTGCTCCTGCTCTAACCACTCGCAGATTCACACTTCAAAGTATCCAGCGTTTGGCGAAGATAACATGTTTAGAGTGGAAACTTACTTAAAGTGGTCATAAGGCTAGCGTAGTAACAGAAAACAAAAACAAAAAAGCTATAAAAGAGAGATATATTCTAGCTCAGAGCTACAGGCTGTCCTCGGTGTGTTTTAAAAGGCTGTTCAGCTCCACCTCTGTAACATCTGTGCAGCAGCAGCAGCTAGTTCAGCTCGCTTAGTGTCAGATCGTTGCATTTGTGTTCCACATGAAAGAGTTTTAATAAAGCCTCCCTGTCAGCACGTACAGTAATATCTGTCCATCAAAGCTGATCTGAGAGATTAATGGTGTAAAGGGGCTGGGTCGCAGGGGCGCGGTCGATGAGGGAGCCAACAGTGGGACAGGACGCCATAATAATATTTTTAGTTTGAAAATCAATGAAATGACTACATAGAAAAACTAGACAACTACAATGTGATAACACAATCAGAAAGAGATGCAGAAATGACCAGAGGCACAAATCAAGACCCAAATAAACCAGGACTATGAAGCAAAGCCAAACAATTACAGACAAATGTAACAACACGATAGAAATGACCACAAATACACATGGAACAGCACACAAAAACAGATGCAAGACAACCACAAAGAGTCCCAAAACATGCAAAAAGATCCTAAAACGACTAAAGACATGCAAAACTACCACAAATGGCCGGAAAGAGATGCAATAAAGACCAGGAAGTCTATCCAAATTACGTAAAATGGCATGCAAAAGGTTGCCGAGTGACCCCAAGAAAACACAAAAATGCAAATAGGACCTAAATCCACTAAAAAGAATCATAAAAATGGGCACAAAGATGCAGAATGACCTAAAAAAATAATAATATCAGAAACAGAGACAGAATGACCAGCAAAGCCAATCAAAAAGACTTAAAAGAGATGATGCAAAAAGATGCAGACGGTCAACAAAGTCACAAAATGTTAAACATTTAGTGAAATAACTGAGGAGGTTACACACAAAACAAGGGATAAACCCTTAAAAAAAAGACACTAAAAGTTTGAAAACAACTCGGTCTGGGTCTTCCAACACATTTGACTTATTTAAGTGTGTTCTTACGACCCTTTAAATCTGTGCCCAGTTCTGTCCCGCCTCTGCCGGTTTGAAGCGTTAACAGCTGAGGAGTTACCAAGCCCAATGTTTTCTCGTTTCACAAATCCGGTTGTTTCGGATCTCGCTGGGATTTACACCCCCACCGCACCTCGCCGGGAGGCTGAGAGTCAAAGATCATTTTCGCAGGTCGACCTCCTCGTCCCCTCTCTCTTCCGGCTTCCTTCACGCTTTGATCTCGCGCAGGACCTCGACACTTCCTGTCCACATGTGCAGCAGCTGCTCACTAGTGACAATATTCCTTTAATTTCCTCCTGGCTTCTGCGTCACGTTAACCTCGACGTTGTCACTTCTCAGAGGCACCTTCATATCTGGCTCCCCTCGCCTCACACTCATCTCGTATCAGAGCAGCAACACTCAAACAAACCGTCTGCTTTCTGAACTGTCAAGAGCATTACAGCCACAGTTTCACTTTACCAAGAGAGAGTGCTCTGCGGTGGGGTGATGGAGAGGTTAACAAGACTGAAGTGTCACATGTATGGAAAGAGATTAGTGCCAGAAACGTTTTAAATATGTTGCAATCACAGTGATCAATTATAGGGCTCACTGCATACTTCCTGTTATCTGTATGCAACTCTAATCAACTGTATATAACTTCAGATTAATTACCTGCTTTATGTTTATCGGTATAAACTGCAAACTGACTAGACTCATTGAACTGTATACTGGTACAGTAAATACTGCAGACATCGTAGTTACACATATATTTTATGCACACTCTCAGGTATGATAAGTAAGAGGTATGCGAGTACTACTGTGTTTTATCTTTTTCCAATTGTTGTAACTTTGATTATTTTTGTTACTTACATATTTATTTTTTATCCCTGCTATTATTGCCCTGCTGCCTAAATTACCCCAAAAGGATTTATAAAGTTATATCTTATATAATCTTACTTTAAACATCTAATCAATCGTTTAAAATTACAGTGCAGTTTATTGTGTAAAATGATTGTATTTTTTTAGTGGTGGGGATAATGTACAGCAATTAGGCAACTATTGCAAAATTAACAAAAGGTAAAAAAAACGATGAAATTAAAAAGATATATTTAATAAATGACAATAAGGAACAGATTTTAAACTAATAGTGACAAAATATATTGTTTTGATTAAATTAATTAGAATTCATTTAAGTAGAAAACTTCTAAAAACTGAAATGAGTTGAACTATATTATATTTATTGAATTCAGACTGAAAACGTCTTGATATATTGAATAAAAAGCAGCAGTCGCTCTAGATTACATATTTTTACGAGAAGGAAAAACTGAAGAAACTAAATGGATTTGTCCAAACTAAATCAAAATCAGACTCAATTTCACTCCTGTGGTTTAACTTTAAAGTTGTACCTGACAAAGTTCATAATTCATACAATTCAAAAACAACCTTTGCTGGCACTAATCTCTTCTACAGATGTTCAGCTCGACAGTCATAGCGGAGCGTGGGCTACAAAGTAGATCCCGAAATGAAATGCTGACTTAACTTTGCTGTCAGCTGTAAAATATGTAGCTAATAAACGGAGACGCTCACTCACCCACGCAGTCGCAGCACTCTTCCCAGAGGTTCCCCAGACACAGCATGCACTCCTTACAGCAGGAGCAGTTTCCGTCAGACGGACGACACTGGCAAAGTTCCTGCAGGACACACACATACACACATTAAGCAACATGCATGTAACATATTAAACAGAACCGAAGATCCTCAATATCTCCGTTTCCAAAATAATGTGTATAAGACCGTCTGGTAAGCAGGAAATCGACTCACTTAGATTTCACTTCATCTTCATTTCTTACATTAAGAAATGTGCTTGACATCGGCTTTTCCTCTTTATCAGTTTAACAGATCCTGTATGTCTATAAATAATCATCACAATTGAAAGAAACATCACCCTTTGAGTTCCTGACCAAGTGTTCTGAGAGAAACCCAAACACAAGAACCATTTTTTTTAGCGTACTGAAACATCATCATCTAAATATTGTAAACAAGCAATTTATTTTAATTCAGTTAGAAGTCAGGAAGCATCTAGGTAAAAAAACAATGCTTAGTGTGTTTTTGGATGAATCAATTCGAGTTAAGAAAAACAAGTAAATTCTGCAGGGAGAAACCAAGGCACACAGCAACAAGATGCATCAGTGGTGTAGTAAATGGAGTGTTGATACATTATCAACCCTTTAATTTGATTCAATTCAAAAGGTTTACTCTATAATTGTTTTTAACATAATCATGTGTTTCAAAATGCTTCATTACTGCGACTTTGGACAAAACTGCAGTGGAAACAATTTTCTCATTAAGCCTATTCATGCCATTTAAACAGCACATAAAAAATGTAATGAAGAATTATTCTCAGTATAAAACATGAAGGCCTCAGTGTTAGAAATCCCCCAGCAGACTCAACAAGTGTCTTTGTTGATGCGCAAAAAGCAGACGTACCATTAAAGCACACAGAGCAACAGCAGGTTCCCTTCATGCACAGTAACTATTACTGCTCACGGCATGTGTGGTGTCTATCAAAGTATGCAACACCCCAATAACTCTGAGGGAGAAAAATAACCCTCTGCTGTTTCCATTCATAAACAGAGCAGGTTCTGACACGTCAAAGTTCACAGTGTTCAAATCATTTTCTTGAATGGATTTACACTGAATCTGAGGCTCAAGTACTGTACTTAAACGTCACACTTTTCCCACTCTAGAATTTAGAGGGGATTATAGTTGAGACATGTACCTGTGTTAAAAAAAATCTGTTAAGTTTATCAAAAATAAAATTGTTCTCAGTGAAAGTAACAGTTAAAATATTCAGATGCTGCTTTAACACTAAGGAATCAGGAATATAGACCCAACAATACAATTATATTATAAATAATAGACTTATAAGGAGACATGTTGCACAGTGACTACTTTTTATTAGTTGTTATAGTTGTTATATTTGCTGCTATTACCTAACCCGCGTTTTACCTCAAAAACTAAAGTTGCATGAGTGTAATTCTTACTCAAGTTCAAGCAGACATATTTTGTACAATATGTATTAAAAAAGGTAACGCAGTGCAACTACAACAGGAGTAAAAAACAACTTTTATAGCATGCTTTGCTCAAATCAACAGAAGGGGAAACAAGCTGCCATAACTCTTCTAAAAAACTCTGAAATATCTTCATCCTCTACTGCTCTTTGTCTCGGGGGACGGAGAGACAGTGAAGGAAACTAAATGTGTAGGTGGGGTTGAAAAGTGGGTGAGTTCCTCTTTCTTTCTTCCCCCCACCTCCCCGTTTTCTCCTGACACAGAACAGGGAGCACATTCCTCCAAGTCAAGGTCACTGCGATGAGGGAGGTGGAGGGGGGAGAAACAGAGGGAGGGAGGGAGGGAGGGAGGGAGAAGAAAACACCTGGAGAACAGAACATGTCTGCTCCCACCAACAACACACTTTCCCCCTCCTTTCCTCCCTTTTCCCTTCAGCCTCTCCCCCCTTTCTTTCTTCCCTTTTGCTTTCTTTTTCTGTTATTCTTCTCCTCCTTTATATGTTCACAGAAGCCATGTCCTACACAAAAACAGTCTCGCCTGATAAAAGACTCTCCCATGACTCACCAAGTGAGGGATTGCAAAACCACACACAGTTCACTTAATCACCAGCCTCTCTATCCCCAAACCTCTGATCAAGATCTGATGCCAGGAGTAATTATGACTCTCCAAGGTGGAATTATAAAAAACTAAACAGCTGCCCCGGGGAAAAACAGGGCTCTCGTATTTCACAATTCAGGAAACTTTAAACAACCATTTCATGGAAATAAAATATGCTCTAACAGACAGAGCCAGGAGATGGTTAGCCTAGCACAAACACTGGATACAGGGAGAAACGGCTAGCTCGTTCAAAGTTTAAAATATCTACATTCTGTCCCACTTAAATAAAGAGTTCAACATTTTTGGTTATACACTCTTTCACTTTATTGCTAAAGTCTACTATTAAATGAGAATATTGGTACTTCCACTGTCTGCAAAGTTAGAAGCTAGAGCCACTGGGTCATTATCTAAGGTTAGCATAGATACTGTACTGCTGGCCCTTCAAAAGCTTAAAACATTTACATAAAAACACTACATTTCTAAACTTAATAGTTAAATATTGTCAGGAAAAGACCGATTCACATTCTGGCCAAGTTTTACCTATCAAATAAGATGTTTTATTAGATATAAAGCTATAGCCAGGAGGGGATTAGCTTAGCTTAGTTTAATGACTGAAAACAGGGCGAATCCGCTAGCCTATCTTTACAAACTAGCTTTTCTATATCTAATCACAATGTGTTTCATAATTTGTTCAGCAGAAAGCTGAAATTTAAAAAGTACAATTTGTGGTTTTATAATAACAGCTAGCGGTTCAACTTCAAGAAGGGGAACTGCTAGCCTTTCATAAGTTTAATATCTACATTGAAACACTATATCCATCTTAGTGAGAAGATTAACAATTTTGTAAATATAGTTTTTGCGTTCTTGTCAAATGTTCCAAAAGGAGAACAATAAGGCATCTCTTTTCTATCGTGAAGCTAAAGCCAGGAGATGATTAGCTTAGCATAGCTATTGTATACAGGGGGAAACTGCTAGTCTAGCTTTATACATTTTGTAAGTTTTTATCAACTACAATATAAGAACAAATGTGTTATATATAATTGAATCTCTTTGGGCTTTGGACAGTTGGTTGGCCAACAAATGGAAACTTCTGATGGGCATTTTGAGTGAAATCTTTCATTTTACAGAATAAACAATCATATGCCCAGGATTAATCGCAGTTGCAACCCTACAATCTACATCCTCCTCACTGATGTGGTAATCTCGACTGCTTTCTCCTATTTGGCTTCCCTCAGGCAGAAACGTGCTGTAATCAGTGAAAACTCAGCTGCAGCGAGACAAAGGGGCTGTGGAGAGAAAGTGAACATGTGCAGCCTCGTCCTGCAGAGCGAACGCTGCAGTGTGTTAACTTTAAAATCTGCTGCCCCACCCTGCTGCTCAGAGCCGGCTCTGTGAATCTCTGCACTAAACTGTACATTTCCCTCAGCCAACCTCCCCCAACACACACACACACACACACCTCCTCCTGACCTTAGCCTCCCCTCCCTTCGCTCATGTTCTCCCACCCTCGGGGGTTTTGGGGAATTCAGACAAATGACTTGAGATGGCAGCAGAGCGTAAAAGCGAGCGTCGGGCAGCAGATCCCACTAATCACAAGCAACATGGAGCTTCTACAGAGGGGCTGCAGGCAGGGAGTTTCTCCTCCACGGCACCATCGCTCTCGCCTCTGACAGCCGGCGGGTCGGAGTCGGCGGGGTCGACAAAGCTACTAATGATTCATCGGCCGAAATAAGCCACCTGGAAGTAAAGAAGAGCAAGTAGCCACCACAAATGTTCTGCTGAGATTTGAGGTTTTTGTTACAATAAGTTTGTGTCAAAAACTCCTGGAAAAAAATCTGATCTGAAAGTCTTCAAATAAAACTGCCCATTAGAGACTTTCTTTCCTGTGACTTTTTACAGCTTTAAATTTGCACTGAATGCAGTTTGCATATGTTCAACAGTCCAGTAAAAATAGTGGGCCATTAATGTAATGCTGACAAAAACTATGAATTGAAAGGGAAAGGAATAATCCTCTGTTCCAACTATTGGTGACAATTTAAAAGTAAATAAGAGCAAACATTCCATAAAGATTTTGTATTTGTTTATCAAAATGTTCTAATTTGCTCATTTTTCTAAATGGCTTTTTCATATAAAAGAAGCAACATGAAGGCGTTGGACTCTCTTTGATTTGTTCAATAACTTGCTATTTAAGTTAACGATTTAAAGATATTTTTATAAACAATAATTTGGACAGATATACTTTATATGTATTTGCTACATGTCTTCTTTCAGCAACAGGTGCTATACAACACCAGGTGCATTATGGGCCGTTAAACAATATTTTTAAAGCAAGAACTTGGTTTTTAACTCAGTAATGGTGAACGTATTTATACATTTGCTTTCTGCTTTCTACGTTGTTGGTTTGCAATGGATGGTTGCAGCTTTAAGGTGTTTATATTTAGTGTATTGATGTACTGCATGTGCTGTGTGTCATTATTGACTGCCGCAAGGAGAGTTTCCCTTAAAGCAACGTACAATTAGGTTACTGCAGGTTAACTTTGTCCGAATTAGGGTGGAAGAAGGAAGGATTACCAACTAAGACCCCTGAGGGCGCAGCTTCAAGGTGATTTAATCATGGCACTTTTATTGAAGAATCTGAACCAGAAAACATATTCTTTAACGAAGCGAGTTTTAGGAACAGGGGCCCAAACAGCTAATCATTGCCTTACCCTAACAAGTAAAAGTATGGACGTGAATTACTTGTATCCCCGGAATTATTAAAACCGGTGTAATGGTATTTCCATTCTAGTTTGTTCCTATACATCAGAAAGTTCCTCAACACAATTTTCAAGAACTTGAAATTTAAAAAATGTCTGACTATTAATCCATATCAAAGCACCAAAACCAAAGAATCTCCAGTAACCTGAAGCCTTTATCATCACATCTTGATTTTTTACTAAAAATGCAAGTGCAAAACAATGTTGAACGAGTTCCTTTACGCCTCTGACTTAATTATACAAGCTGTTCATTTTAATGTTATGTTTTGATCAGGATTATCACAAACCCTACATCTCTAGTTCCATCATACAGAGAACTGAACAGATGTTTATAAACCAAAACATGTCTCTAAAAGAAGGGGAAAAAACTACAACTGCAACTCTGAATTTGCCGTCTATCCTTCATAGATTCAAACTGTTTTCCACCTCTCGTTTCAAAACAAAAGCCTTCATTATCTTACACAGCTCAACTTCTGTGCCAACAATCCAGTCTACCTCAACTGCCTGCAAGAAAATAGTAATGATAGTTGTGGTTAACTAAGGTCACACAGGTGAAATGGCCACTGAGGTTAAACACAGTACTTTACTGATGTTAATGTGAGAGGCAGGGCAGCTAAACACACAGCAGGTCAAACACACACACACAGAAGGACAGAAGACAAGCAGCAGCTCAAATTCGACCTGACAGGTGCTGGAAAAATAGGCCGACACTTCTCATCATATTTTCCCGTTAAAAATAACAGAAATGTCATGACAGGATTCGTGTTAGGCAGCAGGGTACCACCCTCTGTCTCTCACCTTTTGGCCTTCAGGGGTGAGGGAAAAAGCGACACGAGAGAAGTGATGTCAGAAAGTCAACAGAAGTGAGAAGAGTGAAATAAAAAGGAAACCGCACATAAATCAAAGAAGTGTTACAGGTAGAAAGCAGGTGTGCATGAAACTGACAGTGAGCTCTGTGCTGCTCGCTGTGAGAAAAGCCTTCCTCCTGACTTTACTCGGCTTATCGAAGGAATGCATTTTGAATTCTTCCCAACAGATTCCATCTTTGTTCTCCGTTCCGGATTCACAGACACATTTTAACTTGAGTTTGGCCGCGGCTGGGTTTCATGAGTTCTGTTTTTATGTGAAGTGTTTTCAAAAAACTGCCTAAAAGACATAACAGCGGGAGCACATTTTCTTGTGTATTTTTAGTCCGTTCTGCCAGTTTAATGCTAATTTAAATATGATTAAAACATGCTTTCAACTGCTCTAAGCTCCAAATCAACTCCGGCTGCAGACGACATTTAATTTGGGTTCTTGCAAAAAGATAATAGAAATCTCTGTTTACAAAAAAAACAGCTGTAACACTGAAGGATGAGAAGCTTGAACTTGGATGCACTTTAGTAAAAATGTTTCCACTTTAATCAACAGAAATGATCAGCAGCACTCAGCAGATTATCTGTCTGTTTGTTAGTAAGCAGTGAGGTACAGAATCAAAAATTCACAGTGGACGTCTGCTGTTTACATATTTTGGATCTTGCAGCAAACCAGATTTTTTGAGACATGTAGTTTAAAAACAAAGTTAAAAATACAAATTTAAAAAGGGGCCCTATTATGGATATTTTGAGGTTCATATTTTGTGTCTCTCCTGGGACATGTCTCCCTGCTTTAGTGTTCAGAAAGCTCTTTATGTTTCTCATACTGCCTGTGCTGCAGCACCTCTTTTCACCCTCTGTCTGAAACCAGAGCCCAGTCTGCTCTGATTGGTAAGCTGGCCGGCTCTGTTCAGATTGGTCACTTGCTAAGAGATATCCCTCCCCTTAGCATATTGCATACAATGTGTTGGCGCACTAGCCGATAGAAGCGTGACTGTTACATAATGATGTCACTATGATCCGAAAGTAAACAAAGGAATCCAAAGGAGGAGTTTCCGGCATGGGGATTTGACTTGCAGACGATTTACATGAACAAAAACCATAGCATTATAGAGGCCTCAAGAGTTTCATTGTTTAAAATATTCATTCTTTAAAATTCAAATAAAGATCCAAACATTCAAGACCTTGTGCAATTACATTTGCTAGTGACTCAGAAAATCAGTGCAGCAATGTTACAGAAGCGAAAGGGGAGTCATTTGTGGGTAACTCCATCATGCAGCAGAGAAAGTATGTAAAGAATACGTGGATGTCTTTTACCTGGATGAGACACTTGCTGACGTCGCTGGCGCAGAGGGCTTTGTTGCAGCCGGAGGTCGGGGACAGTCCTGAGAGGAGGAAGAGGAGAGCGGCGGCGGCAGGGAGGATCAGCTGACCAGGCCTCATCCTGACGGCTCACCAGCACGGCACTGGAAACACCTACATCAACACGAGACACAGGACAGGACCTCAGAGACCCGCACAAATAAACACAACTCCATCACACGCATTCCACAGGAGGAAAAGTGAAGAGCTGCAGTTGGTGCAAAAAAAGATAAGAGGACAATAAAGGTGGTGCATGATGGAAATGATACACTTTGGGATTCCTTACGCTGCGTAGGAGCCACTCTTGTTTACACAATTCCGATATAAAATTGCAAAGTAAAGCAAGAGGAACTGCAACCATCATCATGCCAGCAGTTTTTAATGTCAAAGTGGCTTCTACAATAAGGACATTTCCTACTTTTCTTTGCTTATATTAAACAGAATGTCTTTAGGTTTTGGATTCAGCAGAATAATACATTTAAAGTTATAACCTTTGACTTTAAGAATCTGGTAGTAGACATTTCCTAACTTTTAATAGACCAAAAGATTCACTGAGACAATAAAAATACAGATCATTCGATACGTTAAAATCATTAGTAGCAGCTCTAACTGTAAAATGTAATTTCTTGTTTTATATCCATAAACTAATGATGAATTAGAGTAGATTTTGAGCAAAGCAACTATAATTAATAAGGTATTTATCTGTATTCCCTTCATTTGAGTAGTTTTACAGTAGAGGAGAGATTTTTTTTAACATTGTGGTATTTTACAACTTAATTTTAGTGCTTCAAACTGCAGCAAAAACGTGTAGAAGTGTGTTCAAGGTAAAGAGAGATTTCAGCTGTGTGATGCAGAAAAACTTTGACATGTAAACATCACATTTCTAAAAGGCCTGCGTCACATTTCATTCAAAGCCAGACCTAACTCACACTGTTACTGAGGGATAACAACACACACATCTGGCAACATCAGCCTCCTTCACCTATTTTTCACAAAGTGTAGCGCGTGAACACACTGTCTGCTGCTTTTTACACTTCACCACTTTGCAGCACATTGTTCCACTTCAGCAGAGAACATGCGAGGAACATTAGCTGCCCCACTCATGGACGCGTTTCTTCACCTCTCTTTTTTGGGGCTCATCGCTAACAACAAAAACTTTGTTTCTCTCGCACGCAGCCACAAGAGAAAGCAGTGCAGGAAACAGCGACATAATAAAGTGAAAGGGGGTTTAAACTTACCTCAGCGCTGTTAACAAATCCGAGACTTTTCTTTTCAACAGGGAGAGTGGCTGTTTTCTCTTTGAACTTCTCCAGGATGGTGTTCTGCCGCCGCTCAAGTGTCCACTGTGTCCAGAGGGCGTCAGTCTCTCCGCAGCAGAAAGCGACAGGCAGTCGGGCGCCTTAAAGGCACACACTCCATTTTCTTCCCAACAGTCTGCGGAGGAAAACACCGGGCCTCAGGTCAACACACACACCGGAGTGTCTTCAGGGTGACGGGCGTGGAAGAATCCGCATGATGAACACCGACTGACAAACGTTTACATCTGCGCCACGCTGTGCGTAAAAGTCTTCCGCGTAAAATCTCCTTTTTTAGACCAAACTCGGGTCATTTCTCGCCGCCCAGGTGGGCTCTGTTTTAACTCCTTTTTTTCTACACAAGCAGTTCTCTCCCGAGCCACCCCCCACTCCATTACACGGCCCTTTGTCTGCGGTCTTATCAGCGGGTTTTGTGAGTGTCCTCATTAGGTGAGAAAGGGCGATTCGGAAGCTGTGAAGCTGCAGACTTCCCGCTGTGAAGCGACCCCCCCCCCCCAACAAAGCTCATTTGTAGAAACGAGAGTCTGCTATCGGGAGAGTCTCTGATGGGCCATTTCACTCCACATGTGTTTACACGTGTTTTCCTAAGACTCCATCAAACACAACAGGCCCCACTTCCAGCCTGCAGGGGAGGGACGGACACACCTTCAGTGAAAACAGTTTAAAAGTAAATTCAGTTTAAGAAGAGGGACAGTGTAAACCAAGGCACACAGTAATTAATAAAACATATTTAAACACGATGTGTCTTGTTTTCAAGCATTAACCCAAACGTGAATAAACCCCACTATCCATTGTAGTTTTGGTAATTATCGTGCATATAACCTTACATTAATCATCCTATATTAATTCCAGCACCCTTTGCACTCTGGTTTGCAATTTAGAGAATTACTTTAGCTGTTTTCTATATATTTATAGCTAGTTACTTTTGTATAAATATCTGTACATAGTAGTCAAAAGTTTTATATTTGGCTCAGCCCTCTTTAGTTATTCTTTGTAGCTGTAGATCTATTTCTTTGTGAGAATATTGAGAGCAACACAACGGAGTCAGATTATTTGCTTACATATTTACTTTGCAAGAAAATGTTAAATCTGATCTTTATTGTGACTTTAAATCAAAACAGTTGTTCGAAATGATGGTTGAAGTTTCGGATTATTATGAATGTGTCATTTGAATAATAAATGTATAGTTTAGTTAGACTGATGTTTGATCATAGAGGAGCTTTACAGAATTCCTTTTTTTCAGTCTGCAACACATGGAGCAGACTGGGTGTTCAGTGTTGAGTACAGCGACATCTAGTGGCCGAGATAAATAACGATTAAAGAGGGTTACTAATGACTACTCATAAATGTACTGTTTGTTACAGGGCTGCAACCTCAATTTGAATACTTTTAAAACAATATGCATTAAATATTATGTTTTTAAAATAATATTTAATACATATTTTCCTTTTTTTTTCCTACAGCAAAAATGATATCTTGATTTTGTCAACCGATCCTAAAAAAGAAAACCTGGGAAACGGCGAACCCCAACATTTTAGAAAAATAAAACCACTGAATGTTTGGCATCTTCATATCCCAAAATATATACATTTTACAGATAACATTAGATTCTTGTAATTTTCTATTCATCCATAAGCTTTATATTATCGACCTGTTATTTCTCTCGCTGCACGATAAATAAAACCTGCAAGCCAATTTTAATTTCACAACAAATAAAATTTATTCAATTATATATTACAAATATGTACAAGTCATGTAACAAGTAAATATTAAAATAGACATTTTTTAGAACTATTGTTCAAAAAGGCATTATGTTGAAAAAATAGGTTTTGTTGTGATCTCACATTGAAACTGTAAAAGTATGTGTTTTTTTCCCTTGGAAGCCACAGCAGACTGTAGATGTGCGCGAGACACGATGGACAACACACGAGGAGTGAGGCCGCAGAAAAGGGACATAACAGTGGCGCGAAAAAATAAAATAAAAGATGGAACACTTCAGTAAACCTCACGATAAAGTCCACAGTACAGCTCTTTAGGAAAAAAGTACAAACAACGCAACGCATGCACAGCATTTAATTGCCAAAGTCAAAAAACACCAGCTGTGGAGCTCCAGATGAGGGAGGAAGAGAAAACCAGTGAAAAGAAAAAACACAACGAAAGCCAACACGCGCTTAAGATCTTAAGCCAACAACAACGAGAAGAAGAACATCACGGACGAAGAAGAAGAGGACACTTGATATAAAAACCAACTTTGGTCCATTAAAACATGAGACGGAACAAGTTTACAATCAAAATATCTATTTTTTGTTTTTACAAGTTTAAAACAATAATTACATGGCTATTTACAAATGCACAATTGTTTTATGTATAAAATAAGTTAAAAAATTAAGAGCACAGTCTGTACACAATGTATGAACAACCACTTTGAAAACAATTGAACTCTTTTCAGTTGTGTGACCGTGCTGCGTGAGGAGCAGGTGGTCCTCGTCCACTCTTTGCTCCCCCCCCCGCCGGCACCAGTGTCTGGTCTCTGCTCCTCTGGGCCTCCTTCTCCTGCAGGAGAAACCGCAGGTCCTCGTGGTGGGCGGGCCGGTTTGGACTGTAAGAGCGCTGGAGTAAACCGTCTCTTTTCTAAATGCTCTTTTGTTTCACCGCCACATTCTAAGTGCTTCACATTTTCTTCTTTGAATGTGTGCGGGCTGCCTCTTGTGTCCGGGATATGGCCGCCGCTGTGTCAGAGCACGTCCGTTCCGCGGCTCATATCGGGGTGAGGTCGAAGTCGTCGTTGACCTCCACCAGCGGGATGTAGAACTCGGGGATCTCGAAGATGCTGGTAGACTTGTAGGTGGCCGGGTCGAGCTCCTGCAGCTTGAGCTGCCACTCCAGCCGCTGCACGGCGTTCAGAGCCGCCGCCTCGTGCTGCTGCCGCATCAGGAGACACGTCTGTGGGGGGGGGGAAGGACATACGTTCATTATGTTATCCAACAAGATGTTCCTATTTAGCTCAACAATGTATTTTTTCGAGGTAGATTTGGTCATGTGAAGACCACAAAGACAAACATGTAAACAAACAGGGAAATTGACTGCAGTAAAAATGGAGTTTCCAAGCTTTTATACACATTTTCTTTTACACATGGTATATTTTTGAATGGTTAACAATTAATATACGCCACTGAGTAATAGATTACTATTTGTTATACGGATGTCACATGGTACATTTCAGCTCTGCCTCTGTGTAAAGATGGTTAGAAACCAAGGGAACAAAATATGCTCTAACTTTGGAACGTATCATCTCCTGTAGCCTCATATTTATCGCTTCCATTTTTAAACGTACATTTACAAAAACAAACGGGGATCGTAGATTATGTCTCCCATCACTTACATGGAAAGGGATCTATTTATGGTTGGTATAAACAGGAGGAATGTTTACAGCCTGCCAAAAGAGCAAATACTTAAAACTTGGATGGACAAAGTAAAGGATATGTGCCGGAGGTTTTCCGTGAGGAATAAAAGGGAGATAAAGTTCCCATAAAATGAGGAAAGGGACATATTTTCTTTCAAACTTTTAATAGAAAACCTGTGAGAACAAAGTTATAATCGCAGCGATCTCACCTTTAGTTTGTCAAACTTGTCATCAACATCTTGTAACCAGGACATGAACTGCCTGGCGTTGAATCGGTCTCTCACTGACGTTTTGCCATCATCGTTCTGTGGAACAAACACAACAGCAACAACAACAACCCGTCAACACAGAGCAGTTAACCACTCTATCACTGACTGAATGAAACATGTGTCTAAGAAGAACCTTAAAGGTAAATGTCACATACCTGGGCTTCTTGAGGCATGTTGTACACTTCAGCGTCCAATAGAACCGTACAGGCACTGAAAGGCAGCGTCTGATTGGCTAGTGTTCTTGCTGCCCGGTAATGGACTCGTAAGACTTCCTGCTCATTAGAAACAATCAGCTTTTCCTGAAAGAGAGGAAGAACAACACATCTGGTTAATAAAATCCAACATGATGTGGTATTAAACCATCTGCAGCAAGCATCTTTAGAGCTCTGATGTCCTTGTAAAGTCAACAGTAAGAACCACAGACTCAAAATGTCAAGAGGCCTATTAAAAAAAGGCACGTCTTTAACAATATTTTTTCCATTTCAGTTTCTACAAATGGCACGAGAAATGTACACGACAACCAAAACACCACCCTTCAGGAGTGAAACGACGTACCCTTTCAATGCTGTGCTGCAGGCGTAGCTTCATACGGACCACCTCCTGCTGTTTGAACATCTCCTTCAGCTGCTCAGGTAATGATGGAGGTGGAGTAATCTGTTCAAACACACAAGAGAGAGAGACAGTGAGTTAAAACAGGATCAAAGAGTCACCATGCAGAATAATGCATTTAATGTTATTTACTTATTTATATAAAAGAAGCACCCAAGATGTTAGATCTTTAAAGGACCTTTAAGTGCATGCTGAGATTCAGAGCTGGATGATATCAACTATAATTATCACCACACAGTTTATCTTTTAAATACAACATTCATTTTACCCGCTGTTTATGTCTTTACTCTCAGTCCTGTGTAAAATGTCCAGCTTTTTAAATCATATTTTGTCAAACTCATTCTGTTTTAGTTGAAGAAAAGTCTGGGCATTTCAATCTTTAGTATATTTCTAATCAAATCAAAATTGTGGAATTGTTTTGCTTTTATTTAGTCAGATTATATTGAGTATATATATATATGGTAGTACTGATATGGCAAGCAGCAAAGAATATGTAACGGCTGCTTTGAAAAATATACATCCGTTCTCACTCTGTCTCATTTGTCGTCAATAAGAAAGAGAAGGGTAAAGTTCTTATTTTTTACGAGTCTTTTTCTTCCAATCATACCACATGTGATTTAGTCAGTCAGAGTTAAATCACTGCGTCAGTGTCGTGTGTTAGTCATGGAAAAAAGGTTGTTGACGAACATTTAGTCACCGTCTTTGTTCAGAAATGTCTACAACATTAGTGAGAGTACAGGGCAAAAACAAGAGTGGTTATTTTTATTTGATGCCGTTAGAAGAACCGCTTATTGATTATTGTGCAACTAATCAGTTTTACAGGAACTCACAGTTGGTATGCAGATCTTGCTGAGCGGGTTCCCATCTAAGAGGTAGGATCCGTTGAAGGTCACATATTCATCGTAATACTGTGGCGGCTGCGGGATGACACTGCACAGCACCTTGCGCTTCTCCTCGATCTTCCTCCGGATGTGCAGGAACTCGTAGTAAGGGTTGGCCCTCTCCGTCTGGTAGGGCTGGATCTCCTCCAGCTTCACCGAGTCAACGATGGCTGCCAGAGACTGCTGGCCGAGCTCCTTATCCTGCTGCTGAGCCGCGGAGTAAGGCTGCGAGCCCGACGCTTTGGGCATCTTCCTCTTGCGAGGATGGGGATGGTGGATGTCTATTTCACTGTCCGCAGAGAGACTCTTGAACTTAGCACCAGAAGAATCAGAGTCCCGGTCTCCAGACTGTGGAGAGGAGCTCCCTGAGGCGCTGCAGGTGCTGCTGCTGCTGCTGCTACTGCTAACACTACTGCTGCTGCTGCTGCTGCTGCTGCTGTTGGTCCGGGCTGCAGATTGGACGATGCTCTGCTCTTCCCCAGCTGAAGATGACTCTGGTTTCTCCTCTGTGGGCGTCACCTCCATCGGCTCAGAGCTGGCCTCTGCTGTAGGCTCAGAGAATCCCTCTGTCGCTACAGCACCCTCTCCTGTCGGACTCTCTGTTGAGACAGCAGCGTTACTGCTCTCTGAGCTCTGCGGGACATCACTCATCTCCTCGGCATTGTGCTCGGGGCTCGCACTATAGGACGCCGTTGCAGGGATACAGTCCTTTCCCTCCACCTGAGCATTTAGACTTTCAGCTTCACCTTCAGGTGTTGAGTTCTTGCAGTCTTGGTCATTCACGTCCATGTCCTCTGAAGAACATTTGGACTCGCTGCTTGGTTGGCTAAAGCCCGGCAAGGACTCCCCTGCCGAGTAGCTGGGAATGTGTGAACTCGTGGAGGGAACAGGACTTCCTCTGCCGTCTACCTCCATACTCTCCTCTTCTTCTGCTCCGTCAGCACTCTCAAGAGGTTCCTCTTCAAGGTCAGAAACTTGTGTGGCGGCTGGTTCTGTTGGCTGCTCGCTCGCCACACCAAAAACAGCACTATCCTCCTGGAGGGGGTTCGAGTCTGTGTCTATTGCTTCAGCAGAGAGACAGGATGTAGGCGTGGGTGGCTCATCTGGATCCTTACTGTCGGCTTGTTGAATCTCTGTCGGACATGGTAAGTCCTTCACAACAGGAGTTTCAGAGGAAGGAAGAGTTTTCTCTTTTTCTGTTGAGCCCGTTTGAGAGGTACTACTCTCTGGAAGTGTCTGGCTTTTACTCTGAGGATCGCAGTTTGATATTTGTGATGTTAAACCAACAGGAGTGCTCCCTTCTTTCTCTGTGGCTGAGTCAGCAACTGCATTCAAATACTGTTGTTGACACTCCTCCGTTTCTGCCGAGGTCTCTCTTGTTCCAGGCTCCTCAGCAGTCTGGCTCTGTTTTGGCAGATTTTCAGCAGCTTTACCTTCCGTTGGTGAGTTGGCCTCTTCGTCCAGAATAGCCCTGAGGTACGGAGATTCATGTCTGCTGGGAAGAAGCGTCCGATTACTTTGCGGGACGTCAGGAAGACACTCTTTATCGTGAACGGACGGCGATCTGGTGGCTTGGATGACGAGGGAAGACTGGAGGAACGCTGGCTGGGAGTCTGAGGTTTCCAGGTTCATGTCGGAATCGTACTCCACATGTCTGGGGGTTAAAGTCGTCGCCTGACACGAATCCTCCGAGCTAGCAACAGATATCAAGGAGACGGACCTGGACATGATCCCGCAGCGATCACTCTCCGGCCGAGGTGATCTGGTGAGACAGTTCTCCACCGCGGACATGACCTTTGCGCTGATGGAGGGCAGAGTCTTCCCATCCAGCGACATAGTTCTGGGACTGGTGCCATCCTTCAGGGGTTTCTCTCTGCTGTTGACATCAGAGGCTTCAGAGCTTTTGGAGCGCATGAGCTCCTTACTCAGGCATGGCTCAATCTTTGTTCTGTCTTTGGGCTTGGACTTCCCAGGATCTGCCAGAGGCCGCTGTTTGAGCCTTTCCCTCTCTTTCTGTTTGATTTTCTCCAGGTGTTTGCGATGCCACTGCTCAGTCTCCTGGTCCTTCAGGCTGAGCATTCGCTCAAAGCTGGTCTGCATCAGGTCATCGTTCACAAGCCTTTTCTCTTTGGGCTTGGGGTCGCGTGTTGCCAAGGAGGCTTTTGATTTGGCCTTATCCACATCTGTGTCATTTGGTTTGGCCTTGCTTATTTTGGCCTGCTGGGAGCGGTCTTTGTGCCTCTCCTTGTCTTTGTGTTTATCCAAGTCTCTGTCCCGGTCTCTGCGGTCTCGATCTTTCTCTGGTGTTCTCACAACTTCCTCCTTTGATTTAGTAGATATGGACTTGCCGCTCTCGGACAGATAGCTCTTTTTCTCTTCTAAAAGCAACTTGAGATTGGAACTTGAGGAAAGAGTCCCGTCTTTTAGTTTATCTTTCTTTTTCCTTTCACAGTCCTTCTCTTTTGTACGATCAGATTTGCTGTGATCTGTGTTCTTCTCCAGAGGTTTTCCTTTCTTATCAGAGTTAGTGCGCTCCTTCTCTCTGTGATCCCCAACACTATACTCTCTGTCCGGCCTCTCCCTATCGGACCGCTTGTCAAACTTATCTTTGTTTTTCCGGCTGTCTTCGTGCTTTTTAGTTGTAGATAAAGATTTCAGTTTCTCATTCTCTTTGTAGTTTTTATCTCCAGGCGAGTGGGAAGAAACGGCCCCTGTTCTTTCTTTATCCTTCCAGCGTTCCACTGAGTTCTGTGGTTCGGCTTTGTCAGAATGCTCCGTTTTGACCTTTTTTTCCTTGTCAGGGTGCCTTTTCTCCATTTTCTCCGAATCCTTCTCCTTTCCTGGGAGCCTCTTGTCAGTTTTCTCGCGTGAGCCTTTTTCAGAGAGCTCCAGCTGTTCTTGATCAGCTGTGATCCCACTTATGGGTTTCTCTTCTGTCTCCTCTTTCAAGCTGTTGCTCTGCAGCGACTCCTCAGGAATCCGCCCTGAGCCGTGGCAGTCCACTCTCTCGTCACGCTCACTCGGCTTTGAATCCTTTACCTTCTCCTCTTTGACAGCCGCCTCCTTCCGCTCTTTTTTCACGGCCTTGTCTTTTTCCCGCTCCTCTCTCGGCCTCTTCTCCTTGCTGCTCGAGTGCTTCTCCTTCGTGGTTTTCTCATCTTTGACGGGAGGGAAATCAGAGGTCCTCTGAAGTGAGCTGTTCTCGTCACCTTCCTTTTTCACTGGCAGATGCTCATCAGTCTCATCAGTTTTGAAGAAGTTCTCTTTCCAGAACTCTCTGTCAAACTCCAAATTCCTGTGGCCGTCTTTCCTGGCTTCCTTCTGCCTGTGGCGGCTGCGCTCTGCCTCGTACTCCCTCCGGTGTTTGTCTTTCTCTTTGTGTTTAAGTTTATGCTTCTTCACCACTTTGCCGTCCAAGTCTGTCTTCCGTAAGGCACCTTCAGAGATGTCCACACTGTTTCCTATGCTGCCGTCTTTGCAAGGACTCGATCGACTGTCGTCCCCGTCTCCGCTCGAGTCTTTCTGCTGATGTTTGCTTTTCTCCTTGTGCTTGCACCCCTTGGTGCTGGAGCCCTCGGTACAGTAGTCTGCCTCCGTGTAGTGGTTGTACTTGACACTGTCCACCGGACACGAGCTGTCGCTGATGGAAATGCACATCTTAGTATTTTCCTGTTTGAGTGGCGTTTGTTTATCCGTCAGGCTGTGGTTCAGTTTTGGTGACTTTATGGACGACAAATGGAAGAGGTGGACGGATGAGTCGTCTTTAGGACTGAAAGACATCTTGAAGGGGTCTTCCTCCCGACCTTTTTCTGTGCTCTCTGACACAGTTGCAAGAGAGAGTACCAACGTTTTGCTATTCTCTTTCCCATCCTCCTGGTTTTCCTTGTTTTTAATCTGGCTTTTACTCTTCTTCTTAACTTTGCCCTTCTCCTTTGGCTCAGAAATGTCCTTTTTAGACCTGGTTTCGGCCCTGAGGCTCTCAGAGCTCTGAGAGCAGGTGGGGGAATTCCTTTTCTCTGGAAGTCTCTCCATTTCGTCACTAGAGGTATCCGAGCTGCAGTGGACACGAGGAGTCTTTTGCTTTTTGGACTTAGAGGCAGAATCCCCTTTTCCACTCTGCTTTCCTGCCACATGATTCCTTTCCTTCTCCTCCTTCTCCTGCTGCCGTAGTTCCCTCCGGAGGATGTGTCTATCATTCAGGGCTTTACTGAGATCCTCCTCCTCCTCTTCGTCCTTGAACTCGTACTCGTCCAGACCTGGAACGGATGATGAAGCCTTCGTGACCGGTTTGCCATCTGAGTCCTTTTCAGTGTCGGAGTCTTCCAAGTTCTCATCCACACTGGACGGATTGACAGACGGAGGGTCTTCAGACTCTGCAGACAAGAGGAGATCTATTTTAAAACGACACAATGAAAGTCAATAGCCATTCATATTAATCACACAAACATAATTGAAGATTACACGATACGGCTACACTGCAACATTTCTCTATGGCAAGATAAATCTTATTATTACATTTCCGTCTGTGGCAAGAAGTACTAAACAGAAAATAAAATCACAATCAGCGTTTATAGCCAAGTCAGTGTCTAAACATACAAGGAATTAAACTCTGGCATTTTGTTCCTATTAATTTAAAAGAGAGCAATAGACATACCGATGAAAACTGGGACAAAAATAAACTAGAATTTGACTATCTGACAGATCATTTAACACGTATATAAAAAGAAACACTAACATGTTATCACTTCATTTCAGCCAACTCATATTCTTGAGTTATGGCCCAAAACGTGTTTCATGAGTGTAAACATTTTTAATGTGTTCATAAAATGTTCATTAAATGTTAGCCCCATATTTATGAAGATGAATGTCAGAGTAAAGCTGTAAACACATCGTTGTTTAAGCCGTCTGGATCCTTTACAATGAAACAACACATCGGGCTGCGAGGTGCTTTCCAAGTAATAAAAAAGTAAGCATTTCAATATGAGACTTTAAAAGGGGGGTAGGTGAAACTCTACAGCAATCTCTGCTTACCTGAAGAGCTCTCCTCTGGGTCCGACAGTGGCACCTCTCCCTTTAGAAGCTGCTCCAGCTCCTGAGAGTCGGCCACGTCGACCGGGCGCTCCCCACGCTTGTTGGCCTGGAAAGCGTTACCGCCGTGGCGTAGCAGCAGTTTCACAATCTGTATTAAAAAAAAAAAAGGAGTATTAAGACTCTCAAAACGAACATCAAGGTTGTAGACAAACCTACAAAACCGAGAATGTTAAAGATAAAATAACAGCAACAGTAAGACTTCAATTGGAGTTAAGTCTGCCTGATGACTGTTATTAAAACCCTAATATATATCATTATCCTCATTAGCTGCCGTAGTCTTTATTAATATTATACACTTTATAGGTTAGAAAACCATATACAGGTTGTTTGTTTTGTACAGTATGTACTATGTTATCTTCATTAACTGAACTTTAGAGTATAATTGATTTTTATGACGTACATTTTTCACTGCATACTACATCCCTCCATATCTCAAGATCAGTCTACCTATAATAATCATTACTATAACACGACTACTGTAAACGTCTACGTTATATTCAAGGTTTATTCAGGTGACGCTCTTACATCTGTGTGCCCGCTGCTGGAAGCATCATGGAGCGGCGTGTCGTCGTCCAGCCCCTGCGTGTTCACCTCCGCTCCCGCTGATATTAACACCTTGGCCACATCGTAGTAACCGAGATTACAGGCTTCATGAAGAGGAGTCCAGCCTGAGGAGGGAAATAAAACAGCAAATTATTAAATAAAAAACATTCTGAATTGAAAAGACAGATTTGTAGTTGTTGATCAGGGAAAACAACTTGATATTGACATTAAAACGTGCCCAGGTGATAGCGAGATGAACACTGTCTGTTTTTATTATCTCATCATGAGAGATCACCTTTGACTAAGCATCTGTTATTTAGCTGTTGTAGGCTACGTGTCATTAATATCTTCCGTGCAGCTACGATGAAAGCTGCTAAATGATATCCTCCCAGGGGATCGTACCTGCGAAGTCTTTGACGTTGACGTCAGCTCCCAGGCTAATGAGCTCTTTAACTTGCTTGGCGTCTCCCCGGATGGCGGCCATGTGAAGGGGAGTCTCCCCTCGCTCGTTCCTCTTGTTGACCTTGTCCTTTTGTCTCGACGAGGCGCTGCTGGGGACTTTCTTCTGAACAGGGGTCGTTTGTGAGGGGTGACTGGGAGTAGAGTCTGTGCACAGGCAGAGAGAGAAAAGCACTTAATTGATGCTCGAAGCAGAAGCCTGTCACAGGTTGAGATAACCGCCTGAATTAATGTGCAAGTCACTGGATTGAGCAAGACAAAGAAAATGGCTTTACTGAGGACAATAATGACTGTGCTTATATTTTATGTGTGATTTAGTATGCTTCTATTCATTGATTATAAAAGACCTGGTAAAACATTTAAAGATTGATACTAATAGCCAAAATCCTAAGCTACAGCCAGCAGAAACATGTAGCCTAACTCGCTCCAGAGAGAATAAATACAGAGATATTCCAGAATAAAATCATCTTTATAAAGCATGCTTTGTATTATTCACAGATGTTTTGTGAGTTGCTGGTAGGTAGATTCTGACGGAGCCAATCTAGATATCCATTTGTCTTTTATTTGTGTATTTAAAAAGGACAATGGACAGTTGGCTCCATATCTCTTCCCTGGGCAGTTACATCCACAAGCAGTTTCTTTAATGAGCATTGGATTGAGCAACCACAGTGACACTGGTTTTACTGGAACCTGAAAACCTGTGTGTACTTGTATGTACTGATTGGTTTAGTCTTACACTTTCTCAGAACATATTATTTACAAGAAATAATCCCAGCAAACTTCCCCGGTTACATATTAAAAGGCAACCGCACAATGTCAGTTATACAGAGCAGCTGTTTTTACTGTTGAAGATGTCCTATTCTCAAACAACCTTGAAATGTTAGACAGCATGTTCTTGAAGAGCGCTCGGAGGCATGACTCATCCCCTAGTAAACGTACTCTGAGTATTCTTGAGGATGTGGGTAAGGTGAAAGGGCAGCACACGAACCTGGACTGTTGGCAGTCATCTGCATTAGGAGAGCCATCTGTTTTCGCTCTGACAGAGGATACCCAAACAAAAGGTTGGGAGCTTGGGACTTCTTGCCCCCAGCCTCCTTTTTCACTTTCTTCTTGTCTGGTCCATCTTTATCTGCAGAAAACCAAGAAAGATGTTAGAGGACCATCCGAAAGAAGAGCAGTTTCATCGTCACAGTGACACATTTTCCCTCTTTCGCTTGTATCTGTTGAGAACGCGAAGTAACAGATGACAAGCATGAGGTTTGAAAAGGGGGGAATTAAAAAAAGAAAGCATTCTCTTTAGCCAGCCAAGTGCCACCCCCGTCTCCATCATTCGGTCGTTACTAAACACAGACATGCGTGAGCTGTAACACGGGCAGATGCAGGGCGAAAACACACACACGTGCATGTGTGCATGTGTGCGTGTATCTTTACAGCAGCAGAGTGACGTGACTTTTAGAGGACGAGGGGGCTGAGGATCGGGCTGCAGCGATTACCTGCGTATATCCTGCAGGGAGGCACTAATCTCTCTCCCCAGGTCTCACTCGACTGGCCTGGGTCTGAGTCATCTACAGTGCAAAGCAGATAGGATGGGGAGGGGAGAGAGGAGGGAGGGGAGAGCAAGGGAGGGGAGGTGGAAGGGTGGGAAAGCACTGCATTAACGCTCACTCTCTCTCTCTCTCTCTCTCACCCTCCTCCTCTCACATGTACTCAAATTCAGACAGAGGCACACTCGCACTCCACGCACAGATTATGAGTCATGGCAACACAGGAGAGAAGAACCGGCGTGGTCAGTGGAGTCGTCACTTCACGTTGTTCTTTTATCTTGCAGTCAACACAGGACCCGAGAGGCAAAGGCTGCAGGAAGGCAAATCCGCCCTCCATGCTAGCTTAGCTTTATAACCTGCGCAACATAAAATAAACTCAGTTCATCTAAATGTAGGGTTCTCGTCTGTCAGGATGACGCAGGACCACACAATGAAATGCTCTACATGGGAGATGAAGGGAAACCTACCGGGCCTCACAGTCTGTAAAACCCGTTACTGTAATTACAGATGTAGGAAACACAAACCTATTTTTAGCTCTTAAATCTGATGTAAACAGAGTTTTTCAACTAAATGACAGAAGCTGAATAGTTTATTTACACAGGTAAGATTGGTCAGATTAAGAGCTCCGGTTCACAATGGCAGAGCATTTTAGTGAAGCATTGTATTAAAAACAGTGTGTGGGCCACCAGGAGCTCAGATGGAGCAGTTTTCTTATAACTGCAGGGTCCATACCACGTCTTACAGGAGAACGCTGCGGTCTTTTTAAATGGCATTGTTTATGTCCCCAAATTCCACATAAGCTGCCACTTGTGAATTCTCCTAACAGTACTACCCTGCCTGTGGATCTCAATCTGAAGGACATTGGTTACTCATAAATATATATATCCTTAAGAATAGTTTTGTTTTCAAAAAGTTCTCAGGAGTTTCACAAAACAGTTGCGATTAAGTCGACATACACTACCCAGTCAAACAGCCTGGTTTAGTGATTCATTTTTAGACAAGATTGGAGGTTTATTGCAAAACACAATAAAGATATGCAGGGCTTTTGGCTACAGAGACAACGAGATTTGACTGAGGAATATAAGGATTATATAAAGGAACTAAAAGACAATCTACTTTTGTCTTAAAGAAGGATTCCTTACTATTTTCACAACAAGGTTAACAGCCAAACCTTTAAAAAGGAAGCATTGATGCTTATCCATCCTCTTTTTCCCAGGAGTCTTTAAAACAACTGTGTTTATATCTCGTTACTCAACAAAACAGTCCATAACTTCATAAAGATTGCCCGATTTTTACCCTGATGCGGACTAAGTGTAAACCCTCTGACCTACAGACAATCCCTCAAGAAAACATGAGAGGACAGGCCAGCAGGGGGCAGTGTGAGGACATGGCAGCCAGCCAGCAGCATGGCTGGTGAAAGAGGAGCAGGGAGGAGCAGCTCTTACCGGTGTCGGAGTCTCGCTCCTCGGTCCGCAGCGGACTGGCGGTGAAGGAGAGCTTGCGCTTCATGGAAGACTTTGCTTTCCCCTCCTTCCCCAGCAACTCACTCCGGTCCAGCTTCGGAGTTTTGGTGAAAGGGGACAACTTGTCTTTACTCTGTCAGAGAGGTGAGGAGGACAAACAAAAATAAGAATCAGGCATTTCAGAACACAGCGAAGGTGTGGCCATGTTTGTGACTCAAGCCTGTCTGTGTGTTTATGCGAGTGTGTGTATAAACAATACAGTCCTGACAGTAAATAAACTGAGGCAGCCACATTTCACAGAGCTGTGCTAACTAGTTCAACAATTAAAATATTAAAGCTCACCATGCACACTGCCTTTCAGTTACAACTAAAGCTTTCTAAAACATGATGCTGACAAAGTGCGGATGATGATACCAGGGGCAGCGTGTTGTGTCTGCAACATATTGTTTGGTCCTGCAGGCAGCAGGTCTGCTTGCATGACTCAGGAAAAATCCTGTTACGAAAGCTGGGAACTTGCCAAGTCTGGAGTGAAAGATCAGGGGTGACTAGCTTTTATTTGTTTACATAGAAAACATACAATATCAAGATTTATACTTTGTATATTTTTTTTTATCGGTGCTACGTTTGCTACAATAGGAGAATGTTTGCGAAAATGCAAGTTGAACAACCAGAGGACTCTTCAGTACTTATAGACTTATTACATAAACAAACAGGTGTGACACAAAAGCTGCCCTTTACACCAGGAGAAAGAAACAATTCATACATTATAGGTTATAATACAAGACGAGTAGAGCAGAGTCTGGGACATCATTAAACTTTAAAGCAACCGTCACTTCACAAAACCGAAAAAGATCAATTTGACCCCTCCCTCACGCAGCTGCTATTATCTTTCATGGACGAAACTTCGGTTTTATTTTGCATGTTCATATAGCGGCAGGATTCTACAGAAAATAATACAAGTATTTAAGATGTGAATTAAATCTTGAAGGGCAGCAGTGAGAGCCCCCACTGCAGCAGGCCTGAACACAACACCAGTAATGTCTGTATTTTATCACAATGTCTTACAATTCCAGTTACTTGCACTCTGATTTGCAGAGAAAGCTCTTTTTTTCAGTACCAGTACTTTAGTGAGCAGCACTTTGGTGCAGTAAAATACATTTCTGGCAGGAGGAAAAAATGTCTGCAGTGTAGTGCCTCTTTGATCTCAGTGAAGCAAAGTGCCAGCTGTGCAAAGCTGAAGTGTCTGGCAGCAGGGAGGGTTAAGATGAGAAACACTTCTGCCTTTAAACATAAAAGCTCTTTCTCATTTATGAAGAAAGGGAAAATTAAGTTGTATTCATGTAACAATACGGGACGTGGGATATTGTTAGTTTACTGGTGAATCATGTCTGAAATAATAACTATATAAGCATCAATTTTCACATGTGCGGCTGTTTAGAGTGGAGAAAAGGCACAGGTGATAACAAAGCTAGGAGGTTAAATGTGGCCAGCACCCAGATGTGTGCATGATCAACAGTGAGTGGGAAGAGAGACATTTATAGAAAGGTCTAAAGAAACTTGTCATCATGACTTCATACTGTAAAATCCAAGAACAAACTTCCAGAAGATGAAGTGCAGGCTCTTTTAGTTCAATATTTTTAAAATAAAATGATGTTTGACAACGAAAATAATAAAAAAAACTGAATTGAAATGGTTTGGTTAATCATGATCATTAATTTAAAGTATACTCAGTGCATATGTTGTATTGTTTGTTGTAACTAAAGTCTGGTTGATCTACTGTACTGAGGGACTTTCTGACTTAGAGGCCTCTTGCTAAAGGGTCAATATGCTTAAGCACATTTGCATCGTGTAGCCCGCTATGCTACACTAATAAGTGATCAATAGTTCTATTCTTTGTGTTGTCAGTTATAGGTCTATTGCATGTGCTCACATACCTTCTTCCCCGCCTGCTTATCCACCATGGCTCCATCTCTGTCGCTCCCAGGTTTGGCCATGGTGCGGCACCTGACTAGCTGTGACAGCTACAGCTCAGTGGGTTCATCATGCACCTGCAGACAGAAAACCACAGCAATGAGAACAATTTCACCGCTGCCATCACAGTCTGGGTGACAGTTACAGATGCCACATGTGTCTTTGTAAGAACAAGAGACACGTTTAAAATACACTTACAATTAAATTCTTCTGGGACTGTTTACAGGCTAGACTTTCAGCTAATAGCAGTGGAAACAAGCTAAGTAAGGAAAAGTCAATTAACCCCAAAGAAGACTGGAGTGGCCACAGCTGTGTTTAAAGATATACTTTGAGAAAAGTAGTCAGGGATTTTTAGTGAAATTTCCAGCCCTTTTCTTGAAAAAGACTAAAAGAAACATGCAGGAAATAACTACACAAGGCAGCATGAATCACAGCTTTAGGGACTCTTAAACTCTAAGAAGAAAACATATGCTCTGAACAATGTCACTATGGTCTACTCATCATTGTAACCGAGCTTCTCTGTGATGTGGTGGGTGACGGTGTAGTTACACATGCAGCAGAGTCATCAGGGGCTCTACAGGCGCCTGCATTGACGAAGAGACAACACTCATGCGCACAAAGGGCGACTTGGCATGTGTCCGTTATCTTGTCACATGAACATCGGCGATTTCAGTCACAAGATCCTCTTTCTGCTATACTTTCAATTAACTTTCCCAGCTTCTTTTTTTGTTTTACAAAGCCTCCCAACTGATTTTTACAGAAATAGCATCTTTTGAGCCCAAAGAAAGTACCGCAAACTGTGAACTCTATTTTAGGAAACCTGAGACCTACTGATTCGTTGTGAAACAGCCTCCACAGAATGACTGGGACAACCCCGTTACTCAATTCGCATTCAGTTACAACTTTACTATAATGCATACAGAACTAGAATCATTCTATTTAGTATTGCTGTTATTCACACAGAAAACAACACCTTTACTGGAGTCACCCACTTTGCTAAAAAGAAAATCCCAATTCAGCTGTGCTCTGCTGTGATCAACAATGGGAGTATATCGATTATCGCTTTGCTTGTCTTTCCACTGGCTCCAGCTTTTTAAATGTGAATATTGACGTTTTCATAGACTATCATTACAGTTAACTGCATTTGGGTTTTATCCTGTGGGTCTGAGAAATTGCAACAGTTTTTTTTTTAAATAAATGAAAATTGTAATAACAATAAACATTAACCAATAACTGTCAGGGTTAAGAGCTGCATTAATACTATACCCAATTTCTTTTAGCCAAAAAGGGCCGTTTAGTACATCGTAAAGCATTCAATGTTGAAACAGCTTAACGTTATGTACAGCTTTCCCTTTTCTGTGGCTTCGTACACATGTTATGGTTCAAAACTGACAGGACAAAGGTAACCACAATCTCAAAATGACAAGCTCTCAAATCTCTCAAAAGCAAAACTAGCAACTGTGCTAACCGACGTAAGATAATCCTTGGAAATGGAAAACAAATTGTTGCTTTTCAATAACAACTAAGACAGAAGTAATGGACTACAATATAAAGCTTCGGACTTGACAATCAAACCCACCAGACCTATAAAACAGTCAACAGCGACGCATTAACTGCGATGACAGTACAATTAAAGCTTACACAAGTACAGGAGAAAACCAACTGTGGCTGACTGGATCATACCGCAGTCCTTCAAGTTCAAAAATGTCATTACGCTAACAAGCCCAGACCAGCAGTTCATAAACATCCCTTAGCTTGCGACAATTATGTGGCTTGATCAAGGATTTATGGGTAAGCCACACGACTTACAAGTTTAAACAGCTCAAGTGCATTAGGACAAAAACAGGTTAACAGAGCATCACACTTCTGTTGTTGTAACCCGTTTGTGGGGGACATTTGTAAGTTGATGCACTGTGAGGTTTCAGTTCAACTTGGACTTTTCCAAAGATGAGTTCCTGTGATTTTTCTATTGTATTTTCCCGGGGAATTGTAGGTTTGTTTGAACCATTATTGGATTTTAATGACCAAAATAATTAATCAAAGAAATATATTATGAGAATAAGCGTAAGGCCAGTTGAGTTATATTGTGTTACCAAATATGCAATTAATCAGTGAAATCAAGCTCTTTAAGTTACATATTTTTAAAAACTACAACACTTCTAAAAGGATTAAATGGTTACTAACACAGCTGGGAACATTTTAACAGTTGCACATAAGCGTTGCCTTGCCGGAGAGAATCCAGTCTGTCTGGTTTTCAGCACTGAGTTACCACGAATTGGAAGGCTAGACTTCTCACAGGTATCCAACATTTTGTTTCCTCTGATACCTTTACAACCTTTGCTGATCCTAAGTAATAGCATAGTGTTGGCAGGTATCGTTTTTTCCAAACACACACACAGCCCTGCAGCTCAGCTGAGGCCAGAGAGAGGTCCGTCATTAGTCAGCAGATAGCCGGTATGCAGCAGCATCGTCATTCAGGCGGCTGAAAGGGAGAATTGAGCAGCCCAAAGAGACTAATGTAAGGGGGGGGGGTATTAAAGCGGTATGGACAGGCCGGGACCAGGCCAGAAATTACGCTGACAGGACTCCAATCTGGCCCAGAGAAGAGGCGAGGAGGGTGTGACTATAATTACAGAGGTATTTGGGAACTCGCCAGTTTGGCATTCTCATTCACTGGCGTTTCATGAGCAGCTCAGGGCTGCATAAGCTCCTGCGAGTTCTGCCATTAACCTTGGGCTGTTTCAAGTCTAGATCAAACCGAGCCTTGATGACTACTACAGTTCACAGAGACTGAGGCTGTGATTAGTTTGACATTGGATCCCTAACAGCGAAAACAGTAATAGCAACAGTTATCCAACCCACGTAATTGGGATGAAACAGACTTTCAAACTGCAGAATCACGAGTGTGAAAGGACGAGATCTCTACAGCCGAGAAAAGACGGGACACTAAAGACAGTCCGGTTTGAGATGCTGTGGCGAGAATAGAGACACAATTCATCAATAGTCTAAAATATTTGCTGATATTCTATTCTTAAATTGTCTAAGCACAAACTTGTTTAAGAAAAAATGCCCCAAAAGTACAATTGTAAGGATTGCTTTTCCATCGTTAAATTGATGATGAAGTTGATATCTTTTAGGGGATTTTTTTATCGTTTTTTGTACCATAAAAAGACATCAGGAATTAGAAAATTGTCACCGGCCATATTTACCTTGACCTGATATTTCACAGAACACACAAATAACCGAACAATGAAAATAATCATTACTGGAGACCTTATTTAAAGACTAATCGGTCCAGCTCTAAGACGTATACAATCCTTCTGACCAGGTCACTCAAACCACGTGCGGTTTGCCATGTTGCCACAATATTGTGACTGTTTTAGTGGATGACCAAAGCATGGTGGCCATCAGGGGTGGAGGTCAATTTACTTCTCAGATTATGAGATTTAAAAATATAACAGTTCCTAGAATTATCCTCTTTAAGCCTGGACATGACGAACACTGGTAAGGAAAAATATGGGTCTGATTTTTTCAAATACTAATATACTGTATGTCAAGTCAGAGAAATCCTGAGTTAAGTGCGCTGGCTGCAATGCTGGTCCCTCTGAGAAGCAGATGTCTCTCTGCATTTATTTATAACCTGGTGTTCCTGCACTTTAACTCCACTGGTTCCTGACTAACAAAAACAACCATTTCCCTGTAGTGCTGGAGCATGTTGGCCCTGACAGCAAAGCGGCTGCCTCGGTGCCGTGCGTGCGTTCAGCGGTTTGGGGGTCTGAGGAGTTGGGGGGCGGTGACGAGTGTGGTGGTGGTGTTACTGGGATAGATGAAGAGCACACACAGTACGGTAATCGGATCCACAGACTGCTGGACGGGACAGGGAGGGAAAGCGGCTAAGAATAGCATGCAGCCTGACACACAGAGCACAGAGTACGCCACCAGCAGCAGCACTACCAGCAGCAGCCTTACTCCACTACAGCTTCCAGAGTACTCCCTGCTGAGAGCTCATACATGTGATTTCCCCCTGGTGTCCCGTGTGATTGCACACAAAGGAACCTACAAGAACAAATGCTCTGAATTCATCACTGTTTCAAAATGTTATAAAATGGGTAAAATAAAACAAGTGGATTATTAGCAAAGTATTGTGAAATCTACATTAAAGCTAGAGGCAGGCTTCTAAAATAGGAGGAAGGCAAATCCTGCACACTACGCTTGCTGCAACAGTAAACAGCCGGTCACGTGGTTGTGGTCCTGTATGCCGTCAGTTTAAATGATGGGGGAGGTCTCTCAGCTGCGCATCCACTCCTAGCGTTAGTCTCCTCCACCTCCTCCTTCTCTGACTCCCTAATGAGTAGCAGGACAAAGCCAGGCGCAAAAGCCCTATTACTGAGACTACGGGAGAGGGGCAGGAGAGGTAACAATACCCAGCAAAGAGACAGCCATCTTCAACATGATCACACACACACTAACAGCATACATGGTTATATCACGTCCAATGCTTGTGCTAGCCATGTATAAATGGCTCGACTAATCTGATGTGTTGCCCTAAAAATGTCCAGCCATATTATTTCCCTGATGGAACACAAAATTATAAGATAAAATATTCCAATTCTTCAACATGCCAGTGAACAAATGATTGTATAAATTATGGAAAATGTCTCAATTCTAAAAATGTTATGATGATTGATCAGGTAACAAACAAATAAAATGCTGGTTTACTTCCTTCTTCATAAATTGGAGATTTTGGTTTATGCCTGTATTCAAAATATAAAAAAGGGAATTTTCGCTCAAGACCAATAATGTTACGGCGTAAACGCCCTATCCACTTGTCCAGGGGATGATACATTTTTTCCCTGGATAATGCTCATTGTTATGGACATGAATTACACGTTGAAATCTGCAGGAGGAAAGCCATTTAATGTTTGCTGTTAGCAGCTGATAACGGAGGTGTCATTGACATGCATTACGGTGCATTGAAACTCTATTGTGCAAATAAAGGCTGTCCGCAGCCTCTCAGATAAGATCTCCTGCCTTTTCTGTTTCAGTAAACTGAATATCTTTTGGTTTTAGACAAAACAAGACATGAAAGAGATCACCTTTGAATGAGAAACTGGAGATGGACATTTTCACTATTTTCTGACATAAAATGCATCAGTCAATTGAGAAAAAATACATGTAGATGTATTTATAAATAATGGAAATAATCTGAAGTTGCAGCTTTAATACATAGAGTTGACTGGACTACCGAAGCATAGTAAACTAAATAAAATGCAAAACCATCCTAAGCCTGCAAATTCATTTTAGAAACATACGATAGAAATATTCATGCCATCCTTATTTCTTCACATTCCACCAAATTCGAAAGCATAAAAATGCATCCACACAATAAGTTCAGCCGTCTTTCTCCAATCACCACTGGGTCATTTGAATGTATTTCCACAGGGACAAACAAACAGCACGTGACACTGGATGCCTGAAGGCGTCTGTTCAACTCTCACTACCCTAACCCCAGACAGATGAAACGCCTCCTCCGACCAGAATGTCTGGCCTTCGTTCCAGTAGTTGTTTGGTTGCGTAAAGAGCCAGCCGTGTTCCTAGGAAGAGGTGGAGAGGCTCTGATAAAACCTCCCCCACATGGGAAAAGCATTGGTTACCATTGCCAATAATGGCAAGTAAATTTATAAACAGACACAAGACAACTCCGGCCAAAATGTTACATAAGCAGATAGATTTGATCAAGGCACCAACCCTCACAGATGGCATTTGGTGGTTAAAATTAAACAACCTGGTCAACTGTCAAAATGTTCATATGATAAAACCAAAAGACTTCAATTTACTGCTCAATCTATAGATCAACTAAGGTCAGTAAAATTACTTCCAGGAGACCACAGTTTTTTGGCTTGATTCATAATAATCCAAGCAATAAACTGTTGTAAGACCCAGGCATAATGTACTACCAGGTGTCCTCAATGTATATTGTTATGTAAGATTGAGTGCGGAACTGTTTCACAGCCTTAGATGTCACTTAAAAGCTTCCATAAAAACAGGAATAGCCCTAAATTTACAAGGGAGAGATTAAATGCATGCCTTGCACACAAATCAAAAGCCTCATAAAATAGCCTAATGTTTGTACACCAGAGGCGTCAATAGGGTTAACTTTACTAGCAGGAGAAGAAGGCTCAGCCCATTCAAACGCAGCCATTAAAATTGGTCTAATAGAGTCTGAGAGCCTTAAGAAACCTACCACCACCACTCTGAATGTAGGTTAATGATCTGATACCCAAGCAGCGGACAAGAACAATGAAGCCTTCACTGATAATGGGTTAAAAAACAAAAAAGGAGGGGTCGGGGAATGAGGGAGGGATTAGAGCAAAGGTTAGGACCTAGGCGTTGGTCTTGCTCTTATTTTCACCGCAGTGCCAAGCTCACATGACTGGACCAAACACTGGGTAATTGTTGTTGTTCAACTTTAAGGATACTTCAATATCAACAGCAAAAATCTTACCCGTTGAAATGGAGAAACATTATTCAAAACTCCTAAATAACATTTCTGTAAGAATGGTCACTTTTGAACTCATAGGCAAACAAAAACAAAACAGTAAAAACATTGAGTTTGCAGCTTTTTCACCTAGCCATTTACTAAACGCCTCAAGCCACCCACATGACTATAAAACGAAAACGCTTCTCTAACAAGGTGTCACAACCTCATGGTATGCCCAATTTACTGAGTCTGTATGAGCAAGTCGCAGGCATCCTTCTAACAAACCATGGGAGGGAAATGTTGTCAGTTTTCATCATGACATTCAAGACGTGACTCCATCCACTCCTGCCACATTCTATTTGGCTTGACGAGATGCCGATCGGATCACAGGCGTGACACGTGGCTAACCCGGCTCTGCCAAAACTACAGCTTTGCAGTGCCAGAGCCTTGCCGAGGTCAGTGTGTTACAGCTGACACAGCAACTGTGTCCTTACACTGGCTGAAAGACACACTCCTGAGCAAACAGGTATTTTATCAACCGTCACGCAGCATAAAGATTATTAGCAGTTTCATTTCTCTGCATTCTCCATTGGGCTTTTAAGATAATGGAGATAAAAGCCATAGTCTATCCTGAGCAGACTCAGCAAGTTCACTTCTCCTACTTTATTGGGAACATTAAAAATAAAAGAAGTTGACACAGGTTAACCTTCTCCCAGTGTTTTCATTGCACAATGGTACAACAAAAAGATCACATGGCATTAAAAAGAGTGCCTGTTCACAACTAGGAAGGAAAACAAGAAGAAACTCACTCCATTTTAAAATGATACATAGCGGCCCGGCTTTTCTTTTAGCATGAATCAATGTGGGTTTGGTCTTTGCAATTAATGCAACTTTCTTTATTCATTTTTGATGATTAGTTGCTAAATTGACATTCATCAATTGGTCATAATATTAGAAGCTAGTGGCCTTGTATTTTAAGTACATTTTATAATTTCATTTGAGTTCAAAAGTCTGTGAAGTGCTTTGAAATGGCCTCTATTATGAAGCGTGCTATATAAATACCTTTATTTTGCTTTACTTACTGGTTTCAGACGAATAACATTTTTTGGAATAAAAATATGATGTTGTAATGTCAAATAATAGTTCAATAGTTCACAAGACACAAAAGTATAAACAAAATAATTTAAAATCTATTAAACAAGTTCAACTTTCATTTACATGGTCAATGTTTGAACACCAACTACACCTTGTGAAATAATTCAGGTCAAAGAAATGTTTAATTCTACAGAGAAAGGAGATCTGAACAAATCAAATGAAAGACTCGCACAGAAACCATCCTGTGAATAAACTCATTAACCTGTGTTGTAGCAGAAGAATCCTCGGGTATCAGAAAGCATGGCCACCTTACGAGCCAGCGGAAACAGGATATGATCGCTTTCTTTGGCTTCAGCAAAGTGAAAGAAGTCCATCAGACTGTAAACCACATGGCCCTCATCAAATTGTCCTTGTTCCCTTTTAAACTATCAGCATTCACTACAATCTGTCTGACTGGTAATTCATAAAAGGATACTTTAAGGACTCATTAATAATTAAAATCCTAGAATGTTGTAATATTACAAACAAGCGTTTTCTTCTTTCTGCATCGGCATGCTGTGTTCTGCTGCAGGAAGGTCACGGGCTCTCAAATTCTTTAGAAGCACATGGCGGATTATCAGGAAAACATTAGCCGTTACACGCTGAGATACTGCACTCATCGTACCAAACAAAAACAATGCTCTACACACATTCAGCTGCTGGCAAAGACTAGCACACGTTGTGTAATCAGGAGGCTCTACCCTCTTCACATACAGATACACACACAAACGCACACACACTGTGCCTCTTGAAGACGCAGATCAGGGCTCCAGAGTGCGACCAAATGGTCGCATTTTGAGACCAAAATTTGAGAGTGTGCGACTGAATTTTACATCTGGTCGCACATGTGCAAATTTGCGTGGTTTTTTTACACGTTAAACATGGAAGGGGCGTGTCAATGAATCCAGCATATTTTGCAGGCCAATAAGTGTGAGAAGGATAGGGAACGTGTGGAGAGGGAGGGTCCCACAGATAATCAAGGGTGCGTAAACATCTTTGGAGGAGTCGAGGAGAAAGATATCACAACCTGCTACATGCGTCTGAAATATGAGCAAGCAAACTATTCACTCGTTCTTCCGACCTGCGGCTAGTGTGCCAGTGCAAGCGCGACAGCCTACAGTGTCACAGTCGGATGATGATTCAGAGGTTAGTGCGGCGACAAAGGTCCGAACCCATACTTTACGGGAAGACTGGCTGCGAGAATTCAGCTGGTTGAGGTACAGTAAGGAGACGAACTCCATGAACTGTGAATGTTGCAGTCGCTACGCCAGAACTGCGGGGAACACGAAGTTTGCGGACAGTGCAGGCACTTCGCAGTTTAATCACAATACTCTAGTTAAACACAATCTTAGCCTCAAGCATAGAGTATGCCGAGACCTGAAATTTAACATGGCCTACTTTGTTGCTAAAGAAGAACTACCCTTCACCAAATTCAAAAGTCAGCTCGACCGGCAAAGGAAGAATGGATTATAAATGAACGAAACATACAACAATTACACAGCATGTGCCCAATTCGTTGGGGTAATTGCTGATACTCTGAAGGGTACACGAAGATAAAAGATGCTCCGTATCTATCAATTATGGTCAATGGGGACACCGACGTTTCGACTAAGGAATGTTCTACTGAAATGTTATTGGCCAGTGCCCCTCATGTTTACATTCATTTGTTAAGTGCTGTGCACTGAGCACTTTTTTTATTCTGTGAATATATTTTTTGTCATGACAGCGATGGTGCTGTCAGTTTACCCTCTATGTTGCATCTTCAAAAGTATAATAAAAAATAAAATGTGACGCTGAATTCAAAACAGCACATTGTGGTAATTCCTTCATCTATTATCAAAGTATTTATTACTAATACAGTGAAATTTAGTAGAAATGTGAATATACAATTTTCAGTTGGGGGCCACAGTGCTCCTAGTGAAAAAAGTGAGTCTGGAGCCCTGCGGATACTCTGCTGATGGAGCCAGCTGCAGATGCCAGGCTAAAGGCACTTCATATCATAGACTGCACTGGTGCTTTCAGTCGCATTTGAACTGCAACACAATAAATGTGCCTTTCAACTTATAGTGAAATACAGAGCAGAATTTTAACAGGTCTGAAAACGAAGAAACAGTATGTCTGCCCTTGGCTCTCTGTTCGTAGGACATGTATTTATATATTACAAATCATATGAGCCTTCAACATAACCAAGTAAGGAGGAGTAGAGTAAAACAAAAATGTACCGTTTTGGGGGTTTTCCCTAAAGACATTCCCCTGGTGTGATAACTAAAAACTAAAAAAGAGGAACTGCATTCAGTTTGGTAAATTCCAATACTTTCACTGCTTTATAACAGCCAGAACATGCCTGTAATGCTGAGGTGCAAGATGGAAGAAGGATTAGACAAAGAAAACAAAATATAAGTCTGAATATCTCAGAGGCTAAGCCTCTCATGGGAAAGGTCTTTAGTACAAAGGGCACCAACCTTAGGAGTCACACCGACTCCTCTTATGATTCACATGAACATGAACTGATGTTCACACTGGAGGAAATGAGTTTGTCCACCATTGCTGACCATTGTCTGTGTTACTTCACATGCATTTCTATCTTTTTCCAGGGAAAACAATGATTGGTTGTAATGCACAAGACATTGTAGATTTCCATTATTCTGTGATTTAAAAAAATACAAAGTTTGATATCTTTTCCAATCATCCTCAAAACTAAAACAAACAAAACAAATCCATCCCAATGAAAATACAACTCTAAAGCAGAACACAAGGGAATACTGTATGTCATTACATAATTGTTCCTGCTTTACAGCACCCTGGCCAATACCCTATTCTCTAACTAAGAGGCTTAAGGTCTGCCTTGGAAGTCTATAGTGGCGCCGGTTCAGTTTCCCAGTTACATATGAAGTAGATTTCTGTGTTGGCTTTCAATTTAGAAAATGTATCATTTCAGTGTGACTGGAAATCAGGTTCTTTAGCCGGGCTGTGTTGATACATTATCTACCTAAAATTGAGATATACAATATGCATCTCTTGTGTTCTGTGTGTTTTGAATGCAGCTGCATTGCTTTAGTTCTTCCTCCCCTGTAATTGCCGACCCTCCCTCATCTGATTTTCATGATCTGGTAGAAATTGAAGAAAATAATGTTTTTCTTCGTTCAGTTTTCATATAAATAAGCTAATATTTTAATATAATACAATCCCGGTATTGAGCATGCCTCTAATCATTAATATATGACAATACAATTGAATCGGGGGTTCCTTTAATCAAACCAAATACTCCAAATATCTCTCCAAGTTGTGCCAACAAATGTTGACTGTCAAATTGTGCAGAGGCAATGTGGCTAAGGACTGGAAACAAATCCAACGTCTGCGAGAAAGATGGCTCTGTAACAGCTAAAGAAAAAGCTCTGACAAGATCAAATTTAGTCAGTCAAGGAAACCCTTTGAGAAATTACGAGGACGAGGAAACTTACATATCCACCAACAATTCTGGCAATAAAAAACCCTTCACTCCAACCAAACAGCAAATATTCAGAAACGTGGCTTAGAAAATTGCAAGTCATCACTCAAGGTCAACCAATACCTGGCTATGGTTGCTGTTTAATTCCCTCTTATACTGAGTGTGCATACAAATGTCATGGTGGCAAAAGGTGGTTTGTTTACAGTCAAAACTCAATACTTTAGAAAAGTAATGTTTTACAGTGGTTGCAGCATGACAGTACACCACTTGTTGTGATGATACGGTTGGGAACTGAAACTTGATTCCAAATTAGTTACCAATACAAAATCCCCAGAACCGTGTCACAATAAAATGAAATATTTTTGTTCTGCTTATCAAGTACAACAACACTAGGCAGCACTTTTTCAGGAGCGGATGACTTTGTGGAAAGTGACACATTACTGTTTTTGATTTGTCACCACACTAATAAGTTGAGATACAAGTTGAAAAAGGCAGACAGCTGCAGCCTTCCAAATGAACAAGGCGTCAATGTTTTTGCGTCAGCCTCCCTCTGGGTTGTACATGAGCTGTGTGATATACATTTGAAAACGTTTGCCAAATAGCTTAGCAATATCATTAACCACATGTACAGTAAAAGCACGTAACACATGTAAGTACATTGGTCCTGTACAAATATCAACTTTGACAGAGAGACATTTGTTCAACCGTTAAGAGGAGCACTCAGACCAGGTAGCATCCTGTCATTTGTCCTAGGGTTAGGGTTACTGTATAATTATATAAAAATTGTTCTTAATACCCTATTTTTTAGATTAGTGCCATTAATAAGGAATCATTCGGGGACTAGCGTCGCCCCTTAGCTTTTATATTATCCATCTCGATTACGACTGGCTTCTTTGTCATTGTTTTTTCACCATGATCACCAATCAGAGTAGGCTTGCATTAATGGGCTACTTTGTACGAGTGTGCTGGTCACCCTGAATTTAAAAAGCAAGGTTAGGGCACAATCCGTGTTCGCCCAGCTGATCTGCTTCATCAAATTGGCTTCTCAGTCTTTATGTTCATTTATGTGACGTACACTAGGCCGAAACAAGCTTCTCAGTATTCCACAGTGACGTCAACAGCACTTTCCCAAATGTTAAAGAGATTTTGAACGAAAAGTGATCAGGTGCCGCTCATAAAAGACAGAGCGTTCAGAAACACGAAACAGGTTGCAGCACTTCTTATCGAGATGGATGCATATGCTCCCTCCCTATTGGGAACAACTGAAAAGACGCTGGCACAGACATACACGCTATGTTGACAGACGCCATGACACAGTTGCTGCAGATTTGTAGCGACACATCCATGTGAATGTCCTGTCCCACTACATACCAAAAGGTGGTGGATTGAATCGAGATCTGGTGACATCTTAAAATACTAAATTATGAATAAAAATTACTGGATTCTGAAGAGCTTTTAGTTTCACTGGTGTTTTTATAGAGGTTTAGAGATGCAGCCTATTTTATAAAACACAAAAAGCATAATATTCAGGGGTTACTGACGAAAAAGTGTTAGTAAAAAAAAAAAGGGCCGTTTAGCTATGTACAACTCAAACAACAAATCTTAATGGTGATGTGTTGCAAAATAAATGATATATCCTTGCCATTTTCTCACACTATAACCTTTGGCACAACAGTTCCTACTCATTCACAGCCAAATTATGTAATGCATCCTCAGTTGCCAATAAGGATCTTCAGTCTCAATGATAGTTGAATATTGAGGGATTAGCACTAACCTAACATAGAGACTAAAAGAATACTTACTGAGAACGACCCCATAAACATGTTTGGTTCATCCAGCAGACTATCAACAATGGCATAGTTGTATCTAAAACTCCTTTTCTCCAACAGCAGAGTAACATTTAAATGTCTTTTATCTCTATACTGCCAGGGCTATGACTTGCAACATTTTTGTTTATCATAGTACCTATATTAAATGGTAATGGAACACCAAACGATAGCAGGCCAATAGATAGTAGATTAATCACCGAAACCTCACCCCAAATTACATTATACATTCCTGTATCATAACATACTTTCAAACGTAGATCCCCTCAAACGTAATTGCTTTTGAGTTCTAGAAACAATTAATAATTTAAATAATGTTAAGTGATAAATCTGACAGTAAATGAGTCCCCAGTTCAGTAAAATAAAAAAATGATGAGTCATGAGGGACTGAAAGGACGCAGGTTGCCAACCCTACGTACATTACCAATGTCGATGTTATCAATTAGTTCTTCATCACTGGTTTAGGTTGTGACAGTGAGTGAAATGACTAGGATGTGCGTTTGAATCCAGCTAAAAATGACAACCTGGTAAACTTCCTGTCTTCCTCGCTACTTTGTTAATGAAATAACTATTCAGCAGTCATTACATGTTTACCATTGTTTTGCTGACATAAGCCATTTCTTCTTCTGCGTCCTTGTTTCGTAATCATTAGTAGAGCAAAGTAATAGAAACACAAACTGCTCTTTTTTTAATCACAAAAAAGGATTAAAGTATTTTGTTTTGCAAATGTTTGGAAAGAAAATGTTTGATATAGTTAGCCCTGTCTTCCTATTCTTGGCGATGGCAGCCTGGTTGGGCATTTTAAGGTTCTCTCTGCCTTTGCCATATAAGAAAAGACATTTCATATAATTTACATCTGCTAAATGCTGTAGTATTCTGCATTCTTAGTGAATAATGTGTTATTGTTCAAATTGTGGTTTAATGTATTACTGCTCAAAAAGCAAAATATAAATCAGGCATACATGACTGAAATAAATATCATTTAAAATAGTGGCAATTTAACCACGGTTTTCTACTGCTTTTGGTGTATGTGAGATTATAAAAGGATAATTTAATGTGTATTATTTCCATCCCCAAAAAATATCTCTTTAACTTCAGGCATTTTACATTTAAAATCGACGTAATGTTGGTTCGGATCGGTCGCCATGCAAAAACAGGCAGCTTTTGTATCAGGCAACACACCCCCAAGATGTCACAGTCATAGGCTGAGAGGCGCAAGCTCCTAGTTATTCAAGCTATGCTAGTTCCTTGTATAAATTTAGTAAAAACATAACTATAGATATAAATATATTCAAACTAGATTCAGAATATATATTAATATAAAACAAATGCGCTGGCTGTAGATAAACGGTGGCGTTGTTTAGCTCGTTGCAGACAACACCCACCTCACGGTAATGTCGCTAGTGTTGCCTTCAATGCACAGCAAGCAATATTTGGTGGAATACTTGGCTTTATTCTTTTTCAATGTTTAAAAAGATATTCCTTTATATAATCGGTTGGTTTTTTACCTTCTCTTACAACTTATTTCCTCATGTTGTTTATGTGTGCACCCCCATACACCAAAGGAAATTCCTTGTACGTGTAAACGTACCTTGCAATAACCTCGATTCTCATTCTGACTGAGCGCTAAAATGTTCAACTTGGTTTGTAAACATAGCGACCTACTGTATAATTACATCCTGAATGTGTTGCACAATGTTGTGTACCGACTATGTGGCCAGCATAAATAATAGTAATGTTTTAAAGGCAATGTAAAACACGAGAGCACAGCACAGCCTGAGACAAAAGCCCACTGCAGCCCCTTCACTGCCCTCACAGCGTTCCCCCTCCCCAGCGCTTAATCTAGCTAGCTAGCAAGCTCGTTTCCAGCCCGACACAGCAGCCTCGCTGGCTGGGGCTAACCCTCTTGATTTGCCCCGACATTTTCCTTTCGGCTTTCTGCCCTCTCGCTTAAGAAAAGAAGAAGTGAGGCTTTTAAGCACAGAAACGACCACAGTTCCCAATCTGTGTAACGCACGTGGCACACAAACTATACCAAGCCCACGCGAACACATAACATTCGATTTTCGCACGCACTTTACTTCACGTTAGCTTACCGTTAGCCTGCTAGCCAGATGGCTAACGTTAACGTCTTTGCCCCGCTTAAGATTCAATCAAACAACAAACCTTGTGCTGCTCTTACCTTCAAACTGGGTCGCACGTATCCCACGGACTCATTCACGTTCGGCTATATGTGAATATTGCGCAATATAAACAGTTATTCCCTAAATATTGGACGTTATAACCGTAGCCTACGGCTGTGTGACGTTCATCACTGGTTTTTGAAAACATCCCAGCCGTTCGTTGCCCGTCCTCTCCGAGAAAAGCCCCAGCAAAACATGCAAGCGGCGCTCTGATTGGTCGAGGAGAGCCACGTGACTGCGTGAGCCCCCACCGATTTTATAAGGTCTGCGTCTGCTGGATAGACTGTAGATGGGTATGTGTGGAAACAACGATTTAACTCTTTGTTTTATCGATACTGTGAGTAAATCCGCACCTTTAATGTTAAGAATATGCTACGTGCTTTCATACTGTGTCAGTTAGTAGCGTTTAAACAATCGGATATTAGCGTGAATGTGAGGGATCAGTAATGGGCTCTTGACGTCATCTTTTCCGTTGCGGTTAGTAGGAACTTTCTCGAAGATCATGGGTTGTGCATATTTTCAGGTATCCTATATTGAGCATGGCTTAATAATTTGGTGACAACCGCGTAAATTCTGCCCCTTTTTCTTGTAACCCGCCAACTCATTGTGTCAGTCAGCTTTGAATTGGTTGCGCAGTGACATTTGCATCATGGAGTATGTGTTCTGCGCATGCGTCATGGTGCATAATATTGTATGTTGCAGAGCAGGCTTGTTGAAAGTCGCAAAGGAAACGGGAGTGGGGGAGGGGCACCGGCTAGACACGGAACACGCCACTGGGGCGGGATGGAAATGACAGGAGCAGTAGTAGCAAGAAGGGGGTGTGCGTCGAGAAGGGTTTATCATATAATGGCTTGACCGGATTAACTTTGAAGATATTTGGAATTTATGAATGAGTCAAATGTTATTGTAGCAGGTTAAGTCTACATAGTAATTACATTCACGTAGTAGGAATTATCCATATGTTATTGTTTTGAGTGTGAGTGTAGATATAACCATGCATGACCATTCTTATTAAGCATTGACTTGTGATGTTATTATTGATAATTAATTACCTATTTCTTTTGGGATATTTCAAACATGGATTATAGTCAACTATGGCATGTGAATCTTGAATGACTTGCAGAAAGCCTAATCATTCAGTCACTCATATTTGCTAACAGTACTAAGGTTTATCATATAATGGCTTGGCCTCATTAACTTTGAAGATATTTGGAATTTATGAATGAGTCAAAAGTTATTGTAACATGGCTATAATTCCATAGTAACCACAGTCACATAGTAGCAATTTGTAGCCTCTAATTGTCAATGTTATCTTTTGAGTATGAGAATGCAGATATAACTATTAAAGACAAATAAGCCATGGCTTGTTGGCAGTTACACTCAAAATTGATAAAATAACATACAGTTGCATTACACCTAATGTACTCTTTGACATAAGGATGTGACCTCTATTGTGACTTGTATGCCAACATTTTAAAGGCACGTCTCTTAGAATGCAGTTATATATGGTGTATGGCTTGAGCAGATAAACTTACAATGTGACGTCGAAGAAAGCTGTTATCAAAGAAGGGTTGACAATGTAAACTGAGATATAAGCCTCTTTACTTTCACAGCATCATGTGGCACAGCTAGGTGACATTAACCAACCACTTTTCCCTAAACCCAATTATAAGTCTCCCGTAACATTAATTCTCATTTTAGAATCCTGTAAGTGACACAAAGACACCTAAAGCACAAGTATATGAACAATTTATTTACACAACATGTTTGAGTAAAGCATAATATCATCTTCAGGGACAAGTTGCTTTTGATAAAAGCAGATGGTGGCCACAAAATGTCCTACAGGTCCGCTCTGACCCCAAAACCTGGCCCTGGAGGAGGCTCTGTCAGAGAAGTCAATCCACCTGCAGGCTCACAGGAGAAACGCCCGTTCCTGTAGAAAAAGAATCAGATAGTTGCGAAGTTTAGAAATGTTACTTATCAACCAGAAATGATAATAGTTAATAGATGATTTTGTATATGTACCTTGGCCCAGGCGGTGGGACTCTGCCTGCTTTAAGTTCATCAATAATTTCGTCAATGTCCTTAGGTGTGAGGTCCTCCTGGATAACAAGAAACCAGGGGTCAATTAGAAGAAATCAGAATAGCACACTTCCCATATATTAATAGTCTCGTGCTGGCTTATTAAGGTCAAAACAGTTTTCACATCCTTCAACCAGTTTGAACACCTTCTTATTCATATTATATCCTAAAGAGAGGAGAGAAGATTGAAATACTACTTTTCCAGAACTGCATTAAGCTTATGAAGATTATGGCTAATTCTAAAAAAGTTATATGTGTTTCAAGCATCATATTAGAACAAGGTTAAGGCTGTCAGTAAAAAATGATCATACTCATAATATAACCTTTTCAAATGTCAAAACTACAGTTTTAACCTTGCGTAAATTATCGTGCACAACATGAGTGCCCTGTGAGGCTTTTTACTTCAGAAATAGTGAATCAGAATGCCCAAGCAGGCAACCAAAGCAAGGGTATTATTTTTACCCCCAACCAAATTACGACTGTTTGGTTTTATAACTAATAATTATTGTATAGTCTTCTCAGACAACACTAAGAGGGCTCATGTACTGCCTATGTTTGTGCACAAAAAGGCCTCTACACTGACAAATGAACAGGCTGTTTAACAGGCGTGTATCTGTGCAGCTACACTAATGTCGCCTCAGTGCTGCTCCAAAGCTGTGACACATGGGCTTGTTTACATATAATAACATCTTGACTAGAATTAATTGCATGCAACTTAAGGACCAAATTGATCTAATAGCCAAATACTGCGTGCATTTCTGACACCTAATTATTCACAAAGAAGGCTAAACTGCACCACGGTAGTCTCGGTGTTAACACCGTGTCGCTGTTCCTCCTAATGATCACACATGAGCAATGCTTTGTTACAAAAAGTATCCTCCTTCCTCAGTTTCATTTATTTAATCAGGTTCCTTCTTTTCCTATTTGCAATTGAGTGCAGAATATGTTTACTGTACCACATCACGTCTGGCTCATAAGTTACATTTTAACTGAGGTCACTGACAACACAACATTGTTATTTCAGCCATATTATTATTAAAGATTATTGTCTATCATGGTTTGGTTTCGCCCTGTTAATTTGCTTTTGGCCTTATTTGTTGTAGACTGTACACAAATAAGGCTGCATTGGCTTTTAGAGAAACTAAAATAAAGGAACCCTTCTTGAAACAGGACTGAGATATAATCTGCAGACATTCTTTTTATTTCATGCTTTGACCTTTATTTAGTTATAGTGCTAAGTAAGGAAGCCATCTGAACAGAGTGGTCGAGCACTCACATAATAGTCGTCATTGATCTGGACCATCGGCGCGTTCACACAGGCACCCAGGCATTCCACCTCTAGCAGCGTGAACATCTTGTCTGGAGTAGTCTCTCCGACCTTGATACCTGTGGAAAAACAAATGAAGACATGCTATATATTTAGCTAATCCTCTCTGACAAGCTGCAGAGTATGTTACAGAAACAACAAATATTTTTAATTGAAGCAGCGCTACCTGACATTTCACAGCTGTAACGCGATATGGGTGTTATAATGAAAAGGAAAGCCTCTCTATTAAGTTGATTGAAAGCACAAACAAATATGTGCCAGACAGACGGAAGTAGGTTAACAGTCATCCGGCTCGATTTCAGTCTTATGTGTTCTTATTTGCATCTATAACTCACTATTGTTTGCATAGCAGAGACCACTGCATGTTTACTTGTCGTTCTTGTTGTTATGTTTATCTGCAGTACAAACAATTAAAAGTTATTTATTTTTATCTGCCTTTAATTTTGTCATTTGTGTCCTGTTACCGTAACATGGAAAGTGTCTCTTTTAACCAGTTTGGTTTTTGATTTACTAAATTGCATCTTCCCTATTATCATGAGTGAAGCTAAGGCCTACATGACACTCAAAAACAGATAAATGAAAATATCACTCTTACTTACCCAGTTTGGTTTTGATGGCCTCCAGGATGCTGTCTGAGTTGCAGAGCATGCAGGGCGTTGTGGTGCAGATCTGAATGAAGTATTTTCCCACGGGCTGACGCAGGAACATTGTGTAGAAGGTCGCTACCTCATACACTCGCATCGGAGCGATCTCCAGCACCTCAGCCACCTGAATGAAAACAATACCACACATAAAAGGAGGTTTCCTTACATGACACCTAATATGCGGTATTAAATGGCCTTTCATAAGAAAAGTTATTAAAACACGTTCAAACTGGCATCACAGCTGTAAAACACATTCAGGGGAATCACTGTGCCTTGTTCATGGCGGTGATAGGGAGCCATCCATGCTGCCTCTGGGCTACATCCAACACCGGGAGGGTGGCTGCCTGCTTGTGTCCGATAGGGTAGTTCGAAATGATCGCATCAATCCTCTACAGGAAGAAGGAAAAAAAAACTAGTTGCTAGTTTTAAAGCATTACCTGCACAGATATTTAATTAAGCTAAAAGAAGTTGACGTAACAAAATAATTATTGTGTGTCTGTGATTGTGATCAGGTACTCATTTTACCATGAATTACAGAGGTAAATAAACACATTTATAGGCTGCAATCAAAAACAAAGCTGGAGCCTCTTCGATTCAACAGACATTAAAACACTGCAACAATATATTTTCTGACTGAAATTAGTGTATGACTAAAAAGGAGTCTTCCATAAACTAATTTCCAACACTTTCATGATCATTTAAAAAAAACTACAGATGTCTAAAAAAGCTCAACTTATGCATTTCTATTGAATACGTACATGGACTGATAACAAAACTGCCTAATACAGGGGGGGAAATATCAGATTTTGGAAGGGGACACCACCTAAATGGCTCAACACAGATGTCACCTTTACCTTTTTGTTCTCCTCAGTGAATTCGAAAGGTGTATCTGCGTTATTGTCAGGAGTGTCTCTGTGCTAAAACAGCAAGAAAAGACATTGTTAACAATTATCCATGTCATCCTTGAAATTATAAACCATTTTATTTTTAATCCGGTTTAAATATGTCAAGTTGCTATTATGGGAGACAACACGTTTCCAGTGAGTGAATGATAAAAGATGAATAACCCATCATGTGAGTCCACATGGGAAAACAGGTGTTGCTCTCAGACTGTTGAAAGACTAATCACAGATAATAACTATTTGGGCTTCTGCACACACTGCCCCCTTGTGAGTAATCTTTGTGCAATAAAGAAATAATAAAACCTGGAAATGTCGTGGACTTGAAGTTAGAAATAGTCAAAAAACAATATTCCCAATTGAAGAGCAGTTCAAAGACAAGTCAGCCAAAACAACTTTCCTTCCATTAACAGAAGGAAAACATCTCTACTATCCAGGGACAATGAAACCATGGCATGTTTCCATTACATCAAGATATCACATAAGATGTTGTTCTTGGATAGCATGGCTCTAATAGGCTGTGAAGGCAGCTTCTGGGATACCTGAAGAGCATTTGACTAACATACTGTTAAGTCATCTGTTAATTACATTTATGCACACATTTTGTAGCTTTATATAACTATAGATAACTTGTTTATAAATATATTCCACATGTTAAAAATAATAAAAAATGGACTGATGCTTTGACATTACAGCGTTTGTATACATCATGTGCATAGTCTCTATTACAGCTGGGATGCGATTATGCAAGGCCACAGCAAGTGAATGTTACAGGAAGTGCAGAAATATGTTATGTCTATTTTAGTGGTCTGTTAGTGTAAAAGTATGAACTACAAAGTAGAAAAGGGGTCCCTGATTTAAGAGCGGGAAAAAACCTGTCAGCAAGTGAAATATTCTGGCCCAGTTTACCAAACTCCAGGACGTATCTTGTAGGTTCCACCTGAGGCACAATGACAACCTAACAATAACCCCGATTACCCGTGCTGCACTATGGCCAGTGCAACAATGTAAGCTAATTAAAAAAGGTGTTCAACGGACACTAAACAATTAATCCGCACTGCACTGCACAGCACTGGTTGACTGTAACTCACCACAAAGATGCCTCCAGCTCCTGCACGCGCAGCAGACTGATGCAGACTCCTGACCTGCCTCGCCTGCAAGTACAGAGAGAAAGAAGACACATAAGATACCTGTCTGTGTGACAATTGATATGTTAACTTCCCAGGATCGAGGACACGTCTCACTTTAGACTACCTGAAATAACCAGTAAAAGGAAAAGGAAATAAAATGTTAATGTATTAAAGATAATTGGCATTCTTTAAATGACAACTTTAACACAATCATCAGGCACACTAAAGAGAATTTCTGAATGTTATTCTTTTAGGAAACCCGCACACATTAAGAAACCCTCACCCTATCACCGCTTTTTAATGTTTAAACAAATTTAATTCAGTTTTGTATGAGACAAATACATCTAAAAATAATAACAAATGTAATGCTAAACATAAAGGCCAATTTTATACAGCCACTAGTGTTAACACCTCACTTTTGTATTTGTTCATATTATTTCAAAATAAAATAACAGAAATGTTTAAATCTATCAAGTATATTACACATTTCCTTCTCAAAACGATTCCACATCTTAACTAAATGGACTTACAAATGCTTACACATCTTTGTTTTGCATTTGTCTAATAATCGTTTTTGTATGTCAATTTACAACTCCCAAAAAACCTTTACAAATGGAAAGAAGTCTCAATCAGCACTAACTGTCACTCAAATAAGAGCTCTGCCATGTTGTATAACTACAGAATCACATCAACATCGAGTGAGTGACCGTTACGTGTCCCAGTGTTGTCTACCACCAAAATAATATATATTTCCAATTTCATTGAGGCAATTCTCAGCCAATATTCAGTCACTCATGTCCAGAGTAAGTTGTTCTTTGCATTGCTGATTTTGTCCAAAGATCACCTTGTAAACGTCTGACAGCAGAAAGCTACGTAAGCTAGCATGCTAGTTAGCTTAGCGGCCTCACTGCTTGCCCTTGTGAGAAGTCATGGCTTTTTTCTCCAAATAATGGAAGAGGCCATTAATACTTTTACCCAATACCATAAAGAAAGTCACAAACATACCGTTTGCGATACTGCGGAGCGAACTGCAGCAGCCAAAAACATCTTGGGGCTTGGAGTTTGGTCCCGGTGTTTTACCAAATGGACGGGAAAGCAACGGCAGACATCAACACAAGCGTTGTTATACTCGATTTAGAGGGTCTTACGTAGAAGGCTACGTCATACGTCAGTCTGGTCCAAACTGAATCGATCCCAGATTGAAATCGGAGATCAAAAAACAGGAAGCCAACCGAGCCATCTTCCCATTTGTTATATAATCCGAATGGTGGCTCACATTGCATGTTTACCAGCGTTTCCAAGGGCAGATAGTTTTAAGCATAAAAATATAAAATATTTTCCATTACTACATTTTATATAATTACGTTTTATGATATTTGAAATGATGACTTTAAGAAAATAAAGCTAAAATGTTCCTTTTTGTCATGTGTTTTCTTCTTTTTATCTAGTAAAATTCAACTGTCCAATTTTTATCATGCACTTGCATTTATGAAATACAATGTATCATAGCCACATTTTGAAACACGTAAAAAAAGGGAAGTTTATTACTTTCAGTTAAAACATAAAATATGTATAGGTAACAGAAGTTAAGCAAGGGCCATAGTTTGCCTATAAATATGGACACTTTTTCAAGAGCATTTTGGGAAGCATGAGGGATTTTGTTTACTTTCTTTAAATGCTGTTACCTCTTTTGCTACTTTCCCAGAGAACCAATCAGCCTCCCTGTCAAAACAAATCATCCTGTGTCTGCATGAATCCAAGCATTCATGCTGCTGCCGCACACTCCTCCTCCACCTCCTTGCTTGGGAAAATAATGCGATCAACAGGCCAGGGGGGGCTCAACCAATGAAAAAGTGGGAGTGCTGCACCGTGCGAGCTGGTTGGCTGTCCTGGCCCTAAACACACAGTGAGGGAGCCTGCAGATCGGGGATTAGAGGTGGGTCTTTATGCATGCTGTGTTGCTTCTGTAGAGGAGGACTTGTAGTCTTCTTACCTTACTCAGGATACAGGCAGATCAGCAGTGACTCCAGATTAACCCACTTTCTGACTGACCCTCAGATGATATAGGCCAGTCTACATCTGTCTCCACAATGGTTGTTCCTGAATCCCAGGAAAAAATGTACTACCCTCCTGATGACCTGAAGAAGGATGCTCATGTGCCGGATTTTAACTCCTATCTGGCACTGTACAGAAAGTCTCTTGAGAATCCAGAAGGTAGGTCAAACCAACTTGTATTTTTAGTGCAGTGCTTACAATGTTTCCATGCATTGCAGCTCCTTGAGAGACTTACTGTCAGCAGGATCTCTGTGTTTATCTATCCTGTTTGCTATCCTGTCTGCAGCCTGTAGCACTGACATGAAATATCACTCTCTTTCAGCCTTCTGGAAGGAGATCGCAGATGAGTTCTTTTGGAAGAAGACTGCAGCAGGACCATTGCTGCAGTACAACTTTGATGTGACAAAAGGGAACATTTATGTCAAATGCATGGAAGGGGCCAAAACCAACATGTGCTATAATGTCCTGGACAGGCTTGTGAGGGAGAAGAACTTTGGTGAAAGGGTTGCCTATTACTGGTAAGCCACAATGTTTGTCTGCCATGAATGATGGCTTTGATGGGAAATACTGCCTGGAGTTATGTCAGGTATTCCAGTCAATAGCAACTGTTGTGTCCCTGAGTTTGCCAAAGCGAACCTCAGCTAGTGCCAATGCTTCAATGTTTCAATCCCCTGAATCAACAGAGAACATTTCACAGGATCTATTGTAAAACATTCCCAGATTCACTCTGCTTTTGTAATTACACATTTTGTAACCCCATGTTTCAACAGATTGCCCTGTTGCACTCATGAAAACAAGTTGTTTAGTGTTCAATCACTTGGATCTTGACCAAATATTCCCATATAAAGGTTTCAAATATGAGTCAAATGGAGTGTGTTCTGCATATAACTGTTTTCTTTTGCACTATGTTGAATATGAGCTCAAAATGAGTTTTTCTGAATAATTACAAGCTTCGGCAAAACTCTTGAAATTACTTTTAACTTAGCAAAAGCTGGTTGCTTACAGTAAAGTCTCACACCCTTGACAAACCACCATAAAGTCTCTACTTTATGTTGTTTTGACTTTATATTATGGCACATATTTGCTCTGTCAACAGAAGAGGCTTGGCAAATGACAAATAGTGGTTCTGCAAGCACAGCAGTAATAGGGGTTCAGTAGAACTGGGCACAGCGGATACCAGCCATTGCCCAAAGAAATGCAATTTGCACTATATCAGAGCACTTGGTGTATGTAATAAATCTCCCAAAGTGTTTGCCATTACTGTTTAACCACGTCATATGATGAGGATATTGTGTATCAGCTGTTTTATTACCCCTTTTTATATTGTAGGTATGAGTGGTGAGATGAGTTGTTCTATACTGTTAAACACTTAAGTGATCCTAACTCACACATCGAACAATAAATAAAAGCAAAACTGTCTCTAACAGATGATCAGTGCAAAAAAACTAAGACACCAAAAAGGTTGAAAGAGTCAATGTGTACTTTTGTTTGTATTGATATGTTACTGCATCAATTATTTGTGGCTACTTTTCTGAGATTGAGAAATGTCTCAGTGCTCTGTGATGACAGGTGGCCCACAGCTGGAGTGTCCCCCTTAAAGCAAACATTGTTTTAACAACAATAACACTTTAAACTGTGTGTGAGAAATGGGTCTGTCTATCCATCTACCTATCTATCCATCTACCTATCTATCTATCCATCCATCCATCTATCTATCTATCTATCTATCTATCTATCTATCTATCTATCTATCTATCTATCTATCTATCTATCTATCTATCTATCTATCTATCTATCTATCTATCTATCTATCTATCTATCTATCTATCTATCTATCTATCTATCTATCTATCTATCTATCTATCTATCTATTGTAAAACAAATAGAAAAGGTCAAGTAAATGACAGAGCATATAAATAAAGGCTGATATATATCGGGCACATACAACAAGAGCACAATGTCTAGAGGCAAAAATAAACAGCAACTGCAGTCCAGCAGCTAAAACCAGCTTCAACCAGGTTTAGAGTTTATAACTGATGACCTCAAAGGATCTGTGAGTTGAAACTGCCCTGAGGTATTTTGTTCTTACATTATTTTGGTGATTTATATCTTTAGAGTTGTTTTGGTTAAAGTTCTTTGAGGATTGGAGTTTTCTTGGATTTTAAGCAGCAGCATTTCGAATGAAACCCAGGCTGCAGATTAAAAAGTAAGTTAAAGACTTTAGTGGTAGTCAGTAGTAAGTATAAATATATACTTGAAAAACAAAAGACTTAAAATAGAGCAAGTAAATAGTTCAAGAGGCAGAATGGTGCAAGTAAATGCAGGAAAAAGTAATATATGAACATATGTACTCTTCAAATAACGTAAAACTGAATGCAACACAAAATAAAATGGTCCAAGGATTGACCCTTGCGGAACTCTAGATTTTTTTTTGAATTACTGATACATGTTTGCCAAGAGGCCAACTCATAACTTATTAATGCAAAGACTTTAAAAGAAAAAAACAAATAGCCGTTGCATTTAAAAGTACCGAGTTTCATCACTGCAAACATTAATTCCACCATCAACAGGGAGATAAGGTTGATGCCAGATTTGTCCAGTGTTTTGGCTTCTGTCACGCACTGGAGGCGTGCTAACATGCTGCCCGCTGGCCTGTGAAACGTTGTGCCACATACTTTTCATAGTAACTCTCCTGACAGACATCCAAACCTAATATAGACGCAGCCACTGAGGGGACAGGTTATCTCCCTGAACTCAGGGAACTCAAACCACAATGTCATGTTATGAGAGAAGATACTTTTGGAGGTAATGGTGAATCTGGAGGGTTTCTATGTCTGTCAGTTAGCCGGACATTGCATAATGAAATTTACACATACAGACAAAGCTTGCGTGACAGTTGTGTTGTGTTTCTTCTCTTTTGTGTGCCCTTCTCAGGGAAGGAAACTCACCTGACCACCACATGGCCATCACATACAGCCAGCTGCTGAGCCAGGTCTGCCGCTGTGCTAATGTTCTCAAGAAAATGGGTGAGAAATCTTACAGTTAAAGAACATAACATCAATACTAATTGCCCAGCTGCAAAAAAACAGAGAAGACTTGATCCTCATAAATTACCAGTAGCAATGAAATGAGATAAAACAAGAAAGAGATGACAAATGAATATAACTACATGCTTTGTATGGAGCTGAAACATTAAGACCAGTACACTTTTGTGCAAAACACGGGAGAAAATAAGAAGATTTCCACAAAACTAAAAGACAAAACAAGACATTTAAAGATTTTTTTTTACATTTTATAGACTTGCTGTATATCAGAGAGATAGTACAGCATTTGGCGCATATCCAAAATGCCGAAACTCCCCCTAAAGCTGAGTTACTGGAGCTGGTTTGAGTTGAGAAGATCAGGCCGAGATATGATTTGTGTTACCCAAAATCACACATCGGCTTGCTTTTTCAAGGTGTAAAAAAGGGAGACAGGGTGTCCATCTACCTTCCCATGATCCCTGAGCTCGTCTACGCCATGCTGGCCTGTGCAAGGATAGGTGCCGTTCACTCCATAGTGGTAAGTAGTACGAGTCTTCTATTCTTGTTTCACTCATTTTGGAGGAGCTGACAATTAGGGTTTGCTGTATAAAGAGGGAGCCTCATATAATGTCATGTTCAACTTACCTCAGTTACCTCAATATTTTTTTCCAGCATGTAGATTAGCAGTGTTTGCCTTTCTTCTCTAGTAATCATCTGCACTCAATACTTGGGTCAGACATTTACTGGCTGTATTAAGCTTGGAAAGTCATCAGAAACATTGCAATTTGAAAGGAAGCCAACGCTATTTTAGCTTCTCAACCTTCCTTATACATGCAAAGGTTAGTAGCACTGTTATAAATATCTCCAGGCGGCTCCAAGATGCGTTCCCTTCATGACTTGCAAAGGCCTCATTTTGGCAGACTTAAGTGTAAGTGACCTTGTCGGTGCTTGGTCACTGTTGTACATTTTCCATATTTGATATGAACACCACTTAGCAACATAAGGGCCTCTGGCATAGTGTGTCTTGGATTTCTCATGTGTCTGTTAATATAAGTCATAAATTAGCTTGACATGAAATGAAATCAGAGAGGGAGCCAGACAGTGACATTTTGCTGAGTCCCGAGTCCTCAGTGTCATGACTCATAACGCTGTCACCAACACTGACACTTTATACTCAGTGAACTTGTAACCTTGGCCTGAACAGAAGTGTCTGGTAGAGGAGACAGCGGAGGACAATGATATAAAAGATTCTTTTGAAAGTGTCTGGTTCAGTATGTAACACTGAACAAGGTGACTTCTTTGTACATGGCTATGAGCGAGAACAGCCAGCATCAGACTCTCTGTTGCACAAGCAAAGAGACTAGCTTTCACTGAACTGCAGCCATTATGGCCACAAGTAGCAATTGATGTATAATGGTTAAAGTTTAAGGAAAACACATCATAAAGCAGTAGAACAGGTAGAGGAGAGCCTTCGATTCAAGGCTTGGATTTATTTATGTATGGAACATTTGGGTTGTGACGGGTGTTCACATTTTTCAAAGCAAATTACAGATAAAACTTGAGACACCTGATTTTTTATTTTAGAGGAAGCGTGCGTAATGCTAACTCAGATTTATTATGTTGGCACATGTTTGCCCAGTTCTCTCTTCTTAAAGCGACTTGCACCTGATAGGCTTATGGGCAAGTATGGTTTTATTTATTGAATTATTTAAATGCTGGGCTCTTTAGTTTGAAGTTTTGGAGTACAAAACAACATTGTGATGACAAAGGTTATCGTACAGATAACGGAATGTAACAATATGGCAAAAAAATGGGGATGGAAAAAGAGAGACGAGGAATTGGAAGATCAGACTTTTTTGGGGCAATATTTTAGCTCACATGAAAGGCAGATACTTACCAATCATTTGTAAACGTCTATCACAGTTCAAAGACGGTTTTGCACATATTAACCGTTGTTGTGTGTTGTTTTTTTCAGGTTTGGATAACAGTTATTGTATTTTATTGATCACAAAAAAGAAGTAAAAAGAATTGATGGCCATTCAGACCCAAATTGGAATAAAGCAGAATTATCATTTTAAATCTTGTCTTTTCTTTTTCTTGCATGTTCAGTTTGCAGGATTCTCTTCTGATTCTCTGTGTGAGAGGATCATCGATGCCTCCAGCAGCCTGCTGGTGACTGCAGGTAGGAGCGGCAGCAGCATGAAGTGATGTAGCTGTAAAGATGGTTTCAAGTCATAAACTGTAGAGCAAACTGCCTTCATTATGCATTATTATAAACCTCATCTGTTCCGGTGTGACCAAACTAAATAAAATAAGTCTACATTTCAGAGACTTGTGCTTATATAGGTTTTCCCTGCTGGTTTACACAGCTTATCGCCTCTCCCTCTTTATTCTTTGTAATATACAGATGGTGTTTACAGAGGAGAGAAGCTGATCAACCTGAAACAGATTGCAGACGAGGCGCTGGAGAAGTGCCGGGAAAAGTGAGTCCACTTCTCAGCAACCGCCCTTATTTACACTAGCTGCTGCTAATGGGACTCAACTGCTGGCATATGAGTCACAGGACACACACGGATACACACACGGACACACACACACACACACGACACACACACACACACACACACACACACACACACACACACACACACACACACACACACACACACACACACACACACACACACACACACACACACACACACACACACACACACACACACACACACACACACACACACACACACACACAGAGGAAAGCCCAAGTTGCTTGCTCCCATAGCAACAACATAAGCCAGGGAGGGATGAGTTATCCCGGGTGTCATTTAAAAACAAAACATAAAGTGTTTCTGTGAAATATACCAAAGACTTCCAATTTTTATCTCAAAATCTCTCATTTTCCATGTGAAACAGTTTGTCCAACACTATTCAACCCTAACCTTTATAAAACTACTAAAGGTAATATATGCAAATGTAAAATATCAAAGTCATTCAAAGCAGGCAACAGTCATTTAAACTTGCCATTAAATAAGTTGTGTTCCCTTTTTACTGCCTCAAATTTGTATTTATTCTCTGCACAGAGGGTCATCTACTGTCACTAAATGCCTCGTCATCAAGCACCCAGCACTCAGGACAAAAAGTGGAGCTGCATGCAACAAACTGCAGGTACATATGTTCAATCACAAGGTATATATCTAGCATATTCATACATTGCTCTGACTATTTATTCTAGATATTACTGCTTATTCGGTATACTCCGTACATAAGAAAAAGGCTTCTAAGAGGCATACTGAAGTTTAAAATTTACATGGTGTGTTGCTATGTGTATTGTTTTATTTAGCACACTTATATCTGGCATTCCTTCCCCGTTTTGGTGCGTTCAGACTCCCTGGGACTCAGACTGTGACGTGTGGTGGGACGATGCGATGACAGACTCTCCTGAAGAGTGTGAACCCGAGTGGCTGGACGCTGAAGACCCGCTGTTTATCCTCTATACCAGCGGCTCCACCGGCAAACCCAAGGTAAGATGCGTTCATATGTAGAAACCAGTTTTATATCCTTTTCAGCTGTAAATTCTCAGTGAAACCACATCTTTTAAATCACAAAGTCTATTTTCTCCTCTGATAAGCCTGTAATGGTGTTAACAGTGCTAGCTTTGATATATTTTTTAGCGTCTGTGCTGTGAAAAAGGGAGAATTAATGGGTTTATAATGGGCATAAATGCAGCCCTAGAAAGTTGAAAGCACTGCATTTGCATTTGTATTGTGTGTATTGGGCTACATGTCATTACACAAAACACTGGGCTTAGAGCATCAGATAGTGTGTGAAATCACACAACCCCCCCCCCCCCCCACACACACACACACACCTGCATGTCTGTTACCCCCCCCTTATTTCTATATTCCTTTGTGTAGACCAATTTTCTCCTCATTCATGTTTCCCTCCTGTGTGCGGTACAGGGTGTTCTCCACACGGTTGCCGGGTATCTGCTCTACACGTCACTGACCTTCAAGTACGTGTTCGACCATCACCATGACGACGTGTACTGGTGCACCGCAGACATCGGCTGGATCACCGGACATTCCTACATCACCTATGGCCCCCTGGCCAACGGAGCCACAAGTGTCCTAGTGAGTCAGGAGACTTTGCTATTTTTGGTTTGTTAAAAATCTCCATATTGCCACAAAAAGACGTATACGAGTCTCTTTTTAGAAAGGTATAGTGTGTAACATTTCCCATTGTCTAAAAAGGACCAGATTTATGTCACAAATTCTGTTTAATTTTGTCTTTAAATCAACGTAATGGTCCTTTTCATTTGTTGTACTTTGTTCATTTTTGTATGGTTACTCGTTTTTTGACACTTAAATCAAAATAGAAAAAGAGATTTTATTCAGTCGACGTCTAAATATTAATTAGTGACAGCCAAACAGCAAAGGATAAACACGGATTTCTACATTAAACAGCTTTATTCAGTGTTTTTAATCCCAGTTTAATTCAATTGGACCTTTTGTTTTGGTGAGAAGGAAGTCTCTGCAGATCATTTGACTCCAAGTAAATCTGGATCTTACATTATTAAAGAAACAGACAGAGCAAAGGTTAGCTTAACTCTCAGCCCCTTCATCTGTTACTCATCAGTCAGGGTTGAAAACATTAATTCTTCACCTGGAATTAGTTCATTTTAATTTATTTTTACCGGTGTTACTCACTGCATATTCTTGTTTTTGGAAAGGAGGAGACCTACTGATATTACTCTCCTGTTAATAAAACCTCCTGAACAACAAACACAGAAATAATCCCAAAAACTCCTACTTTTGTTAATGTTTTGATAAAGAGAAAATAATTACAAATCATGCATTTAAGACATTCTATGATTCTCGTCCAGTTTGAAGGGATTCCAGTTCACCCTCATGTTGGCCGGTTCTGGGAGATCATTGAGAAATACAAAGTGACCAAGTTCTACACGGCGCCTACGGCCATCCGCCTGCTGATGAAGTATGGACGGGAGCCGCTGCAGAAGTGAGAGCCTGCATGAACACATTAATGTCACAGCAGCTCAGAAAAAAATCCAGATTTCCAGAAGCTAGAGAAGTCTGAAAACACAGCTAGATGAGACAGGTGCTTCCAGCCTTTTTTTTTTTACTGCAAGTCCTTCCAGCTTTCATATGGAAATGTCCATCTATATTTCTGAAAGATCTCCGTCTGATCTAAAGGCTTATGTAACAGAGTCCTTGGTGGTGAGGGAAAGTAAACTTTTTGGCTGATGATTGGTACCGAGTGAACATGCCTTTTTAACTCGTTCCAACATGAAACTCACAAGAATCCTTAAAAACAATACCAAGACAATAAAGAAAGGCGACATATAAGTCTGTTCTCCGTAAAAGGGTCTTCATCAGCTTGTCAATGAAGAAAAACATCAACCCTAGAAGACCTAAACACACCTGGAAAACAGACACTTATTGGTTTTCTTACTTCTTTTGCTTATTCCAGCTGACAACCAATAAACAAACATTTGCTACGCCGCTCTAATGGTATTTTATGGCAGACAATTTAGGGGAATTGGGTGAAATATGCTCACAACTTTCACTGGATGCACGTGATGCTGGGGTAGCAATCTAACCTAGCTAATATAGACCCTTACCCGAGTCATAAAAAAACTAAAACAGCACCACATAATGATGGAAAATATAAGATATCTGACGGAAGTTTTATAACCTGCCTCTACCAGGTATGACCTCTCCAGCCTGAGGATTCTGGGTACTGTTGGAGAGCCGATCAACCCGGAGGCGTGGCAGTGGTACCACGAGGTCGTCGGTCAGGGCAGATGTCCCGTGGTCGACACTTTCTGGCAGACAGAGACCGTAAGTGCCGGAAATGCTACCTGCCTGCAATCAACACACAATTCGGAGTCATTTTTACTGCAACATAGGACTCCAGTGATCAGGATCCACTCCCTATGTGGATAAGAAGGGCTCATGCTAAGCTAACACAATAAGGATTCTTAGTTTCAAACCAATGAAATCATGTTATGAATATTAAAACCATTTCTGATGATAAATATCCCTGAATACTACATGGTGTCCCTTAGAGCTACAGAGACACATTTCTGAGTCTCAGGTGCCTTTAAATGTCCCTTTGTTCCTCCACAGGGAGGTCATGTTTTGACTCCTCTGCCTGCTGCCACGCCCCTGAAACCAGGCTCTGCTGTAAGTGACAACATGGATTATATAATACTCCAGCTCTTTATGTAAATCTGTAACACACCAGCATCTCCTGAGTTAGTTTTGTTAATACATCTAATGCTGGCGACGGTTGGACTGAAACAATGCAGAAGATGCAACGCTATTCCATCACATTTCTGCAGATTACAAATATCTCCCTTTTAAATCTCATATTTCAGACCTTCCCTTTCTTCGGGGTAGAGCCAGCGATCCTCAATGAACACGGAGAGGAACTGGAAGGCGAGGCTGAGGGTTATCTCGTAAGTTTTAAAATGTACTTTATGCAACTTTGCTGCAGCAGTAACTCCTCTCTTATATTTTATATGAATTATCTGTGTTTTGTTTACAGGTATTCAGGAGGCCTTGGCCTGGCATAATGCGCTCAGTGTACAGAAACCACGAACGCTTCGAGAACACATACTTCAAGAAATTCCCGGGCTTTTATGTAACTGGTGATGGTGAGAAATGTACATCACGTGTACTGTCTGAACATCTAAGTTCACCCACCTGCTGCACACACTCAGAAGAGCTTTTAAAGCCAGTGTTTTCCTTTAATTACCCAGACCGTGGCGGCCTGTCATAATCTAATTTCCCCCGCCACAGTTTTATAATGAACCGGAAATATCTTTACACTTTTCAACGGGTGGGCTGGCGCTTGCAGGCACTTTTTTATACCCACCGTGTGTGTGTGTGTGTGTGTGTGTGTAATCAGAATTCATCTCAAGGCATGTTAATGTGTGAAGTTGAATACAAGTTTCTGTGAATGATTACATTCTTGATTTGCCTTCCTCTCTGAACACTGTATACAAGGAAGAGCAGGACAGTACACCAAATTGATGATGAAATGTTAAAAATACTTTTTACATGTGACCACGACCCCAAACCCACAGGATGTTCAAGCCACTACTCTCACAGAAACCCTCTAGGAAACACTGAATACCAAACATTTACTTGATTTTGCACCAAAATGCCATAGAGCCTCTTAAGGGAGAGATAAAAAGGCTATAAGAAAATATTTTGAGGGGTTATGCAACTTGTTTTCTCCTCTCTCTCTCAGGCTGCAGGCGGGATAAAGACGGCTATTACTGGATCACAGGAAGAATAGACGACATGCTGAATGTGTCAGGTACTGAACTGATTCACTGTCTGACAACACAAATACCCTAAATAAAAAAGGACACATTTCATTCTACCCTTTTATGTAATTCACAACAATAACAAAAACACATTTTTGAATTGAAAGCCATTTCTCTTCATTGTCCTTCTCAGAAACTTGGTGTTTATTCGTCTCTTGCGTGTTTTGTCCCTCATGACTTTGTGTGTTTGGACGTCTTTCAGGCCACCTGATGAGCACAGCGGAGGTGGAGGCAGCGCTGACGGAGCACCCGGCTGTGGCGGAGGCTGCGGTGGTGAGTCGGCCTCACAAGGTGAAGGGAGAGTGTCTGTACTGCTTCGTCACCCTCAAGGACAGCCGGGAGTTTAACCGCACGCTGCAGGACGAGCTCAAGAGGCTGGGTGAGGATATGAATGTGGATTTTAAGAGTTGTTGTTGTATAACTTTTGCCTGGCTTTATATTGGAACAATCCAGACTATCAATGGGATTTTTAGATCCATAAATACATCCAAGTTTTAAAAAGCTTTTAGGGATGGACAGGGTTTGGGTGTCATTTCTTATGCTCAAATTTTAGAGATAGATTAGTTGATATTTGTATGCCCAGCGCTTTAGAGTAATATATTCAAAACACTTACTGATTCTTCTCAGATATTTTGGCGTTATGCTTTCCTCTATTTTGGTAATCGCATTCTTTTAATTTGGGACTGTTGGTTGGATAAATTGACGGTTCATTTGGTCATATAACAGGTATTTTGTTGCATTTTCTTTGGGTTTGATGTTTCAAATAAGATGATGAAATTGATCCAACACGGGAAATATTCGAATATATTTAGAATATTCATTTATAACATTTGAACCTTCTTTTAAAATGTTCCGAAGCCCATTTCACTTTACACAATGCACAATAAGGCTCAGATTGTTCACAAACTGCTGACTGAACAAACCCATTTGAATCAAAGCAGTCCATTACGGTAAATGTTCAAGGTATGTTCAGGCAATCTTTATCTGAACCGCATTCATTTCCTCGATTCATTTTTCAGTGAGAGAGAAAATTGGACCAATCGCTACGCCAGACTTCATTCAAAACGCTCCAGCACTCCCGAAGACTCGCTCAGGTAACCACCTCAACACCCTCCTCCTCCTCCTCCTCTTCCTCCTCTCATTTAATCACAAACACCTTCTGACTCTGGATTTATTTCAGGGAAGATCATGAGGCGAATCCTCCGGCAGATCGCCCGCAACGAGAAGGACCTGGGCGACCTCTCCACCCTGGCTGACCCGAAGGTGGTCGAGGAGCTGTTCAGCCAGAGATGTGAAGCTGCAGCCTGAACACCACCGTCCCCTTCCTCCTCCTCCTCCCCTTCCTCCTTCTCCTCTTCATGCAATGCAACGATGAAGACCATCGCAGCCTGCTGCTTCTAGATGAGCGTCTGTGCACTCTATGGGACTGAATGAAAGGGATCAGACACTGAGGCGTTTCAAATTGTTTTATGTCGATAAAAGAGAGTAGATGACAATTGGTTTCATTAAAATGACGTGTTAATATATGGGGCTGCTTCGCGTTTGGGCCAAAATGTCAAACTAACTGAACACAGAATTGCTATCTTTTATAAGTCTTTTAGTCTCCTATCGTTGTACGTGAATATTTCCTCTCTTTTTGGATCCTCAAATAATGAAGTCAGCTTTGCACAGCTTGTTTTTTGACTGACACCTGATGTATATTATGTGATACGTTTCCATTACTTGAATGAAGTGTTGAATCTGTGTTGTGTCCTTTGTCCTTTGGAGCTCAGCAGCTGATTGGCCCCCTCATGTGGCAGGACTCGTCCTCTACAGCTGCTATCTGATGTTTCACTGTTGAAGCATTTCTTACGCTACTTCTGAAGCTTTCTAGAAGCCTTTTTGTGTTATGATGATGATGCCTGAGCACACACACATAAACACACACTCTTTGAGTGCAGCAATTACATGGGATGAGAGAGGAAATAAGAGGGCGGCTGGATTATTTTCGAAATTACAAGTATTTGTTGTCTTAAAAATGAGAAACAAGATGAAACACTTTGTCATGAAAGTAGCTCAGAAGGTCAAGCTGCGGACCTCCTTTGTTTCATTTAATCTGTGTGTGTGTGTGTGTGTGTGTGTGTGTGTGTGTGTGTGGTGTGTGTGTGTCAGAGAGAAACACGAGTATGGGCAATATTACATCATCACCCCCAGCAACGGAGAACAGGTTTCCATGACAACCTCCTTATCCCCACCTCCTCCAAACCCCCCTCCTCTGACCACAACAGCAGTCTGCAGATGTTTTGTAACCTCACAGCGTCACACAGATAAGATGTTTTATTAACACACACACACACACACACACACACACACACACACACACACACACACACACACACACACACACACACACACACACACACACACACACACACACTAAGAGCTGGAAAGACAGTATATGTATTTGCGATGCAATCAGAATCAGTCCTCTACTTCCTCTGTTATGTTGCATTGAAGAGACACACTGAAGGCTGGCACTTTATTTCCTGCACAGCCCAATGTTTATAGATGCATACAATCTAGATGGTATTAATCCTAACAATCCCAGAGCAGATTATTCATAATTCCTTGTGTGTGTTAATGTAATCACAATCTGATGTTTGGAGAGGGATGTGCCGCCGTCTGTCCACATCCAGCTGACTGTCACTCCTTCAGAATGCTCCGTCAGCAGCTCCCTGCTCACAGTGCTTTAGAGTCAGTTTGTGAAATGTAATCTCCTTAATTCAGTTACAGACACAAGGCCGCTGCGTGGGGAACCTGAGGCGCAGATTTGATGGCGAAAGTATCAGATACAAGTGTTGGAAACAACATCCAACAACTATTCAAAACTATCATTTCCCCTTGAAACATTCAAATCATGCACAGATAATTAAAAATACAATTTAAAACTTAATAAGGTATATTCATTTTAAACCTACTTTAAATGGCATTTTACTTTCCGTTTTATTACGTCTTATAAATGAACATATTTCTATACAGCTCTGGAAGGAAAGCAGAACATTATTACATGTGTGAAGCGTTGTAACTCCTCCTCAACCTTCCCCAACCCCGAGCTGTCGGAGGATTACATCCCAAAATAATCCTCCGTCATTGTTTTGGATGTCACACCGGCTCAGAGAGACTCGGAGGTGGTGTGAGCCGAAGGTTTCGCCACTATACATCCCAGCCTGTGTGGATGCAATGCCCCACTGTGTATGTGTGTGTGTGTGTGTATGCGTGTGTGTGTGTGCGTGAGAGTGGGCACGTCCAAAGCAAATTGCACAAACAAAAGGAGAATCAAGGAGGCTCCAAATGAATGGCGTCTTTTTGTTTTTGCGTTTCTAAAGAGAGACAGATGGTGTAACTGAACTTGAAGACATTTTTTATTTTGAAATGTTACTGCATGTGGAAGAAGAGGGATTTGAGACAACCGAGGTCAACCACAGGTCAAAAAATCAGCCAGAAAATTAAGCGTCCACTAATAATACTGAACAGGGAGCCAGACAATTGGTACATGTATAATTTGAATATTCCCATTTCCAGTGGGGAAATACATGCATTTTGATGATTCATTATACTATTCTCCACTACATTTATTTAGCAGTTAGCTACAAATGACTCTACAGGATTACATTTGTACATTAAAAAAGCATCTAATTATACGTAAAATCCAATGCTTTAAAGTTGGTCTGGTTGGGGCCCTGGTGTATAAAGAGAACTGGAGGCGGGGCTCTGTTCGGTGGCGCATGAAGCCCAAATCGCTCAACTGCTGGGTGCAAAATTACCACAAACTATTATGTCTGGTTCTGCTGCGTCGATTCTAAATAATACATTTTAAACCCTCCGTTGGAAGTGGGATAGGGATATTAAAAACAAGTATTTACTGCATTGCTGAATCTGTGAGAACTCTTTTCTGATGGTATTAACTAAAGGTTTTTCCCCAAATGTAAATCGTGGAGCCAAATATGTTTTTGTTTCTCCCCCTGAAGTACAGCTTTACTGATAAAACGTATACCTTTATTTAAGTTAAGAACAAACAAATTACTTATTGAGTATTTTAGATTTTAACGCATAGTTCTCGCATAGTAAAAATAATAAATGTGAACAGCCGTAATCTTGTTTTGTGTGTTCTGAAAACATTTCCCTTGCTGATCATATTGTTTCTGATCCGATGCCAGCCCGAGCGACCGTCCTGCTGGTTTGGTTCAGGGTTCAAGCAGCCGTCACACTCCTCAGCACAATGGGACTTTCTGTTTACTCACACAATAGTTCACTTCTTGTGGAGCTATACAATCCTTAAAAAAAAAACAGCGTGAACAGACTGGAAGCAGCCACCGGCTTCCACAGGAAAAGATGACAGGCTTTTTTTCCCTTCACATGAATAATGATGTTAAGAGAGAGTGAGGGGAAGTGAAGGGCCTCCAGGCAAAGTCTCCTCTGGGCTCCTGGTCGAGCGTGGGGCTTTTTGTATCGTTGGCATGACAACCTCTCAGCGAATGGCACAGCCAGGCCCATTGTGTCGCTCATTGTCTGTCGGAGGCCTTCGCAGATGCAAGCATTCCCAATTTGGGGGTCGAATTTTTTGACAGATTGCACACTGAACGAGGCAGCGTGGAGCCTCAGAACGGTTAATTCGGCCAGCGGGACACACGCAGAACGAGGGCTCTTTAGTGAAAGTGAATAAAATGCGTCTTTATCCATGTCAGATTATAAATTCTGTTATTTAATCGTCTGGGCCGTTTTCAAAAGGTTAATAAACCTCTCCCTTTACTGATATGAAAGTCACCTTCTTTGTGGCTCGATTGGTGGTTTGAAAACAAATCTTTGGATCAACTTTTGGTATTTTGATACCACACAGTTTTTCATTTTGACTACTGTACCAAATATTTTGGTGTCAGGAATGCTTATTAATCTTGGTGGGACAATTTTCTCAGCTGCAGTCTAGTAAAACGGGGTATTTCTACAAATAAAGTGCTGCTTTTAAACAAACAAAACTCCAAAAGACACCTATGTGCACCTCAACAGTGGCCACAGCTTGTTGTGTATCCTCTGGACTTCAACCTTGGCACATTGATCCCCAGTGTTCACATTCAACCGTCAGCTGAGTCCTCAGACAGCAGCTGCAAACTCCACAAAACAAGGCAAGGAGAAAGAGGAGAGGCTCGTCTCATCTGTTTAGTCAAACAGACAAAGATTTGGGAACACGAGGGGAAACCGCTCCAAACAATCTCACAGAGACACCCAGACAGCCTCTGCTGCATTATTCATCGCAGCCGGAGATGAAAACATGGCTCTTCCTATCTTTTTCAATCACAGCCAAATGTCAGAGCAAATATTCAAACCTATCTGGTTTAAGGAGTTAGTTTAATATCGAGGGAAGTTTTGCAGTCACTGTTAAACTCAGCACACATCAAACACCCATGGGAGGTAGTTGTCAACATCGTTTTGGCCAGGAGAAAACTGATTCATAATAATGATTCTGTTTGAGTTTCTTCCCCCAATAAATATTGGATTTTGTGTCCTGCAGTTTTGATGTATTCATGGATCAGCAGTTTTTAAACTGTTGGCTCTAAAAGGACTCAAAGCTGAAAAGGTAGTGACAAACTTTTACAGCTCGGATGGTATTATTACAAAACTTATTTACATAACTGGTTTGTCCTCCCATCGAAAGGCAGATATTTGTCACTAAATGTCCCGACAAACATCCAGTAGTCTTTCTGATAATTTACCTTTTCTTATCAGTTAATTGGATCAAGCGACTTTGTAAAGTTGTGTGGGTCAACTATGAGGTGGATCAGACATCAAGTGATCAACCTCTAAAATAATCCTTGTTTTCTGGTTAATCCTGCTTTTGATACGGTTTAATTTTTCGAAATGAATATGTAAAAAAGAGAAGTGGATAGTGTTAATCTGAAAGTCCTTTTATTAGTTAGACGAATCACCAACGTTTTGCTTTGCTGTTGTTGTGTTGTGTGGGAAAGGCCCATATGGATACTGATTAGCATGTCTCCATAGGGTTGTTTTTTAAATGTCTCTACTGAGGAAGAGGAGTTGCCATCTCCCTAATAACCTGAGATTCAAAAGTAGCCTAGGCATGCTGGATTAGGTACAGTATCACAAATTAGAGCAAACACTGACTACACATACAGTCCTGTATATGACAGGAAAGTTTTCAACAAAACACCCACAAAGAAACCCAGAACTATTACAGCAGACTCATCAATACACAGTATAGTGAAAGTGTTGACAGCAAACATGGTAGTGTGGAGATCGTATTGAAACGCAGGAGACGTTCATTACAGTTGAGCACACGAATGCGTGTCTCGTTTAATCACACAGTAAAAGTTATAACCAAACAAGATGGCGCTGTCCTGTAAACCAACAAGCATGGGGCTCCACGTCATCGTAAACACAGATTAATTAAAGGGACCACGATCCCTTTTTACTCCCAAAATATTAACAACCAATGTCAGCCACTGCAAGTTACAAGCAAACAAACAAACAAACAAACAAACAAACAAACAGCATACAAAATATGCACGTCATCCGCTGCCAGTCCCTAGCTAACAGGCTAACAATTACCATAAACTAATGTAAATAAAGATGCTAACCTACCTTTCCGACGCATCTGCTAGTAGCCGATTCCGGTGTACAACAGACTTATTATCTGAGTCACACACAGACCCAGACTTTCTCCTTTAATGGAGAAAATAGAGAAACAGACGCACAAACCGAACGGTGCTGAGCGAGCGGTTTTCGTGTTAACACGAGACATGGGCGGGGCCAGAGCTCACCTTTACCAATGAGGTCAAAGGTGCTCCAGCCACGCGCACCCGTTTCAGATTTAGTTTTTACAAAATATGAATCCAAACAGATTTTGAATAACTTTAAAACATGCATGGAGTCAGACTTCAGACATTGAAGCAAAGGTTGTTAGTCCTACATAAAGTCCAAAATTGTAGACCAAGTTGAGAAGTCTTAAATAAGTCATTCTGAAATAAGAAGAACTTTTTAATTCAACTCTTCCTTGCCATATTCAGGATCACAAAAATATCAGCAACACTTAAACATATGAAAAGGAGTTCATTCTACCTTTTAGTATTTTTATGGGATTAATTAATAATAATTGAACTGCATCCTTATGTTTTAAACAAAGATTACCACATGAATTTCTTTAAAAAAAATACAAACACCTTCAGCTCTTACTGTTCCAGGACCTCAAAGGTTAAAAGGCTTTTTCATAAACTGCAGAGGTTGTAGTGCCACCTACAGAAACTTCAACTTCTGAAAATGCCACATAATTTAAATTTAAAGTGGTTTAAGACTTGTCCTTCTCCGTCTTTGCTTCGGGGCTGCTACAGTATTGGAGCGTGACTTCTATTTCACAGAGGTCACGCCCTTCCTGCTGCAGCCCACATCACACATTAAAGCAGAGTCCAGTGTTTAGAGAGAGTAGCAGTGTGTTGCATGTGAGAGTGTGTGGAGGTCTAAATTATTCAGCAGCGGTGGGTTCCTCTCTGGCGAATGAAAGTAAAAGCAGAGCATCCTCGTCTTCCTCCCTCCGCTGACCTGCTGGGTGCCATCAGTAGCTCCCAGAGTGCAGTTGGTGCATTAATTATTCATCATTATAACTCTGTGAAAGGTATACGCAGGCCTTCAGCACTCTGCCTCTTTACGACTCCCTTTCCTGCTTCCCCTCTCTTTAGAGTCAATAACAGCTTTAAGCTCTCCAATAAAAGACATCCGTTTTAAATCCACATATTTTATTACTGTGATGTATGTATCTACTTAAAAGTGAAAAGCTGAAAATGATCAAAGCAAGATTGTGACGTGTCTCTAATAGCTGGCAGCAAACAACTAAGTGCTGCACCTCAGACATAATTGTGTTTTTTTTAACTAAAAGGTCAAAATGACTTTCATTTACCTGTAGTAGTATATTGCTATATAGACATTTGGAAATATCCATCTGTTGACACATACATAGGATTTTCGTATCACAGATCACTTAAGTATTTGTTGTTACTCAAATGGATTATTTGGGAAAGCTCCAAGACATTTTGGATACATTTCTTTTGTGCATGAACTCTAAAAATATTGATTTTAAATTTAGCCCTTTTCACAGCAGACATTTTGAAATGCACAAGTAAGAAAGCACAGCTGTGAATAATGAAGTCAAGAAGGATCGAAATCTATCAAGCTCATGGTACATACTACACATGCTGGCTAACTGGGACAATTGAATTAGACACAGACATTGATGTCTAATCACTTGTGCTTTTTCTGCTTAAAAAGGTGTGCAGTGATAAAAGATGCCAGCAGTTACCTCAAAATGTTAGCGTATAAAACCCCCAAATAGAAATACACATACACCCCACTAGGGTCATGTTTAAATAATGGAGTGTAGATGTTCCTGGATTTTATCTTGCGTGACAAGAGAGTATCGTCAGTAAGGTGACACATGTATGACCATAATGCAACAGGATTTCACTTCTGGGAGGACACAATCTTCTTATTCACATTCACTGTGTGTGTGTGTGTGTGTGTGTGTGTGTGTCCCCTGACCCACTGTAATCCTGTGGTCTGCACTGTAATCCATACACACACACACACACACACACACACACACACACACACACACACACACACACACACACACACACACACACACACACACACACACACACACACACACACACACACACACACACACATGATCCATCAGTCTCTGCCAAGAACGCAAACTCAGGTCTAATGAAAGAGCGTATAATCTGTCATGAGCTGTATATCCAACCTGTATCATAAAGAGATATCGATGCACAAACACACACGGCTGAGGAGGAAGTATTGTAAATACACATTCATGTTTATTACCATTTAGTATTTACATAAGACTATAGCTCGGTAGACTTTTTTGACATAGATTTTCATTTAAAACATTCATATTTTTTCCCCACAATCCCATTTTTCTTGACAAAAGAAAAGGTAATTCATATCCAATAGTAACAACTGTACAAAGACAGCCTGTAGGTACAATAATTCACTTAAAAATTCTTCTTCTGCAAATCATGTGACAACAAAAACAACAGCTCGTGGGAATTTCCATCCCAACATGTTTTTCTTTTTCCTCCCACAGCGGAGCTGAGTGATCACAAATGACTAGAGCTCGTATGTACATGCACTAAAGTGCTAGTGTTCAAAAGGCATGCAGATATTTGACTGATATTTGAACAACTGCCTTCCAATATGCATAAGGTTATTCAGTTTGTCGACACCCTTCTTCTACACGAAACATTCATCCCCCAAAAAGAAAGAAGTACATCAGAAATGACATCATGTGTCTCTGCTTCAGACCCGATGAAGCAGAAGTTTTTTTTGTTTGTTTGCTTGTGTTGTCTTTCCTCCTCTTGTAAATAAACAGAAAGTCAAGCTTTAAAAGCTGGAAAGTAAGAAACAAAAGGTTTGTTGTCATTGAAAAGAAAATCGAATATGACAGGATGCAGGACGGCGTAAAAAAAACTGAACATTTGTAAACAGATGCAGAAAATTGGCGTCAATTTCTTACAAATGCATCAGTTGACCTACAGTTTTCACCTGGAAAAGTCAAAGTTGTGACTAAATTATGCATGTTTTAAATACATAAACACACATGTGGGGCATGATTAACTCAAGTGTGCAGGCACCTTTTATGGAAAATGTAAATCTTTTTATTATGATATTACAGTACATTCCAGGTTCTTCTCAAAAAGAAGTTCTGGTTCCTCGATGGTCAGCTGGTGCTACAGGGTGGATCCCGACCCCTCCTTCAGGCTCCGTCTCTGGGGAGTCTGTAGGTTTAAGGGGGGTGGGGGGTTTCTGAGGTACTGGGTCTTTTAGGCTGAGGTGGAGGAGAGGAGGTAGAGGACGGCCTCACGCTGGCTCCTCGCCCTCCAGGATGGGTTTGCGGTGTCCCGGCGGCGGGAAGGTGAACGTCCTCTTGGTGCCCTCGCTCCACTTTGGGGAGGAGGAGGGAGAGTGGGCGGCCCACCGGGAGGGGGGGCGGCGGTTTGCCGGACGGGCCGGTCTCAGGAAGCATGAGTCCAGAGGAGGAGCCACTGGAGAGCGAGGAAGGTCCTGCCAACAACAAGCAGCTGTCAATGAGGAGGGGAACGCAGCAACGAGGTGAAACAGAAAGTGAAATGAAGTGAAAGAAAGTGAATGAGCAGAGGGTCAAACGTATAAATGATGCTTGTGTCTAAAGGGTGTCATAGAGGAAGTTTTATATATTATTATATTCAATTTTAGAAGGATTTCTAGTTTTTCTCAGGCGATCATTACTATAAGTGGAGCTGTTTATAGAGTGCACCTGCAGGCTTTACTCAGTAAAAGCTAATACATAAAGTGGAGCAGGAGGCAGATGTATGAAATATATTTAAAAATGTTAAACAAAAAACAGCCGGGAGGGTCATTACATAAGGCTGTTTTGTTTTTCTCAAGCAATCAGTACCGCTCTTTTTAAAAGCATAACTTTAAATAAGTGTTTATAAAATAGTCTTTCAATATAATCAAAGAAATGCATTTGTGATCAAAAACAAACCTTAACTTGGGAAAAAAATACATTAAGCTCGATATTTTATTGACAATGCCGTATCAATATATGGAAATGTCATGTATAGGAGACCAGACTGTGGGAGGACACAGCTGGAGTCACATAAAGGATCAACTGTCCTGCTTTGTGTGTTTACATCGATGTATGTCACAATGATGGATGTGTATGACACAGAATAGTACAACCAAATGGGTTTAAAAAAAGGAAATTGGTTCAGAATTATGTATGCATATTTCTGCTGTGGTAAACATGGTGATGAAATGACTGCAATACATCTGTCCTCCGCATCATAAATGAAAAAAGTGAGAAAAAAGAGGGTGAAGCGATGAGAGACAAGCGGCTGAATGAAGTCAGAGCTCGATTGGGTGAATGATAACGCAGGGATATCACACCACTGGCCTGATTTAGAAATAGATAATCTCCAGGCGTTAGATTTTGGGGTGAAGGAAAGGAGACGTTGACCCCGCAAAGCAACAAACTGGTGCTGCTAAATGACTCGACGGCGATGGCGCGATGAACTGAAGAAGTCAGATGGATGAAAAGATATTCCCTGAAGAAAATGATGCGTTTCAAACACTGCGAGACGGATGTGCGGCGTCTCCATCAATAAATAATTTGCTTGTGAACGGATGGATTGTGTACACACACCGGAAACACAGACGAGAAGTCGTTTAATGAGCGGCTGGTGGGTTAATACAAGATTTCTTATGCGGTGCTAAAACCTCAGATCACTCCACAGATCATGCACCAGTAATGTTAACAGGAAGTCAGTGCACAGGAGAGGCTGCTGAACAACAGCTTCACATCAACTTCTCTGTCAGTGTTCAACTTTAAAGGGGAAATCCACCGTAAAACACTTTGACACTGTTCATAAATACTCTGTCTTTTTTTAAACATCAGGATTAGCATTAAACACTATTCGTCTTTGACAATAGATGAAAAAAGGCTTCCTTTGATCAAGTTAAGTGGGGCTTGACAAAAAAATTACCCTAACCCTAAATTAAATGTCAGGTTTTAAGAAATAAAGTGTTTCTTTTAGAACCCATTTCTTGCTTTATTCAATCCCTATTGGGGACAACATGGCATTCGTGGATATGATCAATTTTGTAGCTTACTTGTTCTTTGTCCAGTGACTGTTTCCTTTCAAAGAGGCCTCTCTGTTTGCCTTGCATTGTTTTTAATGTAGAACAACACTGGCACGCATCTCGTCCCAAATTAATGTTCTATAATATTGTTTTCGGGACTCTTTTTACTCTGATTTTTTCTCTGCATCACAATGCTAGACTTACCAACCAGCATTGCCATCCCTAGACCCAGTTGCCACTTCTGTAGTTGAAAAAACAGGCAGTAATTGGACAGAGAGAGGAGTCAACACTGTTCAGCCAAACATCCTGAGCTCATCATCTTTTATAAACACACTTTTGACCGATCTGATGGGTGATTTAAGTTATGAAATGAATGTTGTGTAGCTAAAGATACACTGCAAGAGTCACCAGGATGGCCGAGTGGTTAAGGCGTTGGACTTAAGATCCAATGGGCAATAGCCCTCGTGGGTTCGAACCCCACTCCTGGTAACTTTAGTTATTAAGAACTAGGTGAATGGAATAGATTACAAAAATAGATGAGGGCTAGTTGTAAAGAGTCATTACTGAGTATCGACTTTAATAAATGTACCTTTGAAGTACTGCACACAACATTTCAAGTATCACGTTTAAGTGATCAAATCGACCTGTTCTAGCTAAAGATAACCTGCAAGAGTCACCAGGATGGCCGAGTGGTTAAGGCGTTGGACTTAAGATCCAATGGGCAATAGCCCTCGTGGGTTCGAACCCCACTCCTGGTAACTTTAAGTTATTAAGAACTAGGTGAATGGAATAGATTACAAAACTAGATGATGGCTAGTTGTAAAGAGTCATTACTGCGCATCAACTTTAATAAATGTACCTTTGAAGTACTGCACACAACATTTCAAGTATCACGTTTAAGTGATCAAATCGACCTGTTCTAGCTAAAGATAACCTGCAAGAGTAACCAGGATGGCCGAGTGGTTAAGGCGTTGGACTTAAGACCCAATGGGCAATAGCCCTCGTGGGTTCGAACCCCACTCCTGGTAACTTTAAGCTAAATTGATTACAAAAATAGATGATGGGCAAGAAAAACAAGACTAAATACCCTGTCAGGGAGGGATTAGAAAGTCGCTGAATAATAATTCCCAAAATTGAACTTCTTAGAGGTTGTTTCGATAAGCGTGTTTTACGTGTTTAGGGAACATGGTAAGTGTAATAGCAAAGCAAATAAAAATGATCACCTATGTGCAGAGCAGAAGCAGAGAAACTAATACCTGCTGTCGCTTCGGTTAAGTTCTCAAAGAAGACATTGTTTTTGATCGCCACAGAATTGTCCGACCGTGAACGTTCGAAAGTGAACGTTTTTTACTTGTTTTTTTTGTACAGAATTAGTATACCAAAGCAAACTCCTGAACTTTTTAATTGTGACTGACAGACTGTGTCATATTGTGTAGCAGTGTAAGAGTATCTGATTGTGGATTTTCCCTTTAAGCATGCAGAATGGACCAGAGTAAGCAGTTAATATCCACCAAGCATCACAGAAAGAGATGAGTATTAGCAGCGGTCTTCTTCGGTTTATCTTTTCAGGACTTGTTAGTGTGAGAGGACATGACTAGCAGGAACTGGAAGAGAAAAAAGAAAACACTGTACGGACAAAAAAAGGGTGAAGAAAGTAAAAACATTGAGAGACAACCTCACAGTCCATCCAGTCTCCTGGTAGAAACACAATGTTAGAGTAACAACCAAATTACTGTCGTACAGGGCCTCCAAAGAAACGTCCTAAAGAGCCTCTTCTCGAATCACATGGACTGAGTTTGTTTTAAAGGACCATACCGGCGGTTTTGCAGGATCTATCCGATTAAAGTCACATCATTTAATTCAATCAATCTCTTCTCTGTTTGCTATGATAATCTACTTGCTAAAACTTTCAAAAAGACTTCCAATGCAAACCCGATTACAGTGAATACTTCAGTTTTTGTCAAATTGATGTTGTCATTAAAGGAGCAGAAACGTTTTTGCATTCTAAGCTTGCCAATAGTCATATGTTTAAAGCATGTTTGTGGGTAAATATGTTGTAAAAACTCACCTACAGCTCATACCCTACTCAAGTTTACACTCTTTAAAAGCTAGATCCTCAAATGTGCAGCTTTCTTGACTTTAGACATTGATATATCCACAGGGAATGAATGGATTTGAGTGGCCCATCTGCCTTTGTTGTTTTATTATTAATCTGCAAAAATAGGCCTTCCAGTCTCTCATATAAGGACCATCAGAATGACCCCGTCATAACACACTAATGCTGCTTCAGTTCAGTCTCTTAAAGTAGATTTTCATACCTTACTGGTGAGAAAATGTGTTAAACCTAATCAGTTTAAACGTATGGTATGGCACTGTATAACAGCAGATGTGATTTATGTGGTTAATGGACTAAAACATGCAAAAAACACCACTATGGTCCTTTAAATAAAACAAACAAATGATCTATAACAAAGAAAGTGAGCATGCGTGCATTAACACGAAGAAACAGATGACACTCCGATGGCTTCACACACTGTCACTCTGCCGTCCTGTGAAGCATGCATTGATGAAGAGGGTGAGGAGGAGGAGGAGGAGGAGGAGGAGGAGGGAGGGGGAAGGTGGGGTCTGCACGGCGTGAGGTGAGAGGTCCGTTTGGCTGGTGAACCCACTGCCAAAGGTTCGTGGAGGAAGAGGAGGAAGAGGAACTTACATCACGGAGACAAGCAGAGTTAGAGTCCCCAAGGAGTTGTTAGTATGACAGTGTGGTTCTGGATCAGAGCACAGCGGACAGGGGGGAGGAGAAGGGGGGAGATAAAGCCCAGAGGGGAGGAGAGAGGGGGGAAGGGGGGGAGATAGAGCGGGATATGTTAATTTGTAAAATCGAGCAGAAAAAGAAGTTGGATAAGTTATAGTAAGACATATCAAAGGCAGAGAGGTTTACCAGAAGATATAAAGAGGACGATTTCAGTTTGGAAAGTTAACACACACACCCATTCACTTTAGACCTGGAAAAAAACTGGGACCTTAAAGTAGATACAGGCCGGTCAGATAGTGTTGGAAATAAATACAATTATCTACAAATAAACTACGGTCAGGTGATATGACATTATAAAAGGCACTGCTGCAGATCAGTAACTTGGTATTGCTAAATCATTGAATCAATTGATCAAATGGTCAACATTACAGAGAAAGACTCAACAAATGTTCATCACTTATTTAAATGTATATCCCAAACCTTCTCAAATGCTGTTTTGCTTTCCTGCTTTAAACTGTATCAGTGTGTTTGATACTGGAAATTAAACAGCAAAACATGATTGGATTAACTAAAACCTTCTTCTAGTTGTAAAAAAACTGGGTTAAAGAAGAGCAAAAATAAAAGTCTGATTATTTTATATATATATATATATAGGATGTAGTAAAACTTTGATATGGTTTGACGGTTGACCTCTGATCTTCTTTAGAGCTTAAATGATAAGTCTATTGATCGAATAGTTGATTGAGAGTTTCCTATCGCTAAATGATTTAATAATGAAAAGAAATACTTTAGTTTCTGCACATTGTTTAGTAAAACGGAAGTCCTATTGACCTCTACACGACTGTGATCGCTTTCTCCAATATTGTCTGACATTTTAACACATTTAAACCCTAACCCTAACCCTAACCTAAAACAGACAGTAAACTTACTTTTCCAGTAGGTATACTGATTCATTTCCACATAGCTTTTGCAACATTGCCTTTTGGTTACGTGTTGACATTTTAAACAGTTTGAATAGGGATCTTTAAAGACATGTTACCCCCCCCCCCCCCACCCCCACTGTGTGTATTTATCTATTTGAGGCACAAAGAAACAGTAATATATGATCGAAGTCCAGATGTGTATTATAATATAAACATATTACATGCTCCAGAAGGCCTCACTTAGCGGATGAGTGCAGGAAATGATCCACTATCATTTATAAAATCACATATCAGATGTAATCTAGTTTGCAGTGAGCAGCAGCTGCTCAGTCCTGCATGTTAGTGGACACATACGGGATTATGTTGCTCACTGTGAATGCTATGGTTTTATATTTACAGTATGTCTTTGAACATTGTTTTAATGTACAGCTTTGATGCTGCACAACCTGAAGTTGTAATCTGTCTATAGAGGCGTGCCGGCACAGTAAACTAAAGCACTTTTTTTTTTCTGTTTCATCATATAAACATGAGCAGAAAGATGGGTTTCTGTCCGTCTTTTATTTTTCCCACAGGTCAGCTGAATGGGTGGTGAAAATGGCCCGACCGATATGTCCGAGCGCTGATTTTAAAGAGTGAAATCAGCACTTTTCTTAGGTTTTCTCCAGTATAGAGGAGATCAAACAGTTTCAAAACTGGAACCACTGGAAATACATTTATTTGGAGAGTTGCTGATAATGATTTACTCGGTAGCTATGATCTCACTCAGATCATTAATTTCACTTCTCCGCTCATCAGACACATAAATCAGGGTTCGGTCGGGCCTCAGTGTGAGTTATAGACACAGAAATAAAATCCAAAACACAGGAAAGACACGACAGAGAAGAGGAAAGTACAGAAGAAGAAGAAGAAGAAGAAACCTTAAAGAGTGTACAGCCATGAAGGAAAGTTCAGTATTTTTGAAGAGGGTCAAATGTTTTGACATTACCATTGCATCAGTCAGTGCTTTCGATCTGAGAAAAAAGCAACAATTTAGTCATATTACAACTCCAGCTTTTTCTCTGATTAACCACAGAAGCTTTAAAGTCTTCAATCCACAAGTCATAATTATTTTTGCGTCATAATACAAGGGCCCCAGATCAAATGAGTGATGAAGCGATGGATCCGGTTCGCCTTTATATTTACCTCCATACATCCGGCCTGTCCTCTGTCAGAGTCCGCCTGCCTGCTGCTGCTCTGCCCCCCCGCCTGCAGCCGCCTCTCGTCTCTGAACCCTTGCTCCTGCAGCTTCTTGTTGAGGATGCGGGCCGTGTTTTCAGCCAGCGTGTATCCCGGCGGGGCGGACAAGTCCTGCCGTATGCTCCCCCCCTCCGTGTTCTCCAGTATCATCTGCACTGGGCTCGGAGAGCGTCCTCGGACAATCCGCAAACACTCGTTCCTGGGGTCCGTTGCGATGGCCCCCTGAGCTGGACCGGACTCCGTGTTTGGCCGAGAGCGACTGGGGGATTTGTTGAACTTGGGCATGGACTCGTAGGCAACGTGTGTGTGGTCGATGATGTTGAAGAGGCTGGAGAGTCCGTCGTTGATGGTGGTGTGGACGGGGCTATCGCGGGTTGTGGTGGAACGAGCCCACGCCGACTCGTTGCTGCTCTTCTGCGGCGTGGTGGGCGTCGGGGCGCGGCTGTTGCTGGGTGGATCAGCCTTGTTGTTGGTGATGGACGGTTTCCTCTGGAGCTTTGGCGAGCCGTACTTTGGCGAGCAGCACGGTCGCTCAAACTTACTTTGGACGACGGGAGAGTACTGGATCTTCCTCGTGTTGCGTGACGGCGAGGAAATCGGCGTGCCTCCGCCTTTAGGAGTGAGGCAGCGGTGAGGGCTGCTGGTCAGGTTCCTCAGCAGGTCCGTCTGTAGACCCACGCTGATGGTCTGGGTGGTCTGCGTGCCTCGGGTGGTGAATCCGTTGGTCTGGCAGGCGGTGTCCCGTACCAAGGGCCCGGGCGGCGATCGGATAGCGTTCCTGACGGAGATCGCCACCTCCTTCATGTCGTCACTCATGTTCCTGGAGAGCTGCAGCTCCAGAGAGGAGGTGTAGCCCACAGTGGGGCAGATAGGAGACTGACTAGGAGAGGTCCTCAATCCCCCACCCTCCAGGAGCCCACATGTCCACCTCCCGCCGCTGAACACCTCGTCCGACCCGCTGGCTCCCACCCCTGCCTCCCCTCCGCCCCTGGCTTTGGTCCCTTTGGCGTACAGGAAGTCCGGGTCTTGGGCAGTAGTGCGCTCAGCTGCCCCCGCTCTGGTAGGGCTGTGGAGCAACACGTCGTAGTGCTCCGCTCCCAACCCTGCAGCCCCGGCCCCGTTGCCCCTCAGCGGGGACTTGTGGCAGTGCTCGGGGCCGCTCAGGGTGCTGGTGGTCAGGGTGGCGCTGGTGGTGAGGAACCAGGAGGCTGGAGGTTTGTCTGTCCATCCTTCCAGGGCAGGGTTCGAACCGGAGGCGGACGATGGGAAGTCCCAGCCCTTATTGTTGAACTCCTCGATGTACTTGAGGTCGTCCGGCGACAGAGGAGGGGTCACGTCGTCTTGTTCTAAATCCCCATGGCGAGTCTTGTCGGGGAGAAACGGCGAGCTGTCCATTAACCGTTGGAAGTCGCTCATGGAGCACACAGACTTGGCTCTGGAAAACACAAAAAGGCACATACGGTTCATCAAAATGAACTCAAGTCAGGAAAATAAAAGTAAACAACACAACAGAAAAAAACCTCAATACGCATGTTTGTTTTTAAAAAGCAACTTCATCCTTCTCGATGTTTTAAAACTGCTCAAATTATTTAACAGCACATTGAGCTGGATCACTTCCCCGCCACCTGAGAAAGTTTCACAAAGAATTCACCAGGGGGAAACTCTGTGTCACTTCCAGTAACAGAATCACAGCCGATCTCCTGAGGGATTCATGTGTATGTATGAGCAGCAGAAGTCTAGCAGGAGGCTGAACAATCTGCAGCAAGGGTTTACTGCTGAAATCTATTAATATGCAGCAGCTTATCACAGAATAGTTTACCCAGTTAAACACTCTTTGAACTTAGTTTGACTTGAGGTTACCTGAGCAGACTCCCAACAGCCATGTCGTCCTCCGGGCTCCCGAGTTCATCTTCTCTCTCCGAAATCTCATTCAGGGCCTGAAACACAACGGGTAACAAGTTAAATCAGGGGAGAAAGTTTCCAGTGTAAGAGGATTTATAGGAGGTAACATCAGGGGGAAACTCAGTAGTTGAAATGTTTTAATATCTGTTATTTGAAAACTTCTAAGGCAGATGAATAAAATATAAATAAACCGTTCTGAAACAAGTGACCAATATACATTGAATGCATGTATCAGAAACCTTAACTGTGCCATGTTGGAACGACATCATCACAACACATTTTTCAAAGGAGTTTTTTTTCGATTACATTTCGTGATTTTATCATTTAAAAATGTTTTAGGTTTTTTTCCTCTTAAATCTACAAATTCAATACCATCTTTTTTTTTTTCTCTGATCATAACTCACCTCCCCAGCTATGTAATTTACTTTTCTTTATAACTACAATGACCCACAAAGAAAAAAGAGAAAACAGGGAAACCTTCTAAAAAAATCGAAGAATAAATTCAAATTAAAACAAATATTAGTCATTTGAGGTTCAAGTTTCTAAGTGACAGTCGATCTAATTGTGTTTGCTTGGCAGGACTAATTCCCTTATTAAAATATCAATGAAATGTAAAAAACCAACCCATTAGGACCTTGTTATGGCTTAAGAGAAATGCATAACATCCTCGAGTGTAAGGAGATGTATTGTAAATGCTCTAGTTTGACCCTCTTCCCTCATACCCAAAAGTGATCTCTGGTTTTCTGTAGAAGAGTCTTGGTGCATGTGTTACCTCCTTCATGCAGGGGAACCTCTTCTCGCTCTCGCTAAGTCTGGAGGGGGCCGGGATCTCCAGGCTGCTGAGGGGGTCCAGAGACAGCGCGTCCAGGAACAGGTTCTCCGTCGGGCCTTTCAGCCTCATGGAAGCCCCCTGCTGCTCCAGCATGGCCTCGGAGTCAGAGTGAGAGCGCTTGGGTGGGGGCTGAAGTTGGGTCGAGGTACAGGGGGAGCGAGGGGAGCGAGGGGAGCGGGGGGCGATGCAGGGACTGTCCTGAGGAGAAAACATGCCTCTGAGGTCTGAGCTGCCATCTTTGACGTCCATGCCTTCGCCGCGCCGGCTGTTCAGCTCTCTCTGCATCTAAAAACACACACACATATCAGAGGGTCAGCCACAGAAATCAAATCAAAGAATCAGACTGTAGTTTGGGAGTGTGAGCTCATTATATACAAACTCCTGACACTTATTAAATTTGCCAATATTTCCTAAAAAGATGTGTATTTGTTTGTTGACGGTCTTTACATTACAGCCTGACATGTGGTTTCTACTGATGGTGATATTGAGGGGTTAAAATTAGGCTTTTGGATGAAGAGCTCGAGCATTTAAACCACTTCAATTTCAGCCGTGGGTTTTTTGGTGTATCTCAACCATCTTTCCCTCACATCATATCAGCAAATAATCAGGAAAACAAACAAACAAACAAACAAACAAGTAAATGACATAAAAAAACACTTTGATAAAGATCCCATAAAATGTTTAGGGAATTCTGGTGGCAATTTCACATCAAAACTGTTTCTAAACAAACAACCTGAGCATATCTGTACAGACATTCTTCATATCTGTCAGTACATCAGTACAGATTGGGTCATGAAACGTAAATCTCCAAATTTAAGGGGATAAATACAGCATTTTCTTCCATGTTTGCGTGAAAGTTTACTTTAAAAACAAATTAATTATCAAAATTCTGGTGATTTCTTTCCTGTGGATCAAATAATCAATGAGTCTACTACAGAGGATGAACAGTGTAGACACATATCGCCCAACTAATTGATCAGAAGGATTTATGCGTCCTCACGTATGGTCTTTGCATTTACAGTATGCTTAATATATGCATTCGCTCTGAGCTCCACCTGCAGCGTTCAGAGTTAAGTGCCCAGCTTTAGGCTCAAGGTTAAAGGAGAACCTCCCCATCACTTCACCCACTGTTATCAGTTCATCTGCTGATCTGTGTTTCAGGGTGCTGCATGACTCTCTGAATAATGTATGTACTCCTCCTGCTCTGTGTTTCTACATTCAGCCGTTGCATCAGCAGTTTTTCTTGCTATTTTCTGTCTTAATATTCCAGCCTCTGCTTTATATGTAAATACCCTCACACTCATATTATATTAACCAGCTCAATCCGGCCCCGAACATCAAACACAAACAGAGTTTAGAAGCTGCAGTTCTGCTAATTAAATCCCACAAAATACATCAATTATTCAGTAAAGCTTAGTATTTACTGTGTCTAACCTTGACTTTTCTAGAGTACAAAAGAACAGAGAGGATAATCGCCTATAGGGGTGCTTTGTCACTCTTTGTCACTCTTGAATCCATTGGGGTATAAAGACACACTTACATTGTTTAACAAGAAAAGGCTTCAGATCTTTCAGATGTGTTTTCCAGTTTGAGCAGTTCATTTTAAGGGGTTTCAAGGCTGCGTTCTGAGTATCTATTTATACTGTTTTGTCTGTACATCTGAAACGGATCCTCTGTTGTATGTGAATGCATAATGATTATCTTCTTTAGACAAAGCAACACCCATGAAGGTATTCTCTTAAGAGATTGTGGTTGGCATAGGTCTTACCATCTCCAGACATGTCATAGCAGTAGAGAAAACACTACATTTATGTATAAAAAAAAGGATGAATTAATGACAGAGTTTTGACAGTTTTAATTAGGTTGAAAGATGAAATGTTTAAACAGAAAGGTTCCTTGATTATCTTAGAAACGCACGTTTTATATGTCCAAAAAGCTCCAGAACAGCTAATAAATTGTTCCATTGGTAAGATTTCTTCATTAAAAAGGGTTCATTAATTTCCTATTGACAGACTCCTTAAATATCTAGTATGTGAGCTTGGCTTGATTGACTTTATTCCTCTCAATCTAACCTATTTTTCTCTTCCATCTTATCCCTGTCCCTGTCCTCCCTTGACGCTTTTTTCTACTCAAACTTAATTTCTCTCTTTACACTTCGTCCCTGCTCTCAATCAATCAAAGGTTATTATATTTATATAGCCCAATATCACACATTTAACCTTTGTCTCAGGGGACTTAACCGCTTGTACAGAATATAAAAACGACATCCTCTGAAAAACTCACAGTTAATGGGGAGAAGATGACAGAAACTTCTCCCAGGACGGACAGACGTGTAATAGATGTGGTGTGTAGATTAAAAAGTTAAGATCCTCTCACCCTCTCCATCTTGCGGTGGAGCTCCCTCATGCTGCCGTCCCACTCCTGCCTCTCGCGGTCATGGCGCTCCATCAGTTCCCCCCTCTCTCGGCTCCACCGTTTCTCCCCGTGCTGCAGCTTCCAGTGGAGGTCAAGAGATGCGCTGTGGCTGTCGGCCAGCAGCCGCCGGTGCTCCTCCCGCTCCAGATCCATCTCGCTCTCGGGGTCTTCAACCGGCTCCCCTTCACCTCCCTGAGCTTCTCCTCGCACCTTGTCCTGTGCCTCATCCTCTGGCTGGTAAAAAACAGCAAAGACACAGAGATGTTGAGTTGATAAGTCATTATAAAGTCATGATTATGGTATAAAAAGAACAATTGAAGCCAAAGAAAAGGTGTTATGATGAAATACTACAACAATTAACATGGCTCCAATTAAAGGGTTGATTCCCCTAATTTATAGCACAATTTATATTGGAATTATTGGATTTTGTTGGATTGAAGCTTGGCTATTAAAACAGGTTATTAGGCCGAGATAACTTCTTTCTTTTGGTGTAAAATCCAATCTTCAAATAGTTAATTGATGTTCAATTTGCAGCACATCTGTTTCTAGACTGGTACCTGAATTCAAAGACAGGGCTTTTTCAGGTCTTAATGCCTACTAATACAGTCAAAACTAAAAGAAGCACAGTGAGGTTAGGAGAAGGAATCACAAAGCACCAGGAGTTGTTTTTGCAGTCGACAGAAACACACAGTTAGAACTTGAGTCAGGTCTCCCTTCCCAAATGTATTTTTCACACCGGTCTCTGGAGGAAGGACATGAACTGAGGATTCAGATGAACTGCAGAAATCTTAAAAGCTGCAGAGCGATGGAGGAAAGTCTCTCTGGAAGAACAGAGCTTTGTTATCTTCAGAGGGCTTTGAAGCCTCAACACAATGGTACAAACTGAGTCTGCAGCGTGGAGCTGTGAGGAGCGAGTCGAGTCAGCAGCTTACATAACGCCCATTCACAAACACTTGGCTTGTTTAGTTTTATATCAGGTGGGAAATGTGTGTGATGACATACTGGAGAAAGTTCAAGTAAAATCAGACGCAGCATACAATGAGGGGAAATTGGAACAGAAAACATCATGGATTCAACATCCCTCTACGTCTCACTGATTTCCTTTTTTCCCATATTCCCTTATTTTTTAAATATAGTAACATCAAATCTTTCTTCTAACAATTACTGTTCAGGTTTCAATTTAATTTCACTTAATGTTTTCATTTGACTGTTTTTTTATTTATATTTTTCTATGATTATTGATTTGATGGGTTAAATTAATTATTGCAATTTTGTATTATTAAATGACAAAAATGCTAAATAATAAACATTGCTAACTGCCATAGAATTTCAGTTTGATAAAATAAAATAAATGAATAACAAATATTTGGGATTCCGATTTTTGTATTTAATTTGAATATTTATTCAGATTTATTATTTATCCATGAGTCCGGCTGCGACGAGCAAGTCAAAGTTGCCTTCAAAGAGCAGCTTAACTAACTCCCATTCACAAAGATCATCGTGAATACCTTTATATTAATTTCAACGTGTCTGATTACACAATAGAGAGGTTAACTTATACAGTATAGCTGCTGACTTAAAAGCCATTAGTTAGAAATGATAAATATAGACAGTTATTTAGGAGGCTTTATACTATATGCAAAAAGTTCTAAACATGAGCCAGCCTGTTATTAATACCTCAACAATTCTCTTACTTCCTCACATAGACACACAGGTGAGGGTAATTTGCAATTCTGCTCTGCTCTGCTGGGCTGTGTAATAATCCTGAGTGAAAATCCAAAAGTTTCGGGGCATGTTTCTGAAGTCTTAATCAGGACGGAGCACAGTGGAGCAACAGAAGAGCTCAACGTGGTGTTATCAGAGGAGTAAATTAGTTCTCATTGAAGCCCTGAGCGACCTCTGCTCTGTGGAAGGATATGGACCATGTAAAAGCTTTTCAGATTAAGAGCACGGGAGTTAAAAGATCATCTTCTTCCTTTAAATCAAACTGATGCTTAATTGGTTCCCAAAGCTGCAGTTACTTTTTCCTCAGATATATCTAAGGAGGAAAGTTTCTGAGAAACAAAATATTGAATATCCTCAAATTGATTGGGTGCTGTCTTTTTCCCCCACATTGATCTGTTGATCCTGATCACGCTTTGCCGTTTAAAGGGAAAGAAAATCTCGAGTTAAAATCAGACACCGCATACAACAAGACTCCGACACATAATGGACTTCATTTCCTTCTTCGTCACACTGCTCTTATACTCACTTCCTCTCACTGGAAACCTAGTGTTGACATGTTTACTAACTATTAACACACAATCCAAATCAAATGCGTCAGTATACGTGGTGTTAAAATCAGGGCTGCATGATATCAAAATAACTAGTGCGATTATATTGACTGATATTGCAATTGCGATATGACTCTGGAGGGATTGATCATTTTTGCCTCAAGTCTCATGGTTTTTAAAATATATTATAAAATGATCTTGGTGTTTTGAAAGGATCTGCACCAATCAAAAATGTTTTTTTAGGCCTGTAGAATACGATGTTTAGGCTGGGATATACAGCTGGAACACACAGCTCCACAATATTGCATTAATAAAACTCATTTTAACACCTATTCTGCCTTTAACAATTGCAATGTTGATTAATTGTGCATCCCTAGTAGAACAACTCCATTAAAACAGCATTCAAACTAAATATTTCCATTAAGAAATGTATTTCCATGATGATGTTGCACAGGAATTTTCAGATTTTTTGATATTTTATGACATCTTTAAAGCTCACCAATAATCATAATAAATATCCACTTTTTAATGTCTTTTATACATTTATATATACAATTTCAGGAATAAATATGCTCTCTCTTTTTGTCCTCCTGATCCATCTTTATAAAAACCTGTCTGCAAATGAGCTGATCAGATTTTGGCCACTTGATGTCACAATGTTTCTCTGGGTTGCGAACCAATAGCCGATAACCAACCAAGGTAACACCGGCCCACCTTATCACCTGAATCTCCTCCTTGAGCACCATTGTTTTTTTTTAAACCAATCACTCCTTAGAGGGGCGTGGCCAGCAGCAGCTCATTAGCATTTAAAGCTACAGACACAGAATCAGCACTTCTGGAACAAGGCTGAAACAGAGGGGTTTATGGCATGCGTATATATCTGAGACCTGTAACATATGGCTGAAAAAGAGTATAACAAGGGGCCTTTACGTAAGTCTCTGTTGAAGTCTGTTTCGTCACTCTCCTATACGCCACTCAATGGGAAACAGAACTACAGTCTATGAGCGTTATCAAAGCAGTGCCAACATTTTGAGCAAATGTCAACCGAAGTGTGTTGGCAATCTTGGAGGACTCAAACAGCAATATTTTTAACGGTGACACAAAACTCATATCGTATTTCAAGCACTCCTATCAGGTTGAGATGAAGATATTCCCATAACGAGTGTGCATAATAGATAACAGCTGTTCTGAGATCACAGAGAGACGATTAGAGGAACATCGAACACAAAGGCACCGTGCTGAATGACTGAGCAGGTGATTCATGTTGTTGTCTCATTCGGAGCCGCCCATCCTTTTTTAATTACATCTTCAAGTGGTGATTATGAATTGGATTCTGTCCATTTGTTTGTCACTGGTGATCAGGGTTGAGGAGTAACTGATTACATGTAACGTCATCAGGATGCAGGTACGTGTATGCCCTTACAGCACCAGTACAGAGGACACAGGAAAACTGTAGTATAAAAGAGCATATTCTGTCTTAAGAGGATCGGATTGTATTTCTTCTATGTAAGATGTACTGTACTGTACTATATTTCTTTATTTTTTGCATTGCATTCGACCTTGATCTTGATATTGAGGTTAATCAAAAGAAGAATCAGGTTAAATCTATATTGTGATACTTTTAAAAACTAGGTTACCGATCCCATTTTCCCATCGGTAACTACGAACAGATTACAGGTTTAAAGTAACCCTCCCAACCTTGCTAGTGATTATTATGATTAAGAGACAACTTGATATCATTAGAGGAGTTTTAAAACTACTCTGACCAGCCAAGAGAGAAGGTTAAAAAACAAAAACGTTTTTATTTGTTTCAGCTCCTTACCACCTTGCCCTGAGTCGGATGATTTTCTCCCTGGAGAACATGTTTCCTGTCACCTCGCAGCTTAATGAATGCACCGTTAGTTTCCTACAGCAGATTGTGTTCTGTCCCTTTAAGGGGGACGCTGAGATGCCATCTGTACCTGTCCGAAGCGGCTCTTCATCTCGGCCCACTTGACCTCCCAGGCGGCCTTGTCGTTGGCGTAGGATTGCTGCAGCTGGCACCGCCGCGTCTCCTCCTCCTGCAGCTCCTCCCTGAAATCCTCCAGCAGCATCCGCACCGCCTGCAGCACCTGCCGGTTCTCCCCAAACTGCAGAGAGGACAAAACAGTCATTTCATCAGAACTCCTTCCTTCTTACACGGCTCTACGACCACCTAGACCCCTGGTAGACCCCTGCACAATGTTTTGTTTTTATTTGGCGAGTTAATCCAGGACACACGTGATTGAGATCAGCAGGGTCTGTCTTTGTCTTGATGGTCCTTATCTTTGTCCTTTGTTTCTCTCTGAGAGCACTCAGGGATGAACCCGTGTTGTAAGTGCTTCATAAATCAATCTGAGCACTCCATCCTGTTTCCCATATACTGTATATCTCGCTCCTTTCTTTCATCCTTGTCCTTGCCCATCTTACCTCCCCTTGTCTCCTGCCAATAAAAGCACATTTATATAAACGCATGAACGGATGTAAATAAAAGTTGGGAAATTGGACAAATATAGTAGGAGTAGGAGAATCTGTTTAGCATGCAGAGAAAGACACAGTGGGTAGAAGAGGCTCATTTTCACATCTAACTTGGTGAATTGAGGGTTTATTTGGGGGGAAAAAAGTGGGTGAGTGTTGGAACAATAGAAAGACGTACACATATTTATTTGTATACTTTGAATAAAGTGTGTTTTACCAAGAGTTTACAAGGCAATTAGGCTTTTCTTAATAAGTCGAATGACAGAAAACTTGAATTCCAAATGTGTACGGTTGTATGTTTCATTCATCAAGTATAAATATTTTATTATATTTATTTTTAATATGTAATATTTTCTTTGTGAAGCACTTTGGGCTTCATGTTTGTATGAAATATGCTAAATAGTACAAAGTTGAGTTATATCTCTGTGAGGATCTTCCTATCTACTTTACAATTTGTTGAGAAATAAATCTTTTATTGCATTGCAGATAATTACAGATTTAATGAAAATCAAACAATCTTAAATATGGTAACTGTAGATTATAAGGTCCCCCGCATAAATAAAGGATAAGAAAAAGCTAAACTGTGGGAGTCTTTTCTTTCGTGCGTCAACATTCATGTGTTTTTAGAATCAGGCTTCATTTTCCACTTCTCTACTGTGACAGCCAGATTTTTTCAAGTCATTAATGTGAGTATATTCACGATTATCCATATAATGGAAGTGTTTTTTAGGACAATTTGCAACAAAATCCTCTTTCATGCAATCCCTATTCGTAAACACCTCATCTCACACACTTTAGCACTTCATCGGTATCTACTCTTCAGCACCAGAGGGGAAAAGATCCAGACACACAGATGCCTAACTGCCTAAATCACATGCAACTCCTCCCTGAAATCTTTCAATGACCTCTCTACGGCTTAACATACTCTATCTCACTCTGCCTGCAGGAATTATCATCTGCTCCACCGTAGTAGCCACATGAGCAACTGCTTACTAAGCAACTAAGTCTGCATTTCTGCTCTCATGCATAAAGCTTAATATTGTCCACTGTGCACGCTTGTTAAAACTGAACTCACAGAGTACAGTAACAATGTTAGATCACTGTGCAAACCACTTTCATGATGTCGTGCAAAATCAAAACACAGGGACAAAGTAGAGCACTTAAAGCCGCTTAATAATGCATCTGATCCAAAATGCCTACTGTACTTTCTTTAGTTTTACAGGGTGGATAAGTGAACCACAGACGGACTGAAAGCAGATCTCAACACACAGAATGCAGAAACATTTGCGCATGTGAGGAACAGGCGCTCCTTTTGTGTGCTTTGCATGTCACGGAGAGTCCATATTTTTGCATAAACAATAAGCCTAAAAACTGGGTGTGCTCAAAAAATAATTGCTGTTATCTAGGCCAAAACTCTCATCTGCATACCCTGCCAAAGCTCTAAGGATCGGCTGCCAAACATTCATCTGAACACAATGAAAGTGAACGGAAGAAATAATTCAAGGCCTAACTATTCACAATTTACTGGAAAAAAAGTGACTACTTGTTCTTTTGTTTTGGAGTCACTTGAGCTGCAGTTTTTCCTAACTCTATCTTACTATAAATGCAGTGGTGAAGTGGTGAGAGAGTGAGTACCTGTCTCTGGTGTGGCAGGTGTCGGTCAGGTGACGGCAGAGGGAGGATGGGTCCGGGGTCGGGGGGGTCCTCTGGAGTTTGTTGTAAACACAGCCTGTCGTCTTGCTCTTCCCCCCCCTCCGCCTGCTCCATTATCACTCCCAGCTCTGGGATGCCCTCCAACTTCTCAAACTGGAACAGATGACATGAAAAGCCTGCATTTTAATTCATTTATTTTTTGTACCAACACATTCAGACTCAGTCGCTGAGCTTTTCCCAGCATGCAATGGGAGAGGCAGAGAAACACCCTGTCTGAGTCGCTAGTCTTTGACCAAACCACCACATGATTAATACCCACAGCCTCTCACATTATATAGTCACACAGGTAAATAGTTGGGGTTTTATTTTGAATAAATGACACATTCTAAATATCGACAGAACATTTAGTTATTTTAGAGTAATTTCCTTCACTTTTATATTTATGTTTTTCCTTTTCTATGCACACGTACACCAAAGCAAATCTGGTGTAATACTTTTCATTTAATATTTAAAAAAGCTTATCTGCAGCAGTTTACGTTTTAAACTTAATTAATGATGTTCTGGATAAAGAGCTCCATGCATAAAAGATGAACCGCTCTCATTAGACCAATCTTTATAGAAAAGGTTAAATAGATGAAGGTAAACTTGTACTCTGTGGTAACACTTTTCAAGAACCTCTAAGTCTATAAGGGTGCACATTTACAAAAGACTTGCACCCTTATAGACTTATCAGGAGCCAGTCTTAAAGAGGCCCTATTATGCTTTATACCTGTAGTGTGTTATATACGTTTGTGTGCATGTTAACGGTCTGCAAAGGCTAAAATCCCAAAGTTCCCTCCAGAGGGAGTTTATTTCCCCCCTTGCCTCAAACACCTCTATCGGACTGTTTACTTCCGTAACATAGTGACATCACTATATAGCACTCGCACTTCTATTGGCTAGAGCTCCAACACATTGTCGTGATAGGTTAAGGGGCGGGACATCTCTAAGCAGTTGACAAATCACAACAGAGCCGGCCCGCTAACTTCTTTTGGAACATTGAAGCATGTAAACATGTCACAGTAGAGGCACAAACAATTCAAATATCAACCTGGAAATTAGGACACTATGGCCCCTTTAAAAGTCAGTAAGTTGATAAGAAAGGGCACTGAGACTGGGACATTCTTTCTCATTTCACCTAGGTGTTCAAACTGGGAGAAATCATTTTATTTGACTGTTTCTAAAAGGAGCACTGTGAAGCCCTTTGATACTGTACTGGTGCTTTAAAAATAAACCTCACTCGAGAAAATACTTTGTAGAGATTCAATGTCAAGTTAAGGGCGGGAGGTAAACATCCTGAAGGTGCACGTTGGCTTTTCACTGCTCTACCATCTGTAGGTGCAAAATTAGGATTCAAGATGAGACACTGCATGAATAAATAATGACTAGTCAGGACATAATCATGAGAATTTACATTCTTTTGAGACTTTGTGGTGTAGAAGTACATAACAAATGCCCGATCCAAGACAGAAATGTAATATTTCATGAAGCAAAATGTATGTATCTTGATTACAGCCACAAAAGTAGTTTGTTTTCAATACACAGGAGGAACAAGGTGTATCTCAGTCAACAGGTAAATCAGTGAAAAAGACCTCACAGTGCTGCTCACATGCTCTGTGGTCTCTAGGGACGTGCAGTGCTTAACATGTCCAGAAAAAAACAACAGTGAAACGTGAATCCTACAAATTAGGAGTTTAATCAGGCGGAAGCACAAGATGGTAACAGAAAAAGGTGAAGCATCGACCGCTGATTCAACAAGCCGGACAGCAAATGGAGACGCTCAATTAGATGGGCGACCAATTAACCAGACCATCAACCAGGGCTGAACTGAACTCACTCTGGACGAGTCACTTCTCTGTTGGCTTTTCAGACTTCTCCTTATTGAGCAACTCAAAACACTTCCTGATGTTCCTTATTGCTTTGTCAATTCAGTAATCAGATTTATTGTGTACTGATTTAGCAGTTGATGGATAATTAATCAACCAGCTTTGACCTTATGCCTCCTGACTGTTCTTTCACAGGTGATCAAATAAACAATCTGCAGTATGTTGATGAGGAAACATGTAGGGAAACACACTAAAGTTATAAAAAAAAGGACAACCTCAAAGCTTAACAATCGTCTGACTCACCTCCTGACGTGTCGTCTCCTCCTCGGCATCATCCTTGCGTCCGAGCCTCCAGGTGGTGAGGATGCTCCGCAGCTTCATGTAGAAGATGATGGTGTTGCGTCTGAAGAGGCGGACTTCCTGCTGCAGCACGGCTCGCTCCTGAGGCCACGGCACGTCGTGGGTCTGGAGGCCCTGCAGCTCCAGAGCTCCGCGCTGCGCCTCCAGACGCAGGCGATCATCCTCCGGCTGCAGGGGGGATCGGGAGAAGATTGAATCCATATTGTCAGTAAAAGCCATATTTTAAAATACTTTCTAATGATAAGAATGGGACATTTAAGAAATCTATTAAGTCATTGTTAGCCTTCATTTTGGATATGCAGCTTCATCAATGTTTCGGTAGGTCTATTTGATTTAAAAAGTCCACATTTAATCCAACCAATTGTTCAACAAAGGATATTCTGCAGGATTACTATGAATTAATTAAGTAAGCTTAAGAGAATTCTGGGCATTTTTGCTAAAAAAATAAGTTATTCAAAAAGCACTTTGGGCTCTAAGTGACCTTTTTTATTAAAAGTTATTAAGAATTAAACTGTAAAAAGTATATTATTTAAAACACAGACCCCTACTTGCAGTTGCTACTTCTTTCTCCATTTCTAAAATCCTTTTGTCATCATTTTGTAAGAGCAGCTAAGCGCAACATTAAGGTAACTCTAAACAAAAAATGCAAAGTATGGATATTGAAGTCAAACTTTTTTCCCTGTCCCGTGGTGACACTTAATTAAAATCATGTTGAAACTTTAGCACAGACAGCAGAATAAGTGAAGTGTGATACAGCTCTTCATACGGTGTGACGGCAGTGCTGTACCTGAGGCAGAGGAACCACGGCCTCCCGATCCTCTGGAGCCGCTCTCAGCCTCCGCTCGTGATCCAGACGAAACGTGAGTTCAGAAGCAGGCGTGTCCCGGAGCTGAACGCACAACAGCACACAGTCACTTTACCAACAACTTGGATTAATAACAGCTCATATGGATTTCACACGTTCTGTCTGTCTCACAGTTTAAAGGCTTACTATAGCATTGATCAAGGCTGTAGAAGAGATTCACAGATTATATTACCTTCTTCTGCAGCATCTCAGGTAATGTTTAAGATTTAATGATGCACTTTTCGATCGAGCCACTTCAAAGCTTTTAGGTCAAGCTCAAACTAAAATGTATAAATCATTCATTTCAAATTTGGGGGAAATGTGCTTATTCACTTTTATGGTGAATGTTAGTGTGGTGTATTAAATCTGTTCATATACAGTTAGTTACTCTCTGAGGTCATAGAGAGTGCAGAGAGTGATGTGCTACAACAGGAGGTTGTATAACAAACCTCTGGAATATGTCAGAAGGCCTCCAGGGATGAGTAAGAAAAATACCAACGTATATCTCACCTTATTTGGGTATGCACAAGACATGGTGCACGAACGTATAGATCACCTTATTTGGGTACACATTCTTATAGAACATCGCATTTTCTCACACACCCACATTTCTCCTATAAATTGCATGCACAAAGAGATTTCGGGGGGACTTCCACAATTGGCTCTGGGAACCCCGCATCGCCCGTGTTGGTGTATGATACTATGCTGTTGTAATAAACCCTACTATATACAAGCTGGTGTCTCCGGAGACTTCTTCATCATCTTCACAAACATCGCTACAAGATATACTTTATTAGAAAAGAAGATTGATAGCGTTGTTTGTCCACTTAGTTAGCTTAGCTTAGCATAAAGGAGGGATCGGCTAACCTCGATTTGTCCTAAGGGTAAAAAACATGGCCAACAAAAAAATAAATAGTCTGACACAAACTCCTCCTAATAATAGTACTTCTAATATGTACTTATTTCGCTTTCATATCCGTACAAAATAAACAAACAAGATACAAATTGTTGAATGATGATTTAGCACTTTAGTACTGTCGTGCTGTTAGCTGGATCCTCCTGTTCCCAGTCTTTATGCTAAGCTAAGCTAGGCTAACCAGCTGCTGGCTTAAACTTCATACAGTAGAGATACACGAGTGCTATCAATCTTCTCGTCCAACACTTGGTAAGAAAGTGAATAGAGGTAGGCTATTTTCAGAAACAATTTGGGCCTTTTGACAACTTTGAATGATCAAAGATGTTCATTTGGGTTTACAGAAATAGTGATTATTAACTGTGTCGGGTAAAATGATACTGCCATTCTTGTGAGGTTTGTATTTTTATTTGACTAAGGGTGAAACAATGCTTGTAGGGAAGTGAGATGCTTATGTTTATGGTTTTGAATGTAATGATCCCTCATTTAAAAACAAATATAAGCGTATTTTAATGTGATTCCTTTATCTATCCTGCACACCGGCTGGGCATTTTCTGCACCCTCCGACAGTAAATTGAGCTGTTCAGTGTGTACTGACCCCGGATCACCTCCCTGTCAGCCCAATGTCAAATCCAAATCACACAGGCCCAAAGCGCAGAGATAATCCAGCCCTGTCCAAGCCGCTTTCCCATTCATCCATTCCACCTCGCAGATTACTGCGGCAGAAAGCACGGGGACACACAGAGTGATGTGCTGTAACTGTAACTGTAGTAGTGAAGTGTCACTGCCAGCGCTCCGCATTACATAACAGCCGGCGATTTCTCTATGAACACAAGCATGAGGCAGCGATTATGATTCACAGTGTCCAGCGATTACTCAGCCGGTGTATAAAGCGCCGAGTCACTGAAAGATCCAACTGATCTGAGTGAGCTGCTGCAACGTTACCTAACACCTCTCTCTGATTGTGTGTGTTTTAAAGAGTATTGTGACACTTCTGTGTTAACTGCACTTATATATAAGTTAATGGTAGAAAAAATGAAGTACATTTAGCTTTGAGTGACACAATAATGCATCAACAATCATAATGCAGTTATTTGATATATGAAGCAGATACATGTGCACTTTACTTAGGAAGATTTTGAATGCAGGACATACAATGTAGCATCACTTCTTATACTGAGTACTTCTTCTACCTTTGACGCTGCAGCCGGTGGTGATGAACAGAGGGCATCACTGCAGAGTGCCGACTCAGCTGGGATACACTGAGTGCATACATATGCCTAACAAGTCGATACACTGCAGCTGTATCACTGTTTTAAAGGGCAGCGAACTGTCTACCAGCAGATTGTATCTTATAACACACAACATGCAATCATAACGTTTGGTGCAATAAAAGCCACTACTTTTCTTTAACCTTGAGTATGATGCGATGAGTCTACTTTGAAATCAATCCAAAATGTCCAAGGCTCATGGTGTGAATTTAATAAAGCATAAAAGAGAATGTTAAATCAAAAGAGTTAAATGAATAAATAATGAAATACGGATCAGTGGTTGAGGGAAGTGATATTAAGTGTGAGTGAAGTGAAATTGTGTTCAGCTTTAAAACAGTGACTGTGGCTGGAGTGTCACTGGGCGTGCTGGACTGAGCGGCCTTCAGGTCATAACACAATCAGAATATTTTAGCCCTAGTGGTTTGAAATCAGCCAAATGTCTAGTTGATATGGCTTTGTATAATTAGTTTGACAAGTATGAAGTGTGAGAAGGCAACTTATGGCATAACATACCTTTCAAAAGATACTTCACATGAGAATAAAGAAAGGGAGATTGGATAGACTTGATTTTCTTCTGTGAAGTATTGAGGGACTTTTTCATGTTTTTTCTCTAGTAAACAAACTATAAAGTAAAACGTCTCAGAAATAACATGTACCTGTAAATTATATACATTTCTTCACTGTATACAACGTTTTTCTACCCATAGTGACTGCATCTCAGGCTAACAGACGCTCCGAAAACAAACCCCGGAAGCGCCTGAGAATAATGTATTAACTGTAATGCATTTTAGCTGTGGCAACTTTCGAAATGGGTGACTATGGCATGACTATAGATTATATTCATTCGTACATTTTGCTGTATAAAAAGTGTAATAAAATAAATAAAATGACATGCTTTTAGAGCCCTGCAGGGCTGCAACAGTTCACCATGGGAAGGAAAACACATTTTGTTCTACAGAAACCAAACCTTTAAACGATTATATCATAGAGTTTACAGAAAGGCCGGTGTATGGGGCTCGTGGGGGAGCCGGTGTTAACTCAGTCCCACAGGTGAAAGGGAGATGGAAGAGGGGGGAGGCACTGACCTCTGCTCTTAAAGCCAGGGGCCTGTAGTACCTAGTGAGTCCCGGGGCTCCCCTGCTCTGGGCCCCAACCTGGCTCTGGCTCTGGGGCTCCACGCCTCGCTCCTGTCCTAGACGCCACTCCAGCTCATCCCTCTGACCGGACTGTGAGTGACGTGGGGTGGGGAAGGGGGAGGGAAGGAAGGTGAGGGTTGGGGAGGGGTGTGAGGGGTTAGGGGGGTGACGGGTGCAGGATACAGGGGTGCAGGAAGTGGTGGTGGTAGGGAGGGAGATGTTTGAGGTGGACAATACAGACAGAAGACAACAAACGGGAGTGAGGGGACGAGGAAAGAAAGCAGGTGGGGAACACAAAAAATAAAACAGAAAAATGGATAAAGAATATAAGCAGGGGGGGGGGAATTAACTAACAGACTACATGGAGTGGAGAAAAACAAACGGACTAGAGTACGAAGAAAAGCGCAAAGAGAAAGACCAACTTAAAGATGACGCCGTATGAGAGAGATGAGAAGAGAACGAGAATGAGGATGAACAAAATCATGGGCTGAAACATCTGGCGGGAACACCAACGGGAACAAAGAGAGGGAGTCGAGGGGGGGGAAAAGAATGCAAAACACTTGTTATGAAGCGCATGCAATGAGGGATACATGAGTCCAAAACCAACAGCTGAGAGATACCACGGCAAACTGCAGAGCGAGAGCTAGCACGCTAAAGGTGTCCAACACATGCCTGCGCACAGCCCAGTGTGTTGCAGAAGGAGAGCCACATCGTTTCACACATTACAGCATTGAATACACTGGAGGAGCTTTAAGGCACTGCCATGATACTGGTGAATGAGTTTCCCCCTAGCTAGCAGGAATTTAATGCTACATAGCTGTCTAAATACGTGTGTAGCATTCACTAAAGGCAAAAAATGTGATATATTTTCAAAGTTAGGACGCCTATATCTTTAAACTATTATCTCAGAATTAATTCAGAAAAATCTCATAACTCCAAGAGCCACATCTCTGGATTGTACCTACTGATCAGAGGTTATACATGTTGTGACTAAATAGTCATAATGTAAAGTATAAAGGGAAGTCATATTAGAGTTATAGAAGATAAAAGTGGGTACAATTCTTTGGTTTCTTTACAATCAGCATCAATGAAAGTCAGAATTATGAGGAATCGTTTGCACCACTTCACAAGATCATAAAAAAAACAAATATCAGGATTTTAATATATATGGAAATTGTTTTCGCATTTAATAACTATTGTGTACAAAAGTTTTACTAGAGGGTCTGAAGAACTCATGATCCATAATTAGAGGATACTCAGCTAGTCATACTCAAATATATTACATATTTACTAGATTTTTATGAGATCTGGCTCTTGTTATTATGAGAGAAATATAATAAAATGACGGTATAAATCTTAGAATAAATGCGCTTTTGTGCATATCTTAATTTCTTTAAATGTATTATATATCCATACCCTGCACTCTGCTGCTGCAGGGACTTTTTCTGCTTTTTAAACTTCACAATTCTACACCAACAAGTCTCAATAAGTGAAGGCCTAATTGCATTGAACAGGTGTGAGTAGTAAGTGCAGTGGTTAGCTTTGACTAAACCACCCAGCTTCACCCAGACTAACCAGCGAGTCCTACAGGCGGAGGAGCAAAGCACAAACAAGTTGTTGTGTACATTAAGCATGAAGGCAGCGTCGCTCCATTATCTCTACAGAAGCAGATTGGGTTTGAGAAATGTTTGAATAGCAGTTTGTTTTTCTACAAACGACACTGTGAGTGATTAGAAAACACACCCAAGATGTCTGCCTGATCATGCAGCACAGAGATAATGAACCTGCTTTGGACGAGCACACAGTGTGTTGACATGTTGACTTACACTAAGCTGCAACAACACAAGAGCAGAAGCAGGATGGCAGCCAGCGAGGTTCCTCCACAGGCAGCTCACACAGCCCCATGCAAACCTTTTTTTATTCAATGGAGGTTATTTTAGACAGGCTTTCAATGTTCGTTTCCTTGGAAACACCATGGACTAACCATGTGTCTGTGTGTGTGCGTGATATGTTGTGCAAACACAACAGCTATACCATGTGTGTCATAATGAGTCACCAGTAGTTGAAGGTAACTGAGTGCATTTACTGAAGTACTGCACTTGAATTTCTAGTTTTAATGCCACTTTCTACTTCTTAATTAGGAAACATTAACTTTTAACTCTATGATTATCATTATAATATTATTACCTGACAGCTTTAGTTAGTAGTTAATTTACAAATTGAGAATTTTACTCACAAGACATGATGTTTATATAATAAAATGATGTGATATAGACATCATTTAATTTCTCCCACACATATGGGCATAAGTACAGCTGAAATAACATAGAGACATCAGACTTTAGTCAATAAAAATCCCCAAATATCTTATTTCAAACTTTCAAATGTGAGCTGTTCTCATAATTAAGTATTTTTATTTGAAATTCCTTGATATTATTATACTTACATACTTAAGTACATTTTCAATGACTATAACTTGAAACAGAGTAATGTCACAGTGTGAGATAAATGCTTTTACTTATGTTAAAGATCTAAATACTTCCTGCAAATCTGTAAATCACACAGATGATAGCATGGTGTAGCAGAGCTGTAGATAAACATTGTTACTCCATCATGCAGTAGATCTCTATATTAGGACAAGCTTTGAATTGAGTCCAATAGGAGAGCTGCCATTACTCCTTCAGTTCTTACTCCATTCATACAGAGCCCCCCCCCCCCTGGCCCCGGCTGACTGGAGGCTGCAGACAGTGAGTGCGGGGAGCAGGCAGGCAGGGCTGCTGGCTATGAGGATGTGCATGGGGATGCAGATGTGAATGTGGCAGCAGCAGCAGCGGCAGCAGCAAGCGATGGTGGGTCGGAGGAGGAAGGTGGGGGGGGGGGGGGTGCCAGTGTGGTGGAGCTGGGTGGCTCATGTCGGAGCGGAGATTCCTGATATGTCACCCTGTGCAGCCACTGGACGTCTGGGGCTCTAAGAGTCTCTCAACATGTCTTATTGAGGCTTTAAATGATCGGTTCAGATTTGTCAAGTCTATCTGACGGGTGTTATGAGGGTCTAATTGCAGGTCGCTTTCTCTGTGGGTGGGCGACCAATCCACTGCTGGTGAGTTCTGCTTTAAAATGATAGTAAAAGCCATCACCGGAGATTAAAAAAGCAGCATCGTACAAGCAAGTTTATTCCTGTGCAATCAGTCTGACAACTATGAGCCTCTGGGGGCAAACGGGTCTATTTGGGTTTAATGGGGGTTGACTGCGGATATCGGTCTGTAGTCCGTCTACAGTCCAATTCACAGGTTAAAAAGGGGGTGAATTCAAAGTTGTGAAACAAGATTTACAACCATAAATAGCCAAGCGCAAGCAGATAACAGCTAACTCATCGTCAGACGATTGGTTGTGATATAGTATTTCTTCCAATGCAAATCGCCTCTAGTGCTTGCTCCCTATGGACTGTTTACCTTCAATCAACCAGAACTCGCTCAAACATGAGTGGTCATTTCTGCTTGATTTACAAACGACCATTCCTGATACTATAAGTCTTGTCCCACTGCCTACAATTCAATAGATGATCTCCTTGTTAAGTCTTCTAACAACTCCACAGGAAGTGATAAATCCCCACCATTGTAAGAAAGTTGTGAAATCCTTTGCTCTGTGTACATTTCTTCTCAGAAAGGGAACACTGTCCAGGAAAACCCAAACAAAGACTTCTGTACATAAATACTTTTGAAGGGACTCCACTACATGTGGCCAACTTAAACTAGTCAAGCCTCATATAAACTTTGGCTGCCTTTAAAAGCGTTCTCAAACAGTAAGGCATTAGACTCCTGCGACTCTGCCAGACTTAAAATCAGAGAGATTAAAATCAACGCAGCAGAACCAGAGATATCGTTCGTTTTAATCCATGCATTATCTTTGCTAGTCAAAACCTGACTTTACACACAAAGCAACTCAACCTTGAGCAATTTTGCCGTTGATATATGAATGTTAGGATAGTAGCCTCAGGCAGGGATAAGGAGCTACATAGGTCTCTTAAGCTCACTTCTTTTAACTTGTAGTCTCCATCAGAGCTCAACAGACAGCACACAGCTCCCTCTGGAGCCACAAAATCTCTATCCAACCTGTTTTTACACCTATGCAGGAGCACAGATGTCAGAAAACAGACTTTGAAGTGCCTAATTCATACATTTTTGAAAAGAACACACTGTATTTTTTCCCCTATTGCAGAGAAAGACCCATTACTCTCAACAGACATAAGGCCATGTCAATATTGCATCACGATAGACTTGAACAAATCCGAACCTATCCTAAATTGCTTGCAACTTAGTGAGGTCCCATTGACGGCATGGTTGTGGATAGTATGTGTTCTGCTAAAGATGTACGGCGCTGCCACTGTCTTTAATTAGAGCTGAATTTTTTCAAACAGTGCTGACTTAGGATCTCATTTAGTTTAATGACTGCACACATACGGCCGTTTAAATCAAACCTAAATTAAGTCTCACATTTGCAAACACATCAGAGGGGTATCTCTTACTTGCCAGGATTTTGTAGACAAAACATTTTAGTTTTCTACTGTTTCAAAGCAAGAAGCTCTTCGAATTTTTGGTCTACGAAAACCAGTTTAGTCCCTTATGGCCGTTGGATGCTGGTGATTGTTCTTAAGGTACTTTTTAAATGAATTGTTTTTCTAAGGACATCTTCTTAATTTCAAGTAAATCTTTTGTAAATACTGTTGACTTATTCCCAATCAAGGCTTACTTTAGCAAACAAACCAAGCAGCCACAGAGAAAAAAACATCAAAGTACAGGGAAACGTCACCTTGTAAAATAATAGAAAAGGACAAAGGAAATCAGACTCCATTGAACTTACCTGGAAGTCCGTCACCAGGTCTCTTCCGAAGGTGCCGATGGGAGAGTCCCGGGACATGGAGGTGACCGTGGACAGGAAGCTGCTGGACTCTGTGAGGTTCGGCATGGGAGACAGATCGTCTGTCCTGTCCCTCAGCCCCTCCCCCACGTGGTCCAGCTTCTCCGTGAAGATGTGCAGCTCGGTGCGGAAAGCCTTCATGCGAGTGTTGATGGTGTCCAGAACCTGGGTATCTGGTTTGGATCCGGACGCCACCGCTGCTTCTAGACTCTCTCCTGTCGTCACCAGCAGCCGACCCTCAAAGATCAGACTGTCGGTGTCAGTGATCAGACGATCCACTGTCTTCCCGAGCCTCTCCGCCTCACGCTTCACGTGGGTGAACGACTCCCGTTCCTCCCTCCTGCGGTTGGCCCTCTCACTGGCGCTCAGCTCGCTTCCATCTGAGGGTTTGATGCTCCCGAACCCTGAGGTGGTGCCAGTTTTCTCAAACAGGTCTTCAGAGTCACTCTCCCCACCAATAGGGCCTTCCCGTTTGGGTTGGAGGAGGAGAAGTCGCCCTGCCTCCTCTTCCTCTGCAGCTTCTCTCCGGCCTGCATCACTATCTGCGTCGCTGTCTCGCGGGCTGCCGGTGCGCAGGCCCAGGTGAGCGGCCAGGTCGCAGCGCTGTACGTTGGACATGAGCACTCGGTTCTCGTACTGCAGCTTCATCACCTTCCCACTCAGCTCGTTGATCTGCATCCTGGCTGATTTAAGCTCCTCCATCATAATCCCGCTGCTACCATTCCCGCCATTACCAGGTTTGAATAATCCTCCCTCGCTGCCCTCCTCGCCGACAGAGCTGCTGGTGCTGGGCCCGAACTTGAAGCGATTGAGTTCAGACGTTAGCTGCCGGTTGTGGTCCTCGATCTCTGAGATGGAGCGCCGCAGCAGCTCGGCCTCCTCCTCCACAAACTGCAGATGCCGACGAAGCTCACTGGCCGAATCCAGCGCATCACCACCGTAAGGCGAGGAGGGCATGCTGGAGAAGGGTTCCCGCCCAAAGCAGTCTCTCTCGTACTGACAGCGGATGTCTTCGTTCTCCGCCCGCAGGCTTCGGTTCTCTACCTCCAGCTCCACGATCTTCCTGCCCAGGATGTTGGCCTCCTCCTCAACCAGCTTGAGTCGTAGTCGCAGCTCGGCCTCTCGAGTCGTGTGAGGCCCGCCGCCGGGGCACTCGGCCAGAGGAAGAGGACTGTCCACATCCCCGTAGACCGACTTGTACTTTTGCAGCTCCTGCTCCAGTTCGTCCTTCTCCCGGCCCAGCTTCGCCATCTTTTTCCTCATCAGGCTCGACTCCTCTTTGGAAAACTGGAGCTGGCACCTGAGGTCTGCACTGTCCTCCTAGCAGGGTGAAGGAATAGAGGGTGAGGCATTAACCTTTAGGGGATAGGGCTGGTAAAAACCTTTTCAAGCAGAAATAAAGGGTGCGTTTGTTGAGGACTACTTTAAATGGTGGATTAATCTATATATTGTCTTTTTTTAAGTATCGCAAGAGGAGGACAATGCATGTGGCATTGAGTCAGTATAAATGATGGTAATTAAGGAACAAACTATGGATCAATAATGAGATTTTAATTGTTTTTAGTCAATGGAGCTTTATGGCACAGAGGAATAGTCATTGTTGTTTTCATTCAATTTGTTGACAATAGGGACAATATAGAATATATTAACCCTTATTGTTTATAAAATACAATATGTTGTGTTTTGAAAAAGACAGAATATTATATTTCTTTTACCTGACTTGAGGATTTCTTGTCTTTAAAGGATTCCCTGCTTCCTCTTCTCCTCTGTGCAGTCTGTGAAAGATCATGGAAGATGGATGTTAAACATGTAATCACTTGGTGCTGCAAGAAGGACACAGAAAAGTACATCACCAATAAAACACACTTTCAATGGTGCAGATTTCAGCAGTTTTGTGGCGTTAACGATATTTCCGTACACCATGATGCTATTGTTTAATCAACAATCACAGTATTGATGGCAGTGCACAGCCCCTATGCTACCAGTGGAACAAATATGTGTGCTAACATGTACACCAACTCCCCTCGTATGAAGCAGCCTCTGCTCCAGAGGAACATTAATCTGTGAGGATATCTTACATAACATTTCCATCATCGGGTCAAAGATAAATCTAATAAGGAAGTATTTACACTAATGCAGACGGAAGATCAGGTGATATAATATCATCTGGTTGTCACTGTGACTGCGAGTCAGCAGAGGGGCAGAGGGATGGATGGGTTTTATTTTCTAAAGCAAATCGGCTCTTCAGACAATTCTGCTCACTATAGGGGTTACTTAACCTCCAGATGATGATGATGATGATGATGATTTTTTTTCTACGTATGATGGCACCAGGGTACTTCAGATCGTATTCTGAGCTCAGTATGATCAACGTCTTATCCCGGCTTAGATTCAGTGACACAGGGAGGGGAGGAAAGCATCTGCCTGTCCAGTGGTGAAATCTGTCCTGCAGATAATACGACAGCAGGCCTGGCACGCAAACCCTGGATAAAACCGGGTCCTCTGCACACCAGCTTAGTCTTAGCCACTAATAAAAATCATTCATTTTTTATCAAGTCTGTGCACTTTCTCTTAGCAACGGCTGCAGCTCCATAGGACGGAGATAAGAAAGCGTAAGGAGAGAGGAAATGAAAGGAGGAGAGAGGGAGAAACCCCTGTCTATAAATGCAGAGTGTGAACTGTATTTCCAGGAACAGACTGCCACCCTGCAAGAGTTATTTAAAGGTGGTGGTGATCAGTCATCCCGGCTCCTTTCAAGGAAGAAGAACTTGATATTAATGTTTCCTATCTCAGGGTGGCGATCGTATTTCAAAGCGCTTCTACCTCTGAAGTCAAACAGAGATCATTTAACCAAAGCTGCAGCAAATTATTAATTTCATCTTTTTGATTGATTGGTCTTGTCTCGTTTTAAATGCCAACAAAAAGTGAAATATGTGTCCTAAAGATTGGTCATACTTTATCATCAACACAATCTCAATTTACGCACTCCAAACAAATGATGAAGTGGAGAACAACTGAGTACACCATAATATCAGTTAATTTATAGTCAATTATATTTTTTGATAATTGTTCTGGCACAAACTATCCTTTTTAATAACTTGCAGAATATTGACAAGGTTTAATATCTCTCTTATTTTAAGTATTTTAAGTTCATTGTTAATCTTAGCTTTTAAATGACTGCAAACACAGAAATCTCTTGAAGATATTAATACTAAAAAGTCCTCGAAAACAAAAATACAGTAAGATTTTGAGGTTATTCTCTATGTGTTTGCAAACTACGTGTCAAAAATATGATACTGCTTACATGTTACTGTGACAGCGTTCACTTCAGACGGGCAGCGTTTATACAGAGTTATGAAAGGGTTGTCGATCTGACCTTATCTTGACTTTTAAGTTTCCACTCGAGGAATGAATTTGACTATAAGTGAATTCTCTTTGGGTTAAGACCTCAGTCAGTGAACAGAAGATTATTCATCACGTTTCAGCCGCAGCAGTTTAAGGATACAATGTTCTTCTTCTACTTCTCTCTCAGGTTTTTTTACTTTGTATAAAGCAAACTCTTCACTGTACGAGCTTTGTTCTCGGCCAAACTGAAGCAGCGGGACAGAGTGAATCATTCATGGCCAGGCAGATGGAAAGTGTGAGGGTGAACCTCTTTCGCCCGAAGCAGGAACGGACCTTGACTCAGGCTCTGGCTCTGCGACAGGAAGGGAGCGCCTGCTTAGAAAAAGCTCCAAAACACAGACGTTACACAACCATACTGTGGGTTATCTTCGTGTGAGAAAGAGATGTGTGCCTTATTTCTGTTCACTTCATATTTCCCTTTTAGCTGAAACATTTCTACTGCAGTTCCCGCTGCTCAAGAGACCTTGGTTCCAGCTGAGGTGTGTTTAAATGATCAATATTTTCTGACACATACATTCAGAGGAGAGTTTCAAGCTTCTCTTCCCTTCAAAGTTTCTTTTGAAGTCTCTGTCTGATCCGAACTCAACCTCTGTGCCGATGGTGCATTCAAAGGCATCCATACACTGTGCTGAATAGAGAGAGATTAATAGACCGTGTTTTGAGGTCAACCCTTGCTTGAAATCAATTATATAAAGTGTTCGACATGTTCTTCAGATGTTTTCACGACACACATCTTAAGGTTTTCCACAGATTTGATATTGCGAACTTGTCAAGTTCACTTTCTTTGGCTGTTCCAAATAATTTAATGTCAAAATGACGAGTGATGACACTTTGTAATGTTTGAAAGAGAGTAACTATACGTATATCACATACCCCACCAATACATAATGGACACCAAGGGTCTGTCAGGCTCTACAATGACAGGTGTGGTTCATCCAAAAAGCCCCAAAAAGTACATAAATAAAAGCAATTTCCTTATCGTGAATATGTATTATTATAAACATTATATTTGATTAATTATACTATGAGACAGAATCTTCATCACCTACAGTACATTAAAAATAGTTGTATAAACTAATGGAAAAAGAGAAGCCGAGAAATATATATATGGCGACAATCTTTTACGTATAGGTAATATCACTTTTTTTTATGTATAACAATATGCTGTGTAACAGGTAGCAGATAGCACGTTGTCTGGTAATTCAATGAATATATACTCTGAAATAAAGTTTGGAGTGAATTAAATACTTGACGAATCAATCAAATAGTATTTTCTAACTTAATTATGAAATATAGTCCAAAATAAACAGTTTAAATTGCATTGATTTTCAAGCCTTTTATGAATACCTGTTCATAAATCTGGTCTAGACGCACTTTAGTTACCAGGATCAAAAACAACAAGGAAAGAACTGCTGTAAATTCCCTGTCAACCTCGGGAATCCTCAAACGGACTGAAATAAAGGCTTCACCTTATTCGTTATTTATTAACCGTCTACATTAGACAACCCCCCGCTGTCGAGTCACAGCTTTGTGTGTGTGTCAGTATCTCCAACACCAGTCGTGGTTTAATTCCCGGCCCTGGTGACAGGAATTAAACCAAGTCTCTGGGGAGACAGCGGATTAGACGGCATCTTGTGCAAAAGCTCCTCACAACCGCAGACCCCCACAACCCCCGGGAACCCTGTTTACTGTACACAGGAGTCAATCCGAGGTTAGAGAAACACACATGTGATCAGAGAGGAGCTAACACTGATCAAACAGTCAGTCTGAGTCTATTGCCTGGGAAAGCATTTGAGTAAACCTCAGTGTGACCTTGGATCTAATTCTCTTCAGCTCAGAAAATGATATCAGACACAAAAGGAAGAAATGTTTTTGTGGAGTTGAACAAAATGAACGTGCTGTGAGCTTTTTGCTGAAAGATGTGACTCTTTTCTGTGTGCCGTGTTAATGAAAGAAGTGTTCTTAAGTGACTGACTGATGATGTCTTTGAACGTCAAAATGTTCTTCAATTTTGTGAGCAGAAATGTGTCCTATACATTGAAAAGCTGTGACATTATGCTTGAAAAGAGAAGAGATGATTTATGCCAGATTGAGCTATTGGCTAATTTAGCTAATCACACCAACAATGTTAAAACAGATCAAAGTACAGATCTATTTCATATAAATACTAGTACAGTGACATCACTATGTAACACTTGAGCTTTTATTGGCTAACGCTCCAACACACTGTACGTGATAGGCTAAGGATCGGGACATCACCAAGTGGTTGACCAATAACAAAGGAGCCGGCCAGCTAACCAATCAGAGCAGACTGGACACTGGTTTCAGACGGAGGGTGAAATGAGAACAAATAAAGAGCTTTTTGAACATTAAAGCATGGAGACATGTCACAGGAGAGGCACAAATTACAAATATGAACCTGAATTGTGGCATAATGGGGCCCCTTTAAGCGTTTATCATATTCTCTCATATAGGCAGCTGCTATCTGCACACAAATTTGACAAGCTGTTCCCTTATCAGTTGATGATTGAAAGCTGATAAAACTGTAGTGCCGCTCCTGGGAAATAATGCACACTACAGAGAGCAGATTTGAGTTGAAGTAGAGCAGCGCGCTTATACACCCCCATCCTAATCGCAGCGTACAGGATCAATAAGATTAGCATTTCACAAAGCGGGGTCACATAAACAGTGAAATGGGAGAGAGAGAAGTTCAGCACAGAGGTCAGAGCTGCAGAGTTACAGGTTTGATCCGTGCAACAGATGGCGTCTCTCTGCGCTCTGAAGCCCCTTAAAGCTAAACGCTAAACCTCCGCCTGAGTCACCGCTGACATCCACTGCATATACTGGAATTTCACTCAACCACGGAGGATACGTTTGCTTCTGAATGCTTGTTTCAAACACAACTATACATGCAACTCACTCCCACATGCACGTTATCGTTGGCTGTTTTTTGGATGACATGGCCGAATAACATGCATACTTTACCCTTTATATGACATTCAATATCCTCTTAGATATTGGCAGCCTTTATATTGTTAATGATGTCTTTTCCTGGTTTTAAAGGCTGCAATACAGTAAATTAATGCACTTTTCTGAACTTACCAGGCTGTTCCAGCTCTTACACTACTTTAAATTACCCACTTAGCCACTATATCCACATAAATATGGTTAATTTATCAAAAATCTCATTTGAATATCATCACAATAAAGATATCAAGGGAAACAATATCATAGTATCCGATTTACGTCGTGTGGCCCAGCCCTAACACACACACACACACACACACACACACACAGACACACACACACACACACACACACACACACACACACACACACACACACACACACACACTTCCCTGTTCTCAGTGTGGCTCTATTTATTCCACTTTAACACACGATTGCACTCTAGCAGAGCAAAAAGGTACCAACATCTCTCTTAATGCTCATCTGAATGCACTGCTCCCACACGCCTGTTAGCTCAGGTTAGTGGCAGTCAGTCATGCAGTAACGCAGCTCCAGCTGGTCTGGGATGTGTTGTACTGGTGCAGCTGGTTTGTGCTCCCCTGAGCCTCTGCCAACCCGCGGGATTAGCAGATTGTAGTTACACAGTCGTTACACTGCCGGGACTGAATGAGGCAGGCGCTGTGAGCCCTGACTGACTGACAGTATTTCTCTGGCCTTCTCCTCTACCTCCTTCCTGAACCCCACATCTATATATGTCTATGTCTATATCTTTCTACTCGGCCTTATCCCCTCCCCTTGTTCACTCCCTCCTTCTTTTCTTCTCTCCTCTGCTTTTCACATCCCCATCAGCGTGTGACCCGTGAAGGATGTCTGAAATTGTATAATTGTGTGTCTTCAGAAAGGCAGTTTGAGTTAAAAGGGTCATTTTAGCCGCGGAAAAACATCTTCAAAGGACTCATTTATGTTCGGGATTGTTACTGAGTCTAGCATAAAGATGAGGCTGAAGTCGTAGAAGATTTGGATTTGGATGTGAGATAAGGTCTACAGTTAGGACAGAGGTTTATGACAGTATAAGGGTTAAATTGTAAGCATCCAATGGGAACAACTAATACTCGTTTAGGGGCCAAACCAAAAATGGCATTGCATTAAAACCAAAATGCACCCCTTGTGTAGATTTTATCACAACATTTCTGGTTTGAGTCCAGCTAGGAACCATTACTCTTGTTCCCGATCTCTCATTCGTCTTTTTTCCTGTCACTGCGTGCTAATAAAAAGCCATAAAATGGTCCCAAAAAACAAACAGGCTGCCTCGGGGAGGCTTGTTGCCATAAACCACAAAGTAATATATTTAAGACTAAAGAGTCTGAATTGTAATATTGGTCATCGTCCCCCACTCCCACTGACTGCTCTGACGCAAGTTGACATGTACCTATAAAATGCATTGTTTATCAACGGCTCTGTTTTAGGTTGCTGTGTGTTGAAGGTGTGTCTATGTGCGCTGTCCATAGTACTGACACAAAGCGGAGAAGATCAATACTCAGAAAACAGAACATGTTTTATGTTGCTTTTCTCCGGAGAGTGCTGCAAGCCACAAACAGCTGTTTCCAGGCACCTCTCCATGGTGATGTTTATTCATAAATGCAATATATTTATAGCTCCTTGCAAATGTGAGGGTTAGGGTTAACACGTTGCTTTACCTTATGTTGTTGTTATAAAGCCTTTAGGAGGTGATTGCATAGTCAAAGCAAGTTGTTTTATTTAGCGAACACACCAAATATGTATTATAAATCAGAGATAAAGGTCTATTTATATATGCCCCTACTCCCTCTGGATGCAGTACCATTTTCAAAGGATAGAGGAGGTGGGTTTAGGGTAAGATAACAATGAAGTTTAGCTATGTAAGTCTGAGGTTTGAGTTTGGTATTAAAGCATAAACATTAGTTAGAGGTCTCCTCAAAGCCAGGCTCATAAATGTGTGTGTATGCCTGCATGAGTCCTTGTTAAGTAAAGCATCAAGATAAAGACATCAGCAATGTGCATGACCTGTGTATTAATGTGTTTATGTTTAACAATTACCTCCGGCATTACTCTGCACTACAATTAAAGAAATGTCACAAGTCGCCATTACGGTGTGCGTTTGTAGGTGTGAAACTGATTCCGGCATCCATTAGCGTCACTCAGGGGAATATATTCAACACACACTGTTCAGTAGGTAATGTTTTCCTCTGTAGTGCTCTGCCGCTGGAAACCGGAGACGTGCTGCTGCTAGAATCTCACTACATGTTCTTGGAAGAACCGGAGAGTTCACAAGGGAGAGGGGGAATAGTGTACTCTGACACACCCGATTGCGCAATACACCGAGGCGTATTTGGACCAAGTAGTGAACGACATCACACAATGACATCACCAAAATGTGTGGAGGGAAACTTATTTTTGGGATGGAGGAAGAGTAAGAATGGGGAAGTATTTTCAGCAGCATCTGTTCGCAACAGCTTGGACTATTTATGATTTTGCTCAAGGAGAGTAACAGTGCAGAGATTTACCAATGTAAGGATAGTACAAAATGTTGCTTATTAAGTGATCCCAAAAAAAAGGGCTTTGGCAAAAAGCACCTAACTAAACATTTGGTTCACTTTCACAGCTCTCATCAGCTCCTTTTTATGTATTTCCAGACAAAATACTCCCATCAAACGATTATATTTTACCTTTCCAGTATGAAATGGCACACACAAAATTAGCAGGTAGCTGGTTAAAAAAGCAGTGAAAGAGCCAACCTTCAGGATGTGGTGGAGACCAAAAACGCTTACTCTGACCCGCCCGTTTGCATCAGACAATGAGACGTTTTTGGACCAAATGTTGGATGACGTCGCAAAATGACATCACCAAAACTATTGGAAGCATGTTTTCAGCAGCATCTGTAGTCACCAGCTTGGCCTATTTATGATTTTGCTCAAAGGCCGTTGCAGTAGAGAGAGTTCATGGGACTGCACGTCAAATAATAGAATAATACAAAATGTTGTTGATTGGTTGAAGTTGAAAAAGGGCCTTGGTATAAGGAACCCAACCGGTTGGAAAAAGTAGACATTTGGTTCACTTTCACTGCTCTCATCTGCACATTTTGTATGTATTTCCAGACGAAAGGCTCCAAACAAACTACTGTATTCTACCTGCCAAGTGTCAAAAGGCAGAAAAACTAAATTAGCGAGTAGCTGGTAAACTCAGTGGAGCATTTAGCAGCAAAAGAGCCAACCTTTAGGATTTTGGTAGAGACAAAACGTGCACTCTGACACGCCCGTTTGTGAGGCGTTTTTGGACCAAGTGCTTGATGACGTCGCCAAATGACATCACTAAAAATGAGGAGAGGAGGAAAAATAAATGTTTAGGGGTGTTGGATGTGAAGCAATGGGAACACGGCGAGAGTATTTTCAGCAGCATCTGTACTCAACAGCTTGGCCTATTTCTGATTTCCCTCAAAGACGGTAACAGTGCAGAGAGTCTGGCTCTGGAAATGGGATTTAACCGCAAGTGTGGTATGACCAGCAAAACAGGGCGGGAAGGAGGGCTGGCGGAGGGGGGGCAGAGTACAAAAGGAGCTGTGACGGGCCACTGGATGCAGATAAACCCTTCTGAGCCCTGACAGAGACGCCTAAGACTCGAACACAACAGAATAAATATTGCTCACCCGGCGGGAGAGCTCAGAGAGATAAATCGCTATGAAATGTTTAGAGGCAGATTATATTAGGGAGATCTGGATGAATGAGCGCTCAATCTGGACTGTAATCCGTTCCAATAAATTAATTAATACAGCACACACACACACTTGATGAATGAAGGCGTATAAATGTCTCTCATTCGATCATTTAATTTAATTTCACTCTGCAACCAAGGACACATTTCAGCCGTGTTTTCATTTAAAGCTGCTGCCTGCTACGCCGTGATTTGCAACGTGTGTTATTTTTATAAGGCGGATCAATCTTTGGCTCGCAGCACCTGCAGTAGGCCGGCGTGGTCTAAACATACTGCAGCCGGATTTGCTCCATCAGCCAAATGTGAGACATGCAACTCATTGGAATTCAATTTGATGTTGAAAATGCTGCACAAACCTCCTACCGACTACAGGGTAGCTGTTGCAGTGATATTTCAAAAAGCAGTGCACCACTCAAAGCTAACTGAATTAAAGTAATCCAGTAGAGTGCGCTTCTCTCAGACGGTGTGCACGTGTGTGTATACAGTATGTGCACGCGTGTGTTTGTGTGCACATGTGTGTATCTGCATTTGTCAATCTCCCACATGTGTCTTGTGGGTGCATGTTTTGTGCTTTTGTCAGGGCCTGCTTTATTGTCCCTATGCATATCTGAGGCTAAGCTTGAGTGGGCTTATTTACATCTGCCAGTGTGTGTGTGTGTGTGTGTGTGTGTGTGTGTGTGTGTGTGTGTGTGTGTGTGTGTGTGTGTGTGTGTGTGTGTGTGTGTGTGTGTGTGTGTGTGTGTGTGTGTGTGTGTGTGTGTGTGTGGCAGTAAGACAGGCTGAATGCAGCAGTCTCTGAGGTCACTCCAATGTCAGGCCAACCCCTGGCGGATATGAGCATCTTGTAAACAGGCCTTGGCCTCTCTTTCGCCCCTGCTTCTTGACATCAATCGCTGTCCAGAGATTGCTTTCCTCCTCTGCGGCGAGCGTGAAATCCTTATTGTCAGAAAGGAGGCTTATTAATGCAGGAGCAGAGCTGCCAGGCATTGGGATCACATTTAAGGATTTTACTAAATGTTGTTTACTGGGGGAAATTCAAAACGGGCTCTGGCATAAAGCACTTGACTGGTGGAGAGGAGACATCACAGAAGTGATTTTAGGATGATGTTAAAGCTGCATGAAACAAGTGAGTGTAATGAAAGAAGGGTCTACATCATTGATTTGGTTTTTCTCATTAGCATCACGATGTTCTACTAATGTAGTCTGTATCGATTGTCTGTGATAATATTGAATTTAATAAGTAGAATACTAAAAAGGAACGAAAGAAAAGGCCATGATCAAACCACTGCATTTTATTTGCCCAGTGTCAAAAGGCAGACAAATTAGTGAGTAGCTGGTAAACATAGCGAAGCGTTTTGCAGCAAGTGAGCCAACTTTCAGCACCAAAAATGTCTAAAAGAGTGAATACTAGAATTACATTTGTCAAATGGAAACAAAAACACTCTCAAATAAAACTAATGTTTCTCTAAGTAAAGAAATAACACCAAGACATACTATTTGGTTAAGAAGTCCTAGATGTAAGACCCTTCTTCCACTCCTTAAATGCAGCATAATACGTGAAACAATGATGATGATAATCAAATAACAAATATGGAAATGCAAGATCCGTATCACATTATCCTAATTAACTGATTATTGGACTAACCGTACCTGTCATGTTGAATTAGATGTTCTAAGATATCTTGATAACACGGAAAGATGAGTGAAAAAATGTCTCTCTGATGAACAAAAACACCCAGAGTAAGACGCATAGTAATATACAAAGGGGCTTTTTCCTGCTTCTGCAACAAACCTGTGGCAGTTAACAGGTTTTATATGAGGTGACAACAGTGCTGCTATTCTTGGATTAGCACTAGAGACCTGAAGGCCCTATAGCAGATTGAGAGAACATCAATTCTCTGAGGGATGGACAGCAGCAGCTAGAGAGACCGGTGCTGACACAAACAGGTTATACATCATCCTCTGCCGCAACATGTGCACAACATGCCCGCCTGCGTGTGTGTGTGTGAGTGTACAATTAAATGTGGGTGTATGTGTGTGTGTCTGCAGCACAGGGGTCACTCTCGTACTGTTCCTCTCCACTAAGCCCGCCATGACCTCAGTCTGAGACCCGACATGCATTTAAGAGCAGCACAATGGAGCTTTTATGGGGCGTGTCAATCCACTCTCACTCACGCTTTACAAATCTACCCAAACAACCCGGCAGCCTGGCATGCTGCTCGCAGGAAACATGAGGCCAACTGCCACAACCAAACACACAAGATTGAGACAACATTTAGGAGAAATAAATCATCAGAAATTCACCAGGAGTTTTTATGCTAATCCCCTGTGTTGCTGTTTCATACTCAGTGGAAATGACAACAGTAATTAGCTTCTAATATGTTGTTGATTTAAGAATAAAGACTGAACTATTTAGTGTGTCCTCAAAAGTGAATCAGGTTTAACAACAGAACACAAGACAAGCCTTATGATGAGTCATTGTGTGTGTCTCAGAGACATGATACATGAACCGGCAAACTGGTTGCCGCATGTGTGTAGTGCTGAATCAGCAGATCCCCCGGTAAGGAGGGTGCAGGAGGAAGAGAGGCTCCTCTTCACTGAGCGCTCACATTAGCAGGGCTAGCTTCTCTGAAATGTTTAATTACACCCAGCTCCACCTCAAGGTCCCTTCATGCCACAAAAATCAAATGTATTCGGATTCATTCAAGCCAAAGCGCTGTCCCAGTACGTGCTGCGGTAAAGCAATCTGCATATTCTGCATAAAAGAGAAAATAAGAAATGGTGAGTAGGCAACAGTCCTGTGACACGGTGCTTTAGGAATACTGTATATTAGAATGGAAAAGGGAAAAGATTGCAAAAGTGAGAAAACTAAAATATTCAATATGAAACTTTGATTTATTTCTACTAATTATTATATATAGAGTCAGGGGTTGTGTTTCCTTCCTTTTAAGGGCGTGTTGAATACTTTTTGAAGACCAGATCAGGTAAAATTGTCAAGTTTTTCACCATCAATATGAGAAAAAAGGGTAGAAATCAAATTGTAAAAAGGATTGCTTGTTTAAGATGTCTTTCCTATCCTTTAAATTGAACTGAGACCGGTTTATTTGTTCCCCCTTGAGAGATCGATAGACACATTCATGCTTCTTCTCCTAGCACACAAAGCCTTACTGGATGAGGAGCTTTTTTTGTGATACCCAGTGCGAACATTTCCTTATATTAACTCGATTAAAAACATGCATTAATTAAATACAAAGGTGTTTGAACTCAAATGTAACTAACAGTAAGGATGTCTCTGCTGAGAAGACTCGCTGCTCGGTTGTCTTGCGAACAGAAGTAAAGCCGGGAAATCTTCTCACAGTAATTAATGACCCAGCGCCTGGCTGTGCTGCACATCTCCAGCTGCCATGGAAATGGATGGTCTGAGAGAAGCAAGCAGAACAATCTGAACTGAGAGAGGGAGGACTTTAACACTAAGGATTGACGAATTGATTCAGTGTGATGCATACAGTTAGCCTTTTCTGCTCTTGATTTTGTAGAGACCCAGTCAAAGGTATTTTTTAGAGCTGATAGAACGGTGGCAGACACGCTGAAAAGGCCCAAATCACTCCCGTTAAGAGAAAGGCCCTGCAGCTTCAGAAACGATGCAAATATAAAACCACAAATGGGTCAAAACACATACAAATACAATCTGAAAATACGTGTTGTATGTTTCTTCATCTGCTTGCATTTTGGCGTATTTGTTTTTTATTTGCATAGAATTAGAAATGTCAGTGTGTTTCTGTTAACGGAAATGTTTTGGGCTGTAACGTGATCACTTTTCCCTTCGGCCACCAACCCTGTTTTTATGCTTGCAGTAACAAGCATGAAATTGCACTGCCAAGTTCTTTGTATATTTTTTTGGTAAAGGATTTCTCTTTGTTTTTAAAGTTTATAATAGTTTATATAATGACTGATAACAATTATATATATTTTTTACAACTTAATACCTCTTCCAATTTGAATCTACGCACTTTTATAAACAAAAGCAAATTCCCATTATGTGTAAACCTTCAACGGGAATTCTTGTTATTTTAACCTTTTCTAATTGTTGTGTGTGTTTTTTTATTAATATTGTTTAAACATTTTTAATACAAATAAACATTTTGCTTTGTCTGCATTTTAACTTCTGAAAAAAGGATTACCAAATAAGGTCAACAGAGGCCAACCACAGTGAAAGCAAAGTGGAGGTGGAAGCAGTAGGAAGGGATCAAATCAACTCTTGAAAAAAGAGAGGGTGACCCAGTTCCCTCCACAGTTATCACAAAGCCCTCAGTGAGACTGTAGTGCAGCTCCCAGGTGGAAATGTGTGTAGCTGCCCATTCGCAGAGCTTTAAAAAAGAATGCAGACTCAGCGAAATGCTCCTCCAGGGACACTCAGGTGACACAAAAAGAGCCATAAACTCATCTGAAAGGCATTCACTCCTCTGCTGTCTGGAGGTCATCTAAAGCACATCTAATCTAAAAGGCCTCCACTCCGAGTGACAGTTCACACCTAAGTGGTGGCTATAAAAAAAGAAAACTCAATGTGTCACAGGAGCCGTCCCGTTTGCAGAGCAGCACTAACAGCTATAAATGACACTGAGGCTCAGACAGGCCGGGAGGAGGAGCCGCCGTGTCATCTGCCCGAAAACTCCTCAGCAAAGTATTCTGGGAAGGCAGCCTGGCAGCGGGCCAGCGGTGTGGGATGGTGATATTCATAAAGGAATATGCTTCCTGCTGAGCCTAAAGCCTGCTCAGATTTTCACACCTTAACCCATAGTGCAAAACAAATGGATTTTGGGCAACCAACATTCATTTTACTGTAATTTCAGATGTTAGTTAAATGAATTGTAAAATTATATTTATATTGACAAATGTAGTATCTGTTTTAATTGCTGTAGCACTAGGACATGTTTTAATGTGTGTTGATTGTTATGTGTGTACTTGCCCAGGGCCTGCAGATGGAAATGAGTTTCTAGCTGTAATCTGGCATGTAGCATCTCTTCTCTTTTTGAGATTAATCTGTTTTATGCATGCTCCTTGTTCAATAATGACATATCATAATAATAATAATAAAAGGTAAAGAGAGAGGGACAGGGCTGAACTCCGCTCTCTCTCATCATGACGTACAGCTGATGAGATCGGAGAGATACACTTGACCGGAGCTGAAATAATGCAGACGAATCACAAGTGGAAAAAAGAGCTACCACCGTTCCCATGCTGTTCCTGTCACAACGAGCGTCAGTGGCTCAGACATGCAAAGAACACGGATCAACTCTTTATGTCTGGAACCAGTCGGTGCAGATCAGATTAAGATATTCTCTTTCAGAGGAGACTTTAAGGATGACGCTGTTATTCTATCGCTAAATCTATTTCAGGTGGCAGATGTGTTTGTCCAAAGTGACACATAAATACATGTCTTTGTTGCTGTCAACAACCAAAACCGACAAGTCATTTACTCTGCTATCAAACAATCAGAGCTGTCACATCTTGTATAACATTTTAACTATCACAGTTTAGTATTAGATCAGTATGATACAATTGGAGTGCTTGTTCGGAGCTGCTGGATCATGGATATTAAACCTGCTGTGCTCAGGGGCAACATGAAAGGAGTCAATAAACAGACAGAGACTAAATGAAGAAATAAAAGGCCCGTAGCGCATCGTTCTTTGACTTGCAGAAGCCTCTATCTCGTATCTGTGGGATCGGACAGTGATGATTCCTCTTTCTTTTATATAAACAAGCTCTTTTCCCACAGTCTGGCTCCCTTTTTACAAATAAGTACAAAAAGAAAATCAGGTTTTGTTTTTTACAAAGTGAATAAGCAGTCCGTAAGTTGGGTAACACTGCGATAGATTTCCCTATTTGCTTCCTTTGTAACCTGCTGTAGGTGTGTTGCAATAGTGCTAACACAACTATCATTAGCAAACTAGCATCTTTAATTGCTTACTTCTCATTTCGGTATGTGACCTTGACGTTCGTGGAGAAATACTCAAGATGAAGCCAGGTTTATTAGCTTCAATGGTAAACAGAGCAAACTGATGAGTCTTGCTGAAACCGAGTGAGAAGAAATACATTTTGGATTAAGTCATGTTTAAGTCTGTTTGATAAAATAAAAAGGTGATTTGAGTTAGCATCGAGGCTGATACTTTCTATTACCTCTCCAAAACATGCAACCGATACACCAACGCCACCAATAAGCTGATCCTATTATGTAATACTACTCAAGTAAAGTGTGTGAATCAAAGACCTGATGAATCATATTTCTCCACAATGTTAGACCTTCAGATAAGAAACAGAGGTTGGTCAGGTGTCAGATAATAGAGAATGTAAAAATAGAAAATGCCTTGAATCAGAGAAACTACACCGTTGAATTCATTAAAATACCAGACCAGTGGAACAGTGGAAAACCCAGTAAGCCTATTACGGCCCTATCTGATTGTTTCCGTAAACAACCTCCTCAAGATGGCTGCCGGGCTTTAATTAAGGCTTTATCTGCAGCTAATGATCTTTTATCCCGTGATAAGAATCAAGCAGGGAACCGCAGCCATTGCTAAGATCCTCATAATGAGAAGGAGGCAAGTAGTTTTTATCAAGAGCCTGGAGTCTTGTTCTGTGAGCGTTAGGTATGTGGTAACCAGGAACTGATTAATAAAACCTTAAAGAGGCCCTATTCTGCTTCTTTGTTTTTTTTGGGTGGGGGTTCCATCTCCTGTAGTGTGTTATATAGGTTTCTGTGCATGTATATGGTCTGCAAAGGATAAAATCCCAATGTTCCCCCCCTGCCTGAAACACCTCCATTTGACTTATTTGTTTCCTTCCTTAACAAAGTGACATCACAATGTAACAGTGGCGCTTCTCGAGGATAGCCTTCCAACACACTGAGTGTGATATGCAAAGGGGCGGGACACCTCTAAGTGATTGACCGAGAGCTGGCCAGTTAACCAATCAGAGCAGACTGGGCACTGGTTTCAGACAGAGGGTGAAAAGAGGTGCTGCAGCACAGGCAGTATGAGAAAAGTAAAAGGGCTTTTTGATCATTAAAGCATGGAGACATGTCAAAGAAAAAAGGCACAAAATATAAACATTAAAATGAGTATTATAGGGCCCCTTTAAATGATCAAGAACTTCAATGAGTCTATCTGGTAGCCTGTATTACATAACACTTAGCTGAATCTTTATCCAACTAACTATAAGTACATTCAACTAAAAGGGAACAAACTCAGTCTCAGTAAGAATCCTGCATTAGCGTTAAATAATCCAAACCATTTAAGTACTAATTGCATTTTTATCGTATCTTAATTTGGAGCAGTCCAAATACGATCCTTCATTTGGGCTCCAGCTATGTTTGTTATGCTCATTAATGGGAAGCAGACAACAGAGTGTTATTCTCTGCTGGATGGGAGGAGGGTGAGGGATAAAAAGGGGGAGGGGGGTGTTTGAGTGGACAGTCCAGCTGGCTGATAATGAGGTTGTCCCCCGCCCTGCACCACTTTCCGCCACTCAGTACTTCACCATCCCCTCGTGGGTGTCAAAAGCTTCACAATAGGCTGGTAATAAGAGGGAGGGGCCCTTGTCTCTGCACACATGCCGTCTTTTGTGGCTCGAAAAAGGTAGGAGCCAATGAAGGATTTGAAATGATGTCAAAACCCACAGCGGAGCATAAGGCCATGCAGCACATTGTAAAAGATAACGAACTGTGAGCTCAGGTGGCCGCAGAGGCCCCGCAGTAATCTGAGGGGTCGTTACCTGGACATTAAGGGCCAGATGGAGGGTCCTATCAAGGTAGACGACTAATCGGTTGGCAGAATTGTACGAATACAGGCCAAGTATTATTTTTAGTGAACCTACAACAACAAAAGGAAACTATAATACCTCGGTTTTTTTATGGAAGTCTACATTTGTTCTCTCAGATGAAATTAGATGCTGAAAAATGCAGATTTTTGAGTATTTCAGAACCCTTAGATTCAACTGATCCTCTTTTTTGGTGTGTATATGCTTTATTTGGATATACATGCACTTCACTATACAAGCTATAGTTGGATTTATATGTAATACATCTTAAGAACACTATATACACCCCCCCCACACACACACACACTTCAATTAAGTACGTCTCAGGGTTTTAAAAACTTGACATTAATTACCACTGGCACACCAACATTTCAATAAAATGTTTAATTAAATAAATATCAGATATTATCTTAATCAGTGCCAGGGTTTGACTCTGTGGGTCATTCTTACAGAACTATGGATTAATGTGGATAAAATCATCATCAAATGCACTTAATTTCCACTAAACTGTTACCTACTAAGGTTTGCTTATTACTCATGGTGCAGATTTCAAATCATTATTTATTATTGAAAAAACGGGGGATGATAACAGAGAATAATTGTCACACGATTTATCTCCCAAAACACAAAAACAATCAAGTTTAATTATTCATTTCAAGCTGTTTTGCACATGTGCATAATGCAAAAATATGTAAACCCAGCAGAGCTTTACAATTTTGACAAAATTGTCAAACTTTTAAAAGATGTCATGAATGATAGCTCACGTGAGGAAAAGTAGGACAAGACATTTCTCAAAGTTGTATAATAGTATATCAGAGACGATTTAGACCAGAAGAAGGGATTATTTTTCAAAGGATAAGCTATTAAGAGCGAGGTGGAGAGGTGGAGGAGAGATAAGACTCACAAGGATGTCACAGCTTTTGCCTGAGAGTGTAACGATGTGTGTAGGTCTGTCTATCGCTGAAGTCATCATTTAGTAATGACTGCATGCAATATACAACCTCACAGAACTGTGAGCACAGCATCTGTCTGTCTTCCACTTCCTCTCATCTCCCATAACGAGCGTGCTTCACTTCAAACGGGAGCAGGAGTCTATAGGCACATACATGCTGCTAAATCTATGGAGGAAAACGCTCAGGGGATTTTCCCAATGCAGCTTCCAAGAGCCGTATATTGCCCGAAATAGAGCACTTTGAATTTGATCCAGGACTCTGAGGGATACTGCAAGCTTGACCAAACACAGCTCTGTACTTTTTCGGGGGGAGCTTATGTGCTCTAGGATTGAAAATAAGTTAAAAGCATGGTGAGTTGAAAATAAATAACCAGACTGACGAGAGAGTGCTGCTGGGTAAAACATTAAACAAATACACTCATTGTGTGTGTAGAGCTGGGTATAATTATACAATGTCCCTAGTAGTGCCGATACCCTACAACAGTGTCAGTACAGTGATCAAAGTGATCAATGCCAATATATTCTGCTTTAGCTTGTCTTACATTATGGCTAATTGATTGTAGTTGTTTTTTGTACAAAACAAACAATTTAACTGAAGTTACCTTGGGGATTTTCAAATAGCATTTCTCTTTTTTCTTTTTGACATTTCCATGAAAAACCAATTAAATCCTTGATTGTCTGCGAACATTTTTCAGCAGAATGATAAAAAATCTGCCCGACATTTAATACTAACTCACCTAATCTGCGTGTGTTGATTTGTTTTGCTCTGTAGGAGGAGGTGATATCCAGAAAAAGCAAACATAAACACAGTTGTGACATAAAAGTTGTCCAGCAGTGGCTCAGTCAGTAGGGGCTTGGACTGGGAATCGTAGGGTCGCCGGTTCAAGTCCCCGAGCAGACTTGAAATATGGAAAGTGGACTGCTACTTGGAGAGGTCCCAGTTCACCTCCTAGGCCCTGCTGTGGTGCCCTTGAGCAAGGCACCGGAAACCTCTAATCCCCCCTCCCCATTACATTGCTTGTACTAGGATGGGTTAAATGCAGAGGACCAATTTCACTGTGTGTGCTCTGCTGTGTGCATGTATGTGACTAATAAAGAGGGCTTCATCCTCTGATTCTATCTTCTATCTAAAGTACCTACAGTACATGGATTTAGACTCAGGTTTCTGAATATTACTCCAATATCCACTTCTCCTCACAAAACTATCCAACCATTTTTCTGTAATTCTCTTTTCATTATTAGAAAAATAAAAACCCAATAGATTACAAGTTATTCCAAAATCCTCCTTAAAGATAATAATTTAGCAGCATAACTCAAACACCGACATCTTCCCTCTCAAACTTTGGCTCTGTCCACAAACAGTTTTGTTGAGGATGATATTTCTGTCAGGGCTTTGGCCCCTAAATACTATTGGGAGTTTGATTTTTTTCTGAATGCCCGTCTGTTCCTTGTGTTTGGAAGAGAGGTGAGACACTCGATGACTCAGTCTGACTTACAGCCTGCCAAGCTGCTGTCAGCCTCCCAAAATATAACTGCTATTACAATCTGTTACAGCGGAGAGGAGAGGCTCCCAAGAAACCAACGCAGGATGTCCTGCTGCTTTCAGATCTAGGTTAGGCTTAGCAGGGAGGCTGTCTGTCAATTGTTCCACCACGTTAGGCTGAGAAACGTCAACATCTATTACATATATCGGCATTAAACTTGGTTAAGGGATTCATGTTTGGTATATTTTCCCTTTAGTGCTACAATGACAACATTTGTGGCTTTCAGTGAAATATCTTCAAAACTATCTGATGGATTGTCATGAAATTTGGTTCAGACTTTCACAATCCAATTAGGACAGATTGTAATAATGATTAAATTAGTTTAATGCTTGTGTTTATGTCAAAATAGTTGCAGGACGAATGCCATTCCCATTATAGCCTCACTTATTTCCACTATATTCAGACTGCATTAAAGTCTTTATTTCTAGGTGCCTGATTTCCACGTTCAATCAGATTCATAAAGCTCGGATTATCTTTGTTTTAATGGGTTTTTTATAACATTTAAATCACAACAAAGGGACATAACATAAATGTGGCAGCAATAAGGTTTGAACATGGAACCGAATTCCGGAAAAAAGGGAATCTTAAAGTCAAGTATCCTAAAAGTTTTGCCATCTTAGATACTTTAGCTAAATGAAATTTGAAACCCGAGTCAAGTCTCTTATATCTGAAGATCGTGTTTCAGATGACTCAAAACTCCTCATTTAAAAAGTCTCTTGATGTGTCTGAAGACATTTACAAACACTTTGATTGCTGCTACAGCGAATGCTTGCGGATCTCCTATGATTATAAAGTGGCAGCTTTGATACTAACGTAAAATATAATACATGCAAAAAGGAGGAATCTCATTTTTCATGGGATTGAAACTTCAAAGGGCAGCTCTCAGAATTGTAACACATCCTCCAGGGTTTCATCAGAATTCAGGATTTCCTCATTTGCTTTGTGTCGGTGATAGTTAGCCTTTAGGGAAACAGTGTCATTCCTGAATCGTCGGTACAGGTTTGCCTTTTTAAACGTCATTAAACTGGAGATAAACATACAGACAGATTTGATACCAAGTTTAACCTTTTTAGAGAATCAATTATTATTATTTAAAAATATTTTCACAACACAGCTTGTTCTGTTAAAGGGACCGTGTTATGCTTTCTGTAGTATTCCCTTTCCTGTAGTGTGAAGTATAGGTTTTTGTGCATGTAAATGGTCTGCTAAGGCTAAAATCCCATAGTGACAACACATTGTACGTGATAGGCTAAGCGGCGGGACATCTCTAAGCGATTGACCAATCACAACAGAGACGACCAGCTAACCAATCAGAGCAGACTGGGCTCTGGTTTCAGACAGAGGGTGAAAGAGAGCTGCAGCACAGGCAGTTTGAGATCAATAAAGAGCTTTTTGAACATTAAAGCATGGAGACATGTCACAGTAACAAATATGAATCTAAAAATGAGCAGAAAATGTCCTACATTCAAGGGCAGTCTCTACCTGAAGAGTTATATTTTATAAGCATGTTCTGCAGCCCAGAATGTAAATGGAGATTTTGCTGCAAAGTCGTTGTAAAAGCTTGATATGGATGCATGTCACTGCAGCAGATTTGGACTTACAGCAGTCCCTGCGCTACTCATCTCCTCACGTCTGCTCTGCTTCTCATTGGAGGAGTCAGACACAAGATATTAACTAGGTCAATGAGATTCCCTCACACTCTTCCAACAGGGAACCACAGAAGAGGAGGGGAGAGAGGAAGACATGGAGGAGAAGGGAGAAGCAGAGATGAGGAGATGAGAGTCTTCCTTCTTCTGCTGAGATCTTGTGAGAGACAGAGAAGTGATCTGAGATAAAAACAAATGTCTGCAGTGACTCTCGCTCAGCCATTGTCGCGGCAACTCATTATGAATGCAGGCATCCCCTCTCGTACCTTTGTAGAAGTGAAACAGCAACATGAGAGTTTGAGGCACCTCTTGGGAATGCCCTAGATTCCTATTTTTACATGTATGAAAAAATATGCAAATGCTGCCAGGACTCGTGCTGGATGATGCTTCAGACGTGGGTGGATAGTTTCCACTGAAGGTGCTTGTAGATGATATTAGTTTTGGTCAGAAAATACCACTGTACATATATTAGAGTGTTATTAATTAGGGCTGGTTATAATATCAAACCAATTCCCTTGTTTCAATTGACCCTAAGATACTCAAATCAAGTGATACAGGCTAGAGGAAAGTAATGAAGCTTATGTGAGAAGGTAGATCAAGGAAATATACAGAATTGTTCCAGTTTTTGCAAACAGTACTAATTGTTTCAGTCCATCTTTGTTTTGTTTTTGTTGTTGCAGCCCAATACTAAACATACTAACGCTGATTTGTTTTTATCATTGTTGTTCTTTTTATTATTTATGGATGTTTTCCTGTATAATGTATGCCTATACGCTCGTATACAAAGGGGGTGCATTGAGGTTTATTTATGGCACTAACAGAAGGAATGGCATTCAAAAACAAACGTTACTCTGTAATCTTTAGATACTGCCGCTTTCAGTGAAACTTTTGACTCTATAATAATTACTTGACTGTCAGTAAAGTAAAGGAACTCGGGATGTAATAACAACCCTTAGCAGCGTCGAAGAGGAGCAGCATATAACTTCACAGAATAACCCTTGACTGCAGGAGAGCGCCTCAGAATAAAGTATGTGGTAGAAAATATTAGGATTAGATTTTTGGGTTCTTATTGTGTGATGTGCTCATGAGATCTCATTTCAAGTGAGGCTTCAGTTTGTCAACAAGCACGGCACCGAGCATTATCATTTTGCTGTAATGAAAGATGAACTTATCGGGAACAGAGTGCACCTAATCAATCACCTGATGCTCTGGTTGACATTTCATTAGTTCCATTACATTAGATACTATATCAGAGTTCCTTTCTTCTAATGTCAGAGGAATAAAAAGGGTGTAGACCAATCACTGCTCACCTTCATACTGCCCAGCCAGAAGCAGCAATTTGCTCTAGGAGTCTACACAATTTCAACAGAGGGTCCTGACAACCAGGCCCCGTTTGACATTATATCTGTAAACTGTGGTGCGGTATCGCTCGCAGACATCTGATTCAAACCATTCTCTGCCGCTTTGTCTTTTTCTCTGTAGCCCTCCCCTCCCATCAGAGTGTACCGACACACGCCAGGCTGTTTTATAACAGGCCTTCTCTTCGGATTAATCCATGCAGGGGTGCCAATCTCTGGGCCAGAGTCCCACTGTGCAGCCTCTGATAGCAGAGGAGGAACACAGGGACAGGGAGGAGACAGGCTTTAAGGACTATCTATCTGTCTATCTATCTATCTATCTATCTATCTATCTATCTATCTATCTATCTATCTATCTATCTATCTATCTATCTATCTATCTATCTATCTATCTATCTATCTATCTATCTATCTATCTATCTATCTATCTATCTATCTATCTATCTATCTATCTATCTATCTATCTATCTATCTATCTATCTATCTATCTATCTATCTATCTATCTATCTATCTATCTATCTATCTATCTATCTGTCTGTCTGTCTATCTATCTATCATCTATCTATCTACATCCATCCATCTATCTATCAATCTATCTATCTATTCATCCATCTATCTACATCCATCCATCTATTTGAAGTGGTTAAAGACCTGCAAATAAAGGATTTTAACTAAACTTAATGGAAAAAGACTCAGGGGCCTCTGGTGGATTTCTCCAAACTAGTAGAAATCCGAAACGAGTCAGAAAGGTTTTCTGACGTTCGCTGCTTCACATTACACCTGGGTCACAATTTACAAGGTCTAATTATAGCAGAAAGGAAGAACCTTTTAGTCCAGACGAACCACATTGTTATCATTAATCATGCTCCTCCCTTATCCTTTGTGGTTTATCTCCGTGACACAGGGCAGGGCAGATTTTAACATTCATTCATTGAAATGCATCCGTCATGAAATTATTATAAATACTTTTCATGTGCATTACATATTCCACAGGATGCAAAGACTTGAGTACATTGTGATTCAACTCAGGGACAATTACAGACAAATAAACTGTTCCAGAAGAAGATGTCGGGATGCTGTTTTATAAGTGCATGCCTCTGGTACGTAAGAGAGGGGGGAAGAGATTTGGAAAATGCAGATTCAGAGACTGCTTGTGTTTTTCTAGGACAAAACACAGGGGAACACAAAACCTGCAAATATTCGGAGCAGGCGCTTTCACAGCCTCTATTTTTTACACCCTCGCCTGTTTCTCTGTGTACACGACAGTCTGTGTCATCCTGTGATTCTTTCTGTCTCAACACGGCTCAGAAAAAAGGCTCTGGATCCACCACCGATACTGCAACACATTTTAAAAACCTGCTCATGTGGAGCGTCCTCTCACTTCCGCCCTAGTATACATTAATCGTTTTCTTCTGAAAGGTCACCCGTGTCAAGTGACGACAACAAAAACTGGAGCTCGCATTTGCTGCATTGGCACATCCGGCTACACATGGATTTCCTGTCTTCGTTAGAGCACATGCAGCTCAGTCGGAGGATGATGAGTTGCCTTTGAGAACAATGTTGCAAACAAAGACAGTTAAGGTCACGAGCTGCTTCAGAATATAGATTTCAAACCAGCGAAAGACTTATATAGAGAGGCATGTAACAGAGGACATATGGTGTCACTGTTGCACAAGCTGGGAATCAAACAGGCAGCGTGTGTGACAAGAGGAAAGACAGAAACAGTGTCCCTGTTGACGCCTAAAGAGAGGAAAAGCCTCATCTCCATACTGACTGGTGCAGTATTAGCCTACTTTCTTTCGACTGGCAGACGGTATGTTACCTGCTGATGTCAAAATCAATTTAGTGTAAGCAGCTGAACGACGGCAGCTCTGTGAATAGCCTCTGCTCATCTTATTACCCGCAACAAGACCTTACGCTCTGAGCAACATCAGGGTAACTGATATAAAAGCTCTGCGGCTACACTGTAAAACAGGGGTGAAAATAACATGAATAGCTCATGATACAGATACTTAAGATCCTGTTCAGTCTGAGAAACAATATAAAGTGCAAGTGTGTCTGTACACCCATAGCTACAGTGCAACTGCAAGAGAATTAAGACTTTTGTTGTCCATCATGGATAACCCCACCCACCCTCTCCACCTGCAGCTGGAAGGACAGCGGACAGCTCCTTCTCCAACAGACTCTCCAGCTCCGCTGTCACAAGGACAGGAACAGGAGAACATTCCTGCCCACTGCAATAACACTTTACAATAATTCCCCTCTGGCTGGCATACAACTCACTGCTCATAGCCTCTCTTGTGAACTGGCCATAACATGCACACCTTGACGTTTGTATATTTCTCATTTTTACTCATTTTTATTTCTAATTAATTGTTATGCTTCTTCTTTTTGTATTTCACTGCTGCAATGAAAACATTTCCCAGTTTGGGATAAATAAAGTATTTCTGATTCTGATTCAGATTTTTATGCTGAAGATTCAGGAAAATGTAAACAGATGAATAAATAAACAAGGCTTAAAATCGAACTTTCTGCTAACATTCACTTCCATTCTGATAACATTAACCCAAGAAGAATGAGAGCTGTAGTCCCACAACTCAAAAAAAAGAGGAAAATAATAAAGTGACCAAAAAATAAACAAATTAACTCTTTTTAAAACTCAATTATCAGTTCATTTTTATGCAACAAAGGCTAAAAATGGTTCTTGTTTTCCCTGAAACACTGATATTCGGATACATCCATTAAATAAATATGTTGTGTGTGAAAAACGTTTTGATTTACAGCCCATAAATATTTAAACTACACATATATTTAGGTAGTAGTACTGCAGCTCAAATTCATTATCAGTTCCAGTGTGGATACATCTACTGTAACACACACTTTCTACAGCAACTATTCTTCCAGAATGAAATGTTCATATTACTGTCAGGCGTTAATATAACATGCACCGTTGAACAGAGCTGCCGTCAAGGAGCGTTTAAGGGATTGATGAAATTAATTCACAGCAGTGATCAGGCCAGAGATCACCACTAATAATCTCCTTGTTTATGTGCAGGTAGTTAAGAGGCAACAACAACAACAACAGCATGTCATGGCAGACTGAAAACTCATCCCGTGCAAACAGCAGAGTCAACAACATCATATAATCACATCCAGCACAGTGGTCATAATCACTGCTTTCCTGATTAAACCACAACTAGCTGTCAAAGCTCTTCAACAGAACACCTTGTTTCCCAACTTGGACAAAACATATTCTCAATATTTTAAACTCTTGTGTGTCTGAGAATTATTTGGATTTTTCTATTGCAAGTGTACAAGACAACTAGCACCTCTACAGATAAAAAAACTCCTCTACTGTATGAGCATGAAAGCAAAAGTTCCTCCCATGACCGTTAACAGCCTCACATCAAAAAGCATCTCCACGTTCGTCCTCTCACCTCTTTGGTCCTCTCGAACTCATTCTGCAGCGCCTGTTTAGCGATCTCCACCTCGATGATTTTTTGGCGGAGCAGCTCGTTCTCATCCTCGGCTCGGCTGCGTTTGTCCTCCACGCTCTCCAGCTCGTTGTGCAAACGCACCGACACATCTTTGGCCACCTGAGATCACAGGGACAATATGCTGAAGGACAAACACATGCAATGCAAAGAGATAAAACAGAATGGATTCACACATGTTTTATGATATGTGCCTTTAACACACAATATACTTATTTAGTTTATTTATGTACTGTATATCAAGCAGTCATCACTCAAGAAAACATCCACACTTATTTCAGCTGACTGACTACTATACTCAAACAGTAAAGTGTTAAAAAGATGAGTAAAAATGTTCTTAATTAAATACTTTTGAGGCAATACAAGCAATTCAAGACGTCTGCTTGGGACTTTTAATGACATTTTATGGATTTTAAGATAAATATTATTCTCCATTAGAAAACTAATCATTACTTGCAGAACTAAAACATTTATCACCACTATTTATTTTATAATTACATTTTCTACTTGGATTGATTGCACATTAAACGATTCCCTTGGAGTCGAATGTTTTCCCGACGCTGAGAAGCTACTGTGGGTCATTACTCTAAGAAAATACATTTCATTATTGTGGGTTAGTGGAGAGCTTTAATGTCTGTGTAAGCTTCAAGGTGCTGTTTTGTGGTACGTTAATACTTTATCATCAATTTAAGACTAAAGTTGTTCCTGTTCCACAGCAGCTCCATTTGTAACATCGACAATGACAAATATTTAAGACAGGAAACATTTAACATATTACAACATTCCCTCTCACACACCTTCAGGTCCTGCTCCAGACTGCGGAGCAGCTCTCCGTCCACGTGTCCGGTCTGAGCGACTCTCAGGCTCTTCTGCTCGGCCTTCCTCAGCCGGTACTGCAGGATGCGGCAGTTCTTGTTGGAGCGGTCCAGGTCCCTCCGCAGCTCCTGCAGCTGGTACACCTCCTCCTCCAGGTAGCTGTCGCGCACCTCCTCCATCTCCGCCCGCAGCTCGTCCACTTCATCCTGAGACACACAGAGAGGAGCAGACACTTTAATACCACATCCAAACTGCGTTAATGGGTAAGTTGTTGATAACCAACACTTGAGCCAAGACAAAATTACTTTTCTTTCAGCGCACTTTGCAAAACAGATGCAAAAGGGTCAATCGGTTAAGACTTGGGTTTGTTTTTACATTAAATATATCCTTTTTAGGTGATATTCCTGTGAATCATGTACTGTCCAATTCTGTAGCAACAAAATGTCTGTGTGGAAGCAAGAAAAGTACTTTTTAACAGCTTCATAATTGTTCTATTTGTAAAGCAGCTTTTGTGTTTAGGAAATACTTTACCAAATGTCAAAAGGAGTTTTCTTCTAAAGGGTGACTTCACAGCAACAGTAAAAGGGATATAAGGTTAGAACGTTTTTAGAATCCAGAAGTTGAATAAGTATACTTTCCCTCTTAGACTTTGCATCTTTATACTTGTGTTTAGAGATTGGTGCAAGAGGAAAGCTAATGAATAGTCTAAAATGTTCAGCTGAGTTTGAATGTGCTCTCACTCTATATTTCATGGCAATCTGCCAGTTGGATTTGAATATTTTCTCCGTGAAAGTTTTGACTTGAGGTGCCTTTAGGTGAACAAATAAGTTGTCCTCAAAAACCCAGCAATGTCATGGAAAAGAATAAGTTTTAGTGTGCCATGGGCGAACGTGTTGTGTAAGAGGAAAGTCTGACAGTGATGCTAGAACAAAACTCAGAGGGTCACACACAAGCCAACTGATGCAACAAGACAGGGTTTGTCAGAAACACTGATAAAATGCATTTTGGGACATTTTCTAGCCTTCAATGAAGATACCTCTCTGCTTCATTGAAAGTATCATGGTTTATAGTAAACACAGATGTATTACTCACATAGGGGACGATTTCTTTCTTCAGGCATAAAGCTATTAAATATGAAATGCAATATAATATAATATACCTTAGTAGATTATACTTCCATATGATTACATACGAGCTCCAGTAATGCACGTAGCCTCAGTGATGATGATGATGATGTAACATCGCTAGTTGGCTTTAAGCGTCTTATCTCTTGGATTGGATGTATTCACATTGCCCATCTCCCCCATGAAATTACCCGGCATGGTGGAGGGAAAATAAAAAGGTTTATCTGTAGTACTACGACAGTTTCAGTTCGTTATCCTCTGGGGTTTCAGTTTGCCTCCAACATGGAGAGGCTCGTGAGATTTCCCCTGGGAGGGAGATTCACAGGGTCTGACTGGCACCTGACGACAAAACATTGTATCCTGAAGAGGGGAGGAGGGGGGGGAAGACAGTGTCAATTAATGAAAACTAAATCTATCCTCATTTGGAAAAGCACAGAGCCCATTGTTATCTGAGGAGGGCCCCGGAGGAAGAAGCTAATGTCCTCCAATCGATGTCCAGGTTAAAAGCAGAGCCAGAGGCACAGATGCATCCTGGGAGCAGGTACATTCAGAGCATCACTGATGTTTACTTGGAGTGTGTTCACTGAGTCAGCACCGGTAATTGGTCGTCTCTTTAAAGGGGTTAAACGTGGATATCTTTATTGAGCAGCTGCTGCAATTAATTATTTTCCTGATTGATTCGTCATTATTATTCTCTGGGAAATGTCAAAGAAAATCTGAAAAGAAATGACCACAATTTCTCACGAGTCAAGACCAAATATGACATCTTCATTTCAGTGTTTTTTTTACCAACCAACGGACCAAAACCAAAAGATAATCCATTTGCTATCGAGTAAGGAAAAGAATGGCTGTCAATCTTCACATTTGATAAGGTAGAACTAGAGAGCTTGGGTAATTTTTTCCTAAGAAAGTGCTCAAAGCTACCTGTCTTCTTTTATATGATAGGAGAGGAATTATATTTGGAGTTCAGGACATTTTTTAATCACTTCCAGGAAGATTTTTGACAATTTTCTGAGTACTTACAGACCATGCTCACTTTTCTTAATCTCAAAACTGTTTAGCAGTTTAGTTGATAGTAAAAATGATTAATCTGACTACTATGTTCTTGATTAATCTCAATTGCTTTCTATGAAAACAGTTAAAACAGGTCAATCACAAGCTCTTAGACCTGAGAGGAACATAATGAAATGTTTTGTTATGAATGACCCAAAAATATTCCATTAAATAACGACTTGAAACTGGAAAAATATTAAAACTTCCCAGTTCAGAAGCTGGCAGTAATTGCTTTTGTTTTAGCATTGACTCAAATTGATTAGGAGAATACTGTCTGGATAATTTTCAGTCAATGGACTATTTGATTTATCGCTAATAATTACAACTCTTAAAGAATGTGTAAGCAGCAACCCCAGTAATCAATTTCCTGTCATTTTACCACCAAACAAAAACCAAGAGACAATAACAGAGGTTGAAAAAGGGGTCAAAATAAGATAAACATGTTTGTCCAGGAGCAGCTCTGACGTAAAGCAGTGGTGGGGACTCCCAGATATTTTAGTCCTTGGGGGGATGGGGGAGGTAGAACAGTTCACCTCAGCGTCCCAGCTGGCAGACTGACAGCCAGGCAGGCGGGCGGGTGTTTGAACCCAACACACATGGGACATCTGACTGGTATCAAGTCCTGCGGGATAAAGCCATTACAGCCAGAGCCAGTAAAGCTGATTAACTCTCTTGTGTTTGCACCGAGCCGCAGAGAGACACAGACATCCGTGATCAAGTTTGCAATAATACTCAGAGAAACATGCAAATAAACCGTCTCAAAAAGAAGAAACTGCAAGATTGTTTGCCGCATTATCTGTTTGCCTCCCCTCCCCAACTTATGGGGATAACCTACTTAAAAGGGGGGAGGGGGATCCTGGATCAGATCTTCAAACAGGATCTTCAAGCAATATGTAAAAAATAACGATGTTGGAAAACATAGTAATGATTAACCTAGTATGCATCCATGAGTTCAACTTATTCACATCATTACAGGAGATGATGTTCTCTCGGTGTCCCAGATGCAAATTGAGGATGGGGACTTGGGCAAACATTTTTCAGTCAGAATAGACTTTGGTGACTTGAAAGCAATACAAATTTAAAAAGGAAAGTCTGAGCAAAAGCCAGAGAGAAGACATTTTCAATAAAACTCCCATCAATAAAGGTCAAACCCACAGGGGAGGGTAAAAGCCGACATGATGGATGGAGAGTCGACATGGGCATCATCGGGGGGACAGCTGATGCCTTTAGATTTTAATAATTGATACACTCAGAAAATGCTTTGAATTAGTGAGCAGGTGAAAGTTGTTCAAGGACACCTACAAAAAACAAACAGGTGATGGTGGGGATTGAACCCTCTGTGCTGTTGGAAAAATTGACAGCTGTGGGAAGCAGATGCTTCTGGAGTAGGGATTAAATAAGACTGCAACTGAAAGAAGTCTCTTTTTAAATGTAGATGTTGTGTTTATCAAATATATGCAACAATTAAGCATATAGTAGCCCTGTCACTACGAAAGATGCTACACTTACTGTCACCGGTACTTTTTGTTCTCCACCTGGATGTTGTAAATTGTCATTTCTATACATGCCTCTTAATTACATTACTCTTGCTGTTACAATGTACATTTCCCCTCTGTGGGGGAGGAAAAGGGTATTCTGATTCTGGTAACTTGTGGAGATGTTATCGCCATACCTTGAGGTAGTCGTTTTCGGATCGCAGGTCCTCCACCTCCCGCAGCAGGTCCTCCTCAGTAACATCCTTGGCTGCTGGCAGTCTGAGTTGTGCGGCTGATGAAGATGAGGATGGTTTCTCCTGCCGGTGTTTCTCTCCTTGCTGAGCCTGAGACATGCTTCCCTTGGCTGCGGAAGCCTCGGTTGTGCGCGGTGGAGCTCCGGTCGCCTCTTCCAGCAGCGGATTATCACCCCCCAGCTGATCCCGGTCACTGGAGCCGGTGCCGGACTCAGCGTCGCTACTAGCGGCCGCTGCCTGCCTCTGCTCATCCGACAGCGGCTCGGACGGGCAGTCTGACAGGTCCGAGCTGCTGTCGGTCTGGCTGACCCTAACAAGATGTGCACCGGTTGGTACCCGAATTGGAGATCCATGGCTGGGAGGGCCCGGAGAAGAGGCTAGTTTCCCCTTCTTCCCTTTGGCGAGGACCGGACTGCTGCTGGTGCTGCTCTCCGGCTTGATGCTGGCGGTTTTGGGCTCGGCTGCCGCATGCTGGGACACCTTTGTGGGCTTTTTCGCCACAGGAGATCTGGTGTTACTTTTCACCGGGGCTGGTTTCTCCTTCGCCCCGGACGGGCTGCGTCTGGAGATGCGGTTCGGATGCACCAAGGGCACCGAGGCGGACTGCTTGCTGAGTTTGGGGGATTTCGGTACAATTGCAGGTGGTTTTGTGGAGCGAGAGTGCACATCCTTGAGGAAAGGTCTGGCCGGGGAAGGGGCTCGGTTCAGTCTCTTCTTTTCCAACTGGTGGTTCTGCGGTTTGGTGTCGCTGCCAGAGCCATTGGGGCTCTCCATTATACACCGAAACGATCAATCCACAGCACCGCGGAAAACCTCTGACATGCGACAGCAGAAAGACACCCAGGTTGCTCTACCTTCTTCCTCCTTGTGCGCATCCTGCAATGTGCTGGACGTTGTTTTATTTTTTTTCTTTACTCCATCTCGTTAGCATTCACCAGGTTGTCATTTGTAGTCCTTGGAGGAAACGCTGCAACAAGAAAATGGGATTACTGGGACGGAGGTGGATGAGAGACAGGTTGCAGACTTAGAGAGAAAATAGTGTTTGCAGTCACATCTCTTCTTCTTCCTCCTCCACAGATCGGGTCTCCATCGTTGTGTTACTGTGCTGTGAGTGCTGGGCCCCCCGTCTCTCGTACCCCTTCACACTCCCTCCTATCTGACATGTAAAATCTGCAATCGCTGCGGTGTGAGGATCGACGCCCGTGATTTTCTGCGGAGCGCATGCGCTGCTACCCAAGCACACCCCTTGGTTTTCTGTGGGACCAGGCGGGACAAGGTCTGCACGCTTTGGTGCGCATGCCCTAATGACATGCACTCTATTGGCTATTATTGAACACCTTCACAGGGGGTGGAAAGATGGATTAAGGAGCCACACTCACCTCTTCCTGTGGGAAATCCTACACTTAAAACGTCTTAAAAAAGCTCCTTGAATCAACTAAATTATCCCTTAGACTCCAATCGAAAATATCTTACAGTAAAACACTTCTGCAGCATCTTGGTACTTGTAAAATGTGTTCCTGAAATCCACACAAGCGTCCTTGAGACACCACACATTTCACTTCATGGAGAGACACACAGTCACAGAAAATAAATGGCATAATCTGGTAATAAATATAGATATCTTTAATTGCATTTTTCATTAGTTCCAAGAATGCCATGAGTTATAAATACCACATATCTGCTTTAAACATGCCAAAACTTTTCAAAGACTTATAACATGTTTTTAATACAAAGTACAGTCTTTCCATCTTAAAAGGATACACATTTCAAATTAAAAGCATTTCTTCAAATGTATATCTAAAACACTGAGTAGTATAAGGCTTGGCTATTAAAAACGAAGACCACAGGGTTAGTGCCAAATGCTGAAGTCACAAAGGGGGCAAATTAAAGGTTTTATTCCACAAAACAAAACCAAAAGAAGTGATGACAATTGCAAAGTGACAAATCATTTGTATGTATGCCGGCTGGGGTTAGGGTTTATTTTGTTGGTATGAAACTGTTGATTTATTAGGATACATAATGTGCCACTGAAGCCCACATAAGCTTGACTTTAATTTTTAGAAATCAACAAAATAATCAAAAGAACCAACGCCAAGTCAGTTTCGGTCATTTAAATCCGGTCCTTTGAATGGGCTCGTCGTCCCTCACCTTCAGACTGTCCTCAGGCTTTCACTTCCTCATAGAAAACAGGACTAAGTGCTACAATATTGCATTCATTTTCAAAAGACGGAAGAGTTCAAATGTCTACTTATCTCTACGAAAACAGGAAGGCTGACCATGCATAGCCTTGTTTCTTTTAAAATGAACGAATAATGGGAAACGCCCATACTGGTGCGTAACAAACTTCCAAATCATAAATTAAAAACATCTGACCTCTTCTTAAAAACAACGTCCCCTTTCAAGCAGGATACTTGAAGATGTCTCCGTATAAGTGTGTTGTGAAATTCGAATCACATCAACACTAGAAGCCTGTCAAAATGTGCAGATATGAGCCATCAAAGTTTCCTGAGTCCTTCAATTACTAAACAAACATTCCAACACTTATTACACCCAGAAAAGGGAGACTCAAACGATCTTCTATAATCTGTATCTTGAGTTCAGAGGAAAAATAAAACACTTGGCAATATTAGTAACAAAACAAAGGCTAAAACCATGTTTGTGTCTACTAGCTTTACTGTTCCTACTCCCTCTAACAAGCCAGTTACACACATGGAGAATGCCCCTATAAAAACACCAATCCCTCAAAGACTACATTACCCATCTTTCCTTGCATACTCCATCCCACTTTATCAGTGTAGAGGAGTTCAGATCAGAATGACCACTACCAAAGGCAAAATCCATCTTTACTAAACTACAAGTTGTGCACTTATTTTTTTCTGCATGTGGTCTTAGCTAAGATGGACTGTAGTGCAAAACAATTTATACAAATGTGAAATGAGCCGTTCCAGCCACTTTAACACTTTTAAGGCAAAAAGGAATATGAACTGATATGATCCACCGCCACACAACCACCTACTGCTGGCCACAACAATCTGCAGCCTGTCCAGTCATTACAGCAACACGCCATATTTACATCATGTGCTTTTGTTTACCTCAAGTCATCTTGTTACTTGGTAATTAAAAACGTTTAGTGACAGTACAAAAGGACTGTACTTAACCCCAGAACATAAAACTAAGATGTAGAGATCCAAGATATCCCTTTTCTGTTAGCTAGATGATGCAGAGATACCAGACCTTCTGGGCAACTTAGGCAAATTTAGTGTACACTATATGTAATGAGTAACAGGAAGCTGTAAGGCCCTCAATCATCACCCTCTTGTAAAATGTGCAACTGCTACCAGAGGGCTCTCTACCTCCAAGGAACCTGCGGGGAACAGCTAGCGGTCCGAGGAATGAGGTAGTCTGGGTCAAGTGTAGACAGAAGGGGGTGGTAGTAAATAGGTTGCCTAATTGTTAGTGTACGAAACAGGAGAAGAGAATATAATAGCGTTTGTTGAGAGAGGAGTCCATGCTTCTTACATCAGCAATCAATCATTTCTAACTGCTGCTGTCTGCTGCCCCCTGGTGGCCAGGTTGGTACTCTGCGTGTGTGTGGTTTGTGTAGTGTAGTGTAGTGTAGTGTAGTGTGTGTGTGTGTGTGTGTGTGTGTGTGTGTGTGTGTGTGTGTGTGTGTGTGTGTGTGTGTGTGTGTGTGTGTGTGTGTGTGTGTGTGTGTGCGTGCGTGCGTGCACAGGATGGGGGACCACTCTGACTCTCTCAGCAACAGCGCATGCGGGGAGGCGGTAACTCCGGAGGCACTTCCGGTTCAGGCTGCAGAGACAGGACGCTGTTGGAAAGCTCCGTGTTGGAAACTTCCAGAGGCATCTGTTGTATCAGGAAGAAGAAGACACGTCAGGAAATGAAGGGTTAATGCAGGGAATATTGAGGCGGTGTGCGTACATCGACACCCACGGTCAGTTATTGAGTGCAATGACAGAATAAGCCTCAATTTGTATGAAAGAAAGATAAGGAATTTATCTTTATGAAGCAAGAGAATCTGATCATCTTGATAATAATCCTGTGACTGTTTGATTTTAATGACATTTTCACACAAAATATTGACAACATACTGCTGTACAGAAATGTTGAAACTGTCCTTTTCTGCACAAATCTTCTATTACTAATTTAAGGCAATATTTACAAAAACATGTAAAACACTTGACTAACTCATTGTTACTGAAAACACACCAACCTTGCTAAGGATATCATCCACCAGCTTCAGGAAGATCTCATCCACATTGAAATTATCCTTTGCACTAGCTTCGCAGAAGCGCATTCCACTTATTCTAGAGCAAAACTGCAAAACAAATAGATTGAAAGTGAATCGTTCCAGAGGACAACACAACTGTAGAGTATTTGTTCTAGAGCTGATAGTAAAATTGGATAAATATCTAAATCACATGCTTGAATCAACTGCTACGATGCATATAATATCTGTTTGGTGGGTATGATATCAGTGTTATCAGTGTATGGGCATATTGAAAGCATCTGTCTGCGCTCCGTTCTGCATAATTTGTCTCTTTATTTCACTAAACTTTAAAGAGGTTCTGCTTGTAATACCTGTTCTATCTGTTGTTCGTCTTACTGCACCTTCTTCTAGATCATTTGATCTCAGGTTTATAGAGATGTGTTTATGTTATATGATGTTGAATAGGAGCATGAGTGTGTTGAACTCACCCTCTCTCCCTGCTGTCTGGAGATGATACGATCAGCCTCACAGTCCAGCTTGTTCCCGACCAGGAGGAGCTCTGCTTCCTCTGAGGCGTACTGACACCAAACAGAAAGAAAAGAGATAAAAAACGTCAGGGCTTCATCAGACTCACATTTCATAAAGTCAGACCTGATACTCCGGCAAAGTGAAACCATTGAAATTGGTTTTGCAGTTTGCAGCGAAATGAGAACACAAGGTTGTCATTTAAAAAAAAACTAAATAGACATTTTCTTACACAAATATGTATGTAAGCAGTATGATCTGGCAACATAACATAACATTACATTCTGATCAATAAAGCTGCAGGGAAATGACTATGAGGACAGAAATCTATATCTACAGGAGGGATACCCAATGAAGATAAATATTTATAAAAACAGTTGTTTGTTGTTGACCAGGCCTTACATACAAAGTCATTATTAGTTGTTATTTTTTTAATAAAATGGTAAATAGTCCTTTCCAATACATTTCCTGGTCATAATTGCTAGAAAAATAAAGAATCTGAGTTAATTATGTAATGTTAAACATTTGTTCTTGGCATATAACAATGGCAGAAGAACACTCCATCGGACCAGAAGGAAGAACAAGAAATAAGATGCATATTTCATCTTATTCCAGCTGTCTATTCACCTTGTCTATCATTTTCATCCATTTGGGCAGGTCGTCGAAGGTCTCCTGCTTAGTGATATCGTACACTAGCACTATTCCCTTGGCGCCTCTGTAGTAGGCGGAGGTGATGCTGTTGAATCTCTCCTGGCCAGCAGTGTCCCTGCATGACACAAAATGAAACACAATTTGTTGAAACAACATCAAACACCAAATGGGGGAAGAGGAATCAGTTTTGTGAAGCGTCGTAATCAAATCAACGCTTACCCTCTATTCCTACACTTTAGTTTAACCCCCACTGTTTGTATCGATAAACAGTGCATACACATTTCATAAATGGTTTACAACACATTATAATGTTAGCACTTAAGTGTTCGTATGTGGATTTGTCAAACAGTACAACTCCTCCTGTTGGCAGCCATAAGGGGAGGATGATACACAAACAGATAATGATGGTACAGCAGCTTTTATAGGTTGATCAAGGTGACACTTAAAATAAGTACAAGCACTTGAAACGAAAGCAAACTATCGATTAACATTTTGGAAATAAACGTTTCATTTGAACAACATAAAGGTTCTAAACATTTGTATGTGTAGATTCATTCTAGCTTCATGTTATGTTTCAGCTGATGATCAGACTAAGGTTAAGCAGCACAATAAGCAGATTGAGCGACAGCAACAGTGCAGGGTTACCGTACCTTCAGTCGTTCCCATTGTGAGTCACAGTCAGGCTTATGAGAAGAGGAGCGGACAGACACACAGCAGCACATGGCGGGTTAGGTTAAGGCGTAGACATGGTGAAGCTTGATGTGAGCAGTTCAATGTGACAGACAAGACACATTGAGGATGGTCCTCTAGAACGGACAGGTCGCAGGGTGGGCAGAGAAACGGGGGTAAAATGGGACGGGGTAAAGGGTGGAAGTGATGTGGAGGTGGTAGAGTGGGGTGTTAGTGAAGAGGACAGATGTGTTAGTGAAATAAGCGATGGAGTTCACCAGTTTGAGGCCAACACAAGCAACCCAGTCATACACTCAGTCAGTATCAAATGTTTCATAACTGTACCTTGTGGCATGTTCAGACAAACATACAAGACATGCGTTCATAATTGCATAATTCTTTATTTATACTGTTAGTAAATACTGTTGCTGCCCTTACAAAATAAGTACAGTTGCATCCAGTATGCATACAATAACACTACTCTGTCTTTGCCCTATGAACTTTTACAGTTATCTTGTCATTTTATGAACGGTACAAATATTTGTTTTTTAATTATTATGTGTCTTTTCTGGGCGTTTTCCACAAGTGTTTTCATGTTTGACATTTATAGTAATTTATAAAGTACGAAATGTAAAAGTGACACCAACAGTCTCTGATGTTGCACAGATTAAAGTGTTGGCTATTTAGACAGCAACAGGAAAAGTAGCATCATGTGCTGCTCAACACGACGCTAACAGTTCTATTCCCACAGGATCCACAGTTGATTTTATTTGCAGCTTTAACGTATATGAACAACTACCTCATGACTTGGTATTGTGGAAAAATACATGCAATGTGAATGAAGTCTTAGTTTTATATGCATTATGTACAGTAAACAGCTACAAGGCACTAGTTAGTTTTTGTTAGAGCAGCCTACAGGGTGAAAGGACCGACACAGGAAATGAACCATGCAGAAGACTAAAGGAATTGGGGACTTCTGAGGAATTACTCACCATATCTGTAGCCTGATCTTCTTCCCTCTTAGCTCCACTGTCTTGATTTTGAAGTCAACTCCTATGAGAGGAAACAGAAACAGACATGTGGACATGTACACGTTCCAGCATTTCCTGGATAGTTTGTTTGTTGGTTGATTCAAGAAGCTGCATTGAAATGATTTTTGCATTATGTCTGGTTAAATCCTATGTTTTATTAAATGTCTGTGACCAAAAGATAAAATATTATTAGTGCCAAGCTGCCACAGGAATGACAGGGCACAAAATGGAGCTCTGCCACAGCAGCTGCTTATGTGTGACTATTTTGGGATTGGACACTATGACTGACTGACTGTTGTTTTGGTCACAGGACTTTTTATCCAATTACACATGTTCAGGGTTTTATGTGTTTTAAGCTGGCAGGATCCATAATCATGAAACATTAAATTGTCACCTGGCACTTTTTTGTAATAACTCAATTAAAGTGATCATGTGTTTTACGTAGGAAAACTGTAATTGTATATAGAAAAATAAAAAATGGCTGTACACAAATGGAAATGACATTCAATTATAGCACGTATTGGGACAAGACTATATACCCTCATGTATTTAAATAAAAACAGGCTCCCCCCAGCAGTAAATTAAGTTAAGTAATTACTGGACAGCTGCAGATGCTATCTAAGAACTAAGCAACCAAGTCTCCCTTGCTAGTGTGTTGGGCTTTAAAATCCCTGATAGACATCCCCTGTAACAGCATAGAATATGCAAAAACAATCAAATTATTCAAAGCATGAAACATGTTGGTCCAGTTGATTCATTGCAACATAGTTTTAGCTATGACAGTTTTGTTAGCTACAACAGGGTTGTTGTTACCGTTAGCTTAAGTTAGCTAGCTATAGCGTATAGTATAACCTCTATTCAGTCCCATTACAGAAAAGTAGTCAAGAACATGTTTATAATGTCCAGCACAGGCTAGTTTAAACCCATTTCCTCCAGTAAGTAGACAGCGCCCTGTCAAACAAAGTTGACAAAAACACGTCTCCTGTCCTCACCTACGGTCGACTTGCAAGCTTCACAGAAAGTGTCGTCGGTAAACCTCTCCATGATGCTAGTTTTACCGACACCACGGGAGCCAATAATGATAATTTGAAGTTTAAAATCAGCGGGTCTGGGAGGCATCTTCCTGCGGCGCGACTGAGCCCCCATGGCGGGGGAAGAGTTCGCGGATCCCCCGCCACCACCGGCGGCCCTCCGTGGTATGTCATATCTCGAATCCATCACTTATTCCACATTTGTAACTACAGGGAATAAACAAACAAACACTCCTGACTATCATACGACGGAAAAAATGTTGCTATTTCCAACTTTCTTTTGTTTTAGAAGAAGTTTGTGAAAGTTTGTCTCTCGCGGACAGTTGTTGTTGTTCAGCCATCAGAGATCGCAACCGTCATGACGTCATTGATCACAGTACACCACACTTCCGGTTCCGCCGCTCCTCTACAGGCGTCTAACTTATTATTTTATGATGTAATAATTATTTGTTTTTGAAGTTCTGAGAACAAATGTTATGATAAGCCAGTAAGCACGAAACCCCCGCAGTGTAAAACTCCTGAAAGTGACCTATACACGATGTTCAATTATGTAGAGTTTAATTAGTGGGGTAAGTCTATTGATTCATTTTTAAACAGTGTTGAGAAAAAAGGTTGGGATGTGATAAAAACTTTTAAACTAATTTCAGTTCCGAGTTTTTTCCCCTCTGAATTCTGAGATTTTCAAAAATGTCCCAGTTTGCCAAAAATGTCCCAGTTTGGGATAAATAAAGTACTTCTGATTCTGATAAAGTCAGAACTTTGTCATGTGGCCCTAATGAGCTTCCGTAGATGAGAAGTGAAAACCATGTAATTAAACAAAGAAGACCTGAACTCTAATCAGTGTGCACAACAATAAAAGGATTTTGTAACCATTGTTTCCAAGTGTTATGAACTTCTTCGATTCTGCTCTGACAATTGTAAAGGTATGCCCATTGTTTATTCTAGTGTTTAACCTGTTTGACCTATGTCTGAAATGATGCACGTTGAGGGCTGTTTAATAACTAGTACGATTTAGTCAGATTTTGCCATTATTTAGTGAGATTTTTCGAGAGAGTAAGACAGCAGGCCCATATTCTTACAGCAGTGCTCAAGAGAGACACGGTCAAAACGAAAAAAAAGAGTAAGTACAAACATATTTAAATAATTAAAATACTTATAAATTGAGCTCCACTGGCAAAACAATGGAATTAGAAATAATGAAAAGTCTAAATATGAAACCATACAAATAATGGACATGTGGTGTATGTAAACTGTACACTGTGAGGGCATTATATTGGCAGTGACAGATCACATGCTGTCCACGTACGTTTACACATATTGTAAATGGGGCATAAACAACTGTAAAATCATAATCTAGAGTGGGAGTTGTTGAGAGTTGGGTGTTACAGACCTATTTAAACAGTAGGATGAATTAAATGGCTGTGCTTCTGTTTTAAATGTTCCTATTATTTTATTTTTTATACATTTATTTTTGTTTATTTTTTCACCTGCAGTTGTTCACCTAACATGGTTTAGATGGCTGCTATGTCGTGCTTTATTCTGTCACACAGAAAATAACTCAAATGGGTCAAGCATTTGTATTTCTTTAACCAACAAACAAATCACAGCAGCGAGTGTTTTCGCTTTCCTGCTGCATTGTGTCCTCTGCGGCACCCGTAGTCTGCGACATTGGATGACGTTCGTGACGTTGCGGCCGAAGAGGAGTTCCTGTTAATCCAAACAGCGACGGTACAACATCGCTCTTTATCCATAACAATTCGCTAAACCTCTTCGTGTTAACGACAGCATGGCTGCTCAGAAGATAAACGAAGCTCATGAGCATATAGCTAAAGCTGAAAAATGGTGAGTTACGATGAATAATCTGGTTTATCTCATTTACAGGAAACAGCCGTTTGTTTTTACTATTGATGTTAGCTTTCAGTAAAGGCCACTGGCATTTTCACCAGGGGGTTATGCGGCATAAATGGACTCAATTTTGCATCGTCACGTCATTATAGGTCGTTTTAATATACAATAAATAAGCTGCAAGTATGTCTTCTTCTTTAATTGTCAATACACTGAAAATGTAGCTAAATCTGCTGTGATTCAGGTGTTAATATTTAGATGGGGTCATCCCTGTATTCCCATGGTCCATGTTATTGATTTACACATTGTTAGAAATGAGTGATGTCTTCGCAGTTCAAATAGCAACAAATGAATTGAGATGTATTTATGCAGCTTAAATGGTAACAATCTGATAGGTCATTCTGCGATATAAAGGAAAACATACACATATCTTGGCTCATATTTATGTGCATAGGTTTCATGCAGTATAGGCTGTAAACTGGGGGTGGATCATTTCAATATTTTACATTCCAACATTCATATCTTTTATTAATATGTCATATTAATAGGATATTAAGCTGCTGGGGAACAGAGGACTCTGTGATCCTCAGTTCCTAATATTTCCTATTGTCATGTTTTTGTAGCCTAAAGACAAGCCTGACTAAGTGGAAGCCTGATTTTGACAGTGCTGCGTCAGAATATGCCAAAGCAGGTAAAAATCAATGTTATTTCTTTATTTATGGCTACCATTTATACCACATATCCCACATTTGTACCACCAGCTGTATTAATATGTGACTCTTTTTGTATAGCTGTGTGCTTCAAGAATGCAAAGCAGTATGAACAAGCAAAGGATGCTTACTTGAAGGAAGCAGAATATCAAACAGAAAACAAGACGTATCCTCTCTGAACTCTGATCACTGTTTCATGACATTGCACTTTTGTCTGTATTGTTATTTCCTTGACTTTTTACTACAGGCTGTTTCATGCTGCAAAGTAAGTATCATGTTTTATGACCCAATTATTACTCTAAGCCAACCGCAAACCTTAGAAACAAAACTCTTATTTTTTTCAAATTGTCCTTCTTTTCCTCAGGGCTATTGAGCAGGCAGGTATGATGATGAAGGTAGGTGCAGATTTAACACTGAACTCTTTGGCACGTAGACGTAGGTACATCGTCTGCGGCAGAATTGTAACTCTGCTGTGTTTGCATTGCATCAGGAGCAAAAGAAGATGCCGGAGGCCATCGATTTGATAGAGAAAGCCTGCATGATGTACATGGAGAACGGGACTCCTGACACCGCTGCCATGGCTCTGGACCGCGCTGGAAAGTAAAAAATATCCCTTTATTTTTTAATAAACTTAAGGGATTTGATGTTTAACATTAGATTTAACGTCTTCTGTCTGTATGCATTACATGCTTTAGCTTTCTTCTAAACATTTTCTTGTATTCACCAGACTGATTGAGCCTATAAATCTAGAGAAAGCTGTGGACCTGTATCAGAAGGCAGCTGGCGTGTTTGAGGTAAGCTTCCAACCAAAGCTGAATGATGTTGTTGTTTTAATTTTTGTCCCGATCATATTCATCCATGTGTCCTCTCTCTGTAGAATGAGGACCGCCTGCGTCAGGCAGTCGAGCTGCTGGGGAAAGCCTCCAGACTTCTGGTCAGGTTAAGAAGGTAAACAGATAAAGATTTATATGGAAGGACAGTGATGATAGCGCTGCCAAATTGTAGGTGGTATATACTTTGATGCAACACATTATCAGTTATCCTGTTTTAGCAAATGCTCCTCAATTTCCCTCGGGATAAATAAAGCTTCTTGAATCTTGAATCTACTGGACAAAGTGATGGACTAATCCACTAACCTTTTATTCCCAAAAATCCCTGAGATCCATCCCATAAATAAAGGCTTACAAGCTGATTGAAATGTATTTAAATATTCACCTACAACTATGAATAATCTTAAACAGTACCTGCTCTTTATTCTTCACAATGTCTTCATTTTTCTGACCAGGTTGGATGAGGCGTCCGTCGCTCTGCAAAAGGAAAAGAACATGTACAAAGAGATTGAGAACTTCCCCATGTGCTTCAAGGTGGGTTACGATGCTAATCTTATCTAATTATCTCCTAGCAACTTAATCAAGCTTTATTTACTACCACTAGAATACATTTACCAGATGGGCAAATACGATCAATATATCCCAGCAGTGTAAACACAGCACTGTGTCCGTATTAAATACACATATTGAATAAATGTAACGTAGTAAGAGAGTAAACTTATATGTTGCTGTGCGGTTTTCATTCTTCAGAAAACAACTGCTCAAGTGCTGATTCATCTTCATAGAGGGGACTATGTAGCAGCTGATAAGTGTGTCAGAGAAAGTTACAGGTATGTTTAAAAAAAAAAATCACATTACTGCTTTGTTTACCCTGGACATTACCTCACGTTCATGGTGTAACATCTAAAACCTGAGGGTCTTTACATGATGTGTTTCTTGGGTCTCCACCAGTCTGCCCGGTTACAGTGGGAGTGAGGACTCTGTCGCTATGGAGACGCTACTGCAGGGCTACGACGAGCAGGACGAGGATCAGGTCTACCGCGTGTGCAACTCGCCTCTACTGAAATACATGGACAATGACGTGAGTACTGGTGATACACATTACTTAATAAGGGGGCTGAGTTTTCTGTGTGTATAGTCAAAAATGGACTTGGAGATTCTGAACGGATCCAGAGTTTATGATTGTAATTTCTCCTTATCCTGCTTTGTTCATTGTCAGTTGGATGGTAAAATGTTTGACTTCAGTTAATCCCCTGTGGTTCTCATCCTTGCAGCTAAGACACTTTCTTCCTTTTCACACAAAAGTCAGATTTCACAAGGAACCTATAAATACAAATGGTATAATGAGATGCTGTTCTTCCTGTGGAAAAAACCGAGAGATCCACTGTAAGATACAAAGTCATCTTTCCGGACTAGATTTAAATTACAGGAGGACCAGAAACTCTGCTGTAAAACAGACAGTAATTGCGGCTAACGATGTTTGTCTAATTGTATGTAAACAGTCCATATGAGCTATATAGTCAGACACGCTTGTCAATATACTAAACATGGCTGGCCATTGATGGAATTCTCATTTCCTGTGTCCCTAAGTGAAATTGATTTTGATCCAGTATGAACAAGGCTTTAAATATGATTTATTAAGGGTTAAACACTCAAACACATCATAATCTGCTTCATCAGGACTAATGACTTTCTAAAGTTTGTAATTTAAACTCTGACTTCTGCAGAAAATGCGTCATGAAGCTTATTGAGAAAATACATTTTCAGGATCTGATATCTGATGACTCATTTTTTATCCTCACAGTACGCCAAGCTGGCCATTTCCCTGAGGGTTCCCGGAGGCGGGGGAAAGAAGAAGAAGGCTGCCGCTGCGCCACAAGGCGGCGCTAGTGGAGCACCAGCAGCCGCTGATGATGAGGATGATTATGAGGGAGGGCTGTGTTAACCTCCAGAGTGCCCGACTCTACCGTGTACCCTCTGCGAGTTAAAAACCTTGACAAATTCTCCAGCTCTTAAGGCCAAGTATGTGGCTGTTTAATCTTTATTGTGCAAAAAATAAGAAAGAAATTATTTAAAAACAACCGTTACAGTCGGTGTTGCAAAGAGTCCACCCGAGTTTAAGCAGCCTTTTTAAAATGTCTTTGAGGTGGATCCTCTGTGTAATGCAAACTCTTCAATGTTCAATAATGCCTGTCGTATGTAAATGTTATTATTTCTTGTCTCTGTGACGCTGTACATTCTGCGTTATTGTTTGTGAGTAGTCTTAAGATTGATATAGGTATATTACAAATCAGAAATACTCTAAATATCTTGATCAGTGTATAGGTGTTTATTTGTACAGAGTTAAATTATTCAGTATTGGCTGCAGCCTGTGGAAAATGTAACTGGAACAATATGCAATCAGTTTGTTAATGCATGTTTGGAATAATGCAATAGTTCATAATCAAAATCAAATGTATTCATTGGTCAATATCAAGGCTTAAACATGGATTGACACTATAGTCTTCAGCAATAAAGCTTATTCAAGAGAATTAAAGGAAAGAGTAGAATTCCTGACGGCGCAGCTCATAGCCAATTGTTGAAAGGTGTTGTTTTGAAGGTGTGTGTGTTTTTGTCCACCTTAATCCTAAAAATAGTCTTGGCTCCGTCTTTATTTTCAATCTTTCACAGCACAATGCTCCAATTAAAGCACCTAAAACATGACAAAAGGACACTGCAGTGATGTTTTCAATGCATTTTTCCTCATATATGTCCCCTTTAAGGCTGCATTTGTGTTTTTGTGAGTTATCTTATTACTAATTCCTTAAATGTGAGAAGCCTTTAATTAGGGATCATATAATTCACATGCCAGCCAAATTTATTCTGATACCAAAAGGTGATAAAGGGACTGTTTACATTTTTTATTTATGCTGTGGCCCACTTCTTGTATATTCCTGAAAAGCATATCTCCAAACTTCACACATGCATCAATAAACATTTCCATTGTGTGGTATTTTATGGTCTCTGTGCATTTTCTTAAACGAGTTAGCAGAACGATTTTCCACATCAGTGAGACTCACAGCGGCTGCAGATGTCTGGCCTCCGACAGACATGCAATGATTGTGTCGCTTCATAAAACCTATTTATCTTTAATGAGGCTAATGCTCTCTCCCAATATTTAATGCATAATTATACTGTTATTCTGATGATCTGAGATGCATCTGTGCATTAAAAACAATCTCCACTGGACTTGGGTTTACATAAACCTTACAATCTGGGGAAATGAAAATAAACTACTCCTTGATTTTGTGTTTTACCCAAACTGTACCTTAAAGTCACTCAGTATACCACTGCTGATTTGTACAGATACATTTAGAGCTGATGATTCTTTTCTTGAAAGGGAACCATGTATTATACAAAATTAGAAACATAAATTCAAATGTGAACTTACTGAGCAATCGACAAAGCCTCACACACAAGTGAGATGAAGAGCGGGTCTTTAGCTTAGTCTCCAGTAAACCAATCACTGATAGTTGATTCAAAACGTACTCACCATTGATTGTGCCAATGTTGCCACAGACGTCCCGTTCAGTTCTCAATCCCCATATTGCTATGTCTTAGATTTACAGCGATATACAAAGACTGAACAGAAATTATTGTAAATTAAAAGGCTTTGAGATAATTACTTTTGAGTTGATGCAGGTGTTCTAACAAGAAATGTGGCTTTAAACCACATCAAAAGTACTTTGAAATGGATTTAACGCCATTAAAGTCTATCAAACACAACGTTACTTAGTTTTAATATCATGGATTTTCCCAGGTTTTAAAATTAAGGGAAGCCTTTTCTATAAATGTCAGTAAACATTGTGTCGATGCACATACTCGCAGTCCTTTCGCACAAGCAAACAGCATCTGAATTCAAAACTCGACACCTTTCCAGATGTTTTATTCGCAGATCTTTGGACCTCTATCATACCTTAACATCGCTTTAAACACACGGGTACATTTTCACATTTCATTCCACCTCGACCTGTCCCCCGGTAACTTGTATGTATGTACATGTAATGAAAATTAGTCATGGCAATAATGAAGTTTTTCTATCATGCTACAATGTCCTCTAATGCATAGTTTGGACCAAAGGGCTTCGTGTCTCAGCCCTTCACGTGAGGAGTCTTTTTTTTTCTTCTGTTCGTGTTTTTCCTTGATGACTGAACGCGCCACAGTGTTCATGAGTATGAATGTTTAAAAACAGCGAGAGGTTCACAAGTGTTGTGTAGGAATCTTCCACCTAATGCACGTTACCCTGATTCAGAAACAGCCCTCTGCTCGTCTCTAGTGTCGCCAACCTGTAGATGGTTCAGAACATTTAGGATTGGCAATAAATCTCTGTGAGGAAAACAATTTACTTTCTAAATACAGCCTTTAAAATGTTTCCCTGTGCAGTAAACATACTCAGTCCATCTCAACAATATCCACACTACATTTCATGCCATTTAAATACTTCTCTTCTTTTTCTACAATCTTTAAGATCCATCAACGCCTACATATTGTAACATAAAACTCATACGATGAATATCTGTGAAACAGCTCTTCCTGAGAAAGATATGTTGATAACAGTTCTTATCACACAAACAAAATAAGGCAATTAAACATTGTCTGATAATGTTTCGCAATGCTTTGTGTCTTTCAGGAGGCTCCCGTGTGGCCTCTGACCTTTAACTAAATAAAAAAAAGGTCTTAATGTTCATGTTTCTTAGTCAGACCCGGCCCTTTTTCTCTTCGTCCACGTCCTTCAAAATCTTGGAGGAACTCAATATTGCACAGTCCCACAGTCCAAGCGTTTCAGTTGGGAGAAGATATGAGATTGTGCTCATGTGGTCACTATTGTGCATTTGTAAATGGGAAGCCCTTAAAGATTAATGCAGCCAGTTTCTCTCCGCCTACTGTGCGACTGTGAAAATGTTGAGGCAGGCATGAAGAGCGATGAGGGTAATTTGTGTTTAAAAACCTTTATATTAGCTTTAAGATTTTTTATAACTTAGGAAAATTGTATTAAAAGAGTTCTCCGTCTCCAACCGGCTGTTCATTATATCCTCTGGATGCCAAACAGAGCCAGAGATAAATACAGCACCGGCAAATCTGTCCTCAATAATTTTTTAGCGGTAACTTGTATATAATACTAGTTTAGAACCCAAACAAGTGTTTTAGTGTGGAGCCAAAACTGTATTTCAGCCGTAGGAGCTCAGTGGAAGAGGACAGGGTTGGTCCTTGGCTGACTTTGAGCTCCCTCAGAAGGCGAAAATAGCTGCTCACGTAAACTTCATCCATTAACGTCCCCTCGCTGAGATTCACTCAGTTTTCTCTCTGGTCCACTTGATCATAGTCTCTGGAGAGCGGTAGAGGAAGATGAGTTTGGCGTACATGTCCTCCTCCAGGTCCAGCTCCCCCGTCTCTCGCACCAGGAAGATGTCCGTGCACAGCTTGAGGATGCGGTCTACGTTGGGCAGCTCCTCGAACATGATGGTGTGAGAGATGCCGCTGAAGAACTCGCGCACAAACTTGCCAATGACCAGAACCACAGAGGCATACAGGCCCATGATCCTGGACAGGAAAGAGAGGAAGGAAATTAGATGAAATGGAGAATATGGCTTTACCTGGAGCCACATTATCCAGAGAGGTCTCCTCCTCACCCAAACAAACAGAACGGGTTATTTAAACCAATAAAACCACAAAAAAGTTTTTCTCCAAAATAGTTTTGCAGTGTGCTTCAACTGGATAAAAAGTACATTTATGACAGAAAATCATCACACTGACTCATGCAAACAGAGGGGGTGGCAGCATTTAAGGTGACCGAAGAAAACACTCCTGCGTTTAAAAAATATTGGAACATTTAGGATATAAATAAAGTACACAGCTCAACAAAATCGATACCATTGGTCGAGTTGTTTATAGACATTTCTAAGGGGAAAAAGGGACATATTTGTCCTTTAAATGTAGAAGTTACTAAAAAAACTTTGCAGGGTCTCAAGATGCTAAATCCCCTTGTAATCAAAAGCAACTTCAGTTAAAATCAACAGACCTTTATATTCTAACTAGTTGTACAGCTTTAGAAAATGAGCTAAATGTTTTTCATAGTAGATACAGATACTGTATATGTCACAGATATTTCCCCTCATACCCGTATCCAGCCAGAAAGCCCAGGCTGGGGGGGCTGACTTGGTCGCTGAACACGTAGAGATCCAGGCCGGTTTCATTCTTGGTCTGGTTTCTCTTCGGGATCGGGCCGGGCTGCATCTGGTTGACGATCCACCACTCATGGATCTGTTCCGTAAAGTTCGCCGTTCGCTTCAACGTCAGGCTTATGTTCAACATCTTTTGATCTGCAGTAACGCAATAAGAATAAAACCTATTATTACCATTATTCTGATAGCAAAGGCTTTACCTTCTAGAAGCATTTCTCCCTTTCTAGTACTTATATTCCTACAAGACCTCGAGGCTCTTAAGTGTCTTTTCGTCACCAAATAAAGTGTAAACTATGCAAAATGTCTTATTCAGTCCCATCCACACAGTGATCAAGTTGTTCACCGTCATAAAGATGATCCACAGACTTGGCATCCGAGTCAGAGGGGGCTCGAATGAAACGAGGGAAGATTTCTTTGAGGATCCTGCAGAGGAAGAGAGGCCGGTTTACTGCAAACTGTTTTATGCTCCTCAGTTTTTCAATATGTCAGAGTAACCTGAACTGCCAATTTAAATGACGACAAAGTGAGTAGCTCATCTGTTCAGCTCCTGATCATCGCAGTGACAAAGTGCTGAGAGAAGCTGATAAACTTACACTTGTGAAGTGGTTCCGGTCCCATTCAGGATCTCTATGAGCTCCTTCTTTGTCTCCGAGTCGAGAGCAGTCACTCGTTTTCCCGACGCTATTTCAGCCTTGGCACCAAAAGTGAGGTTTCTGAGAGCACGAAAGGAAAAAACAAAGAAAATGTTTTGACTGATCGTATTAACCTCCAGCTCTTTGTGAGTCCTGCTTTTTATTTTTAAATCTGTTTCGTAGGTCATTTTTAACCCTACTATCATCGACTTGTAAAGCACCTTGAGAGGAAGTTGATTTTAAAGTGCAATACAAATGAAATGTATTATTGTCATACACCAGTTGTGCAAGCAGACAGAATCAATCAGAATCAAAGACCTTTATTAGTCCCACAGCGGGGACATTTACAGTGTTAGATATAAGAGTTAAAAAAAGAGACATGAAATAATAAAAAGAGTAAAGCACACATTAGTAATGAAATAAAAATAAAGACAAATAAGTACACAACCATTGCTAAAACACGAGTGACATAGATGGCATTGAAGTATTGTCACCTTAAAAGAATATTAGTTGGGACATTTATAAAAAGAAGAATTTGATTAAAGCGCCGTTCAAATTGTAGAAAGCAGCAACACAATTTCACGACTAGAAAAGTAGGATTTTTCATATTCCTGCAGGACCTTTTTTTAGTGCATGTATGTGTGGCTGTTTATTGAAAATGTCTTGCCATTAAATATGTAGTCATCTATTTTAAATCCAAGACTTTGGATGATTTAGAATGAAGTGTTGAAAGTTCTTTGTAATATTTTATGATGACACCCAAAATAAAAAAAGCTAAAGGAAGCCATAAATGTTATTTATGGTGCTGTTAGATTGCTGTGTTGTTGTTTCCATAAATGTTGCCTTTACAGCACTGGAATGATTGGAAATGTTTGGTTTGAACTGGTTGTAAACAATCCTACGCAGCCCCCACTGTAATGTCATTCTAAAAACAGTATCATCACATATGTAGATACAAGCATGCATGACGAACGGACAACACGTGGAAGGGATATCCGCTGCGTACCTTTGCACGGACCAGGCCACGGTGATGGGGAACTCCTCGTCGCTGTTCAGCATTTCGATCAGGTTTTTCCTGCTGGGCGGGCTGATGGTCCACAGAGAGTTGGAGCTGCCTTTCAGCTCTGCGATGATCAGGTCGTCCTTGCTGTAGCTCTCCAGCCACTGCAAGGCGTCCTGATAACCACAGCATAAACAATATTAAAGTGTGTAGAATTATTAGCCAACACAGCGGTGTGACTCTAAGCAGGGAATAACTGGAAGTGGAACCTCTCAATGAAGAAGAATTTCACCAGCTTTTGAGTGGATTGTTATTAATAATCAATGAATCATTTACATGATTGAGCATAAATGCAGAGGATTTTACAACATTACAAACAGAACTGACATCCATCCTTGTTTCTGTTTTATATTTCTCATACTCACATCGTTTTTCTTGTATCTCTGAAGAAACTTGTTATACTGGACTGTTGACACATTCTGCAGTTGTTTTTGCTGAGCGCTCATGGTGAAGATGGGCTGTGAGAAGAGGAAGTGTTTGTTTATTTAAGTAATTACACTCTGTCTCCAAAAAAACACAATCAAACATTAAATGCTGCAGTTCGATTATTCTCCCTCTCTAGAAAAACATAATCTTAATCCTCTGGCTGCTCTCTCCCAGACATCACAAATCAAAAAGTGACAAGCCATTTAAATAAGGACCGGGCCTTTGAATCAATCACAGATCTTTTTACTCCCTGTAGGTCTACTTGAACTCTACTCAAATGATGCAGGATTTCATGTCATTACAAAAGGACTTGGCTTTGATGGGAGTTTTATCAGTAAAGCAATGTGCAGGATTGTTAAGCCTCAGATTACTTGATGAAATAAACGTTGTGCACACCTGAAAGCCAGCCAGCGTGATCGAAAACGACACGTCCAGCGGCGTGTTGACCACTCCAGCCACGGACTTGACGAGGGACATGAAGAGGAGCGGGAACCACACGATGCAGATCAGCAGCACCACAATCATCCCCCCCATCCCGTACTTCACCACCTTCTTCTTCTTCTGGCCTCGCGGCTGGGGGTACCTCTGCGGACGCAGGCAGAAACAGGACATTAAGATGTGTGTTCCTGTAGTATTTCCTCAATACTAGAGTGCATTGTTATACTATTTTTCAGTCTGCTGGCTTTAGGATTTAGAGAAAGACAAGAGTCTCATTAAAAAGAAAGAAGGTTAGAGGCCCTGTTATGCTTTTGAGGGTTTTCCTTTTCCTTTAATGTGTTATTTAGGTGTTTTTGTTCAAGTAAATGGTCTGCAAACGCTAAAATCCCACAAAAATAACAATAGATCCACCTTCAAAAGGAACATTTCAGCATGGATTCCTACATGACAGACTCTGGCTCTGAAGTGAGTCTCTCTCACACACTGATGGCACAATGATAAACACCTTCTCAGACTCTCTCCAGCACTTCAGTATGAAGATGTGAGCGTAGATGTCCTCCACACAGATCCAGCTGGACAGAGACAGCGAGGTGTCCGTCCAAACCCAGTCCATCACCGCCCGCAGCTCTGTCAGGAACGGTACCAGACGGAAACTACACACAACAGTTAGTTATTCTGGGAACATATATATGAGGTAAAAAAGTATGATTCAATATCTTAATACAGAAAAATCACTTTCAGAAATATGTTCATTGTGTACAAGAGAAGAACGGGCCTAATAATATAAGCTCTGGTGTTTGTTGTTCATGTTTATTTATATTTATTTTAGAAATAAAAGTCTCCTGTGGGTTTGTGAACAACTATATTCTATTAAAAACAGTAATAAAAAGAAGCCATTTGGTGGCCACTCATTTGTTTTTTACTAGATTACTTAAATAAAATAAAATAAATAAAATAATAAATAAATAAATAAATAAATAAATAAATAAATAAATAAATAAATAAAATAAATAGAATAAAATAAATAAAATAAAATAAAATAAATAAAATAAAATAAATAAAATAAAATAAAATAAATAGAATTGCATAGCCAGATATCTGTAGTATTCATTAAACCCCCCCAAAATAATATATTGAACTGAAGACAACTTATTTTAACCTATAGAGGTAGATAATACTCTAGTTACTAAAGGTGTAGTTTGTAAATGTGAAATTCAGTTAATCAATACATATTAAATAATAATGGCATGACGAGGGTTTTAGCTAATGACTATTTTCCTAATTAATTAAGATTTAGTCTATAAAATGTGTAGAGAACTCTCTGGAAAGTCTATAAATATTTATTTTTTATTTGATCTACTTACCAAAACCGAAAGATACACAATTGATTATGATATTAAATATTCCAAAAAGGAATATTCGACGTCATACTTTTATCTTATTTTATTTATCTCTAAATTGGAGCAACTGCTACAAAATGCATTTTCCCACAGAGATATATAAAGAATGTCTGATTCTGAAAAGCAGATTTAAGAAGCAGGAAAAGCATTATTTGTTTTTGCTTAACAAATAATGTTAACCTGACCTATCATTTCAGCACTAGATGTTACAGAAAGGACCTGAATACTAACGCTTAACTTAACAATAACAAATGTTGATTTCTCTTCTAGGTAAATGGTTTCCCCGTTCTGAAACAGGAAGCCTCAGGTGTAATCTTGTGTGTCTCTTTTCTATTCCTGTAGCAGCAGCAGCAGCGTGATGTCATGACCGGAGCCTTGGCCCTGTTTGCCCAGCTGGAAGAAATGAGATTCTCCCAGATGAACTCACCCTTGAAACAGGAAGAGGTTGACATAATTGTAGCTCTTGGTGAGGAAGTTTCCCAACACGCGGGTGGGATAACCACAGCGGATCTGATAGGCTGAAAGCCCGAAGTAGATGCACTTGACAAAATACCACATCTGAGCGACCTTGTTCTCGTTGAAACGCCTAAGAGGGGAACACAAGAGAGACAGGTTGTGAAAAAGAACGATGAAGTAGTTTTGTTTTGTTCATTTCTTTTTAGGCACCACAATCCCAATATGCAGTTGCATTTTAATAATACTAACTTGAGTGCAATGGGAAAAAAGTCTTTAGAGATATGAAATGTTCATGGAATACATCTTTTAATAATGTTTTAACTTATTTGAAAAGACAGAAAACAGAGCTAAAAAACATACACCAAAGACTCTAACCCCTATTTTAGAGAGAAAGTTAACCCGCAAATAAAAAATGGTTATAGTTTGTTTAAAACAACATAGTTCGTACATGAAACTGCTCACAACGAGGTCTGTGGATCTTCAATAACTAGGATATGATTATTTGAATCGAGACATACTGTAGCTGTTGAGTTTTGAAAGAAATATATATATTTTGCACTTCAAATCAAATGCTATCTAGTTCAGTTATATTAGAGAGGACACACATCTCTACGGCCAAAAACACGACTAAAACTGAAACAATCTAGACTGATAAACATCACTCAATGTAAGAGGAGAAACTATGGATTTTGGGTTGAACTGACCCTCTATCAGGAAGCTTAATGACCTTAGGCTGAATAAAGAACAAGTCTTATTGGACATTATGATTGAGTCCTTACTTTTCAGTGACTCCTGGCAGGATGAAGAACATCCAGAAGTGGATCCCAAAGACCAGGATGACCTGGAAGATGACTTTTCCCACGACAGACTTCCTGAGGTAGAGGGCCCGGTCCACCACCATGGTGCCAAACTGGATCAGCACCATGACCAGGAAGGGTCCCGGCACCTGATCCTCCGACAGCGATGACGTGATGTCTGCAGCCGAGTGTTTCTACAAGGGAAGAAAATAAACGTTAACTTTGTCAGAAGTGATTTTGATTCTGGGTCTAAATGTTATTTTTAAACCTACACCAAACGCCCAGAAGCCAAACACGATGATGATGAAGTCGACGGTGTCAGCGAGGAACATCAGCACGTAGACGTCTGTGACCGCGCTGTACTCCGGGTGGACCAGGTTGTAGAAGAACTGCCTCATGGGAAGGTAGATCTCCAGGAACCTGAGAAAAAAAACAAACAATAAGCTTCGTTAGTTACCTGTTCTTGAGAAATGTATTTTTAAAAGCCACTAACACACTTTTAAAAATAATTACACTTAAGTAAAATCATCCCATGCATGTTTTTTGGAGTTGTTTTATATCGTCTAATGACACTACTTAGGAGTAGTAGGACGGCTAAAGTTGTTTACCTACTCCACTTGAGAAGGTTTCTTTTACACATGCAAACCAAAGTATATATTTATGTAGTCTAATGCTCTTCATGGGGTCCGGGGGTTCATCTGGCTATTAGGATTACCTGGCACACACTTCTAATACACTGCCTGGCCAAAACAAAAGGACACACACTCTAATATTTCGTTGGACCGCCTTTAGCTTTGATTACGGCACGCATTCGAGGTGGCATCGTTTCCACGAGCTTCTGCAACGTCACAACATTTATTTCTGTCTTGCATTAATTTTCTTTTGATATTTTATTGATGACAGGAGATTCACAAAGTCTTCTCCAGCACATCCCAAAGATTCTCAATCGGGTTCAGGTCTGGACTCTGTGGGGGCCAATCCATGTGTGAAAATGATGTCTCATGCTCCCTGAACCACTCTTTAACAATCTGAGCCCGATGGATCCTGGCATTGTCATCTTGGAACATGCCCATGCCATCAGGGGAGAAAAAATCCATTGATGGAATAACCTGGTCGTTCAGTATGTTCAGGTATTCAGCTGACCTCATTCTTTGGGCACATTGCTGAACCTAGACCAGACCAACTGCAGCAACCCCAGATCATAGCACTGCCCCCCACAGGCTTGTGACCTTTGTTTTTGGCCAGGCAGTGTATAAGGTGACATGGGATTTATCATTATAAAATACAGGTTCAAACCATTCTGCAGTTTAAGAGCCTGGCATGAATCTGACATACTATTCTAAGGCTCTTTTCTCAAGGCTAAGGAAGATATGACTGAAAGAGGCGATATTATGAGCAAATTGTTCAGCAGGGACTTGTTTCTTCATCCCTTACTTAAACAATAAAACAGTCCATCTGTCAGTCTGTCAGCGTGGGATTGTAAGTGACTGTATTTGGTCTCGAGCTTCAAAAAGCCTTCTAAACGCACAGCTGTTTTACAATGGAAACTTTGAATTAGGAAAAGGCTATTTGTGGTTATTTAATTGCATTTGTGTTTGTTTGTATTTTATGACCAATTCTGTCTGACGTTGTTTGTCTGCAACTCGTTGTTTTATAAAATGTTAACGATTGACTAAATTACCATTCTCTTTGTGTTTCAGTTACAGCTGTGGACGTAATATCTCAGAAACCACTTGTTCCACGGTGATTAAATCAAACCAGTAACATGTTTTGACTGTCTGGTGCAGCACTTACAAAAATTACACTGACTGGCCAAACGGGAAAGCGGTAATTAAAGGTCTAAATTTAGACCTTTGAAAGGTTTCAGCTGCTGTATGTCACTGATATAATTTTCCATTATTCCTTTTGAGTATTTGCTGAGCACAGTTCTCATCAAAGCCCTCATAAAGTTACACGCTTTCTTGTATAATCACGTGTGTTGGCCAGTAAGCAGCCGTGGACAACAAAACACCACCCTTATGAGCCAGCTGTGCTTCACCGTACCGCTTAATGATGAAGGCTTTCCCCTTGAGGAGCTGCTCCCTCAGCTTCTCCATGATCATCTGTTTTCGGGTCTTCTGATGGACGCTGGCCTCGCTGCCGTCCTTGTGGCTGCTGTGGTGGGAAGTGGTACTTCCTGTGGAAACAATTTACATTTCCAGCTGCAAATGAAACGTGACGAGGCGCTGATAAAGAGATGAGATCCACAAAAACAAAGACTCACTTCAGGGGTGAAGGCTAGACAACACAAGCCTTGTTTTTGTAGTAAGAGCTCAAAGGATTCCTTCTCTTTATTATTTTTTCCGGGATAATATTTTAAAAAGAGGAATGGCTATGGGCTTTTTTGGGGGGAAGAGTGTGGGTGGTCCTACTCATGTTTTAAAACAGTTGTCTAGTTCAATGGCTCTCAACATCGTCAAGTCGCATTGATCGCTCCTAAACTGTCTTAAGATACATCTTTAAATGGTAAATTATCAAACTCACACTCACACTCACACACACACCGTTGGCCATCCGGGGCAATTTGAATTTCAGTATCTTGCCTAATGACAGTTTGACAATGTTGACCACAGGGCCAGGGATTGAACCAAAACCCTCTAATTGATGGACAACCATCTGTTAACTAAATTTGAGCTATTTTATATCTTTTAGCATATGCATATACAGGCTAATCTAAATCAAACCATACACTTTATACCTATATCTACAAAATATAGTCAAATAAATGAACCAGTGTCCACAGAGGCCACGGAGTGATTATTCAATGTCCTGCTAAGCTTGTTTTGACTAAAATACCATCGAAATGACTCATCTTTAGTCATTGTCGATCCATCTTATTCAATCTTCAATTAAACCTTTAGTTTGAACTGGATAACACTGAAGCTGGAACCAATTTTCCATCACACCATCTACTTCCTGAGCCACACAATTGGCACTATACTCTGGGAAGTGGTTTATTGCTCTTTGGTTTCTTAACATTTCGGCAACTGATTACTAAAAGCTGAGCATACATGGCATTAATACTATGGGCGATGTAATCTAAAAACCTATTTTGTCCCAAACCCCGGCTCAAGAACCAATAGTTTAGTTAGGGGCTCCTCACCTCTCTTGGACCTCGCAGTGGAGTGGAGGGATCGGTGAGAAATGTGCGAGCCTCCACTGGAGCTCTTGCGCCGCTGGTAGGTCTGCTGCTGCGGGTACTGCACCCGGACGTGACCTGAATCGATGGAGGTGCCAAAGTTTAAGGAACTCAAGGTGTGAGTGGAGCCTCTCTCACTCACCAGGGAGGAGGCTTGTTCAGACCCCTTCTCACTCTCCTCCAATTTGCTCTTTCCCTCGTCCTCTGACTCGCTCTGACGGGAGGGCGCTCTCCTCTCTTTGGAGTCGTCCTCGTCCCACAGACCGTGACACTGGAAAAGAAAAGAAGAGGAAGAATTCAGGGATTAACAAAAGCTGTATCATATTTTCACACAGAATACTTGAGAGTCTGCTGAAGGGAGTATAGTTGCATTCAGGTTAGTATTGTCCAAATATTTATTTGGCAGGAACCTTCAGGATGGATCTGTGGAAGAAGAGAGCCAGTAACTGGACCAGGTCGTAGTGGACGTATCCTTCCTTCTTCTCCACTCCTATGATGTTGGGAGGGTGATAAGGTTTGCCCTTATCCAATACCAGGTTCTGGTTGAAGGGGAAGAAGCCAAACTGGAAGAAGTACTTGACGACGATGGTGACCTGGTGGGAGAAAAAAACGTCAGGATGATGGCACAGTTTCATGAATCATTCATATGTTGATGCTTGAGAAATATTTTCACCAACTTTAGGAAAATAACTTTGTAAACAACTGCAGATTTGACTTAAATGTATTGGACGTCTTTCTTTCTTTTTGTACCTCAGTATAGACAATGGCAGTCATCCAGTAGCGCTTGCTGGGCCGTGGCACGGACAGCATGGCCCAGAGGAAGATGGTGGTGGGGAGGACGAGGGTGGCGCAGTTGGCCGACACCATGTGGTTGATGATGATGACCAGGTAGCACACCATCTCTGAATGCGCCACCAGCATGTTGTAAAGGGCGTAGCACAGCTGCAGGATCAGAGGCTGCTTCAGGTAGAACCTGTCCGACTGCTCCAGCTCCTCATCGTAAAACATCCTGGACAAAACGAGACGGATTGATTCAGTGTTCCATTATTTTGTAGATTCGTAAACATTATAGAAACCTAAATGATTTTCAACATTGTTCAGTCACTTTCAATTTGCAGAATGTTTTTGATTCACAAAAATAACTGCACGTATGAATGGGTTACTGAATGGGTCTGTCAGGCACAGGACAAGGGGTGTATGGGATTGTGGGGACTTGACACAAATACAATTTCAAAGAGATATGAAGCGAGTGTGGCAAATTCTATTTCAAAAAGATGCAAAGAAGTCTACAAAGAAGTGCATGATGACCAAAAAATAACCTCAGAGAGACTTAAAACTACTATAAAGAGACACAAATGAACCCAGATAGACCAGAGGGAGATGCAAAAGTTACTGAACAACAAACAAGAAATGCAAAACAACCACAAGGGAATGCAAGTTGACACGATACCGCCATACAGATGCACAAAATGACCACAAATCATCTATAAAGATGTGCAAAATCAACAATATAATATGCAAATCACAACAAAGACCTGCAAAAAATATATCTACAGGCTGAAGTAAATCATTTGTTTCCGGTGACTCTTCATGCTAAAAGGCTTTAGTTTTTTGACTCACTTGTTGAGCAGCAGTTCGCTGGCGGTCAGCTCAGTGGTCATGGAGGGCAGCATGAGGTCGGACCTGCTGTCGGAGCGGCTGTCGGAGGTCATCAACATCCGCCCCCTCTTCCTGTCCATGTCGCTGTCATCGTCGCTCAGCTCCAGGCGGTCGAAGCTGACGGCCTTGCTGTAGCTCGGAGGAACGTCAGCGTCGGACGTTTTGGAAGCGTCTGTATCAGGAGTGTAAATCAGCCCGACTCTCCCCTCTGAGGGCGTGAAGTCCGGCTGTCCTCCCCCCTCCTCACTGTCAGTGGTGAAGACCTTCTCCTGGGCAGACTCTGTCTCCTCCACCCTGAGCGAGGGGCCCTCATCTGGGCCGAAGGAGTCCGAGGGGCCCTCACCTGGGCCGAAGGAGTCCGAGGGGCCCTCACCCGGGCCGAAGGAGTCCCAGGGCGCCTCATCCCTCTCGTCATTCTCCTGCTCCTTTGGTACCTCTATGCCTTCCTCACCTTCTTCAGCCTCACCCTCCACCTCCTTCTCCCCTTGGTCCCTGGGATCTGCATCACTCCATCCACCGCCCTCGGCCCCCTCACTCTCGTCCAGCTGTTGAGATTCCCAGGGAACCGCCTGCTGTTTGTCTTCCCATTGATCGTGCTCATCCTCCACTTCTTCTATGGTGTCCGTGGTGCCCTGTCTGGAGTAGAGCGTCACAACCTGGGTCGCTTCACTGCAGGCGGGAAAAAAACAGCAGGCAATAATGTTAATCTGTGATAAGGCCTATATGTTAACATGGACTTTACAGGGAATAAAATGTCTCAAATAAAATCAGTGTATCGATTTATCAACCCGTATTTATTGAAGCACTGTTTCTCTTACCATCCATTTGTTTTGCAGGAACTGGATTATTTTTTTAACACTATACCTTACCCATGGATAAGGACATGTTTTTCATTTAAATAATAATGAATTCAGATAATAAACAACTTATAAGACACTAACAGGTGATTTTAAACAGATATAATAAATTGTGTATACAGTATTTGTCAACACGCAAAACATCTGTTCAACGGCTTAAACTACATTTTTATTGAATTAACTGGAAACAAAAGATGTATTGTATGTCTATACGAACACTTCAACAAGAAGAGTGTGTTTATTACAACCCTGAGGAGCAGCAGATCATACGTTGTAAAATTGCTTTTCATATCGGTGAATGTTACTGGGGTAGAAATCTTGTTATCTTTGAGTTCTTTACAGAATGCAATAACCAAAATGGAAATGCAATGATACAGCTGAAGTGATAGAACATGATTGATGTCAGTGACGATGAGAACACAGGTGTGCTTGTGGGGGATGCAGAGGCCAGGCACCTGGACATGAAGCTGCTACAGCTGTCCATGGATGAGGTGGAAACGTCCAGGCCGTACATCTTACGCAGTTTGGGCCGGGCGCGCTCGCTGGTTTTGGGAATGCATTCTGGCATCCCATCCAGGTCTTCCAGGGTGGATTGGCGGGAAAACAGAGTGGTGGCCTCGGTGTAACCGCTGAGAGGTGGTGAGAGTGACAGATGATGATTAGGGATGAGGGGAATGAGATGGGATCTTTGTGAGGTTGAACACAGACAGGGGATAAAAAAGCATGTAATCCAACCTTTACATGAACTAAAAACGTATTCAAACCCTCATGACCATAAACAATGAGAGAATGAGGATGAAATGGTTCAACTATGCGTAATAGAACATACCCAATGCTATCAATGGCTGCTTTAAAGGATCGGTTCATCCAAAAGGCAGAAAACAATCACCCTGACTCACTTACCTTAGGGGTATCTAGACATGGAGAGAGTTTTAGTTTCATAGGGCTCAAAACATCTGTCTTACAAATTCCAAGAAGGGATTTAAACGGAATATTATCTGTGATGCTCACAACTTTGATAAAGACACTTTAAAAAAGGTATTCTTTTTTTCAAAAACCTGGACAAACGGAACAAAACAATTTGCATGTCTAGATAAAATAAGGAAAACATTTATTGGTAATACCGATACCAAAAATAAATCTACACGTGGAACTACAAGTTTTACAGAAAATCTAGAAATGATGTTTGATTTCTTCCTGACAAATCATCGATCCGAGCGATTGTGATGCAGGAACACTGTAACACATCTTTACCAATGCATATGTGGACAAAGCATAACAATGTACCAACCTTAAATATATGACATTACAACCCAGTCATAATTAAATACATATATTTGTTAGATTTTAATGCAATTGTGTTCAAGTATGTGGCTTTAAATTGCTTGTTTCGTGTTAAATTAACATTAAGATGTGAAAAGTCTCATTCCTGTGAAGAGTAAACGTCCTGCCTAAAATGGAGGCAGAAAGTCCCTGAAACATTGACTCCTTTGGTCTCTCATGTTGCATGGCTTTGACCAGTGTACCTGGAGATGCTGTCTCTGGAGGCCGTGGAGTCCTGGCTCTCCATCGGGTTAGGTCTTCTCCTTCTCTGGAGCCTGTTGGAGCCCGAGGCCGAGTCGTCCTCACTCAGCTGATCCATGCTGGCCTGACGGGACATGTTGAGCTTCATGGCCTTCTGGTAGAGGACGTGGATGCTCTCTTTGGACGGCACGTTACCCTGGTGGAAGAGAAGATAATCATTCACTGGTCCTCTTAAAAAGGTACAATATGCATTCATCAGCCACTAGGGGTCTCTTAATCAAAACAATATCAACCTTTGGTGGCATCATGAGGTGGAGTGGGATCATGGGAGATGTTGATTTCACCACAATTGCCATCATTTCATTTAACTTTTCTCATGTTTCTTTGAGAAAACATAGGATCGAAAGGGTGCAAGGTTTCCACTAACATTTGCTCAGCTTGGCTGCTACTAACGTTTGTTACAGCTGGTGTCTCTGATTACGTAAGACCTAGATATCTGATGACTAAAATTCTTTATGTGTTTAAGGTATATATTTAAAACATTTAGAAATATGTACAAGTGTTTATAAAATTGTATTGTATGTATCGTTATATATTTTTACCTTTAAAACCATTGATATAGTCTATAAACTGTTGAATAAAAGAAGAATATATTGCATTTAAACGTACCTTTTTGACCTCTCTGGTTAGCATACAGCGCTCTATCCGCAGCACCGTGGAGATGTCGATGTACTCTCTGCACATGTCGTTCATCCACTTAGTGAAGCTGTCCACCGTCGTCTGGAAGAGCACCCAGGTGAACTTCAGGATGTTGAACACTCGCTTGATGATGTTGTCTGAGGGGAGGAAACGAGACACAAAACAGTTGCATTGATAAAACTTCTTGAGCTGCAAGACAGAGGTGGCTCTTCAAGATGAAGTATTTTGACGATTGAACACCACACAATCAAGTTAATTTTGAACAAAAACCAACCTGGACCACTTGACTTTTCCTCTTCTCGTTTGTCTTGCCCATCTGAGAGCTCACCCAGATCTACGGTCACATGACCTGCTGAAGTACAGGAAAGACAAACAGTTACGGTTCAAAGAACGTGAATTTCCTTCTAACTTTGAAGTCTGTTTAATGTGAGGTTTTTTCTCCATAACTTGCTTACCATCTTTCTTGCTTTTTTTACGTCTGACTCCTTTTGTGTATTTTTTCCAAAATTTGCGCTTCTCTTTGCCTCGTGCTCTTAGAGCAGCTTTGGGGTCTGTGATCCAGGCGTGATAAAGAAACTGGAGAGCAGAGAGGATTAATGAGAGGAGGTCCAGAAGATGATCAATCAAATGTCAAAGCATCAACAAATAGAAGTAAGACTTAACACAAACAAACCTTAACTTTTTTTCAAAGACACATTACATAACTTCTTAATATATATCTCATGAATGCAATGCTTCTCAGCAGCGGGGACTTGCAATGCTTCCTTAAACGCTACAATGAATACCTTATTCTAAATCGGTCTATTCAAAGGTGCACTATGAAACTTAATAAAACAACTAAGGCCTAATAGTGGTTGTGATCTACTGAACATATCAAGCAGGTTTTTTAATTCCACAGTCTTAAAATGCTTAGTGATTACACTGAATCATGCACAAACGGTAGCAAAACACAAAAATTGTCTTACGTCAGGGATCAGGCCCGACTGCTAGCACTAGTATTGTCTTTTTAACCTTCAAACAGTTCGTTTTTAAAGCAGAAAACCATATCAAAAAAGGCCAAAATAGACAGGAAACATTGAACACAACCAATACCACGTCAGAACAAAGCTCCAGTCCTTGCATCACAATCACAACAGCATACAAAAGAGCAAAGCTCAAAGCATTTCCATTCCAGTTTATGTTTGATTGATTTAAGCCAAATTAGTGCTTGATTGTGAAATTCAAATCACTGTTCACTGTTGTGTGTACAAATCTGTTTAGGTTATTTCTGTTCAAAAAGATCACCAAACATGAGCTGGAAAGGCAGTTTTGTTGCATTAGTTGTTAAGATGTTCATACTGAGAGCAAGTGTTGTTACTTAGTAGTGATTGTTAGTACCTTGCCTGCCTTGCCTACATACTGCAGGATGGTTTTAGGCAGCTTAATGATAGACTTGGGTAAAGCTATAACAGCAGAGACAAACTTCCCAATAGCTCGCTACAGAGAGAAAACAGAGTGGGAGGGGGTTAGTACAACTTAAACATCAGAGGTTACATGTGTTAGGACACAGTGGAGGAAACATCACGCTGTATCCAGGATGCTCTGCAGATTCTAGAAACGCATGAATAGTCTAGCATGTAATATTTCAATCAGCATTACACTAGTGAAATCAAACGTCAGATTCTGTCAGGGGTGGAAAGTAATTAACTTTCTTCTTTTTCATTACATTTCGCAGGGAAATATTCTAAATGGGAGACGGACTGTACTTATATAGCGCTTTCCGACCCCTTAAAGTGCTTTACATACACGAGTCATTCACCCATTCACACCTCATTCATGCAGTACCACTTGCTCCAGGGATACATGTACATTCACACACCAAGGGTCAAGTATTTTGCCCAAGCATACATCGAAATGTTGACTGCACGGGCTGTGCTTTTTAAAGAACAAGATACTATTCAGATTATAGAACTGTATTTCAAAGCGATTCGTCCACTTGGAACAGCGACAGAAGTGAAATGTTGGTAACACTTGTCATTAAACAATAACTGCAGAATAAGTCACTTCACTTTGATTCATTTTTGATACGTAAATTGAAATGAGGATATTTTGTCTGTTATATGGGCTTTTACTTAATACAGGTTCAGATTACTTTGCCCCACTGACTACAGCGAATGTAACAGTAAGAAGTGTACTATTTCCGTATTTCAATGTGCAACAGAACTTAAGTAAGCATATTTTGTTACGATTTAGATCATAAAATCCTCATTAATATTAAAAACATGTAATCAATCCATGAAATAAGAGTGACTGAAACAGAATAACAATCTTGTTTCACACCAGTGATGTGAGGTCAGGGGAGAACTGTCATACTAAAATAAAAAATTGTTGCAAAAAGTGATTAAATGAATATTGTATGAAAGATATTTCCACCAATCTTTGCTTCACAAACCATTTTTGTATAATTACGATGTTTTTTGAATTCAAAATAGCCACATGTTGAGGAAGGCGACCAGCTCAGCCTCCCCTCTGACTGAAACTGTATTTAAGCTAGCTCTATCTGGTTCATATGTAAACATGGCTCTGATACTAGCCAGTGCCTCCCCATCCACTGACCTCACAGCACCCCACTGTTCCACACGGATGTATAAAATGAACCACTTCTAGAAGTCACCTGAAACGCAGACTTCTTTGGCTGATCGTCCTCCTTTTTCTCCTCCTCCTCCTCTTCCTCTTCACTGTCAGTTTCAAACAAGTAATAGTCTCCACTTCTAACCACTGAAGAGGCAGAGGGCAAATGTAGTTACACACAATCATTCATTGTTTTATCACAACATTAAAATGAGAAGCAGGAAAAGTTTCCTTGTTGAAAGAAAGAAACCACTTACCGTTAAACTAAATCTAATTCACTTCATATCAAACATTTACTACAGTGAGCCGTGATACAGACACACATTTAAAAACATCACAGACATGACAGGGTGAAACAGAAAATGCAGACAATGTTAATATGACTGAGATATAACTATGAGCAGAAAGCACAATGAAGGGTGTCTGTTAAAGACTCTTTTATTCCTGTATAAGCACATGTAAGCCTTTAAGCTACTCGACAGAGCAAGTGACTCCAGTCTAGTTCAGTGTTAGAAGCGATGGGATAGACGAGGCTGACTTATGTCCTTGAACAGAAGCGCGTTGGGCGGGAGATGAAGGGAGGATGCTGGGAGATGAAACATCAAATGACAAAGAGATAAAAATGGAGAAATAATTTGAAAATGTCATGTGGGGGTGGAGAACGACAAGAGACATGAGTTCAAACTAAACAGGCGACCTCTGTTCTGATTCAGGAAAATGTTCAATTAACCACAAAAAGTAAAGGTCGTTATTTTAATATTCAATCACTAGTTTAGGAACTGTTGGATTTTCGCCTGTTTGGTGATCATGCCTACGGGCAAAGAATGAACAAACCCTTCATCCTTTATTCCAGTACTGAGAATAAAGGCGAGTCGACTTCATATCTTTGCATCAAATTGTTTTACAACAGAGTGATTCCCTACTGTGGGCTTTGTAGGTCAGAGCGATGACGATGTTTCAAACACTCTCAAGCACAGACCTCCAGACATTAGTCTTTTTCTCTTTCTTCATCGTGTCTATTTAAGGCAAGCCTGCTACTGACACTCGCTTTTATATATAGTCTCAAATCCAAAGTGTCTCTTCACATGTAGTGTACACAAGAGGTACAGGAAGTAACCGGTAGTAATTCAATTTCCCTCTGAAACAAAACATTGTGAGGAAAGGGTTCCTATAGCTTAAGGCGAGTTAGATGTAAGACTGTTTTAATGTCACGGGATAAAATCTAAGACCATAAAATGTTGTGTATTCATGTTTAACAAGGCAACCTTTCATTTTTAATATACTTTTAAAAAGATGATTCAGGACATTTTAATATCAAATAAAGCCTCATTTTAATCTCAATTAATACATTTAAATCAAGACCTTTTTAAGGATCTATTCCAATCAGTCTTACTAAAATTTGAACTATAACCGTGATGTTTTGCAAGCCCTTTTATACTGTATATAATGCATTGTAAACATTCTTATAATGAGTTATATGATTTTACTGCATGCTAAAGATTCAAATGTATTACAATTATTGGAATTATAATACACAATGAGCCGTGCCAAAGGAAAAACAAAAGTGTAAATGAGTATGGGACCCTTATAAGTCCTTATAAAGTGATTTAGGATGTAAATATTTCTGAGTGCTTATAATTCTACAGTGCTATTAACACATTATAAGGTATTATAAGTAAGTATACAATGCATTAGGAATCAGGAAGCGCTACAGCAGTGTTAATTAATTAGTCCCACAGGGCACGGTTTTATCCCCCTTTTCCTTTTTTCAGTAATGTAAGCTTTTAAATGAATCTTTAAATGTAGCGTGAGCTGTTAATTCTGTCTCTTTTTATAGTTTTTTTACAGTAAATACTTGTTTTGTACGGTAAAAATAACCTCTATGAGCAATTGTGTGTATGAGTATCCCCATTACAGATGAGTAATGCTCTCTAATCTAATATAATATGAGATCTATTTTAAAAAGGGCCCTTGAATAGAGACAGAAAAGGACTACAGTCTGCGTGTCAGTTGTTGCCTTCAGAGCCCAAGGGCAGTATGGGAATCCTCAGCGTTCTGGTCAAGGACACAAGGGCCGATCAGAGTGGAGGAAGAGAAAAAAGAGGGTTGGGGGGTCAACCTACTAGAAGCATGGTCAACCCACGGCCTCCACCACTGCTTTTTTTTGGTCTTGGCTTTCGTTCGCTGTGCTCCTAAAATTTCACAAATACATCAATACACATTTCATAAGAGAATTAATTCTTGTGTAAACTTCAAGGCATTTCTTTCATTAAGCTGCTCTATTTTTAATTTGTTTGGATCACAAACTAATGCAAATACAACATATATCAATGAGTTCAGGCATTAATACAATTTGTCCCATTTGTCTTGATCACTAGCAAAGACATCAACACTATACACTCCTACACAGTGGTGGAAAATACCTCGAGGTATTTATTTAAAACGGTTTTTTCCATTTATACTTTATTTAAATATGTATTTATACTTCTTCAACTACATTTTAGAACACATTTTGTACCTATAGTTACTATTTAATTGTATCTTGTGTTTACATAATGATACTTTACACTTTTATTTCACTTGATCTTCAAAGAATATTGATATGCTTCTCATTTTACTACAAATATTTGTCCCTTACAGTTGCTATTTAATACTTACTTAGTGTAAACACAATAAAGTGTGCATATACAGTTTATTTGCTATATTTTGATATGATATCATGCAGTGTTTTACTACCCAGTAGTATACAAAGTATCTGAAATTGAAAATGGAAACTGCCTCCACAGCATTTTTAGAACTTAAGTTTAATTCTGGCAAACTAGTACTTTACACTGGTGTATTTATACTTATATTCCATATTATTCTACTACATTTAGTTGACTTATAGTTAGTGAAGTTATTATTTACTCTGAAATCTAATGATATACTTGTGTGTAAAGTGTATACAATATATGATGGATTTATATTACTAAACACAGTTAAATGAGATGTGCAATTTTACTTTTGATATTCTATAATTTTCCATTTTAAATTCATGAATTTTATTTCCAATGTCGTACTTTAAGACCATGTTATTTCTACTTTTGATTCAGTAAAGTATCTGGTACTTCTTCCACCACTGCCTCAACACATCCTGCTAACAGTGCCTGTACAGAGCGTCCCGGCAGCCTTCGTCATACCATCATCGTCCTCCTCCTCGGGCTGGACGAGGGTCTGTCCTTCTCCAGACTCCTGCGCCATGCTCAGCATCTTCTCCTTGCCCCTCTTAAACTTTTGCTGCCTCACCTTAATGCGCTCCATCCTGATTAGATCAGAGAGTCAGTGAAGAGACACGAAGTATCGACACAGAGGAACATCACCCACAGCTAACAGACTGACCGTAAACATCTCTGGGCTTCGTATATGGAAATTAGTGTACGTTATGAAACAGTGTAGTGCTCATTAGAGCGGGAGAGTGGATGTTATCAGAGCTTATGAGTCAATCCTGAGGTAAGTGTAAGTGGTGGAAATACATTGACTTTATGTTGTATGATATATTGAGCAATGGCTTCCTGGAAACAGTAATGAGCGAGCCAGGAGTTGCTTTTAATACAGAGCTGATTTTAAATGGCTTTCTGAATCATGTCTACTTACTTATGGGCTAAATTGAGACTCATCAAAGATACTCAAAGTCAGGAACAACAGGTAACTGTGCCAGATGTTATAGTTTAGTCATAATGAGACTATGTATTCATTGTTTTCCTATAGCCAACAAAACCAAAATGTATTCCATGTGCAATTATCGCCTGTACAGCAAATGACTTATTTATTCTGTAACATAAAGCTCAATGTTGCCTGAAAACTATTCAACGTTTTCCAAATTGCTGCACTGGGTTATGCGTTGCTTTCTCCATCATAATAAACACGCATACTGTGGTTTATGTTGATAGGCACTGTCCCTACATTCTCACTGCAGCAATGAATGTGTATGAAATAGCTTCTTAAAATAGTTCCTTACACCATTTTATTGTTTGGGGAACTGTATTATAAGGCCTATGCGTATCTATTTGTGACCTATTCTTTTGCCAAGGACAGTTTAAAAGCACCAAAAGGGAGAGACTAACAGCTTTGATTTTGAAATATTCAAGAGAAGTTGACAATATAAAAATAATGCCAGTGTTACGTCAGCTCAAACTATAGTAAATCAATCAATGACAGTAGGTTATGTTAAAACCCAACAACATGCATTTTCCAATACTGAACATTTAAAAAGTGAATTTGAAAGAGGATTTGTATACTTTCATTTTTTGTGCATGATCTGTGGCCTCTTTCAGACACAACTCTTTCAGGAAATTTGGGGCGTTGAGTATTTTTAAACAAATGCTTGATCTAATCTAGAGAGACAGGTAACTGCAGATTCTTTTGCAATTATGTAAATGTATAAAAGTTCAAGGTAATTCAGTGTATTGGGCAATATCTAATCAACTGTGAAAGATAAAAACATGTAAGAATAAGTGAAATTGTGATGATGTGAATTATTTGGAGTCTCACTGTCTCTTCAGCTGCTCCACAGATTTGCGCTCCTCCTCCAGTCTGGCTCTCACCGCCTTCACGATCGTAGCTTGGAAGAGCTCCGCCCCTCTGAAACACAATCAAAACATCCACTGTCAGAGAGTCTAAGTCTGATCCTTCTTTAATATTTAATAGAAAGGTGCAATTGTCATGAACTGCACCTTTCTGTTCCTCATTAGTTTCTGTTGTGCGAATAAAATAAGTCTGGTATATCTTCTGACTATACTGACATCAAACTGAATTTTTCACATGCCCCAAGCGCTTGTATCTCAAAATGATGTCTTTGCCGAAAAGTCAGGTGTCTCTTTGCATCGGGGTGGTTCACCTGCACGCGAGGATTTGCGACGCCCTGATGTCAGCCACCACGTGCAGGAAGTAGTAGCTCATGAAGACTCGTCTCTGCAGCAGCAGAAAGGCGAAGCAGATGCTGTCCCAGATGATCCCCGCCTCGTTTTTAGGCAGGTCACAGTTCTCTGATGATAAAAGGGTGAAAGTGAGGACGATTACACGTTTAAATTCTCAAGGGTGTTGATGGAGACCCTTATTTACTGATACTTGATGAATCTGAGTATTTAGAAAGAAAGAAAGGACTGAAAAATTAACAAGGGTGTGTTTCATTTTTGCTTCCTAGGAAACACACTCTTGGGCGCACAAAGAAATAATAAAGTTTGTTTAGCAGTGACACCAACATTTGGATTTGTGCTTCACCTATTGAAAGGAATATTCTGACCTTCTTGGAAAAAGGTTTTGGCAATCATGAAATAAGAAGTCAGCTGTTGTGTCCACTCACTTGATTGGTTGATGTCGTATTCCTTGATGGTGCAGGCCAGACTGAACAACTGGACCGACCAGCAGCGGTCCTCAATCAGAGAGTTGATGTAGCCACAAGCCAGGATCTACGAACAATAACCCCTCATTAAATACCTTAATGCAACAAATGACTTTATCACATTTTAATATCTTAAAACTATCTTATAAACTCTGATTTCACAAATGAGATTTTCTGCTGAATTCATTAATTGGAGGTTTGAAAATCTAAATATGATATCACTTCACCTCATAATATGTAGGATTCCTCTATCATTTATAGGACTGGGGATTGAACATCTGTAAAACGTCTGTAAAATGTCTGTAACAGTGTTGAATGATAGGTCTGTACATTTGTTACAGCTCTACCAATGACATGGTAAACAAAAGGGATTTAAAACCTGAGTTGTGTTTAAACTGGAGCTTAACCAATGCGTCTATAGTTGTATGTTTCTTTTTTAGTTGGTTTGTTTCAATGCCTGGTGAGAAAATACTACAGTTACTTTGATTACGTTGCTGCTATAATTGACATTTTCTTGATTTACAAGTTTAGACGGAGGACTCACAGACAACACGTTCTTCATGGTGATGACAAAGATGTTGTAGGCGATCAAGAAGTCCCAGTAGTGGAGGATCTTTTTGATTGGTTTGAGCAGCAGCTCTCCACCAAAGAGCAGGAAGTAGAAGCAGGCCACCAGGTAGCCCATGCAGAAGATGCTGATGCGCGTTGTCCCCGTGATGAAGATGATGGTGAGGACAAACCAGAACAGGTAGCTGAACATGATGACCTTCAGCATGTCCAGGTACGACCTAGAGGACAGTGGTAAAACTAATATGTGAGCACTGTTTTAAGAAAAAGAAGAATTCAATATGTAAATTCTTTTTGCTTTGGCAGCGGTAAATGTCAGGCAAATTCACTGAAGTTTTTTTCACTTAAATCCCTAGAGGTTATATGACAACAGTAAACAAATGCAATGTACACAGCAAACTTGATGCATTCATGCCATATCAACATCAGGAAACACATCACCTAATAAGAGCTACCCTAATTGGAAGCCCAGTTACATGAAAACAAATCCTAAATTTACTTATTTTGATCATTTTTATGGAAGTTCAATAACATTTTTAACAGGCGATATATGTACCGTGTTTGCTATATAGCTCCTTTAATTTAGCTGTATCTGTGCTCCTTATATTGGATATCTTAGATCACTTTAATTGGGATCAAGTTTAATGTAATTAATCAGCCATTTATTAATTAATTTGAGACTGACTAAAGTTTATAAGCTGAGTTTTACACAGGGTTAAAAATGAATAACCTGGACCCTGACCAGCTGAGCTACATTGCTAATAAGGATACCTGCTTACCACATTATAAAATGTAAAACAGCACTCAGTTCATTTTGTTGCTGTGAGGATAATCCGCCCATCAATCACACTGAGTGAACTGCGTCAGGACACCGGTAAGAGTCTGATCAATGAACCTGAAACCTGACTCCTGTCACTCAGGTACATACCTTACACTCCTGCATGTGCTGCGTGTGTCTAACATGCTAAGAGCATGTGTGAGTATCCTGTGTTTTCAGCTGAGAGACCATTAATAAGATGTGTGGAGAGGAAAACATAGGAAGTAACATTCATTAATGAAAATGAAAACATGGGACCACAACAGCAGCTGCAGTATTAGGAAGCAGCTGTGATGAAGTGGGTTTGGATCGGACGATGCGTTGATGGGCCGGAATCGCTGAGTGAGTGTCCTTCTTCATCAGGGGGAGAAAATACCTTTTCCATACTTAAAAGCTATTTATTGAGTTAGAGTACAGGACAAAAGCGCCTGAGTCGCGGAGTGACGGACAGAGTGTTTTTGTGGATTATGGATTTCTCCCCCCCACCCCGTATCCGTAATTCGATCCTGGAGGGAAACGATGGAATAAGTGCAGAGCTGCCGCGGCACGGACAGACGGGCTGTACTGCTCTCTTTCTCTCTACTAGGGGCTTGTTGATGGACACAGAGTGCGTTAATAAAAGACTTGTCCACTTTGCGCATCAAAACAGTGGAATGTGAAGAGCACATAATCAATGACTGTGGACAGGTCAGGATGCTCTCGCTCCCTATTTCCCTGGCTCTCAAAAAATCTCTCTTCACTCCTTTCATGTGAAAAGTCGGTATCCAGCTCTGAACTCAAATATCAATAGCCAAAATTCTGAATTCTGTATATACAATGGGTCTCTCACTAAGCTACGGTCATCTGTCTCACCTGTATTTGTCTAGGATAAAGGATTTGCTGAGAGAGTATGTTCTTATTCAGCACCACTCCACTCAGGACTTGTACGGTAACGCAGAAAGCAGCCAAGTATAACAGCAGTGTTCTCCTGAGTTAGCATCTGAGCAGCTCCACTGGAGAGGAGTCTTATTAGGCTGAGTTCGGAGGAGTATGATACCTATTTTTATACTTTTCTAAAATGTACCCAACCGGGGGGAACTCACACCTGCAGCCTGCTTCACTGCCTGTTACCCCATCACTGAACTCAAAGCACTAATTGATAACTTACATCTCTCGCATCCTGGTTTGCAATTAGTATTATTTCAAGCAGAAACAAGTCATGAACCATAAACTTAAAAAATGTTGGGTTAGAAAACAGATGTTTATTTACACATTCAGTCGTTCTGGGGCAATATTATTATAGATTTGCATTTGTATTCACTTGATGAAATCCATTATTTACTCTGTTTAAGGGAAATATCTGGCACATTAGCTGCCAAATGATCCACTATTTTCACCTGCTATTTGCTGACTGTGTCTGTCTTCTGTTTGGTGCTGAGCAGGATGGGTACAGTGAGCTTTACACCTGTTTAATCTGCCAAATAATACATTTTATACCAGTGTATAATCTAGAAAACTATAGACCCAAATAGACATCTCTGCATTGGTAGGAGCAAATAACAACTAAAGTGAAACTCCAGTTAGTGCTTTACTATTAAAAAGTATAAGCAAAGCTTTTACTCTACATAGACAACATAAGCATTCACATCCATATTGTGGGATGTAACCCATATATGATACAATTTTAAAAACCTTCTTAATAGTGCTGCTTGTTATGAACAAATTTCACTTTTGACAAAATTGTAAGCATCTAACATCGTTAAGCATCAATTAAGCTCGCTACTTTCCTTCCTTTCCATTTATGCATCTTGTTGTCTTCCATGGTGATGCAGGGCTCAAATGGCATTCAAACTATAAAATGTTTACTGGTACTGTTCTGTAAAATCTAATATAAGTGAAATAAAAGTCTTGGATTGAAGTGCCATAAACTTTACCCAAGTAGCTCTGATAGGAATGAAAAATGAACACACTTGGTCCACTTCCTGCTGCAGTAAATGAGCTAAACGTTGCTGAAAGTTGCTGTACCTGCAGTGGATGAAGTCGGGGACGGGGTTATGGACGCTGAAAGAGGCTGCGTCCAGATCCCTGCAGATCTCCACGTTGTCTCCAGCCATGATGCGGACCGCCGCCTTGTTTTCATCATCAAAGACCTGCCTCTGGAGGGAGGCGCACAGCAGCAAGATGAAGTCATCTACAGAAGAGCAGAGGAGAAATGTTGGTAGTAACAATACAAGAGACTTAAATGACAATTGGTATCATTACCTACGATGACGATAGTAGGTGAAAAAACAAATCACTACAGAGTTTCTTCAGAATTTCTGTCATTAAAGAGAGAAGAAAAACACCCACAAATCTCAGAGATAAAAAATGTATGTAAAAGAAACGTGTGTTTTTTAGTGAAGCAACCACATGGCTTCACTTTGCTGACTTGGATCCACATCACAGCACAGAAGCCGCTGATAAATGTGCATTAGTGAGGAGGTGCAACAGTATGGAACCTGGTTATATAACGGCGACTGTGGTGTTATGAGCGTTATCACACCTTGTAATGTGAAGCTATGTGGTTCCTTGACAAAAAAGTGTTTTTTCCCCCGACATGTATGACACATTTATGAGGTTTTTTCTCCTTAATTCAAAGCATTGATCTTCAGAGTTATATTATTTCTTTAACCTGCATAACCCTTATACACCTTCGCAATAACCAGTACACATCATAAAATAAAAACCTACAGATGAGGAACGATGGATTAGGCGGGGTGCGGAAATCTGGAACATAGAGCCACTTGACCACGTTGGAGGTTGTTGTAGAGTTGGGAAACCTCCAGGGATAGTCTGAAATAGAAACATACACCATTATCATCAGATAGATATGATTTGTGATTGAGGAGCACTTTAAAAGAAAGGCAATCAAAGCCTTGACATACTAACAACAGATTAGACCTCAAAAATGCCAAGGAGCATTGCATTTTAGCACTAAATAATGACCAGATGATTATGACAACAGTCAACCAGTAGGTACAACCTGGCTTTGTTGTTCACACAAACCTTTGCAGGCTGCTGGCGGGATTCCGATGCAGACAAAGTACTGGAGGGTCAGCATGCAGGCGAGGAAGAAGCAGTACTTGGGCCAGATCTCAGCGATGGCTTTCCTCCTGCGTCTGTACATGACTCCAATCAGGGCGAAGGCGTGAAGCATGGCGTAGAAGTCCATCCGCTGCCCGACGACATTGACCACGAGCAGCAGGCACGTCTGAGGCAAACACACGAGGAATATAAACTTTATAAAAAATGGAAGAGGATACATTATGCTACTTTTCTAGTACATATTTGTATTTTGTGCTTTTCCCTTTCCATCCATCTGAAACCAGTCTGCTCTGATTGGTTAGCTGGCCGGCTCTGTTCTGATTGGTCAACAGCTTAGAGATGTCCCGCCCCTTAGCCTATACAATGTGTTAGAGTTAAGGAAGTAAACAAAGGAGTCCGATGGAGGGAGGGGTGGGAGTGTGTGGGAGAGAAACTCCCTCTGGAGGTAACTTTTGGATTTTAGCCTTTGCAGACCATTTACATGCACAAAAACCTATACCACACTACAGGAAACGGAAAACCCCCAAAAGGTAAATAGGGCCTCTTTAAGCTCTTTTACCTCAAGTCCAAACTTGTAAAAGAAGTAGTTGATGAAGTATTTGATGAAGCTGATGATGCCGATGTCCAGGTGTTGCCGTGTGATATCATGGAAGATGATCTGGGCAGCGGGAGGCGACAGTTTGTTCCTCAGTCTGAAATAATTCTGATGGCGGTAGATGGTCACCTCGAATGCTAACAGAGCTAGCATCATGAGGTTTTCCTGCACAGATGGAAAGGATATATGTTGTTCTTATGTGAAAAATACATTCTAATTGATATTTATTTTCTCTTGTCTCTGTTTGCATTGCATTTGATATTGAGGTAATCCATCAGGAATGGAAATCAGGTCACATTACTTTTTTCTGTGTGTGTTTGCTTTTGATTGTGTGTCCTGCTCACCCTTAGGTAACCCAGCAGGTCCTCAGATTTCTCCAGGCCGACCCAGTTAGCTGGATCCACCGGACTCTTATACAGCAGAGAATTCTTCATGTAAATCTCCTCGTCATTTGAGTAGCCATCTGGCTGTGGACAGAAAACATAATTGTATAAATGAAGTTGAAATGTAAGGATAGTAAGGATTAGGGCTGAACTGGGTTATTAAAAGCAGCAATTATTACTTTGACAGTCAAATTCTACACCAACATTTAAATGTAAATTCTCTGGCATGCCAATTACTTCTGTTTAAACCTGGCATTTCTGCACAGCTGCAAATAAAGATTAGCTATATTAATATAACTAGTATTCAGATATTTGTATTTTAATCGTGAATCCAATCAATCCAGAGCTTTATCAATTGAAAATAAAAGTCTAAATGAATTAAACACAGCTAGATGTGATCTTTTCCAAATTTCCAACATGTTTTTTATATAACAAATTATACTTTTATAGATATATCCTCAAAGGGAGGCACGTAGTATTATGGAAAAGTGATATTGAATTTTAAAAAAAGGGTTTTTTTAGGATGTCCTGAAATCTAAGAAAAGATTCAAAGCCTCAAATGTGAGAATAAACAGAGACATTTAGTGCAGCCATTCCTGATTATATTCACCATTGAGCAGTTCTTGGAGTAGGTTTTGGGTTCTACAAAGTTGAGCTGGTACAACATTTTACACACGATGATGACACACGTCCAGACCGTGCAAACACTGGAGGCGAGCGGCCGGTACTGGCTGTACGGCAGCGCGAAGGCCCAGGACGCCACAAACACGTAGTTGAACAAAGAAACCTGCAGAGGAGACAATGCATGCAACGAGGACAGGAAAAAACACATGAATCCTTTCCCAATGACATTTCCCTCCTTTTCCTTCCCCTCCTACACCAACTAGAGTTAGTATTTCTCTCGTGGTTTCATGTATTATATGTATGTGACTCATAATTAAGTATTGAGTGTTTGAGTACACTTTTACACAACATAAAAAAAACTGGAGAAAGAAACTGAAGAAAATTGAGAGGCAAATCCAAAAGCACTCATAAAACATGAGGTCAAGAACTATGAATAAAATATCATTACGAAACATAAATATGAGTCTATAAAAGTCAGTTTTAATGAGAATATAAAAGCCCAAGCAGCTTATCCAAGCTTAATTCTTCATCCAGAGAAAAATTATGGCAAGAAATCTGCGGCGTAACAATCCTGGTCCACTTCCTACTGCTTCTAGTTGGCTCTGTGTTGTTATTTTTTACAGCATATGAGCAATAAAATCCACCAAGAAAATGTGAGCAATGCTAACTGTTGGTATTTGTGATTGGAAATGTAATCATTTTTTGACTCAGAACTGTATTAAATGAGCTTAGCTAGAGAGGATTGTGACAGGAGTGTTGATTTACACACAAATACAAATTGTACCACTGTATGTAACATGAACAATGGCAGTGTAGCATGTGGCACCATTTTAACAAGGGAAAAACTCACGACATTTCAAAGAGCCAAGGGGCCCAAATGTCAAAGGCACTGTCACTCCGTTTAACCTCCCCCCCACCTGAGAATGTGAGGCGGCAAATTGGCTCGTATAACACCTCTGCTTTATAGCTTAGACACAGAGCCTTGTTTTACGGTGTGATCTCAATCTTTCTTACATCTTTGACCGAGACCAGGACGATGTAGCAGGACACGATCTTGATGATGTGGATCTCCAGTAACCACCAGATGAACAGCTGCAGTTTGTGGAAGTACTCCAGGAACTTCAGGAAGAGCACCGTCAGCCGGTCGACCACCAGATGCCATTTATTCTTCAGATCTGAGAAAGAGGAGAGTAGGTGCAAATGTGAAGAGTTTCCAGGTTGCATGATTACAGCTGTGCAGTAATTCTCCGTTTACACTGTACTGACATTTTGCTGAGGAAGCCTTAAAGCTGCAAACTGAGCTGCAAACTGCAAAGAAAATGTCTTGTGATGTACTATGTTTTTATTTTTGTTAGTGTACCATCAGAAGTATCAGAAAAAGACTGCCATAAAAATGTGTTAAACCACTGGGTAAAGATGGACCCTAATAAATGCACTTTTCCAGTGTTATTGTTAGTTAGTAGATTGATGTCTTTGCAGAACGGCTGAGTAGCAATTCCAATGAAACACAAGTTAAAGTTCAGCAAACATTTAGAAGTGGTCACAACATATTTAAATCTGGTTGTGATGAATAGTAAATACAAACACACCTATCATCTATCAGCCCAAGAACAGATCATAAATGAGTGTTTAACCAAAAAAATCACAAAAAAAGGTAATTCTAGTTCCCAATTTTTCTCTAGTTTTTCATTGTCTGTTATAGGAAACAAAATACCATTGGGATTCAGGGTATTTGAATATTTAATAAAGGTAATATTTGGTTTCAGTCCTACAAATCATCTCCAATTCAGGAAGTTATGCACAATAAAATCCGTCCAGCAAACACACATCAGGGTAGTAATTCTTATTGAGTGTTAAATGATTAAAGTGGGACCAATGTGTAAGACAATCTGCATTTTAGGGAGGGAAAGCTACATTTCGATATGTATACCGTTTATTTGAGCAAACAGAACAGCTGAACATGTGTTTCAAATGTATTCTGAAACTGTAAATGTTTGTTTATGTAATCTTTCCCCATACTGTGTGTCAAGATGTATGGAAACACCTCAAATCAGTATTTTATAAGCTATTTCTAATGCTTTAATTAGCTGAGAATGAAGCCTTAATATTCTCAAAAAGGATATTAACACTCCAGCCATAGTTTGGTTTTGGGTGTATGTGTTTCTACAAGGCCATATTATCTCAGGTTTTAATAGAGGCCTCATTGTTTGGATAAGAAAACACTGAGAGGGCATATAGCTCACATAGCTTGCACCTCATTATAAACTGAGAGGCCCTGCAGGGTTGTGTTTTATCACCTATTTTATTTTCTGTGTATATAAACAACATTTTAATTTAGGAGCAGTGTGACGGTCTGCGTAAATATGCTAATGGTCCAGTGATAGTTGGCTCTAGCAGGGCGACGTAATGGATGAAAGCGACCACTTGAGCTACGCTCTGTGTCAGCAGGGAAAACTGGAGGTAAATCTTACTGAACCCGAAAATCTGCAAAACAACAGATTTTTACAGCTTTCCTCTGGATGATTAACGGCCGGCTGGTGGAGAGTGCAGGCGGCGGATACTTGGACAGCACACTGAGTCTAAGAGAGACTTTAAAGAGTGTATGCAACATATGTCTTCTGAGCAGACTGAAGAGCAGAGACAGGAGAAAACTTCTCTACGCTCCTGACAGAGGAGGCTGTAGCGGGCGCCTCTGCGTATGTGAGTCTCGGCTGTAAACACAGTGAGAGGAGGAGACACTGAGGAAAACTTTAAAAGACTTTGAGCATTGTTTGGAGTGGTGACTGAAGAAGCTCACCTTCCAAAATATTAATTAAATGCTATTGTTCTTGTGTCTGGGATTGCTCGACGGCTAATTCTTCTTAAATTGAAGGACGAAGCACCACCCACACATACGCACCGGATTAGAGATCTAATGCAGTTTTTGCAACTAGAGAAAGTCAGGTCCACTCTGAGGGGATCAACTGATAGATCTTACAAGGCCTGGCCGCCGTTCATCACACACGTAGAGAACTGCAAGCTGGATTTAACAATTTGAGGATGATTGTGTCTAGAGTTGTGTGGGATGCATCAATTCTAATTGAATGCTTCTGATTTATTTTGCTTTTTTTTCCTCTTTCTTTTTTGTCATATATCGCTTTTATTGTGTTTCTCAAAATGATCTATGTATTTATCATTCACTTTATTTAGTGACTTGTTTTCTTTTGCGATGGGACGGGGGTGGGGGTTGTATTTGATATGTTATCTTGGCAGTCTGGTTGAAATGTCCATTGTAACACATGTTGTAGGTATTGGACTGCTTAACAACATTCTCTGTATCATTCAAGACTGCAACGTGATCAGAGATTCAGCGTCCTGATGAGTAGTTTTATTACCATCGCCAAGGAAGTTGAGTTTTCAGTCTGTCTGTGAGTGAGTGAGTGAGTGAGTGAGTGAGTGAGTGAGTGAGTGAGTGAGTGAGTGAGTGAGTGAGTGAGTGAGTGAGTGAGCGAGCGAGCGAGCGTGCGTGCGTGCGTGTGTGTGTGTGTGTCAGCAGCAATATGGGAAAAAAATACTGCAGTTTTATATGATACTTGATGGAAGGATGTTTCACAGCCCAAGGAAGAAACGTTTTTCTTTTGGAGCAGAGCAAAATGACGGAGAGGATACAACACTTTTTTCTTGTTTGATAACATTACGAGATACAGCATGTTCCTGCATTCATACGCTGTTGGAATAAACCAATTTTGTTTGCTGTAAAACAAGTTTCCAATTGGGAAATTCACACACCCCGTCAAAGAGAAACAGCACTTCAGTGTTGTGTTGTTTAGCAATAAAATAAGACACATCCTCACGCAGTGTCCCTGTTCTTTCTATACTAGTTAATGAACACACGGAAAACGACAGTCTAACTCAGGAAGTGGAACAATCCGTTGGTCTTGATGGAGGTCTGGGCTTGTCTATTTTTCATAAGAGTTTGTTTTAATACCTCATGTTTTTCAGAGAAACTTGAAAACACATTTTAGAAATACTGGATAAATTCTTCAAGATGTAACACTCAACAAGTCCTAACATGGTTCTTCACTGTGTTGTCGGAGTACCTGAACTCTGCTCGGTGCTCGGCTCCGGCTCCGTCCCCGCACTGCAGTGGTGGCTCTCCTCGGCGCTGGACTGCTGTGCGTCGGAGAAAGTCCTCGGTTTCTCACCAGTCGTGTCGGTGTCATCCATCACCACCACCAGGGCCTTCTCCTTCTCCAGCCTCCACTCCCCCTGATCCTCCTGCTGCTCCTTCTCCTGCTGCGACTCCTCTCTGGATATCGTTGCGTCCACGGAGCTGGCGCTGAGCATGGTGATGTCCGCAAGGCTGCCATCCTGGTGCACCAGTCTGAAGACAGGTGGAGAAGTTATTACAAACACACACATGCATGCAGACTCACACACATGTTTGTATCTCTACACTTATGAGGACCGTGAATGACTTTGGGATTCTTTTACCCGTTTACCTGACGTTGTATTTATAAGCTAGCCATTTTTAAACCAGTAGGTATAGTTAATCACCACCCAGGTCCATTTACTGCTACTCTAGAACCACAAAATGTTCTATTCATGAATTAAATAAATTAGAAACTGAAGAAACGATTAGTGTTGGGATCTGGCCAATTTTAACTTTGGGAATACTTCCTATATGTTCACGGTTATATAAACCTCGAACCAGGACTTACTTTTTCTAAGTATTAGGTTAATTTAAAGGTTTTTCGGTGGGCAGTGGAGAGAGAATGTGCAAAAAAGTCCTGCGTCTTCATATCTTAACCCCAAGCCTTTTTTTCTTCAAGTAAATCGTTTGACTTCATGCTAAATACAAGACATTTTAAGAGACCATTCAGCATTATCATTTTCTCCTGGTTTACTATTTATAGGTATGTCCGTTTCTAATTGTATTCTATAAACCACTGATAACATTTCTCCGGGTTGAAATTCAACAAACACTGGAATGGCTGCCATACATGTAGAGATAAAGATTTAAGAACAATTTGGAGTGTTCTCTTTACTTTTTCTGGAGCTGTACATGACTTAAAATATATATTGTTTTACTAAGTAAGGAGACTTTTAATTTAAGTAACCTCAAATTAATAATCTCTAGGATTTAGATTTTTTAAAATAGTTTGTATCTCTTGGAAGTATGTCCCTAAAACACACCTGCATAACCGCTTATGGCCAAAGGGGCCGCCAAAAGAAAAAGCAACAGAGATTGGTAACCTGAAATGTAACCTTACTAGAAAGCAACCTGGAATAGATCTTCACAGTAAACAGTAATGTCACTAGATCAGCGCAGGGGAAAGTCCTAGATAACTCAATGTATAGGTATTATTTATCCTATTTTATTCCCTTACATCACTATCTTTTTGAAGGCCTTCCGTCCTCATAAGCATGTAAATACAACACACATTAATACACAAGGTCCAGGTGATTGTCAAAAGGCTCCGATGAAAGTGTTTGGATGGGAAACATCAGCTGTGAGTCCGCTGACTGGAAATAGAGCAGGCATTGTAATCAATAAGCAGTGCACATTCCTTCTGCATTCTTTAAACGTTGTTTGTTTTTAATGTCTGAGGGAGTTTTCTTTCTTGCCCAAGAATAAGGGTAGGAGCTAAAAAGGAGGCAACCCTTTCAAATCTTCTCAGGCAATGTAGCAAGCTCCTGGGTCGGGTTTGACTTGCATGAAACCGGCCGCATATCAAGGCAGGCATTTCATTATCCAGTGGTCACACTTACTTGCTCAGGGTGGGAATTCTTCTTTTGATGCTGCTCAGGACAATAAAGTTACACAGATGAACAGGGGAAGACTGAAACTGACACTTTAAATCACCTTAAAACATCCACATGGTTTCATTAAAATGCATAAAAAGGGGCCAAAAAGGCTCATGTGGTTCGGGATAGGCGAGCTTTTTCAGGAAGGGGGTAATTTTCTGGGATTCAGTGCAGAAAAGTGGGTGTGTTGCAAGATACTGGAAGGGAAGAATAGTTATTTTAGATTTAACCATGCTTGTTATACAGTTGCTTTTTGGAGAGAAGTAGAAGGGAAAAGGCTGGGCTTGGGTTTGGAAGGGGGTTAGAGATCCAGGAAGATGACGAGAGCCCATGTAGTGAAGGCTACAGGCAAAATAATAATATAGAAAACCTGAAAACAAACACCATTCATGTCAGTAAATACCAAAACTCCAGGAGAAGGGTATTTCAGAAGATCATAAATGTATCATCATTGCCACAAAAAAGGGTCACAGGGATAAGACAGAATGGGGGTTTTGCAACAGGAAGAGGAAGTAGAGACTCAGAGGTGAAATGGGATGGTGATGGATGCCACAGAAAGCGAGCAGATACCCACCTATCCATGATCAGATAGACACGGCCATTGACTTTAGCGTGGCTGTGTTAAAAAAAGGTGTCAGAAGAGAGGAGAGATGGCAGCAGGTTTACAGAGAGAAGCAGAGACGAGCTGAGCGAGCGGTCGGCCGTAAAGTTAAACACGCCACTTCACAGATTGGAAAATGTGAATGTTATAACACGGAGGGGCAACAACAATAGATGTGTGACGAAGAACAGTGGTTCGAACGGGGGATTAACAGGGGGTGTGATTATCCAGAATAGTGTGAGATGAAAAGGGATGAGTGTTTTTCACGCCACGCTCAACTGTTACCATGAATGTAACGGAGAAAGATGAGAAAGCGACATTGTTTATAAACTTCCAGTGGTATTCATTCCAGTGGTATAATTCAGTCCATTCCTATTATGTGTTTTCACAATTGCGTCATGGAGGGAAGCAGATGTTTTCCTAAGAGACTTCGTGGCCTCGGACTGCATCACTTCATTGCGTCGTAGATGATGAGAGATTTTATACAAATGGAAGATTTATGATCTTTGAAAGGTCCTGATCATCAGTTACTCTTGGTTGCTTTCAAAGGTATTTTCGTGATCATTAAAAGCTCTTGTAACCATCTGATTGAGGAACAGACAGAAATAGATCGAACCAATGGCCTATAACATGAAGTTTTGGAAATTAAAAGGACCATTTCTGAGGGTTCTTAAAACATTCTTAACACCAAATATCTTAAGTAGTAAATAAACGAGAAAACCCCCCCCCCAAAAAAAATGAATTAAAAAAAAGAATTATCCTTTTCTTTCTCATAAATGTGTGACTTTGAATCTTTCGATTTCGTATAACTCTATTTCTATTCTCACCTGTTAAACACGACAAACCCAAAGTGTCTCACCTGTAGATTGTGCTCTCCTCTTTAGCCATGACAGCCTGGAGATCGGTGAGCTGCAGGAAGCGGTCGTGGAAGTAGTGAAGGTGGAGAATACACACCAGCAGGAAGGACGTGGGGATAAAAATCCTGGTGAACAGAGCGGCAACAGTAAACCTCTCCAGGCCGAGGTCCTTCAAGCTGCATGATGGGAAAAAATAGAGGAAATCATTTTTAGGGTATCTGTGAGTAAAAGCTCTCAGGAGTTAATGTGTACAAGTGATTCAGTAGAAAGGGAATTGATGGCAAAAGAAGGTTAATTGTACAAATACAAACACTCTGAATAATTCAACTTTAAAAAGGGAATCAATATTCTGTCATTGCTGGATGGTATACAATAATGGTTTGTGAAGTACTATTCATGCAGTATACAATAACCCATAACCTCGTATAGAGGCAAGGAAATCTGCTGATCGCCTTTTTGAACAACATCCCTTGCCTAAGTTTAGTTTAAACTGAAGACACCTATACACTATGTATTATTTGTTATTGCGTGTTTACATGTATTAGGGCCCTTGTGAGTTTAAAAGAAAAGACATGCAGTTGGGGAAGCGGGTTATACTCTGGTAAAAAAATCTGAATTTCTCAGATTTAAGTCAGAAATATAAAGTTAAATGACAGGGAAATTCTCTGATATGCAATGGGTACATGTATGTGAAAAAAGCCCTTTAAAAATGTCAAGAAAAAACAAATGTTCCTTTTTTTTTGTGACTTGAATCTTTGGAATTTGCATAGCTGTAAAATGTGAGTTTGTTCTATTTTGAATGAAGTGCTTTCTGTTCTCACCTGTTGAAACCCAATAGACTGTGTAAGTTAAGTGACGATGTTTCAAACCACTAAGATTTGAGAGCGAGGACAGTCTTTCAGACTCTGTGTGTGGGAGCTACTATCAGTATATCAAACACGTCTTTTCTATGATTATGGTTATCCTGAAAAGCTCACCCATTTTCATTCATTTTCAGCTGTCTTTTCCAGAAGTCATCAGATATTTTGAACTGGAAGGTGTAGACCAGAGTGAGGACCAGCATGGTGTACATCACCACCGACATCCAGAAGTACTTCAGGATCCTCCGCCACCACTCGTAGTGCACCTAAACAGGAATAATAGTGATTATTCGGGGGAATGAATCCTCCAAATCTAACAGCTTTAATGCATTAAATGTATCGTAGAGCACAGAACACATCTGGATTTAGGGTTACTGCTTTGTTTTGACTCTGGTAGGGGTTACAAAATAGTCGTGAATACACTGTGGACTATGAGCCTGCTGAACACTAACTTTTTATAGCATACTAAAAATGTCAGCAGCTTCTGTAATTGGGAAACGTAAGTGTGTAGGATATATTTGAACACGTGTAAAGGTTTGACGGATCAGATCAGCCGTCAGCATCACAAGAGCCATCTAGTTACATGTGCGCAGGTGTGTTTTGTTACCTGGTAGAGCGCCACGGAGGAGAGGAACATCATCATGTAGATGATCTTGTACATGACGATGGTTCCCTCGAAGCTGACGAAGAAGAACATGCCCCCGCAGATGTAGATCCAGTATTTAATCAGCATAGCCATGACCATGGTGCCCAGAACGTGCATGGTGTCCTGCTCTCCTCCCTCCTCAGACTCCTCTTCCTCTATAAAACACAGCGGCCAATCAGAAAAATGACACACTGACTAACTTCAGACCGGCCTAACTAACCTGCATCCACACATACTGGTACATACACGTTGTATTTCGTCTCTTATAACCTAAATAAAATAAGAGCCAGGGGTTTACCCTTCTTCTTCTCATCGTCCACATGGACGTCTGACAGACTGGCACTTTCTTCATTTTGTTTTTCCCGTCTCTCTGTGAGCGTTTGTCTCAGCAGCAGCCAAAAGGTCAGCAGACACATGATCTGCACACAGCAAATAAAAAGTTCAGACAAACAGAAACCAAATAATTAACCTTACTGTGTTAGGAGCACAATATGTGTGGTCAAAACAACATAGAGGAAATATATATATACAATCGAACTTGAGTTGCTAAACTTTCAGGCATGTGTTGCATACACTTGACACTTTAACCCTTAAAAAGAGTGTGATATATATTTGCATCATTACACAAGCACCCTATAATAAACCTGTAGTATGATGGTAATAAAACTCCCACTGCAAGTCTGACTGACTGCTTTTGAGGAGGACATTTTAAGACTGCCCACTGATCTAGTAAATTGATTACTAGAGAGAACCAGTTTTTTACAGTACATCCCATAAGCTACATACAGAGTGAATTTGTTGCATTATAACTCCTTGAACATCAGAGGTTGTCATTCAATATGTGGTCTTATACGGAAATAATTGGCACTGTCAAAATAAGTGTTATTTAAACTCCCAAACCTTGGATGAAAGTGAGTGGAAAGGATTTTTCTTCCTGACAAAGAAACCCGAGTATTTGTCCGGATCCATGTTCTCAAAACTCCAGATGTACTGCAGACTTATCACCAGGTTTCCGTACGCGACCATGAAGGGCGAGGACAGCATGGCGTAGCGCCTCCGGTCCCTCACCATCCACAGCATGCAGGACCACATGAGGAAGACGAACGTCAGCCAGCTGACGTAAGTGATGCTCCACGCCTGAAGAACACAACATTTAACTTACTGTTAGAACGATGCGGCTGATAAGGGACGAGCAGTTCGTGCAGTTTTCACCCCGTTTGATTACACAAGATTGGCACATCATAACATAGACGTACATGTCATATCTGTCAGCACAAGTTTGGCTACTCAGAGATATTCAGATTATGAAACACGGGCCCCTGGACACAGAGATATAAAGGGCTCTCATCCCTTCCATATAAGAACAAGAGCCACAGATTCAAATACACATCTTTTGGGTCATTTTCTTTTTGTTTGTGACTTCCCAAGGTGAAATGTTAGCTGTAATTTCAAAAGAAGGGTCTGCCTAGGGGACACCTAACCTGTCTAATAATCTGTCTGTGAACTTAGAGCATTATCGTGCATGTGTTTTACTTTTATTGATCCAGGTGATAAATACAATTATGTTTTATGCTTTTTCTTGCCAGCAGCTCCACAGGCTTGCATTGCACTGTAGTTTAATGTGCATGTATGAACACAGGAGGATGATTCTGACTTTTATAGTCATCTTTGCAAGAGCTTTTAAATTCACAAACTAAAAGTAATATTGAATGTTTTCCTTCCCGACATCCTGACATTAATGCAGCACAAGCCTGCTTCTGTAGCTCCTACGTTTCACCATCTGTGGGATGCATTACTCACCATCATGGCTATGAGAGCACAGATGTAGCTCTGTTTCATGACAAACTGGAAGATTTTGACCATCGCACCGACTCCTCTTTTCTTCATCTTAGACTCCTCATCACCTCCTTCATGCTCCGACTCCTCCAGGGGAATAGACACCTCATACACACACTCCTCCTTCTTCTCTGGTTGGACACAGAAACACAACTCACTGTTAGAATACTTACGGTGCTCGGTTACATTATTGAGTTACGTGGGAAACTGCAGTGATTCAGTGTTGAGCTTACACGTATAAACTTAGGGACAATTTCAAGACACACATTTCAAAAAGAAGAGTCCAAATCATGAATGTATGTCTTCATATTATTATGCTCCATATCTCTGAAAAAAATTACCAGAGAGCTATAGGTCCGCCGCAGCACTAACTACTTAGAAATCCAGGCTGAAGACTCATCTCACACTGCACTGTAACCTTTATTCTTGAATTGTATGTCTGCCTTGTTCTATTTTATTTAATTCTCTTGGCTTTTGAAAGACTGTTTTTAAATGTGATTGTATCCTGTGTTTATGCTGCACTAGATCTTAATGCTAGTAATGTTTCTAAAAATGTTTGTATTTTTAGTTTGTATTGCCTTGTGTTAAAATGATCTATATAGATAAATGTGCCCTGTCTTGCAAAGGTTAATGGTCATTCATCAACTAGTTGCAGTATGTGTGAAAAGATAGACATTGCCATCTTAATAAAAAAGCAAGACCAAAACAACTTCACCAAGCTACTCAGTAACAGAAGACATTAAGCAGCTGTGTTCACGGCCTGATGAGTGCCAGTAATTTGACTGTGATCTGTATAATCAGTGAGTGGCCCCTTTAAGATGATTCTGTGAATTCAGTTGTGACAAGGTGCAAGTACAAGTGTCAAGACTTTTAAATGTTGCGCAATCAAACAATGAAGTGTCTCTTGCAGGAAAATGCAATGATTTCTGACACAGTTATTCTTAAAAGCACAATTATTAAGACAGAATACAAAATCTTTATATAAAAAAAGCATAAAGGCTCTTAAAAGCATAATGTAACCCTTATAGAAACCGGGATGCCTTATGAAATGTGAGTTTTGCATAAATTAAACTGTCTTTTTAAGATACGTTTCTAGATGTCGGTCCCGGAGTCTGTCTCAGCAACATAATCCTAACTAAGATTGATGTGAAAATGAAATTAACCACAAAGACTTCTTGCTGTATCCAAACAACCTGTATCATTTTGTATTCCATCTCCAGAAGTTCCACTACTCATTTTACATCATTCAGTTTTTAAAGAGAAGACAGAAGCGGGAAACAGCTCACCTGTACCATCACTGGGCTGGTCCATTTTATACTGTGGGGTGGAATACAGGTCCAGGCAGACCGGTCCATTCTCAGTGGTGACGAACTCAAAGGACGTCCCGTTTGAGGTGGGAACAGCCTGTGGATCATCGTCAAACATTACAAATACACTTCTTTAACTGAGAGAACAGGTTTACTATGGGGTCACTTGACTGTACTGCGTTCTGCCCCACAAAGGCAATAGGAGTAACTGCTTTACAGTATGCGATCAAATGATCCACGAACTGGACATGAGTTTGTTAATTTCAGATAAGTTAAGTGTTAGCAGCTTAGTCCCTACACTTTGTCTTTGTAGGGCGGAACAGGGATTTCTTCTGCTTTTCAAACTGCACACTTCTTTCATTTAACCAGACACAACCTGCCTTTCAACACATAGTGCAAACAACCTTTTTATAAGATGAAAGTCAAAACGGTGTAACTTGGATATCAACTCTACATTTCTAAGCTTTTGGAAACATGAGAAATACGAGCTACAGACTTTAAAAGTTGTTTGTGGTGCTTCAGACAAAATCACGATTCATAAAGTCTGGTAATGAGTAAGCATTTTTGCACTTCGGTCTGTGGTTTACGAAAGCTCAAGAGATTCTCACGTTCTGTTCTACGAAATGAAATACCTTTCTAGTTACCTTGCTAGTACAGAATCAATTAAGAATCGTAAAAAAGAAAAAGGTGGCTGCTACTGTAGCAATCAGCTAGCTTTGTGGTAGGGACGCCATGTGACCGTGGTGTAATTTGTTTTAAGCCCAACATTAGCTTTTTACTTCTTCCAATTGCATTGAAGCTTTAAAAATCATAAAAGTTGGGTTCATTGGCATAGATGATCCTCCTAAACAAAACATGGAGGTTTCAATTATCCAATGGAGAAACCATACTGGGATCCAGGGTGATGCTAACATCCCCGTTAGCCTACTAAAATCTGTCATCCCTGCAGCAATCTATTCTGATGCACAGCATTTATTGTTAAGAACATCGAAAATAAACCAAATCAAATTACTTTTTATTATAATAACTTCCTGACATTTTCCATGTTTCCATCTCAGAGGCACATGAGCAAAGGGGCTTTATGATTACAAATGAACAGTCGTAGCACCACAGTCTAGCCGTTACGAACACAGCTGGAAAAGAGGTCAACATAAACTTCTAAACACAATGAATGATAACCCTTTTTTTAGAGGGTGCAGTGTGAAAAGCACTTTGCAGTGATTCCTTTTCTTGCAGCAAGACTGAGGGTTAAAGGGGATAAAGATGCACAGATTTTAGACACATCCAGAGCAGCCCCCACCTCGGTTGTACTGAAGCCATCCTGGGTGGAGAGGAGCTAGGAGGAGGAGAAGAAAAAAGAGCATACAAGGCAAGGTGTGTTATCGAAGAGCTGCTGAAGTCAAAGGCCTCCTTGCTCTTTATAGTCGCTGATATGCAGGAACTAAGTCCAGCAGAATTACTCTGTAAATCCAGCGCATCACTCCTCTCCGTCTGCACACCCTAAAAGCTTTTATACCTCGGGAGGTGGCCGGTGGAGACAGACTACCGACCTTCATACAGGAACAAGGTCAGAAAGTGTCTGAGCGTTTCCAGCTGAAATCTTTCCAGGAATGAGGTTTTGATGGAAGTGAAGGCTCGGGTATAACAAGATGTAAGATTGAAAGAATAATTTGCGACTAAAGCTTGAGTTTAAAGTATAACTTTATGTATATGCAATAAATATGACTTGTATTATTATAATCACTACTATTATTAATATTAGTAATATTATTGTTATAATTAATGTAATTATTATTTATTTATTATTTTAATTATAATGAAGTATTTTATTATTATTTATTTAGTTATATTATTTTAATTATAATGATGTATTTTATTATTATTTATTTATTATTTTAATTATAATGAAGTATTTTATTATTATTTATTTAGTTCTATTATTATTACTGTTTTTTCATTATATTTATTTGCTGGAGTGTGAATTTATTTTCTGCATTCATTTATATTTTTCTTATTTTCCTCATTTGTTTTCAATTTGTTATTATAATATATTATCTTTATACATTACATTTATTTTCTATTACTTTTCCTGCTATATTTTTTTCAAAGGAAACTATACAGATTAAACAAATAATAAATCTGAACGAAACCAAAATATTCCAGGTCAAAATTAGTTATCAGTTGTAAGAGGGAAAGGTTTTTAATTGGCAGGAAATGCTGATGAAAGAAGTCGAGCACTCAAGAAGTTTAAACAAACGATTCCTACAAGCTATTCATGATATTTTCAAGGCTGTTGGATTAATGACAATGATATCCTAACTAAAAGATGGTTAGTTCATGACCTGTCCAGTAACCAACACTCTATTAGTCGTGTGTGTGATAATCCTGACGTACGTTTTTCTCATCTGTGCCTTGGCGTGTTTCCCACCACAGCTGCCTCTTCCTGTTGGCCCCGTTATTCGTTGTGTTTCCATCCAGATCTTCCTCCTCACACATATCATCTTCCTTGTCGTCCTGAAAAAACAAAGATAGACAGTTTGGATGATAAATATCTTTCCTCCACTGGACGCTGAGCTCAGTCTCCTGCTTTCAAGATATTTTAATCAGCGCGTTTTGAAAACCCTTCACAGTGTAGGCTTGCCGTATCTGAGGGGGAGATGGGTGACCTTTAGTATTTTATCCACAACCAACAGCATCACCTCAGGAGTGTCTTGGTGTATAAACATCAGCAAATACAAAATAAATGTGTTTAAAAAGCTAATCACTTGCAAGATATTTCGCTTTCAAGACTTGTTTTCTTGTTAACTTCAAATTGGAAAGAAAATCCATCTTTTAACTAGGAAGTGCAGTTTGTGTTGAAGGAATTTTAAAAGGTCAGTACCATTAAATAAAAAAAGACAGACACGTAAGGGTGTTCTTATAAACAAGACATGGCCCAAAAAATTACAGAAATGGGGCGAATTGTACATTTTGGGTAAGGGCTCAATATCAGATAAACATGTCTTGTTGTCAACACCTTTTTTAGTCTATGATTTTCTTAATTACGTATCATAATGCTCGCTGAAATCTGAATTTAATTCATTAAAATCCATTCCTACTCTGTCATTTTCGCCTGGAGGAGAAATCCACTTTGCATTATTGAAGTTCTGTCTGTGGTTCTCACTCTGGCTTTGCTGCTAAATGTGTTTCTTAGAGATAAAATAAAATGGCAAGCAGAAAAAATCCTTTATCAATAAACTCAAACTGCATAGTCCAAGTCTTAAAGGGACCCTATTGTGTTCATTTTACATGTTGACACCACGTACAATGTGTTGGAATGCTAGCCAATAGAAGCGTGAGTGTTACATAGTGATGTCACCATGTATTGGGAAAACAAAGGAGTCCAAAGGAGGCGTTTTAGGCAAACACAGGGATTGTAGCCTTTGCAGACCATTTACATGCACACAAACCTATGTAACACCCTATAGGAAAGGGAAAACACCCAAAAAGAATAACAGAGCCCCTTTAACTGTAAAACTAAACCATTATCTCGACACTTTTGTGTGATTGACTTGTGCTTATCTCTGTTTTCAGACTGCGGACAGATTAATAAGGAAACCGTAACAATGCATGCTGTCTCTCATTTTGTCTTTCTGAAGATAAGCTCCATCAGTATGTGGCGTTTTCACTGCCAAACAAACCTGTCAGCTCCTGAGTGATGTTGCAATTATGTTTTATTATTAGAGTCATCTAAAGTGTAAGTGTAAGGTTAAAACGCACACACTCTCACACACCCCTTTGTGGAAAGATCAATAATGCATACGGCCCCACAGGTTTACAGGGAAGTATTGACCCCTCTATAAAAACACTGATCTATAACTCCATTACAGACAGAGGCGATGGACCCTCGAGCCGCGAGGTGAAGGAAGACGAGGTCAGGAGCGACATTCATGACAGTTCCTACATTACATGTGATTTGCATTTCAAGAGCTTTGAGTAGAGTCACTTGGATGGACATTTTTCACAATTATCTGACATTTTAATAGGCTAATTAATCCAGAAATCCAGAAAATATTTGGCAGGATAAACTCATGGAAATAATCATTAGATGCATCCCTATGGAGATCATTTCGGTTTTATGTACCCACGTTCTGATTTATCTAATCGATTTCTGCTGATACTCAAAGAGGTGAATTGAATTTGATGAGTGTGCCACACAAAATGAAATTGAAAACATTTAAAATATTACAAAACAGAGACTGTCTTCTCAGAAATAATGCAGCAATTGCTCTGAATAATCAGCAAAACACACTTTTTGAGAGCGTGTTTTGTCATTTCTACCTCGAGTCATTCAGAGGTTAACATTATTTTATAGTTTTAGAACAGCTCCTGCAGTAAGTCTTTAATTGATAAATCACCAGTTTTATTTTTGTATGTATTGCTTTTAATCGTCTTTAGATGATCTCTTGAACCTATTAGATTAAAGTACCTATTTTTAAGTGTGTCAGGTGTCCATAAACAAAACAGTTAACCGGTTTTATTTGTTAACTGGACTAGTGCTTTCATTTTAACCTCAAATAACCTTTGGGGTTTCTTTTTTTGTTCAAAACAAGAATTAGAGATTCTGTCTTCTATTTGTTCTACTGGGAGGAAGTTCAAAAATAAATCTGTCGATGGTTCGTAAGAACAGGTCGAATGAAGACACCAAGGGAAACATCTTTACATGTACATATGGGATCCTGAATATTGTTTTGAAAGTGATTTATTTTCAATGCCTAGACCTTGGTTGTGTTTTTTGGTTTGGTTATAGTACGATTTTAGCGCCTATTAATAAGATGTTTTGGGTAAAGATTACTGGACTCCAGTTTTAAATGAAAATATCAATCTGACTTCATATCTTTGATACAGAGTTCGTCATTTACAACGGTGAGTCTAATTGATATGCTCTCCGGTGCACTTTAAGCTGTCACCTGATTTTGTGTCGATGTTTCTTTTCTATGCAATTTGAAGTTTGTTTTTATGTCTTTTACTGGAAACTGTATTCTATGTGATATATGCATTTTCTGTGAGTATTTTAAGAGATGTCAACTGTCTTCTTTGAACCACCGTGAACTGCACTTATCGTATGAAAGGTGTATGAAATGTGGACCTTGGAGTCGTAACTTAACGGGAACATGTCCCCCACATCATGCTGGGATGCATTCTGCCCTCACGCTTTGTCAAAATTAGACCAGCGGTGTGCCAGATATCACCTGAGCGACGGCGGACAGCGATCGACCGTCCTGAAATCTTCCATCAATAAAGTTTCTCTGATCGCGAGGCCACCTGGCTGCCCATTTAATCTAATCTGGTTCTATTTCAGTCTGCTGTCTGGATCTAGTGAGGAGCCGTGTGGAGGTGTGGTGTGTTGAATAGACTCCTGCTTTTACCTGGCCACTTACAATATTATCTGCAATAAGCATTTAGCTTATTGTATTGATTTATTTTTCTCATTTTTTATTAATTATTATTCTTCCACTAGTTTTATTTTTTCATTGTTATTTATTTTAATTGTACTGTTTTATGTCCTATATACTGTATTCTATTTTGCATTGTAAAAGCAGCGTACGCCTAGAAGCGATACCTATACTGTAGCTGCTGTGCCTATGACAATAGAGCCGTTGAATATGGAATACTTTAGCAAAGATTTGAGTAAAGGAAAGAGAAGAGAAATTTGTTAGAAGTCTTGAGGCTGCCTGACATACTTTTACATATTATAAACGAACAATAGTGTAAATCCAATCAGGAGAATCAATCTGATGACTTAAACCAGAAAAGGGCACCACAAAAATCTCATCCAAGCTGTTATATTTTCAGTTTTTCTTAATGGTTTGTGTAAACTGCTAAGGTTCAAAAATCTGCCACTTGCTTTTCATTCACACTGTAATACAATTAACCTGCGTGACCGATTAGCGGACACATCTTCCTGTAAATGTCACAAAGCTGTGAACTGAAACACTCTCATTGCATTTCTGTCTCACCGTCAGCTGATCGATGGGTTCCTGCAGCCAGAGGCGGATGAGCGTGGCCAGGGTGTAGTAGAGGAGCAGCAGCATGATGGGATTGACAAAGTGGTACCACTTACGCTCCGGGTGCACGATGAGCTTCCACGTGTAGGAGCAGTCGGTCTGGATAATGGGGGAGATGCCAAATACTCTGCAGAGACAGAGAGAGAAACAGAGAGACAGACGTATGAGGACTGGAACCATTGCCAGGATTTGAGTTATAAAATCAGGATCTTTGAGTATAACTTGGCAAAAGATGAAATTGTAATGACATGGAATTAATATGTTTTCTGCAGCACCTGTCCAAAGCCGTACATTGCTTCACTTTCAGTCCATATCTGCTGTATGTTTCTCCAACTGTAGGGCATGCAGATGGTTATCTACACACTGACTATATATAAGTACCTGCAACAACTCCACTTCAAATAGTCTCCACTATTCTGTTGATGACATTCCTGTAAGTCAAATTTCCTTCCACTCTCTAACCTTGGAATCTGTGAAACAGCACTGACGCTCAGCTTCTGTGTGTCCCACAAAGGATGCTATATGTTTCACTCCTCTTCCTCTGAGCAAAACAAAGATCATGTACTCCACAGGAAGTCTGCTGACGTATCCCAGCGACAGCCACACAGATCTAGACGCCTCCCGAGTCTCTTTTTATCTGTGCCATGTGGAGGAGTGGACGCGCCCCTCTGACCCCATCACACTTCCTGACCGGTTTCTTGTTGCAACCGGGGGGGAAAGCCCACTTGTCACATGACTGGGGACTTCCATTGTAAGGAGGAGAGGCAGGAAGTGGAGTGGAAGCCAGGCCTCTCAACAGCCTCACTCGACACCCGGCCGACAGCAAGGCCAAGTTACTGTCAACAAGCACAATTAGGGCGGCACTGAGGGGGACTATTGTCCAATAGTAGCTACACGTATTTACGACCATAAGAGTTTCCCTCAGACTGTCTGATTCTATCTGGGAGACTTTTATGCATTTTATGGAAAACCAGGATATGTCTTAAGCTTTGGACAGCGAGGAAAATGTTTATACATATATAAAAATACTACTATTATTATTTGTATTTTTGTTTTATTTTTTATTGTAATTATTCTTTGTATTTTATTATTATTATGTTTTTATATATTATATTATTTAATATTCTTTAATATTTTTTTATTATAATTATTAATTGTATTATTTTTTATTATTATGTTTTTGTATTTATTTGTTATTTTTTACTATATTCCTGTATTTACTTCAACTTAAGTAATGTCATGTAAGTGAATGTTTTTTATGTATTTGCCTCATTATTTTAACATTGTTGTCATGAACAGGGTTTAGTGTTGTTGTTTTCTATGTGCTGTTGACAACGGTTAAATAAAGACTGTCTGAGGGTGGCGGTGCAGAGAGGAAACAGGCAGGATCAGAGGAGTGCGTGTTACTTTTTTTCATCAAAGTAGGCCTCAGTTTTCACACAGCGAGAGACAGAAATACCTCAACGCTGCGGAAAGTCAACATGAACACATGAGGGCAGACCTCAGATGATTAAATAGGTGGCTTGTGCGTGTAATGAGCAATCAAAGAAGACTCAGAGTCCCATATTTACTGCCGTTTACTTAATGAAGCAAATGGAGCTGCTTAGGGTCTTAATTTGGGTGATTATTTAGATGTTTAGTCGTATTTACTGTCCATTAATGGTTCCCAACCTTCTGACCTCATGACCCTTTAACATGAAGAAATGTCCATCAGGGACTGAGTGTGGTTACGGATTATGAGCTGCGGGTTTACCTTTCTTTTGTCTCATTTCAAGATTTTAGAGCCCTATAGGGGGAAGTGACATTCTAGCATTTTACTTTCCAGACATTTAAAGTCCTGAAAAGATTACAATTTACAGAATTTCTTCACCAAACGGGTGAAAGTATTTAGCATTTTACAAGCCTAAATGATATTTCAGTCCCTGTATAGATAAAATAGAGTATTTTACAAGCTGTAAGTATTGTTAGAAGCGTGAAGTGGGAAAATATCCAACTTTTGAGAATCCTAAAAGGTGAAGATGTCAATTTTGCTAACTTGAGGGATTTTTAAAAGCCTTGAAGTGTATTTTTTTGTATCTTTTTATATGTTGAGCCATTAATTTGAAACCAATGATGTGAATACTGCTGCCACTGTATAGTTAGCCCAGCCTGCACAGTTTAAACAAACTATTAATGACTGTGCAGGTGGTGTTAGAGGGGTCCATTCATTCTAATGAGTTTCCTAACAAGACGTCCATCAATGCAGTGTCTGTAATCACACCTTATCTGCCATCTGACCCAGGAGAAGGATGGGCAGGGAGCGGGGTTTGTTCAAGGCAGCCTCAGCTATACATAGCTGTAAATAGCCTCGGTCCTGACACACAGCAGCACAGCTTTCAAATGAGAAACTGTGAGATCAATAAAACCCTGCAACACCAAGGGCAGCAAGACAAAAGCTACTCTGAGACAAAAGCTACTCTGAGGGGCAAATTCACAAAAGAATTGTGCGGCTTTTGTGGTCGCTAAACCTGTGTAAATAAATCAAAAGTAACTAGTTAGAAGTATCGTCCCTCTCCGCTCAAACTCATTTATCTGGGACCAAGTGACAGGCAGAACAAGACAGTCATAAATAAAGGAACAAAGCTCTACTACCTGTCAAACAAGATCAGGAATAAAAGAGGTTATTATGGAAGTGTATTGTGAATTTGACCCCGTGACAACAGTGTGCAAAATGACTGAACAGCAACGTGGCATATTTCACGTATGTTCTGTTTTTTATATCATCTGCATGTGTTTTAGCCGTTTGCACTTGATTGTATTTTTGTTTGGAAGTTATTAACCGTTTTATATTCAACCCCAACATTTGTAATGCTTTTGTCTGCATAATAGCAGTCATTAGTTTAGTTTTAATACGGTGGGATGGGCCTTTCTGACATTTTTGTAGATTACATTTTACATAACATCAGTGAGTGATTTGATGCAGATTCAGATTCAGAAGGAATTTAGATTAAATATTATCATTCTCTGCCTTTAACCATGATGTAACATTCAGAGGATTGTTGTCAATAAAGCGTTATGACTGACTTTGGCTCAGTAAGAATGTGAAAATAAAAGCTATACAGCATAAAACATATTAGCATAATAGGGATATATGATACACTTATTAGTATTAATAGGCATCTGGACTGGCTCAATGATCCTCCTTCAGATAATCCCTGTTTTGTGAATCATCCAGGGTGGTGGTGGTCTTAATGTGTGTTTTTTAGTAATTAGCAAATAAACAGCATTCTTTACATTCCAGGTTGTCAGTCAAACAGAGTGAGCTTAGAGACCGGAGGAACTTTCTGCTACAGAGTTTGTATTCATTACAGCAGTGACTAACGCATGCTGGCAAGATGTGCAACGCTGTGGCTGAGCTCCGACCACAGCGCTTCACCGCTGCGGCCACAGACAGCTGATTGTCTCCATCTCATGCATAATAAAACATCACTGGTTGAAGAGCCTAAAAGCTCTGCTGTTGATATTGATGTGCTGTGAGTAGGAGTTTGATATATCTGCCCTCAAGCTGGGTTTGCTTATTTCTCTGCCTTCTTGTTTGTAGCAATACTAAATATTTATTATCGTTTAAACAAATTTGCCCTGGGCGTTATAAATACATTTGAGTGGAAGGAGCGCTGGCCGCTGTGCGCTGTCATCACATCATTTTACTTTCACATTAGCACGGAGCATTAGTTTGGGCGTGTGCTGTTTAACTAGAGGGATACAACGTCAACGATTTATCAAAGAGAAAGGGGATCTAGTGGGCGTCAAGTCCATATATTGCAATTTGTGTCTAAATTGAGCCATCACTCATTGTTGTTTAGCAGAATTTGTTTTTAAAATGAATGACTCATCCCTTTCTGTGGGCAGAACGGACGTCAAATAATCAAAATCTAGATTAACTGCATCTTAACAAACAGAGCTGAAACAAGATTTTTGTTCATTTCGACTGATATAAAAAGTAGGGTTTTTTATTGTTAGGTTCAAAACAAATGCCACAAAGTTAAAGATTTAAAAACTTACACAGTAACATTGTCAGCGGGGATGGACTCCTGGAACAACTGGAACTGGTAGAGGTAGAGGACGATGATGTGTCCGGCGCTGAAGATGGCCATGAGGACGCACATGCAGCTGAAGATGAGCGTCTCGAAGGTCCGGCAGAGAGACCACCAGGTGCACAGGAAGAGGAAGATGAAGAAGTACACAGCCGAGGTCAACGAGGGCAGCATGATACCTGCAAGGATAAACACATATCAGAAGACTGATCAGGATGGTTGTTATTCATCAGTTTTTGCTATAAATAAAACACAACACTTTGGAGGTCAATTGTTAAATTTGAAAAATGCTAACTTAAATGTTGACGTAATTTCCTCGACCCTACAGCGCTCACACCTCACATGTATATAAACAATAGATACTGTTTGACTCACATGTGTTTGTAATCCATTAAACTGGTGCCTTCTCCCATTTACACTTTGTGCTTATACACCATTATTTTAGGAAGAGAATAGGGGAGCACAGCATAAAGCAATGGTTTCGAGGATGGAGTTCTGGACTCGGAAATAAAAACACACTGTATTCTTTTCTATTTTGAATTAGTGGCAACTTAAAATCCTCAAGACTCAAACAAAAAAGTAGTCATCTTAATCTAAATAAAACATTTAATTGACATCTTATTACATTAAGACCGTGTAAGGTCACACATTGCCTTATTTGTCAAAAGTTTGGGAACCATCTCTAAAGTATGTTTCATTTTTCAAACACCCATGATTTTAGTTTCATAGCACAGCTGATGAGAGCAAACAGCTGCCTGTGGAAAAGCGCTTGTATTTCTTAACTACATTCTGCAAATCAAACCCGAAGCACACTTGAGAGTGTCACACTGATTTCTAACAACATTCTAACTGTGATGCTGTAAGATGACACACAGATTCACTCTTCATCCCCCGTAGCCGCTCACCTGTCATGCCCAACAGGATGGTGACCACCACCTTCCCTGCAGTCGTGATCAGGTTCCCGATAATCTCCTTCACTTTGGACGCCACCTCGGCTACGTGGCGCAGGATCTTCATCTTGGTGCTCTCCTTTGCTTCCTCCTCCTCTTCCTCCTCTTCCTCCTCCTCCAGCTCCTCGTCCTCCTCCTCATCCTCCTCGGCCTCGTACCCCGCCTCGTAGTCCTCCTCTAGCAGGATGTTGTCGTCCAGGCTCAGCTTCTCCTCTTCTTCCTTTATGGGGGGGGGGGGTGAAAGTGACAGTATATGAATGATGAATGTTGCAGCTGGAGGTCAGAGCTCTCCAAGGTGCTGAAAACTGTTTCCTACAGGTAGCACTTCTAGAAACAATCCCTGTGCATACTCCAGTTGTGCTTATTTAAGCATATATTTGGCTGCTTGAGACATCATCATTAACCCACGGTACAGGTTTTCCTCTGGAAACTGATGTGGGCTTGAGATATTGAGTCACTTCTTCCTTGGCGACTCTATCTAACCAACTGTGTGTCGCTGTTTTCCTACAGCCTCAATAAAACAGGGACATAATAACAAGTGAACCATTCATGGGGCTTTATATAAAGGACTGAAGTTCTAGACAAAGAAAGTAGCAGGTGGTACAAAGCCTGTTTAGACTCAAACAACAACTTCAGCTCAGATGGTTCACTGACGGATTTAAAAGGCTGAACACAACGCGGGCGCTATATATGAATTCCTGGTGTTTCTCAGTAATGGGGAGCGCTGCCATCTGTGCCAACGTGAGCAGCTCAGTGGAAGAGAAAGTGAATGTGGATTTAATTAACACTGAGTCATAAAGAGAACGGACGACTTGCCAGGGGATGGGGGGCTTTATTCCAAGTCATCAACACTCGCTGGGAACTCGCTACTCAAACTCCTGTTCTGTTTATGACGCTCAATGTCGATGTTACGTATGAAGCAGGAGTAAGTTGGCCACTAAAGTAAGGGAGAAACTCTGATCAGTTTTGTACAACACGCTCGTTGGGGATAAAAATAGCGGTAATATTCTCAGACAAGATTCAAGTCATAGTCCTTGATATTAAAGTGGTACATTTAGGATGAATGTTGTCATGAAACCACATTTCTTCACTTCACTGCCACGCACACACTGTAGTGAGGATGTGCAACGCTATGGGAAATGCCATTATCCCACATCCAGAGATTGTTGTTCCTGAAGACATCGCCACAATTTACCTCATCCAAATCAGTACGTTCTTTCTTCTCAATATTCTACATTCACAAAAAAAGACTCCTAAATATTTCCTTATTTCTAGTATTGTAAAGTAGGCTATAGTAGGCTACGTCGAAGACTTAATAAAGTTACCATAGCTTGACTAGTTTGACTCCCAATCTTATTTCTATTGGAGGTTCTTTAATGCCAAATGACACCAATAATAACAGTCAGATGCCATGCAGGGTCCGGGAATCTTTTACATCTATAAATCTAAATCAATTCACTGATTGATTTATTATAAACAATCATCAGTCGATTGTACGGTGAGAAATGCTCAACAGGAAAAAGTGAAAAAAAAGAACAACTGCTTGTCAACTTTTCCAGGCTGCAGTTCAAGCACCCCAGATGAAACCCACTTGTTCCTCTGCTTCAAAGTCGGTGTTGTACTGGGCCATGTCCTCCGGCGGTCTCTTCTGGACCAGACTGCGACACAGCAGCCAGATGGCCAGGCCGGCCACAAACATGCCGATGTCGGGGATGAACACTCGGATGCCGTTCCCCGCATCTGCACCAATCACACTGTGGACAAACAGAAATCAGAAGGAATCACGCTGACAGAAAGCTTGTGTCGTCAACGTCAGACGGAAACCCAATATGTTCCAAAACTTGTCATCTGGAGCAATCATGCAGGCTAGGATGGCAACAAAACGCTGGAAAATGGGACGAGTGAAACAAATGTAATGATCACTTTTAATGTAAAACAGTTCGTCTAGGAAAACCCGGGACTTGTGGTTTCTTGTTGACTTCACTTGGATGAGTAACATAAACATTTGTGCTGTCGTGTGTTTGTATCTTGGATAATCGTCTCATGTCATCTCCCTTCGTCTCTACTAAATCTTCATGTCAGCTTGATTATTTAAAATGAAGTTCAACAAACTCGCTGAAGTTGTCTTGAGCATTCCATCCCGACCATCTGCACTCAAACTCATGGGAACAAATATTATTACTGCAATTATCCTTCAGAAAACTACACCTGTTCCCATGAGTGCCTGGGAATCTGGATTTTCTTTCATTAATCGACAGTAAGTTAAACATGTGTTAAACTCTTCTGCTTTTATGTGGCGTACCACCCACTTTAATGAAATCAGCCTTGCCTGTTTTAAACATATTGTAGTTAAAATTGAAGAGTGAAATTCCATTCAAACAAAAAGGCTGTGAGAAAACATGTTTACTCCCTTTGTTCATAAGAAGGTGGTATGACCAATAAGCTGTTTTTTCCCCATTAAACTGCATCAAATAAAAGGCTTGAAACCACTTTAGATTTTCCAGATTTAGCACGTTATGCTAAGGCTTATTGACTTATCTGAGTTATCTTCACTAATAAAACTGTGCACTGATAATAAACATGTATAAATAGATCATATTTACTCCAGGTCCAAACAGTGTGTGTGTTTTTCATTATTTGACTAAAATGTGACATTGTTTGATTTCCTGTGGTGATATCGCTGTGAGCAAACAAAGCTTTTGTAACATTTGTTAAGCGTCTGCTCACCTCTCACTAAATACCAGAGCGGTGATTCAAACAGGAAGCTGCACAGTGGCAGCCAGCTGTTGCCATGACAGCCTCAGAAACGTCAGACGGGATGGTTTTTTTTGTTAGTTTTTTTTTGCCGCCTCAGGACAAGATTTACGAGGTGTCATGATTGCATGTAGAATTAAAGCAAATAAAAAATGTCCTTGAAATGGCTAGCAGGTTTCAAAACGCACTTTAATCGTCCCAACCGACTTCTATTTCAGTTTTACAACAATCACACTTGCATCCTGTGTTTGGCCACCAAAGGGTTTTCTTTACATGTCATGCTGAGCTCCAAGTGTAATTAAAGTGTTTTTCATTTAAAAAAAACAAAACTGACTCTGGCGTTTCTGTGGTGCAGGCTGCAGTAAAAAGCGGGACCAAATGTTTGGATAAAGCTTGAATGCAACTGGTCGCTTCACACAGGAACAATCTCCTTCTGGCCTTCAATGGATATTTAGCTTATAAAAGTTAACAAGTTGAAAACTAATCAACGCCATGGAAACACTCGGATAAATAAATGGGACAGGCTGCTGCTGGCGAGGTCAATCTAATCAAGGACGTCTGTTTCCATTGCGCTTTATTGTTATGAAGCTTTGTGCATCCTCACGTGGATGAAAGAGATGGAAAGCGTCAGAACCAGACGAAGTTGAGCCAGAAACTTTAATGACTTTTCCCCCGCTTGTGAGAAAATTACAATAACATTAGCAGAGCAAAGACCTGTCCTAACTGCCTCGCGCTGCAGGGGAAATTACATGTGAGGCATTGGCTAAAAACTACAAATACGAACACTAGGAAATATGTCCTAAATGACATAAATATTTGGTGTTTATAAAGGATTGGAAAAGGTCAAGCTTGAGGAAACTGAAGGATCCGTCTGGTTGAAAAGACACCAAAACAGCTGCGATTTTTAAACTTTAGACTCCATCAACTCTGCATTTTCCTCCATACAGGACGTGAAAGGGAAAGAGCATCTGCCAAGGCAGCAGTAAATATTGTATACACTGCGTATGATCCCTAACAAAAACAGGTAAATGCAGCCGGGATAAAATGTTTACGACTCTACTTCCGCCACTTACAGTATACTATCCACCGAGGGCCGCTGAGTACTGGAAAGAGGATGTGGCCGAGTTTGGACATTCCCGTACTTAGGAAACCGCATCTAACACGATCACGGGGGTGTGAGGAGACAGAGACAGCGGCGAAAGCTTTGAAAAATAGGTCTCTCGACTGATTGTCCGACGTAACTGGGTTTAGTGTTCATCAAGAATCCACAGAGGGACAGGTCAGGAGCGTTTTTAAACCCCGATGACGGGCCAGTGCTGCTAAATGTTAAAAGTGGTGTTTAATGTTATTGTGGGTTTGCTATAATAAGGACACTTTGCAGAGATGATGCAACCTATAAGAGGGGAGGACAACCAGGTCTGATCTTTGACAGGTGGGAGGAATATTTTCATTTTCTTTAAAGGCTTTGCTGTTTATTCTGACAAAATACATGTTTTGGATGGTCATTACACTCCTTTTGTATCAAATAATCCTACAACTTCCTCAAAAAAAGCATCTAGTTTTTACAATACTTCGAAAATCTGAGTAAAAATGAAAAGAATCCACACTTTATGCCTCATGTTCGTCAGGAGAAATGTGATTTACAGATATTCAAAGGGATTTATTTTCTGTATCTCATCAAGCTTGCTATATGACATTCAAAATAAAATAAATACACTGACAAAATGTTAAACAGAATCATTTTTCTAAGCTGTACATGATATTTTTGTGGGTGCAATTGTTGTGAAAGTGTTGAATTTTCTTACCTTTCAAAGCCAATTTGTCGTATGGATTTCTCCCACGTGGAACCTGGAGAAAACAGGAAGTCAGTCAGTCAGTAAATCAAGAAAAGATATACACTTTTATTAACAATTGTATATCATAGTCATTAAAAAAACAATAGCTTTTTCTTTTAATATAAAGTATGAGGATCTAATGCGTAGGAGTTGTTTTCCAGCCTCTGACCAAACCATTAACATCTGCTTCAAATTTGTAAGAGCCAGGAAATAAATCACTTTCAGCTGATAATTAATCTCCAGGTGAATAATTAACAATCCTTCTGTTCTGATGGGAAATAAAAACATTTCATGTGAGCTTTGTTTTCACGGGACTGGTTGAAGTGTTCCTGAACGTCACTCCAGCACTCAAAGAGAGATTTCCAGGTATTCAGCCGGCACTCTGTGAACAGCAGTCGAAGGTTGACTGGCCTTTGTTTCACCGCCAAAGAAAACACGACGTCAGTTTGAGCCTCGAGGATTTCTACTCAATGACATTTGGATGTATCCGGCTGTTTTGTTGGTGTATTAGAAAACTAATTAGGTGCTGAAGTTTCTGGTTTATGGAGCGCAGTGAAGGCGTACAAACACACGTCAGCAACTCAAAACAGACAGCGGAGAGTGCTTCTGCTGTGTCACCTGTATGCAACTATTTTCAGGAGGTTTTTTTTCCAGTAACAACAGCATGAAATGTTTAAATACAAAAGAAAAGAGAGGGAGGAAAGGTCTTTCTCCTAAATGACCCGCAGTATCCAGTAAAGGAATGAGTCACAGTGTAGGCATTTTGTCAGGACCAGGAAACTGAATTCCACTCAAGGTGAATAAAACTGTAATGGACTGTCAGTGCAAAACCCCGGTGTGTCTCTATTACTCATCAGTTTGTAAAATAGCTGCAGGAAATCACAGCATCGCTATCACAGATGTTATGAGCTGTGTGGTTTGATGTGGAGGAAAGAGTGCAGACGATACCTACATTTCTAAAAAATAAATTAAGAAAACATCTGTGATGGGAGGAGCCCGCATGCCTAACCCCTGACATAACCTCTGACATCAAACACTTCCCCCGCAGACGTCCTCCTACTGAACTGTGAGAAACTGTCCTCCTGCAGTTTAAACGTACTGATGGAGGACAGAGTGACCCGACTGCAACACATCACACTGAGGGAAAATAAAACGTAAAACAGGAGGCTTTCTTTAAGCCTAGGTGCCATTTTTTTTTTTTTGAAATCACAGCCTTTTCATTATTTCCTAAAACTAAGCTAGGTTGATTTTATTTTGGGTGTTTTTTTCCAAGAGAAGAAGGCTATATCTCATCCTATCTCTATGTAAGAAAAAATATCAATAAATCAAGGTCCCCTATTATGCGAAATGCACTTTTTGATGTGTCCCCGGTGTGTAAGGAGACTCACAAAGTGTCAGAAAATACAACTCTCTCTTTTCCTCCTTACTCACACTCCCAAAAAACGGGGGTACAAATGAGCCGAATCCCCTCCGTAGCACCTCTGTGTCTCTGTGCAGGATGTCTGCAGGAGTTGTTGTATATATAATACATATAATGTCTCTGTTCTAGTGGTAAACACTGAGAAGTGTTTCAGAAATAATGCTTGATGTGGTTTGGAACATAATATGGGGTTTAATCACGGCAGCGTTTAGCTGGGTTTCTCCGTTAGAAACGTCTCTCTTCAGAGAGAGCTGCATGACGCTGCAAAGGGGCGTGGCCAGCTTCAGACCAGCTCAATATAAAGCGACAGTCACAGAATCAGCACCTCAGGAACAGGGCTGAAATAGAGGGGGATGAGGCATGGCTACAATGGGGGATCTGTTTGCTATTTTGAGCAAAACACTTCACAGAGATGTTTCGTATAGTTATTGTGCTACAATATATTGTTCAAATACAGCATAACAGGAGACCTTTAAGGGAAATAATGAATAGAAGCCAAATATATTTCATTAATATAAAAAAGCATGCTCTCTTTTTTTTGGCTTTTTCTAAGTCCTAGTGGTTAAGACCAGGGCTAGACTGTGTCTAGTGGTTTTTTTAAAGTAACTATTTACTCAGCCTTTTCACTAGCCACAATTTTGTTTTTGGAAAATGACGTTGTATTTGATTAAAGTGGACTATGGTGTGCTCCAATTTACTTTAAGAACAAGTTGTACAACCCTTTGAAGTGTGAATCACCACTGTTTAATCAAGAGTACATTAAACAGTAAAATTCAGCCACAATTAGGTTGTTTGTGAAGCTCCTACTGCATAAAAACATGCAACCAATAAAGATGTTAAAAGGAGTAGCTTCCCATTGCAGAAGTGGTGCAGGGATGTAGAGGATGCTTGAAAACTTATATTTATTTTGGTTGTATGGCTTTATGTACTGTGCCATTTATAAATAACCCTAAGAGGAAATGGTTAGAGTCATGCCAGATACTTTTACAGGAGCAGATAAGGTCAATTGATGTTGCTGTAACTAATAAACATCCACAAAGGTTCATAAAGGTCATAGATGACTTAATGCCTCATTTACATCTTCAAATATAAACTCTCCAGCTAGTGACCACCGGCCAAACACACACTCTTACAGACAGTCCAAACATCTGCAACACCTAACTTCACACAGCCCAAACTGAGCCCACAGGTGTAAGAGGAAACCAATAACATCCAGGAGGAACGCCTGAGGTTAAACCAGGCCAGTCGGATCCGCAGAGGAGGAATATTGTGTAGCACAGCCTGGACTCAGTGTGGAGGCTTCTGGAAAAGAGTGTGAGACTTTCTGCCCGTTGAGGCAGAGGCCGCTTTCCACCCTAGCTGAGCACCAAAAATACCTGTCCTCAGACTTTATGTGAGCATCATAAAACAGCTTTTGTACTTGCTGGGCCGTTAACCTCTCGACACAGCATTGCTTTGCACTCTCTCTTCTCTATCTCTGGAGCCTAACGCCTTTTCTGCAGGGAGTGGTGATATGCAGCGTCGACCTTTCAGCACACCATGGCTGTAATCAGACAATTGGTATGCTGAGAGAATTTAGAAAATGTCTCACATTTGGGAAACGGAGGGCGGTTAAGGTCAACAAAGGGACTTAATGTAGACTTTTCCCAAGAAACTGGTGACAAAACACAGATTCCACAGGCTGCTAGTCTTTATGAGCTGCTGAGATATATATTGTCAGCAGATAAGAACCAAATAAAATGTGCAATTCCTTCCTTTTTTTGATTGTTTCAACCTGCTTTACCTCCAGATGGCTGGGGGTTGCCACAAAGGACAATGCCTGTAATGAGTTAAGACAATAACAGAAAGGACTTCTGTATCTGGCACTCTTTGACGGTTAGTACAATGCCCATCATGTCGAGTCAGCAAAGAGGAATCACTCCAAAGAAAGCCGGCTCCGGCTCATCTGGCAACCAGTCACTGACCTGCTCTAACAGCTGGAGGTGTTAGCTTTTTTGGAAAGGTTTACTCATTCATACTCAACTCAGTTCACTGCTCTAATGGTGTATTTGGCTGCGAAGAATAAAGGAAATTATATGAAGCTATCAGGAGGGAGGATAAGCACCTCAGCGCAAAACGAGGACTCTTTGTTTATACTTGGCTGCCAAAAGGAAAAGGGTGTCGGGGGGCTAAATGCCAGACATAGAAATCAGAGATAAGGCATTTACCCAGAATAAAGGCGAAGGATCCAGGGGACAAAGATTAATGCTTCCTGTCCCAAAAATAAAAATAGGATGACATTAACTTCAGGAAGTAAAATCCAACTGTATGTATACAAGTCATTACAGTGGAGGAGTCAGCAAAGAGCCTTACAAGAGCTGTTGCTTTACATCATAAGACTGACTTTTTATGATTTTTCAATTAACCTCTTTAGTGTCTCTTCAGCTCCATGAGTTCTTTTATTATGAGTGTGAAGTTATATTTCCACAGCCGGTGCCTCATCCACCAGCTGTTAACTTGGAAGCGATTGCTAAACAGCCCAGTGCTCATACAGGGGCTTTCCTGTTTAATGTGGCAGGTAATGACTCAAGATGTTATTTATTCAAGTGCCAGTGGAGCTTCATGATACACAGTCTGGAACAAAACCCTCAACCCTTTCACTTAAAGCAAAAGTCCACACTCAGCAGGTTTGAATAACAAAGGATAAAGGCATTCATGTGGACCAGCCTTAAATTGTCCAAAACCTGTGTATACTCTTTAGTCTTGAAAGTAAAGTGTTTTCCTGAAATATGTTGGACAGATAGACAGATGGATAGATGGATAGATGGATGGATAGATAGATAGATAGATAGATAGATAGATAGATAGATAGATGGATAGATGGATAGATGGATAGATGGATAGATGGATAGATGGATAGATGGATAGATGGATAGATGGATAGATGGATGGATGGATAGATGGATGGATGGATGGATGGATGGATGGATGGATGGATGGATGGATGGATGGATGGATGGATAGATGGACAGATGGATAGATGGACAGATGGATAGATAGTCCTCCGGTAATGAAGATTTGCTGGTGTAAATATTTATTCTGCCCTCTCGTAACGGCTGTGTTTGTTCCTCCCTGAGGCGATAAAAGTCCGCTCTGCCTTCTGAGCAGAGCTGGCTGGACTTCCACGTTGGAAAGCGAGTTGCCTCCATTAGAAAGAAACAAGTCATCACAACACAAGGTCAGGGTCTGTCCAGCCTAGACACATTTACATTTTTACAGATTGATACAGAGTTTCATGAGAAGCTCAAGGCCAACTGTTAACACCTTCGCAACTCTGCGTCAGACTTGCAGAAAGAATGTCTTTTTTAATGTCGCCATGAGGCACAAGGGAGCTAATTACTTTTTAGGGAATGTGTTGGATTCATAAATGTTTACGATGTGACAAAATGCAATAAGAGTGAGAAAAATTCTAGAAATTATGAAGTGTTTTTAGAGACCTTTTCCTATAAATGGAGCATGTCTTAACTCAGTTTTCTGGATGGAAATGTCCTCACTATACCTCCTCTGGTGATATACATCTTATTGGTACGAGTTTAAGCTCAAAACAACAAGTAAATATCTCACTGTTTTAATCTTACATGAGTTCTGGGAGTGATCAACTTATCAGGTATAGAGGAGCTGATTCTAGATTTGAGCATCTGAAACTGTGTGTACTCATGGGACTTTGTGGCAACTGTCCAACCCTGTCTGCTACAAATTAAGAAATGTAAATGAAACATAATGCCACATGACAATGGAGATTTTCCACAACATTATAAGGAAAGATTTTTCATTAATTTATGTCCATAGCTGAAAAGATGATTTGCCAAATGACCCAAGTCCACAAATGATTAGCTTGCTAGCTATCTTAGCTAACACTAGCTAGCTAAACCATTAGAAAAAACATGATATTGTTGGTTAAAGTTTGAAGCTTGGGACTGCACTCTCCTATCTCACTTTTACAATGATGTGTAAGAGGTCAGAGAAGCTCAAATTACAACACTCACTGCTGAGGAAGACATTACTCTACTATATCTTTACATAGCAACTAGTTTTTGCTGCTATAAGGTTAAAAACCTCATATGTAGCTTATAGCTTGAGTCAGAGTTCAGGAGTTATGCAGAAAGCTACATTGCAGCTTATTCGCAGCTCCTTTAAAAAATGTAACCACACTCTGGGACTATGGAGGCTCCGAAACTGTGACTATGTCAGTTCGGGCTGCTTTTGTCTTCTCCTACAAGAGTAATCCCAGTAGGAGTGGTTAAGAGTGATGGCAATAATGAAGCAAGTTGAAAAAAAGGTCAGTTATTATCAGTTTTTCACAAATACCCAGCAAAGACGTTGCCAAGTTTATGAAACTATGTTAATATGGCAATCGCAGCAAATTATTCTCATATTTAGGAATGAAATGAGGCAGACCATCGTAATCACGGGAAAAACGTAAACACAGATACCATTAAAGGACAATTTGGTCCAATTAACGTACAATGCATTTATTTAGAGATGGAGGGTGATGGAGGACATGAAACTATAAAGAAAAACACACTCTGTATCTAGGAAGCAACCTCCTCTATTACCTCAGTTATAAATCCAGTTTTAGTCGGGCTGAACATCCATCAAGTTGCAATGCTATTTTTTTATCGCAAAAGCAGCAATTTTTTTAAATGCTTCACAATCTAGACAAATAGAGGGTCAGAAGCACCTGGCCCCTTCAGCATCACACACACACTCACACACACACACACACACACACACACACACACACACACACACACACACACACACACACACACACACACACACACACACACACACACACACACACACACACACACACACACACACACACACACACACACACTCACACACCACACACTCAGGGGAAAGAAACAACTTGTAAAATGCCACCCACCGGTTTTAATGGTTGCAGTACTACCGGGTGCTCCTACTGCACTTAGTTAGGTTCGGGGAAAGAGGGGATCTGGTTTCAATTGTGTCATGTATCAAGTATTTCAGAATCAGAATAGGAATACTTTATTTATTCCGGAGGGTGTTAGGGTATTGCAACAGTCTCTTCATTTTAGAATTGAATAAATACAATATTGTTGGAAATATATCAAATAAAAAAACATATAAAGAAATAAAGTTGTTAACTATTAAGATAAAAAAATGAAATTACAAAAATAATAATATTAATAATTAAATATAATTTATAATAAATAAATAAAACACAGATATAATCCCCCCAGTTTATGAGTCAAACTACAAGACCAGACAGTAAATATAATCCAGTTGTGTTATCCTGCATATAAATGTATTTAATACAACATATTTTTTTATATATATAAACATCATTTTTAGGGAAGAGTTCAACCTAAACAGTTTATCCAAATAAATAAAACATGAAATCGAGCTTTAAGGGGTTGAGTCTGGCTTTATTAGTCTACTGTCTTTTCTAAAACATACAAGTGACTTCCTGTATGCGTTTCAAAAGGTCTGCAAACAGAAATGAGTCAAATCCATTCTGCACCTTCATCCTTATTGACCGGTGAGGTGTTTTAATTTCAGCATTCACAACTAACATCAGTACCTTCAGAGCCACGCACATAGATGCTGCAGTGTACTGTACTCACAGTTGAAGTCGGGGGTGATGGACTTCCCGGCCAGGAGGCTGTTGACGGTAATCTGATAGATGATGTGGAGCAGCACGAAAGACATGCTGGTGAAGCAGAGGGACTGCAGCAGGCGCCCTGTGTGGCCTGCAGGAGGAGGAGAGTAGATACAGTGAGTTCACCAACACCACCACCACTCACTTTAAGGATTTCCACATGTCAGTTCTGCCGCTCATGCACGGCAACCCAGAAAAATTTTGTTTTTCTAGACACAGAGAGCTGACTGCAGTTTTAATATGTTTGGAGTTGTGCAACATTAAAAAGCATGGATGAAACCTGGAGTTGATTTGAAGAGTTTATTTTACATAAAGGTGGAGGTCAGTAGGAGAGCATCCAAGGAGGATCTCATTTGGCTGACGATGCTATCCAAAGCAACTTACAATAAGTGCAAAAACCATAGAGATTCAAACCCCGTCCAACAAAGAACGTGCAGATATATTCAATTAAAGCAAGTCTTGCCGTTGTTAGTGTGGGTGAAGCTTTTTGAAGTGCTTTTTGTGCTGTGAAAAGCAAAGATTATTTCATATAACCTTCTGGTGGACCACAAGACCTTTTATTCTCTCCAATTCATAGTAAGAACAAACCTTTTGTTCCCAATTTTATTCTTTAGGTGGTCTTCATGGTGGCGTTTTGTGTTCGCAGGAAATTACAGATACTGTACGAAGGAGTCGACTGACCCGGGGTCTGTCTTCAATGTAGGTAAAGAATAAAGCTGTCAGAGGACATTACTGATCCTGGGAGCGAAGGATACGCAGTGTGAGGAGCTGCCACACATGGGCAACACATGGCTATTTTATAGTGCACCTACAGGTATTTGGGATAATTTCAGTAGTTGTTATGGTGATAATTCTCAATTCTAGGATTAATCAGACCCCCCCCCCCTTTTGTTTCGGTAAAAACGTTTTCATTCTCAGGGTAAAACAAACTTTATGGGACTACTCTTCTTTGATGAAGAAATTAAATTATTTTCCTCATAAGCCTTAAGATTATAATATTCCACATATCTGCACAGTTTGGTCTATTCCTTCTCCAGGGCAACATCTCCATCTCATTAAATTGACTGCGTCTTTGCGGGGAACACAGTTCGTATTGCACAATATCCTGGCTACAGTGAAACACTACTGCTTAGCCTTGAGCCATCGAGGGCTAACTTTATCAAATGTGGGCAACAACAGACCATTGCAGGCAAATTAAATGTTGAAGTGAAAACAATTTGTGCTAATTTCCCATTGTTAACTCCCAGGGCTTTCACAAAGAGGGAGAAGAATGCTTGTAAATACGGAGGTATGAGGACTGAGGGAGCTTCTCCTTCCAAATTTGTCCGAAGTCTCTGGACAAAACAAAAGCTTTGGCTCTGCATCCCGTGATTCCTATTTGTAAAACCGCATTTTTGTTGTGTGACAGCCACCGTCTCGGTTGCCCAACGGTCCTCAAGCTTCATGACTCAGTCTCCGAACGCCGTCCCATGAGTCCTTTTTTACAGCCGTCCAAAAGAGAGGGCATTGTTCAGTTTGGACCAACATTTGGAGCTGATTTAGCCACATGCTGCTGCCAAATCATGTCAGAGAGGGCCAATTAAATGTTTTGAATCCCAGTGTGATCATAAGCTCTTTTTGAGAAGACTTTGCCAGCAGTGATGGATGTAATAATATGTAATGTAATATGAAATAATCTCAAACATGTACACAACTACAGTATAGGGGAGCATTTCCATTGTTATGCTACTGTATACTCCTACAACACTACATGTTTTAAAACCAATGTTGTACTTTTTTACTAGTATTCACACACATTATATATAACTACTACACTACCTTATGCCATGATGAGTTATTTTACTTCTTTAAGTTTGATTTAAGATATTTCCTGGCCCGAGAGTGCATTTATTCAGAGAAACAGTAGTGAAGGTGGGCATATGCTAACCACTCAACTATGCAGTGGAACCACCTTTAAGTTGGTTGGATGCAAATAGATACGTCTTTTTACTTTAGAAAGATTCTGAATGCATTACATTTGTTTAAAAGTATTTTCAAACTGCTCATTTACTTGAGAAAACTTCAGAGTACTTTTGGCAGTACTTGTCTTAGGTCTTAAAAAAGATGTCATAAAAATAGATTTAAGTAAACTCTAAAGTAAGTGATGTGTTTAATCCAGACACCCTCTGTTAGAAGTCTACTATCGTAAACATAAACCTGATAAATCATCCGTAACATCAAATATTTATAGAAATTCATGCAACAGAACTAAAAGACTCCCCAAAGGGAAATTGTCATCTTGGTGTCTTTTCAACGAGGCATATAGCACCTGCTGTAAAGGCTCTTAAAACGCCCGCTGCCCATATGAGAGCAGCCGTTTAGAATTTGTTCACCTCCACTGAGAGTTGAATGCCTTCGATGTGGAGCCAAAAACTCCAATAACGACATTAGAGAGTGAATCCCAAACAACAGCAGCCCGTTGCATAAGATACTTGTTGTCTTGTGAGGATTGGAGTCTTGTTTACTGACATATCCTTAGGCACAGCGCACTGTTGTGGCTTTTTAAAGCGAACTCCATCGAATGAATTATTCATCATGTCATACATTTGGTTTAACTTAACTTTAAGTCACAACAGACAAAATGAAACAGACCATCAAAATGAAAAAACAAGGCAAACATAACTCTCTCTAACTCTCTTTTCTGCACGACGAGATCTGGATGAGATCTGTTTTTGTGTGAGTTTATACTGTCAGTGTGTATTCTTCATGGATTCTATAGATAATTAAAAGAGCAATTACTGTAACTCTCAAATTCTCATTATCTATTCAGGATTATAACCACTAAAAAGCCCAATTATAACCACAGTTGATCCTAAATGTATACAGTCCTGAAGTTAAACGGACAATTGATAATAAAGCAATCATCCTCAACCACATCCAGTTGTTACTTCTAATCTAATAAACTGGTGTGGCAGCTAAAATAAATCCCTTTTTCATTCAAGAATCTGACAAATATTTACCCAATACGATTATAGTTTCCAATCATTTTATATTCAGTCAAAAGTAATCCAGTGAATAAAACCCTGCTCACTGAAACGTCCTCACTCTGCGACAAAAACAGCTTTAATGAGATGTTATTGGTTCTTTTTAATTATTAAAATAATGAATTTAACTAACTTTGTTTGATTGTAAATGAATCTTTGATAATATTAACTTTAACAGACACGTGATTAAGTGTTAAGAAGTCTGTTTTATCAAAACCTATCTAAATCTGGAGCCTTCTGCAAGTATTTTTTAAAACTTTTTCAACTCATTTTTTGAATTAAAGTAGTTTTTTTATGACATATTGAGATTGTTGTTTGCCCACCACACCATGTTAACGCGGTGTTGAAAATAAAGATAAATATGGATGAATTAAATCTACCAATGCGTGTAGATTTTACTTAAATCTAAATAGTCAGTAAATGAACTTTGATTCTAAATATTAAGTCTTACAGCCCAGGAACGATGCTATTTCTGAGGCTAAAAACATCTTTAGAATAAAAATGTTTTAGCTGTCTTGGTTCATTGCAGTCTGATTTGTATTGTTGGTGTTGAAGTATCCTAAAGCACTACACTGCATTATCTTAAATGGAATGACCGGACACTTTACACTAATTAGACCCTGTAACCACTATAGGTTGACCCGCGTTTGAAGTCAACAGCTATCAGACACACGAACGCTTGAGCACTACTAGAAGACTTCTCTCTTATTGATGAGAGGGTAAGTGGTCCACTTTCTCTGCTCCCTCCTTTACTTCCTGACTGTTATTTCAGCTGGAGACGAGCACAGACGGCTCTTCGGACTGGATGTTGTTCCCGCCGCCAATATAGGTTTATATATAATTAAACACTGCATGTGGTCTCCTACAGAAACCCACATTATGTGTAGTGTTTTGCGGTGAGTGGAATGCATAAAGGCGCGGCTAAAGTTGGCGACCGCAATCCCACATCCATCACCCGTAAGGAGAACAGTCACCTCGGCCTCATAAACCTCAGCCTGTGATCAACAGTATATTTCTTTAGAGGACAAGGCGCCGCTGAATAGTCATGGAAGCCGGTTTGCCAGCTTTGAGGAGGGATTTCATTTTTCTGAAGTCTTATCTAAACCAAAATACCAAATACCATTGGCTGAATTAACTAAAAACACTTGTCAAATGGAAGCAGATCATGCTGTTGCGAAATCAACCCATCTAAGGAATCAGCGAAGCCTTAGGAGCAACTTTTATACCCCTCTGTAATAATAAAAGTGGTTAGCCATTATCAAAACCAGCCCTCATCTCAACTTTCCTCTTCTGGGTCTTTTTCTGCAACACCATGGCTTGTTAGTTTAGTATGTTATCATCTTTATGGACCTTATCTGTCAAAATAAACCAACCGAGCCTAAAATGTTAATTATGATTTGGTGGACGTTAGATCCGACCCTGATGGATCACGTCTTCCTATCTCAGATCTTGCTGGCTTGTGGATCTTTTTTTATTTTTACAGATGCACTAACCTATATTACCCTTCATGGGCTGAACTATGAGCCAAATCTATCCTCATCTCAAGGAAATTCAAGTCCCCTAGAGGAGGGCTGACTTACATTACAGAGAACAATATCGCAAGTCTAACTGGAGGCTTTTTGGGAAACAGTCAAGCGTCTCCAGGCGATGGACGGAGCCCAAGCCATTGATGTGTCAAAGTATTAAAGAGAGATGAATTGAAGATCTTACCTTGCATTGTTGTGCTTGTGGGCTCCGCGAAGAGTGGGATAAGCAGGAGATAGATGAGGTAGACGAAGGACAGGCCATTGTACCTGAACAGGCAAGCTGCAGAAACAAAAAGACACAAAAGATACAGATTAAAAAGCAATCGATGCATTTTAAGTCCACAAATTCAACAGTTTCATTATTGCTTTTTGTAACATTCAACAGTAAATAAAGTCCAGAAGCTGGCAGTGGTCTAATAAGCTGCCTGAGTCGTCATTGAAATCAACTTAACACAGATTTAAGAGAAACTTGTGGCTAAACGTAGTAAAATGTTCCAAGTGTAGAAAAGCTGCTCGTAGTCGTTAAAGCCAGATCGTTCCTCTAAAACTTTCTCACCGTCATCTGGCCTGCATCACAAAATGAAACTGAGCTTAATTGAGTCATTCAGTGCATTGATGTTTGTTTTCAGAAACAATAATCACCCAATATTCGCTGGGTGTCAGGAGGAACAATTAACTAATCTCTGCTCATTACTGCTGCACAAGAACAGATTAATGTATCATATAGAAGATTTCATTTGGCAAGAATCTCATGATACTAAATGGACTTTGAGCATTATTGAAACTGGATGCTTTCTTAAAAAATCTTTAAAATCAGCTAAAACTAAAATGTATAAAAGAGTGGCTTCAGGCACCAGGTGTTTAATACACATTTTGGACCTCTGAGTTGGGAAAACAGGAAAACCACTTCTGGATGCCAGAGAATAAAAAGGAAACACGCAGCGTGAAGAGTTCGAAATTTCAAGACCAGTGTCTGAATATAATGAAGTACTTGGTATAAGTCTTTTAGATCGATACCTACGTTGAGATTTGATGTTGATTCATTTAAATGTTTTGCTATATTTGGTTCACTTTAATTTAAGTCATCGATGATTGTTGGTTTAATAAAGACACTAAGAAAACATAGCATTATTTTTTCCTTAAAAACTGAAACAATTAGAAAGTCAATCAAATGGTTATTTTAGCAACCATTTGGATAATGCTGCCAAACATTATGTGTGTCCAGCTTCTCAAATAGAAGGATCTGCCAATTTTTCTCAGCTTTATTAAATGGTAAACTGTATATCTGTGGGTTGAAGACCGTGTAATGAGACGGATATTTTAGAGAACAACAATTAACCAAGAAAAGAAACCGCAGATTAATCTATAAATGAACAAAGCCTGTTGGTTTAATGCACTGTTTCACTATTTAGGATGTGTTTCTCCACTTGACATTTGATAAGGTAACTCCACACACCCACCCTTTCCCGAACACTCCCCCTAAACACTCCCACAACACACACACACACACACACACATGCATATCCCATTGAGACACATGTAGGAAGTCTTTTGAGCACATGATGAAAGTTTAAACACGTGAGTGCAAACATGACTTCCAAAAACCATTATTGACGTATTGATCCTTAACACACCCCATTTCCCAGAGAGTGACCATCTGCTCTGATCGGGAGCTTTTACCAGTTAAACGGCTCACATAACTCGCTGACTGAACATCAATTAACGCGTCTAAAATGAACCACACCGTACTGAACACTTATCCCTCATCACTGAATCCTATGCAGAAAGCACAGCTTGAGCCTTAATGCTTAACAACCAGAGCTGTAAAATCATTTAATATTTCACATTTACAACGTAGAGTATTTTAGGTTTTCAGAATCCTACAGATAAATGTGATAAGTCCCTTCCTGTGTGACATTTCTTTGAACATTTTTAGGTCAGGAGGTATCCAGGGAATGGAGGGAAGTACACAGTGACCTTGTAGAAAATGCAGGCACACAGTCTGACCTCCCAAAAGTCTCTAAGCGGTTAAATCAACAAGCACTAAGTTTACAAGCAGGTCGGCTGACGTGAGTTACCGTCACTGCAGTCACAGAGATCGGCCCGTCTGGGCTGCTACTGGTCTTGATCTACTGAAAAATTACACTTAACTGCTGAAAATGGAGCTTTTATTTATCTTTGCACACTCAATGGAGCTATTCATTGACATTTGACTTGGCTCTGACTTTTCTCCCTTGCTGGAGCTCTACGGTAAGTGAACCTTCAGGTTTTCTCTGTGCTCTGATACGGACCAATGAAAACTAACAAAAGTCAATAAATGTTATGGGGGACTATCATCTCTGAGAAAAAACACACACATCTGTATATGATGTGATTAGGTTTCAAGCATGCACGAATGCTTGAAATGCATGAGAATATAACACCATAAAAAAACACTTCATCGTACAATATCTGTTGTTGTTTTATTTTGAAACATATTAGGGGAGGAACCCTTACAACCTAAGTTTCTACTGATTCACAATCTTTGCTTTTTGGACGAACACACTGCAACATTTCTTTCAACACCCACTTAATTTTATCTTCGTTAAATGTAGCATTAAATCCGCTCCAATCCTGCCCAAGTTTGTGCCCAGAGTCTGCTGCCTACATTATTCATCTGTTCGTAGTTATAAATCTAAAGAAGGCCTTGTGTGTCTTTACGGATAATCTATCCATATCTGCATGACTCTGCTCCCATTGTTACCCTGCAGACACTTCACCGCAGTCTTCCTGACCATTTGCTTTCGCTCTATGACTCACCATCTGAGGGTTTTTACACAAAGAATGAAAATAAACTGCCCTTGTTTTCAGACATCAGATTACTGAAAAACCTCCACATCTCGTCTGAATCAGGCTTTTGTCTCTCCCAGTAAAAGCTATTATTACGGCCAAACAAAGTCTAAACACATGAGGGAAAGGCAGTTTCAAATGTGAAGTTAAGGCCAACTGATTTCAAGTTTTTGAGCCTGAAAAACATACATGTCATGATAGAAGATAAGGAGGTGTGGTGCCTGGCCAGAGAAAGCACTGGGCCGATAATAGAGGAATTTAAGCCGCACTGAAGGTCTAATAAAGAGCACACCACATCAAGTATACCCACCACTGCGCAGAGTTTAACTGCTTTCAGAAACTTTGAATAAATAGTTGAGGGATATAAGATCCTAAAAAACAAGGGTAAGTAATAACAGATAATAACTAGTAATTGCAGCTTTTAGTCCATTTAAGTCAATTTGAAGATAAGACGTGTGTTTGTTAATTAGCTAAATAGTGACTAACCATACTAACTAACTAACTTACTAACAGTAGAAGCTAGTGTGAGTAGGTGCTGGCTCAGCAGTATTTCAAAACAGAAGCACTAGTAGAAAAGAAGCTTACTGATAGGTGCTAACGTCAACGAAGATAACATTAGCTAGCATAGGCTAGTTGTCGTCCCAGAACAAGTTTACATTAGGCGGTTTTATTGTAGCATAGTATTTTAGTATAAAGTATATTATAGTAACATTAACTAATGTATTAAATTGAGCAAGAGGGCAATTATTATGTCAAGAGACAAGAAGGCTTCAATTTCAGTGGATTAAAATGCATTACTTTTAAACAACCTCTTCTCTGAAGTATCATGATGGTGGCAAATGCCCAAAAACTGCCCCAGAGAGTAACAAGATGCACGCCAGCAGTATAAATGATTTATTTTGAGGTAAACTGTTAAGTACTGTTGGGTAAGCTTTAAGCATACAACTTGTGTGCCATGAACATTAGAGAGCAGTCATTATTTTTAAAGATATGTTGTTGTCTGTCTCGTTTTAAAACGTGGGTCACAATGGATCCCTGTCTTTTAACTGCAAAACAAATCTACTTACAAATGAATAGCCTCAACCGGTTCTCACTTAATATCACACAAAGGATGTTATAGTCTTGATAGGAATCAATGGACCAACAAAATGATTGATTATATGATATTTAAGAGTATTCTTATACATCTCAAATTACATTTTAAACAATCTGTTTGTTTTGCACTCTACTGATTAAGAGAAGAGCAAAAAATGAGAAAATATTGGTGACATTATAAATATGAACACAGAGAAGAGGATTTATTTTCTTGTGTCACTTCCTGCATGAGTATGTTTGTCCACCTTAAGTTTAAATTGAAACCTACAGCATCATGAATCCAGTAATGTTCCCAGCATCTGCATAACACCTCCCACCTCTGTTTGCTCCAGTGCTTTAATCTGCTGCAACCTGCCTGACTCAACACATCTGATCTGCAGATCCCTCTGTAAAAGTGTCACCACGAGTCTGAATTCAGATCAGACATTTGGGAAACTGCACGCTCATAATCATGTTCTCACTCCAAACTAATCCAGTAAACACGTAAACAGCATCCTGTTTGATCAGCTAAACTGTAGCTGTGTGCAAGTTTGTGTGTGTGTGTGTGTGTGTGTGTGTGTGTGTGTGTGTGTGTGTGTGTGTGTGTGTGTGTGTGTGTGTGTGTGTGTGTGTGTGTGTGTGTGTGTGTGTGTGTGTGTGTGTGTGTGGTAGAGGAGACTGTGTACACATACAGCCCAGCAGTACTGTGCTTTTCAAAAGAGGTGCTGTCAGATGGCCAACAGGAAACACAGACTAGGTAACGTCAGCAGACAAGTCTTTCACTATAGGACATGAGAAAGGAGCGGGTGTGCATGCACATATATTGCACTACAGAACATATAAAGTAAGGGACATGTTTGGAGTCGGATAACATCTGCTGTGCTGCAGTGTGTTTCCTCTCTGTTTATTCAGCAATGAGAAGCCAAAACATATATTTTCTCAATTCTATTTCGTCCCTAAATGCATGACATGCAACCCTGAAATATGGACAAAACAAGAGGCAGAAAATAAATGAAACTTACAATTTCTCTCAGCCACAAGTGTTACAAATAAGAAACAAACAAACAATAGCCGATAGGTTGCTGGTTATTGATTATTGATTGAAATCGCAACAATTCAGTTTTAATTAAGATGAGATCTTTGACTGTCAAAGAGAAACAATGAAGAGAAGTAAGCTGCTCTTATCCCCTATCCTGTTCCTGTACACTTTCCATTTTTTCCACTTTACATTTCCTTCATCCTGTCAGTTATTCTGTGCACAGCTGCAGTGAATGACAAGCTCTCATTTGCACTTTGAAAAAACATCAAATATTAAAGGTATGTTTACGATAAAAGGGAAAGGCAATTCTTTCCTCCCTCACAACCGCATTATTAATTCATACTGTTAAAACGACTTTCCACGAATTAATGGAGACAATGCATGGCCTCACGATTGCTTTTGGAAATAAAAGGGGCTGTCGGGCTGTCAAGTGATGCATTATGGCAGTACTGAGTGGGTCTTATCTATAGAAAGCATGCTGTTAGCTTTAAAAGTACCTCAGCTCCATAAGTCTTACACAGACACCACAGTGGAACCTCAGTGGCAGTTAGACGCTAATCATGTTTCACTTGTGGCCTACCACAGAATTACAGCTTAAAACACAAAGTAAACTGCATTTAATAGAGTCTGCAAAGTGCGATCATGCCTCCAGCTTCATTTCCACACACTCTGAATCAGTTTGGTTGGTGTGTGTGTTTCTTTCTCAATGAAATTAGGAAAATCTAAGACTTTTACCCTCCGTTTAAAGCTGCTAAAACTCACTTTTAAATCCAAATAAGCTGCCAAATTTGACTGTGACCATCTTCAAAATCTTCAGTGAGTCAAACTAAAGTTTCACTAACACAGCAACAATAACTCCATCTGTGCAGAGTGTTTCTTAACAAAGTTATAAATGCTGTAAACAAACCAAAACTAACTGATTGAATCTCAAAATGTGGAAACCTGACATGTAGCTCTAACACTGTCAAGGCAATTTAAAGAGTGAATACACACTACATTCATGTACTGGATGTCCAGTCAGCAGCTCAACAATAAAAAAAAGACTATTGTTTCATCATTAGGAAGTTATCTAAATCAGAAACCACACGAAAAACTGCCAAAATTAATTTATAATGCTATTAAGATATAAATAACACAGTCTAACTGCAATTGATGCCTTGTTTGACCCACATAGGAAACCTGATAGTGAGGAATAGTTTCTGTTCTTATTCTTATTATAGCAAAGTGGTTTGTGATTTGATTATTTCTGCATTTCGAACTTTGGTTAGAGAAAAAGATGCACTTAATATGTCTGTATTTTAATATCCTACATTTCTAAAACACACAAACTGAGACATGGACACTGTGCAGAGAGCATGAGGTTGTTTCTGCAGTGACTGGACACTGTGCTTTCCTTTACTAAATCCAATAAAAGGTGACGGACAGGTATAGAGTGTTGCTGGTACACTTCTGTTTGTGATTCACTTAAGTATAAGATAATGTGTGACTCTATGATATCTATTGTTTTTGTTTGGGTGATGATGAATTAACTGTGACCTCCAGCATCATGAGGTCAATCACAAATCATCAAAAACATCTATCATTCATTTGATTTCTGCTCTTAAGTTCCTACATGCTCATATACTTCAGGTGTGTACAATTGTACCTCAGATTTTGAATTAATGTGACAGATTATTCAAAAAAATGGCAAAAACAAGAGAATTTGCCATAAAAAAAAACAGCCCCAACGTTAAATATAAGCTACATCCTCCTTTAAATGTTAATTCATTGCTGTACAATGATAATATCAGGGTAATTGATTGAACTGCCGCAGCTTAAAGCACTATTGAACAATTTAGGGTGCATAAAAAGTGTGAATGATAGAAAAACTCACCAGCTACAAGACACAGAGGCAGCAGTAGCCTGAAGACCAGCCCGCACACCATCTCAGAAGCCATGGTTCCGGGCAGTCCGTGTTGAGTCCAGGTAAAAGTAGCGGGGAAATGTGTCTTTTTTTTAAGGTTTCTCTTTCATCCCAAACTCCTGCGCTCTGTCAAATCCCAGCTGACATCAAACTGACGCTCCTGCACACATCACTTTTCCCCGGTGACACCTGGACTTCGCTGCTTACTCCACAGTGAGAGATTGCGCATTTACAGAGGATCCCCACAGCAGGCATGTCACCGGTAGGTAATGTCACCATGATATAGTTTTTAGTTGATCAGACGCGTTGCAAAGTCATGCTGCACAAAACTGAGTAGCGGGCTCAGGTGGGCAAACAGACAAATACCGGAGAAAAGGAGCCAAGAAGTCCTGAAATCCAATTAACTTGATTTTTTAAAACTGCAAAGCCACACTAAAGAGAAAGTTAACAGTATATTTTAAAAAGTCTGGTTACTCTTCTACTGTGAAGCGTGACAGAAACACGACATATAACCGGATAATGCACCCTTCCCTTTTCTGCCCCCTTGGTGAAATTTGACTTTCTGACTTCTGGTGTGGATTGTGTTCGCCAACAGGAGGCTACAGGACGAGCTTGTGATTGGCAGCTGCTCCAGCCAATCAGAAGGCTTCTTCTAGTAACCGGTCCAGCCCACTGGGATAATTGGAAGCAAGAGGTGGGACGCGTAGATGGATAGAAATACCACAAGTATTAAAAGATAACACGTCCAAAATCCACAGCTTCTTTTATTTCACTGAACTATTTCCCTATAGTTTAGTATTTAATCTGCATACTTAGGTACATAAACATTGTATAAGCACGATAACCTCTAGGACGGTTTTATAAATGTTATTATAAGTGATCATTGCATCCCCTCAGGTCTGTCCAGCTCTTCATTACCAAGAAACAACGACACCTACTGGTTCTGCACAAGGCAGCACATCCACTTCAATGTAATCATTGTTACCACAACACAGGCCTGTCAGATTTCTCCTTGCAGGCAGGAAAAAATTGTTTCAACAAAGACGTTTTCAGTTCTTGAAATAATTAAGAGCATTGTAGCAAAGCATCTTCTCTGATTACATTTAATCTAATAATATGCTGAGTAAACAGACATCTATTGTGACTCAATCTTCAACTCCACTCAGATCTATTTCCAAAATGTCCAAAATGTTAGGGACATTTAAGGGGATTTGCATCATTGTGGTATTAGTCATTTGGATAACATGCACAAGTTAAATCCCTTTGACCGCTGCTGAAGTGTCCTTGAGCCAAAACCTTTCTCTTTGTAAAAAGCAACATAAAAAAGCCTTTATGTTTTTATTTACACTGTTTTAATTGGTTTCTTTAGGCCATTTAAAGAAAATGTATGAGAATTATATGCCAAAAAACAATTTTTTTAGTGAGGCTTCTCTTTTTCACAGTGCCCTCAGACTGGGGAACCCCATAACTAAAATGCCAATCCAAATACCGATGGTAGATCAACATTTTACCACAGATCTATTATAACTGCATTTAGGTTTATCAGCATTAATTTTTAATCTCAGTCTTGATTTCTTTTGAATTTTTCACCAGCAAATGCACTTGCAGTGACATCCATTTGAAGATCTTCATTAGAATAACATTACAGATGTTTATAGTTACTACAATTATAGTTTTGATGTTTGATTATGATGTTAACACTTCGTTTGGTGAAGAAACTGCAATTACAATGTACAAATTATCTAATTCAAGACAAACAATATGTTTTTAATTGCTTTAAATAATATAAAAGTACAAGCTCGTAAAGCTCCACTAATGTTTATTTATCACAGCTATTTACATTCAAGCACAAACCAAGGAGCGCTGACCTTGTGTACCTTCTTCTGCATGACAGGAGGAGCCAAGTTTAAAGTATTTACATATAATTAAAAGAAATCGACTTTATTGACAAGGAAATGATTCATGCTGTTTCCTCTGTGTCTTCTGGAGTGCATTAGGCAGGAGGAAAACAATGTATATGATAGGAGACGTCAGGACTGAGCCAAATGCCCCTCTGTGTGGAAAACACTTAAAGCTGCAGAGATCCTGCTTCAGGTTGTGATGAATCACCTATTGGCATGGTCACCAAAATGGATTTAGTTTATAAAAATAAGAAAAATAAACAGCTGAATTCTTCTGAGGGAAAAGCTGACTTTAAGAGATCATCAGCTTGCTCGCTGCCAGCCTGTCTGCCCTGAAGCCTTGCTTTCCTCTGGAAATACAAATGCTCTGCTGCAGCGGTCAAGTGGGAGCAGTCATCTATGGGGCCCTGAACTGCAGCCAGCCATGATCAATAACCAACCTCAAAACATGGCAGCGCTTGATTTGTTTCTGCCGTTTGAAGTCCGGCCCTGCTGATGTAATCCCTCAGATGGATGTGAATCTTAAGTAACATTTGCCTTTGATCCATTATTCATCCAATTCTTGAGAGGGAGTTATTGACAAATTGTACAAATGTACAAACCAGTTTTATAGAGAACACAGGGAAGCTTCAGGTCAGATGTTACTGACTAACCTTCCTCACACTGGAATGATTGGTGTTGCTTTGCATTGTGCAGCACAAATGTACAACAGTAACAGACCCTTGTTCTTTACTGCATGTCATTTCTTGGTACCTTTGGTCTTAGTTCTCTTATTCTGTTGCTGCAGAATTTCCCTACAGGTGTCGCTTGGAAAATAGACTCTTAATCTCAGTCAGACTCCCATTGAGAAAAATGTGCTTAATGTGATGGTTTAATTTCTAGATGTCTTAATACTTTTGACCATATAGTGTACATCCTTGGGTAACATTTACAGCAGAAATTATGCACACTTTATGAAAAAAGAGTCCTTATTTGCTTAAATGTTGCAAGGAATAATCTTTTATATTTGTAAAAATGACACAAATGCAAAGATATTCTATAATATGTCCTTTCAAAATGAGATATCTGAAAAATATATGTGACACCATGGTCTCACAAACCTTTTGATAGCACATCAATAGCACAAGTAAAATCAATGTCTGACTCCTAACACTTTACCTTCACAGTAACAGTTCAGAGTAACAATCTCAAAAGACAGTCAATGTATTCACAACTTCACACAATCCTCAGCAGCAGATTGATTGTTTTATTATTTATTTTTAAAAAAGGTCCTTTCTGTCTAGTCTATCACAGAAACCCTGCCAGAATAAAATATTCATTACTTTTGTGAAAATCTTTCTAAACGCTGAATTTATAGTAAGTTCACTGGAGATCCCACAGTGCCAGTCTGCAGGAGCTTCTGCCAAGAAGAAAACAGAAGTGCAAATGAGATTATCGTCCAGATTGCTTCGATATTGATCCGTAAGTGAAATCCACACGGTGTGTTTGTTCAATATTTACATGGATGCACTTTCCATGCACTCTAAAGGTGCCTCTGCTTAAGTGGGCTTTTTAGTGTCCTCTGTGGTAGCTGCGGCTGCAGATCGCCTCTTCTGGAATTTAGAAAGACATCAAGTGTATATCGCTGAAAGGAAACTCCCAGATTTGAATTTAAAAGAGATGTGATTCAACCTCTTGTTGGTTTTTAGTAATCTTTGCACATAAGATCATGTAAACTAAACATACAAATACTTGTAATCCGGCTGCAAAACAGTCAGATTTAATATTTCTTATTTCCCTGACAGTTTGACTTTATTTTCTCCCGCCATTTTTTAATGCTAAATTATTACATTTTGCGTTGAAAGGAGCCAGTTGAGGTGGTTCGGGCACCTAGTGAGGATGCCACCTGGGCGCCTCCCTAGTTCCAGGCACGTCCAGCTGGGAAGAGACCGAGGGGTAGACCTAGGACCAGGTGGAGGGATTATATCTCTTCGCTGGCCTGGGAGTGCCTTGGAATCCCCAGTCAGAGCTGGTTGATGTGGCCAGGGAAAGGAAAGTTTGGGGCTGTCTGCTGGAGCTGTTACCTCCGCGACCCTGACGGAAAAGCGGGAGAAGATGGATGGATGGATGGATGGATGGATGGATGGATGGATGGATTACATTAGCTCGCTTAACTTATAATTGCAATGCCAAGATGCTGATGTTTAGCATGCATTAGGTAATTAGCATTAATACAAAGTACATGAGGGTAATGAGTTCACGTGGCAACTCCATTCATATTGCAGGTATAGTCTTTAAAAAAGGTACTTAGGAAATTTAAATCTTGGCCTCGTGGTGGCGCTCAATAAAAACCCAGGGGATCTCCAGCAGATTCAAATCAATGCTGAGGGAGACATGAATGAGGGTATACAATTACCCCAAAAACATCAATAGTGTTCTGACATTTCACTCAACTTTCAAGTTAAACTCATGTCAAAATCATAAGGATTCATCCTCGGGGAACCGTTATTGTCTGCAGAAAGTTATTGACAATCAATCAAATAGTTGTTGGGATTTCAGTCCGGACCACTTTAGTGAAATGACCATGAGTAACTGTACCATATAAAATAGAGATATATCCATTAGTCTAGAACAAAAGCCAGTGGCCTCTGTAAAGCCAGGCTGCTTACTTAAGAAAGGCAAGCTTCAACGATTACTATTAAACCATTCTCACAAAGAGCATCAATTACTGATGCATAGTAGAGGCTGTATCTTCAAGAGATGCAGGACAAATGACCAGTACTGAATGATTGTGCTTCCTATGTAAGAAACCAGGTCTAAAAGCTATTTTGTGTTACGAATTAAAAAAAGTATAATGGCATACATTATCCAAAGGTCCGTTAGTGATGTCGTCGCCTCAGAATTAGCTGGCAGGAGGATGCTCATGTTCATGCACATATCCAGGATGTAGGCCTCGTCGTGAAGAGCTGATATGTTGACAGATGGTCTTGTATTACCTCTTGGATGTTTGTAACATCACATTACAGCCTGAAAGAGTTACAGCACTCAGATTTAAAGAGCAGCCTTGTGTTGTGAGGCCATGTATTACTGAGAACTGTTTGTTCGTCTGAAGAAGTGCCAAAGTGGGGAAAAGTTCGGTTTTGAACGCAGCAGCGATGATCTAAGTGGTCAAAGGTCGACGGGACTTCATTCCTCTGGTCCCGCAGCAGACAGCAGTCTCTGTGTGTCGCAACACAATGGACTTCTTAAGAGTAGTCGGCGGTGTCTGCTGTCAGAGAAAACACAGAGGAAATGATTTAAAGAGGAGGACGTTTGATGTTTTTGTGAGTAGAAGAAAGTTTATTACCCAAAATAATTATATTCCTAAAGGATTAAGTATTTCCAATAGTACGTTTTTTTTCAATTTCAATGTAAAGGGTTACATTTGATCTATGTTTATCTATCATGTTGAGTCAATGTGGATAAATTAAAGAGGCTCTATTATGCCTTTTTTGTTATATAGGTTTTTGTGCATGTAAATCCAGAAGCAGATTCTCTCCCCCCCCCACCCCTGCCTGAAACGCCTCCATTGAACTCCTTTGTTTACTTCTGTAACATAGCGACATCACTATGTAACACGTGCGCCTATTGGCTAGCATTCCAACTCTAAGCTGTTGACCAATCACAACAGAGCCGGCCAGCTAACCAATCAGAGGAGACTGGGCTCTGGATTCAGACAGAGGGTGGAAAGAGTTCTTGCAGCACAGGCAGTAGGAGAAAAATAAAGAGCTTTTTGAACATTAAAGCATGGAGACATGTCCCAGTAGTATCACAAAATATAGATATGTACCTGAAAATGATTATAGTAGGCTAGGGCTTTAAAAAAACTTGAAAATATTGTTTCCTTGTACCTTGCTTTTATAGTCAAATGAAGTTTACTCGATTCATTTAGTTTCAGTTTGGACTGAGCATGTTTCCACTAAAATAAACCTTCCATTTTATTTATTTTAGTTCCATAAATATTATTTCCTGTCTACGTGGACCAAGAATGTTTTCTTTATATTCATCCAGTCAGAAGTTGAGGTCGACTTGTCAGCCCAGAATTATAGCTGTTTACTTTTGTTATTTAAATGTTTCGTATAGCAGCAGGTTTGTTTGCGAATGGTTTCATGAGCTTTGAATGGAGACTAATAAATGATTTGAGGTGAGCGACTCCTTCTGGGAAAACGCAACCTCCCCATCCTCACTGTCACATACATCATCATTTTCAGATGTTCAGAGCCATGATTCAACGTTTGTTCTGTAATGAAGTGCTGTTTATATTTTCCTGGTACCTACTTTACTCCTGCAACTTGTACTACTGTGGAAAGAGGCTGCCTGATTTCATACATTTTAAAATGACTTAAAACATCTCACTGAATATATACCGTTTCCAGTTATGTGAAGTTGCAAAATTAGAAACTAATCAAAGCCAGTTGTTGAATTATTTACTTGTTCAAAAATGGTTAATTGCAAGTAAGAGTGCTGCTTTGAATGTGCCTTAAAGCGCCAAAAGTAAACTCTCTTCCCAGAATTATTGCATGTACTACAGAGATATTATTATTAAGGTGGTTTGCATCTTATTACCTTTGACACCGACATTAACACATGAACATACTTTCCTCTTACTACTCAGCAGATTTTATATTAACTGCTAAGCATCATCATCACAACCTGAAGATGGATCACACAATAGAGTATAACTGGTGAGTGATTTATCTCGTGCTCCTGCAGGGGGTTCATTAGACAGCTAATGCACATCTAATCTGATTCTAGTTTAATCATTAAAAGCACAAACAATAGTGCTTCCCAGTCACAAAAACAAACCTTGATTGAAGTTGAGCCTCATCCTGTGACTTCATAACCTTGTTAGGAGCTGCATATGAAAACCAAACCAATCATCAGTCCCTGCATTAGTCCTAATGTGATTGTAACTGAGTATGTTATTTAAAGTTTCCTGCTGATGCTGCCAAACCTGCACTGCTCTAACACCTGTTTTTATTGACATATATATAGACATTGATCACTGTGTTGAAAAGCAAAATAGGGATGTGTTATATGAGACAGAAGTATAAAACACATAAGTAATTAACTAATTTAAAAAAAACACAAAGTATAAAATGAACATAATAATTAAGCTATGGATTATTATTTAGTTGATTGTCTTTGTTTAAAATGTTTGGTGTGAAATAAAGTAGACTTTCATACATACATTAAACAATGTTAAGTGAAATAATCCACAAAGCGTCTCATCCCTAAAACATTTCATTTAATTTGTATTTTTCTTTTATTAAAATACCACTTAAATGTACAATTACTTCAGCCATGTACTTACCAACTCATAAGGGATAATTACAAACCATTTAAAAAATAGAAAACCTATAAATAAACTTAGACACATCTAAGTATAATGGTTTTTCAATCTCACTGATGTAAATTAAGTTTCACTGTTTTTGTTTTACTTGTATTTATGAAAAAAATAACCGTATAAATCAACAAGTTCACAATCAATTCAATAATAAACGTATCACGATCAATTCAACAGCCTGTGTGACGCTATTGTCGTGGTAACAAGAGCCGGCAGGGGGCGCTGGCTGCGCGTGTGGGTCACATGACGGTGGGGTAGCAACATGGAGTCTTCAATAACACACATAGCGCTGCTGCTTTGTTTAGCGTCGTTTTCCATGCAAATAAGCTCCTCAAGACCAGTGGCGGCTCCTGACAAATTTCTCAGGGGGGGCAAAAGTTGTGATGATGGCTAAGATGACCCATTCAATGGGTAAAATAATAATAAATAAAAGTCAGATAGCCAGCTTTACAGTGTCACATCTCATTGTTTAATTTGGTTTTCAACCACTAGATGCAACCCCAGACATAAAATATACAATACATTTGGTTCCACAATAAAACACACATTAACAGATAGTTTGTCATCTAATAGTTTGCCCTTGAAATCACTTTTAGCACAGTCTACAATTTATAGCCATCATGGATGCCATAGCAATAATCAAATCAAATTATACTATAATCAAAACTGTAATTAATCAAAATTTTCCAGAACATATTCCATTTACCACTATACAGTTTACAGGTTTAGTAAAGGTATAGAAAACCAACAGACCCAACAGGCATGACGCGCGCGCTGTACGTCCGAGCACGCATCAGTGCGTAACTGCGTATGACGAAATCACGTTAGGGCAAGCCCCCCCGGAGCCCATAGAAATGCATTGTATCGTTCGATTTTTGAAAAAACGAGTCTCAACATGTAAGTCTATGAGAGCGCCTGGGGCGATTTTCAATCTGACTGATATCGCCCCAAGGGGGCGGGGCTACTGGTTGGACAGTGACATCCAGGCTGCTGATTGTCGCAGCGATATTCAGGCTGCTGTTTGGACTATACTATTAAGACTTAGACCGGCAAAATAAACTCTTTTCTCTCTTTTTTTTTTTTTTTTTTTTTTTCGTTTGGCTTAAGGAGGGCGGTGCACTATCGCCCCCTATGGGCCAGCCGCCCCTGCTCAAGACTCATATCTGAACCGTGTTATAAACCCATCACAGACGACACTCCAGACGTTGTAAAGTAAGTGGAGAAATGATGTTCATGTTGCTCTGACAGGGCGCAGTTTAAGGATTTGAATTTGTTGTTGTGAGTAAACAAACGGAAATCATCCTACGTGTTTTACATGACAGGTTCGGTTTGTGTTGTAAGTTAATGTAGTAAGTGGTCAAATGTAACGTAAACATCTACGCTTTATCATGTACTTTTTAAAGTAATGGTACAGTTTTTAAAGGTATGCTTAATCCAAAATAAAACATCAACAACAACATGTTAATCAAACAACATGCTACCCAGCAGGGTATACAGGTATTCAAGTCCCCCTTGATAATCACCAGCTTAATGGATTGAGCTGAGCATGCATGTACGGTAGAAAGGGCACTAAAATGTGAAATGATATCAAAGTTTAAAAAATGACAAATGAAGACACAACGTGCTTAAAGCTTACTATATCCTTATAAATCATAACGTAGTATTGATCTCTGGAAAATCCCTGAGATCTCAAATGAACATTCAACTGGCCTACGTATTGAAAAGCTATCATAGGGATTGAATATTGGTTGTTGCCCTTTCCTGCATGGCTTGCATAGTAATTATTATTATAATGTGGAAAGATCATCGCATGATTAACTGTATCGTACACAATTAGACCCAACAGTTACTCAATGAAAGCATTTCGATTTCTGTAGATGAAATGTACTTTATTACATTATTTTGGGATTTTATGACAGTGATAATTTCCACTAGATGTTTTACTGTCATTAAAATGTTATCTTTTGCAAATGTCCAAGTTTGAACTGTGACTATTTCTGATATAATGTGTTTCTATATTCTATCAACTGTTTTGTATCTTTTGATAATATTATCAATGTAAACATGAGCTCCTTTTCTTACTGATTTAAGGACAAAGGCCCGGCCACATGAGTACGTGAAAGTGTCGGACCTTCCTCCGTCCTGGGACTGGAGGAACATCGAGGGGAAGAATTATGTGAGCACCACCCGGAATCAGCACATCCCCCAGTACTGCGGCTCCTGCTGGGCCATGGGAGCTACCAGTGCACTAGCCGGTAACCACGGGGGGTTGGATAGGAGATGGGATTAAAGTCAAATAATTCTGAGACAGACAGAAATTTAGTAGACATTTTTTTCCACAATGTACAGTATCACATATATCATGACGAGCCAATAGTTGTAAAGCATTTAGCATTTAACGTTTGTATTGTTATTCTTTTGTCCAAGACCGTATCAACATAAAGCGAGGAGGAGTGTGGCCGTCGGCCTACCTGTCAGTGCAGAACGTGATCGACTGCGGTCAGGCCGGCTCCTGTCACGGAGGAGATCACCTGAGAGTCTACGCCTACGCTCACAGGAAAGGCATTCCTGATGAAACCTGCAACAACTACCAGGCCAGAGACCAAAGTATATAAATATAAACGTGTTATCTTTTAATCAATCGGATCCACTATTTGGCCAAAAGTATGTGGACAACCTGGTGCAGGATTATCCTTTTTTTGATTGGTTTGTGCTTAACCCTTTTGTTTCGATGAGGGAAATCTTCATTTTAAAGCTCAATTATAACAGTCAAATATTGGGGTAATGGTTTGGAGGTTACATATTTTTTACTATTTTTTCTGTCTAAAATGTTGGATCAAGTGTAGAGAAGGTTTATTATATTGTAAAAACTGATATCATCAGCTTGGGGACATTATTTGGGACATTTAGACAACATCGTAAGCTCCAGTTGTTCCTTAAAGCCGATGTTTTGAGTCTCAAACTAAACAAATTAACAATATCATGGATGTTGTCTTTAAATATCTTTTGTCTGAGTCCAGAATACATCATCATTATGTCATCTCATTTGTTCCAGAGTGTGAGCAGTTTAACCAGTGTGGCACCTGCTCCAACTTTGAGTCGTGTGCTGTGGTGAAGAACTACACTTTGTGGAAAGTTGGCGACTACGGAAAGATTTCTGGAAGAGACAAGATAAAAGCTGAGATTTACACCAATGGGCCCATCAGGTAGAGTAAGGCTTCCTCCCCCAGTTCTTTATCTTATTTATCCAGACACCTCCAGCAGACCTGTTGGATCAGACTTTGGAGATGCATGGGAATAATAGGATTGCGAATTCAAATGCTTCAAATAGGATGAGAAATCTAAGTTTGAAATTGAGTTTAAATCATCGACTGAAGAAAAAAGTATATATAAAACTTGTTTATAAATTATATCAATAAAAGACCTTGAGGGAGAAACTGCTTTAGTGAAGATCTGCAGATTCAGAGCAGGAAACTCGTTTGTGAAAGTTAGCACTCAGATTCACACTTAGTTACAAGGACGCACTGTGTTCCTCTGAAAGCATTTTTTAGGTATATAAAAATAGGTTTGAGGCTTTTTTTTAAACCAATATTTTTTCTGACTCATCATTACCCTTTTCAGTGATTAACATTTAAACAGTTTCCTCAGTAAAGGGTTTCTAATCCTATCGCAAAATAGTGTCGACAGAGGACTTATGAAAAAGGAAGTTTAAATGAATAGGGAAATTAAGACCATCCTTTAAATCGTTTTAAAACGGAATTGTCCCATGTGGGATTAACGAAGTGTGTTAAATCCTCTTCCTCAATTGGATGACTGTACTTTTATAGCGCTTTATCAGGTCTTTTCGTCACCTTAAAATGCTTTACGTACTACATATTGACACCTCATTCATACAGAGCAGTGCCAATTGCTCTTGGTATATAACAGTCCTACACATTCATTCACAGTTGGCCATCGGGAGCAACTCAAGGGTTCATATTGATAGCCTTTGTTTTCAAGCTTTTGTTCTATCTCACCATTTTGTATCCCTTGTCTTTATTGACTTTCATCTGTGGATTTTAGTATTTCATTATTTTACCTTCATAATTTATTATCTTGCTTCTTCTATTAGAATCACAAAAGGCTGGATTTTTTCATATAACTTGATATATAAGTAGATAGTCAGGTTGAAAAACTCTCCTTCTTCCCTTCAGTTGTGCCCTGATGGCCACTGCTGGCCTGGAGGAATATTCAGGAGGAATCTTCTCAGAGTTTCACCCACTGTCTCTGTCAAATCACATCATCTCTGTGGCTGGGTGGGGTGTGTCGGAGGACGGCACCGAGTACTGGATAGTCAGGAACTCCTGGGGAGAGTTCTGGGTAGGTATCTCTTTCTCTCTTTGCACCACACCCTGCAAATGAATCACCTCTGCAGCTAAAACATTCACACCTAACTACTTTACTAGGCATGAATGTACTCTGTTTACTTGACAGACGGTGTTTTTAGTACAGGTAATTCATAGATTTGGGGGTTTTGAATGCAGAATATCTAATGTTTGCTTTGTTTTGCCTTCAGGGGGAGTACGGCTGGGCGAGAATAGTCACCAGTTCCTTTAAAGGAGGAAAAGGAAATTTCTTCAACCTAGGTATAGAGAAAAACTGTGCGTATGGAGACCTTGTTGTAACATAGGTGACAAATTAAACCAATAGAAAGACACTATGGCAGGGGTGGCCAACCCATGGCTCTTGAGCCGCATGCGGCTCTTTGCCCAGTCTCATGCGGCTCCTCAGTTCATATCGAATTTTAATTGTGTGGTTTTTTGGGGGGTTTTTTGCGCATATGTATCCAAGTTCACAAAGGATTAACAACACACAAGTTCCAGGCCAATTGTTACACAGAGTTTCCGACACTGATTTAGCCAATCAGAATGCAGATCCTGCAGTACCGGAGGCGGGCTTTACTGCACTCGCGATGTGACAGGGAAGGGAGAGATCTGCTTCTGAACGGCGAAAATACAACTCAGATAAAACCGTAATAACTCAATACAAAGTTGTCAAATCAAAACGGTCACACTTTGCAGTTGTAGATTTGTGTGAGAGGGCCTGCTCACGGAAAGCTGGCCCCCGACACAGAAGGACTCCTGAGTTGCCTGAACCGCGGTAACAAAATAAATAAGAGAGAAAGTGCATCTCTGTCAGCAGAGCTTCTGCCAGTCACAGGGTACAAGTTGAGATAGTTATCATGCGAGGATAATGAACTAAAATACACTTCATTTATTTTTAAATAACCGTCATGAAGCATTATTTGAACCAACCTTAGTCATTGGTTTGTTTTAAATACAAACATTTAAATATTGTAAAGCCACATTTGTAAAGGAGTGTTCAAGGCAATGAATACCAACTTAGTTCAAAGAAGCAACATGCAGTAATATAAAATGTGTAGTTTTCTCATTATTAAGAGAGTGTGTGGCTGACAATAATTTGCTTCTGGTCTTAATACTGATTTCTATCAATATCATGGTGTGTGACATTTACAAGACATCCGGCTGAGCAGAGGTATGTGTGTCTTTAGATTTTCATTTTCTATGTGTGAGAGATAGAGAGGGGCACAGAGGAATAGAGTGAGGGCACACCAGTGGCATAGCTAGGCCTATTTAAGGTGGACTTCAGCCACCAAAAATGTTTAAAGCCCACCCAAATGAACATTTTGGAATTGAAAAAAATATATATATATTCTTTTATTTTTTATTTCTCATTGGTGTTTAGAGTTGTGCCCCCTCCCCCTTACCAAGACCACACAGTTATATTAGATGTAGCCTCTTAATTTTGCTCTCAAAGTGCGACGAAGAACGAAGAAGAAAAATGTCCAACTTTTCTTTTAGGTTAAAGGCTTTGTTTTTTTTGACATGTTCAACCTTTAATAAATGCACTAATGATTCAAAATGTACCAAAACACACATGGTTTTTGACTTAGCAATTTATCAGTTATCCACAAAATAAATGAAATACAACTCCGGACAGGTGACTTGTGTGGTGTATTAAATCTGGAGATATACCAGGGCAGATGCTCCCTGAGGTCAGAGGAATGGTGGGTGGAAGAAGAGTGAAAAACAACATCTGGAATACGTTAAAGATACCCTAGGAATTGACCTAAGTCACCTTAGTGAGGCACACAGAGTTATTGCCTACCTCATGGGAATACACACACTTTAGGTGCGCACACTCGTTTTTCCTCTTTAAATGGCATGTACAAAGAACGTTCGGGGGACTTCCACAATTGGCTCTGGGAACCCTGTGTCGCCCGTGTCATACTTCACTTGCTCCTTGAATTATTAATTTCAGTTTGAAATACCATATTCTCCGGGGGGTAAAACATCAGTGCACAAAAAACGGCAGGTTCTTCTCTGCGGATCCTAAATCAAACTTTCCTAAAGGACAGATTATTCCTTCAAACCACAGGTGGCCTGAGTCATCACAGCTACATTTTTTCTTTTGACCATTAGACGATGTTTGTTCAGATGTGAACAAACATCGTGTAATGAGTGTCTGGAGGCCGAGCATTCAGAGATATTCAACATGAACAAATTCTGGTTTGGACTGGCGTTTATCAGAGGGGACAAGAAAATACTTTAACTGAAGGACTTTAATACGAGCAGGGTGTCCTTATTACTAAAGAAAAACCTGCCTCACACGGAAATTTCGTCTTTGTCGCATTCAGGTGTGACGTAAATGATAGCATTTCCGACACTACAAAGGACCCTGACTTTTTTCTGCAAGTTTGGAGTTTTCTTTATTCTTGTAATAATTTAGATGTTTCTTTATTTCTCAAGCGTCCTGGAACCTTGCAGTACAAAACATACTTTTTTCTGGTAGTCCGCAGGTATGAAAGTACACAAACACACACAGAAAACACAACAGCACAGCACGATAGGTCACATTATCCTCCCACCCCCAACACACGGCATGACATGCATTAAGGCTTTTTTCATTTACAAATTACAGTCCAATAATTCCCCTCCATTAATGAATCTGTGGCAGCTTCCCCACATGTGGTGAATTTCCACACTGATGTTTCAGTTTGAGGCTTTAATCATCCTGAGTTTGATTCAGTCCTGATATTAAGGCATGCTTATATATTATAATCCTGACTGTATTTAGGAAGCCTGCAAGAACCAACCCACTCTGAGCCAGCTGGAAGAACGGATTTAACAGAAATAACAGCTAATCCAACAACTATGTAATTTTATCGATCACAACTTCTATTCCTCAACATACAGATCTAAAAAAGACTTCTCCACAATATCAGGAATATTGATTATCTGTTAATACTTGATTTGTTAATTATTAATAACGTTTTTTTAAGGGGCTGGTGAGTTTTATGGCAACTAATCCAAGGACAAAGTACTCCTATAAATGTTTGATAGAACCTGATATGTGTTTACTCTGTGCCGTAGTGCTCCAGTTAATCCAACAACATATGAATGTGTATTAATCCGCAGCTGAAATGAGTCTTCTATTTAGTTCAATTAACATTTTCTACAGTGCCCAGCTGTTTTAATGTGTGTGTGTGTGTGTGTGTGTGTGTGTGTGTGTGTGTGTGTGTGTGTGTGTGTGTGTGTGTGTGTGTGTGTGTGTGTGTGTGTGTGTGTGTGTGTGTGTGTGTGTGTGTGTGTGTGTGTGTGTGTGTGTGTGTGTGTGTGTGTGTGTGTGTGTGTGTGTGTGTGTAGCACTTAGCCTTGTGATTAACATACTCAGTGTTTTTTAATGTGTTAACAACCTTTAACTCCTGACTAAAAGCTAAATGATGATTCAAATGCGTTTTTACTTTGGGAATTAAATACATGTGGAGCAATACTGAGTACTAGCCTGAAAGACTGACTTCGGCCCCAAAATTCTGCCATTTTTATCTACTTTTTTAGCTTAATCTTAGGTTAATTGCCCCCTAAAAAGCTCTAGGGAACCTACTGAGTAGATCTCATTGTCCCCAGTAATAGCCTAGACTCTGTATGTGAATGAAAGCAGGATTTGTGACATAAAAGAGTGAATTGTATTTTTTTTCTTTCCAAGGAGAGTCACTCCAAATGACTCTAGGGTGTGTGTTTATTGGTAATAATGAATCTCAGCGCTTTCTCCTTCACACTGAAAGCTGGCGAGTCTCAGTTTGAGGGTTTAAAATAAAGCTGTACATTTGAGGGAGAGTTTAAAGTAAATACTCTTCATGACTTCAATGTCTGTTGGGAGTGTGGAGCAAACCTGACTGAACATCTGGATTGGATCAGAGATGTTGAGGCTCCACAACCTTTTTCTTTAATGGTTTTCTTGAGACAGAAATGCTTTTTCTCGATCATAAGTCTTGATTTACCTGTAATCACGCTGTCATGTGGCAACTTCCCCCCTCTGGAATGTTGCTGTGCACTGCTCTATTTTTTTTGCTCCTGCAGCTTCCTCATTCTGCAAGTAAAACCTTTCACAAAAAGTGTGTTTTTCTGCAGCTGCGAGGGATGTCTTAGGAGAGAAAGAAAGGGGCCGTAAAAGGCATGTGTGGGAAGAACATACATGAGTGACTGAGTCTCAAAACCATAACTGGTTAAGCAGGTAACTGAGGTTCTGTGATTAAGAGAGTTTTGTCAAAGGGGCTTCGTGTGAGCTTCAAACTCCTCCATGGTTTGAGTTTCAGAGCTGCACACACAAAGGAAGCTCAGGCTGATTAGATTGTGGCTCTTAATCACTTAATCCCATTTGTACTATAGTTGGATCATTTCCATCTCAAGGTATTTGTGTGGACAGATGCAAAGATTTCTTCTTAAATTCATCAATTGTTTTAAAGTTTACAGACAGCTGATCGCTTGGCTTTTTATTAACTCTCCCCTGACAATCATCCCTCCTCTCCACAAACAGTCAAGCTTGCAGGTGTCAACAAGAGAAGGACCGGAAGTGAGCTGTTTTGCCTTAATGTTGAGGTATGTTTGTTTATTTCATTGTTTTTATTTCATTCTGTGGGCTTGTGATTGTTTGTTGTTTTTATTGGTTTATAGTTTATGCTTTTGCTTGAATTATTTGTATTGCTTTTTACTGTATGCTCTTTTTTTTTGCCCCTTTAATATCTGTACATTACTTTGGGTTTTCTTTGGATATGAATGTGTTATATAAATACATTTGCCCTATCTTGCATTTGGAAAACAGCTTAATCTCAGCTTCAGAACCCTTATAATTCTTGTTATATGTTTATGTATTGTAATGAAATTAGCCATTTTGCTTAAAGAATACTTTTACTGCTGACACTTTAATATTGTGCTACTTGTGTGATTTAGTACGCTTTTCGAAAACAGTAGTTTTTAACTTCATGTATTTTATACTTTGATATTGTTTTTTTAACTTATGTAAAATTTCTCAGTTGCTCTTCTTTCATCATTACTCAAAACACATATTGTTGTTGTTAGATTTAGATTACATAAAATGTACTTAATTGATCCTAAATTAGGATTGATTTTTACAGCAGCAGCAATAAAGAGACAGGTAATTTACTGTATGTACATATTAACAAAAGACAAAATACATATCTAAAGAGTACACAATATACAAATATACAGAATAAGTTAGACAACACAATTATAGACTACTACTACTAAAAACACTATAAACAAAGGATATATACATAATAAAGGGTGCAAAGTAGTTGCCGTTTTAAATACAATTGTAATTTTAAATGAAATCAGGTGACTGATAATTATTCTAAACTATAACCCGTTTTATTTTGAAAATCCTATCACCGGAAGTCTGATTTCCAACTTGACTTGGAGAGCGGAGAGTAGACCTTTGGTTTGGAAACAGCGGCAGACTGACAGCTCCTCGCGGCTCTCTCCACGAGCAGAGGATTTTATTTTTTTTACTTTCTATCTTTTATTTTTTTAATCACCAGCTCTCCACACGGATATATTATTTTATTTTATATATTTCTTTGTTGTTATCCGGCGCAGCCTCAGAGCGGCTTGCCACGATGAGCATCACACGGCTGGAGACCTGAGCAGTCTTCGGGTCTGGAAGAGAAGATGCCTCATGGACCGCTCCATCACCGCCGCCAGTGCGCAAAGTCAGGGCATCCGAGCCTCCGAATAACGCAGAAATGCCGAGGTTTAGCGCCAGATGGGTGTCGTTGCTGGTGCTGATTCTCCTGATCGGTGCTTTGTTCTACTGCGAATATCTCATCTACTTTCCCACCATCCTCAAGTGTGCCTGGCCGAAGATCAGCCATGCTCGAGGCGGTGGAGAGGGCATCGACGGCCGGCCGCTGGACTCCACATCAGTCCGCGCTATGGTCCTGTCAGACACCCACCTCCTGGGAGCTGTGGGGGGACACTGGTTTGACAAGCTGAGGAGGTAGGGATTGTCAGGGTTTTTTTTTCATTCAATCCATCACTCTTCCTTTATCCATCCGTCTGTGCTCAGGGGTCTGCAGGAGTGTAAACAATAACAAGCCATAACGCTTACTTGTTGTCTCCAAACACGCACAGGGAATGGCAGATGGAGAGGGCTTTCCAGACCGCTTTGTGGCTCCTCAAGCCCGAAATAGTGTTTATTCTTGGGGATATTTTCGACGAAGGCAAGTGGAGCTCGCAAAAGGTAAGCTTTTTCTCTCTGTGCTTTGTCTGAAAACCCACTGTGCTGACTATGATGATGATGATGATGATGATGATGATGATGATGATGATGATGGTGGTGGTGGTTGAAGAAGAGCAGAGGCCGATCATCATCATTTTGTAACATCCAGGCCTGCAGGATTTTAAACACAACATTAACAACAGCAGCTTCTCATCCCCACATGCATCAGGCTTTGTGATTGAAAAAACCTCCTTTGGGAATTCTCACTCATCCAGTGCTGGACTGTCAAATGGGGATCTGTCAACTCAGACAGAAGAAGGATGAAGCACGGAGGAAAGCTTCATTATAACAGAAAACAAGCGTTCAGACTGTAACATCTGCACTAATCTACTGTGTTCCCCTGTCAGCTTCCTCAGTCATTTTCACTCTTGGTTGACAGCTCTTGTGTAATTTGTATTCTGGATGTTTTTGCAAGAGGAAGCACACAAAGCTTTTGAATTTGCAGAAGGGGAAATACTGAAAGTGGGTCTGCTGCCAACTGTTTTCATCAGGAATCAATGTGTCAATTAATTTCTTGGCTGATTTGTTTACACGTCAGAAGAAAAATGTCTGTACTGATTCAAGATTTCATCCCGGAGTTGCTTGTTTTGTTTGAAAAAGGGCTGCACCTACACAGCATCTTCATTGTTTATTAATCTGTCAGGGATGATTAATTATTAGTCCACACTTCATAAAATAGTGATAAAAAGTTTCCAGACCTTTAAGAAACTGCGTCAAATTGCCTTTTGTCTCAGAAATTGTCCACAGAAAAAGTGGGAAATCCTCCATTTTGGTACAAATATGAGAAATTAAAATAGTCATAATAGGGCCCCTTTAAAAATGATACAAAAAGTAAGACAAATTTGCATATTTTATAACGTAATTCACCATTTTGCCTGATAATTGACTTCAAAGTCGAATCAATTATTATTTCAAGTATTGTCAATTAATCATCTGTCAGTCAGCTCTAATTAAAACCAGCCTCAGGAGTCATTTAGAGGAACATCAGTATGAAAACATCTCGTAGCTCTGATGCAATTAAAGGCCTCCTGTGTGCGCCTTCAGCCCCTGCAGGTTCAACATTAGATCTAAATCAAAGCTAAGCCACCCATGGGGGCTGCTGGGCGACCCTCAGAGATCCCATTAACTCTCATGAGCATCCCATAGGACTGTTGTCTTATTAAAGGCTGTCCCGAATCCTGCTTCAGCTGCGTGTTTGTGTTGTTGTTGTCTCTCCGCAGCACTGGGACGACGACGTGCGGCGCTTTCACAGGATGTTTAGACACTCCACTGACACAGAACTGGTTGTGCTGGTTGGGAACCACGACATCGGCTTCCATTATGAGTGAGTGACGTTCTTTTTATTGCTCAACCTTTAGTCTATTAAACCGGCTGATCAGGTTCAGGTGGATTCAGATAACATTGAGCAAAGTTCAAGGAGTGTGTCACAGAATAAAAGACTTCGATTGTGCTATTAGTCACTTGTCAGAGCTCTAAAACACCTCAGTGTGATGATTTTATTTCTATTGAGATAAGATCATAAATAGCTGCCAGAAAAATGTCAATAAATCCCTCCTCCTATTACAGCGCAGACTCAGCAAACAATGAGGACAAAACAACGGTCCATAACCTACAAGGGATTATTTGCTGCTGAGTCAATGAGGAGGTTCATAGATACCTCTAAGGTCACTGAGGTGTTTCGTTTTTGGGATGTCCTTATGTTTTTTATATTCTCAACAAACCAAAAACAGAAGTTCAAAGACAAGTGAATACAAAGTGACTCAAGGTAATATAGAATACAATGCAAGACTATCAATTATAGCTGCAGTAAAATACATAAGAGATTTATTAAAAAGTCAGCTGGTTTCCAATTTGGTTTAATAAAGTTTGTTCCTGAGATACGGCGCATATGTAAAAAAAAAACGGGCGCCAGTTTTTTTGCATAAACAAATCTGTATGAAAAAAGGCCCTGAAAGCATCACCTGACGTTATAATGCATTGCTTGCAGAGATCTTATTCAACATTGTGCTTATTTTAGAGCCTGTATTGGATGTCATAATATTTCAGAGGTGTTGTGTTTGTTGTTCTCACCCCCTGAATGTAGTACTATTTTGTGTCAGGATCTTTGTTCTTCGAGGCAAATAAACAAAACAAATACCAAAGGATGCCCAGAATCATCCTCCAGTTCAGTGCATGCCTGTGATTCAGAAAATGCAGACATGAATGGGTTCTTATGTGCACTGATCAGATTTGTGCGCTGGAAGAGCTCTAATGTAACACGCAGACCTGACAGACTGAGCAGCAGGTTGCCCGTTTGTTTGTTGTTGTGACGAGCGCGTTGTGTCTCCCTGCAGGATGGACTGGTTCAAGCTGCAGCGCTTCGAAAAGGTCTTCAACGCTTCCTCCACCAGGATCGTCACCAAAAATGGAGTCAAGTGAGTGACGAGAGGATGCAATTCACACGAGGACCCTGCAGGAATTTAACTCAGACGGCTTGAAGGTCACAGATTTAATCCATTTGCTCAGTCTGATGTAGAAAAGTGATTTAATACAAGAAAACTGGCAGTGAAGTGTTCTGCTTACAGGTACCAAATGACAAATTGCATCCCTGTTCCCACACTGTGCTGCTGAAGCAAGCACATTATGGAGCCCTGAAAGTTCTTCAAGTGTGTCCTTGAAACTGAAAACAAGTTTTAAAAAAAGAGCATCTAATTAAGCTCCAATGCAAATAAACTACTTTCAAGAATTATATTATATTTGGAGAAACAGATTTAGGGCTTTGAATACTGTGAACGTGGGCAGCAGCAAAATGTATTTAATCCTCCTAAAAAAAGGCCCATCTAAAAATAATCTGCTTAAATGTAAACTATATTCATCATATCTTCTCTGCCTTACATCACGTCAGCCAGCCTTAACAGACAGGGAACTGAAACCCTTACCCATCCACCAGACTCCATTGAGGAAAAACTGTCATTTTACTTTGTCAAACAAAGAAGTTGCCGGACTTTCTAGCATAGATTCTTTAGTGTGTTTTTGTGGGACTCTGTTGAATCTAATCTAACCCTTTAAAACACCAAAGTAACACAACAACACTAACTGATCGAGGCAGCAGTAAACAAGCATCTCCCATGATCTGCAAAGTAAAATAGTTGATTTTGTCAAAGTAGTCTGGTGTCTTTGAAACGTACATGGATATAAAGACTTCAGTTTCCGCTCGGAAAGGGCTGTTTGTTGGAAAGATAAAGCGATGAAAATATGTGAAGTAAAACTGATATTGATTTGTTTATGTGCCCAGAAAGCATTTCCCCTGCTGCCCCTGTCCACAGCAGTACAAAGCATATTCAATTCAGTATTTCTTACTGTACATATTAAACATATTCCTCTTTCTATGTTTGTATGCACCATTTATACCACAGCAAATTCCTCATATGTGTAAACCTACTTGGTAATAAACCCAGTTCTGATTCTGATTTATGCTAGTACTCCTGCCTGTTCCTCCAAACTGAGAGGGAGCTAACCCTAATCTCCTGTATGTAAAACACTGACTCTGGATAAGTAGCCTACCCCATATAACCCCACTTAAAAACATCCAAACCAGCCCATGAAAGCAGTCAGAATAAAAACTGCATAATGTGATTTATCTCTGCAGCTCTTTTGGACTTTGTGCCAGAGTGACTGAGTTTTTTTCCCCTCCCTCTGTTCAGCTTCGTGCTGGTGAACAGCGTGGCATTGCACGGCGACGGGTGTCCCATCTGCCAGTCGGTGGAGAAGGAGCTGATCAAACTCTCCAGAGACCTCAACTGTTCTCTTCAGGTGAGGAAAACATGTTTCACACCCTGTCACGCTGTCAGCCCCTCCAACACACTCGTGAGAGAAACACAGTTAAGCTAAGCTGTACCTGTATCAGGTGTTGAGTTCTTTTAAAGAGTGTTTTTACAACTTCAAGCGGCGGCTAAATGCTTTTGTGTCTTCCTGCAAACTGCACAGATCTTAAAATAGAAAGAACAGAGAGATGTGAAATAAGAACGATGTTTGAAGACGCATGGTGGTTTGTGTAAAAGACAAACGATGAATTCTTTATGTCGTCTGTTCTGCAGAACTCGGGCAGCTGTGAGGGATCGCATATGTACCCGCCCACCCCCCCCATCATGTTACAGGTAATCTGCAGCTCCCCTCTGCATGTACTGAGATCCTGTACTCAAGTAAAAATAGGAACACCATCGCCCCAAAATACTCCTTTACAAGTTCAAATCCTTTCACACTGTATAGAATATTATTATTTTCTGTCATCAGCAATTACGATTAATCCATTTTAATGTTGTTATTCAACATTGAACCAAGGTGAGATACTGTTGACACCACTAGGTAGTTGAGTAGCATATTACCAAGTCCTTTACTCAAGAAATATCATCATTTCGCCCCAATTTTGGATGGATTAGGTATCTACCTATCTTAAAAATGCTCCATTACAAGTAGAATTTGTGAAAATAAATGTTACTTAAGTATAAAACTGAAATATGATCAGCAAAATGTACTTTAAATCAAAGTAAAAGTACTCACTCTGCAGTATGGATCCTTTCTCCTTACAGAATATCATTCCTTTCTTTCTAATTTTTGATGTTTTAGTTAGATACTTTATACAATATTTCCCTGTGAGATGTAGTACAGTAAAAGTAAAAAGTATCACACAATCGAAATACTCAAGTAAAGTACGAGGAAATGTACTTTGACCACTGCACATACTGCATTTGTTTCTGAACCCGTACAGCACACAATGCCCCTCAGAAGCTCTGACAGAGGAAATAATGGGTGCTTAATTAATTAAAGGATTACGGACACCAACTCTGTAGATTAACAGCTTCCCTGGTCACTGGACTGTCCCTCCTTGAAGTGACTCCATCACTATTTTACACATTCATTGACTTCTGTGGCCAAATGTCCCTTTATTCCCAGGCTGTTTCCTTGCAAATCGTCATAGATTCACACCGCTGGAGCTTTATGTTTTCTTTAAGGCCTGTGGATTCTGTCATTCTGTACATTGTTGAGAGCCTTCCTTATAGCCAGAATAAACAAGAGGGGCGATCGCAGCGACCAGCAGATGTTTTAATGTATACACACACACACACACACACACACACACACACACACACACACACACACACACACACACACACACACACACACACACACACACACACACACACACACACACACATATTGTGTTAAGTCAAATTCAAACATTTCCAAACCAATCCGTTAAACATTTACTCAACTGAGCAAAGACATGTGAGCAGTTGATTTATTGTGTGCCTTCAGTTATTGAGTGAATATGTGTTCCTGTTTCTCAGTTTGGATCCATCTGTTTCTTGTAGCTGTAAATCAAATCCCTTCTGGTTCCCGCAGCTCTATCTACTGGCAGATTAAGTTCAGTGAAAGCTGAAGCATCGCGTTCAAATCTGATTGTTGACAACTCATTTTCTGTTGATTGAATCGTTTATTATTTTACTTATTTAGTACAAAGGCTTTTTCAGATTTGGACATTTTTTCAACAGCTTCTCTGATTTCTTTTTTTGCAAGTAGCAATTTGTCCATATGTTTGCTGTTGTCCCGCTCTATTCCGTCCTTCAGTTTTGTTTTGTTTGTATATTTCGCATGTGAGATTTATTGTAATGTGCCTTTAAGAGAAGTCTATTGATTTGCGAGAATTACCGCCATCTAGTGGCGTTTCGCGGGAGCAGGAAGTGAGTTTGTATTGAAAGCTAGAGTACAGCCGAGTTCTCCGCACATGTCGTTCCTGTGTTGTCTGCCGTTTTCCTCACCTGTTGCACTTAAGAAAGGCATAATCTGTCAATTCAGTACAAAGACGCCCTATTATGGATGCGTATTGATACTTTCGTTTTGTGTTGTTATGGTCGGAATGTTATTTAATCCGTAAAAGCTACGTGTTAGCGTATAGCATTTTGATCGCTATTTGATATGTTATTAGTTGCTAATAAAACCGGAGATTTGTTTATTTTACACATGGCAATACTGTTGAATGTGAAATGTATGTTTAAATTATACTGAAACTATGCTCTTTATTCTTTTTCTATTGTCACAGTTTTACAAATTAAGAAATGGTTTTGCCAGTAAAGCTCAGAAGAATTCCACGAGTGACTCACGAGTGATTACTGAAGCCATTTATGTTTAGCTCGCTTCATAAACTAAAGCATTCAGTTTAGCCGAGGGCAGAAGACGCTCTATTTGGAATAAAATAGCCCACTTAATTTTCTCTCTAACTATGGGGTATCACCCTTGCATAACATAATTACACTTTTTTAAAGTTTCAATATTTATATTTTTAATGAATGTCTCCACTCTTTTCTATCCTTATTACTTTTAGTGTTATTTTTATGCCTTTTTTAGTTGTATTTCTATAAATGATGCATTCTTTTTTTCTTAGCATACTGTATCGATATTTTTCTGTCTTAATATTAAGTTATTATTATTATTGTTGGTATTAATTTGATTGCTCAGCTTTATCTTGTAGTATTTACAGTTTCATTCTGTTATATTTCTTTCTAAATTTGTTCTTCATTTATTTTATTATTTCATCTTTTAATCCTTTACTGTCCTTAACTGTAGATCCACCTGCATATACTGTATGGTACTTCATATATAAAGTTTATTAGAATAAATAGGAAGGTGATCATAACCCTGTCCTCTGTCCTGCAGCACTACCCTCTGTACAGAGTGAGCGATGCCAGCTGCACAGGGCAGGACGCAGCTCCACCTGAAGAGCGCCACCTGCTGTTCAGAGAGAAATACGACGTGTTGTCTAAAGAGGCGTCACAGAGGGTGAGGATCTGCAGCCACACACATCTCCTCTAAAGCTGTTTTGTCCGATAAAAATAAATGCTTCTATCAGAAATGTTCCCGCGTAGAGTTTTTCGGATGATGAGCAGCTGTGTTTTCTGTCCTCAGCTGCTGCAGTGGTTCAAGCCTCGCCTCATCTTCAGTGGACACACACACAGCGGATGTGAGGTTCTCCATGACAACAAGTACCCTGAAATCAGCGTGCCGTCCTTCAGCTGGAGGAACAGGAACAACCCCAGCTTCATCCTGGTGAGCAAAATAAAAATTCTCCTGAAAAATTCCTTCCCTCATTTCATGACTCTGAGTTTATCTGATCTATCCTATAGTTTTTAGCTTCTGGCCACTTCCATTCAATGTTCTTCTTTGCATTTTCTTTGCATATGAAAATGTGTAAAAAGGAACCAAATAAGAGTGTTTTTGGGACGCCCCCTGGTGGCCAAGACCCCTTTAAGCAGCAATACTAACTGCTTATCACCTCTAACTTATATTATCTCTTTGTCTCCCCCTCTCAGGCATCAGTGTCCCCCGGCAGCTACGCCATGTCCAAGTGTTTCCTGCCGGAGGAGAGCACGGTGATCGGGGTGTACTGCTCGGCCGGCGGCTGCCTGCTGCTGCTGGTCCTCGCTCACTGTCTGTGGATGAAAGGCCTGCTGCAGTGCCTCAGCCTCTGCCTGCTGGGGAAGCACAAGTCTCTGTGAACTACATTTCCCAGGTTGCACCAGGAAAGTGCACTGGACTTAAATGTGAAGTTCCTTTGCAAAACTCTTGTTTGTCCAAATGTTTTACGGCACTGTGAAGGACACTCATACATGTTTTTAATGTCTTAAAAAGACTTAAAGTTTATCACTTGTGATATTTATGAGAAAGTAGAGGATTTTGTGCCAAATTGTTGTTAAAAATCATCACTACTGTTAGTTTTATATTCATTGGGAGTGCCAAACGGGAGGAGCTTTTGCAAAAAGAAGTTTTTAAGCACAAAAGAGTAAAAATATTGACTTTGCAGTTAAACTGTGAGTATAAAGAAGTACAATTGTGCCACAAAGTAAGAACAAAATGACTGGAAAGTACATATGTAAATACTCACTGTCTGAAATCAGGTGGTAAAGTCAGTTTCTGTCTCTTTAATGTAAGCACACCGAGCATCTCACCTCCTCCCCTCTCGTCTGATGAAACCCCGTCCAGGTTCCTCGTTGTTTTTACTATGAAGCATATCTGAAAATATTTATTGCTGACTTTCTGTGCCAAATGTTTGTGAGAGTTTTATCCAAATGTGTCGAAACTGTAAATAATGAATGGACATCTTAAGGTCCGTTTTTAGAGTTCTCATCAATCACCTGAAGCCATGTCACTTTATGGAAGAGATTCAAGCACTATGGGATGTTCTACACTGTTTTGAAATGTGGAAATCTGGCACAAGAAAATGGATGTGATTGAAACACAAACCTGTATTTGTAACCCTAATCATGTGAAAAAGATTAAAGTACAAAGCATTGGGCAAATGTCCCTGACATTGAGACATGATTCCTGCTTCCATTTGTCTCTCTGTGTTTGTATTAGAGATGGATCATATGGAAATGTTTCCTGTGAACTTGTACATTTCAAAAGTAGGACACATTGTGACGCATACTGGGAAATATCGTTGTGTTTTAGGTCATTCGTGGTAATTTAGCAAATCAAAGAGCAGCACTATATGTTTTTGTATACGATTTTTGCATCAATTTTCCTGGAATTATGAAGAAATTGGATGCAACATTTTTCAGTTAATCTATTGATCGTTGTTTCTCAAATCAGCTGAAAAATATATAAAATGTATGTCAACATTTCTCAGAGCCCAAAATAATATACAATATGTTACATTTTGGTTATGTTTAAGTGATTAAGCTGAAATAGAAGCTAAGACCTAAAACAATTAAATTATGACTAAATCCTTTTTCCGAATAACCACATTCCAGATAAACTCATTATAACTTGCACTTCTTAATGTTTGGCTTTTCAACTTGTATGAGATCATTTAATAGGATGTTTTCAACTTAAATTGAATCAGCATTGTTGGTGGGAGCCTAAGATTTAAGATTGACTTATTCTATGTAATTGTTGATGAAAAAATGTCTCGTATTTCACGACAAACTGCAATATATCAACGGGCCTTTTTCACAGCAGCCACTAGAAAAAGCAAGAGCGTAAATAATAAAATGAATGAGTTGAATTCCTTTCAGCTGCTTCAGGTTTAGGGTTCTGTTCGTTTTGCACATTGATTCCCTGTCATTGCGATCAGGGACACTTGAATACAGGTGAGCCATCTCTAATGTTGTCAGTAGCACCTGTACTTTTCCTCATATGAGTCAAAATGTCAGCTGTGAAAACCACCTGTATTTACACCATAACACTCCCTCTGTGGTGCCCAGCCCCCCTCATCTCTACTGTAACCTGCAACACCGCATAATAACCCTCGTGCCTCAACAGGGACATTCTTAGTTTAAATGAACCAATCATTTCAGCTTTGTTAATGTTTCTATCTTACACTTTAGCTCGGGTGCTGGATAGCTCCTATAATAAGTTCATGATAAATGGTGTAGTGAAAATAAACACTCGTTTACAGGAGAAGGTTAATATTTGTGCACTTTTTCATTTGAAGAACTACAATAAAAACGTTAAAGTTCTGGAAATGAATGAAGACTTGTTGGTGATGATTCTGGAAGATGTTGCCTAAAATTTAAATATCTTAAAATGATTATATTTTTTGTCCTCTAATGTAGAAAGAAAGCATTTTCCTTTTAACACTGAAATAGAAATGTTTAAAATCAAAACTGTTCCTTATTATCGACATATTTTTACCCTCTGTGATAAAATATAAATCCCCTTGCATTAATTACACAGAAAATTATTGTTTGTATGTTTTCTTTTCATACCAAAAATGGCCTTCTGTAAATTGTCATTTAAATGGTTAAAATGAGAATTCTGTAAATATATTTAGAACTAAAGTTGGGTTTAAAATATTTAAATGCTAAACAATAATATCACATTTCATGGCATTGTCGTCCTCTCAGGGAATAAGAACAACTCTTCTGCAGCTTTCACAAAAACAACGGCAACAAATCTGGACACAACTGGACACCAAGATGGAAATAAAGCAAAGTCCTCTAATGTGCCTCTTTATTTAAAGAAAATAAAAATGTCATTTAATCATCCTCCCAGGCCAAACAAGGTTTTTGCACCTCCAGTCAGTTCACTCTCTTTTGGGGATAGACGTGTACTGTAGCAGAAGAAAAGGCTGATGCTGTTTGTACAAGGAGAAGAGCTTGTCTTGTTGGGTGCTGCTCACACATTCATAGTGCCTGTGCCATTGGGTATGGCTCCAAAGGACCAAAGAATTACTAATATTGCACGCTCTCATTTATTCATCTCCATTCTAAACATGCTTTCCTATGTGTGTATGTATACATATTTACCGTATACATACATAGGTATGTACACCTAGGCACACACATAATTAAACATGTATAATTGTACATATATATTTATATAGACCTATAAATTTACATGTACATACATTTATAAAATTTTACACACAACGCACACTCGCCCTCGCACGCTCACGCACACACACAATGCGTCTGTGAGTCTATGTTTGTTTTATGTACACATGCGCACAGGCACGCACATCAGTACAGATCTCAGACACACTTCATATCGAAAAAACGTTGGTTCCTATTAAAACAACACCAGGTTGCAATTTGGACACTTTCAATGGATTTCCAATGTTTGTTTAAAGCTGTGAAATTCAAAATAAAATTAAAATTAAAAAAAGGAGGAAAAATAAAACCAACAAAAGAACGAAAGAAAAAAAAGGCATGGCGCTGCAACATCTGGTCTTCACTGCAGGTAAGTGGTTAATTTGCATAATGTATACAGGTTTTTAGGATTTTTTCCCTATTTTTTATTTTTTACTAAACAGCATTTCCTTTTTTTTTATAAACCAGAAAAAACTAAACTCTACAGAGAAAGTCCCCTACCCGCAGTCTTCCGCTGCTGATAGAGATTGACATCAAGCTGTACAGCGCAGTCGAAAACATACTTACATCTGAGCTCATTTACAGGTACAGCCATAATCAAGGCACAAAGATCTACAAGTAGATTTGTTTTTCTTTCAATTAAGTTGTACAAAATAATATTACATTTTACAGTCTGTACAGGATAATTCGACCTTGCACAGTGTACAAGTTAACAAAAAAAGAAAAAAAAAAAGAGAACAATACATTTTTCTCTCCCGTCCCTCCACCCCTCCCACCCTCCCCTCCCATCAGTATCTCTAAGCTAAAAGGATGGTTTGTGTGGAAAAAGGAGGCAGGTCCGAGTCCGTGGAGGCAGCAGGGCTAAGGTGCAGAGAGCTCAGTCCCTTTTCCTTCATTTAAATCCTTCTTCGTGTTTCCTGCCCCCCCCCCTCACACTTTTTCGCTCCACACGTCTCTCGGCCGCTCGGTGCGCCCTGCAGCTCGGCAAGCTAACATCGTGACAGGGTAATAAATATTGTGATGCTACATTGTGTGTATGCTTCCTCTGGAGAAAAAACAACAACAACAACAACAACAAAAAAAAATATTAAGGAACCTGATGCAAAGTGCATTTATCTCTTCATCCACTCGGTTCCCCTCCCCCATCCCTCTCCGGGGGGGCGTCGTCCCGAGGAGACGCAGGGCAGAGGGGGTGACGGGGCAAACCAAATAAAATTGTAAAAACAGAAAGGGGGGGGGGGGGGGGGCGGGCAAAGGTCATGGTGGTGATGCCAGCTTTACCCGGCAGGTGACACAAACATAAACACATGCGCTCGCTCACATGGCATTCCTCCTTCACACACACTTGAACACACACACACTGCCTCTACACTGAGGTCCTGTAGGTGTGTTTTCATGTATCCACACCCACCAGTCCAGGTCCAATGACAAAGCCACAAAAAAAAACAGGACACAAAGGGGCGAAAAAAAAAGGAGGTAGCCCAAGGCTTAGTGGAATGACAAAAATCAAGGCATTCAAAAAGGATTAAAAGAAAAGGAAGGAAAGAAACGGCACGCAACAACTTTGTTCCCCAACCTTCCTTTCACATCGGTGAAACGGGGAGGAATCGGTCTCAGAGAGAAAAAAAAAAACGTACAAAAAGCTAAGAAGTTAAGAAGAGGAAGAGGATTTGACACACTTCAGTAGTACTTCATAGTCCTCGACAGGAGGGGGTGGTCAGAGGGTTTCTTTCAGGGAGGAGGGGTGAGGAGTAAAGGAGGAGGAGGAGGAGGAGGAGGAGGAGGAGGAGAGGAGGAGGAAGGGTTCGTCAAGGATGCAGAATGGTGGAGAGAAACACAGAAGGCTGACGGAGGCGTCTCCCATCACAAGAGTTCGTACTGCCGCAGGTGCATTCTCTGGATGATGTCCCGGCAGTCGTTGAACACCCGCCGGATGTTCTCTGTGTCCACGGCGCAGGTGAAGTGGGGGTAGCAGTAATGTCGGCCGTCGCCACTCGCAGTGCTGATCCGCTGAGAAGGAGAGAAGGAGACGGGAGGAAATATCATCTGAGGTCGCCTGTTAGACACTTTTAACCCACAACTGGTGTCTGTGTCCTTCAGTCTTCCTGGCCTTTGTCCTTAAGAAACTTCTGACAAATGACCTTTTTACTTAAATATCACATTCTTTGTATTTACAGTAAGATCACTTCCTGTCCTTCTAACTTCGAGTTTGATCCATCTGTCATTTACCATCATGTCAGTTTCATCACTCAAGTTTGATTTCTGCTGTGAAGTTTTCCTGTGATTTTAAAAGTATTACTTCTTTGGAATATAAACATATATTTTCCTTAGATTTATAAAAAGCCTTACTCAAATGTTCTGATTCTCTCATTAGATTATGTAGTACTATTTATTGTAGAACATTTTCCTCTTAACTACATCATACTTGAAGTGGAAACCATACAAAATCATTTAATCCACAGTCTGGTCATTCGGGAGCATCTGAGCATCTCTAAACAGCTGAGCTGATGCTAATCTGCTGCAACTATATACACATGAACTAACTGTGGATAGGTATTGAGTAGACACACACACAAACACTTGATCTCGCAGGTGTTTACCTCAGGAAATAGGAACAGATTTTGGCAAAAAAGAAAAGGAAATTTCCTCATTTCAACTCCTATGTTCCTACTAAAAAGTAAGGTACCCTACAATAACAGCCATGTATTAGACATTATCAAACCAAACGTGTTTATTAAAAAGGGGAAATGTGTAAGATGTGGCAAAAATGGAAGTTTAAAGATAACAAAAATGACTAAAATTCTCATCAGAATGTTTGGCAGAGGTTATAGTGTTTATGTTAAGTCAGAAAAGTCTGTGTATTGAGTTGCAGAGATATCTACTGAAATGAGCTAACCAGCTAGCCCCAGCCCACCCTGTCCATTGCAATAGCACACGGTGCTGAAAAGGCAAAAGTGATTCAATGAACGGAGGACGCAGAAGAAGGATGAGGCTGAGGGTAGTGTTTTGGCCTCTGCAACTTTAGATTCAGGCCAATAAACAGAATATTAAACTTATCCTACGTTGAATGTACAGTTTAAATGATTTAGTATCATGTACATCAACATGTTATTAGATGAATTTAAACACTGACGAATGAAAGGATGAAGCTATTCTTGGCTGGACAGTAGGCATGGCACGGTTTTGGTGAAAAAACCGAATCGTACGGTTTGCTTGCCACGGTGCGGTGCGTCTGTGCACCGTACGGAGTCCACGGTTTTGTTTTGTTTTTTTTTCTCCAGACGTTCGACGTTGCATTGTAGCCTAATGCCCGTATGTTACCACGTGGTTTTCATTCGCGCGAAAGAAGCGAAAGCTAAGAGGTCGAGGTGTGTCAGCGTGTACAAACATGGCAAGTGGGAGTGGAGAAGGCGGGCCGCCCAGGCCGGAGATAGAGGATGCTCCGGGAGCCGCGGTACGTCATGCCCTCTCGCAGATACTTTGGCACCAATGTGATACCTAAGTTATATGACGAGACAAGGGAGGAAATAGTGACGGAGTTGTCTTTGGCATGCCACGTAGCTCTGACGACGGATGGATGGACTTCTAGGTCCACGGAAAGTTACCTGACAGTGACTGCCCACCACATTAATCCCCAATGGGAGTTACGAAGCTGCGTATTACAAACGCGCCCAATATACGACAGCCACACAAGCGAATTTCTTTCCAAAAAGCTACGATTTTTTTACAACACAGGCAAGAAGCACAAAGCCTTTCCAAGATATAATTCGTGAAGAAGTCACTTCATACAAGGAAACAGGCTGCATCTCTGTGGATGAAAATCCCCTCGCATGGTGGAAGACCAACGCACGTATCCCTATGTAGCAAAGTTGGCACAACGTGACCTGGCTGTCCCAGGTACATCTGTGCCAAGTGAGCGGGTTTTTTCCACAGCAGGGGACATTGTAACTGCAAGTAGGTCTCGTCTCTTGCCAGAAAATGTTGACAAACTCATTTTCATGCAGAAGAATATGAGAATTAAGTGAAAGGGGGAAGGCTGTTTTAAACAGTGCAGTGTTTGGTTCTATTGCAATATTTTTATACTGATTGTGTCTGTGTGTATTTTGTTCGAAATTTTGTTAATATAACAGTGGCACTGGCACTTTAAGTTTAGATACCAAATCCAGCCATATGTTTCAAAGCACTGCACTTTAATTTCAAGTGAAAAAAATACATCCTCACTCTCAGGGATTAGAAGAGTTGTTGATTTTGTTTTCTGTTAGGCTGGTTGGATGGTGGGCTCATATTATGTTTACGGCCTCATGTTCTCATAGGCAATTGTGTTCGCCTGTTCAAAGGACAGCAAACATTCCTGACACTTATTTTGAGTAATAAAGTAAAACATGTTGAAATCATCCATGTCTTCCCTCTTGCTCTATCAAAATACTACCTTTCTGAGATTGTTAAAACAGTGTGCTTAGAGTCAATTGAAATTCAAGTTTGTGCATTATTATTACATTATAACTATAATTTTATACCCTTTTAAATGCTGTATCCTAAACTATGGTTAGTAATAGCATCTGCCTAAGAATATTCTCAGAGACAGGGCTCCTGTTATAAACTGGCTGTTACCAGAATGGCAAGGACCAAGTTGTAATGCATTGCTAAAGGCACTGTGTAATGTTGTGCTGTGGTAGTAAAATCTTTTCAGTGACTATTACAGTGTTCCACTGGTGTAACGGCGTGTATTATGGGGCTACGATAAAAAAGTAAAAAAACACCAAGAACCGTACAAAACCGTAAACCGTGGACCTCAAACCGTGATACACCGTGAACCGTGAGTTTTGTGATCCGTGCCACCCCTACTGGACAGTCATCAACTACACCTCTCCACAAACAGCGAAATACTTACAAGAAACTCGTCTCGGATGAAGAACTTGGCTCTCGTCACTCTCGGGTCCTCACCAGGTTCAGGAGTTGCTAAAAGAAACACAGATTCTCATTCAGACACACACTGATGTAAAGAGGAACTCTAAAGTCTTTATTTCAGCAGGGCACAAACCTTCATTTGGTATGGTGTAGCGAGCATATTCGGGGAAGTAGTCTTCAATTTTGGATTTTCCAGCTAATACTTTCTCAGCCAGCATGTCCTGCTTGTTCAGGAATAATATGACCGATATAGTGCGTAACCATCTGCAACACAACATCAAAGGATGAGTATTCACACGGCATCAGAGTCAACATGGCTATTAGACCCCATTGGTTCAATGCAAAGGATGGAACGACCGGCCCTTTGAACACCTCGGTTTGGTTTTCAGCATAAAGGTGTGTGGATACTGAAAGAAGCGGGGTGTTTTTAGGGGAGTTTTTCTACAGAGGGCGAAAGTGGGAGGTCGTCTTTGAACCAGAAGTTCTGCTGGTTCTATCCCAGCCCGTGCAGTCAACATGTCGATGTATCCTTGGACAAGACACTTAGCCTGAGTTGCTCCTGATGTCCAGCGGTGTGTGAATGTGTGTGAATGTTAGCTCCTAGAGCAAGTGGCACTGCTCTGTATGAATGAGGTGATAACGGGTGAATGACTGGTAGTATTTAAAGCATTGAGAGGTCGGAAAGACCTGATAAAGCTCATATAAGTACAGTCCATTTACTGTTTTATGCTTTTATTGGTAACACACAACAGGATGTTATATGAGATGTGGACGTTGCCTCGACCCCTAAACCCTTTTGATTTTTTAATGACCTGTTTATAGCAGCATGATCATAAGCCTTGTTGAAAAGCAACATCAAACTGGAAAGCTATGCATTATGATTTGACAGCTACAAGCATATTCAGATGACTAATTCTAACCAATGAGGATCAGTGAAGCAGCCTTACATCCAGCCTTAGATTTCCGCCTCACCTGTTGTTCCAAATACTGCGGAAGAGGTCCAAGGCTTCCCGTAGCCTGTTGGTGTTATTGTCTTCCCTTATTACCATGTTGTAGCTGCTGCTGGCCACCACGAAGATGATAGCAGTGACGTCTAGAAGAAGAGGAAGAGGAGAGGAACTACATGAGGACAGCTCTCTGGCATCATGCGTGTAGGAATAACCCATAAGAGGTGGAGAGCTCCACGGATGAGATGTGTTGGAGGACACTGTGATGTTAAGTTCATGATGAAGAAGGGAAAGTCTCACCGTTAAAGCACTGGATCCATTTTCTCCTTTCATCTCTCTGGCCTCCAACATCAAACATGCTATGGAGGAGACAACACACTGGGTTAGACTCAACAACACACGTTCCTGCACTGTATAATCAAAGAGTTCATGTATTGAGCAGGCCTGAGGACTATTTTCATAACTTTTAGCAAATGTTTAGAGGGATTTAAATCTTCTCCTGATCTCAGGTCTGATGCTCAAAAAGGGATTGTAGATCTTATGAAGACAAGTCAAGTTAAAGATTTCATTTATAAAATACATGAAAGTATAGCATCATTTGCAAATACCCATTATCCTATATATCCTAAAAAACCAAGTAATATTAAACATTTAAGTTAAATAATGAGAAAGGCACACCCGCAGGGGGATTGTGTGCCAGAGCTTTTATATCAATCTTTCAGGAAGATATCATTTGAAACAAAGGCTCGATTCAGATTGCAGAATAAGTCTGTTGTGTCTGCGGCGGCAGAAATGGGTCATCTCATCTGACATCATCCAAAACTGTTAAAAAACAAAGACTTTATCTTCTATTGGCTGCTTTTATAACTGCAACCAATGGGGGAAACGTTCATCCTAACCGTGATTACAGGAACAAAAGTGAGGCAAAACAGGAAGCAGATTTATGCTTTTTTGAAAGAAAAACTACTTCATGTTTGGGTAGACCCCGCTGCTTTCTGTGGCACTGGGGGATTTGGGATTTTGAGATGGAAATAGGCATTATTTTTGCTAATGTTAAGATAAGAATTGTGTTTTTGGGGCACATACATTTTTTTCCATCTAGTATGCGTATGTAATATATATTCCTAGTTGCTATAATACACCATTATTAAAGGATATACCAGCCAAAGGAACAGCCGTCTGAGCCGAGTGAACGCTGAGCAACACTTACTGAAAGTTCACTTTGTCTACTTGGAACCTCGTCTCGAAAATCCCTGAAGTTAACACTCGGCAGCGTAGCAGGTCCTGGAAAGGAAGACGTGTTGAGTTCAGTTAAATTTGAGACAAGCTTTATGAGGCGATTTCCAGACTATAGAGTGTGCATAGTGATGAGACTGACCTGGTCTGTTGGTGTGTAGTCATTCTGTCTTACAGAGTCAATTCTGTCCAGGAAACTGCAAACAAAGAAACAACACATGCTTAATAAGGCTGCAAGAACATCAGTTAGTTTATCATAGTTCAAACAATTCAAAGAAAATCAATCAGATAAATCTCCATATTTAATGATTTCTAAAGCATGAACAGAGAACCAGAGCTCGTCTCACTGAGAAACCCCAGGCCTCTTTCAACACAGTGTTTTCTATTTACCAACAAGCATCACATCTGATCACACGTCACATATTTCATATCATTCATGAAACCCGTTGTGCTGCGTCAGTTCCAACAGTTATTCATACGCTCGTGTGAGATCCACTGGAAGCTTCATAAGGCGGCCGCCATGTCTGCCTGCCTCTCTGTAGGCCGGTGTTGAGGCGGCCGGTCGCCACAAGAGGGCAGGGCTGCTCAGTCTGGGCTATTTTGGTCTGTCTCTAGCCAGAGTGATTACATAAGGCGGTTATTGTGGAGGTTAGACAGCTTGCTGCTGCCGTCTCTTCACTACTGAGGGAGCATGTGCAGCAGCAGCAGCAGCAGCAGCAGCAGCAGCAGCAGAGGCTCAGGACAGCGGGGCCAGGGACACAGGGTCAGTCAGGCCCCTGGACGGTCTGCATCACCCAGTTACAAGACTAAATGTATAGGCCTTGTTCTTCACCTGAACCAGGGTGCTTCACAATGCCTTATTTTGGGATCCAACTTCCGTTTCAAGACAGAAGTGCTTTTACTATCGACTAAAAAAAGCTCCATTACTGCACTGCTGTGAGAAAGCACTATACAGGATATATATTACTATTCACTTCAAGCTACTGTAAACCATTTGTTTTATTGTTTAATTCTGTATATTTTATAGTGTTTGGATACTCCTCTGAATATATGCCCTTTTTTTTTTACTGAGAATATATAAATATTGTTTATATGTTTGTTTTTTATTCTATTTTCAAGTCATTTTGTTATTCTTTTAGATTGATGTCACAATGCTGCTGTGACAAAACAATTCTACCAACTTGGGATGAATAAAGTGTCTAAGAGTGAAGGTTCAGCAGGTCTCCCCTCTAGGTTTAGCTCTGTTTCCTGAAGGGTCTTACTACAGGACCAACAGCAGACCACGATCCAGATGATCTGGGGCCCAAAACAAAAATATCTTTGGTCTATAAATATGTTTGCCAGCATGAAATGTAAAAGTGTTACTCTCTCTTTAAGGACCTTAACAGTGAAGGAATAAACGTCTCTCTTGCTCTCTCTCTCTGGTTCATCAATTGAGCTTAAAACATGTGTTGATTAATTGATTACAAGTTCAAAATAAATTAAAAATCAATCGGTTTTTTGAGAAAACAATAAACCTGATAATGACGACTAGTTACCAACTGCAGCTCCATTTTAAACCCTTCATCACTCATCAGCAGTCCATGATAACGCTTATGACAGCAATGCTATTTAATAACAGTAAACAATGGAGAGAGTGATACAAATTAAGTAAAAGATAAAGCAGAGGATTATCCTTCATTTTTCGCCAAAACCATCTGTAGCTTCAGGATGTCATAAGACACGGCTGAAAGCGATCAGCGTTAGCTCCGTTAAGGAAATCTATGACTGCATACATTCGTCAACAACCTTTTTTCAGACAAGACGACTACGAGGCAGCACGGACGTCATTAAACACAGACTGTGCCGGTATCAACGAGACTAAAAACAAGACTTGAAAATAGTTACAATTCTCCTGGACTAGGATAAGATTAAGTCCCCAGACTTTAAGTCAACTTAATCTTGACCTAAAAAAACAAATTGAGTTTAACTAAATATCAATAAACCGGCATTTAAGTAAGACTAAAGACTTAAAATGAACACTAAGGCCTGACTTTTGTGTTATGGTTGTCAGTTCAATTCACCCCGAAAAGAAGCACATTTAATAAACTCCTGTAGAATTAAATAAGCCGGGGAATGAATGCTCCATTATGAAGCATTAGATAACAGAGACAGCGCTCATGTGCTCTGACAATGTTTTCAACACACCGACTTCATTTCTTCCCCTCAGTCGGCTAAAAAAGGAGAAGTAAGGCTATTTCTGAAGGAGAACTAGACTGTGTTACACCAAGAAGACGTATCTACTGTATCACCACACTTTCAAAATGCATTCCCATAATGCAATATGATTGTTTTTATTGACTTCTTAAATTAGCTTTTACAATGTCTCCAAAATGACTAACGCATGCCACGTTACCACAGACTAAAGTGCTTATTTATTATTTTAGTGCACACTACAGTATGTACTTATTAACCAGACCAGGTATGCCGAGTCATCTCTCCAGGCTGAACAGAGGTCTAATCCAGCAGGAAAAAAACTCCCACAATCCTCCACACCTCGTCTGTAACTAATTGACCTTCGGACAGTTGTTCTAAATAAGTTTGATATCTAAACATGTAGCTTTAAATAACTTTATGACCACAAGTAGGGCGATGTTTTACAGAACAAGAGTTCACGAGACCTGAAGAGGAACGAATAGACAATGTCTAAAAGTTAAGATGATGACTTTATCAGCTGGAAGCTTCCTTTGGGCTTCACCTCACCTAAAAAGGTTAGCATGGTTTCTACGGACTATAAAAGGAACAGCAGTACTAGCTCATTCAGAGTTGTTTTAGACCTTACTAGATATTTTCAAATGTGCTAAATATTAACATTTTATCTTCTATGAAATAGTTCAACTATAACAAAAAGCACTAAAATGTCCACGCCATTCCCTAAAATTCAAGATGGTGTCATGAAGTTGCGCTTATGTTTTCCTTCTTGTTTGTGTGTCTAATAAGTTAGAAGGGAGGTCCATTATACAAGTCTCCTGCTTCTTAACCTCTTTTGACACTGGAATTTCTTCTTTATTCTCATCGTTTAAAATAAAACTAAGAAAACCTGAACGCATTATCATGAAACAGAAATAAGCCATGATCGGTACCAGCGAACACGTTAGCATCATGTCGGGTTAAGATCAACATTTAACAAGTTACACAATAATCAATTTTTCCAATCAGTGCTTCCCTGGAACCAAGGCGAACAAAACCAGCAAACCCATTGAACTGCACAAGACACACACATCTAAAAATATACACACAGCAGAGTATCACAAACACTCGACTCCCCTGAGCAGAGACTGTTTCACACACACAAAAACAAATGCAAAAACTTCCAGAAATCCAGCTTTTTACCCCAGCACTGCAACAATGTGGGAGTATTTTTAGTCAGTCATCATGCAGAAACCTAGCAAGGTTATAATTACTGAGTGCTTTGTGACTGCCATGTGACAGAAGTACTATTGGCAGAGCACTGGAGAGCCAAATATAGTGCTTCTACACAGTAAGAAAAAAATAAAACAAGGATCCAGGGGGGGGGGGGGGGGACTGAAAAAGATAACATCGATTACCAAGCGGACGTCCAGACAATGCTTTTATCCAAAAGGTTTGGTGCAGTTTTCAGAGGCTGTTCTGGTCCGGCGCTACAAATAGACAAGCTGGATCTCATGTCCGGGGAAATCTGCGGCTCTTGTCGGTTTCTTCAATTTCCTCCCAGAACTATTCTCTGCTGGGATCGTTATGTGATGTGGTCGCTTTGTTAAATGTGTGGATTCAAGGGGACAACAGGCCACCAGTTTTTTTCCACTTTGTTCCTGGTATGTGTACAATACATGTATTATGGTTTTGGTTTTTTTAAAGAATTTGTTGCTCTGCTTTTTCCACTTAAATCCAAACCATCACACCACATTAATCGGGCACATCTAATCTGTGACAGTTTGTTCTTAACGGGCATGTTGAATAAAATAATGAACTTTACCACTATCTTGTCTATTAACGGTGCCTCTCTTTCTGTCTGCGGGGCTTGTCTCTGTATTTAACCAAAACACACTGTACTCGTCCTGCGGGCCAGTCTGTGTTGCTATGTATAGTTTTTGTTGTGGACAATATCACTTGACTTGGCCTGGTCTTTCCGTGTTGTTGGCCTCATCTTTCCATAAAACAGACACAGGCAGGAGCTCATCCACACACCAACATGTTGAGGGACAGTTGATGCGGGGAGGGGGCCTCGGGCCTCCGATCCCACGTGGTTTCGGCTCACATGTGACAGTCCATTGAGCAGAAAAGGGGGGGAAGAGGGAAGATGGAGGTAGTGGAGAGGCGGGGGCATTAAAACGCTTCACACCGCAGCTCGGGGACATGGGTCACACAGCTCTACGGGTTATTCTTTCTAAACCAGAGCACCGATACAAGCTCCTGTAGCATTAGGTATCTTTTTTTAAAGACACAACAAACAGATTGGCCTAAATGCAAATAAAGCTAAAGACAAAAGAAAGTAAACCAAACAGCAACAAAACCATTCTAACATTCAAAATAAACTTTATGCATCGAAACAACACACATCCAAAAACAAAGAGCCCGTTGTTGAACAAAAGTGAAATAAAAAAACTGTGAAAAGTCATCACAACGCTGGAATAAGGGCTGGAAAAAAGTCCCCGGCAACCTTCACACCGGCCAACAGCTCCCAGCCTCATGTGCTCATTTGATAATTGGGTTGACTTTTTACAAATAGTGGAGCATCTTTAATTAGCAGAGCAGAGGACCCGATCAATAGTTTCCATATTTTGAGCCGCTCAGGCCAGCATAATGGACTTTCACTTTAGTCTCCAACTGACTGGTGACAGCGCTCTAAAGCTCACTGCTGGACAGCACAGCCTCACCGGGTCTAGCTGGTAAAGAAAAAAGCTTTTTTTTTTTTAGGACCTTTACATATTTCCTGGTGCTGTATATTAACTGTCGTTCGGTTTAATCTTTTGGGTATTTGGCTGTTAACAAAAATAAGTATTTTTAAGTAACAATCCGTGACATACACTAAATATTGCTGAATTTCAACCAACTCGAGTTAAAGTTCAATGACGGAAATGATAAAGCAAACCACTGATCTATTAGAAGTGCAAATTGTGATGAAAATGACAGTGATGAAAATGACTGCTCATCATTAAACAGGACACTATTAAAATGGGATCACCAACCCACATCTTTAATCCATTAATCAATTATCAAAAACTTTAGCAAAACTTTGAGCATCCTTAAATAATATGTCAGCCAAACCCGTAAAAGCTGGTATATTCAGTGGGAAAAAACTCAAGAGATTAAAGAAACAGCCAGCATTTCAACTTTTCCTCTCCTAGTGTTTCCAAGTGGTATCATTGTTGGTGCTGCTGTGTCCTTCCGTTTTCTCTTAGACCTACCGACAACACAGGACACACTGCTTTTGTTTGTTCATGTATCATTAGCAACATGGCTACGGCTAGCAGCCTGGTTAAACACACAGTAGGCCGGTTTTGATACTTCCTGATCTAAGGTGGAATAAAACCGGTTTACCACTAAGGGCCTTAAAACACCATCATATTATATTTCAACTTTTCCCTTTAATGCTTTATCTTTGTTGTCACAAAAAAAGACTGTAAATTGAGCAGGTTTGGCACACACAGAAAGTAAAAGGTGGAGCTGTGCAGGATCTTGGTCACCTGGTGGAAAGATCTGAGCCCGGAGTTCACCTCAATCCATCCAAACAGGAACATTGTGCAGTTTGGAAGATAGTTCTCAAACTAGACAAATCCATCAACGGCTCAGTGGGTACTTCCTAAATATAGGAGCAAGAACGGAGACACTCCTGAAAGTCAAACCAAATCTTGTGTAAACAAAAGTGCCTGCTTAATCTCAAGGCCGCCAATTCGCCTTCCAGGGCCGCATCAAGCCATGGTTTTGAAAAGGTGTTGTATAAAAATGTAAAATACATTGAAATGCCATTTTCGTCTCTGTTCAATGTCGTCGTGGACCATTATGTTGCCTCTGCTTATAAAGACTCCTAAATTCATGCAGCAGTGGGAACACAGAGATCATGTCAGGCCTGAACCGTATCCCTGTGGAGCTCCCAGCTACAGTTCTCATAGTGAAATTGACTTATGGGCTTCTCTAAATAATGTTGAGGCCCAACATCGATACACTATCTGTCAGCTACTGAATTAGTCTGTGCCAAAAATAGAAAACAAAAATAAAAATAGTCTAATCAACAATATCGAGTAGGTTTCAATTCTCTCGCCCGTAAACAACCACAGCCTCCATGTCAAATTAAATTAGTTGTTCCGCTTCCAAGTCAACCGGTGACCCAGTGAAAATGAGCTTTTCCTCTTTTCCCCTAATCAAAAGTCAATAACCACTGACTAATATCAGACAGGGGAGTCTACAGTGTCAGTGCTGATTGCATAAGCCTGAACCGAGCCCTGCTGCCTGAACCGGGCTGCCATTACGAATCCACCAAAACAAGAAGGAAATACAGTCTCTCCAAAAATACAAGTGAATTCCCTTTTCAACCATTTTTATTCAAAGTTTCCATTGTTGATACACGCCAGGACAGTTCTTGTTTTTAAAATACATGTTATATCAGTAGCATACAAGACAAAAACACAAAATAAAAAGGGGAAAAACAATAGTATAAGTTATATGCTCATAATAGCATGACTAAGAGGTATATCTAAACAACCTTAATAATATTAGTTAATATTTAAGAGACAACATTCACGCTACAGGCTTATTTATGAGTGTGATATAAGTCCAAAAACGATCCGAAGATGGTGCCTTACTTACTTCATCCTGTTAAACTCAGATAATTCTGTTCTAATTTATTTCAATTCTGTTGGTTTTTTAGTGTTGTTCTGTAACTATTGTCTTATCAGCAACTGCAATGCTACCACTATTACAAAATGTCCCCACTTGTTGTTCATTTGGTCACCTCTCAGAAACAATCCTGGACTTGAACTGTCATTTTCTTCCCAGCCAATTGCTCAAAGATTCCCAAAGAAGGGATGGTTGATTGGGTGGTTCCCAAACACAGTCTACCTTAGTCCCTTTGTCTTTATGTCATTTCCTTTTACACTCTTTTTTAAAAGATGTCAAAAATGCGCATCCTCTGCCAGAACTCCAGCCGTCAGGGCCTGGGTGCTGTTTGTGTAGTTCCCAAACTGGCCTCCGGGTGGCATCCCTTCGCTCCTGCTGCACACAGCCTCTCTTCCACACTGACCCTGCCTGCTTTTAGCAGCTGGGTTCCCATGGCAACCCCAGTCGGTCCATACCACTCCTCTCTCTCGTTCTCGCTCTATCCCCCCGTCTCTTCCTAAGCCAGGCCGCACTTGTATCCTTCCATTCCCAGACTCTCCCATACATCAACACAAAGCAGAACCGTGCTCTGTGCTAGCGTTACACTGTATTTGTGTCTCTGTGTGAGTGTGTGTGTGTGTGTGTGTGTGTGTGTGTGTGTGTGTGTGTGTGTGTGTGTGTGTGTGTGTGTCTTTGGTGGGAGGGCACAGCAAATTTAGGTTCATGAAGACTGGAAGATTATTTTAGAGTGCCACCGTCTCACGCACACAACCAAAAATAAGTCACATTTCCAGTCAAATGTAGCTGAAATACAGACTACACAGTCTGTATTTCAGTTAGTAAAGAGACACAAAGTGTGTCACAACATGACAGTTGTGATAAATTTGACGAACACAAGGTTATAAGAGTTGAGAGCTGAACCGTGGGGATAATTGATAAGGATGTTACAAGTCACGGAGCAGTCAATAGGAGTCCCATGAGATGGGCCCCGTTACGGTAATGCACACTGTAAAATCACTCTGTTTGGCCCAGAGGTAACTGCGGACTGGGGTGATGTTGTGACGGCTTGTAACAAGCCTGCACAGAGAAAGCACCACATCCTTGGTGCAATCCCCAAAAAAAAAAATGGAAATCACAGCAGCGTTTATAGACGCTGGGATGCAGCTAGTCAACAAATTACCAAGGGAGTTTCTGCTGTCATGTTCAGGGAGGTCACAGGACACACACACACGTCATTTTGGGCAACTTGCTTTCAAGTAAAATGTCATCCCTAACTTTTACAGTACAAGTCACATTCCACCATTTTACCCAATTTTGACACAGCTGTAAAACATAATGGATTTAATTGCAGATTATTATTTTAACTTAAAATAAAAGTTATCACTACTTTCTGAATTGACAAAAAATGGCCCACTCAGTTGTCTAGAGGTACAGATTGTGTGAGTTTTGTTAGCAAAATGCTAGTGGAGTCCAGTGAAAACACACTTACAGTCGACTAATGTTTGTTATTTTAGACGAGAGAGCCGTCTGTATTTACATACTCAGGATTAAATCATATGTATGCAGCTGATTTATGTATTTAATGGTTACAATATACACTCTGTCAGATTTATAGAAATGAAAGTAGTTTCCATTGTTTTCTTTCTGATCAATCTGACAATTACTTTGAGTGGTCTGGAAAATGTGTAGAAAATACCAACACATACCAAACTCAATTTCCATAAACCCAAGGGCATCAAAGTCCTTGTTTTGTCAACCAATACACTAAATATAATTAGTCTATTTGCTACCAGCCACCAAATGCTGGTGAAATATCCAAGTGGGCGGTAGATTAGCTTTACTAACCAGCCAAAAAAACAAACATCTAACATCTATAATTAAATTTGAACATTCACTTACACATCATTTTGCACCCTGCACACACCAAAGAAAAACACCTAATCTAAATGATGGCACAACTGGATGTTTGCATTTACTTAAGAAATAAAATACATGTGCAACCAAAATATTAGCAGATTACTTTTTCTGTTTCCTGTGTTTATGCCTCAGCAGACACTGAAGGACTAATGCAGTGTGTAGCAGCTTACACAAGGGAACATGCAACTACATTACGCCTTTGTTTAACCTACCAGCTGGAAAAACACAATAGGTGTGGACTGGAATTACATTCTAAATAAATATTGCTTTAGGGTACAGTATTTCCCAGAAGAACCACCACGGCATAAGAAGAGGAACCGGATGTTCCCCTGACATAATGTAGCGTTATGTCAGGACACTTTAAGATGGGCTCCTTATCTATGTGGTCAGTATGTAGAAGCTGCAGAAACTCAGCCTAAGAATGCCTTCAACAATGAGTCAACCAACCAAACCGCCCAACCATGGCTTGTGCTGGAGCCAAATGTTTACTTAAGTTAGCTTCCGAGCTACGTCCTTTAGCCAAGCCTGATGAAACAGCCAACAGCTCAAACTGTCTAGGCAAACAAACCGCTGTGACAGAAACATATAAAAGCTTTCTATTAATAGCTTTGTGCCCCCCTCTGACCACATTCCACAGAAGGTGAAAGTTGAGTCTTGTTTGACTAGTGGTCGAGATGGAAGGAGACCTTATTCCTGGGTGTGGCTGGACACCGCTAACTGCTAGCCTTGATGCTAGCCAGCCAGGCCTAACCGGCTACACAACCTGAGGTACAGCAGCACACAAACTCAGAGCAGGCGCTGGGGGTTTGAAAGGGCCCATGTGATAGAAAACATGCTAATGTCAATGCTAAACACACGCGGTCATGTGCTTTTTGATGGATTTTGCACGGCTCCAGGTCTGCTGCTGTGATAGGCCGGCTCGGCAGCAACAGGGAGAGTGTGGAGCTGGGAGCCCCTGTCATGATTAGACAGCAAAATGTCTCCTCCCGTGTCAAACCCTGCTTTGATCAATTCACCCCTCCCTTCTGTCTCTAGCAGTGGCAAAATGGTTGAGCTGTGTATTTGTGTGTAGTAGGGGGAGACAGAGGGAGCAGGAAAGCGTATGGGTGCATTCATACACTGGCGATGATTTGTTTTATGTCAGGGCATTAAGAGGAGAGAAGGTATGGCCGGACGGTGAGTAGTTCCTCTCACACACACACTCGCACACAAAACCAACACAGAGGCGTTTTGTGTCTCACCTTCTGCTACTGACCTTCCCTTTGTTTACAGCGCATTGCCGGGATACTCCCTTTGATTCGGCTGCGCACACGTGACCCTCCGCCAGTTTCTGCTCTGCAGTGCTGCTGCTAAAAATAGCCTCAGCTTGCCCTGGCTCCACAGCTAGTTTACATAAGCTCTAAGGGGGGTGGAAGGGGAGGGGGAGAAAAGGGAGCGACAGAGGGGGGAGAGAAAGGAGGGGGAGCCTCAGTGAAGAGAGAGAGAGGGAGAGAGGAAGAAGAGGAGGAGGGGGGGGGGGGGGTGTATGGACGACCATTCCACAATCTCTGAGCAGGGAACCTGCAGCGCCACTGCTGTCCTCCAGCAGTCTGTGCCTTTACACTCCTGGTCAACAGCAGGGTGTGTATGTGTGTGTGTGTGTGTGTGTGTGTGTGTGTGTGTGTGTGTGTGTGTGTGTGTGTGTGTGTGTGTGTGTGTGTGTGAGAGAGAGAGAGAGAAAGGTATGTGTGTGTGTCAGTGTGTACTGTATGCGTGTGTGTAGTCGGCACACAGTAACAGACTCGCAGATATCCGCCATTCACAAGCCTCGCTCTGTGTCTCTGTCTGTCCTTTAAAATGGACGCACATTTTAACCCAAAAATAAAAATCTATTTATAGATACAATTCCCCTTCTTTAAGTGGAACATAAACTCCCGTTTCTCTCTGCAGCGCTGCTCATATCAAACATTCAAAGAGACAAAACTAACAATTAACACAAACAAACTAGACACAACATACATTTGCTAATTTGATAAGTAAACAGATGAAAGAGACTCAACATGTTGACAGGAAGTCAGGCTATTTTAATCATTTATTTGAATATGTTCGTTTATATAGTATCTATAATTTTACTAATAGAGCAATGCCTGCTTTCAAATGAGATCCAACTCATAGACAAACCTAAATAGAGTCTGTCACAGCCTCTGGTCTCTAGAAACAAAATAAAAACACAGTGGCAGTGTAGCTAATCTTGTGACATGTAGCATGCTATGCTGGGCAGCTTTAGGCTCTCTTAACTGTTTCCAAATGCCCAGACAGACTGAGAGCTTTCTTAAAACTACAACTTTAATCTTCAAACAACATTCACCGTACTTTAAACACAGAAAGAAACATGAATATTACTCGCTTTCTGGACCCACACTTTGGGTTTACACACACTGTGGAAGAGGCTTCACAGAGGGAACAACATGTGTTCTACAACATCCTCTCTGCTGTCGCTTTCTGGCCTCAAGAGAGGACTGGATAGATAGGCTACGAGAGAGCGAGAGAGCATGAGGGAAAGTGGGAGAAAGAGAGAGAGAGAGTCCCACAGGGGGCTCTAACAACCTTAAGGACAGTGGTTTGTGTAGATGGAGTCCCACTGATCTTCCAGTAGATCAGATTCTACCGTTTCAGCTCAAAACCACTCCTTTCTTTTTCCTCAGAAATCATGCACACAAACACACTCTCAGATATATTCAAACAAACACACACACACACACACACTTCCATAGTGCCCTCTTTGATTATGCCTCCCCAGTCAGCTGACAGCGGGGTCATCTGATTTTAGCAAGCGACACAAAGGTTTTTGTTAATCTGGATTAAGGCACTTTATGATTCTTTATAAAGCAAGTATTTATTTATTTAGCGTTTGGTGTAGTCATACTTATGATGTGAGTTTTGCTGTAGTTTAAAAAGCACAATTTACTAGAAAGAGATAAGAGATTAAACTGAAACCTTTGAGGCTATTTTTAAAAGATGTGTTTACTGGAAGTGGCTTCAGCCCTCAACAAACAAAAACATGAGGATTCCAAAAAATAGATATACATCATCATCCATCATTTATATAACAGGATCAAAGCTTAAAACACACCAAGCTAATTACACGTTGTATTTGTTCTGTCTTTAAACTACTGAAAAAACCCTATTCATCTATCCACTCCCTCTTCTCTCTAGTTGTTAACGTGTATGGACTCTTCTGATTTAACTGTGTTTTAACAGATTCTACGCCTTTTAAATGCTACCTGTGACTTTAGATATCATTCAAAACATAGATCACAATGGTTTAGCATCAAATGTTGCTCTGACTGCAGTGAGACAAACATCCAGGCATAAATAAATAACTGTTATGTGTTAAAATCCAACTATCTGAAACGAGTTATTACAGTGAAACATGTAAGAAGAGCCCTGTCAGAATCCGCCTCTTCTGCTGGTGTTATGCTGTGGAACATCAAAGCCACTAAAACATTATGAAATGAAGCAACTTATTGGTGACAGGAAAAAGCAGCAGTGACATGCAGCCAGTGTATAAATATCGCTCTCTCGGGCTCTTCCGTGAACAGAAGAGGCTCCTTATTGAGGAGATCCACTGTTTGCGAAGCGTAGCCCCTCTGTTTCTGTAGGCCCTTCAGGGGCCGGGGCTGGCTGACAATGCCGGCCATTCTTAGCACTTTACTGCCCCAGATGACTGTGTCAGTGGCCCCCAGGCTGGTGACAGAGTCCCGTGACCAGCACTACATCCCAACCCCGGCACCAGCCCAGCCCCAGCCCCAGCCCCAGCCCCAGCCCAGCCCAGCTCCAGCTCCAGCCTAAGCCAAGGACCAGACCCAGCCCTGGATATGTCGATACACAATCCCATCCCTGAGACCCGGAGATCTGTCCCATCACAGCTGTACCCCGCCATCCACGACCCACTACATAACATCACATCCCGACTTGTGATGTTCCTTGGGAATTAAGAAAAATGTGTGACAAATCGAGTGTCATTTGGAGAAAATATGATGCACTGAGTTTGATCAAGCAGAATACAAATCGGTTTAAATGTTAACATGCACAACCTTTACTTTTACTCATCTTGAATACAACAGAGATAGGATTTGGAAAGTTCAATTTATTTAATTTAAAAAAGTGTGAAAGGCCGTCGTAGAGCTCAGTGGGTAGAGCAGGTATGCAACTCTTTGTCGGATAATAGTAGATAAGTTGTTTTGTTAAGCTGCAAACATGTGTTGATTAATTCATTACTACTTTGATTAATCACTTTGTTGTTTTAGTCGGTTTAAGTTTTTCAAAAGGTTTTTAATTTGATATTCAGACTATAAAGATAGCAGTAAGAGGGGGTACAATGATCCATCCATCGATTCAATGAGCAACGATCCAATAGCAACGCTGCGATGGGAAACACTGATACATATTGCTGTTAGCTAGCAGTGCTAGTGTGTGTTCAGTTAATTGTCTTCAACTCTAAAGACTCAAGACAAGCACCAGTGTCTTGCTAGCCACATGCTGATAAAAGTAAAGGGGGTTAGCCCTGAAGCTAGCAACAACAACAGTCCAGCCTCACTCGAGATGGACCAGCTATTCTTTCAATGAAAAGGTGCTCACCAGCTTTGCAAGCAACCAGAACTCCATGATCAGGTCTTTATCAATTCTTTCAATGAAAAGTATGTATATGATATCGTATCGTGACACTTGTGAGTCATACTCCGAGTAGCAAAAATCTATTTGCTAGGTAATGATGTATAGGAGTAAAGTCTACCTGGGCAGAGAATGAAGTCACACTGTGTGTGTGTGTGTGTGTGTGTGTGTGTGTGTGTGTGTGTGTGTGTGTGTGTGTGTGTGTGTGTGTGTGTGTGTGTGTGTGTGTGTGTGTGTGTGTGTGTGTGTGTGGTAATCTGAGCTTCTCTGTGCTTTGTTTACACAGCAGGTCCGGCTGCATGTGCATGTTAGTTCATGTTAGTGCTGTAGTGCTGTGTGTGGCTAGCTAATGGCCACAGCTCTGCACTGTAGTCATTCCCGGTCTACAACCTTGTAGCCCAAATGTAGCAGCCCCCCTGTGGTTCCCCCTCGGGTTAGCTCTGTTAGCTCTGTTGCAGTTGTTCGCACAGTTTTTGCTGTTAGCACCATTAGCTGCTAGCGGTCGGCTTGGTCACAGCCTACCTAATGATAACCATTAACTCTAGACGAGTTTGTGGAGACCAATTACTGTAGAGGGATGATCATTTGGGTTGAAAACAAGGTGTTAAAAACAACTGAGAAGCTTGAAGGGTTTGGCATTTATTGTTTCATATGTGCCTTTATCAAATAGTATTAGCGCTATAGTATAGTATAGCATAAGTTGTGGAATATTAGTTGAATAATGGTTTCAACTTGTTCTGCATCCTACAGCCAAACACTGAAAGCATGCTGGTAAAGTACAATGAACACAATGCATTGTGCATGCATTGACTCCAGCTATTCCAAAAAATAGGGGATAAAATACCACTTATGAGCATCTAAAGCTTCATCACGCACGCTCCTGTACCTAACATAGCATCTCCGTCCCGGACCTCATTCTCACTGCAGGAATAAACCTGCTGTATCGCTCAGCTGTCTTTCATAGCCTCATTTCTGCAGTTACATTCTCAGAGTCCAGCTCCATCCAGGGCAGCTCTCCTCTGGCCCAGCACAAAGGAAGAGCTCCATACCAGCCCAAACAGCATCTAACACCCAACAACAATCATACTCTAGTATCCAATACCTTAGTGTATGAACCATGTCATAAATTGTGTCATATTTGTTGTGGGACTGCAACAAACACTCACTACAGTAAACATTTTAAAAAGCAGGAGGCCTGGGAGTTGAGATTTGCGTGTGAAAAAGTGTTTGATTTTGCCGTTGACACATCCAAGGCATTGCAATGGAACCAGCCTGCCGCCGCTGAAAATAGCTCATAATCAATCAACTGGCAGACACATATCTGTGCTCTTAAAACGTATAAATGTGCAATGCAGAGGGCCGATCAATGGGTGACAGGATTCCACAAGCATCGATATGGACGTGCTCTTTGGCATAACAAGCGCTCGCCATCGGCCCATACTTATTTCCTGTGCCTCTGTCCAATGGGCCAGGCCTGCTGGAAAAAATATCTGCCAGTGTAGCAAGGTCTGTGAAGGACAACACAGACGAGGTGGCAGAAGAGCATAATCTGCCTTCACAAAATCTATAGCTATAAATCTAACCATCATTTCATTCCTTGTGAAGTTATTTGGTGTTGTTTTTTTTACGATCACTTATCTAGTGTGTTTGACTGTTAGCATGTAAGCTTCCAGCCTGTCAATCTGTTCCTACCCACAAACATGTCGGACAACTTCCTGTTTAATTTACTCTTGTTGAAAGAAAGCACTATTATGACATCTGTGATCAAAGACATTTACAACACAATTCAGAATAAACAGAGATCAGAAAGAGCTTCCTGGACGAACTATAGGATTCTAAGGGCAGGTCGGGTCGGTGCAAAGTTCAAAAGTAGCTAGCACTAAGAAGAAGGGACAAGCCAACAGGCAGACCCTTATACTCTTTCACTTAGAGGAAAAGCCAAAACAACACAACGGACATTCTCCTCACAGTATAAAGTTTGTTTAAATACAGCCCGAGTCCAAAGTTATGACCTCTGCTCCCTTCCTTTCAACCCAGTTGGCTGCTGGAGCCGTCTAGCAGCGTTTCACTACTTCCAGGATAGTCGCTGAGAACAGTTATTGTAGTTTGGTGGTCATAACAACAATAGGTGTGTGTGTGTGTGTGTGTGTGTGTGTAGGCCTTTACACATAGACAGGTCTGCTGCCATGTAGGACAGAGTATCTATCAATGCCCTCCGTCCACATAGTTCATGCAGAGGTTAAAACTGAGAGAGGAAGTAAGTGAGAGGCCACGCAGCCTGACAAATTCCAGACATGAATCAAACACACTGACAATAGAGCTTATTGTGATGATTCTACTGAACAGAGATGTCCAAATCATCGGCAAATGTGAAAACTGATAATTCCAGCTCCCTTAAATGAATTCACAAAACTAAAACCAGCACTAAGAACACAAAACTTCTGACACATAAAACAAGAGCCACCGCCACAGAAGTACAGGAAAATTAACCACAGCAAAACTGTGTGTTTAATGGTATAGTTAACCACAAAAATCTGTAACTTATTACCATCTTTTATCTCCTCTAGACACAAGTAATATAAATGTGTTAGCCTGATGGAAATTTATTGGCCAAACATACAACTGCTCACCGGCTGTTAACCAATCAGAAGCAGCAGTGTAACAGCCAGAGAGGCCGTGATAGGAGGACAGCAAAAAGGGGCAGGAGAGAGAAGCAATCAAAAAAGTGAATGATATTGAAGAGGAGGAGGTTGGAAACAGGGAGCACAGACCACTGGGACTTAGAATTAGCAATAAAGCATCAGTCCTTTTGTAGTTTCAGAGTAGATATATAATCACTGTAATGCAAAACAATGCTAAGGCACTTCCAACATATGGACAAAAAGCCTAGTTCAAAACCGGTAAATGCACTCCAACACAAGAACAGTCACATACAAGCCACTTTTAACATACTATCTGTCTTTAATGTGTTTAATTCAGTCTTTTATTGCTTTCTGTCCATGTCAACTTACAGTGCTAGCAAGCAAGCCTCAGTGGTTTCAGTGTGAAAAATACAGAATAATCGTTCAGATTTCAACATGAAGACAACCACCTCATGTATCAAGATGATTAAGAAACTCAATTTTAAATGTTGATATTACATGATACTGGAATATTGACTGAAATAAACACAAGATGCTTTTTTTACATAATATTGCTCAGTCGTACCGCACAGAGACACAGACTGACTCAGAGCAGCAAAGACAAACACAGGCCTTGGACTGTAACAGCTCCACCTTACAGATTCATGTGACTCTCCAACCATCACCTGACTATCTCTCTCCTTTCTATGGAAGCTGCTTTCAGGCAGGGCAACCAGGGGAAGACTTGACCCGAAGTCAAATTTATGTTCAAGGAACGGAAGATATTCAGGAAGAGAGTACAGAGACTGTTTGTCTACGTGCTCTACCATCTTTAAAACATTTCAGCTCCACATCCACGTAACGCGGCAGGCTCCCAGATCGTTGACAACAACACAATATCTCCAGTCGCTGATAAAGTGTGCCTTTGACCGAACCCTGAGAGATAAAGGAAGCCAACCATTGGGACGGGAGGGGACAACTTCCAGTGGGCTGCACTCCTGAGCCTGTACCATGAACATGTCCTCATATTTACATGTGAATCCAGAGGTGAGTCAGAGAGGAAGCAGAAGGAGAACACTGTAATCAGTGAGCCACTTTGCATATCCAAACTTCCTTTTAGGGGCCCTCCACTGTGTGCGACTAGCACCCTATGGTGGCCCAAGGTAAAGTGGGAGCCTCCCAAACAATATGGGGCACCGTGCACAGAAGCATCAGTTTCTGCAGTCTCTAAAATGCCATCATATTAGGAACTCTACACAGATTGGTCCCACAAATCATAGCAATTCTGATTAGTCCCTTAAAATGAATCTTTTACCTCCACAGGTAGGTTGTTAGCATCACCAACATTAGATCCCCAACTTTAAATGCAGCATTATTAAACATTAACTTGTGTTTACAGACAAACATTGCATCCACACAATTCCAAATTCAACAGCTGGGCATTTAATTCAGGCCTGGCCAGGCTTTGCATATTGCCATGGTGAGATGTCAACACGCTGACATGACACGATACAAGTATCATTTTCCAAAGGAAATATTCAACTGCCGCTTGTCTTGCCACACCCAGAGTAAACATATATCAGCCATATTCATATACGGCATGACACCAGCACACACACCGCACAGCGCTTACCTCAAACATGATACAAAGAGGACAGAGAAGGGATGTGAACCAAACACACGAAAAGAACAGCTGTTTATCTTGTTGTTACCATAATAGCTCTACTAGTAACTGATTACACAATGCATCTAGTTACGAGCAAACCTGCAAGTACGGTAAGCCTGTATCACATCACAGAATGTATTCAAATGTTTCAACTCACTATTGTGCACAGTCGATGAGCTGGTACTCATTGGACCTCTCAAAGCATGCCTTCACTCCTTCGTCGTCCCACAGCTTCTTTGCGTGATCAAAGAACTCCTGAGGAAAGAAAAGGAAAAAAGCATTAAGGATCAAACGACTACATATGACAACAAAAAGAAGTACTATGTCTCAATGGGAAGGTCAGCAGCTTTCAGTTCATTCATATTATATGGTTAAAGCAGATTACACAAGGCAATCTAAATCTAAAATTATGAACATCTTCCTGTGAGCTCATTTAAGTCCTTGTGCTTTATACGTGAAGACCAACAAGTATAACATGATCCCTTCAAGAGGGTTAAAATCATCATTTATCTGCCTAAAAAGGCCCTAAGCAAGCTCTTTGTATTTTAGATAATGTGGTGAATACTGGTAAATATATTTTGTGATGAGTAGCTTAAGATTAACTTGAAAAACCTGAACTTGTGAAACTCGTGCTGCCATGAAATAGCTTAAAACTAAATAGCTTTATAAAAAAACACACAGAATGGAAACATTTATTTGTCATTTTGTATATACATTTAGACGATGATCGCACCACTCTCAGTTGCACACAATACATACAGTGCATACACACAGTGCACACACACATCTGCCCGGCACAACCACTGTCTTACACGGTTGGTCAATGAGCTGTTCGGTAAAATTAACTTGGGGCCAAAACCTGCTGTTAATTACAAAGAGTAAAGAGTGTTTTAATACTATATATAAATGTTTTAGCATTGCCTTAAAGGCATGGATCAACATTTTGGGAAACGTGCTTATTTGTTTTCTTAACAGGATTTTCATGTCTGTACAATAAAGGGCTGTACCAACAGGCGTCATTCATAAAGTTGACTTTCCAAATAATAAATCAACATTTGAATGCTGCTTCTTTTCTTTTATTGCATGGCTATTTATTTTGTCTAAGCCTTGTATTTCTGCACAGTCGCAGAAAAAAAACTATGCTACGCTAATAATTCTATACTATTTGTAGGTTCCAGTTGTATGATTGTTTCTGGCTGATCCAACTCTAACTCCAGAGGGTATTAAGTCAAAATTAACAGAACTAAGATAGACGTATTCATTTGCAAAAATCCCAACATGTTTTTATCTAACTAAATATATTGTGCTTCAATCTATGTATTGATATCGCAGTGTAGCATTTCAAAAACAACATTCTCACTGCAGTCAAAAGAAGTGTTTGCTCTTGGTGTTTGTCGCACACAAAGAGAGCTGTGTTCCTAACAGGAAGTAGATTTCAAAAAGGACTACATCCGTAAAATCCCTTTATTCAAGGTGATGATTTTGTTTTGGATGGAGTGATGAGTCTTTCAAATTCAAAATAAAAGTGACATTCCTTACACCGCTTGTACTAAACATATATAGCTGGAGTAGGAATGTGATTAGCTTAGCATAGCATAGCATAGCATAGCATACAGACTGGAAGCAGAAGGAAACATGTAGCCTGACGTGAAAAACACCTACCAACAAATGCTGTAAATATTTCCAGGTGAACAAGAAAAAGTTCGCCAGGTTTATTTCAATACCATCAAACCTCTAAATGTAACTTCACAACAACGTCAGCTAACAGAACCAACCCAGCAGTGTGCATTACAGCCAGAGACTCTGCACAAGGAAGCAAGTGGATAAATACACTGGTGTTTGTCAAGAAATAGTTCCAGTACGCGAGTCTCCCTAAAATCACACATTTCCTAATTACTCTGCTTGTGTTGAGTACAAACCAGCACTTGTGAAGACTAGAGTAACTTAGTGACAACTGGTCAGATGAATGCTCTTCACAGTGCTGACCACTATTTCTTGAGTTGATCAGCTTTTTATATATTGCCTTTCCTAAGAAAATAAAGTCACATCAAACTCAGAGGAACATCCTTCTAATAAGGTAACTCTAAAAAGTGTTTGAATGCAGCCCTACCTTATATATATATGCACAAGTGCAAGAAAGTATTTAACACTGAATAATGTGAATACTTGCTATTAATTACTCTACAGCTCTATTAGCTGTAGCAGAGGAAGGTGATATAAGTTCTCATTCACTTCCTGGATACAGGTTTATCCAACAGTTCCTGAATTTCAACTCATGACTTTCTGATCACAAGGTCTTCTCTCTTAACCGTAACCTAAAGCAACAAAGGTGGTACGCTACGAAGCCTTAACTTAATTGTGCTCTCATTCAGCTAACGTTTCAGAAACAGTAAATCAAATCTCCTAAAATATACAAATAAGAGCTTCGCCAATCCAGCTGTGCAAACTCCATCCAAAGGCTACATGATGCTGTAACACATGTCTCAACGGGAGCTTTATGAGGGGGGGGCTCGTCTTATCAATGACTTTAAAACATTTCCCAGGACTCTCTGTATGCCTTAAACAAAGATGATTGGGCTAATATCCCTCGTCGCCTGCTACTGTGCACATGTCTTTCAGATGGGCTCCTCCTCTCGCCTGGAACCACCACATGACTCTCTGCACTCCGCGCTCTGACTGGGGAGAGGGTGAAAGTAGCCCCGAACCAGAGAGAGCGAGGGAGAAGGAGCCTGATAAATGATCACATGCTCCGGGAGATCTCCTCTCGGCAGATCCGGTGATTAAGTTTGACATGGAGGAAATCCACTGAAGTCTCACAGAGAAAGAGACGTTAATAATTGTTTACTTTTATTTGTTACAGATGAATATAAGCTCGAGCCTCAAGCAAAAAGTAAGGAATAACCTTAACATGGATGCTATATTTTAGGGATGTACAATAAAGTGCGACCCTCCATTAGTTTTGATCCATTTAATTTAAGTTTTCTACAAACCAAACTTGTGATTATGAAGGAAAACGGGGCCATGTTTGCTCTCTCGCCTGTATTAGCTTCCACGTCTGTTACAGTCAAACTTTCACCTCAACTAATATCAATAAGATTCACAGCGCTGATTACATTCTTTTGCTATTGGTTCTGCAGGTCTCGACAATTTGCTTTACCCAGGGAGACGTGGGGAGGCTTGAAAACCCAAAAGAAGGGCCCGACAGAGCTAGCAAGCGTTGGGACTGGATAGAGGGAGGACGAGGGTTAGAGGGTGGAAGGGGCAGAGACGGGGGGAAAAAGCAGAGTATGGTCCTCAGGGCTCTTTTCCACAGAGGCGTGTGACACTGGGCCTTTGAATAAATGCAGTGTGTGCTGCAGTGCCCTACAGAGGAACTGATAACACAGAAAGAGACCAGGAGGGAATTTGCTTTAACACAAGCTTTTTTAACTCTTTCCTGTGCTCTTCCCAGTCCACTCCCCTCCATCACCAGATGCTGATTCTCCCGTGGCTCCTTCTTGCTTCAGCCTAATGTTAATCAAGTGTGTGATGTAATATTTCACTTGAATCATATAGGTCAGGATGACACAGGGAACAAAATGGCCTAAAACTGATTCGACTTAGCAAAACAAAAGTAGTGGAGCAAATGGTTTGCATCTTCCGTCGCGAGGGGACACTCAAATTCCTTTGGGTAAAGTTTTGAAGAGACCTTTGGTCTTAGAGCAAAATGTACAGCCACTAATCTCAAATCCCTCCATACATAGCCAGACATACACACAGCTAGCTGCTCAGTAAACCATCAGCACCACATGCATTGGATTTGAAAGGGATATCTGTTTTAGATAATGGTAACTAGTACAGAGAGAGAGATCTTTCATGGGTTACCTCAGTCAAAAAAAGAAAAAGACTACAGACAAATTTAACTATAAAAAAAGAGTCAAAACAAAGAGAGAGAGCGACTGCTCATCTTTCATAACATGGGACCAAAAAATGGAGCAGCCCTACATGCCACCCTTTTGCCCCACATTGCTGATCCTCAGGTAATAAATTTAAAGAAAGAACAAACTTCCTGAACTGAAGCTGTTCATCATGAAGAAATCACCAAGAAGCGAACGACAAGGGACTGCTACAGAGGTGTAACCCCTGTACGGCTGTAGTGAGGAACATAAGCGGCAAAAAGCAGGTCACGTTCAATAGAAATAGAAATTGGATGGCAAACTGTCATCAGAGTTTACAGGCCGACATTAAATAAAGGTACAAACTCACTGACAGTTGCTGTGTGCACACATTTAGCCATGATGTACATTTTAAACCAATCATTGGTGCAGTTATTCTGAATCGTAACACAGAAATAGATCAGTATTTTGGGGATTTGGCTGAACATAATATGAAGTTCACCTTCTACAACATCTTGATTAATAAGCCCTTAAACACAACTTCTGTGGAGTTAATCCTTGTATTTTTGATGAAAGTGTATCTAAATACCATAAACAGGCCTAACATGTTGACTCAATAGTTAGTGACCTGCTTGTTGAGCATTAAAAAGGAGAGGCTTACGGAACATGTAGGCTTTCACGTGTCCGACAAAAAGAAAGTTACATTGTGTGAAAACAGGGGCTCATTTGAATTTGCTCCACTTCAGTCGGCGGACACTGTCGGGTGGCTAGCATAGCTACCACAGTGACATTTGTTTCCATTTGCATAGACAACCGTTTGTGTGGGTGCTTTATTTTTCCATGGGCCCACTGTTATCCCAAGTTACTGCAGGGAAAAATGTAGCAAAAAGAAAAAGGGATACTTTGATGATAAAGAATACAGGCAAGTAAAGCTAAGCACGGCCATTTACATAATAAGTCAAGAGGAAATGGTCGTCTTACGAAACATCCCAGTCATAAAGATAAAGGCAAGGGAAAATCTACTAAAAACTATTGTACGTGTAGCTAACACTCCCAGGCCTGTTTTGTTGTGTGGAGGCATTAATATTAATGATCTATCTTGTCATGTGAGTACACCAACTAACTATAAATCATACAGGAAGAAATCCAATACATGATCACAGAAGAGACAGCAACTTCTCCAGCACCTTTAAAAGACTCATGACTCCGGGGCCGGCAGCTATAGTTCTGCTGCTAGTCGCCTTCCTATTTGATTAGCCCGCCCCTAACTGTGCTATCACATCAAATTATAATGTCCAATAAAGTTATATCATTTGATAAACAACAATATAATTTCAATTGTTACCACAAACAAAAACTGTCAACAAAACATAAGGCTGTGTCAAGCCTTCATGACAGAAGGCACTGAATATAACAGAGATTTGGGATGAACGATTTCTTGGATGATATAAAGTGTCCGAAGAACATTAAGATTAGTTTCAGAAAACATTCTTAAAAAAGGAAAAGTTTAGAGCAAAAAGCAGTCAATAGCTTACTGACTCATCTCCATGGTCATAATGTATTTTAGCAAAAACTGTACATGGTCTAAGTAAGGTATGTCATATGTTAAGTTATTTTGTGCTGTGAAAACTATAAGCAAACCATTAGTTATAATTTTGAGTTACTTCTAAAGCAAAAGCACCATTTAACTTCTTATTTGACACATTTAAATATAACAACTTTGGCTGTGATGCAGATTTTTCACAATTGTCATGTATCTATCACCCTCACCCTCCCAGTCTAAATATATACAAAGTCAATCAGCGAAATGTATGAAGTCAGAGAATATTGTCCACTTCTTTTTCCCCATCCACGGCTATAACAGTTACTAAATCTTATTGTGTTCATTGAACATCATGTTCATCAATAGGAAATGGTTTCCTTGTTAGATAAATGATCTTGATTCACTATGACATCATCTCTCACAAAGTATCCGGGTAAAACATACTTCCACATTTCACAACGGCGCCAACAGGTGAAAGCCACAGGTTAGTGATTGGCCGTGTTCCCGCGCCGCTGTATTGGGTATCATGCCTGGTGGCACGAAGTGACAATGTAGTGGTGACACTGACGGCACTAGTGAAGCCTGAGACTGATGACAAACACAGACACTCCACACAGAGCCATGTTGTTCCCTTTGGCCTGGCCCGGCCTGGGAACTCAACGCCAGCTCTCCCAATGGCCCCGACCCTCACACAACATCCACTGCTGCCCTGTTAACACTCTCACTATGGGCCCTGTTATGAAATTATCACCCAAATCCTTTTGATGGATAGTCTGGTGATGTAAATAAAGTAGCTGAGAGGGAAACTGGGAAACATCATGCAAAGATTTAAGATAGCAATGCAAAAACTAACCCACTTTAGGAACAAAGCAGAGAAGTGAGGGTATGGATGAACCTGAACATGAGTTTGATTTTCAGGCCTAGTTGTTAAAAGTCATATTCTATATTGTGGCTAAGAAATAAAAAGACACAAGTAAAATGTATTTATCTGCAACAACTGCAAACTTAGGATCAGGATATTTGGCATACAGTAACTCAAACTGTTTTCAAATGAGTTGCTGATTATTTTTCGCTCAATCGACTGATGGAATAATAAACGAATAGTTTCTGATCTAAAGGACAATATTTTAAAGAAAACAAATGTTTGTGCAATTGCTCCGGGATCATTGTCGACTCCAACACAACCAACAGCCAAAGAGCAGATCAATACACCGAAAAGAGATGAACCCAGTGCTTGATTAATACAGGATCACGTGTTAAATGTTCCCATAGAAGGCCAACTGTTTTAACAAATACATACAAATTCAGTCTTTCAAATAGTGCATCTACAGCTCAGTCATTCCTGTTTTGCAATGCTACACAGCTGTTGTCAAACAAGGAACACTTTCAAAATTATGTAAAACATCACCTACATTTCCAACGCTTGACCTCGCACTATCGAATGCCTGATGACACACTGAAAAGAATCCCATGTGCTGTAACTCGCCTTCACATCCATATGCAGTACAACTGCTCCGGCTACAAAAGGCGATCAAACCTTCGACAAGCACTTAAATTAACTGTTGATCTCTTACAAGTAAGTTTTCATTTCCCTTTAAAACTTTATGACTCCCAGGAGAAAAAAACAATGCTGTATGATTTGTTGGTTAGAAAAAGGAAAAGGATCATAAAAGGAACAAATTAAAGACTAAAAAGCCAACATTAAGTCTGTTATAGGAATATTGCATCTGCCATCATTGACCTGTATCTTGTGCAAGATCTACATTGTTGGTTGTAAAACAGAAAACGCTCTGGTCACATAGCATCCAACACGCACATTAAATCAGACAAAATAAGCACATACCATCCACATCCACATCTGCAAACAAACTTTATGAACGACTTACCTGCGAGTAGTCAAAGTCAGAGAGGGGTGCTATGCTTTTGATGTATTCGATTCTGAATTGGTCCTCTGGGTTGGCTAGCGCGACAGGGGGTATTAAAGTGCTCATCGCAGACACTATAGTCTACAAAGCAGAAGTTATGGGAGAAAACAAACAAAAAAACAAGCATTAAGAGGGGTGAATAATTGAAAAAAGGCCTGTACACTAATAATCAGTACAATGTGATTGCAGTAGATGTAACAACAGAGACGTTGACCCTATTCGGGCAGTGATACAGATGAAACTTACCACTATGGCATCCTTCACGTTTTTCCGAATATCTTGGATTTTCTGTTTCTTTTCTCTGCATGGGGAAAAGAGTAGACGAACAGGGCAGCGGTTACGAAAACATCAACCCAAAGCAGCCCACAAAAGATGAATCAAGCTAGAATTAAATAAGAATAAGGGTTGACTGTATTCTTACAACATGTATACATACAGTGCAGGTGTCCAGGCTTAAACTATGCACCCGGTAACAAGGATATACAGCATGGGGTTCAGTAAAACGTTGAAGTAAAGGATATGAGGTGTTGTAGTCATGATTGTCTTCATTTTTTGTATCTTATAAAATGCAAGATAATGCCTCCTATCTTCTGAAAATCCAGCCTCCATGTTACACATACAGTGGGTTTTCCTACAGTTACAGGACTCTTGACATGTACTAGGCCTGTTTAAAAGAGACCACTGGTAAGATCAATGCCATGCAAGGCCTTGCAGCAAAACAAATCATCAATAGGCCTGTGTCGATCACAACCTTTCACCCTCTCTTACATGAAACAGGAAACGGTGAATTATTTGGCATCTGTGTGACACTGAGATCATAACATATGTATGATAACTGTACATGTACACGAAAAAAAGGAGGAAAAGGCAGAGAGACAGAGAGAGGAGGGGGGGAAAGATATTAGCTGCTTTGCATGGGATACTGGGCCCAACAGGCGCTGCAGTGCCTGGGGAAAATCCATTCACAGGCCTCCACAGTGTTATTCATTAGGAGGGAAGCCATAAGCATTAATATGTATTTTTAAGGCGTTTATGTCGCTATGTAATATTAAAAAAGAAAGCACTCACTCCGCGTTGAAGCCGTTGACGTGTAGAATCCTCATCTGCTTCACAATGGTGCTTTTTCCGGACTCTCCCGCACCTTTCGACCAAAGAAACACATGAAAATATCACCGACCACGAACAGGGGACATCCGGGTTATCGTTAAAACACATACATGTTTTTTGGAAATGAAGCCTTCCATCAATATCCACCCCCATGACATATTATTATTGCAAGCGCTGTCAAATGGGGCTACGTGTTCGGTAAACGAAAAGGGATTAGCTTTCAGATAGCCATCAACCTTACCCAGTAATAAGAGCCTGTGTGTGGCTTTATACGCTTGTCTTTCCTTTTGCAACTGTTTTTCTATCTTTTTATTCGCCTCTCGTTGTGCCTTTTCGTCGATGCGTTGATCTTCAGTCTTGCTGTTGCCCAAACAACCCATCTTCCGTCGCCCTAACCCCCTTCCTTGTGGAACCGTAAAAAAAAAATATATACAAAAATATAAAATAACACCCGGGTGGATTCTGCGGTTTAAAAATAGCAATACTGTAAAATAAAAAAAGGGGGAAAAAAATCTCTGCGAGGCTTCTCCGTCGTAAGGGGAGAGGAATATGTTCCCCCGTTACAATTCCGCTTTTAGCCGCAGCCAACCGTCATCCAAACCGTGTGTCAGTGTACAAACCGACGGACATTAATGGCTCGGTTTTTACAAAGAAATATCAAAAATACATATAAATAAAGAAGAGAGAGGGTTTCTCAATTTCTGGGAATCCAGTCAACTGTTCCTATCGCGTCTCTCCAACCCCTCTCTTCTCTCAGTGTTTTTTTTCTATCTGAATTTCTATCTGTCTCTTTAACTCAGCACTGCCTCTCTCTGTGGCTCCAGGAAGTAGCCGTGGACCGTGGTGGTGGTGGTGGAGGTGGAAAACAAACTAACAGCGTTAAACTGAAACATTAACAACCCGCACTGATATAGCATTTTATAACTTGTGTGAAAAAAGGGAGAGGAGCCATTCCCGTTTTAGTCCGTCGCTTTCCTGCTATCAAACTATTCGGCAAAGGGGGTGGAGGTGGAAACCCGGACGCCTCTGTCTGTGTGCTGGTTTAACAGAGGGGCTGGGTCTCTTCTTCTTCTTCTTGTTGGCTTCCAGTCAGTGAGGTGGCCCTGACCCAAACTGGCAACCCATTTACAGTGTGTGTGTGCACTGGGCTTTACCTATCTGTAGTTTACACATTACAGGCCTGGGGGCCATCATTGTAGTCCTTGAGAGAATGAGGACTACTCGTATGTGTTTGAGGAAGTACTCGGATCATTTACTTAAAGTGAAATAACACCAATGTGCAATAATGTACATACTAACTAAACAAACAAAACTTCTGTTGTGTAAAGTAACTAAGTACATTTGCTCAAGTACTGTACAATTTTTAGGGACTTGTGCTTTACTTGTAATTAAGTACATTTACAACTGTACTAAAGTGCATATGTTAAATGTTCTTGTTATTTATACATCACAGGCTTGGGGGCCATCATTGTAGTCCTTGAGAGAATGAGGACTACTCGTACGTGCTTGAGGAAGTACTCTGATCATTTACAGAGGTAAGCAACAAAAAAAACGAATTCTATTTAAAGTAAAAGTACTCATTATGCAGACAAGGGCCTTTTCAGAATGATATGTATTTATACATCAATGTTGCAGCTGGTACAGTTTGAAATATCCTATTTTGTTCTGCCAGTACCTTAATCTATAATAATTCAACATCATTTACTAGTTGATTTATATTTAGGAGCATCACAAATATCACCCTGCAAAGTTAACTGAGTTGTACAATAATATATGCAGTGGTGGAAAAATAATTAGGTACATTTAAAACTGTTAAGTGCAAATTGTAATTTTCTTGTTCTTTATACATTACAGGCCTGGGGGCCATCATTGTAGTCCTTCAGAGAATGAGGACTACTTGTAAATGTTTGTTGAAGTACTCGGGTAATTTACTTAAAGTGAAATAACACCAATGTGCAATAATATAGATACAACTAAAACAAAACAAACAAAGGCTATGACACCACTAAAGTAACTAAGTACATGTATTCAAGTACTGTACTTAGGTAACCTTTTAATACTTTACTAGAGTATTTCAGCCAGTAGATTAATCTATAATATTTCTAAAATAATTTACTAGTTGATTTGTATTAAGGTGCATTAACAATCTGAATCTGCAAAGTGAATTGTGTTGTCAAATAAATTGTGGAGTAAAAAGTACAGAATTGTACTCTGAAGTGTAGTGGAGTAAAAGTAGAAAGGAGCATAAAATGGACTCAATAAGTAAAGTACCTCAAATTGTGAAAAAAAGTGAAGTACTTATTTAAATACATGACTGCTTATACCATCATTTATAAATACTAAATATTTATAATATATTTAATTCCCTTCAAAACTTAAAAGAACTCATTGGGAAAATGCCCCCATTTAGAAGTGTATCCAGTATTAAATTACAAATAATACAGTGGTGAAAAACAAAGATTAAGTTCATGACTGAAATGAAATATAATTGAGCTACTTTTGTGAGTATTTCCATGGTACTATTTTTTCAGATTGAGGTTATTAATGCTAAATATTTTTTATGAAATATATTTTGTTGGGTGATAGATTGACCTACCCTTCAGCAGGAGTATACCACAGATAGTAATAGGAAAGAAACAGTAGTTATGCTCAGGTGCAAATGGAGGTACTTTGCATTTCCTTTGAATGCAATATGTTTATATGTAATTGAGTGGTTTCTTTTTTTCTCATAGAAATGAAAGTAAAACCACAGTAAAGGATATGAGTACTTCTTCTCGTTCTGCAGCAAAGAAAGTGAAATATCACAACGTATCTTAATTGGGGACTTTCACTCTATGGAAGTCTATTTTAGGATTCTTCAACAACCATTAAAGCATCCCCTACCTGGCAGAGTAGACAAAGATTGTTTTAAGTGATAGATTATGCATCATGCAAACCCTTTAGAAAAAGTGATTCAATATTTCATCTGCTTATGAACCCTTGAGTAAGAAGCAGAGACCCTGCAACACTGTACTGGCCAACTGCATGCACTGACCAGAGCATGAAAAGATAATTCCCCCCAAAATCATCCAAAATATCAATTCTGTGTATAGTATAGCATCTTAATTAAGAGCGCTCTGATACTATAGGAAGTCAAATGTTCAAATTGCTGTTTTTATAGCCTTTCAATCATATGGAGATCTTTTGATAAACTGAATATCTTTGTATTTTTGGCTCAATCTTAACATTTTATAGATCAACATTGAATTGATGAATCTAGAAAAAAATCAGGAATTATTTATAATCGGTAAGGAAAATAATATTAGTTGGAGCTCTATCAACAACTATCACAGGACAAATTCTTGGTCATAGGGGCCCTTCATTTAGGACTCAAAAGTCAATTTTTTTTTAAGAGCTTATGCACCAGAACCACTCCAGCACTGCAAGTCATGCTTCAGCCGATAAGTAGGAAACTGTCATTGTTGTGAGTTTTGTCTGACATTTATGTTTAGCTTGCTGTGGCTTTGCTCGAAACTAGGCCAACATGGGGTGTGGGTTTGTACAGGTTTGTCTTTACAGTAACCAACATTGCACTTTACATGCATGCTGCCATTGTGTGCTATTGGAGGCAGAAGTCACACACATATTGTCATTATCCATGTCTCTGTCAGTATTTGTGGGACAGAGAATTAAGTATTTTTCTTTCAAGAGCAACTGGTATTAGTTAGAAGGCCCGCCTTAGTAATGAAGCTAATGCTAGGCTAAAACACAACACTTTGTATTGTGGTCAGAAAGGAAGTTACATATGTTCTGTACTGTCTGCTCATATGAAAAACACTCATAGATCACCTTAAAAGCATGAGGCAACCGTGAATGATTATGTGTGTGACATGTAAGAAGGAGTGTGCTGTTATTGTCTCCATTATGCAAACACAACGCAAATACTAGTTTAATGTAGTGAAATGAATGCAACAAAGTTGTGTGGTATGCAAATCAAAACTGGAACACTCACTTCACCTTTAGTAGTGTGACAATATTAAAACCACCAACCCCTCCACACCCTCATTACAAAAAAAACCTAGTCTCCCTGCCTCAGAAAGCAAGGTCAAAACAAGAAACTGGCCCACATCACTCTCTAGTGGTGAGAGGCAGAACCACAAACAGCATCTTATGAATTATACACAATCAGGTTTTGTTGCATAAGTGGTCAACTTTTTAGGAAGAAGTGTCTTTTTTTCATGTTTAACTTGCTGTGGCTTCCTCTTAACTGCTAGACTTTTTCAAAAAGGTGTGTTTGTTTAAAAGATTGGTTGAGGTTAATCTGATTTTAAATGAATCTGCTAAAGGGGAGAAAAGTGCCAACATTCAATCTGAGTTTAAGAGGTGTATGTTTGAGCAGGGTTTTATGACAGTACATCCAAAAAGTAGAAGTATTCAATATGCAGAATGTCCTATTCCAGAATAGAATATATGACTTTACTTGCTTACAATTCTTTGTTTTTCATTAATTAACTTTAATGGTGCAGCTGGCAAAGGATCCAAAAGCTCATTTTCAGTATAGACCTAATACTTATATACTACTTAATTAAACATCATAATGCATCACTTGTTTGATATTTTGTATAAGGGATCTGAACCTGGTAATGTAAGAGCGAAAAGCATAAAGGCCCTGACCCAAATTGGCAACCCAAGAGTAAAGATAACATTCAAGTTAAGAATAAAGTACCTTAAATTACTTAAGTGCCTTTCTCGATTACATTGACTTAGTTACATGACTACACTGCATACACTACAGAAGGAGTATGTGTATTTATACACATTTTTAACAAGGTCAATTTACCTTTCTGGGGTACAACCACATCAAATAGAAAATATTAAAGCAGATTCATTTTATGTCTTCCAACTTGTCTAGGGAGGTTTAAACTATCATTACACCATTTCTAAGTAATAGCTGGAAGTTATCTCTCATGATTAATGTCTCTGTCAGTATGTGTGCATGTGTGCAGTGTTGGAAAGTGTCTAAAGTAAACACAGCGATACTAAGACCTAAAAATACTCTATTGCAAGTAAACTCTGTTTTCAAGATGTCGTTACTATTCTAAGATTGATAGTGGCCTGTTCTTCAAAATGGCAACCACAAAGGCCGTTTTCCTTTTGGAGGTTCTGTAAAATGATTGCACTCTAATGAATAAATTAAATATAGTCAAATACATCGCCAGGTAAAAAAGATTTTTTGCCACTGAACTGTTACAATAAACCATCCAAGTGTTATTTTCCATGGATAAATCTTCCACTTTCTCTCACTAGCAGTGGCTGTATTTGAAGCATGTACTGTAAAAACAAGGCAGACATCCAAATGATATCTAGCTAAAATTAGCCTCTCTGATTATTTTTTTTTATTATTTGCTGCTGGAAGGATTGCTTTATGGCACTCTCTTTGGCGGCAGAGGCTCATGATAAAGACTAAATCATACAGTAAGCAAAAACCCGGAGAATAAACACAGTCCAATGTCCTTCTCGTGTGGTGTGGTTCACTTTGTATCTGCTCTCAGTATCATAAATGTGATGATAACTATACTCCAGTACATCCTGTTGCTCATTACATCAACTTGGAACTGTGTTAGTAGCAAAGTTCAGCAATGGTCAATGATAAAACCAATCCAGAACAAATCAAAGTTCACCTTAGTCTACTGGTATTGAAGGGGAGTGCCAACAGGGCTCTACTGTATGTTAGATTGAGTGAGCTTTCTTTCAAAAAACATGGCTTCACATGCAAAAAGACCTACAAAAAACTAAGAAATTGTGAATATCAGTGGCTTTAAACTGACTATTCACTGGCCCGCCTGCCTCAGCTCTAGCGAGGGCACTTCATTGTTAGCAACCTGTTGTTCAGGCTCATGAATGGTGATAAGGCTGAGATATGAAACAGCATGTTAAGGACATCTAGGAAAGCTGTAGCAGATATAATCTACTGGCCTGTAGCACATTTGATCTGAGACCTAACAATGAAGTCACTTCCTTTCCAAGAAATAACCGGAACTTACATTCCAGGTCCCAACACAGTATGTAAAGTCTATAAATAGGAAATCAGATTTATGATCAGTTATTTATTGCAGTTTCACAAGCATTTTGGAGGCTAAAATAGGACAGCGTTTCACAAAGGGAAGTCCATATGAGGTCAAAATCTTTAAGTAATCTTAACTGATAAGAAATATATCATGTACTTGACTTGAACTCTACCCTATTAGATTAGCATTAAACATTTTGCTCCGCTTTAAAAGAGGAATGAACTACCTTGATTTATTTAATATTGAAAAGGCTTCTAAAAGACTTTAATATGAGCATTTACCCTAAGATTTATTTTAGTTGAAAATAAGATTATATCACAGTATCAGTTAATTTAGCAACATCAATATAAATGAGAGAAGTATCCATGCTGTCTCGAATGTGTACCACTCAATGTAAACTTTAAATAAAGCACAATTTATTTAAGCCATCTACTACGGGACGTGACGGTTGGCATCTTAAATTGAGAAGAATACATTGTTGAGCCATCAAGGTAGTAAAAGCGATAACGTTATACATCCACAAGCCTTATGGTCTAACAATAAAAAAGGTAAGCAGGCTCAAGTTTTATTTTTGTGTTGTATTTGTAAGGGACCAAAACGTTTTGTATCAGATTTAATATCTATTATTAAACGTTTTTAAATACATCAATTGTTTTGTATTAAAAATGTAAGACAAAAAGTGAAAAATGCCTGTCAAAATGTTCCCAAATAAACTGGAATCTAAATATATGGATATTTGATAAGATCGAATCAGTAAAGCTTTGGCAGTTTTGCTCTAAGTGCAAATGACTTAAAACTGATTACCAAAATATTATGTGGCTAATGAATTTCCTACAGATAGACACATCACTTAAGCGTGTGGTATTTTCAGCTCTAATATACATTTTGAAAAATATTCATAACCCTGTTCATGCAAGTAGTCATTTCTGAATTTCAACTGCTCTGTATTTAAAAACGTGCATTTTTTTAAAGCTATTTTATAAAAACGACGAGGAATTTTAGAGTTGTACTCCGTCTAAAACTAATCTATAGGATACCAAATGTGATTCCATAATATCAAACATTACAAAATGTTAGTCCCGAATAAAAATGCCTCAAACTCAACTGATGGCTTCCAGCTCCAGCACAAGCTGAAGTGTCAGCCCACTTAGGATAAACATTAGCTCTTTATGGCTATCGTCATTCAACTAAATACCTGTAGCAAATACAAACAGATAAAGTGACCCAGATTAGCTAGCATACATTGCCTTGAAATGTAACACTATTTGAAAGGTGTCCACTTTCAGAGGAACAGAAACCACCTCTGGCATGCAACAAGAGTCCTACTGGAGACGTTGACGGTATAAAGTCTCGAAAAGCTTCTCAAGAAAACCAGAAGTAGCCTTTGTCCGGTGCTGAGGCTACTGGGTTTATCAGGACACAGAATAAATAATACTAAGGAAAGCCGCCCTAAATCATGGGCTGAAATGACACAGGTCACACACAATATATGCGACTATAATGTATGACACTTCCCTGTGTGACTTTATAAGGATGAGCCACTTCTTCCTGTGTGTGAGTAGTGACATCTGTTTACTCAGGAAATTAAACTGGAAGTCATTCATTATAAACAGTAACAAAATATGACTTTGGTAAAAGTAAAGCACATGCATGCAATGTGGTATTAAGTGTTGGTCACAATGTTTTCCAGTAGTGAATTTAATTTAGTGCATTTACTGAAGGACTTTACTTAAGTGTACATTTGAGATACTTTTATTTTTAATTTTACTTCCACTACATCTCAGAGGGAAAGATTGACAGTCGTTTTACATACATTTATTTGATAGTTTAGTTACTTGTTATGTTGCAGATTCAGACTGTTAACACAAACTACACATTTAATCCTACATTTTGATTTATCACTTGTATTATTATCATTTTAGTGGAAATCAATTACTCCTTTAATGTGAAATATTAAGTGTTTTCTCTAAGAAGTAGTTCAAAATAGAATAACCATAAACACCTACTGTACACCTAAAAAATACAACAAAACTGTGAGATTAATCAAAAAACATGTATTAAATGCAGACTATTTCTTGTATTGCAATATTCTCACAGTGCAGTAGTAGTACTTTAATGTATGTAAACAATCAGGAAACTTCCTCATTAGCTCTGATAACACTATAAGTTCCTATTTCTGATCAAGACTTTTGCTTCTGAAGGTTAAGCTTTGACCTTTTGAAAAGCAGTGTGTTAGCACATAATATATAAATGGTTGCTGTATGTGTGGTAAAATAACAACAAGCTAAGTCGAAGTAAACAACAGAGTAACATTGTTAGAGCGCTCTGGTCTGACAAACACATCAATCTGAATTTCCGAGGAATAATTATGTGATGCTAATGACCGATATCAGGAAACTCTCTGGAAAAATGACATAAACTGTGATTGGAAACAGATGAAATGTACGACCTAAAAGAGATATGAGCCCTGTAATTTATACACACCCCTAATAAACCAATAAGAGCTTCAACTAGGATACGTTTATATTATAATCCTCTACTTGATGCCAGAGTCCTAAATGATGACTTAAAAGGTATTATTTATGACAGGACGGCTATTTAACAGCTACGATGACAACCTAAACGGTTTCTAAAATACTAAAGTAAGTCATTCTTTACATGTGATATTTAAAGCTGTAATCAGGAAGTGCTTCTTCATCCGATTAATGATAAGAATTGGAATCAATGTGTTAGCATTCTTTGAGGCATAATCAAAAGTATAGTATTACAAGCTATTTTCATCTGAAATACTATACTATACTTTTGATTTGAAACATAGCCCAAACAGGCAAAAAACAAAGTGGTCTGACCTTCATATTTGCATAGTAAAGCCAACTAAATTATACTCACTCATAATTGCCAGCCACTACCATCCATTATAATATAGTATGTACCTATTTCATAAGGCTATTTGTCATCATATACTATAGACAACACGATTTTGTTCTATACTATACACATTTTCATAGTAAACAAGGCCTAAAGGCAGACGCTAAGTGCTCCCTTGACGTATTTGAACACGAAAGACAACTAAGTGATATTTTCTTAAATGATCTACAACACTCAACTCTTCTACAGGGAACAACACTATAGGCCTACCATATAATCAAATGTTCAGAGGATATTAACAGGATACGTTTTTCCCAATATCTGTATACTAAAGCCACCTCTCAATGACACTGCATGACATTATAAGCCACTAGACTATAGTATACTACATTATGTATATTCAAAAGGCTATCTCTCATCTGAAGTCAAATCATTTCTATTATACCATACTGTACTATACTCACAGTAAATATGGCCCAATAAACCAAAGGTAAGTGGTCTCTCTGCATAATTTTAGACTATATTATTATATTATATTATACCTGGATTTCAGAAGGGTATTTCTCATCTGTAGTCATACAGGCTACTGTACACTACACCATACTGTTCTCAGAGTAGGCATTGCCCAATAGCCACATGCTAGGTGTTTTCTGTAAATCTGTGTGTAGCTACTGCTCCATTCTGAAGTCCTTAAACATCTTTAATTATTTTTTTCTCATAATATCAAGTATGATAAATAGTAAGAGGACAGCAGACCCAGAGAGACCACATCTTCCACATCTGGCAATGACAGCCGCAGGGGGTAGTCTTCACCCAGCCCAGCCAACAGATGTGGTGGCAATAAGGCCTCGCCAGAGTAGTGACATAATTTCTGGAAAGGCCAGTACGTTTTTGTTTCTAATAATAAAACAGCTTGGTGATCCAACAACAACAGAGAGGCACCTACCGAGCAGCAGCAGCCGATGCGTCTGTTTGTACTCCCGTTTGAGCTCCTTCAGCGCCCTGTCAATGTTCTTACTGACTTTCTTCGCCTCCTTCTCGGCCTCCTTCTCCTCCACCAGCAATTTGTCCCAGTTTTTCTGCTTTTGGGTGCTAGTCTTTTGCAGCAGCTGTAAGCGTCGGCCGCGGTCCTTTCCTGTCCCCTTACCGCTACCTCCTCCACCGCCTCCTCCTCCGCCACCTCCGTTCTGTATGAGCACACCGTCGGTACCGGTGTCTCCACGGCGCTGCTCGGGTAGCCTGGCCGGGTCCCCGGGGCGCACCGGGCCGCGTAGCGCCGAAGTCTCCCCGCATCCCCCGGTGTCCTCCTGGCGAGCTCCCCCGGCGCGGGTCGGCACGGCAGCGTCCGGTGGCTGGTCCGAGTCCGAGGTAGCGTTTGAGATAGACCCGCTCAGGTCCCCGAAGAGCCGGGGACGCAAGCTGTAGCACAGCCCCATGTTGAAACCAATATTTGTCTGTGAATGTGATTTTTCATAAATTAAAATATCAAAAAAATCGCAGTTGCGCCAGCAGCCCTAGCGAGCCATCGTCACATTGGAGCTCCAGCGGTGCGATTTAAGTCCGAAATTGAGCCGAAAATGTGAATGAATTATGCTCCGACATTTGCTATATGTCATTTTGCATTTTCCCCAGTCAGCCTTCGCTTCGTAGTTAGTGGATCACCTGATCCTTTAGTGGACACTGCGGGTCCATCTTACCGTAAGTAACCAAAAGCACAACCTTGGAAAAAATCGCGACTATCCGCTGCGCAGACAGTCAACAATCTGACTGCACAGTTGTTAGGTGCAATGCACGGCGCGTCACGGTACTACAGTATGGCCATTTCGAGAATGCTGGTCATGATTTTCATTCCTCACATTGCATGCCTGCATACCTAAAGACACCTCTTGTGAACATGATCTATTTTTATATCAGTCTGTTACGCACTGTCATGCTCTTTCTTTACATTATGAAGATTTGTCTAACATTCGGATACATTCAAGATAATATTTTGAATTCTATCACATATAATTACAATAATTACGGAATTTTACCGTTTAATGTCTAATATCTTTTGTACCAGCTATTCGATTATGTTATTCTAATCCATGCAATTTTTTCTTCTTCTGATTTCTCATGATCAGAGTGTTAGTTACCAAATCTCTAAATATAATAGGCCTATTTTTAGCCTCAAAGAAGTTCAAGTGTCGCTATAAAAAGACTATAATGTGGATGATATATCCGGTCTTCAAATTGGGGTCGTGGGATATTTTAAGTGTCTTTGGGTCGCTCTCAGTGGTCTTAGCAATAAAATAAGCTTGTATTTTTCATTTTGAGGACAGTAAAACCAACTTATATTACATTTTAACATATCATTTTTTGCTTAGCCACCCAACAGCTGTCTGCTCACATACACTGTGACTGCTTAACTGTAATACAATGATATTTAATAAGGAATAATTACTTAGGAATAAACAAAATGTGGCTTTGCCTGAGACCAGCGTCACAATCAGATACTGGGTTAAACAATTAACCACTAGATGGCGCAATTGCAACATCATACAATAGAATATCTCAGGTGCTTAAATGTGTTATATTTATTAATAGTAACAAGGTCAATGTTCCTTATAATACTCAAACACAAAGCCTCAAAAAATGGGAACTGACGTCATTGCAAAAACACCAAAACAACTGGAGGATCAAAATATAAAAAATAACAAAACAATATGCAGATTATTTTTTGAATTGTTATATAATATACTGCATTGCATGTCAGGTCCATCACAGTGCACACTTTTGTGGATAATATGAGTAAATTAGTATTATTTTTATTTCATTTTATTGTGGAAGTCTCTGCGTTGCTAGGAGACAGGAAACCGCTCCCCCAAAGCTAGCAGCATCTCTTCATCACCTCCATCAGCACGAAAATGCCTCCTATGGTACGTCAATTTTACTCAAGTTTAAAGGTTTAAACATTTGGTTAAAACAACAACACCAACATGAAGTGTCTGTTGGATCTAATGGCTGAACACCAGAGCTGGTCAGGCGGGTAATGTTAGCGTATTTAGCTCTTTAGCATCAGTTTCTAGGCTACTCTTATGCTGGCCTGCTTGTTGTCTGCTAACTAGCCACATGATGCTACATGATAAAGTTTTCAGACACCGTGATTCAATGGTGTACAGTGTAAGAGAGAATCCAACGTGTTGCAGCTTGTGATGGACTGGTATTATTAAGGTTCCTTTTATTTTGAAAGGAGAGAGAAAAACAACAACATTTGAAAGTCTTTATTCAGTAACTACAATATAAATCAGGTTAGCCCAGTGCTCTCAACCACAGGGTTTCACTTAGGGACCATCAATAAATGACCATTTAAATGACACACAAAAAAACAATGTGCTTACTTGCACGTTAAGTACAAATGAATGAAAAGTAAAAAATGATGCTTACAATATAATAAATGTGTCTCCTGTAGCAAAGCTTTTTTGATTACTGATGTGCCCTGATTGTCATGAACAGTTTTAATAGAATATTTTTTCAACTTTCATATGATCCAAGCCTTTTTGATTTGATTTAGGTGTTTTATCTACTTTAAATGAATATTATATGACATCTTTATGAAAATGTGTCAGTTTTTCATTAAAATGTCTTGATTTTTAAAATAGCTTTCATGTCTTGTGACCTACTTACTCAAAAATAAATGCAGCATTGTATATCTACAGTATATTGGGAAAGTTGGTCACATCTATTTGGATTGGATTTAAGTCTAAATGATATTTCATATAAATACATTTTACTTTTTGAAAACATTTGGATCTTTTCATCCATGTAATGTGACCTTTTTACTCAGATGAATGCAGACTTGTAGCACTACGCTGGACAGGTATGACACTTATTTTTTTGAAGTATTTAGTATTTTTTATTACCTTTCTACTTTGAGCTTAGTAAAAGATCTAACTACTTCTTCAAGCGTTGACAAAATGTGTCATCATGTGTCCTATATTTGATGAGGGTTCTCCTGTGAGCCTGTTACCTGGCACTTAATCACATGTCAGCTTTAATCCCCTCGCAGCCCTTCCTCTGTCTGCCGTCAAGGCTTAGCTCAGGATAGTTGAGACACAGTACAGCAGGCAGCGTCACTTTTCCACTCTCCCTCGCCAGGTAAACCTCCACCTTCCCTAATCACCAACCTGCAGAGAGAAAGGTAAAGGATGAGCACTCATGTTTTATTTCTGTGTTTCAAGAGTCTTTGAGTAGCCTCAGAGTAGCATAGGTATCTATGAAAGGGATGATACTGTGCTAACAATGACCAACTCTTGCACTGTGTGGGACTGTCAAGACTCCTCACTGAAGGAGAGGCAGGGCTCTCTGTGGACGATGAACCGCTACACCACGCTGAGGCAGCTGGGGGACGGCACGTATGGCAGCGTGCTCCTGGGAAAGAGCAACGACACGGGGGAGATGGTGGCCATAAAAAGGTGAGTGTAAACTGGGTCGTTTCGCCTCGAAGCATTACGCTGATTAAACTCTGAGAAACTGTTTCAGAGTGCTTCAAAAATCTTGACCCTAATGTGTTGCGTCCTCCAAAACAAAATGCATTTGTCTGCATCATCATTCTTTATAGTATTACAATATACTATTTTTATTTAATACAGTATTTATTTATGCATTCTCTTCTTGTTTTTACATCTGAGTCTGTTTCAAATGTTTTTATTCCTATTAATGCAACTTACTTGCACCATTATGTCTATTGCATGATTGTGTTGCAGATTTTACCTCATTTTTATATTGATTATATTAGATGTTGCCCTGTTGAAATAGTCTGGGACTTAAGATGTTCATTGCCAAAACTGCATCATAGATATTATGCACAACAAAAAAGCCTTTGAATCTTGAATGTTCAGGCATTTAGGGTAAATAAGTTTCTGGAATGCCAAGTTTAAGGCGAATCTTGAAGATGCACAGACAGTTTCACTATTATTGTTACTATAAATATTTTTATTATCCTAGGTTTTGTTAATTTATGTCGTCATGACGTCCTATTTTGACAGCACACTACATTTTCATGATGAGCTGTTTAAGATCTCTGGCAAGAAATGAATGATGAATGTTTCACGAGGCTCCTTCAGGTACTGTTTGTAAATGTAAGGTTATAGTGCAAGCTGACACTGCTGATGACAGTCAAAGAAGTGAAAGCACACCGCGTAGTGTTGCTCCTGGAGTATGAGAGGAAAGAAGGGGACAGGTTAAAACTAATGATGTTGACAGGAAGCTGTTTTTGGTATTATAATAGGTGATTAGGCATTTATTTGGAGCCCATAGTCACCATGAAGAAAGCCATTTTATACCCGGAAAAAAATTCTGAAATTCTGAAATCTGTTTTCACCCCTAACAGAATGAAGAGGAAGTTTTATTCGTGGGATGAGTGCTTGAATCTAAGAGAGGTTAAGGTGAGAGTAATCATAGTCTAGTATAAACTAAAAATACTGTATATAATAACAGCGTGTCAGTAATTATTATATTAAGCAACTTTTCTGCTTGTTTTTAGGACAGCAAGAAACATATCTACTATACATTATTTACCAAAAATATTGTATTTCCATGGGGGGATTGATATTTAAATGTCCAATCAATACAGTTTGAAACAATATCAATTTTCATTTATTATTGAAGCGTTTTAGTTATAAATAAACTAAGTTTTAAATGAGCATTTGTTACGAGTCTAGGTTTTGTCGTAACTTGGCCTTGTTTGAAAGTAAAAACACAACAAATCTCTTTCTCTTGCATTGCCTGATAAATAACACTACCTACATTACCTTACTATATGAAAAAAAACAAAACCAACACTTTCTGGGCATGTATTGTTTTTGTTTTGAGACGAATGTTCTATCTAATTTCAAACATTACTACATAATGAGCTGATCCTTATTGTACGTGTTTCTTTAATACTTTGTGTTGACAGTCACTGAAGAAGCTGAACCATGCCAATGTGGTGAAACTGAAGGAAGTGATCAGAGAGAACGACCACCTCTACTTTGTCTTTGAGTATATGAAAGAAAACCTCTATCAGCTCATGAAGGAAAGGTAAGAAGAATTCATCTTACAGCGACTGTCTTATTTCAGACATTTACCCGCTGTGTGCACAGTTCTTTTTGTCATATCATTTTGCAGTGCATTGGGAATGTGAGAATGATTCGGGTCAGCTTGAGTCATCATGTGTCGGTCTTGATTTTTTCAGAAACAAGTTGTTCCCTGAGTCACTCGTCAGAAACATGACATTTCAGATATTACAGGGACTGTCCTTTATTCATAAACATGGTAGGTGACTTACAGCAAAGCCTTTGAGTATAATTGGAGTGATTATATGTCTGTATTATCAAGCTGTCAGCACAGAGATGTGCTGGTCCCAATTCATCATGGCATCCCAGGATCTTTTTCCGCCATAAATGACTCACTTCTCTCCTGTGAGAAGAGGAGGTGTGAGTGGTACCAAGGATTAACTGAACACATTTCCTCTCTTCTTCCAACTCTGTTTTAAGTGCTGCTGCGTGCTGCTGATTTCCCCACTTGAATAAGGCATGATTGTTTACGTAGTGTTTTTATCTTTACCCCCTCTTTTTCTGTCTTCTTGTCTTTCACCTCTTTTGCCGCTGCCAGGGAAGATAAGATGTTTTCTGAAAATGAGATAAGGAACATTTTGTTCCAAGTTTTGTCTGGCTTAGCTTTTGTGCATAAGCATGGTAAGGGCCTTCTGCTTTGGCTTTCCCTTTCCAACAGGGTTCGTACAGCTTTATAAGAGTAACATTTAAACATTTTGAAACCACCTAAAACAACAGAAAAAACGGCAGATTGAAAATCAAACATTTTACAAGAAGAATCCCAAAAATTCAACCATATAAGTAATTCTTGAAACAAAACAGTTTGAATTTTCAAGACTTTGTACAAACCCTGTTCAAGGCTTGCTTGACTGTGTCGGGTTAAAACATATTTTTTGGGTCAGAGATGTTTTAACTCTGAATGATCATGAAGTTGTGAGTTGAAGTGTTGTGTCATCATTAGTATTACAAGTTGTTGTAATGGCGGCAGAAACTTAACTATTTAGTTTGAGAAAACAATGCAAATCTTGACAACCATCAGAACATGTGTATTTTAATTTCTCAATGTTTTTCAGGGTATTTCCATCGTGACATGAAGCCGGAGAACTTGCTCTGTATGGGTCCAGAGCTGGTGAAGATCGCTGATTTTGGATTAGCCAGAGAGATCCGCTCACAGCCGCCTTACACTGACTATGTGTCCACAAGATGGTGAGACTAATTTATCTTCAAAATGATATCAGGACAATATACATTACAAGTCATTCCTACATGACTAGATACCACGTGGGGAAAGTGGGGGAAATATGCTCTTTTGCAACTGGTGCACTTGGGTTCTGAGATTCTAATGTCCTTTTTTGCAATGTTTACAAAAAGTGAAAAATAATTTGTGTATCCTCCTCTTCCTTTGCCCATGTAACACCGTTCCACTAAATGTAATGACACTCATTTGTTTGTATGTGATACAGCTAATAGATAGATGAAGATTGAAGATTCAACTTTATTGTCATTGCACAGAGTACAAGTACTAGGACAACGAAATGCGGTCTCTGCATTTGACCCATCCTAGTGTTAGGAGCAGTGGGCTGCCATTATGTACGGCGCCCGGGGAGCAGTGTAGGTAACCAGTGTCTTGCTCAGGGACACCACGGTGGCACTTTGGTCTTTCGGGGACTTGAACTGGTGACCTTCCAGTTCCCATGCCAACACCCTATGGACTTTGCCACCACCGCCCCTAGACAAACACACCAAATAAAAACCTTGACCTCTTTGGCAAAGGACCAAACAGGAACTAAAGCCAAACTAGAGTTAAGTCACCGCCTGTAAATCTGCTATAAATATCCTCCCTGGCTGTTCTGATAGGTACCGGGCCCCAGAGGTTCTGCTGAAGTCTAACTGCTACAGCTCACCCATCGACATCTGGGCGCTGGGATGCATCATGGCGGAGCTGTACACTCTCAGACCTCTGTTCCCTGGAAACAGCGAGGTGGACGAGATCTTCAAGATCTGTCAGGTGCTGGGAACGCTGAAGAAGGTGAACCATCTCAGCACAAATCGCATTGACTAGATATTGTCTTGGATTTTGGATATCCTAATGTGGGAAAATCTGGTTTTAAAATCAATTAATCAAATCTACTTTACTGATGATCATTTCAAACAGTTGTTGTGACTAACTGTTGCTTTGTGTTGTCTCTCTCCACATCAGTCAGACTGGCCTGAGGGCTTCAACCTCGCCATCTCGATGAACTTCCGCTTCCCAAAGTGCGTCCCCACCAGCCTCAGATCTCTGATCCCAAACGCCAGCAGCGAGGCGATCACACTGATGAGAGACATGCTGCAGTGGGACCCGGAGAAACGACCGAGTGCTGCTCAGGTACTTTTAAACCCCATTAAGTTTGAACATAGACTGAGTAGAAACATACAAAGATTACAGTGAAGGCAACTCTCTCATTTTGATTCGGCAGTGTTTGGAGAGTACTTTTATCTCGAGCACCTTTGAGTTTCTATTTTAAGCCTACGAGGCACAAGTGGGAATCAATCAGCTTACGTTGACCTGCTGTAAAACCAAACTGTGTGTACAGTTTGAGACAGAAACACGTTGTTATGAAAACAAAAAATGTCAGTGTTAGAAATATGCTATTATGGTTTGTCTCATTAGTTCTTTTTTATAAACAGTATACTTAATTCCATGTCCTTTAAACAAGAATCCATTGCTTTATTTTCATGTTCTTGTCCGGGCTTTTATTTTGAAAAGGCTACATTTCTGTATTTATCATATTTTTATTTTTTTTCTATAATTAATACGCTGCTTTATGCAATGTTGTGAGCTTCCTATTCCTAGTAAATATACATTGTGAGCAAAAATGAGATTGAGGACTATCTTCCCTGTGTTACAGGCCCTACGGTATCCATACTTCCATGTCGGCCCGGTGCTCGGTGCTCCTCTGAAGAACTCGGAGCAGCACAAGGCTCAGCCAAAGATGTACGAGGCGTCTTCAGAAACAAAGCCTCTGTCCCTCTGTAAGACGGACCTAGAGTCCAGTGAGCAAAGTAGGACGCAGAGATGCAGCCAGTCTCAGCACCAGCCTCTTCAGCAGATACTCCTCCCCCAGAACAACATGGAGCAAAACACCAACCAAACGATGTGTTCTTCCAGGCTGACGGAGGGACAGCAGGAACCCCTTAGCCTGGTGAAAAACAGGCAACCAATGAGCTATCAGGCTGTAGGTACCAATGAACTGCAGCTTCTGAGTGTAAAAGTTAGACCTTCTTGGGAACTTCTGTTCTTTATTTCAAAGCCTACAGGAGCAGAGAACAGCATGAGTGCAGTGAGGACGGGACGCAGACGCTGGGGACAGACGTCTTACAGATCTGTGGACAGCTGGGACGACGGTGAGGACGCAGACGCCGGAGTATCCATCTCCAAAAAGCCCACCATCAACTCTCTGCAGGACGCGGCAGCAGACGGGCCCAGCTGTCGGTTAGACCTCCTTATTTTCATTCAAAACGTTTCATTACTGTTATGAGAAAATACAGTAATGTGCTTTGTCATGGTTAGATTTGTAGAGTCACAGAACGAAACGGAAGTAAAGCTGCCGAACAGAGCTGACTCCTCCACGCTGTCCGCCAAGCAGCACTACCTCCGCCAGTCCAGGTATCTGCCCGGTGAGAAAAAAGTCATTTAGGAAATTCATTAAATTAATAATGCATTAATGAGCCGAAACACAGAAAGAGATAAAACCCCAACAGACCAGACTCATCATTATTTACATTGTAACTTGATATGTGGTCTCAGGAGTTCACTGAGAGATTTTGTCATTTTTAGGCATAAATCCAAAGAACAGCTCCTCAGCAGAAAGAGAGGTGATCGGCAGAAACCCGTGGGGCGCCTCAGGTTTCCCCAGAGAAAATACGTCAGAGTTTCCTCCAAATAAAAGTAAGAAAGACTTCAGAACACACATGAAATTCTGATTAACTGGTTTTAAATCAACTTTTGCCTGTGCGCCAGTGTGTGCCTCCCTACGTGCGGCAAACTCAGCTTTTTGAGGGAAATACAATTATTTTTGAAAGTATGGATTGAAGCAGAATAGTTAGTTCTTTTGTACAAACATGTCATCGCTCTGGAGTTATTGCAAAAAGATGCAAAAAAGCTATACAGCATTCTGTGATCAACTATAATGCACAGCCCTACAGAAACACATGCAAGATGTAAATGATACACTTATTTTATTTCCGTCGTGTTTAACTCTTCTTCTCCTCTCTCTATGTTGTGCTGTGGGTTTTAGACAATAGTCTTCCTAAACTAACAGATAAGCAGCCTCTTAAAGAGAAGAGTCAGGAGGATCTTGATCTTTCTAAAGGTATCTGCTCACTCAGCTACAGGTGGGGGTTGTGACTGATGAGGATGCCTCTACTTTGCTGTTATTTGGAAATGATTGACATTGTTGAAATCCCGACATTAAGCCAGTAATGGCATCAGCATTAGATTATATTTGACTTTAAGCAGGTCATCAGTTAACTGTGGTGTATGTCTTGTTCTTACAGACTCCTTCCTGAGCAACAAAACTCCGAAGACACACATGCCACCTTTTCAGAAGGCTGAAATAGGATCAGCGAGACAGAGGATCCCACTGGCACCCATAGGAGGAAGCTCTGCCAGTGAGTCACAAAATGGCAGCCTTTTTATTCTTAGTTTACTAGAAACCACTGGGAACTCAATTGTTTTTGTTTTGAGAGCAGTTTCCTTATGTGTACACTTTTTCTCTTCCGTCATTGTTTAGCAAAAGCGCCCCCTGGAGTTAGAACATAGTCAAGATAGATGTCTAAGAAGATAGTCCCTGGCTAAGGGAGATTTTAAGTTATTTTAGCCCCAGCTCTGAAGAATTTGTTCATTAGTTTTTGTATCAACTGTCTTGTAGTAATATTGAATAGAAACTTCAAAGACACTCATATACATGCACACATTTGTACAAGGTATGATAATGATAGTAATGTAGAATAACATAAAAAAAGGCGGTAAAATAAAATATTTATAAAAAGAAAAAGATAAATCGCTTGATAAAGAAACTGATCTGCAGATCTGTAATATAAATATGTCTCATTAAAAGAGTTTAAGAGACTTAATAATCAGTTTCCAGTGTCCGTCGTCCACCTCCATTATATTGTTGGAAGTTGTCTATTATTTTTGATAGAAGAGAATGTCCATCCATCCATCTTCTCCCGCTTTTCCGTCAGGGTCACGGAGGTAACAGCTCCAGAATGTACAATATGTATTTTACAAAATGGAAAATCTCCAATCCAAATTCTATCCACCATTACAAAACGCTCATTCTGTTACAGACTGTATGACTTTGTATCAGTGTCATTCTTTTAGCCTGAATATTTGACCCACTTCCTTTTTGTAAATCTTGTAGTTGATCTAAGAGTGGAGTCCAGAATCAAATCATCCAAGAACAAGACCTCCTCAAATAAACTGCTGCCCTTAAACGAAGGTAAAAGACTAAATGTATGTGTGCAGTTTGATGTTGCTTCCCCGAAATAAGCCTAAAATGTTCTTCCCTCTCATGATGATCTACCAGAGCATGAAGGGTGGAGGAACAGATCTCTGAATCCTCAGATCTCTGGATCCAGCGCCACAGGGAGGAACTCTTTAGCAAGGAGCACGAACCTCCAGCAAGTGCACGGACGGGTCGACTGGACCGCCAAATACAGAGGAAACCAGTAGCACCAGTCCACTCGGCACCACCAAAGACTCATGCACTATAGCCAGAAAATATTTTAAAGGTTTCCTGCTAGTCTGTTACATTTGCCACGTTAATAAATATTGTTCAGTGTCACACATGTGTCCCATAACTCCTACTGTCAGTATTTTCTTTTAATAATAGACAATACATTTGTTATTTTTTCATTAAAGTGGAAACACCAGATATATATTTTAAAGATAAAAACACTTCTGTAGAAAAATGTACTTCCTTTCTCGTACCTTCACCTATAAAGTCACGTATTTTGTATCACATTTTTTATACAGAACCAGAATGTAATAGTAAACTAGGGAATGTAATTGATTGTACAGTATGTGGAAACGTCCATAATATGCATCGACAAACAGAAAAGACACTTGTACATATGTTTAAGATTTATGTGGTTTCCTTTGCATTCCAGCGATGATCTTCACCAGCATCAGTCCACTGAAAATAAACATTTACAACTGAATATATGGTTAAAAATGACTGAAAAATAAAGTATGTGTGTATAAGAAAACTAAAGTAAAGGTCTCTAATTCATTATCACTGATGGGAATTAAAATCTGTGAAGAAGTGATTCTGTTTTACCTTGCTAAAGTCATTAAACCAGCTGGCATGAACTTCCAGGAGTTGAGAAATCTCAGCCCCATCACCACTGCCAGAATCCCAGAGGTGCCTGCAGGGAGACAGATATTGCCATGTGTTTGTGGAAGCTGCAATCATGCTTTAACAAACTCAAACTTGCTCACCTAGTGAAAGCCAGACATTCTTTGGGTTTTGAGATGCCAGATAAGCACCGGCAGCAGCCAGCAGACCAAACAGCAGCCCTGCAGCCAGAGAGACCACGCTGCCTGAGGAGGAAACAGGTTTTATATATGTCTTAATTGGTTTATATACATATATCTATCTGCATGTACTTTATGATTGGCATGGTCTCCGTGTGCTACCTGCTTTTAAGTAACCTATGAGTCCTCCTGCGGACACCAGAGCAGCATAGATGAACCCAATCCAGTCCACTGCCATGTCAGCTGCTGTTGCAGTAAAGTTTGTTATGAGGACATGCTAGATTTAGCAGCATTGGATCCCAATTTAATAACAATAAAACCTTTATAATAGCAACAAGAGTCTGCAAATTGATACTTATGTCTTACCTGTATTTTCAAAACTAACTCCGATTGGCACACAGCAACTTCCTAATGTTACCCTGATTGGGTCACTTCCGGTGTCGTTTCAAAGTAAAAGTATGCGAAGATTAATAAATTGTGTTTCAATTCTCAAAGAGCTTTCCAGAATAAAATTGAGTAGAATGAAAACACTTGAGAGCAGAAAAATATGTAAAACCAACCCTCTTCAATAACATTCACTAATCAGGAACGAGATTCCATATAAAATGATGTTTTTGCACTCCGAAAAAGGCACTATGTGGACAGGCAAAACATGAAATGAGGTGATATTTCATATCTTTTTTTATTGATATATCATCAGTCTTAAACATTGCCAAAAACAGAAAGCAATGCCTCCAAAATAGACTTGTAACTATCTTGCCACAAAAACATATCCTTCAGAAGCATTAAACCAACAGCTGTGCTTTATCCATACATGGTAAACATGAGCATTTAAAAATATATAACCCGGGATTAAAAGCAGTGTATGGATTATGAAACATATTTATTGTTGCTGATTTCATTTCCATTGTAATTGTTCTTTCAGAGTTCAACATATTTTTACAAATGATGTTCACAAAAGTTGGGCAACGACAAAAATAAGATGCATATGCAACAAAATAAGTCCAAAAGTAAAAAAGGCCATGAATAATAAAACTGATTTTATTTTTTCATTTTATTTCCACCGCCCTTTTTCTTCTTCTTGGGTTTGCTTTCGTCTTCTAGAATAACTTCTTCCGTTGCAATTCGGACTCTCTTCGTCTTTGAAAGCTCCTGAATCAGTTCTGCGGACCAAAGCAAACAGATGGAGTGTGTTACATAGAATAATTGTGGTTAATTAATAACGCTCTGTAGGTTAGCAAGACATGGCTGAATTACCTAGAGTGCTTCCCTATCAACATCACCAGCCTCACTAAACCCTCTGATATCTGTAGCTCAATTATTTTTAATAACATAAGGAAGTGCAACATAAGTCAGTGTTTGCAGGACCTTGAGATGTTGTGGCCTGAGCGGCTGGTTCCTCAGCGGTCAGTTGTACAGAGGAAGGTTTCCACACAGCGAGGCACGTCAGTCGGGCCGTTGTGTTCACTTCCATGAGCAGAGTGGGAGACTCCAGCTCCTGATGGACAGCAGGGGCATAAAGGAGGCAGGATTTAAGATTTAGTAAAAAAAAAAGGAGAGGGGACACGGTCATGGGCTATGATTCATCACATGTTAAGTTAATAAAATAAACCCTATTCAAAGTTATTTGAGTAAAGGTGGCAGTTTTTATTTAAAATTAAGCTTTAAAATTCAACTCTCTTTGAAAAAAGACAAAATTACAACTTCAGCTATGCATGTGAAAACAGTGTGATGTCAGCACTGTGGAAATATTATTTTAAAACGTCACTGCAAGGTAAATGTTTAATCTGGTTAAAGTTACAAGTAAATGACTAATCAAATTAAATACATGCCTCTTTAAGAAAAAGTTTCCACATTTTGATGAAGCCGTCATTTGAAGCCGTGACCAGTATGCAGTGATCCTCCATCACAAAACTGTCAACCGCTTTCACTCTGAAATAAGAACATTTTGAATGGATCATATTTTGGTATGGTTTAGGGTGAAACCATGTCAATAATATTTTGTAGTTACAAAGTCCAGTTCTCTATCATTACAGGAATGTGTTTTTTGAGAAATGCAGGTATAAATAACTGACATAGCTGGATCTGAAAAGTAAAGTAAGCATAATTTACCTGGTTTCATGAGCCTTAAACTCACACACCCACTCTTCTTTTCCCAAGTCACATAACCTCACTGTTTCATCGTCTCCTGCTACAGCCAGGATGGAGTTCTGAAAAAATAAAAGTAGGATTAGGATTATTTGACCATGTATTTAACCTTTAACCAAACGTTTCTATTCATTTCCCAGGTCCGATGTAATACAATGAACAAAAAGACCTTGTTTTTCTTCCCCTCGCCCCGTGTATAAATATTATTATAAGTGCAATTAGTCTAGTCAGAAAACTCACATTTAAGAACTTCACAGATGAAATCCTCTTGGGGTTTTTCATTGTTGCCGTCACAGAGGCGGTCTCCAGGTCATAGATGTGCACTTCGTCGTTCACCACAACCAAATATTTATCCCCCTCAGGAGACCATCTGACTATGTGTGCATCTGTTAAAGTGTAAAAGTACATTTTAATACATATACACTCAGCACACATTAAGTACGTGAACTGTCCTTAATTACAGAATTTTACAGGAGGCTTACTCTGTTTTATGTTTTTGATGAAGGCTGATCTTCCGTTAGTTAAATTCCAAGTTCTAAAATAGGATAAAAACATGCAAACGTTATTCATTTAAATAATATATTTGTCTTGTTTATACATAATACTTGTGCCATTTACAGAATGTTTATAAGACATATTTTTTATACGTTTAAAAAAGACTTTGCAACAATTAATGAAATTTAATTAGATTTTTATCTATAAAAACCCTGAGAAACCAACAGAATCTTATCCCAAGTTAACTGTCTTTTTACCTGAGAGTTTTATCTGTTCCGACTGAAAGTGCAATTTTTCCAGATGGATGGACGGACAGCGATGTGACATGACCTCTGAGGAAAAACGGGCAGATAAAGCAAGTTCATTTGACTCGTCTTGGCAACCAAAATACAAGACAACATCATCACTAACACTATAATAAGTGCTTCTGCAGCATCACTCTCTCTCTCTGTGCTTACTGGTGAGCTTTGATGGATTTCAGACATTCCCATTTCTTTGTGCCCCAAACACAGATGAGTCCGTCCTCGCCTCCGCTCAGTAAATGAGACGTCCCGTAAAACTCCAGGCAAGAGATGGTGCCTGCATGACGGAGAAGTTAAAGTGAGATGAGCAACAAAAACAAAAGCTAGTGTCCTTCATTTATTTACAATCCAACCATTCTTATATAGCAAGCAAGGTCAATTCTTTGATCAATATCAAGCAAGAGATCTCCAAGCCACTAAGCCACAGCTACCACTTTCACACTGTAGAATTGGGTGTTCATGACTTGATGTTAAATAGGTGATATCCTGAAGATGTCTCACCATCATGATGCAGTAGAGCTCCGTGTTCGACCTTGTTCTTCATGTCGTACAGCTGGATGGTCTCATCTTTGCTTCCTGTGACCACAAACCTCTCGCTGGCTGCTGCAGCTGATATAGATGCTGTGTGGGCATGATTAGTGAAGTCTGCCTTCGCTGTCCACTTCTGCAGGACAAACAATAGATACATGTTTTTAACGATTCATTTTTTTGGGTTGTTTTCAACATAGTGTTGTATTTTCCTTTAATTGTTTAGGGATTTTGCAGTTATTTTTATTAAGACATTTATATTAATTGTGATAACTTATTAATTGACTGTCCATCATTCTATTAAAATACATTAATCCTAGTCATAGCATTACAAAGTGTTGTTATCCTGTTGTACTGTACATTAATCACACTGACAGATACTTGTTACAGAAAATATCGCCCAGACCCTTTTTGCACAATAAATAAAAAACTACTTAATAACTGCAACTTACTTCTTGATCAGTTTTCACTCGGTACCCAAATGTGACTTGCTCGTAGCTCCCAGCTATCAGCCCCAGTACAGCTGCCATGCTGTCGCTGCAAAGGGCTAGGCTATCCAGCTAGTTAGCTTTCTTTAAACTTTAGCTTTTCCTGTCACCTAGTTTTAGAACAGCTAATAACAGGTAATGATAGTCCAAAGTAAGACACACATGCGAAACAACGATAAAACTCTAGGACTTAAGCTTATCAAACACGGAAATATGTCTATTTTTGCATGAACAACTTCCAAAACAACGTGTGTGGCTATTGCGCCTGCGCGGAATTCTACTTCCGTTTTATTTTGTAGGTATGGATTTCAAAATAAAAGTTCAAGCGCAGATTAAGTTGAGGACACAACGCTGGTGAGTAGAATTTAAGAAAGGGCAAATGACATGATGTTACACAATCTTGTACAGTAGGTGGCGGTATGCACTTTAAAGTTGGTTGCGATCCGCCATTAAACCCAAAGAAGAAGAAGAAGTTCAGGCGCTGCACTTTGTAGACGCACCCTTCTCTCTTTGCTGCTACAGATTGAAGTTGTAGCGTGTATCGGCTTGTTTTGAAAGGAATTGTGTTGAAGCTCCTTGTCTACCTAATTATGGTTGTTAAGACCCGTCGTTTGTGCTTGAGTAATGTATCAGTCAAGTTTGAATCCGTCAATATCCTTCTCGCTTTCCCAAACTAAGCCTTTTCTCGCCCTCTATAACACTATTCTTATCGGTATAGGTATCTCAGAGTGGATTAAAGCCTGTCTCAATGACCTCTCGTTTGTAATTCCAGCGATATCTCAAAATATACATCAAGCGTCTTTCCCAGACGAAGGCTTTTGTTTTGAAATTATTTCCGAGGGTTCCGCACCGCCCCTCGCTCCGAAGACCCTTCAGCCGTGAAGGAAGGACAAACAATTGAAACGAATGTGATCTATGATCATGCATTACCAGAGGATGACGTCCGCTATTTCTATGAGAAAAGGGAGGAAACGTGGGCGTTGGCTGGTTCCCTTAGAAACGTCATGATTGACATCTCAGTTAACTGTCTGCATGAAGAGGAAATTCAGGACTGTTACATTACGTCTTGCCTCTGAACGGAGAACATGGCAAGGAGGTAAGTTTCTTTTGGGGTAACAAACACATAGTCTTATAGAAACACAAGATAGATGTATTTCAGAGGTTTTTCATGTTGTTTGCATGTTTGTTATTAGCTCATTTATGACTCTTTAATCCAGTTGTCGACTGTTTTAAAACTTTTTCTTGTGCAAGACAGATTTGCAATTTCCAAAACGTTAAACACACTCTGGGGTTTTTAACGTTAACTTGACTTGTGAGCTATTTGTTATATCCTTGACTGATCTCTTTGCTATGTTTCAACATGCAGCCATTTCTAAGCTTCATTACTCAACAAAGGGGAAGTGTCCTGCTGCATGTGGGATTTATTAAAGTTTTCCACAGGAAGTATGAGATTAAAAGAAGTCCTTCTTTTACAACCACTGATCATCCAGCAGTTAAACAATGGAGTAGTGTTGTTTAAAAACGTTATCATCATGTGAATGTGTTGATGAAGTCATTCAGAGAACAGAAGCTAACATGATACTACACAAAACAATGCGCAACCAACTCAAAACCACTTATTTAAAGGTGGAGTTCTCTACTTCTTGTATTGTATGTGGTTTGGTGGTATAATATTAGTATCAGATTGTCTGAAGGTTAAGGGTTTGTCCACACAAACATTTATTATTTGTTTGGAAGTGGCAGGAATCACAACATTTCTGAAAATAAAACCAGACTAAACTATCTGCCAGGCTAAGTACCACTAAATGGAAAGTGGGAATAACATTGTGGGGAATTTCTGTGCCATTACCATTTAAAATGCATTATACAATTTAATGTCAGTGTCTCATTAAAACTTAACAACCTAAAAGATTTATTGAATGGTGTACATTTTCCGCTTGCATTTACATTTTAATTTAAGATACCTAGTGTCTTCTCTTTGCTGATGCTACTGCCTTTATCACTGCTGTTTTTAAAATGTGTTCCTTTAAGCCTTCAAAATGTCTTTGTACCCGAGTGTGATGACGATAAAGTTATTCTCTTTTGCTCTGATTTAGTGCAAATCACATGCAAAAAGTGTGTGCTTTCAATTTGTAAATAATCCTAATATGTTGTGCCTTTTCTGGTTTGTCTACTATTTAATTTGCTGCAATTGTTTTATTCTTTTTTTCCCCAGTCAACAGGCTGACCGGGAGCTCACCGAGGTGCTGAACCAGCTCTGGACCCTCGACACAAACCGCCTCCGTCCTGGGACAGATTACATCATCTCCCTCCAGGTCAGCCCCACATCTCTGCCTTCATCCAGAATTATACAAAGATTCATCTTGTCTTTTCTAACAAATATATAACGGTATTAATCCAGAGGTGCACAAAGAGTAAACCTTATTATTTTGTTTAATTATTTAACTTTATTTTTTAACTGTTTTGATTAATTTGTATATTGTTAAAGACCGGAAAATGTCTGACTTAAAATCCTATTTCCACAAACTAAAATACTTATTTGTATTTATTCATTTCTCTATGTCCCCTTTTTGTTTTTTACTTACTTTGCCTTGTGACTGTTGTTAGTATGTTATAAAGACCTTTACACTTATCTGCAATGCAAAGCACTCAGTCGGAGATACAGTACATGCAATAAATGCAAACCCCATCTGGACAGGAGTCACAGTGAAGTGTCACCAAATGCAAACGGAGTCAGTTTTAACATCTGTCAGTTTTAACATCTGTCAGTTTTAACATCTGTCTGTTTTATTCAGGGGAAGGCAGGTTATGTGGCTCAGGGCAGTACCTATGCCAGAGACAAGGCCAGACATCCTCTCTTCACTTATGTCAATGAAGACAAACTCAAGAGCATCGAGACATATTTACGTAAGTAGCAGTTCCTTTTTTCCATTACTCTTTTGCCACCTAAAATGTTTTAACAGGCATGTGGTGTTTTTTTATGCAGATTTCGTGAACCTGCTGGACAATTATGAGACTTCCACAGGCATAAAAGAGGAAGTGACGTCAGATGAGCTGAAAGAGAACAAGATCTTTATCGACGCCATGATGGAGACCGCTGTCATGAAGGTGCGTTAGGTTTAAGAGAGGGTAACAGGAAGTTTGCAAGCATTAAACATCTGATCAGATAATTAATTTCCCTTTTTATGGCATGGCAATGTCTTGGTGCCTTCTTTTATCCTGCATGGGTGCAAACACTTTTTCAAGTGCAGTTAAATGCTTTCCACTGTGACACCTTTTTTATTATTTACTTTTATTATTTTTTAACATCAAGTTCTTTGTTTTTTTCCTGAAGGTTTTCCTACTATACTGATCATAAATGTTTGAGGAAATACTGAAGGCTTTAAGCATGTGAATGGCAATTAAAAAAAAACTAAATAGGCACCCACAGTATCAGCAACAGTTTACCTTAAATAATCCAAACTATTTTATTAAATTAGGTGAAGGAATGTCACATAAAAGCTGAAATGTGTGTTATTAGTGACCTTTTTGTCATTGGAAGCTTGAAGCTTGTTTTTATTGTTTGTTTTTCTGATCAGTTTGCTCACGGATATCTGTCCAACAAAGGGCAGTCCCCATCTGACCGTGGTCAGTTCAAGAGACAGCTGTATGACATCTGGTTCAGACTCTACCACAGGGACAGGAGTGGAGGGTGAGTCTCACAATAACAGCAGGGGGAGCAGCTGGAATGCAGAAGCCACATGTTGCAATAATTACATGTTTTCTTTAAGAAGAGGCACAGAATGTTTTCCCATTGTGTAGATATTTTACTAATGTAAAAGTACTACTACAAAAAGAATATTGCAGTAACAACAGTATGTAAGTATTATCAGTAAAAGGTACTTTGACTATTAAAAGTTAAAGCACTCATTGTTGAAAATATTTAAAACAAAACAGGAATGCAAAGGAAATACATTTGAAAATGGAACTGATCTCAGACACACATGGAGACATTGTACACTATTTGACATATTGTTTTGTTTTCTTCATTGTAGTAAGGATTCCTGTGGATTCGAACATGTGTTTGTGGGAGAAACCAAGTTTGGCCGGGAGATTTTGGGTCTTCACAACTGGGTCCAGTTCTACCTGCAGGAGAAACATGACCATATTGACTACAAAGGCTACAAAGCAAGAGCGAACAAAAATACAGTAAGAAAACACTGTATGTTATATGCATGATTAAGATACAGAAACACACCAAGGTCATGTCAGACATCTTTTATCGCTAAGACTTTGATGGATACTTTGAGAAATTGTATCCTCTCCGTTCAGATCAGAGGGACTGTGTTCCTAGAGCAAAGTGCAATACGTTTATTTTTTGTTTCTTGAAGTTCCAATAAACATGATTCATTTGCATAAAAGCTAAATGTAACCATGAACCGTTTGCTAACAATTAGGATTGAAGCACATTATTTTATCCCACCCTACGGTAAAACTTGAATTACTTTAAAAATATATATATGTTCATGTTTTCTGTTGTTAATCGTGCTCTGCCACAAGTACAATTCCCCTTGTGGGACAAAAAAGATGAACTGAACTGAAATGTATTTCTTAATGAACTTCATTGTTTTGCAGCCGGACGAGGATGACCACGTCCTGAATCTGCAGTTCAGTTGGAAAGGTCTCGTGAAGCCGATTGCCGGTGTCTTCATCGGCGTCAGTCCAGAGTTCGAGTTTGCTCTCTTCACCATCATCTTCCTCATGTCGAGGGAGAAGAGGACGTCTGTGGAAGTGAAGGTGGACGAGTACCTGCTGGAGCTGGTCGTCTATCGGAACGGGCGATGCATCGGCACGTCTTATCCCAAACTGCTCAGCAGCAACCAATGGGATTAGTAACGTCAGTCCATGCCAGGCTGGGACTTTTCATGAACACGCTTTCATGTTAAACAATTTGTGTACCACTTTCATTCCTATAAGCATAACCCTAATACAAATCCTGATTCTTCTTGCACTAAACTCCAGGCTTAAGCTGTCTATAATTATTTGTTATCCTAAAACTTCTGGATTGGTATAATGAAGCTTGTTAAGTATTTATCCGTTCTTTTCTGTTTGCTATCATGGAGTCAATAAATGTTTCTTTATCTAAAAAGTAGTTTTTGCATTTTAATTTCTCATCTGTTTTGGAATTTTGGCCAAACAATAAATGTTGGACTCAGTGTCTATCTATATATAACGTTTGTTTGTTTTAGCATAAGTCATTTACATTCCAAGTATTATTTCTGAAAACACAGAAACAACTATTTGGCAGATATGATTTGGTGAGCTGGCAGCACTTTCAACTGACTGTGAAAAAAGTGCTTAAGCAGATGATTAAAAATAATTGGAGGCACAATCCCAATAAATCTCACTGAACTAGTTATAATAATAATAAAGTCACAGATCTGAGAATAAAGGGAGAAACTCGTAGATATGGACTATTGTATTTACATCTATTATTTTATTATATTTTTCTGTAGAAGGACACGTATTATCAACTCAAATACAATATAAGTCAAGGCTTTCTTTTCATATTTGGCACAAAGAAAGCAACAGATAATTGATACACAACATTAAGGATTGAAACATTTGTGGAAATAATGGTATAACACAACTGGACAAAAACAATAAACAGTACTTTTACCAGACTTATTGCATCGAAGTTATCTATAAATAAACGATATCATCATCAGTAAATGAGGCAAATGTATTCTTCTTCTTTTCAAACATCAGACCCAATCTTTTGTGAATGGGGGGGGGGGGGTCACTCAGGGCCGCCTGGCAGACAGAACTGAGGGCTGCTCCTTTAAAAATAGCCCTGGACGCTTCCCCTGTTCTGCGCATGCGCAATCAAAGTCAACCCACAGAAATGAAACTGTTCCTCTGAGAAGTATCTGATGAAGTGCTGAAAGAGCAGGTAAAGACACTCACGCTTTTAGAGCTGGATACAACTCTCTGAAATGGTTGCTAACTGTGACACTAACAGTCGCCATCTTTCTCGTAAACAAACTTTAAGAGTTAGAGGCGAGAATCACGGTTAGCTAACAGCTAGCTAACACAACCGTCAGTTGGGTTACCTCTCACTGTCTGTTTGGGAGCCTCCTGACAACCGCTCACATGACTTTAACTACTGCAACCACACACATGATATTACACTGCAGCAATCATATCATTTAAACGTGCTTGTGTTTGTAGTTTAGATCTCTGGAGTGTCGCGTTTGGGCTTGTTAAACATCCAGCCACAACAACAACAACAACAACAACATGTTTGGTAAAAAGAAGAAAGCTCCGCAGCCCAGAGGCCAAGGCGCCGCTGCAGCCAAGCAGGTGACAACAACAACAACAACAACAACAACAACAACAACAACAACAACAGCAACACTGATCAGGATGTTTATGTAAAGATTTGTCTTGATACAAGCTGCCAAAGGGAGGGAGTTTATCTATTACTCTCTGGTTTCAGATGGGTCTGTTTGTAGATCTGGACGCTGAAGAGATGATGGGTATGGAGGGGAATCTGGACGACCCGGATTTAGAGGCTGAACTGGCTGCTATCACTGGGAATAAAGCTGCTGCTGGAGGGAGAGCCAAGCAGAAGGGGAAAAGTGAGTGTTTATATGTCATGATGGACTAATATGTGCAGGGTCTGATGACCTTTCACTTGGCTGATATTGAAATTTGATACTTTATTTATCAAGTAAGATACTGAGTGAAAATCAAGAATGAATGACACTCAAAACACATCTTCAGCATTTCTGTACTTCCATTTCCTTTTTATTTATCTGCTGACCTTACAGTTTATACCCCAATATACATTTTGCCAGCATGTAATCCACTATATGATCCGAGCATGTGGACAGACCTCCACATCACTGTATACGTCTAAGATCTGTTCAGCAGGCTACGGCTTTGGTCACACCCAAGCATGGAACTTATTTACCTTTGGACCTCTCTTTGTGCAGGAGTGTCATGTTGATATGGAAAAGGCCCTTCCTGTAACACTTTTTCTCCCTTGTGAATCAAAAGACTGTTATCCTCTCCTTTTAAGTTTTTTGATGGTATAAGAATATGAAATATGGGAAGTGTTTTTGTCTGTTGGTACTAAACATCCTTTATTTCCATGCTTTTCACTATAATGTATAGTTATGATGCTTACGAGTTTCTGAAATCCTTCCCACAACAACTCGACCAAGAAATGTCCTGCAATGAATGACATTTACGTATGTTACTGCATGATCCTAATAAAGAATAAGAAAGAATACTATATTACCATGTAGTATATGTTGTTAATCTTGCATACAAACCCAGACTACATGGCACCATGTTTGTGTTGTAGATCCGCTGCCCATGGAAGACATCGCAAAAATGGCTGACGATTGTATGCGAGATGTCGATGACGATGAAGATGACAGTAACTTGGAGGACGATGAAGATTTATTGGTTGGTTGTTTTGCATTTTTTTATCTCTGCCCTCATGAGGATCTGTGGTTGGTTGTGGTTGATTGTCGATAACGTCGCCTTTTATCAATCAGCCACATGGTTTGAAATGGTTTGTACACAAGTGAACTATTTATTGGTTCTTAAAGTAGGTACACCATGTTGAAAAACAGTGGCACAGAGCTGTGTTGTATTTCCAAATGTGTCAGTTTTGTAACAAATATCAACTGACCTCAGTACTTAGCATGTTGTTATGCATTTAGCTTCTTGGGTTACATGAAAGGCATCTCCATTAAATATATATATATTTTTTAAACTGGTATTTGACTTAACGTATCACTTAATAATAACTAAAAGTTTTAAATATATATAGTGAAGTAAAAAGTGAAATGCTTCCCTCTGAGATGTAGGGAGGTAGAACTATAAAGTAGCACAAAGTATTAAATTACGTGAAATTTTCAGATTTACGAGCAAATGTTGATCAGTTGCTTTATTTTTCTCCTCATCAGGCAGAGCTACAGGAAGTGGTGGGTGAGGAGGAAGCTGAGAATGATGTTTCCTCCCCATCTTCTGCCACTGCTGAATCTCCTCAAGCTGAAACACCAGAGTCCACATTGAAACAGGTTCGAAACACAGTTTGCTCTCTGGCACATCTACACCGTCAGCCACCAAAATACATGACAAAGTGTTAGCTACTGGTAACAAGAAAAGGAAAATGTGTCGTCCTTGCCTTCTGCTGGTGTACATTATTAGCTGCCTAATTATCTTAAATCCCCCTTTTCCCCAGTGTTTGTAAAGTATAAATGTTTTATTTGAACTTACTAATATGGTAGAAAAGATGCACCTCAGGTATTTATGTTCCGCTGTTTCTAGTAAATCTACTTTCCTTTCTACACGCTTTTCCCCCCTGGTAAAACCTACACAACACGTTTGTGGCTCGCAGTGAAAAGAGAATAAAGATGAGATATTGATATGTTTTATTTATCCGAAACAAATACTTCTATGACCCAAATTCTGAATAAGTACTTGACCTGTAGTGTAGGTTTACCAGCTGTTTTCAGACAATGTTGACTGAACCTGTCTGTTGTTTTGGTGAAGCAGCAGGAAGTAAAGGTCTCCTCGGCGGCCCCCGGCAGCCTCCAGCACACCCTGGAGGAGAGAGTCGTCATGTACAAGACAGCTTTACAAAACGCTAAAGCTGGAGGGGAGACCTCCAAAGCCAGGAGATTCGATCGTGGTCTGAAGGTGAGAATACTGCAGCCAATACATGACTTGTGCTGGTCTACAATCTTGTCCCTGATGTTCTTGGACATTAGCTCCAACATGACCACAAGATGTCTTTGGTCTTGCTCTTGGTGGAGAGTTTGTTATCTGATTTATTGACTGTGCACAGGTGTCTTTTATCCAGGTAAAGAGTTGATATCAGTAGTACTTTCTTAAAGCGAGAGGACTTATTTAACAGGTCCTTGGCAGCCAGAATTTTTGTTGGTTGCAAGGGGATCAAATACTTATTTCCCCCACTGTGGGTGGATGGATGGATGGATGGATGGATGGGTGGATGGATGGATGGATGGATGGATGGATGGATGGATGGATGGATGGAATTGTCTAATATATTTCTGAGTACAACTTTTTATGTTCAAACTTTTTCATATTCAAGAGCCAAATAAGAGCAGTTTATTTTTATTCAATAAAGGCCTTTCTTTAAACTATGTGAGCAGCACTAAACATGCCCAACAGCTACAGATTTGTAGGACGATACAGTTCAGCTCATAAGGAAAGACACCGTGCTGTTTGTCATTAAATCAGTTCTCAAAACCCGTGATTTAAGATGTTTACTAATTTCTTTGTTAGAAATTTGTGCCTGGAATGACTGTAGTGCAGTGAAATATTCTTCATAATTTGTATAGAAGTGCAGATGATACTGACGGTGATGTTGCTCTGAACAGACTCTGCAGTCGATGGTCGCTGCTGTAAAAAAAGGGAGACCCGTGAACGAGGCAGAGATCCCTCCTCCTGTCGCCACTGGAGCCCCGAGTGCCGCCTCTAATCCTGCTGCTCCCCATCGACCCCCTCCCCCCGTACCCTCGCCTCCTGAACCCTCTCCTTCTGATCAGGAGGCGGGGTCGGAGGCCACGACGCCACCTCCTGCTGTTCCGGAGATCATCACCCCCAGCAGTGAAGAGAAGCCCTCCGCCTCCCTGCCTCTGAGCACCGTCCCATCTCCAGAGGAGCCTGCAGACAGAGCTCAGACCGGTCTCACTGATGGTCAGTGTGAGACGGATTACATAAAATCATACCAGTGATTATATTCATGTGACAATACAAGTGTACAAGATAGTAGCTTACAATTAAAACCCGGTAATAGGTTACACCGGCCCGCTTCCCTCAGATCCCCAGTTCAATCAAAGCACAGAATCAAATTGCAAAACCAGCGAAACAAAGTTAAAGTGAAGCTATTAGTGTCTTCAGAGAGCAGATAGTGACTACAGTGTGTTTTTAAGGGGTGTGACATTCAGATTTTAGAATGATCACTGCAGAAGAGACAGGATGCAATGACTCATTTCCGACCATTTAAAAAAACATAACTTTTTCCTAAAAATTATCACTTTTTTTCTAAATTTCGACTTTTAAAAATGTCCCACTATTCTCTTATAACTTCTTCCTGTATGTAATCCTCTTCTGATATCTTATTCTTAACATTTAATTTCTTTTCCTTTTAATTTTCTTTTTAAACTTCAGATTTTTTTCTGCAAATTTCGTTTTTTTTTAGAATTTCCGACTTCAAACTTATCGCTTTTTTCCTAAAAGATCTGATTTTGTTTCAGATTTCTTGAGTTTTTTCTAAATGTTGATTTTTAAACATTTCAGATTATTTTTCTCATCTCAAAAATCGAGACATACATGACTCTTTTGAAAAGACATCACCTAACCTCACAATGCTCACAGCGCATTGTAAGCTTCTCTATACAGGATGAATGTGGTTCTTTCATTGTGGTAACGGTTCTGCGTTTCTGTCCTCGTGAATTCACAGCGAACGAGGCAACCAGGACGCTGCTTTTGGAGAGACAGAAAGAATACAAGATGGCAGCTCTGAGAGCCAAGAAGCAGGGGGATGTGGAGCAAGCAAGACTGCACCTCAAGACCGGCAAGGTGAGTCAGTGGACATGAGGACGGACAGTGTCTCCTCTCACAGATTTGTATCTGCAGTGTTTTGAATACATGTGACTCTCCTAAAAACTGGTTTCTCTGTAGGGTGCCAGCATTTCTTCCCCACTGAACACAATTGTTTGGGGAAATAAACTCAATACATACAACTTACAGCAAGATGAATCTCTATTGTCCTTTCCTTTAGATTAAATACACATATATTTGCAGAAGTGGAACTTTTTAGGGAGTAAAATCATTTCCGTGATTTTGTCTGTTACGTTTTATGTTCCTATATTTCTCTACAAGCTGTATGAATATAATAAAGACTTGTTCCCGCTGCTACATGAAGCAACAATGCAGTTTTCTGCTGTAGGAATGTAGCAGCAGCTGTGACAATAGACATGCTGTTTTACCTGGTTAATGCTAAAGAACGTTTAGTATTTAAGATCTTATTGTTTTCTTTATATCAACATCTTGTCTCAGTTCATATACCTAACATTAGTCATGAAAATGAACCAATTTAGATGTGTGTGTGTCTCTTAAAGCTACATTTTCTAAATATTTAAACAATGAACTTCACAAAATGATATAAATGATAGTTACATGTTGCTAGCATAAAGTTACACTTCCATATTCGTGCAGTCTGTTGTCTGAGTCAGAAGAATTTCTCCCTGGAGTATGTGAAACATGCCAACAATTTGGAACAAGACAGAACCGCCTTTATGTTTGACAGAGTTTTGGTTTGTTGTGTTTTTTTTGGTGCAGAGGTTCGATGTGATGATCGAGGCGTTGGAGAAAGGACAAGCAGTCGACCTCAGTGAGCTCCCCCCATCTCCAGATCAGGGTGAGGAACAGAAGAGTACAACACACAACCAAATCTCTTTTAAAAAACCGAGATTTCAAGGTGATATACAGGAGGAATAAAAGGAAATATAAGTGGCAGAAGTCATCAGGGAGAAATAAGTGTTTGATTAGTGTTTCTACCACTAGATGCTTTTTTTTAAAGAGGTGTACTGATTGGGTTTCTTTGATCCTTTGAGGCAAAGTAAGATCAAAAATAAGGGATTAAAAATTAGTTTTTGATCAATCCTTTGTCAAAGAGAACATCTTTTCCCAAGATGCTGTTCCCAAAAACAATTACTATTGCGTTTGAAAGCGATGGAAAGAAATATGTCTCGATACCCGACAGAAGTCATACTGATGGCCCCGGCCGTGGTGCAGCTGGCTGGGGCACCTGCACCGTACGCCGGCGACCCGGGTTCGATTCCCGACCCGTGGTCCTTTCCGGATCCCACCCCGACTCTCTCTCCCACTTTCCTGTCACTCTCCTGTCCGATTAAAGGCAAAAAGCCCCCCAAAAATAACTTTAAAAAAAAGAAGTCATAATGATAGCAGGTGACAGGCAGCCACTCTGTTCAGCTAACTTTACCAAATAACACAATATGCCCCCTGGATTTGTTCTTAATAAGTACGATAATCTCATATTATTAATAAACAGAAGCCTGAGTGTGTGTGTGTGTGTGTGTGTGTGTGTGTGTGTGTGTGTGCTTCTGAGTGTTTGTATTAATCTTGTGTTTTTGGGCTTCAGCTGCAGGAGGAGTTTCTGCTCCCGGGAAGAAAGCTTCCTGCGGGCCAAACATAGAAGCCACCCAACCAGTTACCTCTGCTCCAGGTGGGAATACCTTCAGCTTTTAGTCACTCTTTTTATGGGATTAGAGCGGTGATACAGCATCCCTTATTTCTCTTATCAGCATTTCAGATTAACCATCAAATGTCAGCTTGATGCTTACCACTACAGCAGAAAACCAGACTGACATTTCTCTACAATCCCTGGATGGATTGCCATTCAAATTACAAAGTTGTTCAACAAATATAGACGATAAATTCAAGACTGTTTGTGATGTGATGAGATTTTATTTATTTACATCAGATCAATTTTTCCATATCTCAAATAGTTTGGTTGATGACTAAATTCAGGCCAATGAAATGACATTCCCATCCCCCTTAGATCTCCTCTGTATTTAGTGCTGATAGGGAAACTGAATATCTGCTAAACATCAGCATGTTAGCATTTTCATTGGGAGAAAGCCAGTATTCACCTTAAACTATTTCACTGTCGTTGTTCCTCAGCCGCTGCCGCTGCCCCCCCATCGGCTCCCAAAGACGTGCTGGAGGCTCTGGAGCAGAGACGAGCCAAGTACGTGGAGGCGTCCAGTCAAGCCAAAGCTGCTGGAGACGACCGCAAAGCCCGAATGCACGACCGTATCGCTAAGGTACGAGGAGAGACTGATCCTGATCTTTCTGCCTCTTACATGCTAAACGTTTACCATCAAGTATTATAATGACATAAAAAAATAATTTTGAGTGTGATTAAGAAAACCAGTGGAGACATTTGATACCAGGAAATGGACGAAGCATTCATAGCTCTTCAAACACTGTACTTGTAGCATTTTCCGGTAACAAGTCTTATCTCTGAATAGTTTTACCTCTCTCCTTCTGCAGCAATATCAGAGTGCCATCCGAACTCACAAGGCAGGAAAACCGGTGAACTTTGAGGAGCTGCCGGTTCCCCCAGGTGAGATTCTTTCGTCTTTGGTTTCTGTGTAATTTCCCAGCCATATTCCGCTCCGTTAAATTGATTTAATGTCCAGTCCTGTTGTCCTGAGGTGTTACTGTGTACTGTTACACTCTAAAAGCTGCCAGTGAGCTTTAAGACAAAGGTCTTGTACTTGACCAAAAGACTAAATCTAATGTTTAAGAAACTCTAATGAGAATGATCTTTTATCTCTCAGGTTTTCCTCCGATCCCGGGCCAGAAGCCAGCGGGAGCGGATCAGGGATTAATTGCTGCTCTGGAGGCAGCCGATAAAATAGCCTCCACTGATGCGACTGAAATAGCTGATGAAGAAGAAGACGGGGAGAAGGAAGAGGAGGTGGCTCATCTGTAGCTCATTTATGTGTTTAGAGTTTGTGGACAAATTGTTGACGGAGTGTTTTGTTTGTTGCAGACTAAGCCTGCAGCGCAGCCGAAGAAGCTGATGTTAGACGTCCCCGCCGCAGCGCAGGAACGGAAGAGGACTTCCTCTACTTCACCTGAAGGAACAGCCGTCAGGGAGGGACTCTCAGCTACAGGTCAGTCCTGGAGAGGAAACACCAGAGAGATCAGCCCCTTGTGAAGCAGGTCATAGAAGTCCTTTTAATATCTGCGAGGAATAAAAACAAGAGAAGATGTTCGAGGTATCAGACGTTGGGTTCTGAAGCAGCACGTTAGCTGCTCTCTGACATAAGAGGGGGAAAAAAACTAAACAAAAGACCAAAACTGTCAAAACCTTTCAGTCAGACCATCACCTGCTGCTGCCTTCCTCGGAGGATATGGTTTTATTTCTTTATCTAGCATGAGTTGGGTGATTTTAAGGAAGAAAACTAATAATATACCAACAAAACAACTGAGAAAAACAATCAGAAATGCATAAAAACTGTTTTAATTTGAGCTTCAAAAAGAATTAGATTGGATAAGTTGATGGATAGTGAATGAACCTGTGACCTATATGATTAAATGGTCATTTATTTAAGTAAGAAGGCCAATTATGATCTGTTCCCAGCTTCATAAAGGTCGTGATCTGTCAGTAAATTGAATATCTGAAATGCACAGTAAGTAGGAGTTTTCTTAACAAAGTAATATGTAGACTCAAACTAAAATAATCCCTCTGAATCATCACCTATGAAACATGAGGTGTGTGTCTGCAGACAGGCCCTGTGTTTTCATGCTGGACTCCTGCCAACATCACCCTGCCCTTATTTGCATCGAGAGCACCATAACTGTTCCCATGTAGCACCTCTGCACACATCCACCTGTCGCTGTTTATATCCGATGTCTTCTTTGTCTCTTTGTCCTCCAGTGGAGTTCCTGGAGGGCAGGAAGAAGCAGTACATGAAGGCGGCTCTGCAGGCCAAGCAGAAGAGCGACATGGAGCAGGCCAAGATCCTCCTGCGCACCGCCAAGGGCTTCGACCCGCTGATCGAGGCGGCTCGCAGCGGCAGGACGGTGGACATCAGCACGGTGAGCTACCGGACCTTCACAGTTCTGACTTTGGTTGCTTTGTTGACTGACTTTTTTTTCCAAATCTCACACAATAATTCAAAAATAAAGGAAGTTAGATTTGCTCTGTTTGAATAGTATAACTGATCTCACGGCTTTATTTATTAAGCTGGTTTTATTCCAGACTCTGTTTAAGAAACATGTGGGATTAATACAGTGTCTTGTTTTTGGGAAAGTGTCTCAATTCAGATTATTTTTCGGAATACTTTTTGCTCCCTCTCTCCTCTTACACCGTGCTCTCATTCGCTGCAACATAAAGCTTTTATTCAAACTGATGCACAATGTTTACAACAACATGCAAATAAACGCATGACTTCTACGGCTAGTGGAAGCTACTCTCATTGGAGGAGAGTTGGAAACACTGCTCTTTGTTTTCCACGTAAATGTAGCCTTGATTTTACTCTCGATATGCCTTTGGTTCTGAAAACATGTTTTGAATGATCCAAAGGTGCATTTTAAAACCCCTCACCATCACTTGTATCTCTCATTTATAATACTTATGTACAGCTATAACTAAATAAGACTAGAGTGGAGGTTCAGGGGGTATTAGTGCCTCTTTCCCTCAGAATACACACATCATATATCTGAGCCGTCCTCTCTGTACGGCTGTCCCGTAGGTGCCGTCGCCCCCCGGTGATGAAGACGATGACTTCATCCTAGTTCATCACAGCGACGTGCAGATCTCAGAGAAAGCCGAGCAGCTCTACACACAGCTGGCCAAGATCCTCAAAGAGCAGTACGAGGTAAAGCTGCAGATTATCAGGAGGAAGTCTCCATTCTACTATTATTCATAATATTAACATTTCTAAGACTTGAGAAGAAAGTCTGTTTTTTACAACCACAGCTCTTCTTGAAGTTGAATACATTGTCATATTATATATATCTTTTAATGTCCTGTTTCCTTGAGCTGTCTGAATGTATTGTTCCTTTTCTTTCTCCATTTTTGTTTGTAGAAATGTATGACTCACTCCAAGCAGTTCACACACCTGGGGAACGTCACCGAAACAACAAAGTGAGTTTACAGCAGTTTACATCCAAGCTCCAAGATCTATATATAATTCTGGACTAAGTAAATAGATACTTAGATTAAATAGATGATTTATTTATTTAAATTATGTAATTATTCAGTTTATACATTGTCAGAAAATGTCTCACAATGTCTCCTGTGTATTTGTGTGTGTGTGCTGCAGGTTTGAGAAGATGGCGGAGAGCTGTAAGAAGAGTCTGGAGGTGCTGAAGCTCGCTCAGTCCAAAGGTCTGCCTCCTCCCAAACATCACTTTGAGGAGAGATCCTTTCACACGGTCAGGTGGGACTTCTGCTTTAGTTGTCAGTTAGATTAAACTGCAAAAGATCAGAGTGAAAGGGGCAATCCTCCGCTGTCAAAGAAAGTTGAAATGAATGGCTGTCTATTTATGTTTGATTTATTGAGTAAATCTGTCACAGTCAGACAGTTTTGTTGTACTTCATGTAGAGTTTAAAGCAATTCCTCTCTTTATTTAATCATTTTCTTTGCTCTCAGGATATTTCCAGACCTGAGCAGCACTGACATGGTTGTTGTGATCGTCAAAGGGATGAATCTTCCTGCTCCTAGTGGTAAAAACAAAAGTCTCCACCTTTTAGTCCTTACACAGAGGACAGTATGTCCACAGGTTGTCTGCGAATACTGAAAAAAATGTATGAAAACACAGAAGTGGTATTTTACATCCTGAATTCAGTTTACAAAGCGTCTGCTGTGTCACATAAATAAAAAAAGGCATTAGTCAAACTTCAAATCTACAATCATTGTCTTTATGTTGGAACATCTGGCTCCTACCTTTTAACTTGATGTCATTATGACCTTTTGTAATTAACCAAAAGGTCTTTCCTGTTTCCCCTTCAGGAATCCAGCCCAACGACCTGGACGCCTACATTAAGTTTGACTTCCCGTACCCGAGCGCGGTGAGACCCTCTGACATATCGCTTTAATGTTCCCTGTCACCGCAGGCTGCTGAGATCTACAAATGAGACTTCTCTCCTCAAAGTGTTCTGTTTCTGATTTGTTGTCTCCAGGAGCAGCCGCAGAAACACAGAACAGCCGTCATCAAGAACACTAACTCTCCAGGTGAGACTCAACATCTGGGTGGGCTGTGTATGTTCCCAGTCTCTCCTGTCCTGATTAAAAAAAGGGTTTGATTCTGAGTCACCTTATAGATTTTGTTTCTATAGAAAAGTTTATTTTTGAACAATTTCAGATCATGTGAATAAAAGGTTTATGTCTCTAATAATATTTGATATGTAAAGTCTCATGAGGCTTCATCTCTTCGTGTGTTTCAAACCAGAATACAAGCAGAGCTTCACGCTGTCGATAAACAGGAACCACCGCGGCTTCAGGAGGCTGGTGACGACCAAAGGCCTCAAACTGGAGCTGCTGCACAAAGGGTGAGTCAGAGAGCCGCTCTGCAGGGAGGCAAAGCCCCCCCCGCTGCAGTCCGGCACTGATGTGGTGCTCTCTATCGTTTCAGAGGTTTCTTACGGAGCGACAAGCCGATCGGGGCGGCTCTGCTAAAGCTGGAAAAACTGGAGACTCAGAGTGAAATCAGGGAGATCGTAGAGGTGAGTTAGAGATCAAACAACACCACGAATAAAAGCAATGTATGGGGTATTCGAGATGTGATAAATATCTGTAAGTCAAAACCTTCATGTGTGTGTTTTCAGGTGATGGACGGCCGTAAGCCGACAGGAGGGCGAGTTGAGGTGAAGGTCCGGCTGCGGGAGCCTCTGAGCGGACAGGACATGCAGTCGAGCACAGAGCGCTGGCTGGTGATCGACTCGTCACAGGTAGCGTTAAATATACAGTTGGGATATTTTCAATAGACACATTGGAGATTGTGTAAAAACATCTGATGTTGTTTCTTTTTATCTCCCAGGTTCTCGTTTAGATGCTGCTGCAAGATCAGGAATGATTCACAAGATGAAGGTAACTTTCTTCTCCTTTAAGTTGTCTGAATTTAAGTGTTTGAGACAGAAAAAGGGGTAGATGAGATGATGACACCATTAATGCATATGACAGGAGTGTTGATCTTCTTATCGAACATGATGAGAAGTTAACAGTTCTTCTAAATGTTTCAGGCTGTGTTTAAATACCTTTACTCACCTGACTGATAATTCCTTTGTTTGCAGATTAAAGGAACTCAATCAAAAACACTCGGAGGAGGACAGAGTTTGTGATGTGATGAAGACGGTCTGCTGTTCAGAGTCGACTCGGAGCAACACGGGTCTCTGACTTTATACAACTTTTGCACCTTTTGCGAGACACGAGCGGGAGTAACATGGAGACGGTTTACGGTAGGTCAGCTGGTCTTCAGTCTGACGCCTGCTGATGGACCAAAAGTACTTGTTGTTTTCCTGCTTTGTGTCGTTGCTGCTGAATCACACGAGCTTGTGATGCATCAGGGGAGACTTGCAGGAATCCTTTTCAGATTCCAGAAGAGTCTCCTGTGTGTCGTCTGCTGAGGGGCTCGGTGTGAAGCTAACATGATCCTGCTGCCCGACATGTTACTATAATATATGGAAGAATGTGTATATATTCCTCATATTATTACAGCTCTGGTATAGAGAACTGCAACTATGCACTAATACCAAAGTAATCACTGTTGCTGTCGAATCCTGCATATCTGAAATCTGCTCTTTCGCTGCCAAACCTTACAGAAACAGCGGAGTGTGAAGGAGGGATTCTTAGTGGGTTTTATGAGGTACATGCACACAGTGGGTGGCGAATGGTTTGCCCCAAATTTGGAGAAACTGACAGTGGAGAGGGGAGCAGCGACACACGTTTAATCCGCCCTAAAATAGTCAATTTAAGGTTAAATGCATGCTTGACAATTGGCTTCAGTCACCCGTCGTAGAGGGGGTGAAATATTCTAATCATGGTGTACTCTTTAACAGTTTTTTCCTTAAGTTAAGCTTGAAAACTTCTCTTACACACACACACACACACACACACATTGCAATGCTTCTGTGCCATCCGCCATCTACTGTAGGCATCATTAATTATTATTTCATACCCATTTAAAACCCGAACTGGGACTCTTTTTATCATTTCCTCCCACACAATTGATCTTGTCTTCAGCTTCAGAACCCTGGCAGATGCAGCGTCTCTCATCTATGTTTTAAAGGAGCAAGCCAAGGTACGATTTATTTAACTATTATAAAGAGCACACTCCCTCTTTGGCACCGTCTGTGTTCTGTCACTGCGGTCACTAAACTGCACACTAACTTCTCCGCGGCTTTAGGTGCGTTAGATTGATATTTGTCTTGTTTACACTCACTAGTACAAACTGAGCTGATCTTTAATCATATAGGAAGCTAATTATCCGAGGCAGACATCCATTACAGCACATCATCTTTTAGTAAACGTGATTGGGTGATCTTATTCTCAACATTTCAGTTGGATTCATTGTTTGACGTTTTGGGAAATATGCTTGCGTGAGTGGGATTACTCTCATCAAAATGTCCCACTATTAATTTAAAAGGTGAGGCACAACTTTACCAACTATGCATCTCCATTATTTTAAAAGGCCAGTTCACTTACAGGGAGGATTCCTATCTTCTTAATCTTCCTACTTTGCTTTGCATCCATAAACACATGAAGGTTGACTTTGTTCTGCTCAAACAACGCAACGAAAAAACATCTAAATAATGTTCAAGGACAATAAGGAATTTACAATCTCAGCTTTATGGACAAAAAGCCCCTCAAAAATGACAACCACAGGATTAAACTTGGTTAAGCGTACTTTTTCCGTTAGCTAACATGTCTTTCATAACAAAATAATGAAGTAATTTTATTGGAGCACTTGTTACCGGGTGGATTAATGAAGAATAACCAGAAGATAGTTTTTGGAAAGACATGGAGCTGTTAGAGGAAGGAGAAATCTATGTTTTTGGTCATGATGTGAGTGAACTGACCCTTTAAATGTTCAATCAATGCGACACAAGAAGCCATACCGACTCACTGAGCCAAGTGCATAAACACTTAGCAACAGATTTACCTCTGCGACATTACTCCGTTGCCTAACGTTACTGTGGTCGCCACATTACTGTTTCTCCTTCTTAGGAAAACTTCAGAGCAATTTTAGGTTTATTGTAAACATGGGCGGAAATATTTAAAACACTTTAAACATCTTTTTAATTTCTGGTAAAACATTATGCGTGTTTCTAAAGAAAGATGATGTCATGTTGATTATATTTACTTAATCTAAAACAGAATTTAGGCTATATTTTGTTTCAAATTGTTGATTGAATTTGCCTATCCTGCTTCAAAATGTACCAATTAAAAAAATCTTGTTTTAATTTTGCATCGTCGTGTTTTATTCCAGTTCAAATTAAACCTGAAGACAAGGTAAACACTAAACCACTCACACCAATTTCAATTTTCTATAAGTTTTTATTTTACATATACTACAGTTGTTTCATAAAGACCACTTTTCTTGACATTTGTAGTGAAAAGAAACAGAAGATGCACAGGGTTTTTGGCTTTTCAAACATTTTTGACTTATGCTTATTTAAAAAAAAAAAGATGTTTTACCAAAACCCAGTTTATGAAGGAGTGGATTCATTGTGTTGTTTCATCCACAAACGAAAAACTGTCAAAACGCAAAGTAGATTTTCTCTCTTCACTGTTTCAAGCTCGTTTGCATGCAGTGTTATAATTTAGAGAGTAACATCTTACAACTGAATAAAAAAACAAAATGCTACTTTTTCAGTCAAACAAATTGCACCTTTTTTCTTTTGGATTCAGGACATATTGCACACGTCAGAAAACGGTAACAGAACAGAAAACAGAAGGTCAGAGAAATGAGATCCTCATGTCTCCTCGTCAGATGAACGTCACACAGTGAAGACACAGTGATTGAGATGCACCAGCTCGGGTATGATCACAGTAATAAACCCAGAACCAGTGAGCTAACGTTACTCTGCTACAGGAGCTCCTAAAATACTTCAAATTGAGAGATAAACTAATTGCTACGGGTCTAATTCAGAAGGCTCGTCTGCAGATTTCCATGTGATTGTCTGATTCTCACTTATGATGACGACTTTTTGCTTTAAAAACTGTATTACCAAACAGCATTTTTTGAGTAGCCCCTTCTGGTTTTATATTAGCATGATTTAAAACTGGAGGAATTGCCATAATGCAGAATGATAGATAAACTGTACAGAGCATTTGGACATGACACGGTGGTTTTTGGTGATTAGTCTAGCCAGAAACAAAAGACATGTTGCAGATTTTTAACAGAAACAGGAGGAATACATTCTTTAATTTTTCCCAGGTCCATGATGCTGCAGGAGAGCGCAGTCCAGAGCAGACCTGTGTGTCGACACACAATCTGCAGGGTTCCTACGAAACGTTTTTGAAAAAGTCTTTAGTGGGATGTTCTTGGTTTCTGGATTTTGGAAGGATGATACGTTGCAGAGACGAAATACATTCAGCTTCAGGTCCAATCCAATTCTTTGTTTCTGCAGGATCTTTAATAACACTTTTCTCTTCTGCCATTGGAAAATAAAAACGTCTTTCAGGACACAACGGCATCGCTCTGGCTCTCCTGTTAATGGCTTAGAATCCAGTGCACTGCTTCTGCAATTTAATACAGTTCTTATATATATTTATTTATATATATATACCGTTAATATAACTTTACATCTTCAACGAGTGGCGGACAAACAACGAGCACTGATGATTGATGAGATTTAAATCTGATTTCCTTCTTCAGCTTTATGTTCAGATCCAGTTTGTCAATAAAGCTTTATTTTATTCCTTTGAATCAGCCGTCTGCTCTAAGGGCTTTCTCTTTAGTAGTTCTGTCTTCATCTCTGGAGGCTACAGATGCAGTTAGGATGCCGCTTACAAAATCATTTCCAACAGGTGACTGAAGTGAAGCCTCTGGTGTTCGCTGATAAAGCTTACAGAGGTGAAGCTAAACGATCGCTGCTGCAGGCACTGAGCACCACGGTGCAAAACAGAAAATAACAACCACCACACAGACACACCTCTGAACTCCTCATCGGACCGTTTAAAGAGTTCTTTGTTTTAACGTTGCTGCAAAAGGAAAAGTCCGGTGTTGTTCAGCAGTGGATACGAGTCTCCGTGCTACACACAGCTTCAGGAGCCACAGTGACGTTACCGTGACGTGAGCTACAAACACAGCCTGTGAAGTATCCACCCTCCTGGAAATCATTGTTGTACAACTTCAGAAAACATCTAAAGTGGCTTTTGTTTCTTCACTGACCAACAGAACAGAGTCATCATAAATAATCAGTCTGGCAAGTCCTTATTTTCTGCACCTCTGACAGAAGATGTGAGGCTAAGCGAAATATAATAACAATAAAGTGCAGCAGAAGTGAAGCTAGGTCTGAACTTGAGACAACTTCTGTTTAATCAGACCAGACTCCAGGATAAACATTCTAAAAGCTCCCAATGTTTACTTCTCAAATGACCGTATTTGTAACAAATATAAGGCCTATTACATACCTTTTATTATACATCTCAGTTAGGATCATTAATAATACTGTAAGGGAAAGTTAATTTGCTTAATACTTGTAATGGTATTGCTTCTGTTTTATTAGATCTCTTTATGGTTTACTATTTTCCTTTGTTTTTGTAATTGACTCATCATAAATAAGGTTGGCTGATTAAATGACTGATGATGATTCTCTAGAGGTCAGTACTGATTGTATTTTTCTGTTAATCAGTGTAAAAGAAGCCACATCACATCTATTTAATGATGTAAATCAATACGCCATTAAATCCTTCCGGGGGGGGTGATACTCTTCAGGGCGCTGTGACACACTGTGGTCGTCAGTCCGACCCCCGGTGCGTGTTTCCTGCTCAGCGCCTCACAGGACCAGCAGAGATCAGGGTTCCTGTCAGCTGAGGTTCAGGCGATCCTGCTGGGAGCTTCCTCGGGCCCCGGGCGGCCCCTGGAGCAGGAACCTGGCGGCTGGATGCATAGGTTTGACGTGATGATGCTACCCCGCCGGCACGCCACAGTTTCCGGGCTCTTGTGAAGTGCAAACGGCTGGAGGGGAGGTGAGGGGGAGATGACGTCAGAAAGCAAACGGTGTTTGGAGGCGAAGCTCCTAGGAGATGATCTCCAGGATGTAGAAGACGAGCTCCATGACGACGGGGCCCTCGCTCAGCTGACAGGCCCCGCTGTGGATGACGGGGATCAGAGCGCTGTCCAGGTCGCTCAGGTACTGAGGGAGGAGGGGCTGCCCGTTACTTCCTGCCAGGTAGCCCACCTGTAACCGGGACAACATGTTAGAATGGATCCTCACTACCAGAGTCAATCGATGTGGTCTCTAAAATAATGATGAGTGTTTACACACAGTATTGTCCTTTTGTTTTATTTACAGTCCAACTCAACGCCATGATCATACATATTTTATAATATGTATAATAATCAGAGTCCCACCTGGTCCGAGTCCAGCGTGACCCTGAGGCCCAGTTTGGCCATGCCGTCCTCCTTCAGCAGCTTCAGGTGGGGACACAGCGCCACGCAGAACGCTCTCGCCACGTTCTCCATCAGTCGGCTGTGGTCGGCCGGGTCGCTCAGACTGCTGGGCTGGTCTTCACTCTGGAGGAAAAACACCTGAGAGACAGGAAGAGAAATAACCCAGATTACAAATGAAGGCTGTGTTTCTGTTTGGAACCAAGACGAACAACCCAGTCAGAGAAAAAATCAGTTTGTAGTAAAGTACAGTGATGCAGATAAGTCTGAAAGAGTCATAGTATAGCGTGCCAAAAATAAGGTGAACCAGTGAATGAGCGTCAGTGCGTTACCTCTGTCCAGCGGATGACTTTTCCGTTGGCTTTGAACTCGGAGCCGTGGAAGATCTTGACGCTGGTGATGGACTCCATGGACTTCCCGTCGATCGGACTGATGACCCTGAATGAGCAAAAACAGAAAACAGCAGCGTTATGACAGAGCGTTCAGGTCCATGCTCGTTAGAGATCGCTGGACGAAGATAGTGGGTGAGGTCGGAGTCAGACAACTTTCATCTTGTTTTTGTTTATTTTCCTTCACTCTGAATGTGCTGTGTGTTCACCGAAAGAGACATCTAAAATGCTTTTACTGCCGTCTCTGTGCCAGATGTTAAGTTTGGCACAGACAAATCAGTAAAGCCTATCAAGGATTTAGAATATCTTCTTCCAAATCCCCGAACTGCCTCTTTAGATTCTGTTTTATTTATATCTTTTAGTGGCGTGTCTGTTCTATGTGATGCATTGTCCTGAGCGGCTTTCTGTGTTTTGGAGAGCTGAAGCTAATGTTCTTCTGTGGTAGAATACACATTTCTATTTCTTCCTCCTCTATAAAGAACAAAAACAAAGTGCAGGAGGCCGGAGGAGTGTCAGAATGGTGAGTGACTTATCAGCTGAGATGTGGGTTAATATTCTGCTGAAGTGATATAGTGTCTGCTGTCAGTTATATCCGATGGTTAAAGTCACATTGAAATGTGCACATTTTATCAAGACTGCCGTCAAATTGATTGCGCCACATCAAACCCCATCATTCCACCCGGCTAACACTCCCTGCGGAGGATTTCCCAGAGCGTGCATAATGAGCTTTTATAGCTAAGTAGTAAAGCGGCGGCGGGGAAGCTATCAGCTCAATTGTCTGTGAGATAACTCCCTTTCCCCGTCTGTTCCCCTTCCCCCCCTCCCTCTCACCCCTTGTTGAAGTTGTGGTCGTCCTCCGTCCACTGGATGTGGACCAGCTCCTGGTTCTCCTCCTGGTCCGCTTTCCCACAGGTGATGGTGAAGTCCTTCATGTCCCTCAGGGCTTGCCGTAGAGAGTCCATTGTCTCCGCTGTGATCTGGATCATTACACCGTCTGAGGAGGAGAAGATCCATTATCAGGATTACTGCGGGAGCAAAGAGTTTAATTATCTGCGAGTCAATTACTCAAGAACTTCCAGACGCAATTAATACTTTGGAAATGTCGCCGATTTAACGCGAAGATCAGATAACGTCATGATGGGTGTAACGACGCATGTAAATCCAACCCAACCTCTCTAGACAAATTTTGAGACCCAAAAGCATTATGGAAGTACAATAATAAAGCACTTTCAGCTTTCAACTGGGAGGATTTACTTCTTTCTCCGTTTTCTACTGCTGTTAATTCATGTTTTGAGTTTGTGGAATGTTCCCTCAGGCTTCAGATAATTGTGACTAAACAAAAAAATGACCATTGGAATAATTGATGGTGAAACAGTTGTCAGTTGCAGATAGAGGTGGGAAATATGATGACAACCTTGCGTATCATGATATAAAACATATTGAGGCTGTTAACAGATCAAGCAACCAGATGTGGATGTCTGTTTTTTGGATATTACAGGAAGTAAAATACCTTGCAAATCAAATATACTTCAGCACAAAACGCAACAATCTCATTTGGACAATTTGTACCCAATTATTCTTCCTGTGTACCGAGAGCATTGTGAGGAAGCTTCCAAAATGTCTCCCCACAGCCTTTTTTCAGCCAACATGTTTTTTGTTGTTACTTTTCTCACCTTCCACAATGCTGGTTTTGGCTAAGAAGCCCGACGAGGCTTTCAAAGCGCCGCTGAACACAAAGAAGCAGGCTCCAGTAACTGTAGAGAAAAACAATCCCAACTTCAGCTGAACGTCACAAATCAACAATCTATTCAGGCGAGCAGGACAAAGTAGCATCAGACAGTCAGGAGGAGGGTTTTCAGAGCTCCAGACATTAAAGCCAGACAGAGCGAGCTGAAAGGGAAACGTAATGGATGTGTTTGTGTGTCAGCACCTTTGCGGGGCTGGTGATGGATGCTGATGGCCTGCGTTTGGTAGTTGCCATCATCGTTCTGGACACACACCAGGTGGGAGTCGGCCCGGTCGTTGAAACACGCCCCCATGGCCAGCACGTGCTCGTTGGACTTATTCATGGCCTTCATCAGCTGCAAGGACAAATCCAACCCATGATTAATTATTCTGCCCTCTGCTGTGTGTCAGTAAACGCACCCTGAGGCCGCCTGGATAAGCCTAATTGCAGGGGGATCGTGGGTGAAGTCCTCGAGTGGAATGAGACTGCGGTGAGATCACAGATTGTGTGAAGAAGACGCCGACAGGGGTGGGTATGAATGGTTGAAAGATCCACACGCTAATTCTGCTAAATCCCCTGCCTGTCTTTGAAGCCGCCCCTCCTCGAATCAGAAATAAAAAGTGAGAATCTGGAGGGCTTTAACCACTTGCTGCGCGGAACGCTCGTCTGCAAGCTGTTGAGAAACGGTCCCCACTTCACATTACTGCTCTCCCATCTGTCGGTGCAGCCGCCGCCAAACGCTACAACCAGCTCTTCATCGCGGCTCTCTGCCTCTTCTTCTTCGTGTGTAGCACTTCCTCTGGTCGGACATTCATTCACACCCTCAAGGGAGCGTTATAGCTCGCCCACGCCTACCGTTCAGCTGCAGGGCCCCAGGAGAGTTCGTCACACATCACCTACACAGAACGAACATGTATGTGTGTGTGTGTGTGTGTGTGTGTGTGTGTGTGTGTGTGTGTGTGTGTGTGTGTGTGTGTGTGTGTGTGTGTGTGTGTGTGTGTGTGGATGAGCAGAGAGCTTAAAGGGAGCCTCCTCCACTGATGTCATTAGTCTGGTAGAGGGTTTCATTCGTTAGAGGGATGATTTATTATTATGGAGGAAAAAGCTTCATAGGAAACATGAGACATCTTTGCCTTCTCTCCTTTTCTAGAATCTGCTTTAAAGTCAAACATATTTGAGTAAAAAAGATTCAGAGAGCTTCCAAGAAAACAAGTCTGGCGTGTGTGAAAGCGGTGTATCAAACTCTGGTGTGAATAAAAACAAAAACTAAGAAAGTAAAGACTGCATTTCATGTTCCCTTACAAATACCTGAACCCTTTCCCTGCAACAGGATATGTAATGCTTTCCTTGTTAACCCTTTGTTGACTGCCCCGAACATTCCATTTTTTCCACACTTGATGACCTCATGGCACAAATAACCTTACTGTGTGGCCATACTACATGGCAGAGATGAAATATACACACCATTGTAATCAGAAGAAAGAGCACTTTAAAATGGTATAAAACATAAATAATTATGTGTAAAGGTAGCATAATTATTTTTATAAATATGCTCAAAATTAATCCGAAAAAATCATAAAAATTACAGATTTCAACAGAAATGTTATTTTTTCCCTATTTTCTGTTGTAGATAGGGAAAAACATAGAGTATATGACAGACTAGCAAAGTTGTCCCCTACTCAATGAAAAAAAACAGAATCAATTTATCATTTTCTGCTCAAAAGTTATGGTCAATTCATTATGCCCTGTACGTTTGCAGAAAATTATAGAATCTTTACAGAGTAGAATGTCTTCACTGCCCAATTTGACATTTGACCTCAAAATCCAGACAGAATGGTCAAAATAAGTTATTTTGGCCATATATCAATGAGACAGAGCTATATATGGTATGTTTCATTATACTTTAGGACAGGTAATACAAATCCTTCTGGAAAAGAAAGTGTTAACCTTTTAGTGACCGCTGAAAATTTACACCTAAAAAACCCAAATATGTACATTTTAACTTTTTTTTTGTAAACCACCAAAACACCCAACATCAATTTTGATGGTATTTAGTTGATTTATTTGCAAACATAAGTTATTACAAAACATATTGCTTAAGTCATTTTTTTTTAGATGTGGTAACTCAATAAAGAAGTGCAATTATCAATCACGAAAAATAACAATCAATAAACATAAGCAGCAATGGACAAAAAGTCAACCATCAACTAAAAAAGTGCTTCTTATTTAGGATGAAAAGGCATGTCAGTCAATCAATAAAATCTAATAATAAATGTAAATTCATTAGTAAGTGCATTTCCAATAAACAATCAATAGTAAATGAACACTCAATGTCAGATCAATGGTAATGGGAAGTGCCTCCTGTTTTCATGTGCAATAAACAATATTTTCTTGTCAATCACTATAAACAGTACCAAAACGTTCTTCTTATTTATATTTAACAAACAATACAAAATCAATCAACAGCAACGGTCAATCAACAATCAACTAAGACAGTGTTTCTAATTGATGATGAACAATCATGTAAAGTGCAGTCAATGAACAATTATGACAAGATAAATCAACAAAAATCAAGGAACAAAACTAATCAATTTCTGTGTTCACAATTCATTTTTGTTTTTATTGCTCTTTCTATGTTCATAATTCTTTGTATGCCATACTTTAAAACAATTCTTGTCTTGAGTTATGTGCAAGTAGACCTGGCATTGAGGGGCATCACATTTTGTAACAACCTTGAGTGCTTGTTTGCTGGTGTCATAGCAGACTCTACAATTTCTCTTTGTATCAGAGACAGAAGGAATGTGATCAGAGACAAATTCCCCAGGGTTTTGTACAGAAGCATAAACTGGGGGCTCTCCATACTCCTCAAGGCCAGCCAGCTGCCGGACAAGCTCCTCTCTGAATTCGGTCACAGAATACTTTTGTGGTCGCTTGAGCGCAGCTACATCAGGGTTTGCAGCCCGGTGAATCTGGAACAATATGAAGCTGTTTACGACAGCAATATCCATCATATGAAAGAAGAGAGTCTTCCACCATCGCATGCACTTTCTCAAGGCTGTGCTCTGCCCAATAAGCTGGTCAGACCGGTCAACCCCATTCATGAAAAAATTGTAGTCATGTATAGCCTTGGGTTGTTTCACTCTAATACAATGCCACCTGTGTGCGAATTTTTCTCTCCTTTGCACATGCAGGAACTCATTTGCTGAGTGGATAGATGACAGAAGGGTCACAGGCCTATTGTCCTTCCACTGCAATGCCAAACAACAGTTATCGCGGACCCACCTCATAGCTCCCCTATCTTTCCCTTTCACCCACTGCTTCCCTTTCTTTACTGAGTCAGGGAAACCTTTTCTGTTTTCAGCTGCAGTCCCACAAGAAGGCATCTGGAGCTGAAACAAGTCCTTTACTAGTTTTGGGGATGTGTAAAAGTTGTCAAAGTACACATGATACCCCTGGTGTGCAAGAGAGCTACAGAGTCTCATCACTACATCATACCCCAAACCATTCTCACTAGGTGCAGCATTAACATTTCGGCCAGTGTAAACGTCAAAGTCATAAGTATAACCATTCAAACTGTCAGCTAACACCCAGAGCTTAATTCCCCACTTTGTGGGTTTGTTCTTTATATACTGGCGAATACCAGACCTATGTTTAGATTTCACCATTCTTTCATCCACAGCAACATGCTGGAATGGTTGGTAAAGTGCTTTACACGTCACCTTGAAAGTCTCTAACAGGCCAGTGATTTTACGTAGTTTATCACGCTCATCTTCAGCACCATGATCTACAACATGGAGCATTGCCATCAATGCTTTGAACCGGTCTCTTGACATTATGCTGCGTGCCCACAGGCCATGGTACAGGGTTTTGGTGCTCCAGTGTCTGTAAAAAGAACTAACTGGGACAAGGCCACAAAACATTACAAGGGCCATCAGTCGTGCCAATTCATCTGGACTGGTTTCTTTCCATGTACCATCTGTGCCACCATAATAGGGCTTTCTGAGTATTTCCTCCCAGGCATAAGCATTTGTGTAGGTGCAGATTTGTAGCAGGAGGGCATCAGTAAAAAAAAGTTGAAAAAAATCTATGGCTTTGGTCATGGTACCTCGTGTTACTGGTACATCTAGGTGAACACCAGGCTGGCGTACAGGACGGAAAGATGGCAACTGGTTGGGCATGTCTGGATCATCATAGCTAGATGTCTGGACAACAGGTTGATTCACTCGATGTGCAGCTCTCCCTCGTCCTCTCCCTCGTCCTCTCCCTGCGCGCGGTCGCTCTGGCATTTCTTCTGGTGCCTCCCTTTCAGGCTCAGGCTCAGGCTCATCCTCCTCTGAGTCGGTGGCAGAACCAGGAGAAAGTTGAGTTCTAAAAGTTGAGATATAAAAAAAACAATACAAGTTGTTCACAACCTAGGTCAAGGCTAATTCCAGTCAGAAAAGGTGGTAGCAGAAAAGTTGCCACTGTCTACATGTCATTATTTTCTTTCTAGAAGTTGAGATAAAAAAAACAATACAAATTGTTCACAACCTAGGTCAAAGCTAAGTTCAGTCAGAAAAGTTGTAGCAGAAAGGTTGCTTACTTACTAAATGTCATTAGGCTACTTTCTGTCTAGAAGTTGAGAACAAAAATACAAGTTGTTCAAAACCTAGCTCAAGGCTACTTTCAGTCAGAGAAGGTTGCTACTTACTAGGCATCCCATTACTTTCTTATATGCCATTACTTTCTTATAGGGAGCAAAAATAGACATTTCTGGAACTAAACAGAACGAGTAACACTGATATTTATTTATTTATTCAATCCTATATTCAGCTCTTCATCCAGACATGCCCATGGCATATGCTAACAACGCTACAATGTTGGCAAAGGGCTAATTTACCCGCGAGAGATAAAGCGCTAGTGATGCGCGGGTTAAGGATTTTTAACCCCCGCACCAACCCAACCCATCGTGACAGCCAATCCGCACCGCCCGACCCGCAAAATTACGCTCTGATTTTTTAACCCAACCCGACCCAACCCGCGAAAATGGGAGAAAAAAAAAAAAAAAGATACCAGTGAGTTTACGTCGTGATTTGCCAAACGGTAGGCCTATTAACGAGGGGTTTTGCTCACAATTATGAGGAGATGCACGGCAGGCTATTATTTTCGCTAAACAAATGATTGACAGGAGGCATAGCTCGCAGCTTGCTGCTGCCTTCTGACGTGCTGCCTGTGTGCGGTGCATGAGACGGAGCGGGAAGAGAGGGAGAAAACCCCATTTTATCCTTACACAAAAGACAAGCATATGAACGGATACATATAACTATAATAGCTGGAATAATTGCGATTTTTACCCGACCCGCCCGCTACCCGCATTTTCCACGGAAAAAACAACCCGGCCCGCCCGACCCACGGGCTAGCCCGCGGGACCCACGGGTTTTGGGCCAGCCCGCGCATCACTATAAAGCGCGATCAAAAATAAACAATCACCAGGCACGATTTTTTTTGTTGTGACAGACAAAAAAACACATTATACAAAAGGCACAGTCTACTCTGAGTATTATCCCTCGAAACTATAATGTTTTATGAAGCTGTAAGTAGTCTAAAATACAATCTTGAGTTTCAAGAACTTTATTTGTTTACTCACGTATCATCGTTGTCGTCGTCGTCATGAAAGTCTTCATTCAGTTCACGGTCCAACTCGTACTCTTCTCCACTGGATATACCTCCTATTTCACTGTCTTCACCGCTATTGTCATCATTTGTGTGTTGACAACACATTTCTGCCACCTCAGCAGCTGAAAAACGCACTTGAGGATGCCTACGATCTGACATGTTCATTCAGTGTGCAGCCGCGAAATGAGCCAAACGCGATTCACCTGGCGATTCACGCGAACCTTTTTAGGGCGGGACGATCACAAGATGTAAAATGACATAACTCAGCCAATAGGCTATCAAAACGAACTCAACTACTTGACAGTGATTGGCTAGGTGTTGACAACATATCTACATAGTTTTTTTCATCGGTGAGGTTAAATGCGTGATTCAAACACGGCGAAGACGTCATGGTTCGATATCGAACCAAATTTACATGGGCCGTCAACAAAGGGTTAAACAATATAAAAAATGTCATATATTTGTCTTTTGCTGGTTGGACACACAAACCTATGTGTAGTACATGTGTCTCATGATACGGTCCATACGATCGATGGAGACCTTATTTAAGAGGATGTCTGTTCATTTTTAAAGTGTATCAGATGTTTAGAGCGGTAATCAGCTGCAGGACACTCACCTCATTGTAACGGTTACTGGGGACCTTGATGCTCGTCTTCCTCACCTCCATGTCCACAACCAGACCCTTCACCACCGGCAGCGTGTACTGGTAGTTCCGGAAGTCCTACGATGAAGATTTTAAAACGGCATTATTCAAATTGTAAATCTTCATGCAGGTAAAATAATAAATAAAAATACTTGGTGATTTAAGGGTCTGTTTGACTTCACAAACCATGCACTACAGCCTCGGACTCAAATAATAAAAAAACAAAGCCACTCACTGCGAGCAGATTCATGATGGTGTGACCGGTCTCTCCGAAGAGCGGCTTTCTGAAGCGCACACTGAACAGCGGACAGGGATAGACTGCAAAACAAAAGGTTAGGTTGTTGAGAAATCCACAATAGAAAGGTATGACTACCAACATGTTATCTGAAATAAATAACGTGTTTAGGATTTCGTTTCCTTTGCTGCTGTAACAACATTCCTTAGCATTTATCTATTTCCCCACTCGTGGTTCTTGGTCTATCTTAGTTATATAGCGGGTTTTTTCAAGCTGTGTATCCTGTGTTCTTTATCCTTTTTACTCATTAATGCAAATGAACTGAAGAGACCCCACACATCACATACAGAGCACCCCCCGCCGTTAAGAGGAGCACTCCTAATCCACAACCGATAACCAAGGCTGTTTTTTCACCAGCAACCAAAGCTCCTTAGATGACTATTTTTAGCTTTATCTGTGCAAACAGCTGGAAAAGAACTCTCGCCCCAAACTCTCATTAGCAATAAAAACAAATCTGCCATTCAGTGGAGATCTGTACCATGACGTGCGACACAAACTCCTGCTGGTCACTATTACAGGTGAGAGGAGACGACTTCACCGTTTGTTAGGCAGATTCATTTCAGGTGAAGGTGGTATTTTGTGTATAGGGCCTGGACTGTACGTGTATTTGTTAATGTATTCTATCCGGGCTGGCTGGAAGCAACGCGGAGGCTTAGCGGTGTCAGGCGGCACTCAGGCTGGCAGCTCGGCGTAGAGAGAGGGGATTTGGTGGAGCGGAGGCTCTCCGATAAACCCCCTCACAAGACGTCCTGGTTCATATGAGAAGCCGTGAGAAACGCAGGCTGGTTTGATGTATAAAGGCTTCTTCTGACAACTGACATACTAAGCTCTTTGGATTAAGCTAGATCTTTATATTTACCAAAAGGAAACCATCAAACCAACCATGAGGGGACACTCCCGCTCTTAGCTCTCCCTTCCTCCAATTTGAGACGTTTGGTTCTGATGACAGTAAAATGAAATCTCTGTTTAAGAAACCATTGTCCATCCTATGGGGCGAGGTCCAATAAGTGTTGTTGCTAGATGTATTTCATTTGAGCAATACCTTTCTCAGTGTGTGATAAATTAAACAGAAAGCAGCTGAAAAATCTTTCCTTCCTGCACCATGATGCAATGTGAGACAATAAGAGAACAAAAACTACGAGCAGGAACTACAGACAGTTTCAGCTTGGATTTCTCAGGAAAGCCAGTTAAGTGCAAGGTGGAGATGTGGCCCATAAAATGATTTCATTGATCTCTTTGCTTGTATTGCAAACTAACTGCGTTTCCAACAGCGAAAATGGCTCAACACACCGCAAAATGGAGAATATGAAAATCTACATTTCCATGTTTACTGGAAAGAAAGATCTGCTCATATGATGGAAAGCTTCATAACAAATGTTCAATTGATCTATAGATTACATCGTCTCATCAGCGGCTGTTTTCAAGGTCAACTTTGTGATTGGACTCATTTATGTGTATATTTATTTTGTTGCATTTTCTTCAGGAGAACTGTATGTAAACACTTCAAAATATTAAATTACACATATTACTGTATTGCTACTGTTCCTAGTGTGAATCCCCCCCGACTCACATCGGTACTCTGCGCCCAGCCGCAGCATGAGGCGGATGGGGAAGACCTTGGCCCAGGGCGTCTCCCACTTCTGTATGAGGATGCCGAAGAGGTAGGGCGGGTTGGGCAGCAGCAGGTCCTGCAGCGACTGGAAGGAGGGGCTGATGTAGAGGAAGCCGCCGTGCTCCTTACTGCCCAGGAAGCTCTGCGTGAAGAACGAGTGACTCAGGTGGCTCAGCACGTTGCCTTTAGGAGATGAGGAAGGAGGGGAGGAGAGAGATTAGGGATATAGGAGACGTTGGGAGGAAAAGGAGGGGTTGGTGAAATAAGAGAGGGGGCGGGGGCAGCTTGGTAGTGGGGGAGAAAAGAGTAGTAATATAAACAAAATATATATTTCTGGAAAGAGGGGTATACGCAGACTGCCATGTGAAAGGTGTGTTTGCAGGATATCTGAAAAATATAATAAAGGTCAAAAGAAAAGCAGGGAATATTGTGAAAGGTAACGTAAACAACATGTAGAGGAGTAAGTTCAAGAAAAGGAGTGAGAAACTCTGAATTGAGTGGTAAATATGAGAAGAAAGAGGCTTTAAGTGTATCTGTACAGCTCTGTTTTGAGTTCCACAGCAGGGAAAAGATATGTTTGCCCTACAGCCTCGTATTACTCACAAAGGGTTCATGTTTCTAATGATCTGTGGGAGGGGTAGCTGGCTTTACATGCCTCATACTGCAAAAACGGCATGACAAAGCTCAGGGACTTGCTAAAGCCAGCACTTCTTCCCCAGTCCTGACTGACGGCGAGTTAATCAGGAGCGACACCCACAGTATGGCTCCTTTCCAACAGCCTGAAACTGCTCCAGTGAGAATATTAAAAAGGAAACAGCCTGAGGGGAGCGAGCCGTCAAAGTCACCCGATATTAGCCGACTCTGCTCTGCAGCATAAGGGGGTAAAACGCAAGACAAGCATTGGTGAGGTGTCACACCCGGAGGGAGGAGACCTGACAGCAGGGAGCTAATGTTTAGACCATTTTTCATGGAATACGCAGAGACACAGTTCAGCGGCGGTGGAGAGTAACCTGGTTTCCAAATAGAGGATAACTAGGAACACCTGTTGTCTCGTTGTCTCTGTGGAACAGAAATAGAGCTGGGATAGTTTCCCACCTTGCATTACTTTAAGGTCATAAAGCTCATGGCTCATTTTTAACAGAGCAGCACCTGACAGGTAGACGCATGACTACTAATGAGCTGCCATCTCCCTCAGAGGGACCCACCGTGCAGGTGAACTAGTTTTACAGTGGGGCTCCTGGTGGAACTTTTGGTTGTGTTCTCACCACTGAGGGCCTCCTGGTAGAGCTGCACAAAGTGTGTGAAGACATCTTTCGGGATCGTCTTCTCGTCCGGTAGACACTGGAGCAGAATGACCACCTCAGCTTGGCCGACTGCGTGCATGCCCTTCGTCGTCACGTACCAGCACTTCCTGTTTACATCTGTGGGTGGGAGGAACAGATAAAGTGTCAGTCACTATTTCCTGCTGTTACATCAGAGCCATAGACATGTGTTAAGATCTTACTATTTAGCACAATTCTGTAATGATTCCCACACAAGTCTGAATTGAAAAATGCGCAGACATTAAATGTCAGTCTTTGCTTTTTTAAGAAAACTTCACAAGCAAAAAAGGAACATAGAATTACCTTAATGATAACGCTTGGAACTACAACGGGAATTATTAGGTGTCTTTACATCCTTAAACCATTTACCATTCAGAAATGTTAACGTCATATCCGTCTGTAAAGGTGGCTTCTTTTGTCTGCGCCCTTGAAATGCCTAAAAAGCTAAGATCTTATATGTTCATACCTGCTAGGTGCTCGGATGAATAAATGAACATCCAGCTAAGCACTTTACATATAGCATGAGAGCTAATGGGAAATAAAATGTGTTTTAATACTATGCTCGCTCACTGTTGCAGATTATACAATAGGCAGCACAATCAGGAAACTTGGGGATTTAATGTGTAATCCAATCTTGAAAATGGGAACCAAAGAAAAGTTCAATCTGAATCTTGGCTTCTGTGTACTTCAGACAAAAGCCTCATTAAAGCACAATTAAAAATGTATACAGTACAAATATTATATTCCCCTTTATCTTATATCTACATTAAATCAACTATTTACGAGCAGATCCGTGCACTGCTCCTCCAAAAGTTCCCAGTGTGAATAATATTCAAACCATGGTAGAAAAAGGTCTGGGTAACTCACAGTTGACTAGCTTGACCATGGCGAGCAGGTTAGCGTTGAGCACGAAGACCAGGGGGTCGGGGCCTCCCTCCTCCAGCTGCTGCATGAGGACGATCTCTGACGGCCTCTCCTCCACTGCATAGTCTGCAGGTGTTGAGGAGGAAAAGAAGGAGAGAAGCATGGAGGGAGGAGGAGTCAAGGTAAAGTTAGATAAATGGACAGGAAGGAGCGAGGGCGGGACATGTCGGAGTGAGGATGATAAAGGAGTCGCGTGTGAGGTAAGTGAAGGAGATGATAACAGATAAATTCCCTCCCCACTGCATTCCCATGATGAATCCCTCTCCTCCCCCCGCCCCGCTGACAATGAGTGGTCGCAACATGAGCTGTGAAACAGAGCACATGTAAAACATACTCAACCAGCACACACACACACACACACACAAACACACACACACACAGCAGCAGCACCATGAGGAGGCAGCAGAATGGTGAGGATGAGGGCAAGCACCTGTGATGTGGCCTCCCGTACCTCCTTTGACTCCGGTGGAGATGAGGATGGGAGGGAGCCCGTCCTCCGGGATCAGGCTGAGCGAGCTGCCAACAGGGCTGCCCACTGGGGCAACAGGGGTGTGAGCGGCCTGTGGGCGGAGGGTTTTAGGGTTAGAAGTGAGTTATAACATGCATTGATAAGCAGTATTCAAGAGGTTTGGATTAGGATAGAGATACATCTGTACGGCTCTTATGACCAAAAAACTATTAAATTCAGTTTTTTTAAAGTCAGGTGTGCATTATGCATTATGGAGGACAGAGAGGGGTTCATATCCCAAGATTAATTGTGGACAATTCCTATTCCTGTAAATCAGGCCTTTGAAAGTACATTTTAATTTGAGATTTTGCCAGTATGACTCATGGTGTTGTGAAAGCTGGATTTTGACTAATCTGTTTATAGCTCTAATGGCAGAAACCTAATTCAATTTTTTTTAAAGAATCATAATATGGTGTATTGTATTATGTATAAAGGAGCCGGGAAGAGGGTCATATCTTAAAAGAAACTACAGTTAAATCGTACATTACCAAGAAAACGTACTTGCTTTTCCTTCAGACTACCTTGCTTTTGATTAAATTAAAATCTGTGCATTACTTAATTTATGCCGGTTTGACTTTAACGGTGTCATGTGAAAGTCAGATTTTATACACAAGTTCTGTCTGCAGAGCAGGCCATCCGAGCAATCCTTAACCCTCATATTATTCATCAATAGAGGTCTAATTAGTGTGAAAGCAGCACAACAGCAGAACCAACCAGACTTGTTGTATTTGTTCTGAGGGAAACTTTATCTGATTAAACAAGGAATGTTTCCTTTGAATGTTTGTGACCCCGCGGGTAAACCACCAAGGATCCCAGTGAAAGAGTCCTTTGTTGCTTCAGACGAGCTCATATAAACATTACACGCTCACCTAATAGCATTAGCTGAGGGGGAGTGTTTGTGCTGAGCGTACCTCTGAGTGTTCAGGAGGGGAGGATTTGTTTGAGTACGTGGAGATGGCCAGGGAGTGGGAGGGGGCCGGACTGGAGGTTGGAGGTTTTGGGGACTCTGATGCGTCTCCGTTAGGTAGCAGTCCATCAGCGAACCACACCCTCCTTTGCTCCCGCGTCATGGTCCCTACAGGGGAGAGTACACAGAGTTACAGAAAACTGCAAGCAAGATAACCCTCATCAGAAGGAGCAACACAAAGATTTATTTCCAATCAGTGGGGACAGAATGCCACTTAAAACATAAAAACTAATTAAAAACAGCATTTTTTATTCAGTGTAAAGTGTGTACCCTCGTTGCCGGCTGGTTTCAGGACTCCCACAGGCACCATGACGGTAGGCGGAGGGGAGCTGAGGACCCCCGAGGCCTGGGCCTGCTGCAGGGGGGGGATGGTGGAGCAGTACTCTGCTGGGTTGTTGGGGTTCGGACTGTGGTTGCTTGCAGTGGCCGGCGTCTCCCATGGTGGAGCTGACAGAAAACACCATCAGTACAGGTCGTCTTCAGACTTGATACAGACACATTTTCACACTGATGATCGCAGAACATTTCTTTTTAGCAATACATCAAATCCTACGTTCAGATGTCCCATGCCTGGTACTGGAGACTGCTTGAAAATGCCAATTCTATAAAATATAATATATATAAAGGATCCCTGTGCTTATTTGTCCAGACTTGTCCTGACTTGCTATGATGTCATGCACACACTGGGCAACAATATCCTCACGATATTGAGGCGGACGCAGTTTCTAGAGCCAGGCGTCCCAGCTGCTCTCCACCGATTGCAAGCCCCAGGGCATGATGGGAAATGCTTTGCTTTCACCTGATCCAAGAGCTCATTTGTGTCTGTTTCATAGAATATCCCAAGTTTCTATGTAACATTTTAGATTGTACGCTATGAACGTTCAATGTGAGACCAAACATGTATATCCTGTGTGGTTGATAATAATAAAAGCTTGATTATGAAGCGCTAATCAAAACAATAAATGACAGTGCTCAACAATGCAGAAACAACAAGAACAAAGGATAGAATACAACACCAGATACTCTCACATTTCCACCTATAACTAAAATACATATAAATGAATAGATCGTTTCAACAGGATGCAAGTATCTCTGTGACTCCCTGTATATTCATTTAAAGCTACTGCCCAACTTCAATCAGGAGGTCCATTTCCTCCTGATTGAGCCCATTGACAGAATGTCATATTATGAAACCACATGTGGAACTAATTTCATTAACGAGGGCTTTCTCCCCATCAGCGGCTCAGTAAGCGTTACAGTGAGCAGGCGGACTCTCCTGAATTAGCCACAGCCGTAATTAGTGTCATTCATTACACCTGTGCTGTCCTGCATCGCCATGTCAAAATGTCAGCTGGGAAAAATGACTATTTATATAGTAGCTGTTCCCATTACCATACCGCACCGATCAATGCTTTACATGTAATGAATGCAATTACATTTTTTATTTGACTAATTTCTGTGTAGTTATGCAAGTTAAATGTACCACATGAAGAACCTTTTGAGTATGATTCAAAACAGAATATCTTTTTGGGCCAATATTTTAAATAGCTTTTAATGGTTAAAATCTTTTTTAATTGAGCAGCATCTTCAGTTACATTTATATATAAAACGTATAAATATGTGTTGAAAAGAATTCCAACTTTTTCCTTGCAGTTATGCTCACCACTGGTCAGAGCAGAATGACAGGTGACACAGACGCGAGCCTCCTTCCTGTCCATGTACGTGAGCCTGCACTTCAGGCTGCAGCACGTCGCACAGAACACCTTAAAAACACCAAGAAAAAGAAGAGTATTTGTACTACATTCCTACAAAATGATGATCACACTCGACAAAAACATGTTGCGTATACTGCGAGGATTTCAAAAAGGTGGCAAATTGGAAATTAGTTGTGATTAAGTATGCAGCAAATATCCCATTTTATGGATATTGATTTCCTGTGCCTCATTTCCTGTCCTGCCAGTGCTCCAGTGAGCTACAGCTGCGTGCAGGGTACTTTACATTCAATGGATTAGCACCTCATTACACTTCATTATCCAGAAACATTGGGATTCTCACAGCTGATGGCGGGTGCACGGAGGATCCCGCTGTGTGTATTGTTTGCGGGCCCGGTGCTGGTGTCAGTATTACTGCAGTGCCGGCTCCTCCCTGCTCAGGAGTGTGTTTGTTTACCACCATGGGAAATTAGGAAACAGTCCGCAGACTTTTTTTAGTGCAGTGTCAACACCTTCACTTTAAAGCACTGTGAGGACCCCCCGCTACTTGTGTAGGGGGGCATAATGCTAGGAAGTTACTGCAAAGACCTAAAGCTCTAACTCCTCTATCAAACACTTCATTTACCTCCTTACACAGAATCAATTAAAGCTACTTCAAGGTTACTACACTAAAGTTGAATTACCTTTCTTTTTCTTAAAGTTATTTTTGGGGGGCTTTTTGCCTTTAATCGGATAGGACAGTGGAGAGTGACAGGGAAGTGGAAGCGAGAGTCGGGGTGGGATCCGGAAAGGACCACGGGTCGGGAATCGAACCCGCGTCACCGGCGTACAGTGCAGGTGCCCCAGCCAGTTGCGCCACGGCCGGGGCCGAATTGCCTTTCTTATGTTGTTTGCAGTTTGCTTTTTGTTTATGTACATTTATTTTTGACCTAAAAAAAAACTGCTTGATTGTCCAACATTACAGGTCTGATGATTCCAGGTAAGTGTGTTTTATAGATAAACAATCTCTTCATTCAAAAGGTAAAGATTGAGTTAGCAAACCTTTTGCTAATTGATTTATCACTAAAGCCAAAATGCCACACATTATCTAGTTGTCGCGTCTCCTTTGCTAGTTCTTTTTTATCTTATGTGAAAGCTTTCTCCAAACCCATCTTGAAAGGCCAACATCATTTGGCTAATCCCTCTGACAAACCCCCAGGAGAGGTGTGAACATTATGGAGAACAAACATGTGGAGTAAGCAATAATAAAACACAGCATGGTAACAGTCAGCAAGCTTTTTGGCAGGAGCGTTTCAGAGTCATGCACCTGACCTTAATCTCAATACAGTATAGCTAATGGATGCACTCCAGTAGCTCATACAGCTGCAGTAGGCTTAGGAAAGGTATTCTTACTTCATCTGATCGATTTCTTGATCACTTTAGAATGTGTGCAAAGTGTCTCTTTATTTATGAGAGGCTGACTATTGTAAGCAGTTCATCTTCTGCCAAACTTCACCCAGCAAAGCAGCACTCCACTGACCTTGCCGCAGGCCCTGCAGTGGTGCCTCCTCTTGGTGAAGGTGAACTTGACATCACATTTCATACAGACAGGGGCCTGGGAGTCGGGGACCCACACAGGGGCCACCTCACCCAGGGAGCTGGCAGGTTTCCGGCACAGGGTGCCCTGCTGGCCGGCCTGGAGGTCATTGTCCGGGCTCTCTGAGGGCATCGGGGCAGGAGAGTGGACAACACCATCTCCGTTCACCCCCACTAAACTGGGCTCAGTCCCACTGGGAGTAGCTTCAGAGGGCGTGCCTCTACGACACTGGTTCTCCTGGTTTTTGTTCCTGCTGGTGGCGGGCTGGCCGAGCTGATTCTGGACCTGGCCCGACAGAGGCTGTGGGATTTGGAGCTTGAGGTTGACCGGCTGTTTTGGCCGCGCTCCTCCGAAGGGAACACTGACCGGCTGCAGCCGATTGTTGAGTTTTGGTTGGATGCTACCGGACCCCACTGCTGCTCCATCACTGCTCTCTTGCTTACTTTCCTCCATTTCTTTCTCCTCAGTGATGGAGTCCTCTTTGGAGGGGACAGGAGAGGGAGAAAACCCCTCCTCCTGCTCCTCCTCTGTCTCCTCTGGTTTGGAATGGTTACTGCTCTCCTGCTCCAAACCATTGGGAAGGCTTGGTATTCTGAGGAGTTGGTCTGTCTGTCCCTTTGGACCACATCTCCTCTGCTTCTGCTCCACTCCGTTCCTGTCAGGAGGAGAAACACCATTCTCCTCCACCTTACAATCACTCCGCATGTCTTTTTCTCTATGCAGGAGACTCTCTACAGACTCCTCATTAAGGTTTGCAGTCTGTTTTTCCTGACCATTGTCCTGTGAAACAGCTGTACGGGCCTTCTGTTGGACATCTTCCCCATTTTGTGTTGTTAGTTGCACATTGGGATTTATTTTAGTTTCTGTTTCTGATCCAACCTCAAACGTGAAGTGAGTGTGACCGACAGTGGAGCTTCCTCCTGATGCTGAGTTGGCTCTTTCCTCGTGATGCGGTTCCTGATCAGAATCCCCAGGGTATCTGTCTGAAGGAGAGTGTATCTTCGTGCTGAGCCCACCCAGTGCTGGGCTTGCAGGGCAGCCATTCTCCACAGCAGTGCAGGCCGTCACCGGGGGCGGCGAGAGGTCGTCGGTGCCCACCAGTTTGCCGATGTTGGGCTGGGGGAGGGGAGGGCTGTGGACGTCTGCCGGCCTCTCCTCTACCCAGGATGGAGGTTCTAGACCTGGATGTCTTTTGGGGTTTCCCCCTGGGGAGGTGCTGGAGGAGGAGTTGGGGAGGGTTTTGAAGGGCAGCGGACTCTCCCCGGGGCTGAGGTCTGCGTGGGCCAGGGCAGGGTTCAGAGAGAGCAGGTGGGCCGGGGGGGCCAGGATCTGGGTCCACTTGGCGTCCGAGAGAATGGGATTGTCCGTCTCATCTGGCAGAGGAAGAAGAGGAAAACTGATCAGCGACTGGAGCTCACCAAAAATAATATTGTCCATTTTTTTCTTTACACATAAAGCTTCTATTGAGGCGTCAAATGAAAGGCTGAACGTCGACATAAAAACCTTCATTCTTTATTATTCTGGTTATAGAAGTGCTTTTTTTTTTTTAATGGTGCTGTAAGATCGCTGCTTGACTGTCGGGTTAATACAGCTGCATCCCTTCAGTTCCTGCCCTGAAAATATTACTTTTGAGAGGATAAACAACAACAAATAAACCGAGGCAAATTCTGACAGAAACATTTTGAAAATCATAGCATCTATTTATTTCCCAACAACAACAACAACAACAACACATAAGTTATGGGAACCGTTTGGATCACAGGAGGGAGAGAGACTCTTATGCAGCCACACCTAAAATCGTACTCTCCAAATAGCATAATACCATTAGCTTAATCTTTATCTGACAATGCAGCGATACAACATTACGAATAAAACTTTACACAATTCAGTTCAACCCAGATTTTAACCCAGAGAAAAGATCATGAACCTTAAACACAAGGAAGCCTCAAATGAACTGCCACGGAGAACTATTGCAAATATACACAGTCCCAGGTGATCGAGAGCTAAAAATGGGAGACAAACCAGGGGACAAATTGAGAAATGAGGTTGGCAGGGAGTGGGAAATTAGTGTGGGAATTCAGGGAAAGTGGGCCAAACGGCTCAGTCACCCCTGGGAGACATCAGTCAAGCTAGCTGACACATGAATGCTGGGTAATACGAGCGGAAAATCGTATAATATTTATTCAAAAGGACTTTCTTTAACAGCCACGTCAGCTACTGTATAGTGCTTTCCTTTCTTCACTGGAACTCATGCTAAGCTGTTTCGGTATGTGCCGTACCAGGTTCAAGCGCACACACACATTCACTCACACAGAGTTAATCTGCCAAGCTGGATCTCTGGCCAAGTACACACAGTTAATCGCTCACAGCAAAAATACACACTGAGCTCAGAGAACCATTAAAATATGTTGTGTATGGAGGGCTGGCATATTTCTGGGGTCATCTTCAGTCATGAATCCAGAAAAGGAGCAGTCTTCCCTCTGTAATAACAGATCGTTTGTTCTGCAGCACAGTAATACATTGTTTACTCTACAATCACCATAAATAAGCTCTGTGGAAGCACTGTTTCAAACTCTATTTCTTTAGTGATTGTAAGCATTAAGTGTGAAGAAGAAACAAAAGACTCTTGTCTTGCACCAATTACACAGTTTCACACCAGCCCGGGGGAAATTGATAATCCAATTAGCCCCATTTCTTCTCTGCACACTTTCAATCGACACCTGGAAATGTTGCAGAAACTGTTCGGGTGTTGTGTCTGACACAGTGATGGTTTACTCACCGGTTACATAAGGGCATCCTAACCACAGCTCCTCTGAAACTTCAATCCGACAATTACACCCTGTCCCGTCAGTCTTTCCTCAGACACAATGACTCACTGTCTGTCCCCGTGTCTTCGCCACATTCTTTACAACAGAGGAGCTCACCTTCGTTCTGCTCAAACTCGTCCAGCACCTTGTCCAGGTTGAAGGCCTCGGCCTGGAAATAATTCTCCATGGGTCAGAAAGCTCCACGCTGCCGACGGCCGTGTGAACCTAGAAACACAGAGAGTGTCCTTAAAAATAAATCCGTTCATTTCCATGCAGTATGCAAATGTCCCCCATGGCCTGTATCGTATCTCCTTTCTCATATCTCACTTTAATAAGCTTTGTTTAAGTAGAAACATCCCCTCCACCCCCGTTGGCTCTTCGTTCTCATTTTCCTTCCCTAGCAGTCCTCTCTTTTGTGATCGCTCTGGGGCCACAAAGATAATAAAAGGCAAGTATAGGTAAGGTCAAAAAGTATGTTATGAATACGAAGGTTATCGAGTGAGTTATAAGCCTTGAAAATAGTAACAAAGAGTCATTCAGGATACACACGTATTCACTTCTCTACCTCTTCAAGTCTAAAAAATGTGTCGCAGCATCATTTAATCCGCTTATTATTTTCTTAATTTATCGCATGGTTGATTAGATGATAAGATTATGTTTATGTAATCAATAATTCCGTTTCTCTTACTGTAAGTCCAAGGTGACATCTCTAACTGACTTGCTTCGTCTGACGGTCGGACACTTTAAAATACTACATTTATATTATTTTAAAAAGATAAAAAACATATTTTATTTCTTTTGAACTGGAAACAGATCCTTAGTCTCAGTTTTGAAAAATAACTTAAATTATAAATTAATTATCAAACACTTGGATATAAACTTTCTCACCAGCCTGGTGTTCTGTATCACAGGATCAATTGTTTGCTCTGTAACTTGGACAGTCTTCATTCTTTAAATGCCTTTACTGACTCCTCTGTATACCTGTATTACAGCTGGCTTCTTCATCTCTCCTCACCTGCACAGAGGTCCTCCTCAGCAGTCCCAGGCGGTGTTTTTTTCTCAGCAGGTTTCCCTTCTCACTTCTCACTTCACCCAGTCTGGCAAGCGCCGAGCGCCCACACCTTGAAGTGGGAGGGAAACACCTTTCAGTCCAACAACTGCTTCTCAACCAGCGTGGAAAAGCAAGCTGCCAGTCTCATTACAAGGCAATAAAAGCAATGAGCTGACAGCATGTCCTAGATGCTTACAGTTTATCAACTACACATCATAGTAAAGTGAGTAAAGCCAGCTAAGTGATTGATCTGGGCTTCATATTTAGCTTGAGATTGAAAAAAGTACAAATTAAACATCTGAGTTCGACTGGTCAATACGTCCAGCTACGGTTCAGGCTAAGGCTGTTTTTTAAATAAAAAACTAAACAAAAATGCCTTAAAAAACACAAGCCAAGGTTCAACGTTGCAAGTAACAAATGTTTGTATATTTGCTAAAATGATTAGTTATAATTGATCAAATAATCAAAAGATATTGAGGTTTCAAATGTAAAGATTTGAGGCTTTTCTTAGTCACAAATGTTAACAGTAACATCTTTTGAGTTTTAGATGTTTGGATAAAAACAATACGACTTCACCTTGAGCTTGGGGGAATTATACTGGGCCTTTGTCACTATTATAACATTTTATAAAGGATTGATATACATCTCTTTTCCATCTGCAGCCTCATATTCAAGCTTAGACTGGCATCAGATCATACGGCTCAAAGGTAATGTCTCCCCCCATCACACTGACGATGAATCAGAACAACACCTCAGTAAGGGGGAAACGTTTGAGTTCATGAACACCATGTTTCAAATGATAATAGAGCACATCGAGCTTATCATGTGTACTGCACATAATCATACATCGTGAGCAAATACTCATTCACGCTCGACAAGGCAATCAGAGGCATGAATGGAAATCAGATGAAGCCTGAGTCACTGCACAGTAAACCTGCCCAGTCTGTCCTTGCTGATGAGAAGACCTTGGAGAGAGAGTGTGTGTGTGTGTGGCAGCAAATGAGTAACAGCCATGCTGAACCTCAGGGTCATTCTCATAAGGACAAGAGCGACCAGGGATTACACCAGAGACTACATATTCCGCAGCGCGAAGGCTTCGGAGAAAGGAGCAGAGTCAACACATTTTCCGCTTAGTTTAAAGCGCAAGCATGTGCACGACGTCAGCAAAACGGAGAGTGCACAGGACAGGAGGATACACATGTACTGTAGTGTGTACCGTGGGTCAAACCATTTCTGGAGGAAACGCTGCTGTCAGAGCCAAAAAAGGCCCCGTTTAAAATAAGAAGACCGACAGAATAAATAATCCATCAGTGAATGAAACAAAGACACAACGCTGTAATTAGAGCATCTTACGAACCATTAGGCAAGCGCAGTCCAGATGGAGTATGATGACTCAGATTAGGCACAACACACACACCGTGACGTCACTGCAAGATCAATACGAGAAACTCCACTACTGCTGCTTCAATAAATATACACTGACATCTTCAAAACCATTGCATATTAAATCATGATTTAAAAATAGCTGCTTAACAACAGCTGACAGTGACTACTAATCAATGTATGAAACTCTTTTGGTAAGATTAAACACAACTAAGAGGTGTTGTCAGCAGGAGTAGATCAAGTTGAGATAATACAGTTTGGGTTGAGTAAATCACCCTGACATCACCTGAACCCATCACTGAATGGTAGCACAAAAGTTTAACTTTGCCAAACCTCTCCAGTTTCTACTTCAGCAGAGAGATTGCCTCTAAAAGAATGCGCCCCGCACCGTAAGAGCCTGAAAAGCTCCGGTGGATGGAGGACAGTGCACACGTGAACAAACACACACACAACCATGATACACCTCCATGACGACAGGAGCCCGTCCCTGATTAAGATTTAATTACTCTGCAGAGGCGTTAAATAATGCAGCTTTAGTCAAAGTGCGCGAAGGGGTTGTATTTTTAGAAATGTAAACTTGGGGAGATGCTTTAGAGCAGACAAATGTGCATGAGAGAGCGCGTCGGACTAAAAGACAAAAATGGTTCTGAAGTTACACAATCTCATTTTACATGTTTTGTTAAAACATGCTCCAACTCCTCAACTAGACTACTCAAAAAGGATCAAACGCAAGCAGTTACATGTGGTGTGGCCTGGAGTCAAACAGGAAAATCAAGATGTGCAACCACACCTGACGGTTATTCTAATTGACCTAAAATGTATTTTCAGACTAAACTTGTGTTTAACAGTGCCTATAATAATGTCTAGGAAGTGCTTATAAACACAACAAAGTTTTCACACTTGTTATCACATTGTAAAACAACAAGCAGGTCTTCATATGTGTGAAGCTGTTACCAGTAAAAGTTCATTATTTTATCCATGATAGAGGCAAAGCTCCTGGGATGGTAAAGAGGATGAACCCTCCTGACTTTGGGGAATCCCATGAGGTTTGCTTTTGTGGTTCAGATTGAAATATCTCAATATTTATTAAATGGATTGCCATGTTATCTGGTACATTTATATCCTCCTGAGTAAAATTGTGTAACTACTTTGGTGATCAGCTGATTTTGCACCATCATCTGGTCAAATTGTGTCCAATAGTTTGTGAAAAAATACCTGCGTAGCTAACCCCGCTCACACCATCCTCACCTCCACTTTGCATTAAGGGGAACTTATTCAATATTAGCATGCTAACACACTAAACAAACACACTATACCTTTATACCATCTGCATGTTAGCATTGCCACTTTTAGCACATTAGCCCACCTTTTGTGAAGCACAAAAATCAGGGGACATTATGAAATCACATGTTTTGTCAGGCTAAGAAACTGAAGAGATATTAAAATCTAAAATTGCATAAAAATAGGGTAATGTTGCAAATCCTCAAACTAGTACAGCAGCTGGATATTTTGTTTTTTATTGTTATACAAATATTACACATAACATTGAATTGACTGAGAACCAGAAAAGGGACCTTATTCTATATTTAAACAGAACAACAGAGGATCCCCTCCACAGCCATGCTGCACCCTCCATTGTAAGCCAGACATGCTAATAATGAAATGGCCTTACAGACTACTAACACGATAAAGCACGCCTGACTGGACATCCCCGCACGGCAGCAAAATTAAATAAGACAAGGGCATAAACAGCGAGGCGGCTTGGACAAACTAGAAGTATGCTACTACAGTTCATTAGGTCTTCGCTGTCAGAACAAGACTCGGGTTTCCTGCTGTTGTTTTCTGTGAGGGAGCTGCAGTCACTTCCTCACACATTACGTGGAATTCCCTTAAAAGCCTTGACGTCTATCTTTGGGTTATGACATTTACTTCATTTATTGTATAACTGTTTTGATAATTATCTAATGAGTTCTTCAAGCAAAAAGACCAAATGTTTCAACTTCACAGGCGTGAGGATTTGCCATTTTTCTTTTGTTTAATGCAAGAACAAAATAACATTTCTCAGATTTTGTATTATTGGTTGGGCATTAAAGACACCACTGAAGGGGCTGAGAAATGTGGGTGCTGTTTTACACCAAAAAGGTAAATTAAGTAATCAATAATGAAAATAATTGTTAGTTTTAAAACTATTTTAGAATTTTGATCAAATGAAACAAGCATCTTGGGAAGTCCTAACGGGATTTCCCCAATACTTCAATTATTAAATAGAAACACAGAAACACATTGAGACATTATTAGTTGCAGTAATACATTTCAAACTGATGTATGCTTTACTGAATGTTATGGATTAAGAGAAAAAAACTATATTTTTAAGCTCTCTTTGAGAATGTGATAATGGTGGTAAATAGTTCTACAGGAAGACAGACCTCTGAACAAAGTTTCTCCTTCTACTGATCCAAGTGCTTCCCAGGTTTGCAGGCCCACATCCTGATAAACAGCATTTATAGATCCATACCCGGCACAGACGTGCTCCAGACGGCGTCGCCTCCGGGTGGATACAGGAAACCTCCAATGATCACTTCCCCTCTTTAAGAATGGACTGCCACAACTTTCTAAGTACATAATCGCATGACCTGACTGACACATTATTATGTAACGATTAACGCCCTGACAGGGAGTTGTCTACCCTCCTCCTGTAAGAATTTAAAGATGCAATTCCCAAGTACGGCTAAATATTTCAGAAATATACATAAAAGAAAAACCTGCCACAGGTTTGTATCCTCAAAAGATGAGTCTTCTCAATAATTTGAAACAAATATATTTGAAAAGAGAGGTTAATAATGGCAAATCTGTTTAGATCTGAAGACTGGAAAAGTGAAGAGAGTAGCTTTTCCTCCTGTTACAAAGAGCTACTCTGCTTCACAGAAAGTGTCAAAAGCTATTATCATCTTCTTTTCTCCCTTATGTTTTGATCTACATTTAACCGCCACACGACAGAAGAAACGGAAAGAGGAGACAGGCTGCTGTGCCGGGCTGCCATCAGGGAGAGACTTGTAATAGTTTCTGAAAGCGTACAGTAACCTACATCTGGGAAGTCTCTGCACACAAGAGAGCTGGTCTTTGAATGGGAAGCCTGTTGGATCAGTCTACTCAATCAACCGCCCGGGGTTTAATACTGCTTGACGATGTAGTGAGGTAAAAATCAAATGCCCTGGACAGCCACTCAGTCAAGATGGAGATAAGCCAAGAGAAAGTATGAGTGTTATGAACTCAAGCCTTTCCAGATGCTTTGATATGATCTGTTCTGGGTTTCTCTTCAGTGACAAATTCGTTTTAAATTCTTCACTAGTGATGACTATTCAAGCTGGCACTGGGATGGGCCCACTGGTTTTTTTATGAATCCCACCTCCAGATCTTAAATAAAAGGCCCTGAGACCACATGATGAGGTAAATGTAAAAGACATAGCACTAACAAACTCTCCAGGGCAACACAAATGACCATTAGCTTGGATTATGCAATCATAAAATAGCAGTGTGTGCCTGCTGCCTACAGGCCAAACACAGCCTTGGATAGTAAATATTATTCACAGGTACACTGGGTTAAGCCATGGGAAGCTTCCCTGTGTTATTAAAGGCGGTATGTAATGATAAAAACAGCTACACACACGACAAGAGAGGTGTTTCTATTGGCACCAGAACTTGGGTTAATAGTTGTATTAGCTGCTAGCTGAGTGTAATGTCCACACCTAAAAAGGCCACGAGTTAAGTTTACAAAACAGTTATAACCAAGCCGGGTATAACAATATGATGGAGCATTTAGACACAAATAACCCCACTGTACAGCAGCAGGGTGTATCCGGAGGATGAAGCGGCTAGTGTTAGCTCCAAGGGTTCAGCGTGTAGTCGTGCTCCGAGTGACGGCAGAGACGTGCTCCTCTGACGGACACTCAACCGTATGCAGCTCGGTGGGCTTGGTGGCTAACGGTTTAACGGCTATTGTGTGGCTAACGGTTTTAACGGTTATTTAAAAAAGCATTCCTCTTCAGGTTAACTCAGCCCATTCATCACAGTCATTAAAAGTATATTTCGCTTTTTGCTGCATTGCTAGTGTTTTTATTAGTGACTGTTAAGCTACAGCTCGTAAAGCAGCGTGTTGTGTAATTGAACGTAAAATAGTGCATCACCTTTCTCGGTGTCACTTACCGTTTAGCTAGCCAAACAGACCATAAAACCCCACATCCATAACGACTTCTTCGGCTTAGTTATTATAACACTTGCCGTTGCAATGGCGGGTTGTAACGTCAGAGCAACAACAGACAGTGTATGAAATGTCATGAAAACATTTACTCACCGGAGGAATCCTCATCTCTACGTACAGTCCTCCCGCGGAGCCCCTCCGTCAGTATCCGTCATACCTAATCGCCTTTGAGGGCTATTTTTGAGTCTCCTCAGGTAGACCCTCCGCTGCTACCTAACTCACACAGCGCAAGTCGCAAAGTACAGCCTGTAGTCTGCCGTAGTTGTGCGACAGCACTCAAGATCCCTCCCCCAAGGGTTAATATTGGGAAAAATAAGAAGCACCATCAAGACAGCCAGAATGGAGACCAACTACTTCCGGTTGTATATTTCAAAATAAAACCCCACCAGCTACACTGTTTCTCAGTTTTATATTATAACTTATAAGAACACCATTTGTTTAAAATATCCAACAGTTAATTACTGAATTTATCCAGCATTAAACAATGTGTCATACACAAAATACAATTCTAGAAGAAATTGTCAATGTAAATTAGATTTAAACTCAGATTGAAATTAATATCTGTAGGCAGTATTGCATGTAATAACTTTGCTATAACATATTTAACTAAACTACTCAATTATACAAGCTATTTTATAGTAAATCTGATTAAATGATGCCCTAATGTAGGTATTTCTATTCTAGGTTAACTTTTGTTATTTAATTTATAATCTCACTAAAATAACCTGTATTTTTATTTATCTTCTTAGTCCAAGTGAAATATATCTTCCCGTACGACTTGTGTCATAATCAATATAAACTTACAGTAGGGTAAGTGTTCAGACCCTATGATAAAATAAAAGTAGTATTACAACACAAAACATATGTTACGCCCCATGCTCCTTCGACAGTGCAACATACAGTAGACTAGATACTTTAAACATAATAAGAATAGACATAAATAGTTTAAGAGACACAATGGTGCAAGTAAAATGCAGGAATGAGTCAACGTAAGCTTTTAATTTTAAAGGCTACAACACAGTTTCCGGTTCTGACCAAGCTGCCACTGTGTTTCTTGACGCATCTGTAAAGCTGTTGAGCTCCATCCAGCTCCTGCTCTGAGGTCCAGCCGCAGCAGCAGGACATTTTGGCTCAACCCAGGCTGAGGGTGGAGGGGTGAGCCCAGGGGCGGGTCCGCGGGTCCGCAGCCGACTCCCCCCCCCCCAGCCTCACGGTGCAGGACACACAAGAGTCAAAATGGCCCGTTCATCCCCGGTAACCTTGTGAGGCTCTCCAGCTGGGCAGACTGACAGCAGGGCATCATTGATCCGCACGATGCAGCAAAGCAGCGTCACAGGGATCAATGGAACGGGATGCGACAGTCTCCTTATGTGCACACCCAACCACTTCCAAGTTTTAACAACAATGTACTATAGTGGGGAAAAGTGAGGCCAGTAGTTCTTCATATTTGATGCATAACTAATACACAAGTGCAAACCCCTTCACGTTACCTGAACAGACACAATAAAATAACTTCTGATCAGTAATGGTGCATTAACTTGTGCATTTTACTCATTTCGACTTGTACTACACTACATCTCTAAGGAAAATATTAGGCTTTTTACCCAGATACATTTATTTTATAGAATCAGTTTCATATTACCATATTATTCATTTAAGAAAATTAAGGAAATGGATCCTTTGTTGCAAGATTGAAGTGAGTAAAACATAATAATAATCCATAATAATAATCCAGTAATCTTAATGAGCTTTTTATTTATTTGGAAGTTGGGACACTGCTGAATGAGTTTTTAGTTTGGTACTTTGAATAGATTATGACGCTAATACTTTTAAAAAGTTGGCCTAGAAAGATTTTAAAAACAGGTGTTAACTTGTAATTGAGAATTATGCTTAAATGCATTTCACAGTCCTACTTGCAAAATTGAAGTGTAGTTTAAACAAAAAGTTCAGTTTTAAAATTGTATCTTAAGTATTTTATTTCACCATCCAGAATATTGTGTTACATAACGGCTCAGATATCTATGAATTCAAGAAAGTGTAAAGGAAGAGGCCCACTGTGGGGCTTATAATAACTGTTATTCTATTTATAAAACTAGCATCAGTTTCACTCTTAAAATAAAAGGCCTCGACTACTACTTCGAAAGTGTTAATCAAATACTGCAGTCTCGTTGTTTCCCCATGAGTTGCCATTAAAGGTAAAAAGCTTTCTTGTAACGGCCAAAACGAATCTAAGAAGTCAAGTAACCAGATGTCTCAATAGCCCAAAAATGTTTTATTAAAGTCATAATCACCGCTATAATGCAAAGTGAATGAAGAGTTCTCTTTAATTGCAATTTAATAAACAATCTCTTAAATACCAACCATGTTTAACAATGTAGAAAGTTTATTTCTAAAGAAGTTGGAGTCCTTTTGGTGCCGAGAGTCGTGCCAATCCTTGTTTCTTGCCGTGTCCACAACATCACAGCCTACTGAAATGAAAACCTACTGTATCTGCACGTTGTTGCAGTGGCAGGCTAGACCGCAGTGCTAAACGTCTCCGGAGATGCTGATGCATCGCACCTTTAACAACCGTTTCCAGCACAAGAGGAAATGCCCTTTGTGAGTCCGAACGAGGTAAAACATAAAACGGTTGACGGAGAAAAAAAAAAGGATTCTTCAGTTTGCTTCGTTCTTTGAGGCCTCGTCAAAGTTCTCCACAAGATCTGGAAGATAAGAAACAACAAAGAACATCAGGATTTTGTGACAGCCATAGAGAGTAATTCAAGCCTTATTGTCACGAGCTTGCAACTGAAGCATTGATAATAAAAAACGCAAACAAAACTATAGTTCTTATTTTCTTGGCTGATAAAAAAGGCAACAGCCCTAAAATACACACTGCACCATTTTGGAAACAACTTGTGTAAATCCACAAAGATTAAGTTAAAAAAGGAACAGTGATCTTTAACAATCTTAATGAGCATGGGGAACAGCAGGTATATCTAAGTTTATACCTGGTACATCGTCATCCTCTTCTTCTGCGATCTCCTCCTTAACTGCTTTTATGTCCATTGCTGCCAAATACATGAGAGAAAACCAACAGTTAATCCAAAGTGGAGCTCCATGCTGAGGTGGTGCTTAACGTGGATGGAAATACTTGGTAAGATAAAATGACAACATCTACAATTCCATGACAACTGGAGAAAACACATCACATAATGAGTTGTGTTGCCATGTGGAAAAGCCACTCCTGTATCCGTTTGCGTCACTGGATTTAGTTTCAATTACATGCAAAGGCTTGAAACTGAATCCCCTACACGCAAACACATATTCTCAGGTGATGGTTATGTTGTCTTTCATCAAACATCACCGTCTAAATGCTCTTACTTTTTAGTATATTGCACTTTCAATTGTTGTTGTACTCGTGTGTGCGTGTGTGTGTGTGTGTGTGTGTGTGTGTGTGTGCACTCACATTGCCGTGGGAACTGCTCGGCCAGTTTGCGCAGGCTGCTAAGGCTGTCGGCGCCCAGCTGGCTCAGGATGCCCGGCAGCATCTCCGTCAGCTGCTTGGTCTCGGCGTGGCCCGTGATGGCGAAGGTGTTGGCGGACAGAGACGCCTGCACTTTGGGGTTGTTGAAGTGGATCACCGTCCCATCGTCTTTAATCATATTCACCTGGGGAAACAAACGCCACAGAGTCAGATTTAGAGCCAATAGGACCTTACAACAGATTCTGCAGCATGAAGATAAGCAGTACTTTATGTAGATTTTCAGGTTGAGCCGTAGACCGTTTCCTGAACAAAAAATGAACCTTTAACTGGTTTAATAATTCACAGTCATATATAAAAAAGGCAAACTGAGCCACAAGATAAATGAAGGAGACAAAAAAATAAATAAACAAGATGACGTGATCGGAGAGAGCTTTCCAGTGCTTTTATCTTTCCTTATCGGGACGCTCAGGAAAGTTAAAAAACAACAATTGTGAGTAAGTTTCCTTTGATGGCTCACCTCTTCTATCCCAGCAATGTTGTTCACTGCCAGTTTCTTCAGGGATCCCTGGAGTTTTTTGTCATCAGCTGTTGCCGTCTTGTGAACAACCTTTTTCTTCCTGCGGGCGGTTCCCTGAGCACAGAACAGGTGAGGAATCCAAAGAAACGATTAGACAGCTGCGTCTACAAATATCTCAAATACAGTTTAAACCATCAGGTCACACACAGACCTTTTTGGTGTTTGTTTTCATTTCATCTTAAACACACAAATTAATCATTTCTAGATAATATCTGTGGTAAAGGGGTTTCAAATACAAGACTAAAATGACTAGATTTAAGGAGCCAGTCTAGGCTGTTGAGGCATTTTTTAAGTGTGTTTTAATTGTAATAGGCAGTCGCGCTGCTAATGTGATTGAATTCTTTACAACAAAAATAAAAGCTTTCTATTCTGTTGGCTTTTTGAAAGTGCCAATGTGGTGCAATTTGGAAATGGGCTCAAGGCCTGCCACACCTAAAATAACAAATAACGCCACCTAGTGTGTGGCTGAAGACCTCACAATGCATGGTAACAAAGCCACAGGGGCCACAGATGAAGGGGCAAATGCTCTCTCCATAAAGGGACTGCTGAGGTCAGGAGGAAAGACCTGGCAGGTGCTGAATGCCACAACACTCCTTAAAAATCAGGGACAACTGACTGAGGTTTCAATACTGGGCGTTTTTTTCACCATGAAAAGAGAATTACATATTTAGATGTCCAGACTGTACCTTTCCACCTATCCGGACTTGTGCCTGGAGTTTGGCGAGCTTTTCTTGATTCATAGTGTTCTGTTTGAGAATGAAAAAGCAAAAACTTTAATTATTTATTCCCATGCATTTTACATAGAAGCAAAAACAGTTGATCATGAAGAGAAGAAGAAGCCTTTTACTGTGCCACACATTTACTCAAGTAGCCTACACCAAACAAAGATATTTGTATTTTTCATTTTATGCTCAAACTAAAACATCTACAGCAGTTTTGCATTTACAAATGATCGCAGCATCAATATTATTCTAAAAAAAAAACCCTATAATAGAAAAGCACTGAAAACACTGAACACTTTACTGCAAATGAGTACCATTACTTTTGATTGATTGTCAATTCTGTATTATTCCATCTGTATTATTTCCACTATGTGATCATTGTGCCAGCAGTCATATTAATCCAAGAAATATCACATAATTGAAAAGCATTGAAAACGCTTCACTGCAAAATTTGCAAAATTACTTTTTTTGGTTATGAATTTATGACTTGTACTTCACGATATTTGTACTAACTGAAATAAAAATGTCCGAATACCTATTGCAAAACTACAGAAGCACGTGTGATTACATGTTGTAGCCTACAGCATGAGTTGGGCAATTAAAGCTACAATAATCCTCATTTCCACACGTTAGCACGGAGCTAACAGAGTGCTAACGGATCTGCTGACAGACATACCGCTTGTTGGGATCATTTACATTTATTAACCACGACATAATATAAATTGAACAGGAAAAAGAAAAGGATCTGAGGCTTATTTTCGAAATGACATTTGAGTCTAACCTAGCTGCTAGTCATGCTGCTAACTAGCAAGACGGCTAATTTAGCTAATATTAGCTGAACAAGATAAACCAACCGTCTTTTTGTTCCTGACATGGGAAAGTGCAAACATCAGCTTCAAAATCAAACGATAAAACAAACCGACTAAGAAGTTTACCACAGAATAATAGATTGTATTACCTTTTAAAAGGAATTAGCTGACAGTCCGTTGAACTGTTCACGCTACTAATGAAGCTGAAGGGTCAAGACAGCAGTAATATAAAACACTTCCCTATACGATTTTCAGAGTAAAATGACCGTGAACGCAACACCAGCTCATTGGTTGATTTGTATAAGGAACATATTAATATTAAAGTGAAACTATACACGTTTTGATATAATCCAAAGGGATTTGACATACAGAAGGCCTAGAAATATGAAATTATTAATTATGTAGCGGCTTTTAAACTTTTGTTTTGGTACTAACTTCCGGTTCTTTCTAATAATTCGCTGTCTAACTTCACCAGTTCAAAATGCTGCCAGGAGCACGCGGTTTTGTGGATGTGACGTCGTTTGAACGTCACTGCTGAGGAGGGGTCAATCACGCCTCAAATATTTTATTTTGAAATAAACATATTTAAGAAACTAATTATTCTATCTGCAAGCAACATAAATGAACTTTTCATGCCTGACATGGAGAAGGAAGTAGCAACATGCTTCCATTGATAATCAGGGCTGTGAAATAACCTGAGATAAATTAATTAATCAAATCTAAAAGCATTTCGTTTTTTGCAAAGATAATGGTTTTTTTTGTTTTTAATTAAGGCAGCGGAACTAAAACCAAAGAACTTTGTTTTATGCAAACATCTATTATTTTATCATAATTTTCCTCTATTAACAGAAAAATAAATAACAAATGAAACACTTTTTAATCGGATAGACTTTTATTGTGTAATCCTGGAGTTGAACATCCGGGTCACTGGTTCACTACAGTCAGTGCCATTAGCTTATGAGTTAGCTGCAGTTGTGAGGGGGAAAAGGCCAGTCAAAATGCAAACGTCTCTAGTGAAAATCGCTTTAGTTTCATCTCTGCAGGTTTTGTTTTCTTTGACGTGCTTTCAAGATGTTGTGCAAGCAGCCAGCGGTAAAGGTGAGTTTGTGTTTTTGGAGTTAACACACAAAGTGAGCGAGTGTGAGCAGATTCCTGGTCATTGATAGAGTTACCAGGGCTGGATGTCTTTGTATGAACATCCTGGATCACAAACTCTGCGTCCTCGACAGGTGCTTTAGTAAAGGTGCGCTTTGTCAGCCACAAATTAACCCTAAATTTCCTTTTTTTTTCTCCAGATAAACAGAAATGTTTTCACTGCAAAATCACTGTATAGATAAAGTGTTCCCTTTTTAATGCAAACAGTGATTTCATTAAGATGAAAACAACTGTATTTGTCCCGCAGGAAACTTAATACAATAAATATATGCATAATGTAATACCAGATATTTGCAAACACAGAACAATATCACCAGTTTGTTATGACTTTCTATTTTAATTTAATTTTAGTATTGCAGAACAAGTGTACAAATAGATGAATGAAGATAATCATATATCCTGTTATTTTTTCCCCCAAAACCTCTTTTGATATTGTAGGTTTGACAGGTGCTTTTCCTAATATTTACACCATAATATTTACACCGTGATATTCCACAGTAATGTAGATATAATGACTAAGCGGATAAAGGAAAATAGTATAACTGCTCAAACAGGTTTGTACTGTATATTCAGAAAATGGCATCACCAAACCACAGATACTGTATTAAAATATCCCAAATATAACACCATAAATAGTCTCCTATTTTGACCGCACTTTCAAAAGTCTTAACTGTAAACAGTTCACACTATGACAGAAATCATATGTTTCTCACGTATATATGTGTCATTTTATACAGTAATACTACATTCACATTCACATACTATAAAATGTACAGCAGTTGTACCAGGATATGTAACTAAATGCAACAGCCAAAGCCTTGCAGGTGCATGCAGATGAGGAGGAATCTTAATTTAGTATATTGCATAATTTGCCCCATAATTACCTTAATAAACCTGTGAGCTTAGTGAGTGAACATAGTGTATTCCATTGCCTCCATTCACTTGCTTCCCGGCACCTCTTTTTGTTGATATTGTATTTAGGGCAGACCCGCCCTGCTGTAGAAATATAATGTTCCAGTTACACAATGGATGTGTGCTCATTAATCCACTCCCCCCCCCCCGGCAGGGTTTGGAGATAACATCCACTGGAGGACGCTGGATGATGGAAAGAGAGAAGCTGAGGCCAGGTGAGTTCACACTGAGAGGGGAAATATTACACACACTTCCTGAAACCTGCTGAACCACCTCTGTACAACCATTAGCCCTGAGGCTTGAAACGACTTTTAAAGAAATCCCAACGTCTACATTTCCACTAATTACTGGAGCAGATGTTCAGGATTTTTTTACTCTTCAATGTTTTATTCAAAGACTTTAAACAGTATGTACATATCATTATTTATTGCAGTTGCAGGCTAAAACTGAAGTCAGTTAGCAGCATGTTAACAAGGCATTGCACACAAGTTAAAAATATAATAAACAGTAAATGTATAGATAACTGTGAAAAGATATATATCCGTAGAGTCTCTATAGAATACACAATATCAAATATACAGATGTAGTTAGAACACACTATAATAGACCAACCTGCTAGTAAAATAACGTATAAACAATATAGCGTATGCATTATACAATCGTAGAAAGTATTTGACGTTTTTTATTTAAAATGTAAATGCAATGAGGTAAAGAATTAACACATTTCTTCATGTGTTTGAATCGACAGCGGACTGCCAATCATGCTCATCATCCACAAGACCTGGTGTGGAGCCTGCAAAGGTAAAATACTCTAATTATATGTTACTCACTTTAATTAATAAAAAAAGCTCAGGCTTAGGTACATCAGGAAATAGGGGAAAAGCGTAGGCAACAATTCAAATGTTGTGTGATGTGAGACATTTATTCATTTAGACAGAAAGCAAACGGTATCACACTGCATGCAGATGGTTAAACATTAGTAATCCTGTCCCGTCAGCGCAGGCTAATCATCATCTGTTATGTGGGCAAACAATTAAAACTGAAAATTATTATCAAAACTGGCTTTTGTTTGTGGCAATACAAGATCATGATTATCACTTTGTTCCTTTTACATCAGCACTGAAGCCCAAATTTGCAGAGTCTAAGGAAATCTCTGAGCTTGCACACAACTTTGTTATGATCAACGTGGAGGTACGTAAATATACGCAGTTTATTTGAATTATCCAGGTTTGAATTCACTCATGTGTATTATAATTTGCTACTAGCCAACACTTACACATTGAACATTATCTGTTTTGGAGCAGGTTTGTAAGTGATCAGTTATCTCGTGTTTACAGGATGAGGAGGAGCCGAAGGATGAAACCTACAGCCCTGATGGAGGATACATTCCTCGGATTCTTTTCCTCGGTACGGAGGGGGTTGAGTCAAAAAGCGTTGATTAGAGAGACGGATAGTTTAGTCTATAGTAACACGCGAGTGTCTGATAACGTTTCAGTAGCCTGTTCTTATCGTAGTGTGTAGAGAAGCAAGCTTCTGATCAAGGATTTGTAAATGAGCTGCAATGCATTCTGGACAACACAGAGGAATAATGTGACGCAGCAACGTCTCAAATAGTTGAAGGTGTTTGATTGGATGTAGGAAGAGCCAAATGGTTTAATATATCCCCTTTATTAACAGGAAAAAGTTTAACGATTATCAGAATACCTTTATCTTTCCCACAGAGGGGAAGTTTACCTTTGTTACAGCAAGTAAAGAGCCAAAGATACCTAATATCACTCAAGAAGCAGGCATACAAATATTAAAGGTCAGGCTCAAATTGTATATTGTTTTTGAAGCTGAAACGATAAGTCAATTATTCAAATTGCAAATGATCATAGTAGTAATGTATCCAAAATGTAGTGTTTTCAGATTCTCAAACATTTATATTTGCTGGTCTTGTACATTCAGATTATTTAACTACCTTCCTTATTTAATTGCCGTTTGGGAAAAACAAGCATTTTGTAGAAATTAATTTGTATTTGAAGAGTTGTTAGGAAAGCTTTTTCACAATTATCTGACATTTTATTGAGCAAATAATAAAGAAAATAACCATCAGATTAGTTGAGGAAAAGAATGGGTTGGTGGCAGCTTTATATTGTTTGGATTTTAACCTTATGTTCTCTTTCCTCACAGATCCCAGCGGTAAAGTCCATCCTGAAATCACCAACAAGAACGGAAACCCAAACTACAAGTACTTCTACAGCAACGCCGAACATGGTAAAACATCCAGACTATAAAGTTGAACTTTAAAGCGACCAAAACCGTCTTCAAATTCCTATAATATATCGCTAAAATAGAATCAAACCTAGTTATTTTTTCGGAATCATTCAGCCCTAACGGTGTGTTTCCCCGCTCAGTGGTGTCCGGCATGAAGGAGGCGCAGGAGGCGCTGACGGGCGACGCCTTCAAGCAGGGTCACACCGGAGACGAGCTGTGAGGAGGCGCAGAGGAGCGTCGGGCTGAAAGGGCTACACCTCCCCCACCCGAGCCTCAGCGACACTCCCACACGAAACTAACCCAAGACGACCATTAAAATCGGTGCTTGAGTATTTCCTTCTGTCCTCTACGGTTTTTCCAACACTTCCTGTCGTCGTCTACTGTTAATGCCATGTACTGTATCTGTAGAGGATAACACCAACACACGCTAGCCATGTTAGCTACCATTAACTCTTACACTGTTTCCTGAATGGAATCTTCAGGAAAATGCCAAGTTTTTAGCACATGTTCATGTTTGTCATGAGACGACTATGACATTTGAGTCTTATTAGTGTATAAAAGTTTCCGTAACACCTTGTATTACAACTTCGTAATTTATTTTCCAAGTAGAGTTATGTTTTAGCCAACGGAAATGATACAGTATTTCTTTTGACATATTAACATCTAGAGTAACGTGCTTCCAAATATCCTCTACAGTACGTTTGTTATAATGTGATATTTTCACCATGCACTTCAACGTAGGCTCTGTACTTCTGATTTATATTATCCACAGTCTTTAAACAATATTACCTATTCATTTAAACCTGCCATTTAATGTATACTTTTAGCTATAGCTATATACTTGTTGTTTTCCTGTTCGGGTTTGTTTTGCTGCTCGTGACGTGGCACCACTCGGTACCTTTTTAGTTTTGTTGGTTAAACCCTATGAACGAGGGATGAAAACATTGGTAATGTGTCTTGATGTATTTTATACATGTACACAGCCAGGTGTGCAAATAAAGTTTGTTGTACGGAGTCGTGCGTGAGCGTGATGCATTCAGGACACAGCAGTAATAACAGTATATCAAATTTTATTGTCTATCGTACAACAGTGATCCCTTATGGTGTGTCAAACAATATGAAACTGCTGCACACAGTTAACAGCAGATGACACTAATCAAGTCACTATTTAAATTCAGTTTGACAGTGATTTAAATAGTGCAGGTACATTAATGCGAGTGCATTTATTGAAGACATTGGATTGCAATTGATCCCATTCCAGACACAGCCCTAAAAATGGCTTATTAAAGAAAAAACTGTCTCTCATACCGAGCCATGTCTCAGTGTAAAAATGACTTGCAGCATAGGATTTATCAAAATAAAATAAATTACAGGAAAAATATAAGCACGCATCTAAAAGTAAGACTCATTTCTAGACATTTTAACAAGCCTAACGGACTAAAACAACATGAGAAACATGAGGAATGGTGTTGGAATGTGTCAGAAATCTTGGCTAAAGTTCAATTTCAAAATAAAACTCTCACTTCTGCGTATTACTACATCTACTGACGAAGGGCTCCAGCCTGAGGTGTGTAAGGGCACAGAGAAAATCTGAAAGTAAACAAACATCAGCAAAGTGAATGAGGGCGACGATCCGACATTTAAAAGATTTTAAAAGAAAGGAGGGAAATAAAATAAGTATTGCTTCAATCACTATAATTACACTAATTACACAACGTTGCTGCTTTAACACCAGCAACATTTTCACATATATATAAAACGAAAAATCTATAAAAAGCTGTGAAACATCTGTATATTAGAAATGACACAGCTATAGAGTGTGATTTAAACTGATTGTTAAAAAATGTAAGGTGTGCACAAACCCAGTGTAATAGACCGGTGTTCGCTACTCTCAAGAAGAAGAGCAACAAGAGCTGTTAAGTGTCTCTCGGGGGAGGGGGTGGGGGTACAAAAGTATTTTACAACATCTGGAATGAATCACTAACTCGTCCAGGAAGCAGATCCAGTGTTTGGAAATGCATTACGTGTTTAATTCCCTACCTAAACTGACTTTACTGATGCTTTAAGACACTCCAAAGTGCAAAGCTACACTCGAGAGCAAACTGATGGCAAAAACGATCAATCCACTTCCAGTTTGTGGGGGTTGAAGTTTGTCCAGTTTCATTCTGAGGATATTACATGTGAGAGTGTGTGTGTGTGTGTGTGTGTGTGTGTGTGTGTGTGTGTGTGTGTGTGTGTGTGTGTGTGTGTGTGTGTATGTTTTTCAGGGACAAGAGCTAGTTTAAAATCTTCCCTGCTTGGCGTCTCCGATGGCCCCCCACACGTCAAACACAAACTCATCGGGAAAGGCGAAGTCTCCGAGGGTCTCGTCCAACGCCATGGCGAATTCATCCGGGTTCTTCTTGTCACGGCCGACCTCCACCATCGTAGCGGCTGCAGAGAGAGAGAGAGAATAGAAGAAGCACATTTCACTGAATGTATTCCCTTTCTTGCAGTTTGTTTAAATCACGTGAGCTCTGGAGCATCTCAAAAATGTTTAGGTTTTTTTCGTAAACCTGATCTCGAGGTCATTCATGCTTTTATATCAGCTTGGTATTTATAGTATGACCCCTTAAACCAGGGGTGTCCACACTTTTTTCACCGAGGGCCACATACAGCAAAATATACGGAGATCTGGACCACTTATAGAGGTGAATATTGCCTCATAGGTTAAGTTATAGGTTAGCAAAACAAATCAAATGTAGGCGAATAATGATCGATACTTTCAAATGGTTTAAGGAAAAAACAGCCTACATCCCATCTGTCTTTTGGGTTTCATTCATTTTGTTGGCAGCTCATCCCTTAAAACAGAAGCCTCAGATTGCTGATAATAAGAGTAAACATGAAGGTTACATTTCAAGCTGGTTATAGAAATAAATTATTGGGCTTTTTTTTTATCAACTAAGATTTGTTAGAAAATGTTTTAAATTCTAAATGACTGAATTTATTTGAAAATGGGCTCATTAATATATTTGAACATTTAAATTTGAGAAGTACAATATAAGACAAGCAAAAGTTTAAATTGTGGGCCATATTCCATTATACTTTTAGAATTTGCTGAGGGCCGATTCAAAATGTCCTGCGGGCCGCATTTGGCCCCCGGGCCGTAGTTTGGACACCCCTGCCTTAAACCATAAACAATTCAATTAGACTACATGATTTTCTGGAAGAGTCCCTCTCTGTTTTTACCTCGTGAATGTAATTATCTCCTCTTTTAACTGAAGCCACTGTAGGGAAATTAGTATGCAAGACTTCAGCTACTGTCTTTAAGAACTCTGGCACAAACCGCACACATCTCTAAACATAGCAAGTGTGCTACACAGGCTTAGCAATTCACCTTGGATAATTATATTTCTGATAGAGAAAAGGTTATCTTCCCATTCCTCAGAAGTGAAGAATGTACAAGCGTTGCTCTGGGAAATGAATGCTCCAGTCATTTTCACTCACCCAGTTCAGTGTCTCTGATTCCCATGTAGCTCTCCAGGAGGTCGTCCACTTTCTTTACCGCCTTGTCCTCAAATTCTGTTGGCTGAAAAATGTCAAAAACACACACAGCTCAGTTTCAACCAATCTCATCCTTGGTTCGTTCATTATTATATATTATTATAGAAAGAGTGCATGTGGATGATACGGTAGGGATGGGGATGCGGATGTTACATGTTTGGATGGTTTATGTGTTTGTATTTTCAACTTGGAGAGCATTTAAGATAAGACGACTTTCAAGCAGTCTCAATAATAACATCAAAAGTTAAAGAACACAGGACATCCACACCCCGGCAGGATTCCCCAAAAACCCTCACCTCCTCCTCTACAGTAGCTGGGCCCTTGGAGCGGAGTCTCAGGGTCCCCCTCCCCGTGCCGATCTTGTTTTCGCTGGCAGGTTTGGCCCCTTTTGACCTGGGCTCAAGCATTTCTGTCAATCAGAAGGCAAGGCAAGTTTATTTATAAAGCAGATTTCAACAACAGGGTAATTCAAAGTGCTTTACAAAAAGTGCATTCAGGCAGTGCAAAACAAACACTTTGTGAAATGTCAGTTAGATACACTTAAAAACAGTCATTAAATAGAGAGTACACATTTAGAATAATACACATAAGATACAAAAACAGAAAGGTGCGGTAGATTTGTATTTGATTTTCTGTCATGCTGCTGAACATGTGTGTTTTCAGCCACTTACAACCAGACATGAGCATTATGAATGACCAGTTATGGTTTCTGTAAGATATTTATAGTCCTTGAAGAAAAGCAGTGCAGCCTCACTACAAAGTATAGACAGCCAAGGTATAATTTGACCTTTTTGAAGCGTAGGCACATTCTGATGTTTTCGTTTTTATGCAAATCGTTTTATAAATGCACAATAATATCTCGTGTTTTTTCTGAGTTACACTGCAGCACCATCCTTCCTGGATACGTGTGGAGACTAAACCCTGAAGGTTTTCCTTGAGTGAAACATATTTCATATGTTAAAGCTGATGTTGTTTTGTCTCTGACTCACCGAAGGCCTTCATGGGCTCCACCAGTTTCAGTGTGAACGTCTTGTCCTTGGGCAGCTCTTTAAGCATGCGGGCGACCTCGTAATGCCGTGTCCCGACGATGTTATGTCCGTTTATGCACTCCACGTGGTCGCCCACATTAATCACCTTCACCCCGTCCACCACGCTGCCATCTTTGATACGCTGGAATACATGGATCAGGGAAAAATATCATTAAAAGCCAGCTTAATCATGTCAGAAATGTATGAAGCAGCAAACACAAAGGTCTTTCCAAGATAAAAATACAGACAAGAGTGAGTACTAAATATCCTGTAGAGATACAGCTACTAGTCTAATGTATCTGCCCTTTCGTTGGGTTGCATAACTGATGTAAAAGCACTGCCTCCACGGAAAGCTAAATGCATTTCTGTACCAGACTTCAGAAGCTTGACAGAAAAGGACACAAACATTTGTGATGCAAATATATTCGTATGCCGCTCTGCACAGCATGGGGTTTGGGAACTTTGGAATATCAATGATCTTTACTTCGACTTTCTAAACAGGAAGACAACATTAACTGTAGAGAAGCTGTCAATTCAATACATTTTCTTTTTTTATATATATTGAAGCAGACCTCGTGTGAAATCAACCTTTGGCTCTCTTCACCTCAAAAAACAACAACCTGTTTAGTGCATTAGAGGGTGTAATATCGCCCAGATCGGGTCAAAAAGGCAAGGCTGTTTGTGTTAAGAGTCTGTAAGATGTTAAAGAAGTGAGGATTAAGTTTTGGGAAAATATCAAAAGATATAGTAGTTTTATTTTAAAGATATCAATAAGTTACATTTGAATATATCTGAAAAAGTTTGTCACTGGATTTTAAGAAGAGCTGAAACAAATATCAACTCATTCATTAGCCGACTTTTTGCTGACTGGTTTATAAGATATCAGATCAACCTTTCTCATGCAAAAACGGCCGAACACGGTGTGAATTTCATTATTTTATGTCATATTACACTTGAAATTCAATGGCATTTCTGACATCTTACTGATCTAGACAATTATCTGCAGTATAATGTATTATCAAGATGATAATTAGTGGCAGCCCTACTTTAACGTTGCATTAAAACACCGGCAGAGGCTTCTCTGTGACAGAAACACCGTCAGCTGCAGTGCTGTTTGGGCATCACATGATGGCACATGTGAGCATTATTGTGGAGTAAGATGTCTGAGACTAAATAAGCTCATTAGAACAGAGGCAGAAACACTGAGCTGAATTATGACTTACAATATGAGAGCATGTGTGTGAAGTGACCTTAAATGCGGCTGTTACGCAAACAAGTCCATTGACCGACAATATACTGTCCTTTACAAGCTGAGGTTTTCACAGTAAGGTCATGTAAGTATCTTCGATCATTTATTGTCAAGTACTGGAGGTTTTTAAACAAAAAAATGAGTTGTTTTTAAATAAATGTGTTAGTTTAAACCCAGATTAATTATTACCCTTGTCAGGTTTCATTGGTGATATTGGAATGAGCTAAGTATATGTTAAGACCACTAGAGTGATGGTAAACATGACAGTACAGTTTACCAGATAAAGAAATGACAAACTAATTCTTCCAATTCATTCAATTTAATTCCCAAGCCTTATTTTTTCCAACCCGTGTAATTATGTTGTTCTCCTTCAAGGATACAAGGACTGTTTCATTATCATTCTGCAACACCAGGTTGAGCAACATAGCGCTAACAAGAGAAACCAAGCAAAACAAATAGTGCATTCCTGTGGTGCGTTTTTGGAATATGCATCAGGAGGAACTAATAAATAGGTTAAATGTGAAAGAAAGTCGAGGATAAGAAGCTCTGCCTCTTCCAACCTTTATGAAAGCGTATCCCGCTCCGTTGTCGGTGATGGTGAGGCCCAAGGCATCTTCAGATTTATGAACCTCCACCTCCTTCTTGATCCCTTTAATGTGGGCGAAGATGAAATCCTCGAGGCCGATCTGCCCCCCCAGCAGCTTGTCCATGTCGATCTTGTGAGTGTTGAGGGTGCAGAACAGGATCTGGACACACAGAAATAAAAAAGAATCAGAAATGTTGAAAATATCCAGAGGAATTTGCAAGTGTGGCATGATGGAGTATGAGGAGACTGAGCTTGAAAGCGGGGTTTAAAAAGTCATTTTGATTTTGAAAAAAGAGGCCCTACTATAAATGTCAACCCCACTAAAAGTTTTCATCTTTAATACACAATCAAAAGATGACCCTCATTAAAGTCACAGCCTGAAAAGTGACGCAGATTCAAAAATAGGTGTTTGAGTGCAGATGACGCAGCAGCTAAATGCAGGACTCATCAGGCAGCTCTTACTGCAGCAGCAAGTTATGCCCTCCGTCCCCTCAGAGTCTTAAGTCCGAGCCAGTGATGAAGCAAAAGAGGAAAGTGACCTTTCCCTTCTCTGCCAGAAATGTGGAAATCTGGCTTCACACCTAGCATGCTGCCACTTCTTGGCCGGACAGAGGGGTGTGGGGGGGGGGGAATGTGATCGGCAGAAACACGATACACAAGCGGCCTGATTTGACAGCACTTTAAACCCCGGAGGAGACCGCTGTGTGAATCATTTATCAGGCTCTCCTAGACAGAAGCTATTAATAAGATCTCGGGTTTAGCTTCTTTATTTATCTCATGCACAACAAACAAACGGAGAGCAGTTTTTAGCAATCAGCGTCCCAGGCTCCTTCCAACAGAGCATATTAAATATGTATAATAATAACTAGATAATTACTAATACATTATTTCAAGGTAAAATAAGGGGTATAAAATATACAAATGAATGCTTCTACACTAGTACTACTAAAGAATAGTCTAAATGTAAAAACTAAAATAAGGGAATATACTAAAAACTAAAAGTACAACTTCAGTCATTTCAATTACTGAAAGAGGATGTGGAAGTAAATATAACTGATCTACTTTCATCTCTATTTACCTAAATTAACCTTATGGGTTGTGCCCATATGGAACCTCTGATGTGGTAACAGCATCGGGAAATACCTCGCAAGGATTTAGTGACTGACTTCCGGGTTTTACCACTTTGGAAAGGGATAGATTCGTGCTGCTCTATCAGGAAGATGACCTTTGTGCACCAATCAGGCTCTGGCAGCGAGGCCGGCCTTGTTTGGGCTTTTTTTTTTTGTCCACACACACACACAGACACACACACATTTGCCAACATGGCCTCATGCGTTGCCCTGGGTAACCAGACTATGAAAGAATGAGATTATAATAAAAGGGAGGCCACTAGAGGAGGAGAGGTGGCGAAGGAGGGGTGGACTGTAGCTGAATTGATGGCTCTTTTCCATAACAGTAGCCCCTTCCAGGCAGGGCATTACCCAGGAGTGAGTGGGAGGAGCGGCAGCAGACGCCTACACCCGGTTACCAAGGCTGCGCCTGCTCTCAGCGCTCCGAGGACACAGCGTGTTCACACAGACGGGTGTATCTGCGATGCTGCGTCACACACACACACACACACACACACACACACACACAGCGGAGCGACTGTCCTCCTCTTACAAACCTGACTAACTACAACAGATACTACCCCTCCCACTGCCTGCATCACGCTGACCACAACCCTGATAACACCACAGAAGGGCAGGTGAAAGGAGAGGCGGCGCAATCTGTTCAGCACCACACAGTAAAGAGATACTCATGGGTCGAAGTCAAAGAGGCAAATACACATTCAAGAGGAGAAAAATCACATGAATCAGATTTGAATACGAGTTTTGAGACAATGTTCATGTTCTAGATTTGGCACTAGAGCTGCAATGAGGAGTCATGCATTAATTATTCATGCTAAATTGGTGGAAATAGTTGTTTTAAGCCTTTAAAAGAGAAAAATAAGTTTCCTATTTTAAAAAAAGACATTAAAAGACAACATCTTTGACCTTAACAACTCGGGATGGACTTTTGTTTTTACTGTTTGTTTGAAAGCCTTAACAATAACGGGACGGCGTTATAGACACACTTTTTCTTCCCAGTTTTGATAACCTGGTCCTTTTGTTTTTTAGGAGGACCTCTGCAGAGAAACCGACTCACCGGTAAAAACCTACTTCCCTATAAACACTAAATAAACCAACTGCAATGATGGTGGAAAACTCCCACGGTCCCTAGCCAATTCACAAAGTCAACAAATACGGTGATCATTTTATTTAGAGCAGCGGAAAATTACATAATGTGTTTTTAAGTGGTTTTCTTTTGACTCTAGCATCCCACACTGCAACAAAGCTACTCAAATAATAAGTGTACTGAAATAAATTACCTTTAGAAGAAACCCAATGCTCCAAAAAATGTATTGCAGTTCAAGAAAATGAGAGATTCGTCAGGCTTTATTCCACAATATACAAGTAAGAGTACATGTAATGACTCTTTACAAATCTGCAGCTACATGTGTTGTGTAAGGCCTTCTCCAGCCTGTGTTTGAAGAACGGTAAGATAAAGACAGCCTTTAATTGGCTCTCCCTCTAAATGATGTCTTGCACTTGGAAGTGTTGACTGGGGAAACCTGTTTCTTTGGCAACTGAGCCTCTGTCCATTTACATCCTCTTCAACAGATCTTTTAATGGCAGAGAAGAGGGTTATAATGATTGAAAGGCTAGCAGAGACAGTTTAACATTTCCTGTTTCTCATTCTGTTATTCCCGGGTCAGGTGTTTTCAGCAGTTAACAGGGAATGCTGATGTAAGCTGTGTATTATGGTGTGGCTGCTTTTTCAACAGGATATCACATCCATCAGCATTTCAGCCGCTGTAATCATTTACCACACTGCGGATGAGCGATCCCTCGAAAGGGAAACTGAGGGGTTTATCTCATAAAAAGTGAGTCAGAAACAGAGCAAGGGTCTGTGTGAGTGAGCCTGACAACCTAACCAAGATAAATCTGTTTCATAAAGTCCATTTAGAGCTAATGTGATTCTGGTTTTCAAGCACTGATATTATCAAGAGAGTGAAACAAACATGGAAAAACAAAGCTGTGCCGCTCAAAGTCACTCAGAAGAACACACTAAATATAACCAAGAGCAAAATATAAGAGCAACAAACAAAACAATTGCCATATAAAAGCAAAACAAGAACAGTTTAAACATGTTAGCTCAGAGGAAGTGACTTTTCTTTGTATGTAAAATAATGTATAACTTAGGCGGTACCACTTTAAAATAAGACTACCCTTATAAAGGGTTTGCAAATAGTTTGTAATTCATGTATTAATTACGTTGTGAACACTTCATAAATCATAAATAAGCGTTTGTAAGACATGAGACAAACAGGGCAACTGTGACCTGTTGCTTGCCAAATAGTGAGCCCACATGTATCTGTACTGCTAAGCCTTATATTGCTATTTAGCTTAAGAGATGCCAAGAAACATCATAATGGATGTGGGGAAAATCAACTCAGTGAACAACAGATACCAAGGACGTGGCTGATGAAGAAGACGGAGTAAGCTAGGTAGCCAATATAATGCTTAGTCATGTTGCCAAATAGTGAGCCTGTGTTGATATAGGCGAACTGTGTTCAAACTGGTTAATAAATGGTTGTTGATGATTTATAAACTGTTTACAGCCCCTTTATGAATCCTTTATAAGGGGTAGTCTTATTGTAAAGTGGTACCCATTTATTTTATAGCACAATAATATGAAAAAAGGGATTTGTCAGAGACTACTTATTACAAACATCTTCTTTCATATTTTTTATATTTATATTTTGTATGTATGTTTATGTTGACAACAATGCACTGAAGTCATCGACTGAAACTATTCACCTGTGTTGGATTGGTTTGAAATCTGGTTCAGTCTGAGGAGAAGCTAAGTCTGAAAACTAGCCTGACCTGCTTAGATTATCAAACAGGTTTATCAAACTCAATTCCCTTTAAATAATCAACAATAAGTTAAGTAAGCCTGGTTTACTGGTACTTGCTTTGTGAATGCACCAAGGAAACACTGAATCCTCAGAGAATAACTGCAGATTAATGAATAGCTTGATACACCAAGGCAGTAATAGAACACCATTTACAGCTCTGATGGGAGGGGGAGAGGTCAGTGAAGCAAACAGGGGTCAAACTCTCCCGGATAAATCCCCTACTATACCAGACAGGTAATCATAACAACCATTGTTTTTAACCCGAGTGTTATTTGTCTCCAAACACACATCAAGACCTGAACCCATCTCTGAAACCCTGCAGGTTCAGCTGCCTCTGCGTCGCTGCAGGTAAACAACCACTTAAATCCCTATAAAAACCACATCCAATCAGGGATGAACACGTACACACACACCTGGGGTCTGAACACAAACACACACTCCTTACTATGTCAGATATTTCTCTCTTGGTGTGTTCACAGTCACACAGGGAGAATCTATTGTCTAACACTGTGTAATGAAGCACAATTACCAGTAACCACATGTTCACTTGATACCTGCTGCAGGAGAACTTCAGGACGTCTTATATAAAACAACTCGGTGGGTTTTCCACAAAAGGACAGTGGGTTTAAGGACATTTAAGATATATAGGAGATTTTTAGACCCTTTATAATAAACCAAAATAATCCCACTTGATGATTCTAAACTCACAAAACCAGTAACTAAATTTCAAGTGTTTCATGAGTAAATAATTGTGTCCAAGGCATAAGCAAGTGCTACTAGTTGAACATTACATTTGACCATTAATTGATTGTGTATGTGCTTACTATTTAGGGTCACTTCCCTTAAAACATCCATAAATAGAGTAAAATCTGCGTTTAGAAACACATATTGTTCAGTTTTGGCACACTGTCAGGGAAGAATTCAATTTATTTTGCTACATATTTATGATTTAGACTGTAGTTTGCAGCCGTTTTGAACTGGACTGCAATATAATGATAGTGTCTCTGATGTTTTACACACCAACATGGACCATACTATGGATATTGTTGATTTAAGTTGTACTGCTGCTGTTCTGGATTCACGGTGCTCCCAATCTGTGCTTAGTGCTCATATTAAAATAGAAGAGAGCTCAATGAACAATATCTACAAAAAAAATACATGAATAGTCGGATAAATCCAATATCCGTTACATTAGTAAACTACTACAAGTGAGAGCAGGATCTCGGCTAATACAGCAGACTCAAACTTCATCCAATGAGATTATTCCACCTAATCCCCACCCCTGGTTAAGAAATGTCTGGCTGCGAACATGGAAGCAAAACCACCTGCAACCCAGCCAAACAAAAAGGGACAGAATGACTGGTTCTTCAACACGACCGCAGCGCAGATATTCAAAGTGCACGCAAATGTGTGTCTGGTGAGCACGCTCTTTCTGCGACAGCTGGACGAGGAGCACAGTCACAGAGCCACACCTCAAACTCTGAAGAGGACAACGAGCAGACTTTGACCCGAGCACATAAAAACATCCCATGGTCCACGTAAAGACGGAAACACCGTGTCTTACTGACGCAGGTAACATAAAGACTGAGCTGAGTTTACACAACATATTCTCTGAAGGGCTTTGACTGTTAGAGTGTTTGCTGTTTCAATGATAAGATCTGATTTCATTCCTTTCCATCACTTCTACTTCCTAAATAAAGTGACTTGGTTTAACACGAGTGCTTATTAAAAGGCAACACAACGATTAATTGTAGTATTTCTGGAAATAAATGTGTCACTTATTACAGGCAATGAGCACGAGGAAGACAATGCTATTGCTTATTACATAATTCATTTCGGGCTCAGCTGAGCACTCTAGAGTAACCTCAGAGCCCTGAGAGACACTGGTTTAAAAAACACACACAGCTGTGGTTTCTAATGGCTCTGTGGGCGAGTATTAAAGTCCTCTTGTTTACTTTCAATATGAAGCAGCTCCTAAATGAGTTTTACTGATTCGTTTCTTTACAGCAGATATTTTAGGAGTTGAATTTCTGCATTTTTATTATTATCGATGCAACATCTGTCAATTCATTTCACTGAATTGACTACAGTTTAACCGACATGCCACTAAATGTATATTTTACACATGTATATTCAGCACTCAGCTAGGACCGTTACGTTAAATCTGAGAGAAAATGTTTTGATCGCCTTTATTTTTTAAGAACCTCCATTGTTGTGTATTAAGGTGCTTGCATAAACAGCAACTTCAGATTTCATTTAGCCCTAACCTCACACTGATAACATGTTAAATAATGTAAACCGTGTCTGATATCTTATTTAAAAGGACACGACAAATGACTTCAAAGTTTAAAACCATCCGTATACTATATCCTTTCTCTGGGATGTGTATTAAAAATAATATCTAAGCGTTTTCTGGATAAGGAAGTCTATGGTTCGTATTTAATCTGATTTTACTCACAGCTGCTTGTGATCATTTTAATATGCAAACATGTATCAATAGTACATTGAAATAAATATTCAGGTCCATTAAAGAGCTTAAGCAGATGGCATATTCAAAATAAGTGTGATCTCAGTGGGACGTTTTATTTTCCGCACATTCTGAGTGCAGACTGCATTTGACAGTTTTGTGATAAAAAACATGTTGAGCACCGAACCGTCCACTTGCCCTTCCCCCATAAAACTGACTTGAATGTGTCCACGGCATGGAGTATCATCATATCATAAAGCAAAGTAGATAAAGTAGCAAATCCTTTAATTGAAAACGCAGAAAAGTGAGATCCAATGTGTATCTTAATCCCTGAAATCTGATATAAATCAATAAGTCCTACAATTATTAGGTTCAGGTTTTGTTATAGAAAGGTGCTTTTTTTACTTTATGGTCATTTTGGAGGCTAGAATGAACAAAATGTCATTAGCTCCTCTTTATGGATTGAGAAAAAACTGTCTTTTTGGTATCGTCACACACCATTGGAACCAGGATCAAGCCTAACTTGCAGGTATCCATTGAATAGTATGAACGAATGAATGAATGAATGAACTTCATTGTCGATCAGACCATGCAATTAGTACAAGTAATTACACAGATGATTGAAATTGCGTTTCCCCATACTCCGAATGTGCAAGTAAAAGTTGACACACAACATATAACATAGTAGTACACACAGATATAGTAGATTGTAGTTTGTTTTATATACTATTATTCTGGGAGACAGAGGTCACCTGCAGTCAACATGGGCAGCAGGGCGAGGTTTGGGTGTGTTTATGGAGGGAGGAGGTCTGGCCAGAGTCCTCTGGGACGAGTTATCTGGTCAGATTTGAGGCGATGCCCACTGAGCAGGACGTGAGGGACTTCCTGTGGCAAAAACTGCGGAGTACAACAGCTCACACTCCATCCTTCTGCGTCTCTCTCTGAGCAACTATCTGTTCCACATTTCTGAACTGACCAGTCCGTGGCACACGCTTTCTACACCAACAATAAAGCTTTGTTGAAAACGTGGGTTGTTATTTTTCTCTTGCTACCTGCTTGGCAAGGTTCAAAGCATCATTTCAGAAAGAAACGTTCAGGTGGCAACGGCATTATGATTCTTTACTGTTCCCTGTTCTATAGATCTTCCCTCACTTTACAGAGGAGTCAAACGTCAAAACGGCTACGGTACAATGGATTGAATTGCTAAGATTGTACTGCCATAATCGATCCTGCTTATTGATACTATTTAACCTTGGTAGACATCCCGCTGCTCAGCTGGAAAGCAGTGTCAATCGTGCACACTGAGTAGAGAGAGTGTTAAAGGCATGGAATTCCAGGAATTTAAGCCTGTTTTACGTCAAAAGACATTTCAACGCATTAGTGGTGTTAGTACCACTAACCACCTTTACTTGTAATGACCCTTTTACAGATATTACAAGCAGAACATTGTGTATGTAAATGAAGCCCGCTTGGCCATGATTTTTGTTGCAAGTTGCCGTAAGCATAGACGCAGAGCTTGACATCATACGGCATGAATTCTTTGCCTGCATCAATAAAAATGAATAACCTCTGAGGCCTAATTTTTCACTGAAACTGACTATTTCAAACCGGTTTTTAAGTGGAACAGGTTCTCAATCCCTATCCCTATACAAAGTCGAAGTGCTAGAGCTGGCACACGATCAATGATTTGGTCAAAGACACTTCAGGAGGGCAGTGTTCAGAGACACAAAGGTGTTAATACCAGTATTTTTTAAACAAGCTGCTTAAGAATTGCTGAAATCCAAAATCCCATTAGCTCCTCTACTGTGCATGTTGTTAGAAAAAGAAAGCGCTCTGAGGCAGTTTCTCTATTAAACAAGTCGAGACAGAACAGTCCTGATGAGTGTTATTGATACACATGATAGAACATATACCCATAGAACATAGCTGAGTGATAACTGCAGTCTGAGCCCCTTAAGGACATTTCCTACTATCAGATAACCAGAAAGACTGTGGGACGTGTCAGGGAACCCTCCTCTTATCACAGGTGCATCTTTCCGTGGAGTCCTGTATTGTTCTCTTCTCTATGTACCATGCCACTGAGACAAATTCCTTTCCAACTATCGCACTTGTTGATTGAAGCGACTGTATCTCTCTTGGGGGAGGAAGTTCACATCTGCTGCTTTTACAGCAAAGCAGACTGATAACAGGCTGCCACGCCGGACTATCTAGTCATATTTCAGGCTGACAAAAGCCAAACATGCCACTCACACCTTCCTTTGAAAAGATGAGCTTAAGCAGTCTGGGCTGAGAGAAGGAAACAGCCTGCTTTAGTTTTCAGTATCTCCTCCTCATTGACAAGCTTTTTTTTTATACTGCTTGCCCTGCAGAAAACGATGATGCTGTATCTAAAAATAGAGGTAAGGTAAGGTCAGGTTTATAATGATGACAAGACAGATCTATCTTAATATTGTTAAGGGTGTGCACTGTGCAATGCTGGCAGGGCGTGCCTTCGCAAACACCATTTAGCTTTGACCCGTGAAAATGAAAGTGGACTTTTAATGGACGTGGCTAATTTCTAAGACATACGACTTATAAAAATGTATACCCGAACCTTTGCTGCTGGTATTCATCTTACAGTGGTGAGGAGTACTTCAGATTCTTTACTTAAGTAAATGTAGCAATAGCACAGGGTACAAATACACCGTTAGAAATGTACTGTAGGTATGCAAGTATTCACAGCAAAATCCACCTAAGGATCGAAAAGTATTTTGCCTGACAAATGGCTCCCGTCACTGATGCAGCACTGAGTAAGCAGCATTTCACTAATGTTTAGTTTAGGTGGAGTGAGGTTTACGCAGGTGTTTTCTCATTGTGGGGTCTCTAACACTAACAAGATACATCTGGGGGTTGTGATGAAAAGGGTAAGAAAGAAGAAGGAAAGTTGAACTACATAAAGTTGCATCATTTTGACTTCTTGAAACCTTAGTGTTATTTTATATAGTTGATCTTTTGATCTCTCTAGGTCACAAACAGTAGCCTTTAAGATTTAAGGGAATATATATTAAATATATGTAATAGAACTTCTAAAAACTCAGTCACCTGAAACAGACAAGGGGCCAGTAGAGGTTTGAGTTCACTATTAAACCACTATGGATTGCAATTTATTAAATGATCAATTATATCATCACCTTAATCTGAAAGGAAACATATTGCAATACTTATTAAACACATGGCTATGAAATGTAGTGAGAGTAACATTGCAGAGTTAATGTCTAGGAACCATTAATGGAGGAAGTTATTTTAGATACTATAAGTAAAAGCAAAACACTGTTAAATAACCCTGTTTGCAAAAGCATTTACCTGTATTGCAGGAATTGTGAGTTTGTTTTTCTCAGCTTAGTTTAGTTTTTTCATTGTATGTTACTTTATACTTCTACTCCATTACATTTGAGAGGGTAAGCATGTCCTTTTAACTCGCTGCAAGTAATAATAAAGTGATTTAAGATCATACATATTAATTCAGTGATGTTATATGTGGGCAATTACACATTAAAAGTAGCCTACATATTCCCGTTGAGAATAATTGAAATGAAGCACCTGAACGCATCACGAAATCACTCCCATGAGTCCTTCTTTAACACCAGGTGGGCTCCTCTTACCTCAGGTGGGCTGATGTTAAAGGCTTCTGCTATCTTCCCGTACAGCTCCTTGACGTTGGAGAAGCCCTCGATCCTGCCGGTGGGGCTGCCGTGCGCCAGCTGCGTGTGGAACACCAGTTTGGGCCTCAGGTTGGCCGGTGGAGGCGGTAGACCTGCTCCGTTCACCGAGGATTTATTAGCCAAGCTCCCAGCACCTGCGTGTCCGCCACCGACCTCCTCGTTTTCCACCAAATGCTCCTTCGTCGACTTGTTTTTCTTCCTCCATGGTCCCAACGGCATCTTTGTTGTTGTTTTCGTACGTTTTTCGACGTTGGAAGTTTTAAAAAAGTCCGTGTGTTATAACATTTAACCTGTTGAGTTCTCCAATGGTCGTGTTTACTTCCTTCTTTCCTCCGAGATTTCCAGTCTTCCTTCCTTCCACTTTTCCCTCTCCTCACCTGCCCCACACAGCTTAGCTTTTTTCTTCGACAGAGTCTCTCGTAAAACCAAAAAAAGGTGTTGTGAATATTCAACAGGTATGAAGGTGGTGAGTGTGGGATAAACTCTGACACAACCTGCTGGAGACTTCAGTCCGCGGCTAACAATAGCTGCTCTGTTTGCCTATCAGCGGGGCGCAGGCGCAGTGGGACCGACCCGGGATCAGCCCTGTGCACCTGTGCTCCATCACAGGAGGGAACAGCGAAAATAAGACAATTATTCAGGTATTTATTTAATAACATGCTGCTGGAGGTAAGTCTACGGTGGGGAAATGTTCCAGATATTTAAATGAAGTAAAAAATACCATAAGACGGTGTTATCCGACTGTTGCAGACTGTGCCCTTCACAGCTCTTCCTATTTTAATTCTGATAATCACATGTAAATGTACTTTTAAAAATATATATATTTGTAATTGTATGTTTTTTCATTATAGGTGTATCTTGTAGAATTTCAGCTATTTTTTTCTAGTTTTTCTTCAACATTTTTTAATTTTCTTTTATGAATTTTCCATTATTCACCAAAGCAGTTTCCTTGTAGGTGAAAACTAAAAATACCTTATTCAGATTTTTTTGTAAAGCATGCGTTTGAAATATAAAGGAATGTTAACGCAAAATGTCCTATTTCAGAATAACCCATATAAAATGGCTGGATTATAATTTGCAATTCATCAATGTGTACATCATTTTTGGTATTAAAAAATCAGTATCTGCAAAGTTACTGATGCTATCAAACTTAATGACAACTTTTATTTTTAGGTGCTTAATCGTGTACTTGAGAAATTAAATATATGGCTTTATTTGTATGTTAACAACGTAGTATTTCTACTTTTACTTAAGTCAAATATCTGAGGACTTCTTCCACCACTAACAAAAACTGGGTTATTGTCTTCATGTGTTTTCCCTTTAACAAACACTATCTCTTTCTATTTTTTATACGACAGTTTAAGTCTCACACATATAGCAGAAGCAGGTGTGTTTACCCTCCACCCTCCTTGAATAATAATGACTCATCATTTGCACAAATCTGTCTCACACATATTGATGTGTGACAAATCTGTTCTAGCAAAAAGAACAATTTGTACCCACAGGTCTTTATCTTTTGTCTACTTATAGAAAATCATCCAACATTTGTTTTATAAAGACAGAACGTTTAACTTTCTCTAGTACTGTACCTAAGCATAGTTGTATAAGTACTTTTTCTTTACTTAGTATTTCCCTTATGCTATATTATACTTCTACTCCACTACATTTCAAAAGGGAATTATTGTACTTTTAACTCATCTGCAGTTATCTGACAGCTTTAGTTACCTTTCATATTTCAGCATTCGTATGAATCCAAAAACATGATGTAAAATAGTACATGTTGTTATGTTTTTTTGTTGTATTATTTGCACTTCCACTAAAGCAAATGATCTGAATATTTCCACAGTGGGTAGAGAGATAAATGTATTCACTTTCTTAGTTTTCTTAGTTAGAAATGCGACAAAATAACCCAGAAAAGATGATACTTATTGAGCTTCAAGCTATGATTAGTATTATTAAACAAGGACCATGTATAGAAATAAATGAATCCCAAAAAAGAACAGTTGATTTATGCCAGATTTAGCTATAATGAGCACAAATGGCAGCACTTAAGTGGCCGTGTCTTTTAAACGGGGTCCCTCCTCTGTGGCCCCCTGAGCAATGGTGAGTGATGTGGCGTCCCCTGGTGGGAAAACATACAGTAGAGGCCTCTGTGTGTTGGCAGCTGATCTCCAGCAGCTGAGACAAGGCAGCTATATTTACACATTCATAGTTTTGCCATTTAGTATAAGCATTACATCCAGTCAACATAATTTAATTACACCATCAGAAGTGTTACTGTATATAAGTTTTACATCAACAAAATATTCACATTTGACGAGTAAAGATAAGTCAGAAGAGGACTATTTCTATCGGCTGATTGACTATAAATAGGCTTATTTCAGGGAAGAGGATTCATAACATACCTCCCTATAATTCAAAACAGCTGAACTTAATTTCATGTGGAAATATTTATTTTAAAATTCAAGTACAATTCGTTCACATGTAAGTCTAAAATGCACACAAGACAATCCATTTCATTCAACCATGTTTTCATTTGCGTAACCTGTACATAGATTTTAAGACAGCCTCCAAATTGAGGGTGTTATCTCTACATGATGCTGGGCTGCAAGTGACTAATACTTTAGTTTTTGATTAGAAACAATTACTTGTTAGGTCTGAAACATGTGCATCCAAGTTTCTCAAAGTCTAAAGTGCTGTCTATAAATATCTTGTTTCGTCAGTCCAAAACATAAATATATATGGTTTAGTAAAATATGAAACAGAGACAAGCAGAACATCTCCAGCACCATTTTTGCAAGACCATTTACGATTATCAAAAATAGTTCGGCTAGTATTATTTCTGTCGGTTAATAAATCATTGCAGCTCTACTACACGACAAAATAAAGTACAATTACAGTTAAAAATGTCAGTAATGAAGCCGGTCAGAAAAAAAAAGTTTGGCACTGCAGTCATTTTCATTCCTTTTTTTTGGCAACTGTAGACTCACTACAAAATATTTCCAACAAACAAAACGATAAAGGGATTGTTGCCACATACATAAAGTGTGTTTCTTTCAGACATCAACACTTCGAGCACTGATATCAACTCGGCAGCATGCATGGTATTCATACAAGCACCACATAGCTCAAAAATAGAAATTGCACATTCGTCGCAGGGGTCCATCTGTGAAATCTCAGTGTGTGTGTGTGTGTGTGTGGGGGGGGGGCTTGTTAACATGGGCGACAGCTTTTCTCCCCTCATTAAGTCTTTGTTCTTTGTCAAAGCAGGTAAATGTCGATTTAGGACATCTTTTACTGTAAACACATTAACACATTTCTGCCTATTAATCTCGTAAAGTGTGAATTTGAATCCTCACATCCTATTTAATTGTTCAAAATTTAGGCCAATATGATCATTTTAAATCACATATAATAAAAACGTGTTTATTTTCAGTTTTACGAAATGTTCCGAGCAGGACACTTTATTTATTTTTAAAAATACATGTGTTGGCCCTCAAAACACAAAATATTAATACATAAATTAAAAAATAGGAACAGAAAATAAATAATTATAATAGTAATTATTATTATTATCATTATGATTCTTATTATAATAATGATTTTGATTCCAATAGGGTCCTACTACCCGACATTGTCAGTACTTAGGAGGACAAACTTGATAGAGGTGAACATTTTCAAACTGCCTTAAAATAATCTTTGGACTTTTGTGTTTGTCAACACATTATATCTGCCAATATGCTAAAAATAGAGACATTTGTATAGAAATGGCACAATCATAGTGGGTCCATCTGTGAACCCTCAGTATGTGTGTGTGTTTGTGTGTGTGTGAAGGGGGCGTGTGCTGTCATGTGTTACTTCTCGTTTTGATTAGTCCTTGTTCTTCTTCCTAAGTAGGTAAATGTCGTTTCAGGACATCCTTGGCGTTTCCGGGCAGCGTGTCGGGGAAGTTAACGTCCAGCTCCACCACCAGGTCTCCTCTCTGCTCTGGGTTTTTGGGTAAGGGCAGGCCCTGCCCGGCGACAGTCTTTCTCATGCCGGGCTTGATGACGTCCGTGATCTTCATGTTGCACGTGTTCCCGTCTATCGTCGACACGGTAACAGAGCATCCGCACAATGACTGAAAAACACAGGAACATGGAAGTCAGTGTGAGGAACAAGAACCCAGACATGACGTAGGAAACAATATTACACATAACAGGAAATGTTCATGTCACTAAGATACAATTCAGCTAAAAGTTGATAAAGGATCATATTTATTTCTTCCTAATCCTAACTTTTTTTGTTGTTGCTGATTGTCATATTAACATTGACACAATCAGCTGATAAGCAAATATGTAGATTCTGTCAAATTGGACTTGGGTTTTGGATAAATGGTTTCCTCCACTATCACACTCAAACCCACAATCTGAATATCTTGTATTTTTCAGCTTTAAATACCCTTAAAAATGCTGCTACAAAGCACTCTTTTTATCTTGAAAGGTAATAATATGGTTGATATGATTTATTATAAGAGTTTACCACAATTCTTCCCAACGACTGTAAGATAACTGAACACCTAGACCTAAATAATTGAAAACCGAGCATATTATACATCTATTGTTTCAAAATAATCTTTATTTAAGGTCCATTTAAGATCCATAAACACATCAACAGTCTCCATTAGTGATGCAGTTTGCTCAGCTGTCGAGGAGATTGCTCAATTGTCCTCACTTGATAACAGGTGTCCGTAATCTCTCTGTTCAAAGATCGTATTTGGAGTTTGATGTTGTACTTTTGCTTGTATTTCTGAGGAACACTATGACATGCTCTGGAAAGTGTTCTTGGAGGTCAGATTAAAGTCATGTTGATATATTCTATTGGAGTATCGTTGCAAAATATGTTTTACCAGAAAAGAAATGAAGCTACTGTATGATTGGAAACCTTTAACGTGATTGCTAGAATAAGTGATGAGTCACTTCACATGGAGCTGATTGGCTGCTGTTCGCATGTATCGCTCACATATTCAGAGTTGAAGCAGTGAGATCTCAGAGTGTTGAGGAGAGTAGGAGGAACCATAAAAGTACATCTTGAAATGTCTGCATGTGGGCGGCCGCCGCCTCTCTGCCCTCCCTGTGATACAGCTCCTATTTCTCAATGTTAGACATTACATAAGCCAAAGTGTGTGTTTAGTACTATGCTCATTCAGGACACATGTACTTTCTAGGGAAAACCACTTTCAAGCGAGACTACATCTGTTTTTGAGAATCAGAGCATTAAAGCAGCACTCTAAAATAAATATGAGGTGGTTCTGAAACACCCCTGTGTGTGACTAATCTATCTATCAGACTCTAATAATAAAACTCAGTCATGAGTGGGAGCCAGAACAGAAAATAACTCACCTGTCTTAAGCTGACGCGCACAGGATATACAATATTTGAGCCCTCCCGCCTAAAATGAGGGTGTGGCTTGTCTTTGATGACGAAAACAATGTCCGCAGGAATGGTATTGGGCGACTCGTCCCCCTCCCGCGGGAACGTGATCTTGGTTCCCTCTTTCCAACCTCGCTTGATCTCGATAGTGAGAATCTTATCCTCGTTGCGCATGGTCCTGCCGTCTGGATTTATTCTCTTGCGAGAGATTTTCATCCTCTTGGTGCAGCCGTGGAAAACCTCCTCCAGGGTGACCCTCAGTTCGTGGATGATGGCGGGGTCCTGTTTCCTGCGTGGCCCTCCGGGTCCCACGTGAGGGTCCCTAGGGAAGCCATTCATGTTGAAGTTGCTGAAGGAACCAAAGGGGTCGTTTCCGTCCACCTCCATGTCGTCGTCGTCCCGACCATTTGCTTTACGCCCAAAGAACATATCGAAGGGGTTCGAGCCACCGAAGAAAGTGGCGAAGGTGGCGTGAGGGTCCCCGTGGAAGGTGTAAGTGAAGGTGTTGCCGGGTCCATCTGTGGGCCCGTTTCCTCCCTTGAGACCTGATGGGCGATACAAATGATCCATCAGTCATTCTGACATTGACACTCAACAGTGGGAGAGCTTTATTCCACAGGTGATGCAAACATTGACAATCCCCAAGACAGTAGAATAATCCTCTCCATTAAAAAATGGTTCATCAATAAGGTTAGTTTCATGAAAAAATGGCCCAAAATGCTTTTATCCAAAACAAGGTACAATAAGGGACAATAACTACAGTACAATTATTATTTTTGGGGGGTTTTAATTTCAATGTGCAGTCAAAAAATGTTGATTTAGTCAATTTTGACTATGTCATTAGAAAAAATCTGTTTTATGTCTTATTATCACTCATTTGCTTAAGCCAGTATGTAGTAATGTCATGTTCCCTTACATAAGAATAATCCTAATGAGTCTCCAACACTTATAAAAGTAGGTCAAAGGTTGTGCCTTTTAATGGACAGTCTATGCTGGACAACTGCTCAGGCTATCTTCCATTTTAGAGTACATCATCTACTTAATGTACTCCAAGGTGTTCACTCATGTTTACTCGTGGGTTATTCTGATAACAACTTCCATTTTATCCCCAATTTAGAAAAAGTATAGATGCTCTGTTTGTTTCATGGATTGAGTTAGCCTTTAAAGGAGACATAGTGTACACATTTCCTAAATTAAATAATAAAAATGATTTTAAAAAAAGCTCAAAACGCCTCATTTAGTTTTTTATAGAACTATAGCTTTATAGGAGACTATCGGTGACATGTTCCCCTTCCTCACACCATGCTTCCCACCCATAACCATCTGTTCAGATTCAAATACGACATGGCAGGTACGACATATCCTACTGTGCACACATGCTTTGTTATTATTAATTCAATTCAGATGTAAATTAATTTATAGCTATATGGTTGGAATACATGCACTGTCCCTGTCAAATAAAACAATGTATATTAAAACACCCACATTCGTAAGAAAGTCTGAGGTGGAAATTATGACAGGCTTTTCTTTCTCTCAAACCAGGGGCTTATTATAGCTGCAGATATGATGCAATTGATCATTCTTATAATAAATGCACAGATCGAGGCCCATAATGTGCTGAACAGCTGTTTTTAGCCCTGCTGGTTACAGAGTGATTTGAATTAAAGCCAGCTGTGCTTTACATCCAGTCAATCCGGCTTTGTAACGGGATTAAACCGGTATATTGAAGGTGTGACACCAAATATAATTCAATTCAAGTAATAAAAACACCTTACCTTCCTCTCCATACTGATCATAAACTTCTCTTTTCTTTGGATCACTGAGCACCTCATATGCTTCAGCGATTTCCTTAAATTTCTCCTCGGCTGCTGCAGACTTGTTTTTGTCCGGATGCCATTTCAACGCCTGTTTTCTGTAAGCCTTCTTTATATCCTCCTCTGTGGCTCCTTTGGAGATGCCCAGCGTTTTATAGTAATCTTTACCCATGTTCCCCCTCACGTATCCCCTTATAAAAACGCCTAAGAAAGACCCTTGCAGCGGATGTATGCAGTGATGCTCGTCGGATGGTTGTCACAAGCAATGGCTCAGTCTGGACACATGAAGCCGCAGACAGACACACAGAGCGGGATGAAACACATTTAGAGGCGGTTAGTCAGCGCAGAGGACCTTCTGCTATTTATCCGTGACTGGATGACCCTCTTTAAATAGCCTCGGCTCCCTCCTCCTACCCTGCATCCATCCACAGAGCCAATGTCAAGCTCAGTAACATGAAATAATTCTGCTTCCGGTGACAGTATGTGTGATATAATATTGGTGAAATTTAAAATGCAATGCGTATTCACACATAGTATCATAGACATGTTAACTATGCCTCATTTTGGATGAACTCAAAAGTGTTTTTTATTGTTTAATTTATTATATTAATGTATGTAGCATATTTGATATTATTAATATTATTTTTGGATTATTATTATTATTCATTTTCTATTAATTTTCATTTAATTGTTTTATTATTATATTTATTTTTCTCCATTATGTGTCCTTTTTTCATGTTAACTATGGTCATGTATGTTTGTTGTTTTTTTTTTAAATATTTGGACGTGTTATGTGTATGTTTTTTAAAGCACAACCATATCCTACCAAGGCTAGCTTATGAAGAATATTATCTATTTGTAGTATTTTGTTATTAACATAATAGGCGATTGTGCACAGCAAACCACTGGCAAACAAAGGCTGATGTACTTGTGTGCTTCACTGATCCCTACCTAAGCTTCCAGATCATTCCCATTGTATCCAATTGCCTCAACACATCCAACTCTAAAGATAACACGTTTTTCTATAATTGGTTGCAGTGGTTTGAGCCAAGATAAAGTTATTTCCTTTTTGTCACCACAAGCAAAATGAAGTACATGTCCATATATTTTATTTTATTGCTACTGAACACTCAGCAGGTTCAGGATGTAGAGGAGAGGGCACAGTGGCGATGGATGGTGATGTGGTGGGCTTCTTGCAGCTGCAGCGCCACCTGCTGCACCACAGAGGGAATTAGGTTTCCTCTTTGCGACGTAAGCATTCCTGCAGCACTGGCACTGAGCTCCGCTGCCAATGAGTCAGCGTCCGAGCAGAGCTGCAGGTCAATAATATCTGATGATTTATCAATGCATGCATTTCTCCCTTGATGAAGAAGAGTGCATATTTTTAAACATCTTTATTTTTAAGCTGGGTTGAGTTGTTTCTAAATGCACCATGGATCAGTTTCGTGGTTTATTCTCTAAACTGGATCAAAACGAGGATGGATTCGTTTCAGTGTCGGAGCTCCAGGACGAAATGAGGAGGCATGGGATCCTCTCAGCTGATGGAAAAGTCCAGGTACCGTTGCAAATATATACATACATGTTTTATTCTTAACAGCAATGCACAAGGCTGTTATGTCATTCATTCAGGCCTAATCACCACACACCTTCTCACTTTCTCCTAGAATATCATTGAATCTTATGACAAAAACAAAGATGGCCTGTTGGATTACAAAGAGTTCCTCAGCTACATGATGGACAGAGAAAGGAAGTGGAAAATCCACTTTCATGACCTTGACAAGAACAAATGTGGTGAGTGAGACCTTTTTCTAAAAATATTTTATTTATGAAGGAAACAAAAGAAAATGCAACAACGTCGCTTCATGTAGAAGATGAGTTGTCCAATTGTTTCTTATTCTTTATTAACAGCTATTATGTGAATTTCTATGACAATAAACTGTATTTTCAAGGTGAGAAAGGAAAGGTAGTCGTGCATATTCCTTGTTTATGGTACACAGCACGCAGACTGTAACCTTTGCACCCATACAGTTTACAGTATCACTTCCCAGAAATATGAAAACGCAAAGAGCCATATCTGTTTGTAATCATGTGCATTTCTTCTCTGATCAGGGGTGATTGACCAGGAGGACATCATATGTTTGTTTAAGGAGTTAGGAGTGGTCATATCAAAGCCGAATGCAAAAAAAATAATTCAAATGTAAGATTTTTTGTCAACTACATCATGGATTATATTTGTTGTTATTTAAAGGACTTTATCAGTTGTAGTACTTGGTTCAACTGAGATCACCAAACACACACAACTTTAAACAGGTGTTATCATATTGCACTTTTTTGATAAATGCCAGCAATTTATTGTTTTAGAGTTTAAAAAAAGTCTGTTTTTTTTAGCATGGTTCTTTCTCAATATCATACTGGTTTCTTTTGCAAATATATAAGCTAAAACTATAGAAAATGACACGTAAATAAAACAAATGTACAAAAAAACTGAGAAATTAATAAATAAATGAACATGCAATCACATGAAAGAGGAAAAGGAATCACATTTATTCCATTTAGATGAATATGTCGAAGAATTTACTATGTTTGCTATTTACACATTTTAAAAAATAGCTGGGTCAAATAAAAGAACGATATCCATTTAGCCCAATCTGAAGTTAAAAGAAAAGGTATATTTCTCCACGACACAAACATCTATCTAGCTATAAATCATAATATCGACCAACCTGGGGTTACGGGTTTCACCTGTAGTTACAAAGGAATACATCATTTTATTGTGGCCCTAAACGGTCCAATTAGGACTCACTGAACTGTAAGTATTATAATGGGTCATTAGTGCTCCACATTTGAGATTAATATTCCTGATCAATAGGGACATAACCAGCAACTTTTGAAACCTTTATCAATGTGCCTTTTTGTGAAATATTACTAGGTTGATGTTTGATGATAATAACACACAGCTGGTCATTACAGTATTTGATCAAAACAAACCAAGTGTTTATTATTCCTCCAGGATGGATAAGGACAGCTCCATGACTGTTGACTGGGCTGAGTTTCTGCACCACGTCATCCTCAACCCTGTGGACAACATCGGGGAGCTGGTGTCGTCATGGAAACACAGTTTGGTAAGATCTTTTTGGGCAGCTTCACGGTCAGTTATGTTACTTTTGATGATGATGTGCAGAAACTGTGACACATCCACTTCAGCGTGAGTAATTCCAGATAATAGAAGATGATGAAGGCTCATTCTGCAGGTTTTCGATGTGGGCGAGAGTCGTGCAATGCCCATAGAGTTCCCCGAGGAGGCGTCCGGTTTTGGTGCGTGGAGGACGTTTGTTCTGGCAGCAGGTCTGGCTGATGCCGTGTCCCGAACTGTGACGGCCCCCATTGACCGGCTGAAGACACAACTGCAGGTCAGATCCACGGTCAGGTGTTACTGAAAAGCATGTATGGACTTGAGACAAGACATACGTTAATAATCTCCAAGGGGAAATTGCAATTTTCACTCTGTTGTTATTTACATTGCATCACACACAAATGCCTGAAATACCCACAAACATATAAAGATGCGTGAGTGGAGATGTGTCAGAGCAAAGAGTCTGCCAATAATTCAGCACCATGGAGCACTTGACGGTTTAGGTCAAGGAAGCGAAATGACACTCCTCCAGCTACACTGTATTTTGTTTTGATCAGGACTTGAACCAGCAACCCTTCGGTTCCCAAGCTTGGTGTCTACAGACAGAGACACTGACAACCCCTTTCTTAATTTATCTTATATGATACTTTTATGAGTGTTTGATCCCAATAATCGTCTCGTTTGAAATCTAGGCTATATAATAAGGTCTGTTCTTGTTTCTCTTGGTAAAATAACCTTTTGAAAGATTTTGCAAACAGAATCCAAACCATGTGAGTTTAACCATGATACCATAGTGTTACACAGCATCATGTGTTTTCAACATACAAAACGTATTATAATGTGAGCTGTAGTTAAAAGCTTTGAGAGTTAACAGTTACAGAAGGGCAGTCGTTGGCAATGTAAAAGTATAAGGCTCTGTCTAACAATGCCAATATAATGTGTCTAAATGAAGAACAAAACAAAGCATATACTTACTTACATAAACAGGTCCTAAAGGTTGAATATGAACTTCCATACTTTGGTGTCTTTGGAGGAGTATTTAAATCTGATCTCATAATCTTTTGTGCAGTTTTGCAAGCCAAACATTCATATCTCAAAGAGTGAAGGACAAAAACCTAGATAAGAAGGGTATTGATCTTTGTTTTACATAGAGTGCTGTCCCGGTTTTATTTTACACTGTCTGGCCACTAGATTACTGTTACCAGCTAGCCTACCTTGTTTTACATATTTATGTTCCTGACACTGGAAGATCATTCAGGCTAAAACATTTACATGTACAAGAAAGATAATGTTTAGTGCTGTCATGTCATGCTGTCACTGTACATTCAGTACACGACTATCATGGTCAAAGGAATACATGTAACAATATCTCCCTGTCTATATAAGAGCTTTTAAAAAAAGGACATCAGGAAAATGTGTATTTAGCTTAGTTTATTGTCTCTTCTTTGGCAAATAAATTGCATTCATTTGTGTGTGGGATGTTGGAGTTGGGCAAAAAATGTAACACAGTATAACTATTTCCTTGATTACTTACAGAGTAGTATCATATTTGCATTATTAACAATACAAAACCTTTTTATGTTTTTGCTGCAACTCTAGGAACATCTGAACCTTAATGTATCATCAACAGGTGTCATGAGTCATCCATTTGATGCACATTTATGGTCAATCCTTATGAAGTTGATATCTATTTTTAAAAGGTTCCTGTGTGCTCTGCAGGTTCATGGATCCAAAGCCTTCTCTCAGGGGTTTTCAGAGATGAGAACCGGTGGTCTGCGGTCGATGTGGCAAGGCAACGCCGTCAACATGCTGAAAGGAACACCACAGTCAACGCTCCAGTGTCTTATCTACGCCCAGGTGAGGCAGTCACAGGAAAACTCTCTACAGTGAATTATTCATCCAGAAGTTTCCATTTATAATTCAGCGGCTCACTCAGAGTTACTCAACTTTGTGCAGATGAAGGCGTACACCCAGAGCAGCACGCAGCAGACTCTGACAGTGCAGCAGCGCTTCGGGTTGGGCTGTGTGTCCGGGACCGTCGCTCACGCTGCCTTCTACCCTTTAGAGGTATTACAGATCAGAGGCAGGTCTGAGGGCTTTAACTTCTCTGTCCTGTCCTCAACCGTTAATAGCAGTTGCCCATTACAGGCTACCACAAATGTCAATGTGAGAATGTCCTAGTAAGATAAATCATGATGCTTTGGTTTAGTTGGTGCAATCTAGGTGTACAAATATACTACTTTTAACTTCTCTATAATTCATTGACACATGTACTTTATGTGCAGATTTAGATTATGAATTTGAAATATAAATCAACTAAGAGTTTTTAATGGGGGTCATATATTAAGATCAGCCTAATACCATGTCATAAAAATGCACAACAGTATATTAAACTAAGCCCCACCCTTACCAACTACAACAGCAAAGCTATAAACACATTAATGCATCAATTATTTCAGAACAAAACATAATGTACATTCTCCTCAAATGATTTATTCTGCATAATGTTACTTTGACTTTTTCTACCTTATAGATATTTATTTTATATACTAAACTAAATCTACATCTACCAAAAGAATATTTTGAATGCAGACCTTTTATTTGAGTATTTCTGCACTGTGGTATAACTGTTAAATAAAGTAAATAGATTATAATTACTTTATTGATCCCAATTTTTCGTTGCAGCAGAACAATAAAAAATAAATAAAAACAAGACAATGTAATTACAATAAATAAAATCAAATAGCATTTGTAAAAATATGCTATTTGGACAAAAAATATACAGAAAATACAAAGCAGAATATAATATAATATGTACAATAAATAAAAAAGATATGAGTATTTGTTCCACCACTAACAATAAAAAAAATCACCACTTTATTTATTTAATTTGATAAATTTAACCTCATGGCTCTTATAAAATGCAATACTCAGGCCGGAAGATTCCTCTCTTAAACCCTGACCCATCTGCTGTTGAGGCAGTATCAATAGCTCTGGTACTTGAAAGCATAATGGGCCATCATGCTTGCTCATACCCCTCCTTGTGACTTATAATGGTAATACAATTATCGTTAGCATCAAAGTTTGGGTGTGTGTCATTCTCCTTAGAGAGACTATACACTGTGAAGAGGTCACTTTACAGATGTCTGTGTTATTCATTGGCTGTGATGCTTTAGGAGCTTTTCCCACACTAGGTGTTCACCTCTGATGAAGATTAGGTTTAATTTAAGTAAAACACAAGTAAATCTTACTGTTTGCTCTACTTCTAAAATAACCCAATTTTATTTATTTATTTTTCTAGGCAAACCAAAAGTGTTCACGTAGGCCTATACTGTATATATATGATCCATTGTAGATCTTAAAATCAACTTCAGACATTTTCAGTTTTAAATAGTCCTGGTTATTCTCAAAACGGAAATTTATAATTAATCAATTAATTAAAAGAAATTTAAAGGCTGATAAATGGAAGCTGTTTTTGACCTGAGACTGCTCGCCTTTGTTTGCATTAATTCTACCAATGTCTCAAATCGTTGTGATAATATAAAGAATAATAAGAGGCTTTGATACTAATATCTGTATAATCTAAATGAGAGACTCACAGTTTTGCTATCTTAAAAGGTTAGAAAGGAAACTTATCATTTGTAATTACGTGAAAGAGTGTCTCATTTTAGTAATCTCCCTCCTCTACAGGTCCTGAAGGTGAGGTTGAATCTCCAGCAGGCCGGCACCTACCACGGCGTAGTGGCATGCGCTCGATCTATTTACAGACACGAGTCGCTTACCTCCTTCTACAGAGGATTCAAGCCCAGCATCCTCTGCATGATCCCCTATGCAGGCGTGGAGTGTGCAGTTCATCAGGTGAGATGAATCAGCAGTCAACAGTAGAGTATACTATATGTCCTCTGAAATTCAAAATATATATATTTAGCCGTTTGCTTCTTGTTGCAGTCGATCATGAACTGGGCAAGGAATCATCCCACCTACAACAGCGACTCCAAACTGTTTTTCTTCAGTTTTGTGGCCTTTGCTTCTGGACAAATGACCAGTTACCCGCTGGCTGTGATCCGAACTCAACAGCAAGCACAAGGCAAACCAATTTCTGCACACATTTTAAGATTATTTGGAACCATTTCAGATGTTGTGCTCATGCCCATTTGTCTTGTTTTGCAGCTTTCAGCCCAGATTCTCGTCAAGCTTCAGGTGTACTACAAGGACTTATAGGGATATATGAAAGAGGAGGAATTAGAGGATATTATAACGGAATGGGAGCCAGCTTCGTCAGAGCTATTCCATGTGCTTTGATAAACTACACTTTAACTAGAACATTTGAAGATCTGGTTTCCTAAACAGGGTCTTGAACTTACGAAAAAGATGGTGCTCACTCCAGAAAACAAAGGCACTGTGAAACCTCTATAATGTTGACTGAATGTAGATAAACTACTTGAATCATGTTGTGTTTATGTATGCACCAACATACACCAAAGCAAATTCCTTGTATGTGTAAACGTACCTGGCAATAAAGTTAATTCTGATTCTGAATACTGGAGTAACTAAGAATACATAAATCCTCATTTGATTCAATTTTCTAAAAGCCTACTCTTTATCTTTTTTTAAATGAAAGGTTGAGTTAAGTGAATGGTTTATCACTGACAGAGCTTATCACATGAATGTTTTTTAAATGCATGGTTGACTTGAAATAAAAAAATGTTTAAAAGTGTATTAACTTCCAGTTTTAGTCTGGGCTACATCAATGTGCTGAAGGGTGGTCTGTAAACAAAATGTTATTACATAAATGTGGTCGGATATCTTCTTTTCAACTATAATTAAACAGTGTATGTGTTTTGTTTTGCAATGAGCAAAACATCACAAACAATTCCTGGTTTTTGCACTTATTGTAAGTTGCTTTGGATAAAAGCCAAAAGTAGGGCATAATTGAGCAGTAGCTGCCATATTGTGTATTTTTATTTTCTGCTACTTTAGTCCTATATTACTCCAGTACATTTATTTGTATTCAGATCCTTTTCTAAAGTAAATGAAGGTCCTCAAAAATCACGTTGAAATATTGCGCTTCAAGTCATCATCATATGCTCATACATTATAAAATAAAACTAAGAGTGTTAAGAGTACTACTACCCCCTAATACAAGGTTCAAACGGTTCAAAGGTTTTATTTGTCATATGCACAGACAGCGTATAGGTCGGCAATGAAAATCTTTTATCGCAGGCTCCTCCAACAACTCAACATACACAGTGCAAATAAGATAAATAAAATAATGCAAAAAATTAGACAAGAATAAACTAGTGCAATAAGCTAGTGAAAGTGCATTCTTTTGTAAAATGTCTCAATGTAAATAATAGGATGGCATATTGCATGTATGTATGTAGTATTATGTTTCTCTATCAATATGTTTAGAGCTTGATTCTTTGTGTTTTATGTTTATATTTGTCTGTTTTCGACTTTTTTTCCTTTTCAAATTATATGCAATATCTTGTTTATAAGCTGCTGTGACAAAACACAGAAAGAGAACACAGAACAAGTGGTCACTTGTCATTGTTACATACAGGCAAAGATTTAGAGAAACTATTCTTGACAAACATTTGTTGTCCCCGCCTTAAACACTTCTCGCGATACGTCATTTCCCCGCGAGTTTCCCGTCCAGATCTCGTGAATGTAACCGTCCATCTTGAGGCGCTGTGCAGCAGATCATCAGATATGGCTGACTACAGCAGCGTGGCTCCTCCGTCCTCTAACTCCGGTGCTGGCATGAACGACGCTTTTAAAGATGCTCTACAGAGAGCACGGCAGGTAAGAACATCATTTGATCAAGTAAGTAAACAAATGATATCGAAAGCGGGCGCGAAAAAGCACGTTTTTTGATGCTTTTTCTCCCCGCCGTAACATACGACAGCACGCGAAGCTAAGCTATGCAATGCTAACCATGACGATGAAAAGCGAAAACAGATGTGGGAACAAAAACAATTTCAAGTGAATGCAGTAAATTGAACACGTATTACTTATAATTATTGGCTAAAAACTAAACCTATACGAGTAAAACCGTAATGCATTTTTAAATGGAAGTTTTAGCTTCCTTTGTTGGCTCGCACTTCCGGACCGGACGGTTTTTTGCACTAGGCCGCAGACAGAGACGCGTCAACCACAAGAGAATAAATCATCTTTAATTTTAATTTTTTGTCTTTTCTGTTTTCAGATCGCAGCGAAGATCGGCGGTGATGTTGTTTCAGCTCCCCAGACGAACGACTTTGGCTACGGAGGCCAGAAAAGGCCCCTGGAGGACGCTGGTGGGTATTTTCCCATGCCTAACCTAAATATCGGTCAGTGGTTCAAATCGATTCAATGCAAGTCTTCATAGCTAATGCTTGCATGTTTGTTTTTAGCCACTACTAAACTGTATTTGACTAGACTTTTTACATTAACTAATACGCTTAACATTAAGTGTTGTATCCCAAACCATATTATTTCCTCTTAATGTTAACCAATCCAACATGTTGGTTAGTGCATGGTTTGAGAGAAATTTTCACTGTATCAAATCAGGGATGATGAACATGTATGTATTGGGGAACTTATGTGTTGACATGAACTCTTATTCAATCAAAATGTGCTGCAACTAGTAAATATTAGCAAAGCGCTCAAACCTTGACCCATAAGGATTCTTTGCAATTGAATCCATACAGTAATTATGACAACATTTAACTACTGTAGTAGATTAACTAAAGTCAAACTACACAACAGCTGTGCTCCACTGTGGAACATGAGTAAATTGGCTTGACTATATCCCAGCACTGAGGGTCTAATGTCTATCTAAATTCAAGGTTAATGGGCATTTTCACAGTGATTATACATGTCTATACTTTCTGTGGAGGGTGAGCCATTGTTGGTTTCAGTTTTGTTTTCCTAAAAGTATAAAGTAGTGTCAACAATCCTTTTCAGAGAGTTCCTGACTTTATGTACAACATTGCAGTAATATGTCTTATACGTATATCCTGCAAGAAATCTGACAAAATATATTCAGGGTGGAGGGACTGTTGAATTGACAGGGATTTTCTGGGTGTGTTAATAAGGAAATGAAGAGTACATTGCAGCTCTTGTGTGGTGGCTATGCAGGCTTTTGCTGTTTGCCTAACCATTTCAATTTCAGGTAATGTTGATTAGCCATTTTTAGATACTGTAATGTGATAGTGGGTGTAATGATAGATACTTATACTGGTTATTATGTCATGTTGTCACAGACCAACCAGAGACGAAGAAAGTGGCTACAAACGACGGTGAGTGACCTGGTGACGTAGCTGTAGTTGCAGTTGAATATGTGGCTGTAATTTGTTATGATTCCCTTCCTTTGAGTAATTGCCCCCAACATTGGCATGAATTTGTTGCATGTGTTAGATGTCTGTGTTGTATATTATTCCCACCTAATGTATTGTAATGTCTTTCTGCAGCCTTTTCAGGAATGGGAGGAATGGGTGGTCCCCCAAGGTAGTTACTCGAGCTAAATTAGAAATATTTTTGTCTCTTACATTTGATTATGTATTTCAAAGATCACAGTGATTGATCTGTTCTGTTATTCTCAGGTCATTATCAGAGGAATTCAAGGTCCCAGATGGCATGGTTGGATTCAGTAAGTTTAGGCCCTAAAAACACAGCATTTAAGTGTCTTTTGATAAAGAATGCTTTAGGGTAACACATTTTGTCCTTATAGTTATTGGAAGAGGAGGCGAACAAATCTCTCGCCTGCAGCAAGAGTCTGGATGTAAGATACAGATTGCATCGGGTATGTTTAGATCTGCTGCTGATATTTTGGCTCCAGTTATTCTCATAATTATTAGATCTGATAATGGCTGTGATGTTAGAATTGACTACATGTCTTTTGTGATATAGACAGTGGAGGTATGCCTGATAGGTCGGTGACACTGACCGGAGGACCAGAATCCATCCAGTAAGTCAACACTATTATACAACACCTTGGATTCATGTTATGGGTTTCAGACGGTGTTTAATGTTAATGTTTCTCCCATTAGGGCTGCCAAGAGGCTACTCACAGAGATCGTTGAAAAGGGCCGTCCAGCTCCTGCATTCAACCACAACGACGGCCCCGGAACAACAGTCCAGGAGATCATGATCCCTGCCACTAAAGCTGGACTCGTGATTGGGAAGGGAGGAGAAACCATCAAAGGACTTCAGGTGAGCGTCCGGCCATAGTTCAAGAAGCAGAGCGATCCTGAAAATAGGAACAGTCATTTATTTGATACAGATTTTTGGCAAAGGCACATTCTCACTCCTCTCTTAACCTGCAGGAAAGAGCTGGCGTGAAGATGGTCATGATCCAAGATGGACCCCAAAACACAGGTGCTGACAAGCCACTCCGTATTTCAGGAGAACCCTTTAAAGTTCAGGTGAGTCATTGTCCCCGCTAAATATTAGTACATTAAAAGACAGTCATTATAGCCTTACTGTCTTAAAGCTAAGCATATTTTACTATTATTGGTCTCCATTTGGGACCAGTGGAGTAGTGCCGTAATAAGATGTCATTTCTTGTCTCGACAGCAAGCCAAAGAGATGGTGATGGAGCTGATCAGGGATCAAGGCTTCAGGGAGCAGAGGGGAGAGTACGGTTCACGAGTCGGAGGCGGCAGTAATAATGGAGACAGCTTAGATGTGAGTATTTGTCTCAATTGTCTTGTTTTGGAGACAGGATGTTGAGTCTGTTTCTGAACTGGTTTTATTCTGTCCTCATTTAGGTTCCCGTCCCCCGGTTTGCAGTGGGGATTGTTATTGGCAGAAATGGAGAGATGATCAAGAAAATACAGAACGACACAGGCGTCAGAATTCAGTTCAAACCAGGTAAATGTTTAGGAGTCTTTTGGACGCTGTTAAAATGTGTTTGGTCCGTGATGAAAAATCATGCACCACGCTGAGAACTGATGGATAACCCCAACCCTTTAATCTGAGACCTGAACACAAGACTTTAAAACGTCAAAACCACTTTATCCCAACACCCTATATTCTCGCCTGACGGACTCTAATCCTCATATTTTCTTTCTCCAGATGACGGTACCCCCCCTGAGAGGATAGCACAGATCATGGGCCCCCCGGACCAGGCACAGCACGCAGCAGAAATCATTTCCGACCTGCTCAGGAGTGTTCAGGCTGGTGGGCCCCCAGGACACGGCGGGGGTAGAGGGCGTGGTCGCGGGCAGGGGAACTGGAACATGGGCCCCCCTGGTGGCCTGCAGGAATTTACCTTCACTGTTCCAACCATGAAGACCGGCCTCATCATTGGAAAAGGTAAGGGACCCCTACCGTGTGAAGTTCAGTCGTGTCTGGTTGCATAAGACAGACTCCATGACAGCAGATTATGAACTAATGATGGTTTCTGAACTCTCCAGGCGGCGAGACGATAAAGGGCATCAGCCAGCAGTCTGGAGCCAGGATCGAGCTGCAGAGGAACCCTCCCCCCAACGCCGACCCCAACATCAAAATGTTCACAGTGCGGGGCTCCCCTCAACAGATCGACTACGCCAGGCAGCTAGTTGAGGAGAAAATTGGGGTGAGACAAGTTTATGTTTAAGCCCCGTTGGATAGATTGCCTTTTTTTAAAGCTGTTTACTGACCAGGATGTGATTTTCAGGGTCCCGTCACTCCAATGGGTGGCCCACATGGCCCCCCCGGTCCCCATGGAGGTCCAGGCCCACACGGTCCTCCTGGACCACCTGGACCCCCCGGGGCTCCCATGGGTCCATACAACGCTGGGCCATACAACCAGGGCCCCCCAGGACCACAGTAAGTACAGGGGCCACCTGGTTCTCATGATGACGCTGATGTAAGATATTGAGGGTGCAGGACATTGATGCTTTTTCTTTCCTCAGTGGCCCGCCAGCGCCTTACCAGCCTCAGGGGTGGGGCAACGGATACCCTCACTGGCAACAAGGACAGCCGGATCCAAGTGAGTGTCTACAGGGTTCGTTAAAAAAATACTTACTACAAAAATTTGGCACATTCTCAATTGATCTGTTTTCAAGGTTAGTTTTCTAAGTGGAAAAATACTCCTTGATTGACGATGGCATTGTTCATATGCTAAACACAAACAGCCATGTCTGTTTCTATCTTTTGTCCTGGACTTTGTTTTGTAACAAAATGCTTTTATATGTCCAGATAAAGCAGCAGCCGACGCCAACGCAGCAGCGTGGGCAGCTTACTACGCTCAGTACAGCCAGCAGCCGCAGGCCCCCATGACCCCAACGAGTGGAGCTCCTGGGACATCTCAATCTAACGGCCAAGGTGACTGAAGTCTCGATTAGTTGGTCTGTTCCCCTATGAGATGCAGAAAATGAGGGCAGGAGTAGAGCAGGGTAGCATACTTTAGTTGTAGGCTAGTAGTGTTCTATGCTCACTTCTTCTGACAGGAAACGCGTTGGTTTGGTTCCACCTTTAATGGGTTTTGCAGAACATCCTTTGTTTACTTTACCTCAGGGACAGGATAGTTTCCTTTCAGCCCACAAAAGCTGACAGACCTGAACCCAGGCAGCAGCAGACTCTCTGAGAATGCTTCACTAATTACACAGTGCCGTGTTTCTTTAACAGGTGACCCACCGCCTGCAGGGCAGAGTGGACAGGCAGATTACTCCAAGGCCTGGGAGGAATATTACAAGAAAATGGGTATACGAACAGAGTTCCAGTGTACTACTATTAACACGAGTCTAAACAGCCACAGGGCAGCCAATCAGCCTCTTCTTTTAGGGTATTTGTCAATACGCTGGCATGCAGCTTAGGGTTTGTCAGTGGGCATCCAGATGGTCTGACATTTGATGCCTGTGCTGTTTGGACTGCAACACTTCTCACTATCAACAGGAGCTGAGGGCACAGAGCCTTAGTCATGAGCTTAGAGTAGCTTATTTTCAACACTATAATTGGGCTTTATGGACACTGTTTTGGGTCATGAATGTGTTACTGAATGCATGTAAAGTTAAATGATGTGTGTCATGGATGTAAGCCATGTAGAAGGATTTCATTTTAATATTCATATTTTAGTTCAACACTAATACTTGACACATTTTTCCTTCTGTTTACAGGTCAACAGAGTCAACAACCTCAGGACTACACGAAAGCCTGGGAGGAATATTACAAAAAACAAGGCATGTACTCTTTTTAGTTGCTTTAACATCAGATATGCTTTCGGATTCATCAAGGTATAATAATGGCGGCATACTCGGCTCAGTTCTGTTTGTGCATTTATAAGTAAAAGTAAATTGCTGTCAGTGCCTTTTCTATGTCTTTTGTAATGAAACAAATCAGGAAGCGTTTGCAAATGATGACCCTGGTTGTAAGAGTAGTATCCCCTCTTAGAAACTGAGTGAATTATATTTTGATATCTGAAAAAAGAGTCAGTCAGATGTTTCGTTGTACCTCTGATTCAGAAGTCTTTAATGTTGAAGGGTGGCTGGGTTCATTCAGCAGCCCTCTCTAGTAGAGTGTCTGCTCTCCCAGCCGCCCAACAGAAAGGCAGAAGGATTCTGTCCCACCACCTCTAGGAAGTGGTGGTGGGTTCGTTCACCTTCTTATAAAACGATATCTGCAGCCCTGTTTAGGGGGCCCTCTTATGCTTATTGGGGTTTTCCCTTTCCTGTTGTTTTATATGCATGTAAATGGTCTGCTAAAGTCCCCTCCCCCTGCCTTAAATGCCTCCATTGGACTCCTTTGTTCACTCCCTGAACATAATGACATCACATGTAACACTTGCACGTCTATTGGCTAATGTTCCAACACGTGATAGGCTACATCTTTATGGCATTGACCAATCACAGCTCAACCTGAAGTTAAGCTAAATGGGGCGCTGTTAAGCATTAAGTTGATCTAATAACCTAAAGCGACTGTGCTTCGCCCGTGTTCCTGAATCAGATCTTCATTCCAACGTTTGTTCTCGTTCCCCTCCAGGTCAAGCAGCCCCTCAGGCCACCGCTGCCGCAGCAGCTGCCTCTCAGCCTGGCGGTCAGCCCGACTACAGCGCCGCCTGGGCGGAGTACTACCGGCAGCAGGCCGCGTACTACGGCACAGCTAACCCTCAGTCGATGGGAGCAGCACCACAAGCCCCTCAGGTACACCCCCGATAAGAATCTGCCCTCCACATCACTGAATATTCAATTTAGTGCTGTAACTGCCTTCCCCCCCTCAGGGTTCACAGGGCTCCGGTGACTCCCGCACCCTCACACACTTAACCAAAACGCCTTCCTCCCTAAACAGGTTTTAGAAGCTGACTCGCTAATTCCGCTGTTAACATGCAACGTATCTTCTATGTATTTCTTCTGCACAGGGCCAGTAATGTGAAGTGGACATAAAGTAAATGCTACATTGTCGAAACAAAATCCTTTGTTAAATGTTTGGATGCAGACGCCTTGATGAAGATCTTAAATTTCCTTGGTTTGAAAGTGTTTCACATAGATGGCAGATTTCCCGGCGAACACGTCCTTCTCCTTTTTTTTTTTTTTCCTTTTTTCTTGTAAATGCTTTGTTTTTAGTGAGGTTATTATACATATGGTCATTCCAGCCCTGTATCTACATTAAATGTGGTTAGAACTCATGTTTATTAAGCTGTAGACATTACCATGTAAATCATCTCAGTTTTAAAATGCTATTTCCTGTTGTGTTTTTGCAATAAAACAAACTGAAACCTCCTGTGTTGGTAAGTTGGGGTGGTTTTAAAGTATAGGTGTTAAAGAGGAATTTCTGTATGTTGTTTTTACCGAGGGGGAGGGAGGTTTGAAACGCTAGCCATGTGTGGGTTTTATTGACTCAAAGTTGTGCTGTCCTGTCTCTCTCCAACTGTCTATAAGGCTCTTAGATACATTATGTGCGTGCAATGATCCCGAGTGGTTCTGACCAACAAACGTCCTCGTTGATAGACATTTATTTTTTACACTTGTTTCTGATTTTGCTCTGCAGTACAGAGATGTTTTGTCATGAGTCGTCAGGTATCCATGTATCTTATCTCATGCATTAACTGCGTTGCTATGGCACTCCCTTTTTTTTAATAAATTCTGTCTGGTTTGCTGACATTGTTGAGGTAGTATGCACTGTTTTGATATAGACACTTCCTCCTCCACAGGCAAATTTAGAAAATCGGTAAGCAAGTATTCTTCCTTAACATGTTCCTCAGAAAACGTGGTTGCAAGAAATGTTGCATATTTTTAGTGTTATATATATCTCTATTTTTTTGTGCTGTTCTTCTTCCAGGACAGTCAGGTAAATTGCCACTGTATCAAAAATGCATTGAAACGTGTGTCTTGACCTTTTCAAAATGCGAACTAACTCACATGTATGAATTTGTTTTTTTTAAACAAATGTTTTTTTAATATAAAAACATTGCAAAAAAGTCGTTTTTGCTGTCCCCATTCTGTTAGTGTTTATCCAATATAAGAACATAGATGTTGTAGGGTCGGGGTGGCTAAGCAGTCTTCATCCATCAGTTGAGCCCTCCTATACTGTAAGTACAAAACTGTGACTGACTTTTGAGAAGTAAACGCCTTTTTTGATGCTTTCTGAACTGCAAAAAGATGTAGTATTTTTGTCCAAATATTGCCATTTCCCCCCCCCCCCCCCCCATGTCTCTGGGTAAGTATGAAATGTTCTGAGGAGAGGAATAGAGCTTTAGTTTACCTCATCTTTCTGAGACTCATCTCCCCTTGTGACTCACATTCAGACTTTGAATCATTCACAGTATGTTGATACTTGTAGATTGCTGACTGTTTGTGTAGGTAGCATTTTGTTGGATTTCTGAACTGAGGGTTTGAATGTCAGATCTGTTACACTGATGGTAGGAACTGTTTTTAAGGATGTGGATTTTTTTGCGTTTTGATTACCTGACCTGCTAAGTGCCATTTTCTAGTCGTCATGTTTTCTTTAAAATGCCATTTATTGCAAAAATATTTCAAAGAAAAGTCCCACTGCATAACTCCAGTGTAGCATGCTTAGGTTTTTATTCCTGTTATCTCCTATATCAGCATGTGGAATGCTAGTAGTGGAAGTGCTTCTGACTAGCCCAGTATTGATCTGACATGCTCTGAATAAGCACTGTTGTGAAAGGCTGTTTAAGCATTGTTCACTGATGGCAAACAGTGCATTATATCTGATCTTTGCAGTGTCGTCCCAGACCTTGCACCTTAGGTTCTGCTGCAATAACACAGGTAAGCGAAACCTAAGGAAACCAGTGTTTTTGTCCAGTGACATGACCAATTTACATGCAAAGAAATGCTTACCTGTGAATTTAACATGCATTTTATGCCTAGTCGTAAACGAAATGTCCTCTGAAGTATGAACAGCCCTTTTTTTCTAAAAAGATGATCTGCTTTCATGAATGAACTGCATGATATGAGCTGTATGATTTGTTGACTTTTGAAAAAGTGACTTTATCCAGAAAAAGTTGTTGCCTAGGCTCACTGAGGAAATGTTGTCTTTTTCGTATGTGCTTAATATCTATGATAGCCTTGTCTTTGCATCCCGGTAAGTCTTACAGCGACTGTTTCGATGCTTCTAGACATTGGTTTATCAACACTGCATGCCATGTTGTCAGACGTTAGTTAGCAATGTGCTCAACCTGTAGTTTAAAAGGAAAACGGTGAAATACATGCTTTTGATTTTCTCTGTCGTGGTGTGAATCTGCCCTCAAGTGCAGTGCAAATCTCCTATTGAAACGCTGCTGCCTTCACTTCTCGCTCACAGTGTTGGTCATAGATCAGGCCCTGTCGTAGTTTGTCCCCAAAAGGAGGGATCCTTTTGAGTCAATCCCCACTGCTGAACGTAGACCGTTCAAGAGCTCCAGTGATAAGGTAAAACAGCAACGCAATGAAATTTAAATTCTGTGATTGCAAAGTGTTGGTCAGATACATGTCTTTCAGCTCGGATAATGTCTATCTAATAACCATGATTGCCATAGTGTATTTAGAGTTGTCTGATGGTTTCTTAGCTTGAATGCCTTCTTTAATAACCTTTCATATATAGGAATGTGCTTTAGAAAGTTGGATGAGGACAGGAAGTGATGTACTTTAAATCACATGTTTTATTGGCAGTAACATTTGGGGGTCATCTGTTTTGTTAAGAACCTACTCCTTAGTTTAAAGGGTCACTTACTGTCTGTCTACATGTGAAATGCTCAAGGGTTTCAACACAGTTCGGGGGGTTTAGAAGAAGCAAGAAGCATGCCTTAGAGGTAAAACAAAGATTTCATGTGTTGTGTATATTATCAAAATATATTTGTTTGTTTTTTGAATCGACTGTTCTGACTTTGAAATATTGCCATGTTCATTAATAAAGTTGTAAGAAATAATCTGGATGTATCCGCCTGAGTTTGATTTCACATTGGGACAAGAACTAGAACTTAAGTGGGCCCTATTTGGGGTTTTGTGAATGCAAAGGCTAAAATCCTTTATTTCTGGAACAGTGACATCATTATGCTACACTAACTCCTATTGGCTAGTGCTCCAACAAACTAGGTAATGTGCTCAGGTGTGACAAATATCTCAGCGGTTGGCCAATCAGGCTTCTTGTTTCCGACAAACCTGAAACTGAGAATTGAGCCCCTTTTTTTTAATGTTAAATAAAAAAACTTAACACATCCTCAAGTCTTTATTTGCTTTATTTATACACAAACAACTCACTAATGTAAAAATGTCTTTGCTTTTTTGCCAAGGTCAACTTTAAAGAATAGATTGACACATCAAATGCCTCTCTGTTAAAATGCAGCTGAACATAGGGGGTCAAAATTGCTTTAAAAAAAAACACCGTCTGAATGTACAGCCAATGAGGAACTTCAAGAGTTACTGTTTTTATCAATGTCTCCCCGCTATTTCAAGTAAAGTCTTTCTACAAAAACCTGAAGCTTCATTGATTTACTCCATCGTTCATTCTGCAAAAAATGATTTCGCGATGTCTTATCTAAACATTATGAAACCTAAAGATAATTCACCATTTTATACATACCAAGAACACTAGAACACGTTGATACTGAAAAAGCCTGGGAAACACTGAGTTTTCACCCAACATCTCAAAACATTGACAGAGAAATGGACAGTGATATACCAAAGAAACACCAGTGGAACCTCAAACCTAAAGAGGGATTTTCAAAATAAAAGCACTGGAGAAAAAAAAGTTGATATGACCCGTGACTGAAGTGGCCTCACAACAAGCACCATCACCGGTAATTACATTAAAGTGCATTGTATTTTGCTTTGTGATGCACCTTTCAATATAAATGAATCCAAAGGAAAATCCTGCAACTAACAATTTCAATACCTCCTAAAATATCTAACATGGATCACAACGCATACAATTCAGTTTCTCCTTCGTCTGCTGCTCAAAGCTAGCATGTTCTGTACATGGCAGTGACTGACGAGCGGAGCGGACATCAATATATATATATATAGTATTAATAAGACTGACATTCAGTGATGAAGACACGGCTGGAACATGTGATATTACAGTAAGGCTTTTAGCGTGTTGGCCTGTCATGAAGAAGCTGCAGTATTGTGCAATAGTGGTGTATCATCTTTATTTCCTGTGTCTGACGGTAAAATGGGATTACGGGTTTTAGCTGCATGAGCTAGGCTTCATTTAAATATTGCACTAAGGTTTGTGAGACACGGTGCCAAAAGTAACAGCTTTCATGAATCTAAATGTGATGACTAACACTTTCTCCCTTTAAGTGATGTGCTTGTAACAAAAAGAACATTTCATTGTTTGCATTGTTGATGTGCAGCAGGATGTGTTAATACATCTAGTAAACCTCAGATTATATGACATCCGTACTATATCTTTCTATAACTACAACCTTTAAAAAATAAATCCTACATAGTAAAATAAATACCCTTCTTTTAACACACACCAATAAATATGCTGAAATGTACACAGCAGAATATACACTGCGATATGATTACTATCAAATGTCTCACAGCTTGCTTAATTTGAAATATTATTGCTATGATTTTGAAACGTGCACTGCCATGGCACAGTCAATAGGGAGCGGGGAAGAGGAGGAGGAGGAGGCCATACTTGAAAAACTGATCAAGTGTGAAGGCAAGGTACAGTTTACCCTCACAAACAGAGCAGTGAGAGCACAAAGCATGATGGGGGATGTGATGTCAGACCACGGTGAAAGTGTAAATGAGTAGTTTTGTGCAACAGATACCGACAGTTGAACTGCACACAGTAAACTCACCCCACGATAAATGCTAATATTTCCACATGTAGTTTTGATGCTTGTTTGTGTGTGTGTGTGTGTGTCCTTCATTGCACTCGGGCCTCTAGCAAGGCGCTGGGCAGCAGCTGCATCGGCGGGGCGCTGCAGATGTTGGCTTGCCGCAGCGAGTCGGCTCCCAGGTAAGCCAGCAGCAGCTCGGAGCGGCGGTGCAGCAGGTGGAGCATGTCTTCCGCCAGAGTCTCCACAGACGAGTAACGCACTTTGTCCAGGTCAAAGATGTCCTTCAGGAAGTACTGCACCTGATCCTGGAGATAAAAGAGAGAACAGTTTTAGCACAAATCTGTGACAATGAGTAACTCTTTATATTAAAAGATCCTATTCATAAGAGGGTACAGGGAGGTATAGAGTCCCTATGACATTATTTTCTGGAGCTGAGACGGACCTTGAAGAAGCAGCAGAAGTCGTGCAGGGAGCTCTTGGGCCCCAGGATGCCCCAGGCCAGCACCGGGCTAATCTGCTCACACACCGCGTAGAAGTGAGCGATGAAGCCGTCAGAAACCTGAGACACAGAAGGAGGTTACTGTCATAACAAACCTGAAATAGGATTAGATAGGATCAACTGTAGGACCTCTTAACAAACGGAGTAGGATATTTAAATAGTTTGAAGCTGTTGGACTCTTACCTTCATGTGCTGTCTCTTCTGCTTCATCACTGACCAACAGCTGGAGGCCACCGCCTGTCAAAATATACAGTTTTCAATTTATTGCAATAAAGTCGATATAAAGAAACAGCAGATGCATTTTAAAGGGGTCGAACAGAAATCCTTTAATCCTTTTTTATAAAGTTTTGAGATTATAAAGTGCTTGTAATTGTCACACATCTAAAGAAAGCCGTAACGTGATGATGAAGTAACATGATCAGCACATTGGAGATGTGGTTTAGCACAGCTGTAAGGTAATGGAAACGCTCAAAAATGTCTGAAAAATGCTCAGATTTGACTCAAATTCAAGCACTACCATGTTATGCGTTTCCTCACCGTCTCCTTGAAGGAGCTGTTGAGCCAGCGGTTGTTGATCACGTTCTGGATGGAGATGGGTGGATTCTCCAGATCCTCGAAGGAGTCCATCAGGATGAAGTCCAGCACGATGTCGTAGAAGTTCAGGTGCTTCACCTGGTCGGAGAGAGGATTAACCGTTAGATTTATTTCAAGTGTTGTTGGCAGCATGTTGAATTCTGACATCGGACAATAAGTGTGAGTAAAAGTAGCGGTCGTACCCCTCGGGTGGCCAGCTCCACCTCCGTGTTCTCCCAGTGCTCTGTGTGCTCCACGAAGGAAATCATCTCCTCGAACACTTCCTCAAATCTCTTCGGGCTCTGAAAATATACAAACAACAGCACATTTAGGAAGGGAAGCACTCTTACAAAGTCTTATAATCGACTGGTTGTGGCTTCAGTATCACCTTCTGTGCTTTAACAATAATTGAAGACAGAATTTTCTTTCCCGTGTCGGCCAGAAACATCCGGGTCGTTCTATCACACAGAATGAGCTGCAGAAAAGAAAGAGTTTTACTCAAACAATGTACAATTCCAATTCCTCATGATGTGTTTTAATTCATTAGGTCATTGTGTACCTGACATGCCTGCCGCACACAGTGCAACTTGGCGAGGAAGTCGATGTCCCCGAGACACCCGAGCATCTCGGTCCTGACGAGCAAAAATCGACGTTAAAGTGTTGGCAGAAAATGCAATGAACTCCACACAGCACGATGTAGGAGAATGTGTTATACTAAGTACTGTAATTACCGCAGCACCCGGCAGGAGATCTTTCCGTCCTCAGCCATCTGCAGCGCCTCCTCGTAGAAAAGGTGAGGACCCAGAGCGATGACGCTGCGCAGCTCTCGGTGCTCCGTCAGCTGATACGGGTAGAAAAAATTATGGATTTAATAATAACCGTTTGAATCCCATTCCTGCCAAAGTCATGCTCCTGTTTCATAACACAGATGGGAATTCTGTGGCCTACTATGATTCTCGATACTCATGTAAAAATAAGAGGAAAAAGACAAATTACAACAAAAAACCGATTTATTTTAAATGCACTTTATGAGGATTTATCAAGACAAATTCATTTTAAAATCTACTATTTCTTACAATTGACTCTTTTGGTATATTTCCAACAGCTAAACAAGAGAGAAAATATGCTAATAAAAAGATGTATTCTAATCAAGGTGGCATTTAAGGATAAACCTGGAGTTTCTTCTTTCACCTAACATGAGTTCAGGCTGTCCTGGAACACAGCGTGACTTCTTAAGTGCCGTAAGACCACCACGGTATCACTGTAATGAGTTATAAGTGTGCAATTTTCTAATCTAAAGAGCAATTCTCTGACCCCACAGACACCTCCCCGTGTTGTTGAGGTGTTTGGAGATTATAGTGAAAGCAGCTGCAGAGCGACAGTGAGCTTGCGTGCTGCAAAGTGAAGAATGTTGAAGCTCTATTTATAACGGAGTGACCCGCTTTAATCATTCCTCTCACTGCTGTGTAAATGTCACACAGGGTTGAGGGTGTGAAAACCATTTTTGAAGGTGTAGACTCTAGAAAGCTTAATATCTTGATATATTTAACAGCTATTTACTTTAAACGCTGTGTGCTGTAATGTTGATTTGTAACCCCCGGTAGATGTGAGGCACCTTCAGCTCTCAGCGTGACGGGAGATCAAGGTCTTGAACATTTCAAGGAATTAAGCCTCAGTGTCAGTAGTTCTTACCAACCAGTTTATTTTTGTACTCTGTGGGTCAAGTGCACCAGTAGCAGTGGAGACACAGACGGACAGAACCCCCGCCTCCCCCACACCCCCCACCGGTGACTTAGAGAGATCAGCTGAGAGCTGCAGGTGAAAACCAGGAGATGAACGAAGCTATTTCCATCAAACTCCTGCTGTGAACGACTCGAACAGTATTTGATGCTTTGACCTGTTCTTGTGTCAGGTGCTCCAATAAGGGACGTGATGTGTGATGTTCACTGAACTGATATACCTCTCCCTTTATCTTTAAAACTCAGGAGGTGACGTTTGTTTGTCAGCAGGATTAAAGAAACTAGAGGAACGATTTCAATTTAATTTCCCACGAAACTTAGAAGTAGGTTGTAGCATGGGGCAAAGAGGAGCTGGAGTGGATATGAATCATGGGGCGGATAGAAACAATATATTTGACTTTCAGTATTTGATTTTAAATTGGGGTTTAATATTGTTTTTACGTCATGTGTGAGGGTTTTCAATCTGTGGCTTTAATATATATATATATTTATTGATGTACAGCTCTTTGGTCAGCTGTTTTTAAATGTGCTAAAGAAATAAAGTAGGATTGGACTTAAGTTATACTGTACTTGCTAAAATGGGCAAACAGCTTGGGCAGGGATTTGTGTTCGACAGCAAGCTATATTTCTTTTTAACTCAAATACTATACTTTAAAAATACATCTGTTGAAACTTTACGGATACTTTTTAGTCAACCACACTTAGTATTTATTTTTCCCCAACAACCAACACAAGGAAAAGTATAAAGTGTTGCATTCAGGCACCTCGCCGTAGTGTGTCTTCATTATTAGTATTATTGTTTTTTTTAGGGATATTTGCTTGACTTTGCCTGATCAAATCTTTCCTTAAAAAGTAAGAGGATGTTCTTATTCTACATAAAGAGCTCCTGGGATGCAAGTAGAATATATAATTAAATATTCCTATTGTTAGTTACTTTATGACCTTAGTTATTTTAGAGCCTCTCTCACCTCAGCAGCCGACACAAAGGAGTCGTTGGAGGCGATGCTCATGCTGTCTCTCAGACACGCGTCGTCCAGCTCCTCTCTGAACAAAACGTCTGACATTTATCTGTGAGGGAGAATCATCGTTGTAACGTGTTGTATAATACTCTATTGATCATGGACAGTTCATAGTGTGTGTGAGTGACTCACCCTGGCAGAGGGACGAGGGCTCCGACAGGCACAGCACCCCCTCAAACTCCTCCTGCAGGCTGTAGGCTCTCTGCAGCAGAGACTTCAGCCTGTGGAGGAACTCTGTACTCATCACCTCCTGAACACAGAGAAACATCGAGTTCAAACACAGAAATATGGCTCTCAAAGCCTAGAGAAATGAGCTATATAGAGACCACACAGTTTCACTTTATAATCATATTAAAAAGGATTTGAAAAACAGGACGGACAACGGCATATGCTGCTCAAATGCATGAGGGAAAACATGGGGACAATTTTCCCAGCTTGTTAAGAGGAAAAATGTCATTCCTGATTATGGTTTTTCAACTTTGGAGGGATGAGAATATTATGGTTGTTGTGGTGAAAATGGCACTACCTTTACTGCCTGTTTTTGTTTATTATTGACACCGTTGTGTACTAGATTTTTTGAAATCATTTTCATCTGAGGGGTTTCAGTGGCTCTGCTGTTTCAGCCATATTTCAATTGCTGCTTTTATCTTTTCTTTTTCAGTGTTTTCCTATTGGTTTTCCTCCTTTTTCCACATGCAATGATGCAACCTAATAAAACCTGGCTTCAGTTAGAAAAGGAAGGGTTTATAGCAGGGTCCCTCATGTTTGAAATAGCATCAGCTTGAAGGGAGATAAAATGAAGACATTTTAGATTTTTTAAACCCCTATTATCTAAAGATCTCTTTCTTTGTTTCTTGAGAATTCCCCTTTTTAGCTTAGCTTATCAAACTGTCGATACACTTGGTTAGTGGAAGGACTGGGGAGAGGATACTGTTGTTGTTGAAGAAGTGTGCAGCAGACTGGACATGGGTTTGGGTGCTGAAATTAACTATTTGACCCGCACTAATCCAGTTAGCTGTTAAACAATCCTCACTCAGAGTGCTGCTTACTCATGTGTGTGAATTGGAGTTTAATGTGTGTAGGCAGGATGTTGTCTCTACCTTCACCTGGCATAAAAGCATTTGTATATTCCTTTTGATCAGGTTTAACTGATCTGCTTCTTTTCTCGGGTGCTTTTAAAAAACATACACTTTTCCAAACATAAAAGCATGACGTTAGAAAGACACTGTTTAGCACTACCCTGAATATGTTGAATAGGAGTTCAATATGGAGGTGTGTGTCTGTGTGTTCACCTCAGTGCCCGGCTCAGCGACGGCCTCTTCAGCTCCCGTTTTGACGGATGCACAGCTGGCATCATCCTCCTCCTGTCTGTTCCTGAACGTCAACGCTTCCTCCCAGCGCCTCAACGCCTCCTCGAATAAATCCATACCTGCAAACACACGTACAAGAAACTCTGATTTTCCTTAAACATCCGAGGAATAAAAAAGCAAATCAAAAAACTGCTGATTATTCCCAAAAATGAAGGATTAAATATCAATATTTCAACTGACAGTCTCCTTATTACAAACACTGTGAGGTGACGTAGTGTGTGTGCAAGTCTGTACCCATGAGGTAGAGGTTTTCCGGTGTGGTCACAGGTAAGTTGACGACACTGCAGATGTCAGCCTCCACCGCTCGGTCCCAGCAGATGGACTCATTTGCGCAGGTGCTGCTGCTCGACGAGTTCATGCTTTTCACCTGGGAAGACACGGAGGGGAACACAGTTAGAATTACATATTGAGATGATAGGTCTCACATTCAAACTATGCCTTAGTCTTACCGAAGCCAGGCTCAGCAGAGAGCCGGACATCTTCCTGTAGTCTCCCGAGTTGAGAAGCAGACCGGAGGCGAGGCCTTTCTTGGAGTTGAGGGAGAGAGTGATGTTCTTACTGGTGTTATCTGGGGAGATAAAGACGAGACGTCAGAGATAATCATCGAGTCAAAGATCAGAAAGCAGAGATCATAAGAAATTAGCTGGAATACACAATGGATAAACTGAGTTTGTTTACAGCTGTGTTTATTAATATGCACTCTCCATTTCCTGGGAATTTAGCTGCTGTCCTTTATCCGTTTGAATAACTTCCATCCCGTTTTAATGATTGACTTTCTGACTCCCCTGCTGCTAATAGCTAGTTTATCAGTTGCTTTCACTTTGGGACTGTTGTCAGTGAGATTAAATGAATTAAAAATAATTGATCTGCAGCTGTCGGTTTAGAGTTCAAGGTGCCCAACATGATTACACCACAAACTGTTCCATAACTGAAGAGATATCCCAGGGTTTTACCTGCGGCCGAGGAGATCAACTCGAAGCCGTCCTGCTCCCACTGAGGAGAGAGAGCCTTCTTCCTGCCCTTCCTCCTCTGGAAGCGGCGAGCGAGGAAGAGGAGCGAAACGGCGCCGAAGGCAGCGGCGGCCACCAGCTTCTTGGTGCCTGTGCTGACATCCAGCTGGAGGACAGGGATAGGGAGGAAGAGATTACACATTCATGTTTGTCCATCTTTAAAAGAGCAGTAGAGCCGGTATTTTCAATTTGGTTTGATATTCAAAAAGTCTCCGTAGCTTCACATCCTGTTAGTGCATTTTCACAAGCCTTACCCTGACTGTCGAAGAGGACAAAATCTTAAATTGAAACCCAAAAGATCCGTTACATGAAAAACAGATTGGGTAGGAAGATAATGTTGACAGTCATTACCACTTCATACAAAGTCAACTAACATGTGTTCAGAGCACAGGGTGTTGGAAGCTGTTTTGTATTAACACAAAATAAGAAAACGTTTGTTTACGTTAAACATACAGGGAGAAAAATAATTGCTCATTGCTATTTTGATAATTGCTCCAGTCCTTTTTCAAGCAGAAATTGTGAATCCATTCCTATGTTCTCTAATTGCCTCCTGATTTTTGTTGTCTTTTATTGTCATACGTAATTTCAAACTAAATATTTTTGGAGATATAAGACGTGAAGATCTAACTTTTGGCTCTGTGAAGTTGAAATTTCCATTGTCTGACAACTTGTGATGTATAATAGATGGACTATAATCATTATTTGAAAAACATATATGCACATTCATCTATAATGAAGCAATGTTCTCTAAATATCGTAAGAACAGTCTGCCACCTAAAGAGAACCGTGGCAGACTGAGGAAATACAGCTGTACTTAGAAAGAGACTATTGCAGCCTACAGCAACACAGAAGATTGTTTTCTACAGTAACACAGTGTAGGCGAAGGTACGATGAAACAGAGATATAAAACAAACAAAAAAGATTAGAAGCAGTTGCATCATATACCTGCCGGAGAGAGTTCATCTGAGGATGCATAACTCTCCGGAGGACAGAACACACGGTGCTGAAACTCAGCTACCAGCCTGTCATCAACATTTAAAGACTCAGCTTCCTATAGAGTGCACCCCCCGCCGCCCCCTCTGTCTATACATAGAACCACTGAACCAGGACGGGGAGATTATCCAGACTCTGCCGCTGCATATTCCCAACAACTGAACATTACATAAACACGGTTTGAGCTCTGACTGCGCAGCCATATTGACTTTTTAAAAGCCACTAAAGGGAATGGGATGAGTGAAATGGTGCCAACGTGTTTCCATGCAGCTTTTCCTGCACACATGTCAGACGTGCTCAGATCAGATTCTCAATGACATCAGATCTGCCACACACACACACACACACACACACACACACCTTACGCACTGCTAATAACATGACAACACAAAAGGTTACTGAGAGAAAATACTGTCCATGTAGCAAAAAAACCAGATGATTCAACACTGAAAATGATTGTTTGTTGAAGCGATACTGTGTTCTAGATTAATAAAGTATTACGATTTAGACACATTCGAGCTAAGTATAGAAAACTGTTCAAAGAATGTCAGACCTTTTGATGACAGTGAGGATATTCTGATGCTAGCAGTCACAAATTATTCAGAAACGTCACAAAATAAGGATCTTTTGGAAACAGTAGGTTATTGTAATAGTAAATACAAAGTCCCTATGTGTTTTATGAAACTCTTTTTGTATTTATTCTTGAATATCATTGATTTTTTCCTCTGTTATCTGCTGTGGATGAGTTTTGTTATTGGTGTGTTTCTCCTGTGTCCTTAAATTACAGTGATCAAAAGTAATGCTGCTAATATCCTGACACTCTGCACACGACCATAAAGGCTTTATTTTTCCACATTTAAAGAAAGCTATACCAAGATAATTCGATCCACTACTGTTTTAGACAAATATCAAGACTATAAAAATCAAATAAGAACAAGAACACAAGCAATAGATGAGATGCACTTAATAAAAGGCAGCTACAAAAAGATCCTGAACGTGCAGTAGTCGTACCCACCACAGACCTCTCATGACACAGCAATCAGTGAGAACTCCCCATGACGAAGCAGTTTGCAGACTTCCACCAGTTCTAAACACACGCTCACCTGAGTCAGCGAGCTGCACACGGACAACGGCAGGTCCACCATGCGCAGGGCAACCGCCTTGACAGACAGCTGGGAGTTAGTGAGGGTCTCATGTGTCATTGTGGCGGTCTATCCATGACTTGGCAGCAACTCTCTTATCCTCATCGCCATTCTGCTGCCGCTGAGGGAGATGACATGCAGGGATTTAACCTTGGAGGCTCAGGAGGGGATATAATCACGTTATTACATAAAGGCTCCAACATACAGTACATGCAAGCAGCAACACTTGCCTAACCTCAGGAAAGTAAGGCTTGTCAACCCTTAACATGTGGTAATGTACTAAGATAGACGTGAAAGTCTGTGAATTCCTTACATTACACACATGCCTGAATAAACCTTTATATGTTCAGTCTATGAGACAAACTGGTTTTCTGAATTCACATTAAATAAGAAGCTTTCTCTACACATTGCTTTGTCTAAACAAAGTCTCTCACTATTGGACCTCATCCTCTAATCTGTTTATCCACCGGACAAGACAACATGCAACATCCAATTAAAGTTTGCACATCATCACATGGATGGTTATCCCATTAGAGTCTTACCCTGACACAAGGATGATGCTTTGGCTGAAACCTTTACCATCGCTAACATCCTTTAAGTGTAGTTTCATTTCCAGTTTGAATGTTGTGAACGCCTGTTAAGAGTGCTTCAACATACAACTGACAAGTAAACAACACAAATAATGAAGAGGCACAGGTTTGCCTCTTCCTTAATATTTGCAACTCATCAATTGTAATCTATTAATTTGGATGTTCAACTTATTAATAGTTATTAATACATTAATAAGAGAGCAAACGGATGTTACATCTCTACTCGATTGTACTTGTATTTCCTATATCCAATTAGAACAACATAACATCGTACTTTTGTCTACTTTTAAATACACTTCTGTGTTATGGTATTGTATTTTAAATCCCTTTATTCTATTTTAACTGATTTTAATGATCTTTTCAGTCTGCTTTACATGTCTAATGATTTCTTTGCCTCATGTGAAGCAGTGTGTATAGGTTATTTGCTATATAAATACATTTGATGCTGATAAGACCTATTCTCTTTATACATCTATTGAAAAGAGTGAAATATCCAAACTTCCATTCATTAGCATAACACCAAAATACAAGTTTTCAACTAATATTTTCCAGGACAAACACTCAGACATGAATAAAAACAACACCCTCAGGTTAGTTCTGGAACATATTGGTGATTTTAGCTCATGTTAATACAGTTACAGCAGTCTACAGTTACTGGCCTGGCTAAGCAGCTAATGCTAACTTATCTAACAAGGCTAATAACGGCTATCAACGTTAGCTTCATCTGTTAAACCCGCTACAAATAAACAGACAAACAAATCAACTCGTCCAGATGGGTGGTTGTTTTTTGACCGAATGTAAAAACTGTAGTTATGAATGAAAGTACCTGATCATCTAGAGTTTTCCTCCACACACTGCTTCACTGCTCCGGCTGACCTCAGCTGCTGCCGAGTGAAGGACTCCAGCGGGATTTTCAAAATAAAAGCATGTCTCCCTGTGGTTTCTATGGTGTTTTAGCACCATCTGCTGGCTTTCTCACAGTATTGCAAATACAGTATATTTATTTTGTATAATGACCATACTGAGATTGCATTACAGGGTAGGGATAATATAATGATCATTGAAAATATCAGACTAACTGCATGTATAATGTGTAAGAACCCATCATGCATAAAGGTGTATACATATATTTCAATTTTTGTCTTGTTTTGATCTTGTTTTATTTATTTAGTATACTTCCCCCCCCCTTCTTTTAAATTATCGAGCTACTGTCACAAGACATTTCATTCTGGTGTGTGAATAGATAAACTGTGGGTACATACAAGTCAAAATGTTTGCTATTCAAATCAGTTTATTAGATACACAATTAAAAAATGAGGGGAAAAACAAAATCAAAGAGAAAAGGAAAGTCAATATTTTGCACGATTTCAACAATGCTATTAAATAAGTGTTTGGTTTTGCTGACTGACTAATAGGCAACAATACATGTAAATAAATATCACCTGAGTGAGGCAGAAAGGAAACATAATAGGCTACATATATTTGATCCTAAATTGACTTGTCAAGTTTTAATAAAAATGTTGGAAGGATTTTTATTTTATTTGTAATTTTTATACTTTTAATTCTTTTAATTAATATTTTATTCTTATTTATTGTATTCATTCCCACACTGTGAGTATCATAAAATGCACCAATTACACTAGATGGCGCTTGGGTTGGGTTTATTGTGTATTGCCATCAATGGGATTGTATTGCTATTATTATTTTGATCAGTACTTTTCCCTAAGACAATGTATACTTAATTCAGGATATCATCAGACAAGTATTTCTTATTTATGATATAATTAAATATATTCCATTGATTCATTACACATCTTCCACGCATGATATGGAAAGCTAATTCATGGTTGATAATACTGTATGAACTCATTATGCTTCCACACAAATGTAAAGCTCGTAAAATGAAAAAAGCATACATTATAGTGTAATATTTACAGTTGGATGGGGAGGGGTTTATGGTTTATGGGATGTCTTTTTTTCTGTACCGGAAGAGGGGCGGAGAGACAGCTGTAACGTTAGCAACCACGCTGAGCGACAGGAACGATTATCGTTAATGTGAAGGATTTTCTTGTTTGAAATATGTCTTAAAAACATTCTGAACCTGTTTCTAAGACATCAAATACTGTTGGATATACCTGAGAAAACGTCGAGTCTTTTTAATCTGCAGGTAAGGACCGAGGCTGATATTATTTCTGGATGCTAGCTAGCTCTCTGCTGACTTTAGTCACCGTGGGATTGCCAGTGATCATGTAATACAGGGACGTTGCTAGCATTAGCCATGTAGCTTGCTACTAACGAGATGGTTATCAATAGAAAACCATCTCTAAAAATATCACATATTGCTAAATACATCCACCGCTTGCTTAATATGGTATTACAAATGCTATGGCTAGCCTTCAAAGCATTTATTTCAACTTGCTGATTAATTATTGGCTTAAAGGCTAATGCTAACATCGAAAGATTGCTAGTCAGACTGTGACGCTGTCAATGCCTCGCCTGCTTTTGACAGCTCAGTTTGAGAAATGGACAAGGCCAAAGCCACACACAGCTATATCTTATTTCTTCTACAGTATTGGACTGACTTTGGCCTTTCCGAAATTAGCTGTCAGATGATTCGTTAAAATGTCGTTAACTGGCAGGCAACGGTGCGTTTTCAAAATAGAGTTCATATGACCCTTCTGTGGTGACTCTCCTGGATAGCTATTGTTATCAAGCTACTTTAGTTTAGTAATTGTGTATCTAGCAAGTTGTTATGTGAAGGTTCCATTATGTAGCGTCTGCAACGAGTCTCGGAACATCGGATTCATTTGCATTGGGTCAACGCCCCACCCAGACTGTACTGTACTTCTTCTTTGTGCAGGATTAAACAGAGGTGATAGAAGTACTCAGATCTTGTCCTCAAGTGAAAGTAGAAGTACCAGAGTTCAGGAATGCTGTGTTGCTCTGTTTCAGGACATGCATTCAGAATGATACTCAAGTAAAAGTACAGATGTAATATACTTAAAGTATCAAAAGTACTCATTATGCAGATAGGCCCATTTCAGAATAATACATATTATGTTTTGATTCCTATTAGTGATGCATTAGTGTGTTTATCATAGCTGGTATATGTGGAGCTAATTGAATCGCTTTGTATACTGCAGCTTGTGAATTTACTCAGAAGTTACAGGTGTAACTAAAGTGTTATTTAAGTGTTGATTGTATTTCACTTCATTAATCTATACCTGCCAATTCACTTAAGGTATTAAATAAATGTTGTGGAGTTGAAATACTATTGAATTGTAGTGGGGTAGAGGTACAAAGTATCCAAAAAACTGAGTCCCCCAAAATTGTACTTAAGTACTTGGTTACTTTACCATTGTGCAGGATTTAGTGTATCATTATGTTGTTTGAGGAGAAAGGGAAAGGGTGTGGATGGTGAAATAGATAGGTATTTTCTCCTCCATTAGCATTGCGTGATCGCAGGAGACTACACTGTGGAACCACTGGCTAATAACGTTCTCCTTGTGTGTGTTACGATAAGCTCTATCGGTGACTGATCTCTGTTGGAGGCACCGCAAGCGTGATCATTTGACATTATAAATGGTTGCAGCCAAAGTCCAAGGCAATTATAGAAGAGTCTAACACAAGTACAACTGTGTGAGACTTTTTATTAGCTTTTTTGTGTCCTAAAGTACCTAGTGGGATGGATATATTATGAAGCACTTGATCATAGCACGTCATTTGGTTTCTGGTTGGTATGCTGTGACACACATGTGGTTTTACCATGTTGATGTGATTTAAATGTGCTGAATCACGTGCAGCGCAGCAGAGGGCTGTTGGTCTCAGCTCTGCTGTCATCGTGCCAATAACACTTAAACACTCTTTAATGTCTGGATATCAATGTGCAGCCGCCATCAAGGTCTACACTTTGTCACCTCACCATGAACGAAATGGTCACACATTCAATTTTCTGGTGGGTTTCAGGTCTAAAAAGGCAATTTTTTGTCAGAAAAAGTTGATCAAAACTAGAGAAAAACCCCGTAATGATCAATATTGTTTTTACTTCTAGAGGACAGAGTGAATTATTAACAAGTGACTCCTGGGATGTATCTGCTGGCTGATAATGGCTTTATCATCATATCATAATTGCTTTCGCTATCTCACTTCCTGTTTTCTTTCCTTATATTTTTGTCCACTCATTCACAGTATTTATAAACAGAGCTTTTTGACAGATGGACCTGATCTCTTGAGAGGATGTGTCTTAAAAAAACGATGACCAAACCTCTGTGTTTGCCACTAAGGAGAAATGACTTCTGCTCACAGTGAGACAGTGGTGTGCTTTATGATAGAGCAGTTCTTCTAAAACACAACCCTTGATTGACAGACTCCAGTAACCCAAGTCTTTTGAAGCGAGTCTCCTGCTCCCATAAGGGCTTTATGAAGCAGTGCATTTCCATTTGAAGAGGAAATGGGATTGCGGCCTTCTCAAGAAACCTGATAACGGAAGCCTCCAGTGGTTTCCTGTCATCCCAATGTACAGCGCTCATATGTCTTGTCTGGTCGCTGTCAGTCTTCCTCTTTTCCTACGCACTGAAATAAAGACGCATAGAAGGACACAACCATCAACATATACACGTTTGTATTAGGAGCAAACTAAAAAGAGCTAGATCTTTTTGTAATAAAAACACGTTTTAAATTCAGTGGTGATTAGCGGAATTGAATTCTCCTGGCTGTGCTTTCAAAATATCTGCTCTAACTTATTCATACATCCCATAGCCTGTGTCTCTGCTTTTCTTCTGCTTTGTCAGCCCTCATATCATATGGCAGCAACATTCAGACTGCCTGTTCCCCATTTGTTGACAGCCGTAGTGTGCTGATGTCCTTCAGTGGCTGATAATAACATGAATTTGTCGGTCATGATGCGGGTATGGAAAAATGATGTTGTTCGATGGTGTCTCAGATTACAGTAGCCTGACTGTTTCAGAGTGTGTCAGAAACAAGAAGAAGAAGAACAACTCTGTTTTAGAAGTCACCTATAATTGTGTACTCAACGTGTGTGTCATTTATCTTTCTCTCTCTATCTCTCAGACCTGTGTGTGAGGGATGTCGCCGGGGTCCAGCTCTGATTGTCCCCACCTGGACTGTGTGGGGGAGATCACCAAGGAGGAACTCATTCAGAAATCCCATGTGAGTCATCCACCCTCCACCGTGGCTCTGTCCAAAGCCATACTTCTCCCTTTTACATCTTATAATAACAGAGTATCTATCTACTAAATGCATCTCTTGCTCTACTGACCATAGATCTTAAATAACTTCTTTTTTTTGCTGCATTGGCTGCCAGTTAAATTTTAAATACTGCCTGAATTTCTGAGTTAGTAAACCCTTACACCACTGAGCGGATACTTAGGTCAAACAGCCAAAACCTGTAAACTATGGAACAATGTCCTCCCTTCTGTTGGATCAGCTGACTGTTGACTGGTTCAAAAAACATTTATACGCCCTCTTCTACAAGTTGGCTTTTCTCTAATTCTATAATCTGTGTGCCTCATGCTTGCTGAGTTTGCGATCGCGCTCTGCAGTTAATGTTTGTGTTTTCTTTTCATTACATATGGAGCACTGATCCTGATATATGACTTTACTCCTTCTGAATTAAAAGCCTGATCTATTTTTGAGTACTTCTGCTATCTCGCTGTGCTCCAGTTAACTTCAACTGGAGTGTCTTCATATTTTTCCAGGGCCAGTGCCAAGACTGTAAAGTTGGAGGACCAAATCTGTGGGCGTGTTTGGAGGTAAAACAATGCTCACCAGAGAAGAAAAAACATCCTTTGTTTCTCATTTCTTACATTTCTCTCTTTAATTCCTGCATCCTCTGTTTGTCTCTGCAGAACGGCTGTGCATATGTAGGCTGCGGAGAATCCCACACTGACCACAGCACTGTGCACTCACAGGTGAGGCTCATGTCTTTTAGCGGGGTAAATATGAATGAATGCTTAGCAAAAAGAGAGGAAGGGATGTGACCGAAAAGCAGGACGTGCTAAAGACTGTGAAGTGAAAAACGATGTAACCCAAAGAGGAGCTAAAATGTCACTAGAGAGGCAGAGGAGGCACAGATGGCAGGACAGGAATACCACTTCATAGTCCCAGGAGCCAGGACTTGGAAAGAAAACTGCCTCCAGCACTCCTTTATTTTTTAACATGATTTAAGAGCCAGTGCTTCCATTTTTGTAGCTTTCCAAGTGCACCCATTGTTTAAAACCATCGGACCAACCCTGCCTGCCTATACCTCCGAATTCAGTGCAATTTCAGCAGTACATCATCCATTATTAATCGCCCATTCCTCTGGAGAGTGAGGGAGATTCAGCAGCCAGTTCCATGGTAACAGTATCTGCCCCTCCTGAATCTTTACACAGCCTCTGCTGCTCCCACTGTTGACTCGAGCTTTTCCTCCAGCTCGCCGGGGCCAAGTGGGGTTAGGAGCAGAGACGGAGAATCATGAGAGCAAACTTGTAATTTGCCCGGCCTATAAGTATCTGCATAGCTGCTCAAACTATTGTCCAGAAAGTGGCTTTTCAAGTGCTCAACAGTAGAGCCCTCCACATCAGATGGAAGACAGATTTTGGATACAGAGCGTGCCGGTTAAGAGCTTCAATATCAGCTGAAGGATTTGAAATGATATCACTAGTGAATTTTATATCCGTCCGCTTATCCAGGACATTTTTCTGTGCATCTCGCCAGCCCCTCTGTGTGTGTGTAGATAGAATCGGAGGATGAAACCCTCTTTATTAGTCACATACATGCACACAGCAGAGCACACACAGTGAAATTGGTCCTCTGCATTTAACCCATCCTAGTACTAGGAGCAGTGGGCAGCTATTGTGCAGCACCCGGGGAGCAATGGGGAGGGGGGATTGGATGTGTCCGGTGCCTTGCTCAAGGGCACCACAGCAGGGCATAGGAGGTGAACTGGGACCTCTCCAAGTAGCAGTCCACTTTCCATATTTTTTCAAGTCTGTTCGGGGACTTGAATCGGCGACCCTACGATCAGTCCAAGCCCCTACTTACTGAGCCACTCCTGGACACTGTGTGTGTGCGTGTGCGTGTGTGCGTGTGCGTGTGTGTGTCCATCAGCCATCTTTACATTTTGTAAGAATGGAGGCCTGGTTAATTAGTGCTTTGGAGGCCCTGAAGGGAGGAATCATTTAAATCTCTTGGCTATGAGAAGGACTGCTGTTGGATCAGTTGGATTTCATCAGATCCTTTCTGAAGTACAAGATCCACTTCTGTGTACATTTGGTAAGAAACTGGAAACAAAATGTACATTAAGATCATATTTTAAACATTACACACACAATTTGGATTGCTAAGGCAACTCCAACAAAGGCAAACCTGTAAATCTGTCTTCACTTTGCAGATGAGGAATGGGAATGGGAGGTTTACCACAGCCTTACAGTTGCCTTTGGGCTGAAAGCAACTCAGTTCTTCTGCAGTATTACATGCGTTTGTGCAAAGTGAGTTGTGTGAGATAAGCTTGGGAGAGTACTGAAGTACCTTATTCTTTATTGATTATTGTCAGTAACATCTTGAATGCTGAAGGCTAGAGACGAAACTTCACTTCTGCAGAAAAAATACCCAGACTCAACAGACAGAAACGCCTCCATTGGACTCCTTTGTTTAATTCTGTATCCTAGTGACATCATGACGTAACACTTTATTGGATGACACTACAGCATTTCTAAGTGGTTGACCAAACACAACAGAGCCCGCCAGCTAACCAATCAGAGCAGACTGGGCTCTGGTTTCAGATAGAGGGTGAAAAGAGGTGTGGCAGCACAGGCAGTATGAGAAACACAAAGAGCTTTTTGAACATTAAAGCATGGAGACATGTCCCAGGAGAGGCACTAACTATGAATATTGAAATGAGCAGAATAAGGCCCCTTTAAGGATAAATTATTGTCATTTATTGTCAAGATTGCAATAATAAAAACACTAGTGCCTTCATGTAGAATATTTCTTAGGTTTATATCAAGAGGACTGTAGCAGGAACAACGGTGAGTCCTCTGAGCAGACGATATTTCCTGCATCTTTAATATTCAAAGGTCTGCATCGGGGAAACACTGTCCATGAAATTTAACAATGTTTGAACACCAAGCATCCATCTTCATTAAGATCACACACTGAGGCAGATGTTGAATCCCAGCTGATGCTGCAGTACCCGTGTCAGTTGAGTTTTTGTACTCTGCAGACACGATAAGAAGTCGTAGTAGCTCAAATCTTATTCTGTCTGTGTAGAAGAAGCACTGGGGATTTTGTTTTTGCTCGAAGACAGTATTTTTCAAGTTATAATTTTAAAGAATGAGTTGACAAAAAATAAATTAGCATAACAAATGAAAGCTATAAACAGACACAACACAAAAACATCCTCTTGGCTATAAGTCCATTATTATTGATGCCCTGCCTTGTATTCTTTCCTTAATAAATTATTTTTGTTTGGGAGTTTCATACCCACTCTCAGTCTGCTGTGCCCCCTCTGCCAGCTCTACCCCCCCCACCCCCCACCCTTTCTGAGAAGACTAATGCAGCCCTGATCAATAATGCAGTCTGCTGCTCACGTTCGGTCTCCTGTCCACCTGCCAGCCTGCTGCTTCCTGTCAGAGCAGCAGTGGGTCAGCACAACTCTGCCATGTTTCCACAGTAAACATCTTAACCCACCGCGCCCCCCCCCTCCACCTAAACCTGTAACCTGAGGCCCTCAGCTCAGAACTAGTGATCAACATCTTAAAAACACAACTTTAAACCTAGAATTCAAGGTTTTGTTTTCATATTTTGGAAAAGTGTAAGGATGTTGATTTTGTTTACCTGCAAGGAAGCAAACTGAAGGGGGGAGTAAGTGAGTGCTAGAGTGGAATAGCTTCTTGAAATGATAACTTTTTAAATAAAACATCAAATAAAAACACAGCTCTCTGAGGATATTGTTAAACTTTTTTTCAAGCTCGAATGCCAAAAGGGATGTAGTGCCAGCTTCTCTTTCGTTTGGATAGGCAGCTGTTCTTTATCTTTTCTATTTGAACTGCAACCTTTAACTTTAAGTGGGGTTGTATGAGGCACTCATCTGTATCTGTACCACTGCTGCCTGTAGATTTGAAGACATTTTCTGTATATTTTTCCTTTTACTACTAAATCAATATTGTAACAAACACTGACATTGTAAAACTTACCAATGCCAGACCGCAATATTTGAGCTGAGAACTTAATTTAGCTGGAGATCCCTGAAAAAAGTTTGTACTCCAGGGAGGCACTAGGACTCATATATTTGTTACATAAGAGCAAGCTGGGATTGTCTAATGAGATGCTGGGTGTGTTGAGATGAAGAATAATTACGCTGATAACAATGTGCTTTATCAGCTTTCATTAAATAATTAATTACCACTATCTTCTTTTCACTTTGTGTACACAGTCTGATTCGTCCATTCACAATATCTCTAACACCTTTGTGTGCAGGACACGAGACACAACCTCACAGTGAACCTGACCACGCTCAGAGTGTGGTGCTACGCCTGCGGGAAGGAGGTTTTTCTGGAGCGTAAACTTGGACCTTCGTCTCCTCACGGCAGCAGTAAATCCCTCTTGTCCCCTCAGAATTCTGCACAGGTAACATCCAGGTTCTCCGTGTGCCGTCATGTTTTATTGCCTTCAGCTCACGTGGTTTACTTAACTGCAGTCATAAAGCAGGTTAAGTAAACCAGGTCTTTGCATGTACTCGAATCTGAAAAAACATGTTTACATTTCACCGTGTTATCGCTTTATCACATAACCATGTGCTTTCCGTCACACTTATCAGAGCTGTACGATAATAGTTTCCGCAAGCCTATCCATTTTAAGTGTCAGTCAAACTGTAGGTGGTTATTCATTTACCAGATGAGAGATTTATGATGAGATCTGTGCGTTGTTTCTCCAGGATAAAAGCAGGGCCCCTGGGAGCCCTACCTCTCTGAGAGTGCCCCCTAATGGAGGCTGTGAAGACCTGGACATGGAGACGGAGGAGGAGGATGAACTGCGAGCCAGAGGTCAGCCTTACACAAAAAGAATAACTCGAAACATTGACAGTAATAGAATCACACATTGCACTTGTACCGTTAGGAAGACGCTATTTAAAGTTCATATTCTGAAATGTGGTTGACAAATCTGAAACAAATGTAGAAATGTTGCATGTGTGCAATGTTGTTCAATTTATTCCCCAGACTATGATTATGTATAATCAAAATGATTTACTCTTATCAGCGAGGTGACTAAAGTGTAATTAAATGTTTTCAGCTCTTTTTTGCAAGTAGGACACAATAACAAAAATAAACACTGCATGAATCATTTGAAGTCAAAGGAGCTCAGTAATCAGCCGTTGCTTTAGTTCAAAGCACAGACTATGATTTAATAAGAGCAGCTAATGGGTTCGCCAGGCTTCAAAGTACAAACACGGCCATTATCCTCTTCTGTTGAAAGACGTACTTGAAAACACCACACAGCCAGCAATCCCAACAGCTTTTGAAAGACAAACAAAACAAACAAACCGACGATTTACAAACACACAAACGTGATCCGAGACACTTTGGGCACAATCGGATCCGAGTAGCAGCCATGGTTACAGACACACTGCAAATATTACAGGCAACAGAAAGCTGCACACACACACACACACACACACACACACACACACACACACACACACACACACACACACACACACACACACACACACACACACACACACACACACACACACACACACACACACACACACACACAGAGGAGCCGTGTGTGTGTGTGTGTGTGTGTGTGTGTGAGAGTGTGAGTTAAGCCCTGCACTTCACTGCTGAGTGCTTCAGTCCCACTGGAGCCACCAATGCAAATAATGTCCTCTCTCAGTGCTGCGAAACACACACACACACACACACACACACACACACACACACACACACACACACACACACACACACACACACACACACACACACACAGCTCCGCCTGATGGCATATGTTATTGTAAACCTCATGTGGTGAAGCTCAGGCATCGGCACCAGTCACTGCCTCCATTATTTTGGTCACAATTACCGATCATATGATCAGGAGGCGGGGCAAATAACCTTTCTAATGCTCTCTGCAGAGGAGGCAAGTCATATAATATACAGGGTTTACAAACCGTAAGCAATAAGCTACTCCCAGTCATAAAATCAAAATACATAGACATGATTAGATCACCTTGATTCAATTACGTTTGTAATTTGCAAAGATATTATCTCCGATGTGATTATTGCAAAAATAAATTAAAAAAGCTGCTTAGGAATCAGATAAAAAGGCAAGTTTATGCAAAAAAAACGTACCTTCACAATCACTTACAGTTATTAGAGAGACAAGAAAATACAAGCTGAACTGGAAACACACAGTTATGAATTACTGTGAAAGACTAAATGAATAATTATTTGATTTAATAAAAGCTGGCAAATAGAAAAGTCTTCAGCCTGATTTAAAGAACCGCAGTGGGTGTGCAGTTTTCTGGGAATTTGTCCAGATAAATGATGCGTCTGGAGATCAGAAACTAAATCAAAAACGTATTAACGGCATTACTGGCTGAATCCATGGCAACTTTATGCCTCTGTTTACATCACCCCAGGGAATTATTCAACTGCAGTTCAGAACATATTTCATGGATAAAGCCCAAATAAAAGATAGACAAATAACAGAAGTTAGAATACCTGTTTCCTGAGCGGTTGGTGGGGAGGTTATTTAGTTTTTTGTCTGAGCAGGAGAAGCAGTATCAGTCTTTATAAACGAGGACAAGATGAATCAGCCCTCACAGTATCTGATGTAAATCACACCCAGGTAGCCATCTTTTTTTTCCCGCTCCTGCTGCAGTAGATAAATCTTAGGAAAAGGAGTGGGTGTCCTTACCTCGACTGCCATCAAAATTTACAAGCGTTTGAGGAGTGGCTTGTTTTAATTTCCCCGGTGTGTTGTGTCTCCCTCAGGCCTGACGGGGCTGAAGAACATCGGGAACACCTGCTACATGAACGCAGCGCTGCAGGCTCTGTCCAACTGGTGAGTCCTGCGTTCCCCTGCTGGTCCCACATTCACCTGTCGGACGTTTCACACGCGCTCTCCGCTTTCTTCATGTCCCTTTACACTCATTCCTCAAACTGTCTGCACGCTTTTCTCTTCAAACTCAGTTTTAGCTTGGTCATCACTTTTCACATCAAAAAGTATTTCAGTTGACAGCTGTTTTTACAAGGGGTTGCAATATGTATTTGGATGTAAACAAACATATGTTTTGGGGATTCAGTCAAATATATGTAGGAAAGTATCCACATTAATTAAAAATAAAATCCCCTGTTTATTTTGTCTCATTGTATTAGAGAACCTAAGGGTGCAGTCCAGATCCTTTGTAAAAATGTATCCTCCAATTACCCCTCCCAGTGTTCCCCTTCATACCTCCATTAGTGGCGTCCGTGTTTCTAAAATAGTTCCCTCTGTAATCCCATCATTAGTTTCCATTCTCTAAATACTCTTTCTAACCGCTCAGCATATGTGGAACGATCGATTGGAGCTTTCTCATACTCAACAGGCATCTTATCAGTGGCCACTCCCCTCTGATTCTCTGTCTGTTTCTTGTTGATTGTGAAAGAAACGACTATGGCTGCACTCATTTGTGAGAGTATGCTGGCTGAATGAGGGAGAGTTGCTGCAGTGCACCATTCGAGACACAGAAATGGCCTTTTGTGGTTCCCTGTAGGGTCTTCTGTTACAAAAGAACTCTTTCCCAATTTCTTTAGTTCCTCCTCCTCCTCCTCTTTTCCCCAATTCTTTTTCCCACTTGGTCTTTTTATGAGTCACATAAAACTGTAATTACTTGCTGTTTCTCTCCCTGTCTGCTACATACTTTTTTTATTGTTTATTGAATTACCATTCCTTCTGATTCATTCTTTGTGACTGGATTGTCGGTGTGGTCACTTAAAGTAGAGCTCCGCTGCACAGCCCGAGGCTTCTTACCTACTTTTAATTTATTTTTAATGAAAGAACAAACCCCTTTCTTCTTTAAAACCGTCTACCTAGGGGGTCGATTTTTATTATTTAATTCAACTGAAGATGCTTCGTCTGGATTCAAGTCAAAGTGGGTAAAGATGTGGGTCAAAATTTGCAATCTAAATCCCGTTCCAAAAATAGGAGGAAGTGAGTCACTGAGCTGCGGGAAGGAGGGACATTTTCTAAAGTTTCCTTTGATGTCTATTTGTGTGAGCGCCGCTTCTTTAACTTACTGTCGGGTCATTATTCAGTTCCAAGGACTTTCCTCCTGCCAAGGGAGAGGGAACGCTCGATGCCTTATTCATTTCTGTAGTCGGTTTCTTTCTCACAAATTCCTGTCCGCTCTGTATCCATCAAACAAAATCCCCTCAGCTGTTTTTCTTTTCAGCCATTTCCGATGTCCTTCAACTTTCAGCTGTGTGTGGAGTTTTCTAGCATCAGCCAGTACCCCTGGGAATTTGTGATATTTCTCTAGGAGTGAAATATGGGTTTAATGAAACAAAAACGCAGGCAGAAGACGGCATTATGCAGAAATACTGAACTCAAATCTCTCAGGATTTCCCCCCCCTATTTATCTTTTCTCTTCTTTGAGTGACTTTTATGGATGTAATCACAAAACCAAACTCCCCCTAAAGGATGATTTGCAGATTTTACAGTATTCCAATGCATAACAGAATATAAAAACATTACATTATGTCCTGCCTCTCTAAATCATATCTGCTTTTCTTCAGCCTATTGAGGATTACAAGCAGATTTCTTAGAATTAGTCGCAGCTTTTTGGTAATTTACTCAATTTGTTATGGACATATTTTTTAGTAAAAGCTTCCTGCTGCCTATGAATGATATGTTTAAACCTCTTTCAACTTCAGCCCGCCCTTGACACAGTTCTTTCTTGAATGCGGTGGCATGGTGAAGACGGACAAGAAGCCCGCTCTCTGCAAAAGCTACCAGAAACTCGTGTCCGACCTTTGGCACAAGAACAGGTAGGAGCTTTTCACACAAGTTACAGTTAGTTTAATACTTCATTTTCATTTTTTTAGAGACCAATTTATGCTTTTGGGCATTTTCCCTTTCCAGTAGTGTGTTATATAGGGATTCTGTGCATGTAAATGGTCTGCAAGGGCTCAAATCCCTGTGTTCCCTCCAGAAGGAGTTTCTCTCCCACACATTCCCCCCTGCCTGAGACACTTTCATTAGACTCCTTTGTTTAGTGTTGTTACCAACATACTGACATCACCCCGTAACACTTGCGCTTCTATTGGCTAGCGCTCAAACTCATTGTACGGAAGGGGCGGGACATCTCTAAACACTTGAACAATCACAACAGAGCCGGCCAGCTTACCAATCAGAGCAGACTGGGCTCTGGTTTCAGACAGAGGGTGAAAAGAGGCAGTATGAGACAAATAAATAGCTTTTTGAACATTAAAGCATGAAAACATGTCCCAGTAGCGACACAAATAGAAATATGAACCTCATAAAAGCATAATATGTCCTCTTTCAAATATGACTCCGCAGTCACTTCTGAATTTCACAGTTATCACAAAGACTTTATGTTGATTTTGTGTACATGTGTTGAGCATGCTGTGTTTTGTCACATTGCAGACCCTCATATGTGGTCCCGACCAACTTGTTCCAGGGGATCAAAGCCGTGAACCCCATGTTCAGAGGATACTCTCAGCAGGTGGGTCATTGCAGATGGTGAAATGAATGTGCAACTGAAGTGCAGACACACAGATTCACAATAAATAAAACATGGAGCCACTCTTCACGCTCTGAGAAATATTCAACGGTATTTTTGGAATCGGTTGTTGGGTCTTAGGGGAGTGGATTTTCTTTCTTTTACCTCTGTGCTTTGCAAGTAATCTGAATAATCTGAGTAAATATGAATATAAAACACGGATTTGAACTGAATCCTTCAAGAATGAGTGTGTGCTGAGCTGGAATTATTATGGGTCTGACGCCCAGACTATAAAGTGGGCTCAGATCTTACAACACAGCCTTTCCCTTTTTTCTTTTCCACTCCATATCCCCCCCATGTATGTTCCTTCACAGAAATCACATTAGCTCCAGCTCAAATCACTCAGGCAGATAAACTGAATCCCCAGCCTTGCAATTACCAACTCAGATCTTCTGACTTTCATTCACATGCAAATGCACACATTAATCCTATCTAGAAAACTAAAGGTGAATTTCTTGATTTAATTTCAGGCGAGATTCATGTGTCACAAATATGAAGAATTTCCAGAGGCTTTCTCCAGGATCACGTCTAGTCTCTGTCCAGTGTGTGTAAATAAGGGTTTCATAAGCCTGAGTGGTGCGATGATGAAAGGGCCTGTTTCCTCTTGGCTTGCCAGGGTTTGTTCAGAGGAGTTAGCCGAGGAATATTCATTTGTCACGCCATGTCGGGCTGCGCTGCCTTGGAATAAGCATTGCTGTGAATAAACTTCCCGATCCTGGGAGAAGGGGGGGTGCATTTGGCCAGAGAGGGAGATTGGATGTCTGTGGTTCGTTAAGTTTGATTACACATTCATGAGTGTTTGGTTTCGGATTTTGTGAAGCAGAATCGGGATAAACGAGGAGACGCGGTGTTTGTTTTGTAATTTGGAATATAATTAGCGTTGCTGTGTCTGTCAAACTCGTATATTTAGGGAGAATATGTTGCCTTATATGTCTTTTCAGGGAGAGGAAATTAACTATTCTTTTTACAAACCTCTGAGGAGCAGAAAACTGAATATTTCTCAGCTAGAACAAATTTGGAAATAACATTTATTTTTTCTAAACAATATCTTTTATAGAGTACAAACGATGACATCCAAAAATACAGTTATTATCAATGACTTAATGAGACATGTACAAATGAGCTGGAGATCCATGCATAATATACAAAGTTTTACTCACTAACACCAAGTCGCAAAAAACAAAGACACACCGGGTGACAAGACCCGAACAAATGAAATAAAAACACTAATAAATAATAATAAAAAATGTATGAATTGAAATAATCGAGGAAATGACATTTCTTGTGATTATTCCATCTCGGCCTCCAGGACTCCCAGGAGTTTCTGCGCTGCTTGATGGATCAACTCCACGAGGAGCTGAAGGAGACGCTGCACGAGCCCTACGACCAGTCTAGCGGCGTCACCGTGGACGACTGCCCCGAGGAGGACAACCACAGTCAGTCGGACAACGACTTCCAGTCATGCGAGTCGTGCGGCAGCAGCGATCGCGCCGATAACGAGGTGCAGGGCGGGAAGGTGATGATGGAGGACACCAACGAGGCCGAGATGCTGATCCCGGAACAAGAGGAGATCCAGGCCAACAGGGAGTGGCAGAAGGAGAAGAACATGATTAATGACCTGTACCGCTCTGGAGTTAATGGGGTTCTGGGTGGAAGCACGGGAGTGGACATGGACAAGGACGTCGACACCACCACTGAAAACACACCCATTATCAGCAGCCAGGGAGCCATCAAGGTTCAAAGCAGGATGTCAGGTGATTATGGAGAAGATGATTCTGTTTTGTTTTAATCTAAATGTACTCAGTGATATTCAGAATTATGCCTCGGTCTAATATTTGGCCTCTTCGTGCCAGATTCCTTCCCAGACATCCAAATGTCCAACAACAACAGACCACAGAGTCCGGTCCCAATGGAGGGACACATTCCCAAAATGTCCAGCAGCCCGCCCAAAGCTGCCTCAGGCTGGCCCAGCATGAACCCTGCTCACAAGAAAGGTATTTCATAATCTGAGGAAGTCAAATCCACAATCAAAGCTTAACAAGTCAGTTGTGTCAGTTGCACAAAAGACCCTTAGTATTCTCCTTAAGTAAGACACTTAAAGGTGCTGTGGTTAAGTTAAAGGCAGAGGCACCTTATGTTTTTGCTTTAGTTGCTATGGTCTTGTGCAACTAACTTTTCCTTAAGTTTAAAATGTTGATGAGGTTTTCTTCAATTGATGTTGTATTAAGGAATTCTGAACTCAGACTCAGAGGAACATTTTGTGCAACCTGCCCCAGGGTTTTAGCACGATAGTAACATCATATGTCTGTCTTTGCCGACAGACCGTCAAACACTATTCTCACATTTCTCTCTCTCTCTTCCCACAGCAGTGACCACTTTCTGCCCGCCGAAGAGCAAGCGGCAGAAGAAATACCGCAGTGTCATCTCGGATGTGTTCGACGGGACCATTGTCAGCTCAGTTCAGTGCCTCACCTGTGATCGGGTCAGTGTGTTTTCTCAATCTCAAAATAATGGGATTGCTGAGAGGCATAGCAGCCGAGCAGCACTAGAGAACAAGATATTGTGTCGTTCAATTTCCCTGCCCTCAAATTGAATGTCTTTCGAAATGATCAACTCTGCTGTTAGACTCTCCTGTTCCTACGCTCTGTTGACACGGTTCTAGAATAAGCTGAAGCCTAACTGTGTGTGTTTGTTGTGTTTGCTGCCAGGTGTCTGTGACCCTGGAGAACTTCCAGGATATCTCGTTGCCCATCCCGGGGAAGGAAGACCTGGCCAAGCTCCACTCAGCCACCCACCAGACGGCCCTGGTGAAAGCTGGCTCCTGTGGGGAAGCTTACGCACCGCAGGGCTGGATTTCATTTGTCATGGAATACATCAAGAGGTGTGGTTCTACTTTTTATTGCAGCATTCATCTTTAGTTGGGTACTTTTAACTAAAATATGTACCGTAATTTCCGGACTATAAGCCGCTACTTTTTGCACAAGCTTTGAACCCTGCGGCTTATAGTCCGGTGCGGCTTTTCTGGATTTGATTTGATCATGATTTTTGTGATATCCTAAGAGGTTTTGTTTTGGTTTGTTCCGCTGTTGTACGGCACTACTTTGCCTGGCGGAAGGGCATGTGATCAGACACACAGTCACGGGGGAAAAGAGTGGTATGTTGGTCACATGTCCGTCCGCCAGGCAAAGTAGTGCCGTACGAATTAGCGCGAAAAAGAGACTAGATTAGCAAGAGCAAGACGAGTACCGTCATTTCCGGACTATAAGCCGCTACTTTTTGCACAAGCTTTGAACCCTGCGGCTTATAGTCCGGTGCGGCTAATGTATGAACAAAACAGGATTTCCCCCTAATTTTAGCTTGTGCGGCTAATATTCAGCTGCGCCTTGTAGTCCGGAAAATACGGTATATAGTATTTAAAGAATACAAACATAGAGCATCAGGTGCTTTTCATTTGAGATTTAAAAATAAACAAACAGATTTAAACAAAAGATTTGTGGAAAATGATACATTTTTACTTCCTAAAACCAAATGGAGAAGCACATTTCTTTCCATTAAAAACATTTCATAATTTATATCATATGGATATTCCCAAAATAAGAGGTATGAAGGCGCTCCAATGTCAACATTTTATTCACATTTTCCACAATCGATTTGCTCTATCCTTTTTCGTGTAACCTCTGTGTTTGTTTTATTTGTAGTTGGTTCTGGGGCCCGGTGGTTACGCTACAAGACTGTCTTGCTGCTTTCTTTGCGAGAGATGAACTAAAGGGTGAGCATGTGGGCGTGAATCTGTTCTACCAGCACAAACATAAAGATTGATGTGTCAATAACCCTGTGCTTGTTGTTTTTCTAGGAGACAACATGTACAGCTGTGAAAAATGCAAGAAGTGAGTAATTCTGACATGGCTGATTATTAAACTGCTGTTTCTTTCCACAACAAAATGTGTGGATCTGTAATCATTGCTGTTCATGTTTTTCTCTCCTAGACTACGAAACGGAGTCAAATTTTGTAAAATGCAGAGTTTGCCAGAGGTAAACAGACAACGCTCATATTTAATCATGTTTCTTTTCATGCTGTCTTTGATTTTATACAATAAAACGTCTTTGTGCATTCCTCTTCTCCAGATCCTGTGTGTCCACTTGAAGCGCTTCAGACATGAACTGATGTTCTCCACCAAGATAAGCACCCATGTGTCCTTCCCGCTCGAGGGCCTGGACCTGCAGCCTTTCCTGGCCAAAGACAGCTCCGCCCAGACCACCAACTATGACCTGCTGTCTGTCATCTGTCACCACGGCACTGCCAGCAGTAAGTCCCTCCCCTTTCTGCTCAGACCTGGGCATCCGCCTCTATTGGCGTGGATTCATTGGCCTGTAGACACATTTCACATGTTCTTGTTAAATTTATGAAAGCTGCTGTAATTCATTCCCCTGTGTGATCCCAGGTGGCCACTACATAGCGTACTGCAGGAACGATGTGAACAATCTGTGGTATGAATTTGACGACCAAAGTGTGACCGAGGTGTCTGAATCCTGCGTCCAGAATGCCGAGGCTTATGTGCTCTTCTACAAGTAGGCCTTTGATCTGAGTTTTCTGAGTTACATTTTTAAGATTAACTGTGCAGCTTTGACATTCATAACTTAGATCTCACTTTTGTTTGGCAGTGCATAATCTGTGTGTCTGTTCCCGTCACAGAAAGAGCAACGAGGACGCTCTGAAGGAACGTAGGAGGGTGTCGGGTTTATTCAACATGATGGAGCCCAGCCTTCTGCAGTTCTACATTTCCCGACAGTGGCTTAACAAGTTCAAGACCTTTGCTGAACCGGGGCCCATTTCCAATGACGACTTCCTGTGTTCGCATGGAGGTGCGTGTGACATCATCGTACTAAATCTCCTCAGAGGTCAAAATGTCTCCAAACAGAAAGCCTTTCCTTGCTCTGTGCAGAAGCGTTTAGTGGAAGTTGGTGCTCTATCCTCTCTGAACACAGCTTTTGCTTTCATCCTCTGATGTGAATTTTTGACTTTGACAAAGACTGCAGAGTATTCCCTTTACAACACAGCAGACTTCAAAAGGGGGGTTTTAATTCTCAGAAACTCAGATCCTTCTCTTGCATTTGAGTAGAGAAGAGGGGAGAATTTGAAAAGCCTTTTGTGCCAATCAATCTGCTTTCCTTTTTCTGCTCTATGCGCTGAACATTATAGAATAAAACATTAAGCAGGAAAAAGAAAACCATTTATGATAAAGCTGTCGGAATAAAGACACAATATTTCATTCCTTAAATAAGCACCTACAGGTTGTTTCCTCCTCCTCTTTCGCAGCTACCGGCACATAATAACTGGTTAAGTCAGGTACATAAGTAGAGATAATAGCAGTGTAGAATAACCATGTTTGCGCTGCAGCACTTTGGCCTGTTTTATTTTCAGTGTAAATCCGTTTGTGCACCCGTTTGTTTTCACTTTCCTCTTCATGGCCAAGGGCATCCTCAGAAATATATATTTAGGCATGCAAAGCATTTATTAAGGGGCTCAGGCAGCAATTTTTCCCAGGAGAGAGCTTCAAATAGGCAGCCATAAAAAGGTTATCGTCCATGATTTTTCAAGAGGAAATAGTTTGCCCTGCAATGTAGTGGTTCCAAATTATTCTGCCCTGTCAAAGATTATGGCTTTAGTATGGAAATATAACTGATATTTTTTCCTCTCAGTTGGATAAGGTTAAAGAGGACATACTTTTCTCATTTTCAGGTTCATATTTGTACTTCGTTCCTCTACTGGGACATGTCTCCATGCTTTAATGTTCAGAAAGCTCTTTATTTTTCTCATACTGCCTGTGCTGCTGCACCTCTTTTCACCCTCTGTCTGAAACCAGAGCCCAGTCTCCTCTGATTGGTTAGCTGACTGGCTCTGTTGTGATTGGTCAACGGCTAAAAGATGTCCCTCCCCTTAGCCAATCACAAACAATATGTTGGAGAGCTAGCCAATAGAAGCTTGAATCGTGAAGTAAACAAAGGAGTCCAATGGAGGCGTTTCAGGCATGGGGGATCATTGGGATTTTCCTACTTTGCACACCATTACATTCACTGAAACCTATTTAACACACTACAGGAAAGGGAAAACTAAAAAAGCATAATAGGGTCTTTTTATCCCGTGCTTACATGCTTCTTTGTCACTTTACAAATGTCACAGTGTTAATATCTGATGGATGTTTTAATATGTTTCATCAGGTGTGCCTCCCAACAAAGCAACGTCCATCGACGACCTGGTGGTAATGCTGCCTCAGAACGTGTGGGATCACCTTTACAGCAGGTACTTACAGTAAACAGAGCCAACTTTGAGCACATTAAGCTATATGGGGAAGTCAGTTGCAGTATCATTTCCTTTTTGTATAGTTTAATGTCATCCTTGTGAGTTAATGTGCACTGCTCCCTGCAGGTACGGAGGAGGACCAGCTGTCAACCACCTGTATGTGTGCCACACGTGCCAGATCGAAATAGAAAAACTGGAGAAACGGCGCAAATCAGAGCTGGACATGTTTGTCAGGGTATGTTTTTTTATTTCTGGCTAGAAATAAATTGAGTTTTTGTTAAACACAGGGAAGATTGGTGTAAGTGATAAAGTGTCAGTGAGCCTTTGTGCAGCCAGTGCTCATGGGAGGCCTATTCTCCAGTCTATTGAACCAGTTGATAGGCTGCATGTGTTGCTGCTCTTCAGCCCGGCAGGAGATGAGAGGTGTGAGCCCGATGAAAGCCTTATCATTAATGCATTGGGACAGATGCAGCTGTTATTGTGTGCTCACTCACACAATGTCCGCTCAAAAGGAGAGATAGATGGTGTGTGTGTGTGCATGTGTGTGCTTGAGTAAGATAACAAGAGGAACAGGGATTGTTGTCATTTGAAGACAGATGAAATTGGTGCAGTGGGGTGTTAAGACTCTGTTCTAACTGGAATAACTACCAGAGAGAATCGATTAGGTTTCTCCATCTACTCTCCTCTCAATCTTTTCATCCTCACTTAATTTTAATTTTTTATTTTTATCCCCCCTCAACCCCCACCCCTCCCTTTTCTCCTCCCTATCCCTTTGCGTCCTTTCTCCTCCCTCTTGTCTCTACTGCTCACTCCTCCCCCATTTCCTCTCTCCCCTCTGTAGCTGAACAAGGCGTTCCAGGAGGAGGAGTCTCCAGTGGTCATATACTGCATCAGCATGCAGTGGTTTCGTGAGTGGGAGGGCTTTGTCAAAGGAAAAGACAATGGTAATTGGACAGAAGTCTTGCCTTTCAACCCCCAACCCTGTTTAAATGTCTGATTAAAAGGCCAAATGTTGTGTTTGATATCTGGTAATGTATTTTTAATTGAAATGCTTCTGATTTCTTTTTTTCGATGTGTTTTTTGTATTGCAGAATAGGTACAATCATTTATGGTCACAATTGAGACAATGATCTTTGAAATGCTTCTTATTTTGGTTTGGGTCTGTACATTCACATGGATAGGAGGATTATATGGATGTACTGTTTTTATATGGGACATCCAAATTCTCCTTTTTCCAAAACCTGCTCAAAAGACACGGTGAAGTCCCGCATATTCTCTCGATTTATCTTCAAAGAGTTTGCTTCAGTCCCCCGAGACAAGTTTCCCTCCCGCAAAACAGCAAAACGAAGCGTCAAAATACATTTAGTTTTCTTCCATTCGTTCTGATTTTTTTTGCTTCCGTTGCTTTGTATTGTCACATCTATTTATAACAGCTTACATCTGGCACGTCTGCAGATCTCTTTTTTCCTTCTGACTTCTGCTCCTCGTATATTCGTTTTTTCTCGCTGTAGCAAGCAGGGAGCAGAGAGTGCTTTTCATCGTGTGACAAAAACATTTGACACTTTAACATCATTGCTCTTTGAAACAATTATGCAAGAGAAAATGTCTCTGAGAAATAATGTAGGCAAGCATATTAGTGCGATGAATTATTATGACAACTAATTGTCTTTCTTCCTCTTCAAGATCCACCGGGACCCATTGATAATTCCAAGATAACAGTAAACAAGAACGGCCATTTAACACTCAAACAAGGTACTACCTCCTACTGTTATTGATGTCATGGTGCATTATTGTGATTATTTTTTCCTTAAAGACGCATGAAGTAAGTGTACATGTACACAAAACGTTTTGTTCTTATAACTTCTGCAGAGACTCTATTGATTATAGTATTATTTAACTTGAGATATTAGTGATATTAAAAAGTGTGTGTTTGACCCTTCAGGAGCTGACTCGGGGCAGATCTCTGAAGAAACGTGGAACTTCCTCCACTCCATCTACGGCGGCGGGCCACTTGTAACGGTTCGGCCAAACATCAGCCACCAGGAAGCAGAATCATCGCAGTCAGAGGAGAAAATCGAAATGGAAACACGCTCTGTTTAGTCAACACGCTCCAGAAAACCACATAAAACATTCAAGAAATGAAAATCCTTTTTATTTTGCACTTGACTTTTATTTTCAAAAAATAATTCAAGCAAAGGACCTCATCTCCACCGCCACATGACCGCCTTCGACGGCTGACAGAGGGAATTAACATGTCTAAAAAAGGTTTGTCATGTTGTACACATCTGTATAAAGAGCTCTTAAATTTATATTAGCATTCTAGTATTCATGTGTCAGGTTGTTTTCAGAACCAACCATTTAAATTGTGTGCAGCTAAAAATTCCACTGAATGCCATATTTCTTTTCTTCTTTTTTTTGACCAAATGAGCACATGTTGTATGTCCATGTGTCTTATGTTGCTGATATTGATGAATCACAAAACACCTTGCTGTATATATATCACACATTTTTCTTGTTGAAAGAGAAAATTGTCCAATGAATGGTAAGAGAAGGAAAATGTGACACTTTAAGTGATTCAAATCAAGGGTTATGAAGGGACTAATTACTGAGTAGTCTCAGGAATTAATTTTGTTTTGCACTGTTTTGTAGACGTACAAATTGGCATGCTCTCGCAAATGTCTGGTCTGTATTTGAATGTACCAGTACTGATAGTATGTTGGTAAAGATTCAGCACTTGGTAACTTACCACAGAAGGGAGTGATTAATAATATGATGTTAATAGTTTTTGTAGAAAATATGTGGCAGGTGGCGTATGTTAAGAATGCATGCTTTAACACTCAATCACAGTTTAACATCACATGGAAATGCATGTTAATGCAAGCTGCTCATAAAATGTGCACGCAACTCATGATTTGGATCAATCTTCACTAAAATGTACAGCTACAGAAAGAAAATTGCGGTATGTATTTAGCATCATCAGAAATGTAGTTAGTTGAAGACATTATTTTTGTGTATGGGCATGGTGTTGCTTAATGCTGATAGGGGGAAATCAGGATGCTGTACTGTATGTTTTTTTTCGCATATGGATGTCACTTGAATAAGATCTAACCTGCATTTTGCTGGCTGACACTATTAAAACTTGATGAAAACATGTTTAACACTGGTCACTTTGATTTTGTTTCCATTTCTGCTGGGTACAGTGGTCGTTAGATAAGAAACAAGGATAAATACAAAAGGAAAAAGTAAATGATCAAAACTGTGTTCCATTATAGTAAAACTGTCAATAATATATGATTTAATAAACGAGGTGACCCCGAGAAGAGTTGCCCGGTTGCACTCTTGGCAGAGCAGAAATGTACAGTATAGTGTTGCGTTTTGAGAGCGCGGTTCAGTCGGCTCACACCCCGACTAGTTGACTGGATTGAAAACATGGCTGCGGCCGAACGTGCAGCAAATTTACGGAAGTGAGGTATGTGTAATTCTTGAGCTACAAACGCTATTTAGAAGTGTGCCTGCAGTTCGCTGCTTGTATTACAACAAATGACAAAACCTTAATTGATTAACCCTCCAAAAATGTCTATGACCGGCATTGTTGGCAGTACACAAATACATCGGCAAAGTTATGCGCGGAACAATCAGCTAGCCTGGCTAGCTTCTACTCGGCTGCAGCAGCTAGCCGTGGTTAGCTGCTAACTGGTTACTAACTACCGTTATAGCACTGCTGTTAATCAAGCCGCTTCTGTCGGTGTGTGAACTGTAAACCTCGGTGAAATACAATGTTAGTAGGGAACCCTCCATTGGTTTGTGTGTCATTGGTGGACTTAAAGACTGTATCAGTTTTCGGGCTAGTTTAGCTAGCATGTTAGTGTCGCTCTCTCAGGGGCTAACAAACCGCCACGATTCTTCGCTGCACGATGCAGTTTGTGGGATAACTAGCGGAGGAAACGTTAGCCAACTCGGCTAACTAGTCGTTCGTGAGAAGAACAAAACAGGCTTTTATACTGTTGTGTACTTGTGACTTGGTTGTCACTGGAAGCGTGTTGGATATTATGTGTATTTCACGGGTGCAACAGTCTGCAGTTTGGTGTCTCAAGCGTTAATGTGTTATATTTAGCCCTGGGAGAGCTAACGGTAAATTAGTTAGCTATGGTTAGCCAGTTAAAGAGACGCTAACGTCCAGGTCCAGCAACGCTCGCTTGGAAGTTGGTGTTTGCTAACATGTAGCCTGCTCTCCAGCTTCATGAACTGACAGTTTTAGTTTTTTATCCCGAACTTAAACCTGCTGCAAACTAGTGTTAACCCAACCGGCGGCACATGCAGCTTCAGCGGTGTCTAGTCTCCAGATAAACAGCATTAAACTTTTTAGACATTAATCTCTCGGCAGCTGATGAGCTGGGATGTTGTGATTTGAGCTTTTCTGTTTGGTATGTAAACCAACAACACTTCTTGGATTTGTTGTTGCCAAAAGGCCCTGTGGAAGTGTTGAACTACAGGTCAGCAACCGGTCCAACTAAACGGTAAACCGGCTCAAAGCTTGCTTCTCTTCCTAAAAGCAATTTCTCACCCTAAACTCAAGTGTTAGCTTAGCCGCTTCTCCAACAATAGTGTTCACACTGAGTTAGTAAAGTGTGTGTTGTGTGTTTACTTGTGTGTAACTAGGTTTTACAGCCATACAATGTAAGTGAAACCAATGTTTTTGATACAAAATGACCCTTCTGTAAGTCGTGGTCTTGTCATGATAATAGTAATCAGCACGTGTTAATATAACTTCACCCAGCACGCGCTTTAGTCAAATACAGGAAGTGGTTTGATTGAGAATTACAATCACACATGGGTACTGTCTGAGTAGCTGCACCCTCTAACAAATATTCAGGCAATGACACCTTCAACATTAATGGTTAAACTGGTCCCTATGAGCATAAGCTGTTCTTGTCAGGATCCGTAGCTATACATGGAAAAGTATGTATATATTCACTCAATGTGACCTAGGTTTTTTGGCCCTCTCAATGTACATTTATAGAAATAAACACAAGGAAAATAAAGCTGGGCAAAAGCTAAACAATACACATTGGCTACTATGCACAAATACAACTACGCTTAAATCATGTATTAATAAGCAAAGACAGTGACATTTGTAATCAAGTTATTGTGTTAAGACTAATGAACTTGCCCTTTCTGCAAATATTTGAGAGTATCATTGTTATTCTATTGGATTTTGGGATGGAAATTAAAAAATCAGTAACAGGAACAAGGATTTTTTATGTTCTAAGATCCAAAACAACCCTGTTAAAAGTAATTTATTCCTATGACTAAAACCCTTCCTAAGAAGCTGTGGTCACATACAAAAGAGAGGATGTTATGTTGATACCTACACTGGGGGCGTGCAATACATGGCATGTGCTAAATACTTATTAATAGATAGTGACTGTGGACTTTAATTCCTACTGTAAGGTGTTTTAATTGTGTCTATATATGTTTATCGTCTACTGTGTCGAACTAAACACAAAATATACACACAAAGGACCTTTCTGTTTGTATCAGTAGCTCTCCACCGTCACATACCCACCACCAGCAGTAAAGTGAAAACACAAGTCAAATGCTGCTCTGTGGTCTTAAGCAGTTATTCACAACCTTTTCGGCATTTGACCCCTATAAAACAAAGCAATGTCTGTCTGTGACCTCTTGTCTGACACTATGGCCTTATTTTTAACATGATTTATGAGCAGTGTACCCAAAACAATGCTCTGTGTATTTCTTTATTTGTATTTGAATAACATTTTAGGGGTGAAAAGAGTTCAAACCTGTTTATAACACCGCTGTGACTCATGATTTGACGCTGTTTCACGATAGCCAATAATACCATATAGAAACAGGCATTTTATAACTCTTTATTTAATGACATGTCTGACACAACGCCTCATTTTTTAAAATTCCTTTGAGCCGACTCTACAGGTAGTTGGATTTAAGTAATAACCTGCTTTCTTTTCCATTGATTCATCAGCGCAAAGCTTATCGTGACGTTTCCGACAGGCACCTGAAGGCAGCATTAGTTGTTTATTAATGGCTTTGTCAGCTGTGAAAACAATGTGTTGATTATAGTGAAAAGGAGGTGCGAGCAAATGTTCGATAAAGCCAAAAGGTAACCCCCTGATCATTCAATAGTAGTGATTCGTTTTCTGGTTTTTGACAGCAGGTCAGATGAGCAGACTTAATTACTTTTGTCGATTTTGAGTCTAAGGGTGAGTCCTCAGTCTGACTGAATCCCCCCCCCCCCCCCCCTTTCTGTTTTTCTTTCTCTCTCTTATTTTATGCATGGACAAATCTCATTAGCTTTCTCAGCTGGAGTCCTTAGCGGAGTGTGAGTAATTTGTGCATGTGGTAGTGCTTGTTCCAGGTGACTATTATGTTTTCCCCCTGAAGGAAAATCATATAAATGTGTTGTTGTGTTACCTTAGCACAGTGTAGGAGGGGAGCAATTTCCCCAGGAATAGCAACACGGTGTTTTTAAAAAAGAAAGCTCTGTTTTGACAGGGCCACAGATTAATGTATTGAAATGAATATAAATAAGCACCACGTCCACATTGTTAATTGCTGTAATCTATTCTCTCTCTGTGTCATTTTCTGCAAAAGGACACCAAGTGAGATCATATTCCACTGAGTCACTTTATAATGACCTTTACCATGTTACATTTTTTTATTGTCATCTGTTGTTTGATTCATTGTTTTTTCTCGAGGATATTTGTGGCGAGTTGTTTTTCGCTCGAGCAAATACATACTTCATGAATACCATTAGCAGAGCCCATCAGTGATCTGTAGCTACTCAGGAGGAATATATATGAAGCAGAATTGTGTATTTTAAAGTCCTTGAGCTTGAGGATTGCAGTCTCACGCTGGGGAGGTGTTTATTCAATCTCTTCTTGAAGCAGAAAACAATATTTGACGTGATGTCTCCACTGACAGCAGGGGGAAGGGTGTTGTTACAGAACAGTGGAGAAGACTCCTGTCAGAGCATTTGGGATTAGCTCTGGGGAGTAACAAAGCACGGGGTGGAGGTTACTACCAACCTTTGACCTGGGACATGAGCTGAGGGTAGCTTTACCTTCAGTTCTGGAATATTTGGTATGCATCTTTGAAAGGACAGTTGTTGCAGCGACTGATTTGCAATGGCTAAGCTAGTGATGGCATAATTCTTAAGAGCAGGGGTTTGTTAGAAAATGTGTTTTTTTCAGTGGATATACGCATTATTTTTCAGTAATTGAAACAGCCTTGGCTCCCAGAGTGCCCTCCTAATTTGTAATGAGATAGCTACAGCAGTTTTTAGTCACAATATATTAGTTTTGATACATTGATTTTCATCTGCCTCACCTTTATGCCATGGACAGAATCAACGTAATCAGAAACTATATACGCTTATAACAAGCTAAGGGAATTAAGTTTGCCTCAATAACAACTGTGTTTTAGCTGTGAGAAATGTGCAGTTATATTGAATTGTTTTTGCTTGAAGGCTACCTAGTATTTGTGGACAGATTATTTGGTATACGATACATTATTCAGATTTGAATACCCATTAATGCATGGAAGCATTATGTTTGTATTTTTCCTGTTTACACTGTAAGCCACAGCATGTTTGTCCAAATGCACAGAAAAGCACTTCATCCGTGGAATACCTCAGGCGAATCACAAAGCATGTTTGGTAAATCTTTGTTGTGCCTTTATTTGTGTCAGAGGTTTAGAATATGACAATCAACTTCCTGTGGTTATCCAAACTCTAAGCCTGTAAAGCCGTGTGTAGGATTGTTGTTGGAGCTTTTCAATTTTTGCACATTTTGATAAATCGTGGAAGGATGGCAGCCTGTTGGTCCTCTGGCACACCTGTTATTCAGAGATAAACAGTCTGCAGTGTGAGATGACAAACCTGTGTCTGCAGTGTTATCTCTGCTGAATTGGGTGTAAGCATTACAGTGTCGCTTCTGTGTCAGAAATCAGTCAACCATTATCTGTTCTGTGTGTGACAGAACACACAGTTACCTCTGCTGGGAGGAAATAAATATGCCTTCAATAATACATTCACACATTCGATTTCAGTGCAAGCAGTTTACCCTTTTTTATATATGTCATCTGCTTGACAGCTTTAGGGGCTTTTCCTTGTTAAAATGCTTGCTGCGCAGCAGTCACCTTTATCTCCGGCGTTACCAAGCACATACAGATGAGATTCAAGCTGTGACATTTGTGAAATTAAAGGAGGCTGTGATTGGTGATGGAGGCTAAATGGAAGATCTGAGATTTTATAAGTATTATCTTGCAGGCCTTTTTTTCTTTTTTGTATTGCATGGGTGATGGACAGGAAATTGTGAAAGAGGGGTACTAAATTCAACAAAGGGACGTGGCCTGTGCGTTAAGGTCTCACCTGTAGGACACCTGCTCTAAGTGTGCTGCCAAAGTGTTACTTGGTTATTAGTTTAATAAAGGTTATAGCAGAACAAACGGTTAGTCACCATTGCATTCATACACTGATGTACTGATAAATATACATGCCACTGTATATGGTAATGGAATCATAATTACTGTAAGAGGGCACACACACAATCCATTTCTTTTAGCACTAATGCAAACATTTATCAACCCACTGATAGATCAACAATGTCACAACATCTATCCAGTCAATCTGTGTTTGGGGCACTGTCTGTAACCATTCTTTTTACACTTTCCTTGCTTGCTGCTTATGGGTATTCCTCTTCACCAGTATATGAGCTGCAATATTTCCCAAATAGATGCTAGAGAAAGAACGGTCAATTCCAGCACCAAAAGAATGAGATCTGTCTTTATTGCCTGATGTTTTGTCTTCCTCTTTCATTTTCTTCTGTACGGCCCTGTGGTAAGACATCTAGTTTTTCCCGTGGACACAAGGTGTTGCTTAGCTACAATGACAGCATAAATCAATACCCTTGGTGTGAGCTGAGCAATGACCCATGCCGTATTTAACAAAGGCCTACTGGTGAACGCTTTTGTTGGAAACACTCAGGATACCATTCATGAATTCATTTTTAGCATGCGTAGCGTGAGGCACCAATCAAACTTCTAGTTGTTGCAAAGGTAGTTTCATGATGTAATAATTCAGTGATATTTTTGACCTAATGTAATGCATGCATCTGTTTGTTTTGTAGGTGCCCACATTCTGCTGCAGAAGAGAGAGCACCAGGATGAGGAGACTGTAGGCACCCGCCGTAGTATGGCCGCGTCCCGTTCCTCGCGTGTCACAAGGTCGTCAGTGGGGCTCAATGGATTGGATGAGAACTTTTGTGGTCGAACCCTCAGGAACCGCAGCATCGCCCAGCCGGAGGAGACCTCGGTTTCTCCGCTGCCAAGGGCCCGCTCGCCCAAGAAGAAGCAGGAGTCCAAGCAGGAGTCCAAGCAGGAGTCCAAGCAGGAGTCCAAGCAGGAGTCCAAGCAGGAGTCCAAGCAGGAGTCCAAGCAGGAGTCCAAGCAGGAGTCCAAGCAGGACGGCAAGCAAGAGTCCAAACAGGACACCAAACAAGATGTTAAGCAGGACGCTAAACAGGACTCAAAGCAGGACACCAAGCACGATACCAAGCAGGACCCTCAGCAGGATGGCCAGCAGCAGGCCTCGTTGCAGGAAAAGGTGACTGACTCGAACGCTGCTCCGGCTGAGGTGGAGCAATGGACCAGTTCCAGGAAGCGGAGTGTGTCCTGTTTAGAGAAAGACATTAGTCCTGAGAAGTCGGAGAACTGTGATAGAGGGAAGGGCTCGCGGGATGCCTGTTCTCAAATCAAAAGGGCCAAGCGGTGTTCCCGCTCTGCAGAGTCTCAGGGACACGACGAGGACCCTGAGCCTCTGAAACCCGACAGTCCAGTGTCTGTCCCGGAGCCTGGCAAGGACAACAGTTGTGAGGATTTCCCCAGCCAAACCTCTTCTCCTGCTTCACCTGTCCTCAGTAAAGAGGGAGATGAGCCGACGGGGGGGAAGGTGGAGGATGGTCTCGAGGAGTGTGATGGGGCAACTCGGCCCCCAAATGCTCACAAGGCCTCGAATGGACTTAAGGAGAATAAAGCAGAGGAACCCAGCACGCTCACTGGAGAGCCTGGTGCGAACCCACCCTCTGCCCCCAACACCCCGTTGCTGCTTAACGGCAGTCAGACGACGGCTCCCTCACCCCCTCACCCCGCTGTGCCTTGTCGAAACTCTGTCCCTCTGCAGATAGAGGTCTCCGGCTCAGGGGAGTCGCCAGCCTCACCTGCGCCGACTTTTGTCCCCGAGGACCCTGTCCCCGAGTTGATAGTGGCTAAGGAGCAGGAGGTGGAGGAGGTGGAGGTGGACGTGGTAGGCGAACCGTTGTGTGTCTCCCACGAGGAGCAGGTGATCGAGACTGAGCACGACACCAACGGCCGGCCGCTGACACCACTGCAGGAAGCCCCCGCCTCCACCTCTTCCACTAACACCCACATGAACAGTAGTCCAATCAACAACAACAACAGCAACTCAGGAGAAACTACACCCCCTCTAGCAACAACCCCCTCCCCCACAGAGCCCGGGTACACCCCCTCAGTATCCAGCACGCCCCCCTCCTTCACAGAGCTCTATGAACACAGATACACCCTGCGGACTTCACCCAGGAGGGCCGCCACCGGTGGCAAAGCCTCCTCCTCCAAGCTCAGCTCTCCTCCACGAGACAATGGTCCCATGAGGGAAGAGGGGGAGGTGGTTGTGGAGCTGCAGGAGGAGGACTGTCCTATGGTGGAGGAACCTGCTCCTTCAGACGTTGTGGTCCCCTCCTGTGAAGGGCCGGTCTCCACGGCTGAGGACAGTGTGGCCGTAGTGGGCAAAGAGGAGGACCAAAGCAGGGAGGTGACGAGGAGCCAGCCTGCAGAGGAGGAGGATGAAGAGGAGGAGCCAGACGTGTATTACTTTGAATCGGACCACCTGGCTCTTAAACACAACAAAGAGTATGTAGGAGCCCCCCCTGGGGAGTATGCTCTCTCCTCCTCGTCTCTCTCACATGTTGGACTGGGTTCTGTGCTCGCTGTGTTACTCCTCTCTCTGGCTCTGAATGAACCGGAGTCCATCTGAGCTGAGGAGGATTTGGTTTTGTTAAAAATGTGTTTTAGAAGTAATGAATCTAAACCTCAAGTCTTTTTTAGGGAGGCAGTTTCATTGTTTCCAAAACCTTTACTATGCTTGTGGTTATTATTTAGGTATTTGTTATTAGAAGTAGATTCTTCTGAACCACCCCCCAGGATGAACATGGTTAGGTTCTATATCCTACATTTATATAACATTTAAGAGATGAAACCTTAAAAGTTCTTATTCCACAAGAAATAAGCAAACATTAGAGAATACAGTTACTCTTTCCTTCCCCCCGGATTTCATTTATCTCCGGTTGTTGACGCTGTTGTACTTCTTAAGAATCATTTATTTTTCTTGACCTACAGCTACAGAAGTTCAAATGAGAAGTCATTTTAGAAATCAATATTGAATGAAATGAAATGAAAGCTGAATTTCCTCCTTGTGGGAATAAATGAAGGTTCATCTTCAAAAACGAATGAGAGGAAGCATCACATAGAAGTGTTTTAAGGTTGTTGCGCATGCACGAGTATCAGCGAGGATCTATCTTTAGCTCCTGTTTTGTTCAGGTTTGACATGTTTTAAGCGTTTAATTTCCACCTTCTATCGAGAGCTGTGATTGTGTGAATTTGCTGCCAGTTGCCCACTTTCCATATCCTACTGAGATTGGATTTAAAAATGACTCTGCTGAGTGCCTCCGATCTGCCGGCTCGCAGTCAGAGGAGTCATTTCACAGGAAAGGGTATCTCGCTGTAGGGTTTGTTCCTCTGTGTATTGTCAGTTGTCAGGATGGGATGTTCGTGATGCTGGACAGGTCCCACGCTGCGCTCATTCAGGCCCTTCTAACCACTGTGGCATGTCAGCCGGTTCATGATGCGTCTTCAGAGGAGGGGGGGGGTGGCGGCTGGTTGGTGCTTGGAGACATCGGCAGCTGAGGTCCGTTTGTCTTTGACACCCGTATTGGTCAATGTTTTAAATTTGGAGACTGGCTTCAAGTAAGATTTCACTGCTCTCCGATTCCAAGTTTCTGTGACATGCCAAGTTTTACTTTCTGCTGAGCGAGGAGTATCTGAAGGCTCTGATCAATGCAGTAAGAACTCATTTTTAAGGGAGCATGACTATGCATTTTAGGGTTTGCTGAATATGGAGAATTGACACGGACATGATTGATGTGTATACAGAACATTCTTTATTTTCATTGTGCAGTTTTATCCATTTGGACACAGTTCTTTCAACCTATACCATGTAAATATTCTAAAAGCAACCCTTCATTATCAGGCTTTGACAAGCTACTACTTTATTCCTGCCCGCTTTTTATCTGGCACCCTGTGTGTGTCAGTGGTGTTCGGGCCCAGCAGGTGGCAATGGTACACCAGGTTTGTACCCGGACACCTGGCAGGAGTCTGAGAAGCTGGGCCAAGTCCTCCTCATTTCCTGTAAACAGATTAATACACACACAGATTGTCTGTTCATCTGAGGAAGTCTGCATGCGTGCTGTTTTCTTTTGCAGAGATCTTACGTTAGACTCAGAGTCGCTGTAGTACAGGAAATGTGCAGCAGTGGCTGCAGGGACAGATCTACAGCTCGCTTTAAAGCACAGCGCTCAGTGATGCAGAACAAGGTCAGCAGAGCTTCACCCAGAGCTCAAGGGGGTGGTGTGTGTTACTAATAAAGGGATATGAGGTTAAGCACTGGTGACCTGCTTGAATGTTTCTTACAGGATGTTCAAACCACAGCAGCTGTGGAATAAATTGTCCTGTGCATTGATTTTCATTCATGTCCTGTTAGGGGGGGGGGGATTGATCCGCTCTGCCTCACTGAGCACTTGCATTAGGTTATAGCCATGTAGTAAACTGTCACATTCCTGTCCGTTCCTCCTGCTCTGCGCACAGTGGAGGCCCTCCGCGTCAGTCGCACACTTAGTCACTGACAGCTCAGTTTGCAGCTCTTCTGTGGCCCCGGAGGGTGTGAGTGGAAAGGTCAGACTTGTACAGCGTGGACGGCTCCTCAAGCACCACAAAAGCCAGTGTTTGTCATGCAAAGGTTTCGCTGTTGCTATGAAAACTGAGTGAGGCGCTCCGTTACCGAGCAGAGTTGCAGTGGTTTAAGTGCATTTTCTCCTCCCCTTGAACTTTCATTTACCCTCTGCAGTTTCAATAGATTGGTTTCTGTGTTGATTTTTCGTAGCCGGTTTGAGACACATATTTCTTTGCAAACTCAATGCCTTTTTAAATGTGTATTTTGCAAAATAAGTGGAAAGGACTGGAGACTTTAATTTCTGGTGCAATGATTTAAAGCTACTGTATCATCATTTTGGTTAGATTTTTGTGGCTTCTGTGCACAGTTAGCAGTGTTTCCACGAGCTGCACTGCCGGCATAAAGATGCTGATGTTGTGTAGCCATCAAGAATATATTATATAGTGATGTCAAACCACATCCCACAATTTATTTTACAAATAGAATAGAATATGAATCAAAAAAAGGCCAATTAAGAATCAGTTTTGACTCCTTTCAAATCTGCAAATTCTCTCCGTCTGTTGAAAGACTTACCAAGGTTGACTTTTCTTTTGTTTCGTGATTCTTTACTTTTCTTTCTCTCTTTGCTAATCCTGCCCCGGTTTCAACCATAGCCACAAAAAAACGTCAAAAATAAAATTCTGGATAACGTTCTCCCTGCACAGCTTGGCCTGTGAAAGTGTAAACACATGCTTCCTCTGGTCAGTGTCCCAGAGATGGTTTATTCTTAATTTAGCTGGGAATCAGGTTTTGGAACATTAGAAATAACTACGTACAAACAGACTTCTTGCCGATGGACTCGTTTGCATATATAGGTCATTTACAGGCGTGTTAAATGGGGACTTCTTTTACCTCCAGTTAAACCTTCTTGTAGCAGCCTTTCGCCCTCAGCTCCCTGATTGAATTATGCATTGTCTGGGCTCTGAAACTTTGATGCGCTGCAGCGGTGCGAGTGTCAGGGTGAATAATGTCAGCCCTCCCTCCCACTGTTGTCTAACCGGGCTCTCCTGCGTGTCAGTTACCAGAGGCTGCTGCAGACCATCGGGGTCCTCGAGGCCCAACGAACGCAGGCCATCCTGGACCTGGAGACGTTGGCGCGGCAACAGAGGGAGGCGCTGGCCGATCCCATCAGCTTTGTGGAGCAGCTGCAGAAACGGGTAACAGAAGAGCAAAGATTGTCCTTGAATAGCTTTTATACGAGTTATTTTAAGTGCTCCACCTGTACGAACTAATGCATCCAATACATAACGTCTACTTACCGGTGGCTGTAATATTATAAATAACCAAGAGTAATTTAGTGCTACATCTAGGTTATTGTGTATTCACTCACGTCTTTCTTAAGTGTCTCCTAAGACCTTGTTCTTGAGGTTTTTGCCTGAGGGATACCTGGCTGCTGGAAACGCTGCTTGAATAAATATCTGGGAGCTTCTTGTAATTCAGTGTGCAGACCACTTCTCCAGTGTATGACTCAGATTGTGTTCTGCACCTGTTCACAAACGAGGCAGGATGTGCACCTTTCTTTCTACTTGAGATATTTCTGAAAGCTTATAAATAAAATATTACGGCAAATGAATTCATACATGTGTGCAGTCATGTAAATGCAAACCGTGAATACAATCAGAACACCTGCTGCACGTGTTTGAGCCAGGACCTGCTTAAATGGTATTGTCACTCATTAGCATATGGTCATTTGTTTGCAGAGTGTGCATACAAACAAAAGAAAATCACGTCTTGAGATGATGTGGTGACACGCTCAGTATAAAGATGGAGGCCAGCAACCAAGTCTGTTGAATATAGATTTAGAAATCACTATTTATTTTAACAAATCTGGAAAATGAAAAACGAGCAATGCCTGGAGTTTTCCGTAAAGTAGAAAAATGTCCCAAAACTTTTCCTCACTCGTTTGTTTCTCATACATTGTCACATATCCAACCTCGATGCAGTAAAGTCTAAGCAGTTAAGCCGTTTTATTATTTTATTTGTAAATGGATTATAACCCCCCCACTTCTTGCGTCCCTCAGGTTAATTTGGGCTTGCCGCGTCCTCAGCGAGTCGTGCAGCTCCCTGACATCGGATGGGAGCAGTACACCTCAGGCCTCAGCGACTTTGAGAGAGAGTTCTGCGACAAGAAACGCAAAACCAGGCGGCTAAAGCTGGTCTTTGACCAAGGCATGTTCACACTGCATATGCTTTGTCTGTGTGTTTGCAGTTTTTACCCCTTTTATGATCAAAATAAACAACATAAAGATTATTTTCACTCTTATAAAAATACTGATTCTGCTCTTCTCCTCCGCTCAGGTTTGCCTGACCGACCAAAAAGTCCAGTAGAGCCCAAGAAGGAAGGCGAGTCGTCCACCATGTACTCCTCTCTGCCCACTAGTGACGCTCTGGAGAACAGCAGGCAAGCGCAGGTATGGCTCTGCTGAAATAACCTGCACACACACACTCACACACACTTTGCTGCGGTGATCGTCTCCCAGTGTACCATTAGTGGAGACGCTGCTACATCCGTTCTATCTATAGCCGGTGAGTCACCGATCTCCTGTAGGTTGGCCTACAAATCATCTTGTTGTTACCTCATTACATGCCGAGGCTTCCTCCAGCCTCCTCTCCCCCATTCTCACCCGTCGGGAGAGTTAAGCATGCAGCACATGTGAGCACAAAAGATGGTATCTATGGAAACATGAGGAGCCCGCCTCCCCCACACCTCCGTATAGGCAGTCAGGTTTTTACTTTTGACTGATTGTTGGGATTAGCCGGCGCCAAGCTCTGAGCAAACAGCTGGATTCCTTTTCTTGAACGGCCTGTTTGTGTTGGGCCGGCACATTTGCATTCTCCAGGGCTACACTCTGAAATCTCCCAGGATTGTGTTTGTCAGTCACAAGTGTTACTGTTTTTCTTTCCGCGTTTTCTTTCCCAATGACGCATCTCCAGTCTCATCTGACAGCTGGGCTTTGTGTGTCAAACTGACGGATCTCTTTTAAACGGCGCAGTGCCCATTATTCTGGGTTTTTAACATGGCTGTCACTCATGTTTCCTGACAGTTGATCAGGGGGAGGATCTCTCAGCCGAACAAGTCTGACACGTTCAACCAGCTGTGGACGGTGGAGGAGCAGGTAGGTGTTCGACGCTGCACCGTGTTGGATCATTTCAGCATGCACGCTGAGAGGCATGCACAATCTAACATGCAAGACGTCACACTACAACTTTCTTATTAAATAAAAACTTTCTAGAACTTATCCGGTGTTTCCCATTAACTGCTTACAGTCTTTGTAGACCTGCTGTACTTTGTTTATTTGGCCTTTTTAAGGATCCTCCTTTTATTTTTACATCGCAATGTGGAAACATCCTAGAAATAAATAAGAATTTCCATATCAGGTTATTTCAATATCGTGCTTCCCTGCTATATTTTAGGGATCCTTTTTAAACATGTTTTATGTATTTCTCAGATATTATAATATTGTTTTCAAAAACCTGTTTCTCACAAAATAATCAATTAATAATAATAATAATAATAATAATAATAATAATAATACATTTCATTTATACAGCACCTTTCAAACAAAGATACAAATAAAATAAAAACCTAACACAACTAAATATAAAGAATTAAATGAACTCGAAACCTTATAAAACAATGGCAAAAAATCAAAGTCAAAGGTAAAACAGAGTAGGACAACCTGATAAAACAAAGAGTTGAACAAAAAAAGCTGTACAAAATAAATAGAATCAAATAAAGGTCATTCTCACAAAGTGCACAGAGTTTACAGCCCTGATCTCCTCAGGCAGGTCACTCCAAAGTCCAGTCACTATCAAACATACATTTTTGTGATAGAATCTTATTAAATAGTTGAAACACTAAGGTAGCCATGCATTCATTATCATTCATGCATCAATAACATTGTCTTGTTTTTAACTGTTGTGTTGTATATTTTGCTAGAAAAAATTGGAGCAGCTCCTCGTTAAGTTCCCTCCCGAAGAAGTGGAGTCGAGACGGTGGCAGAAGATCGCTGACGAGCTCGGCAATCGAACAGCCAAACAGGTGACAGAGAGAGAGAGAGAGAGAGAGAGAGATTGGACGGAAGAAAGCATGCTTTGATTAATGGTCATTAGCTGCTTTGAGTTGTTAACACACTTACAAATGATATTTAAAATGACCTACACCTGTGTCCTTGCGTTTTATTCGACACTGATAAATCTGTGTGCCTCTACTAGGGAACCAGACTGTTACATTGCATGGCCTGTACACTGTGCTAAAAGGCAGGGACCCCCTGCCAGCAGCAGGATCATACACTTGTGTGACCTCAATTACTTGAAGCAGCTGTTCCTCGGTTGGAAATCATTAACACAGCCATGTTCCTTTTAAAACATTCCAGGTGGCGAGTAGGGTTCAAAAGTACTTCATCAAACTGACAAAAGCTGGGATCCCCGTGCCTGGGAGGACACCCAACCTGTGCATGTACACTAAGAAGGTATTTGAAGGTCATTTATTTACTAAACCCTTTACCAAGTTACTAATGGTATTAAAATGCTTTCTTTTGAACGTAAAAGGGACATTTTATCACTTCTCTCCAGTGCTATTTATCAGGATTGTTGTTTTGTGAGTTAATGAGTGTTATAGAGAGGCTGTGAAGTAGTTTAAAAAAAAAAGATAAGTTGCTGTTTAGTTTTTGAGGCATTTTCTGTGATGTTTTGGGCACCGTAATCCCATTGTTTTTGAGAAAAGGCAGACTCCACAGCCAATATCTCCCAGAAATGTCAGCTATAACTCATGAGGTTTAAATATAAACTAAGGGCATCGCGTCTTTATTTCATATTTAAGTCTGGATACTTTTGCCACACAAGATGTATCAATCAATATGGCCCTACTTTAAAACATGTGGAAAGTATGTATTATTTGTAGTGGTTGCTATTTTATTGGATAAATGAAATATCAGAACATGTTTAAAGGAACTGTTTGAAGCTGCTTGCTCCTTTTAACTCCACCTGTTCATCCCTCAGGCGTCCAGCAAGAGGCAGCACCACCTCAACAAGCACCTGTACCGGCCCTCCACCTTCCTCACCTCCTACGAGCCTCCGGTCTACATGGATGAAGAAGACGAGCGCGCAGCGTATTACAGCAGCGTGCAGGACGCCTCGGCTGATGACTCGGTCAGTGGCATCACACTAAACACTCGTACTTAAACGTTCTTGTTCTGCACAAATCCAACTCCTATTTACCGGTCCCAGGAGACCATCTTGAAACCGATCTCCTGTCTTGTCCGTGTCACTGATCACCGAGCAGACTTGCTACTTAATCAAGCTCATCACAAGCTCACAGCCCCTCCTCTCCTCCGCTGTGTCCCCTAGAGCTTAAATCAACATACACTCAGTCCAAAACTCACTTATTCAGTCTAGCTTTCAATCTCTAATCAACCCCCCCCCCAGATATTTTACTCTGCACTTTAATTAGGAAAAGCGCTGACACAGATTTCAGGATGTCTCACAGGGAAGAATAATGAATGAGAATTTAGCAATAGAACAAAAGTATCCTCAAATATTCACAAAACACTGTGTAATATTTTCTGTTATCTGAAAGGTGTGCTCTCTCCTCATTGTGGTCTGGTTTTTCCACCAGTTTTGTCCTTTTCATATACACAGCATCTACAGTGTAGTTATAGCAATGGAAATATGGAGTCCTGTATATCATCCCCTGCCAATTTAGTTAGTGTACCCACTTACAAAGAAATGAACAGTCTGTCATTTTTATGGTAGGTTTATTTTCACAGAGACAGAATATCAAAAACAAAATCCAGAAATGTACATTTAAAAAAAAGATATAAAGGAATGTGCATTTAAATGGGGGAAATAAGTATTTGATCACCTTGCAAAACATGCCTTAGTTCTTGGTGGAGAAAGCCTTGTTGGACAGCACAGAGGTCAGATGTTTCTTGTAGTTGGTCACCATGTTAGTGCACATCTCAGGAGGGATTTTGGTCCACTCCTCTCTGCAGATTCTCTCAAAATCCTTAAGGTTTGGAGGCTGATGTTTGGCAACTGGAAGCTTCAGCTCCCTCCAAAGATGTTCTATGGGATTGAGGTCTTGAGACTGGCTAGGCCCCTCCATCACATAAATGGGCTTCTTATTTTAGCCACCCCTTAGTTGCTTTGGCCGTATGTTTTGGGTCATTGTCGTGCTGGAAGACCTATCCATGTCCCATTTTCAGTGTCCTGGCTGAGGGAAAGAGGTTATCAGTGAGTTTATGCTCACAGAGATATATATGACTAACTCTAACTGGACTTTCAAACGTATGTGAATCAATAAACTATACTATAGCTGTGACCTGCACGATAAAGAGAGGGTAAAGCTGCATGCCATGTCTACAGGAAGCTTGTTTTATACCTGACAAGTCTATTTAAATCCATTTAAGGCCAAGAAGCTGCACACAGTCACCTTCACAGACTGTTCGCTCTTTATCTTAAACACCTTTTGTTGAAATAAGGCATTTGATCATGAGCGCCTGTGACTTTCCCCCTACTTTAATCACTGCTGCGTGTTCTGTATAAAACGGCTAAATCAGCAGGGGGTCGCCCCAGCCGTTTCCATTTGAACTGTTGCTCCTGACGCTCGCCGTTACCTAAGAGCTGACATTTCCCTTCTCCATCCTTTGATGGCAGCAACCTTTAAGTGAAACTGGGTCGCTGCGCCCCGCTGACAACACATGCCGCCATCTCCACCAGCGCATTAACAAAACCTCCGACACCGCCCGCATGAAGTGGAGTCACAAAGGTGCTGCCGGCGTGGGCTGCAATCATTTCGCCCCTCACAAGGCTGTCCTTTGCTTTGGCCCAGTCTGCAGGAAGAAATGAAAGTTTGCTTCTGCACATTCTCACAGAGACATTTCCTTTCAAGACCTGGGCGTGCAACTTGCATAAAATAAAATGTTGCTGAAGCGGAGCAGTCATCATGTCTCTTTGTCTCTGTATGTGCATATGAATGTGTGTTTGTTCTTCCTCCCTCACGCTCAGGATGAAGAGGCTATACCTGTGGAGTTGAGAAACTTGCCGGAGTACAAAGAGCTTTTGGAGCTGAAGCGACTGAAAAAACAGACGCTGCAGGAGATCCACGAGGACAAGGCCGGGATGCTGCACGTAGGATTCAAGGTGAAGACTTTGCACCAATCTGTACACACACCCCCAACTTTACACATATTACTACATATAATATACCAGCTCCATGCATGAGAGGTGAGGACACCCTGAGTCAGAGGAGAGGTGAGACCTGTTATTTGGTCAGTGACAGTGTCCAGTCAACTATACAGTTATTCTCACATTTCTAAACAAGGTACAGTGTGTTTTAAAAATGACAGAATCAGCCCTATAGTTACTCTATTCTTTAATGGACTATATATCCCACAATGCAACACACAACAGAAATAGAGGAAGCTTTGAACTCGTAGAAAACAGAGGAAACGGTTACATTATTAATACTTTATATTATAGGACTACTGTAGTATTTCTTTATCCAAATCACTACTTTATCCATGGCGTGGTAACATACAGTCAAGACATTCAAATGTTATCGTCCTGAAAAATCAGTGTCTGCTGATCCCTGTTATGGAGTTATACATACACTGTTATATTAAGAAGCATAGAGAAGTTGATGCTGTTCTGAAGATGTGTTTGTTTTGTGCAGTGTGACGTCTGCGGCATGGATCCCATCCAGGGAGTTAGGTGGCACTGTCAAGACTGTCCGCAGGACAACTCGGTCGACTTCTGCTCCAACTGCTCCGACTGGTGAGATGTTCCTCCTCAGCCGAGAGAGAGAAACACCCTCATTAACAGCTAGCATTTAGAATGGGACAAAACGACAATGTACCCCTAGAAGAGAGATGTTTTCATGGTTTAAACTGTGGTTACTTTGCCTTTTTTAATATATATGTGCAACGTTGTAAGTGTGTATGCGATGGCTTGTTATGGAACAAGGGATATTTGGTCAGTAATGAACTTCTCTGGATTAGCCATAAACAGAAAGCATCTGGTACGGCTCATTTAAGCTGACATGGATCCATTCAAATGAGTTCGATCTAGTCCTTAGGATTGGCCGGCAGAATCCCTAAGGTATCATATTATATTTGGAAGTATACTATATTTTAAAGAGGTATAGATGGAAAATATGTCCGTTGAATTCACAGCCCATTGGAGGTCAGGTTTAGCTGCTGTCTTTTCTTCGGGGGATCTTTAAACTGTTTTACTGCTCGTCTTTCAGTTTGTTCAAGACGGAGACCCACAAGCCGAACCACCAACTGGAGCCGGTGCAGCATCCGGACACGTTTCTGGACCGGGACTACTGCCTGCCGCAGAGCACGGGCTACAATTACCTGGACCCAAACTACTTTCCAGCCAACAGATGACAGGGCCGGCGGCGCCTCTCGCTCCAGAGTCTCTCCACGTATCCCACAGGCCTCTCTGTGCACGGCTCCATCCTACAAGTGAAGAACACCGCTTAACCCGCGGCCAGCAGGCAGGCGGGGGGGCCTCAAAGTAGACCCCAGTGCTGCTGCTGGTGAGAGGGGGGGGGACTGTTGGCAAACTGGCCTCCCTGACTCCAGCAAAGGGCGGCCATGTTGGATCCTGCTCCTCCTCAGCCAGGTTCATCAGTGGATCTGTGATTAGAAACACTATTTTTAAAAACACAAAAACAAGAAGGCACACCGACATTCCCGAGCTCTGTGACTCCAGGAGGGCTTCCCCCCCCTCACCCCTCACCCCCCTCCAGTATACCTCCCTGTGCTGCTCCCAAACTGGAGACCAGTCTGATGGAGACGTGTGGTCTCAGCGGACTGTGAAGATACACCACGGTTATTTGTACGTGTGTGTGTGTGTGTGTGGTCGCCTTGTTATGCAAGAGTGAAAAATGTCCTAGCTAGGTTTCCGTAGATTGAGTATTTATGAGTCGCAGCGGGAGGAGTCGCTGCGAGAGGAGTGACGCAGAGGCGGGTTTGTTTATGGCCGCAGACTGTATAAAGTTCTGCCGATACACACCACGCTCTGCTCACACACACACACACACACACACACACACACACACACACACACACACACACATACATATACACACACACACACACACACACACACACACACACATACACACACACACACCTACCTGTATGTGTTAAACAGACTGGAGCCATCCCTACCACTGTCACACAATGCTGCTCTCACTCTTCACACACACACACACACACACACACACATTTTCATCTGGATTTCTTTTCTGCTCTCTCTCCACTAAAACACGTCAAACGGGAAGCACTACAGCACGGAGAGCAAATGTTTCTGAAGGCAGGCGACCGGAACCTTTCTGTTTTTATTTTTATTTCTCCCCCCCACCCCAATGTGTGCCGTTGTTGATCATGTTGAGTGTAAAAGTAAATGGTGAAAAGTAGCCAGCGATAGTTGCTGTGTGCCATTTTTTAAAAACAATATCTTTTTGTTTTTGGGGAGGAATTCCACCTCTGACCCACAGCTCCTCCCTTCCTGCGTGGCACCACCAACCCACATCGTCCTCCATTATCGATCCAGTCTTCATGCCTCTAGATCTTCTTTAATTTCTGCAGTCCACTTTAAAAAGGTCCATTTAAAAGATTGTATTTTTATTAATCTATTTAAAAAAAAAAGCATTGAGGTAGTGGTTGGAGCCTCCACAGTGGAACAGCCCACACAGTTTTATACACATAGATTTTGTTGTGCTTGAGTAGACACCATTTTGTATGGTTTTCGTCTCCTTTCCCTCACCCCTGCCCCCCCCCCCCCTCTCTGCCCCGCTTCAATATCTGTGTATAACAGTCTGTTCTTATGTATAAAAAATAATAATGTAAAAAAAAATGCTAGAGGAGAACCGTGGAAATAAAAGTATGTGAAAATAGTGTTTCTACACCTGTGGTTCCTGGGTTCTTATTGCTGGCTCTGCATCTGGTTTGGTAGTTCAGAGGTGTAACGATTATTCAAGGACTCGAATAGTAAAGAAACGTATCAGAAAATCTCTGGATCCTCCTTCCCTGTGAGGATTTGCGTCAGTTTTATGAAATGATTGTCTAAATATCTGGTTTTAGACTGATTTGTTGGAACAAACAAGACTTTTTAAGATATCCATTTTTCACTTTTTGCTTACACGTTTTTTTTATAGACCAATGATCAATTAGGAAATCAGCAGATTAATTCAATTGTGACTGATCTTTAATTGTTACCTTTCAGAATTTGATGATTTATCGAGGTTGAATCAGTTTTTACTTTAGAATATCAATGCATTAGAGCTTTAGACTTCATCATTAAACGTAAAGGCTCAGCTTTAAAAGGCAAAGTCTCAGATCTGATTGTAAAACAAATGTATTGTAATCCAACTAACAGACCAAGATCCAAAGATACTCCTTATACACGTTACAGATGTTTGAGAAGCTGGAATCAACACATGCTAGTTTCTAGATGCAAATGTCTATTAAAACTTTCTTTCCACAAGAGATTAAATAAATAAGCCGAGGTGGGAGAAGTACTCAGATCTTGTACTTGAGTAAAGTACCAGAGTGTAGGAATACTCTGTCACAGTAAAAGTATTCAAAATGTTCCTCCAGTGAAAGTAGAAAGTACTCTCCTCTAAATGTACTTAAAGTAGCGACAGTAAAAGTAGTCATTGTCTGATTGGTCCATTTCAGAATAATATCTCTGATATGTTTTATAATGATTGATCATTAAAGTGTTCTCAGAGCTGGTAAAGGTGCAGCTAGTTTGAATGGCTTTGTATACTGCAGGGTAGCTGCTGATTTACTCCAGGTGAACTAAAGTCTGATTTAAGGGCTGATTATATTTACCATCATTAATCCTAATCTGTAAAGTATTTGTAGTGTAGTAAAAGTACACCATTTACCTCTGAACTGTAGTGGAGTAGAAGAACAAAGTAGCATAAAATAGTACAAGTATGTCAATTGTACTTAAGTACAGTACTTGAGTAACTCTAATTAGTTACTTCTAACCTCTGGTGTTTAGTAGACAAAACCAGAGCGCTGGATGAACCAAGACTTCATAATTTACGCTTTTCAGGGACTTAAAAAGAACTAAAAAGCCTGTGATAAATTCTTAAATATTTCAAGTAACTTAAATATGTGAAAACTCCTACTCAGATAGTACATGTTTTTTGATCTCATGCACCTATCAGTAACACTTTTGTTTAAAGATGTATCCCCAGAAAACAACAAATACAGGGAAAACCTATTCCTTTCAGGAGCTGATAATCACCTTGAAGCATAGCGAAATCATCCCCTTTCATCTGCTAATAATTAATATGTGTGCTTCTGTTTCAAATATTTCCTGTAAAATCGTTATTTTTATAGAATTCAAGTAACGTAGAAACCTCCAGGTGTTGCCAAAAATATGTAAAAATGTTTATTTATTTATTCATCTTTTTATTTTTGCTCCCAACATGTGAGCTATAGTGATCGCCTCACACACTTCTTGATGTTGAGTGCTGCTGGTACTGTTGGATCCATCTACTGTATTGTGATCTTCTCCCCTGCAGAGGGCGCTATAGGACCGGCTGTTAGCATTCCCTCTCAACACACACCCGGGTACACACAAACCACCCAAAGTACAGACTCAAAAATCCTTAATTTAGCAAATGCACTGGCTTTATTGAATGTTAAATACCAGACTCAAACAAGCACCTGCACGATGAGCTCGGATACATAAAGACATTCGTAAATAATTCTTCTCTGCTTTTTATTTGACGCACAAAAGGCAGTAAAAGCTTGATTGTAATTCTTGCATGCTTGTTACGATACAGAGTATGTTGCTGTGCATGAGAGCATGAGAACACGCAGACACTTCCACTCTGCAGCGCCGCGGAAACCCTGTGCTCCTGTTAGCGAGCTTTCACATTCAACTCGAAACATGCTCTCAGTCACAGCAGGCGATGCTTTTTATTCAGTACAGTTATCTGCCTCGCTCCGGCAGTCGGCAGCATATATTGAGGTCAATGTAAGAGAGAGACAATGCATGTGGGTGAAGCAGAACGTGATGAAACCGGGCGCTTCGTCAGTGTGAAAAGCAGAAAGAGGTTTCACTTCGGGGCACATGCAGTTCAGAGAGTGTGTGTCTGAGTGAAGGTATGTGGGTGAGTCTCCAGCGAATTGGGGGAAGGCCTGCACAGGTGGACCTCCTGGACAGCAGAGGTTGGGGATGGATGGAATTCAGAAGTTCTCCATCAGCTGGCAGATCTGTGCGAAGACGTCTTCTGGTGGCCTCTCAGCGTCAATCTGCAGACGGAGAAAAGAAACTGAGTCTGAGGACTTTCAGAACTGAGGACAGCGACTGTCTGCTGCAGAGCGACCTCTGCAAGCTCACAGCAGACAGGTGACCTCAATACCTGCTGTGGCATTTGAGTTCACACACACACACACACACACACACACACACACACACACACACACACACACACACACACACACACACACACACACTTCTGATGTGGCATTTCAAACGGCTCATTTTAAATGACGTTAAACCCGCCTGAACAAAATGTACGTGATAATCCTACTGACCCTCGTGACGGTGCAGACGTCAGGGAAAGAAGCTCCACACAGAGGGGGGGGAACCACTGAGCTACACCCGAGCCATCTGCTTCCAATATGTGTTAAAAAAAAAAGTGTGATGTACAAGCGACTCCCGAAGCCCAGGAGAAAGTGAGAAAATGTCTGGAGCTTAATTTATCTGTTTAACATTGACTTTGTTTATGACATAAAGAACTGGCAACAAAACCAACCGCTTTGCCGGGGTAATCTTTCCTTAAATCTCTTAGTGATCCTTGAAACAGGAGGGAGGAAAAAGTGTTGGTATGCACATTTATTTAAAAAATGTTTGCGGTCCAAGTGTTGTTGTAGCAGTCATTTCAGCCACAAGATGAGGCTGAAGTGACTTTTGAAAAAGAGTAAAAGCATTCCAATTTTCTTTTAGGTAACTTTTAATTTGTCCATGCACTGCCCTCAAAACAAGGCACAGTATATACAGTATTGTGTGTAGGGTCAGGTTCTCCTAGAGGCAAGAAATGAATTTTATCGAGCACTTATCTGCTTTAAGGGAAAACATGAATGCTTTTTTCTCAGGTGAAAAATGATTTGTAAATATTTCTTTAGTCTTCACTAGAGGTACTGATGCTGACCAAGAGCAGTCAGAAGGATCTATTTTGTTTATCTGACTGAGAAGATCTGAGATCAAACATCTACTACAAACTATGGGATGTCATTAAATAAATATCTGGTCTTTTGTTTCCAAGGTGCATCAAAGACACCTCAGGATCTTGTTGGAAGTATATCAACGTCATTTAAAGGAACTATTTGGGTAGAAAAGTTAAATGAAGTTGCTTGAATATGGGTTTGGAGGGCTTTAAAATGTGCTGAGGTATGTGAATAAGCTTATTTGATGGGTGAGCTCCTGTTGCCCTGAGTGTGAATCAAACCGCCTCCCCCGAGAGTCAGCTGCGTCCAGCCGCACTGAATAAAAACTAGAGGTTGTTACCGTGTGCAGGAGCTTCTTGCTCTCGTAATGATCCGCCACCGCCTGGCTGTCGCTGCAGAAGCTCTCCACCCTCCTGTGCAGGGCGCCCTCTCTGTCTGCAGCGGGGGGGATGCCAGAGGTGGATCTGCTGCGGCTCTGCAGACGGCTGGACATGGTGTCGGTGCAGCAGCTGAGCAGCAGCACCGCATCGGGCTCCCCCATCTGACTCAGGACACAGGAAGAGGAGAGTCAGCAACAAGTATCAGCTTCAGGAGACATCTTATTCTGTTTCACTTTATATCAATCAAAGCACTTCCCTAGCCTTTGGGAATCCTCAAAGAGCTTAAAGATGAACAGAATTAAGATTTAACCACAGCTGTCTGTCAGCCGGTGCTCTGACCTTGGCCTCGTACTCCTCCGCCCGTCTCAGGTCTCTGAGGAAGCCGCAGATCACGATGCCTTTCCCCTGCCGGACGGACGCTGACACTGCATCACACAGCAGCTCCAGCAGAGTGTCCTGGTACAAACAGACACAAACGTGCATTAATCAACATGTAAACAAAACCCCCAAACATCAAATTACAACAGGCAACTCCAGGAACAAAACCTCTTACTACACGTGTGATGCACTCCACTCAATGGAAGACGAATCAAGCGCACCCTCTGTAACGAGCCGGCCTATTTAAACAGCTCCACCTGCTCTGTTGCTTTGCTGCTAGTTTTCACCTACACACACTTCCTGCTATGTTTGAAGCATTTTCAAGCTAAATGGCTAATAACACCATCAAGGGGAGTTTGTGAATGACATAATGTTTGTGTTGTACCTGGGGAAATGTGTGCTCCTGCTTCTCAAACTGGACACTATGTTAGCTTGAAGCTACATCAACACCTGCTAATGGCTTTCCTCTGAACTGCTGCACCTCAACAAGCTTTGGTGAGTCTGTGCTGTCTCATTGTTAGTGTGGATTATTGCTCTCTGAAGCTTGTGGTGGTTTTCTTTGCCTCTGCTAATTATGCTGATGTTGCTCTTGTGCTGCAGTTGCTGAATTTTTGTAGATTATGATGCTTTCATGCTGCCGATGTCTTTGTAATGTAACATTATTAGTTGCTTTTGGTTGTTCTCCTTTTTACCCAGACTCGGGCTTGGGGTTTACACATAATTACTTTTTCCCTGTAGGCTTTATGTGAAGTTTGGATAAACATGAACACATTTTACATTCAGTCAGACATTAGAGGAATAATTCTACTCACAACAAATGGGTTTATGTAACAGCATTAAATACTGTGTGATATTCTCCATTTCATAATCAACAGCTGAGCTCCTGATCCACTGCTAATGCCACTCCACTAATGGACGTTTATCTGCTGCTTATCAGCGCTGTGTAACTTCTCATGATCATTGAGCGCATACCTCTCATTCCTGACTCGCATTTCTTTAGTTGATGAGTGGTGTTTAACGCTGGATGGCTTATTTCCAAGAAACATATTAACACATTTCTGGTACACAGTTTTTAAAGTGATGTTTTTTTCTTATTTTGTGTTGAGAAACTTGCTTTGAGGACAAACTGTGTTATCTATTGACTGTTGTCCCTTTGTTATTGATGCCTCTTAAAGTGGGGATTTGTAAACATGAGTTTATGTTTAGGTATGTTTTTAAAAAATATTTTAACCTTTATTCCTCAGGATTGTGAGAAACAGCATGGCTGCATATTGTTAGGGAATATTTTTGCTTAGGTGTTTAACCTTTGACCCAGTTCATCATTTTTTCCTTCCTCTGTCTGTATTGCCATGGCATAGTTCTTCGGCCTTAGAGGTGCTGTTATCTTCATTAAGGAGGGGCAGCCTGGGCTTCCTGAGCCTTGTTGTTGCCATACTGGGTACGAGCTCATGCTGACCTAAGATTGGTTTAATTGTTTTGGAGCAGCTGGGCGCCAGTTTATATGGCCCCAGATGCTCCTGTACACACTTTATTAGTGAACTAGATGACAGTTTTAGTTGGACGTATTGCCCGCGTTTGTTTAGTCTGGCGACTAAAGAATGTTGATTGTCCAGTCCGAACTGGTTAAAACCTCGTATTGTAGTAGAGATCTTCAGAATTGGCCGGGCAACCGCTCTGTCAACTCGTGGCTGCAGCAAACGTCTTGTCAATTCCCCGGCTGGTAACTTCAGAATAAACCTTCACTGTTTGCCATCAAAGTTCCAGCTCTCTCCCCGCGTCTCTCTGAGTTTCGTCTCCATTGCTCCAGAAGTTTCCACCACACGTATCACTGCTGGGATTGGGATTTATCATTATACATTCTCAGTTTCCATTTCATCAGCTCCACTCAGCTAAAGCTAATGCACCCTCCAAGTGTTTGTGATAATCTGCCCACCACATTTATAGACTCGGAGGATGAAACCCTCTTTGTTAGTCACATTCATGCACACAGCAGAGCACACACAGTGAAATTGGTCCTCTGCATTTAACCCATCCTAGTACTAGGAGCAGTGGGCAGCTATCGTGCAGCGCCCGGGGAGCAATGGGGAGGTGGGATTGGAGATGTCCGGTGCCTTGCTCAAGGGCACCACAGCAGGGCCTAGGAGGTGAACTGGGACCTCTCCAAGTAGCAGTCCACTTTCCATATTTCAAGACTGTTCGGGGACTTGAACCGGATACCCTACGATTCCCAGTCCAAGCCCCTACTGACTGAGTCACTGCTTATATCAAACAGGTTAGACAATACTCGATAATGACCATACAGTTGAATCAACAGCTCTCCAAAGCAGCTTTACAAAAGAAAAAGCCACACTTCCAACTTCCTGCACGCCATGTTTATCGTAGGAACGTTGTATAGACTTTATTAGTTTAAGATGTGTGTTCAGAACCTCATAAATCAGGTTGTATTTCCTGCATTGTATCTCAGAATGGCTGCAAGCTCTGCTGAACTTTGTGTACGCAGCTCTGTAGATACAGTCTGACTTAATCTCAGTTTTCATGGCTTTCAGAATGGTATGTTTTGAGGATAGTTGGCTTTTTTGGATTGAGGTGTATCAGTTCAGACGGAAGGGAAACATGCAGCTCCACAATCGCTACCCCTACACTTTAAGGGGGTTTAAAATGTGTCTGAAGGGGTTTTGCTATGTCTTTCCACATCTATAATCCACCTTCTACATCATACAACCACATTTTGACTCCTCTTTAAACTTCTACACCGCTCAGATTCTGGACTATCCAAGTCTCCGAGCAACAGCATCGACGTTTGACTGCAAACTGCAATCATTTGCAAAAGATAAAGAAGGACGGAGATCCTGACTTTTTAAATCATTTCCAGGTATGGTGATTTCGTCCTTCTCGGGAAAAGCTCACAGAAAGGAAGTAAAGAAGGAAGGATGGCAGGGGGATTGATGCTGTGATGACACGACCTTGTCAGAAGTCAGATCTGCTCTCAGCTGATTGTTCAGGACGGGCTGAGGCCCTGGGCTGCCAGAAGATGCATCAAATAATGAGCAGCAGCAGCAACAGCAGCCTCAGGAAATCAGCAGGAAATCCACTGCTTCTGATGGTTTAGCACATTAAATATTAAAGAGTTCTGGCTTTGGCTCAAAATACATAGCTGGCAGTGGATTTTTCCACCTCTGCACACCAAGATCTTACATCAGGGAGGGAAAAAATCCATTCTTATACACGTTTAATCTCTCAAAGCTTGAGACCCAATATATTATCTATGTACAGATTCATACAGAGCACACCGGGCTGAGGCGAAGTAAAATATTGATATTATATCAATATTGTAGGGGACTAGATATCGGAGGTGGTAGATGTGCTAAGGTGCTTTACTTAAGTGAATATACTCAGTTATAAGTAATGTCCTGCATTCATTAAGTTGTACTTAAGTAAAAAATATTAGCACCAAAAGTACTTTATTTATTAGATCTTAATCATTGAAGCACTGTTGTGTTTATAGTCTCACTGTTGAACTGGGATTATGTAACTTTTCATAGCGCTTAGTGGCTTCACCTTGCAGCCTTTATCCCTGCAGCTGGTAATGAAGGCTGCACAGAGAACCCTCGGCAGCAGTCTGCCCGTCCGCGGGGACATCTACACTTGCAGGTGTCATGAAGGATGCTACCCACCCTGCAAATGAACGGTTTGCCTTCCTCCCGTCAGGCAGGAGACTGAGCTTTTTCCCTGATGCTGTGAGACTCGTAAACCCTTCCTCCCTCCTCACTCCCCCTACTTTAGTTCCCCATTTCCTTCCATCCTCATGTTTGTTCTGGAATGACAATAAATTATTATCTATGATCATTAGGAAGTTGATTTTGAATAAAGAGCAAAATCTGCAATGTGACTTGTAATTCAAGTGGAAAAACAAATGGAGTGAAAGTATAAAGTAGCATAATGTGAAAATACTCAAGTAAAGTACAAGTATCTCAATACTTCACTTAAGTACAGTATTGTACTTTCACCACTCTTAGATTTTTGATATTGTATTTTGGAATAACCGTAGTCTCTTCCTGCTTTTAAAGTTTACACTAGATTTATGTAATTTTCTGAAATGACCCTCTGTTGGAGCTGCTCCGTTTCTGCCCTTTATCCTCTCATTATGTCCATGTTACAGCTGATTATCAACATGTTCATTGTGTTAATATGATGTGGAAGCCCCCAAAGGTCAAGCCTACACTGTTATTGAAATACCGATAACGAGGCATTTGATCCAAAAATATTGTGATATTTGTTTTTCTCCTTATCTCCCAGCACTGCACGGTCAGACAGGAAGCTGGCGGAGGGATAACAGTCAATGGAGACCATTACATTTTGCGTTGCCAGGCAACAGTAGAGTAATATTTCACCGGGTCTAAGTCAGTACCTCACAGCTTTAAGACTCACACGACAGCTTTTCATTTCCCTTTCAGATTAAACCAATAACTCTGTGGTTTTTGTAGAGTGTTCTGCTCTAAACCTGCACTTCAGTTAATGTGGGATTTTGTATTAATCCTTCATAACTAATTCACTCACACATCATAAAAATAAGTGACAATGTTAGTGAACACACGGGACATGGCCTTAATGTGCTGTAAGAACCTTAGACAGCTGAGCCTCACAAGGACGCCTCGGGTTTCTGCACTCAGATGACAGAAAGTTCAAGTAAATCTGAGCGCGGGTGTCTTTTCAATTGCTTGCAGATCCGTTCCCCACACCACCGTTTAAATCTTTAGACAATAGGTTGATTGTCTTGGATTTTGTAGATGTTTCATAGTGTGTTCTATCCCAACAATGTCCAAATTAAAGGATCAGAAAATAAAAATGTTACAGTAGATTTATAGCAATGGAGCTTTATGGCACAGAGGAAGATCAGACGGTATTTGTTAGATATTATGCTGATTTGGTTAATAGATTTTGTTGACGACAAGACTGACAGAATATTGCTATCCATCTTATTCTTAGTCATTCTAAGGATTAATATTCTGTCCTTTACTCAGCTTTTCTGTCAACAGTTTTATTCATCAGGCTCTCTTTCAAGGCTATGGTGAGTTCATGAGCATATAATACTTCCCTAAAGAAACACATTCTTCCGGGACAGATTAAAGGCTAAAAATCATTTTCTGTGTGCTTCAACAAACTGCTGAGTGGCGTGAATGGACACGCTACCGACTACATTTCTCTTCAGATTTGTTTCATGATGAGTCCGATCGATATTTGTGACGCATTCAGACCTACTGTCCTCGATGTGTGCCATTCATAAACCAGAAACACACACATGCATACACACTTTGGAACATGTGAAGCAGGGATGACAGTGTGAGTGTGTGTGTGTGAGTGAGTGAGTGACAGGTGCCGATGTGCAGTGATGTGAAATGTCAGACTCTTTGCAGCTCAATTTAAAAAGCTCCCTGACAGCCCCCGGTACAGTGCGATACCGAGGATTAGTAATCACCAGCAGCACAACGCATCGCTGCTCCAAATCTCTGCAGATGTGATGCGGGACGTGGATGCTGAAAATGAAGACCAGCAAGCTTAATGTGTCTCACCTCCTATACCTGCCGCGGGATTTGAAAATATATTAACTTTTCACCATGAGGTGGATGGTAAATCCTTTGTGATTCAAACAAGAAAGATTTTTGTGAGGGACGACTTAAAGTGTGTGTCCTATTTGTTTTTATTTGAATCGACGTGTGCTTACCTCATTATTTAATATCTTTGCCATGTTTTAACGCAAAATCCCCGGCTGTCTGAAATATAAAAGATTTCTGATTCTGATGACGGTGGTACACAGTGGACTCCACCTCACTATAGCAAGGTGCTGAACCCCGTTGTATTCAGGAGGTCTTGTTATGCTCCGCTTCAGTTTCATATTTCTGCTGAAACCAGAGCCCAGTCTGCTCTGATGGGTTAAGCTGGATGGCTCTGTTGTGATGGTTCCCTCTCTCACGTAAAAAGCGTTGGAGCGCTAGCCAATAGAAGCACGAGTGTTACAAAGTGATGCAACTATAGAAACATATCGGGGAACTTTGGAATTTCATTGGATTGTTGTCGCTGCCCATATATTTTCTTCCTTCATTCAAAATGCTTATTGATGCTTCACTTTGTTTGACCTTCACTGAGTAGAGTGTGTGTGTGTAGGGATGAAATATGAAGGCCGTTTTCACATTTGTGTACTGAATGGGGAATGTGTTTTTTTTTGTACACGAGCAATTTCTGAAATATTGATCCCACGGTGTATAAAGTAGTAAAATGTGCTCCGCCTCAGGCTATCACATTAACATACTGCTTATGTTACAGCATCAGAAACACATTAGCAATAATAAAATAACTCTCCCAAAGGAAATAAAAAGTACATTCTGCTTTTTCCTTTGCAATTTAATGTGTAATATTATAGATAATTGTGAGTTTTCACCATTTAAAATGATCTCCCATACATTTCTGACAAATCGTCCAGTGTTTTCCTCTGAGAGTTTTCAGAGTCGTAGATAATCATCTGGTTTGCAGTCTGAGTTCGTTTCCATCTCCAATATATGCTCAGACAGCCATGCCAGCTTTGTCTGGAACATTGTGTAAGAAATCTTCAATCTCTGCTCAAGCCTCTCTGAACACTCTTGGCTGTACCATCCCTCCTCTATTTATTTCATTAGGCCCTCAGCAGGAAGAAAACAGGTTTGTGGTAGATCAGTGTTTTCTCAGAAGAGAGCTGTGGTATCACATTGTCTATGGTGTCTTCAGCTGTCCGTCTTTTCTGAAATATAATCTATAAGATCTTGTTTTTTAAAGAGATCATTTTATTTAGCACATCGCTCGCTGCTCCCAGAGATCACCTGTCAGTCAAACAGTGTGTGGGTTTCTGTGACGTCTTTTTAACTTCATGTTTATGTTCAGACACGCTGCTTACTTGCAATTCATGTCATCACTTAGAGTTCTTGTTTTCACTCCAGACAACCTACTTATCTGAGTCTGTTCGGAGTTAACTATACCTTGCTTTCTTAAAGACTGCTTTTAACCAATAACAGTGTAATTATTGATCAGACAGGCAAGCACATATTCTTAATAAACCTTTGGACTTTTATTCTTAAATTAAATACGATTGTTGAATATTTCCTCCATGGTATAAAACGTATGCAATATATTTTCTTGCCGTGTTAATTTTTTTGCACCAAAATAATTACGCAAATTCTACAAAATGTTAAACCTACTGGCAAAATTATTTTTATTCTAAATAACTCTTGACTACGCAGCCTGCAGCTTGACTCAATTTGCGTGTGAATGAGTCAAACCTGGACAACAACTGTTGCACTGAGTTTTGTTCTCCTCTGCAACGACGTAGCATTTTGAATTCTCTGCCGCTCTGATTTGCACCCTCCTTTTTAAAAGGCAACCGTTAATCATCGGTATTGTAGTATTTTGTAGCGGTTGACACAAAATCTCAGTTTTCTCAGAAACAGAGTTTAAGTAATTAAAAGTAGTGGCCATAAGATAAACATAGGAGACAGTTAAAGGAGCCCTGTGTTTACACGTGAAGTAACATAGCAGCAGACCGACCTCCGGCAGCTGCTCTCCTCTCTCCAGGACGTCCGCAGGTGTCGCCCTCTTGTCCCCAGTGAGACAGCAGCTCGTTACACAGCAGGGTCACCGAGGGCGAACGTGGACGCAAGGCCGAACCTCTCCTCCATCCGCTCACATTGCAGAGATTTACCTGAGCCTGGACCACCTGATGAGGAACACACACACACACACACACACACACACACAGGGTCAGTCGGTCCTTAGAGACGAGTAATCACTGAAACACAACACAAAGTGAGACGAGAGGAATGGAAAAAAAACAGAATAATGAGCAATAGAAAAGGTGTGTGTGGCTGCCTTGGTGTTTGTGTGAAACAAAAGTTGTCGAGGGATAATTGGAAAGAAAATGAGTGCAATTTAAGTTCAAAATAATTGTGTGTGTGTGTTGTGGTGTTGTGTGTGGGGGTGGAGTTGTTTGTATGTGAGATTTATAGGGAGAAAAGAGGGAGTTGTGGATTTAATGTGGGAATAAGGGTGTGTGTGTGTTGTGTGAGTGTGTGTGTGTGTGTGTGTGTGTGTGCATCACAGTGTCAGATTCATCGCCAGGGGCTGAGATTCAGGTTATCACAGATCATCATCTCCTCTTACTAAATCTGTACACACACACACACACACACACACACACACACTCTAATTTTCGGTCTTTCTTCACCTTCATTTCTTTTGTGCCTCACCTCTTGTTACACTTGCTTAGCACCTTATCTTTGCAGTGGAGAGGCGAACTCACGCCTTATTATCTTTCTTTATGCTGCTTTATATTTCTTCTCAAACATTCTTACTTCTGCTGCACCAGGAAGAGGAGGCGTTGTTAGCCCCCGACAATCACAGCACCAGTCCCTCCTCTACCGCCTGGTTCCATTGAAATGTATTGCAAAACTATACAAATGTGGTTGTTAATTTAGACAACTCATCCTACTGATTAGTTGTCCATCATCAACATTATGTATTTAGACTTTAGTTGATTTAGTCTTTCAGCTCGCTCCACTGCTGCTCTGTAAGGTCTGAAGGTGTTTTCATAGCAGCTTAATAACTATATTACACGGCCATGGAGCTGAGTGAGGCATCGGCAGACAGAGGTGATCTATCATAACCAGCCTCGGGCACAGTAATAAAACTCAGGATGTGCTCCACATTTATTAGTATTCCCCTCGAGACAGAGTGTCGCTGCCCTCTGCCAAAAACAAACATCCTCATCTAAGTTTCCTCAGAGAGCAGGGACCGATAAGAGTGGCGCACCGGGGCACGACCTGGAGTCAGGAAGGCAGATATTGATTCATTTATTGTACATTCAGCACATATTCACTGATTTAATGTATTCCACCAGCCTCAAAAAGGCTGCACAGCCCCCTCACGCCTACTCACTAGAAGTTTTACTCCGCTGCTCGACACCTCTGCCAGGAAGTGAAATAATGACCCAACAGGCTGAAAGTCCACAGAAGCTTGGATTAAACTCTCCTATTTAGTCGAGTAAACCTGCTGTATGAACTGGCACTGTGAGTAAAGATAGTTTTCTCTCTATGAGAACATTTAGAGTATTGAATAACTGGCCCTGAGAGCAGAATGCTTTTGCATTAAGGTTATTTTGAATGTCTCTCTTTTTTCTGTAAAGGGCTAAAACTTCTGCTGCTTTTAAGAAATAATGCCCAGATTTTCAGTGAATTTCAGTTATAACCATTTATTCACCAAACTCACAAGATATATTTCATGCTTCTGGAAAATTAGGCGAGTAACAGCTTCACTTAAACCTGAAATAAAGGACTTACTGTATTATGGCCACTTTAGAGGGCAGTGGGGACGATATGTAAACACAACACTGACTGATTTTAAGTAAATATGAGGAACTTGTTAGTAGTAAAAGTTATTTACACCTCCAACAGAGATATATTATAACTCATTTAGTGTTGTGTTGATAAATGTAAGTCCAATAATCACTCTGCTTTGGTGTCCAAGGGAAAATACCCATGATGCTGAACAGGTAGTGTTCATAGTGAGTATAACCTCTTTAAAATTACAATATGAATAAGTATTATTTTATCAGGCCAGAGGAAAAAGTGAAACTGACCAACAGATTTGGCTGAAATTAGGTTGACAAACAGATTGAGTTACAGAGTATTTATTACGACTAAATCTCTACACTGATGTTGTCTGATTCCAGTCAAGATATTTTCCTTTTAACATGCAAATAATCCTTGGTTTAGCTTTTGGTATGGTTTCATTCAGAGTTGACCGATAGGATTCATTGTTTCCACTTAACAATATCTTGCTTCACTCCTTTAGTTACTGTATATGTGGTGTACCTCAAGGCTCCATCCTAGCTCTCCTTCTCTTCAATATGTTACCTTTTTATAGTGAAGTTATTTTTTAAATTCAACCTGCTAAATCCACCAAATGGGGATCAAACATATATATAAATGTCTCTTTGGTTTTGTGGATGCTTGTTAGATTTCTCAAAGTAAAAACGAATGGTCTTGGTGTCATATTTCCCCCTTCTCTGTTGCTTGAATCCTACTTTTATTCAGACAATTTGGTGAACATTGGCAGACGTGTGGACACATTGGAGGCTTAGATTTGGGAAAAAAACCTGCCATGTGTGAACAGCCCCATCACAGTGTTTTCCTCTAAAAGCCAAAGTGATGGATGGATTAGAGACAGAGATGTAATGAGGCAAAGAGGGCAGAGGACGAAATCTAGGAGAAATCTTCAGGTAGATGTATTTCTTGAATCTATTCCTGCTACATTATTATTTTCCAGCAGGTGACACTTTAATGCAAAACAGAAATCAGTCCAAATGACAAACGAGCCGCTAAGGACACCAGCTGCTCGCCTCCAGTCATTCAGATGCTTACATTTAAAGTGAAAAATGTTCTTTGCTGGATTCAGAAAAGAGAATTGAATCTGTGTTGAAGAGATACCGCCATACCTCTAAGTGAAGAGACCGGGGACTTTGCAAGGTGCTCTTCACTTCCCAAAGAAAGTATTTTTGAGTAATATAAATGCAGACCGTAAAAGACAGGTTGGTTCTCTGCCACATTGTCAGCAGTTTTGTGATATTTCTTAATGTGTTATTATCCTCTTGGTAATATTAAAAGATGAACACTTAAGAGAAGATGAGATGGGTATTACTACTAAGTCACTTTATTTAATTACTTGTTTTGTTACAGCAACAATTAAAAACAAAGTATAATCATATTAGATTAAATAAGAAGACCAAACGTTTAAATAATCATTTGGTTTTCTGTAAATCAACTTCTTTAACCTTTTGTGGAATAAGATTGCACCCTGAGTCAGTTCCTCATTGCCTCTTAAATAAAAAGGTCTTTTCTTATTATAACATTTAAATGAACCTAATGGTGTAGACTTTTCATCCAAAGTCTGATTTGTTACTCCTCTGGGCTTCCTTAATCGCAATGAAAACACACCATTGTTTATTTTTAGCTAATCCCACCTCATCCTGCTGCTCTTCACTGGAGATCAAAATGTGCGTTAATCCTCAACTGAAAACATTTTGAGTATTTTCTCCTGTTTGAGTTATAGTTACTGGAAACTGCAGTGTCCAGCTGTGTGGGAAAATACAAGGAAACCTGTTTTATTACTTCGGAGAAAAGGGCTGATTTCTTTAATTGGAAATACAGCATAAGGCTTTTCCTTTATCACTAAAGTCGTGGTGCTTGCTGCTTTTCAATGACTATGGAAGGTTTCATCAATGGCCATCAAGGTGCAACATTCCCATTACATCAATTCAAAACATTGTAGCACTGACCTTAGCTCTCACACCAAAAGGTTTTTCCACCATTGAAATGCCTGAGCCTCAGTCTAAGTGTCATTACAAAAGTAAAAATTGTAGAGGGAGGAAATGGGAATGAGGAAGCAGGAAGAGAGAGCGAGAGAGAGAGAGAGAGAGAGAGAGAGAGAGAGCGCAGCGGGACATGAAGGAGAGAAGATGATAAAAGGCTGAAAGCTCCGGCGCCAGTGAAACCTCACATTAGCATTTCCTCTCAGGCTTCATCTCTAACTTTTTTTCTGAAGCATCGCTGCAGAACAGCGCTTCAACTTTCCCCCCAGTTTTTATAATCGGGAGATTTTGAATGGATACACCAAGTTAAACCACCTAAAGCTCTGCTCTCCCAACTTTTGATTAGAGCAGTTTTTAGAACACAGATGCTTACTGAACAGACCGTCGTTCATTTTAAAGAGGCCCTATTTTTGGTGGGTTTTCCCTCTCCTGTAGTGTGTTATATAGGTTTGTGTGTTATATAGGGATTCTGTGCATGTAAATGGTCTGCAACGGCTAAAATCCCAAAGTTCCCTCAACACACTCCCTCCCTGCCTGAAACTCCTCCATTGGACTCCTTTGTTTACTTCTGTAAAACAGTGACATCACTATGTAACATCCGCGCTTCTATTGGCAATCGCTCCAACACATAGGTGATAGGCTAAGGGGCGGGACCTCTCTAAGAGGTTGACCTATCACAACAGAGCCCGGCCAGCTAACCAATCAGAGCAGACTTGGCTCTGGTTTCAGACAGAGGGTGAAAAGAGGTGCTGCAGCACAGGCAGTATGAGAAAAATGAAGAGCTTTCTGAACATTAAAGCATGGAGACATGTCACAGAAGAGACACAAAATACAAATATGAACCTGAAAATGAGCAGAATGTCTTCTTTAAGTAAAAAATGAGCTCTATCAGCAGGCATCTTAATCTAAGGGTTTCTCATACATTTAATTTCACTATTGCAGTATTTTCACATCCTCCAAATTAAGAATTTGTCCAATTTAAGGTCAGCAGTGTGATCCACGCTCTTATATATTGCCACTCCTTTCTTTTCCCCTCTGATATTACTACTTAATCTCCTTAAAGACACCCTGATATTCACTCTCAAAAGCCCTTCAGAGGGCAGGTAGATGAGCATCAAGAGACTCTTCTTCTTTACCACATAAAAACAGTCTGACGGATAACCCCCCAAAGCTGCAGCATCAGCAGGTTTGGAAAAGAGCGACAGCAGGAGAAGAGGAGATGACGAGGGGACATTAACTTTTCATTAATAAGTGAGGAGTCCTCGTGCTGAGTCAGGGAGTCTTCAGACTGTCAGCATCAAGTCTGGCAAAGCTGGAGATACGACCTGTCCTGTGAGGTGTGCTGTGATACACAAACTACATCCTCCACTGGAGAGTGAGTCATCCGTTGTCTGTTTTCACTTGCACTATATCATTTAGTCAATGCAGTTGCAAAGCACTTTGTACCTTGGCTTTTAAAGTGCACTTAAAAATGCCCTAAATAAAACAATGCTATGTTACACTGAAGAGGCTTTTTGGGATCTCATTCAGTTCAAAGATTGTTATAATAATGTAGTTTAGATTCTGCTTTTTTTAGACTCACTGGTAACGCTTTTAACGAGAGGAATGGTTCCCCTTAATTAGAATAATTGGCTATTTTTGATTACTTGAATCACGCAATTAATTTGGGTATACAGTTTTAAGGATTTGTTAGCCTGGTGGAGTCCCATTCTGATTTGAAGTTAGGTGGGGGAGAAACTCCCTCTCGAGAAACTTTGGGATTTTAGCCTTTGCAGACCATTCACAAGCACAGAAATCGATATAACACACTACAGGAATAACACAAAAAGCACAACAGTCTAGTGTTTGACACAAGAGAAACTGATGCTCAGTTCTAAAAAACAACTGTCATACATTTAGAAGGTATGATCACGAAACATGAGGTGGAGTAAAATCCTGTTAGCTGACGTGGCCAACCTTTAATTATTTGGTATAAAATCTGCTCATGCGAGAGGAGGTTACAGTTGGAGAAGCAGTTGGCATTTCCTTCCAATTATCCGGTGCTGCTGAGGAAAAGCTCCTGCTCTAACTCAACCTCAAACATCCAGACACACTGGAGTTAGTACAAGTCAGTGGGGATTTGTCGGGTCGGGTTTCATGAAAAGGGTTTTAACAATAACACACAAACACGAGAAGGTATTTTTTGTATTTTCTGAAGGAGTGCACAAAGGGAAGACCTTTTCTGAAGACGGACACTTCAAACACTTAATTTGATGCCTTTTCTTCGTAAAGTTTTGAATAACGACTTCATGTTTTCAACATCTTTGACTCTATTTATCAGTGTTTGGTTTTTCTACTGATGAACAGTGTTGAAATGTGCCATGAAATTCTACAGCAGCAATTCTTTAACTCGGACACTTTTAATGAACTACTTCATTAACTCTCCTTCTGTCTGAAACGAGCGAGAGCCTCTGAGACCGGAACATCTGTCGTACCCCCTGCAGCGACACTCCTGAACGCAGCTTTTTCATCATCAGTGTGAGTTTAGTTCACAGGAAACATGCAGAAAAATGTTCGGGCAGCTGCTCTGTATGATTCTGTGTGAACGAGGCCAGTTTAACTAACAGCAGTCAGCAGCTGCTCATTATTATTGTGTGTGTGTGTGTGTGCACGTACCCATCATGAAGATGACCTTTGGTTTCTTCTGTTCTGTACAATAACCTGTCAGAGGAAAGAGATCAGAGTTTACTATGAGGAGTAGGTCAACACGTGCAGGACACTGTACCCGCATGCAGGAACAGAAATAATTCAGAATCAATGTTTTAATATATTTTTGAAGCAACAACAGCCCTGTTTTCTAGAAGAGAAATTAAGAAATTATTATTCATTTGGTCCACAGAAAATGTCTGCTAATCTTCAGTGTTTTTCATCTTTTAAAAAATGAATATACGTTAGCAAAAAACCGTGACAATATATTGAACACGAGGTGTCAAACTTCATCACCAGTTCCTAATTATAAAATCCTAATTATTATTATTTGGAAGTCAGTCTGCAATGTTTGAAGGTTGATAATGTCATAAAATAAATGATAATGGAGACTAAACACATGGTTTGTTGTCCTATAATCAGACATGTCTCCTCCTCCTCCCCTCTGTCCTCTGCCTGCTGCGTGGAGATGTTAGCGTAGCGACAGTTAGCTGACAAGATAAACATCAGGTCTGACCGGCAACAGAGAACCCTCCTCCCCCTCTATTACACAATCAATACTGTTGCTGCACAACAATGCTGATGAAAACACACACACACACACACACACACACACACACACACACACACACACACACACACACACACACACACACACACACACACATACACACGCAGACAAGGCTGCAGGGAGAAGTTCATTCAGGCATCTTGTGAATAGCCGTTCCCTGACACATGTGGCATTTACTGAGATGGAACTCTGTGTGTGTGTGTGTGTGTGTGTGTGTGTGTGTGTGTGTTTGGGGGTGCATCTGTGGCTGGTTTATGAAAGGAAGCAGAGAAGAACAAATGTGTAGCTGCTATTAAAAGCTTTGATGATAAGTCAGGGTGTCACCTGCAGCTTAAAGAAGAGGTGTGTGTGTGTGTGTGTGTGTGTGTGTGTGTGTGTGTGTGTGTGTGTGTGTGTGTGTGTGTGTGTGTGTGTGTGTGTGTGTGTGTGTGTGTGTGTGTGTGTGTGTGTGTGTGTGTGTGTGTGTGTGTGTGTGTGTGTGTGTGTGTGTGTGTGTGTGTGTGTGTGTGTGTGTACAATCAATCTCATAAAATCTTTTGTTTCAATGAACTCACTTTCTGTGGTTCCTTCAGCATAGGCCATTTCTTCCTCCTCTTCGACCTGCAAACAGAAAGCTTGGTTTTATATATTTAAACGCATTATTTATTTTCATTTTATGTCCTTGACTTGTTTTTGACTTGAGCTAAAAGAAGACGTTGGTATATCGGACTGAACCAATGACTCACCTGATAGAAAAGTAAAGCTGTCTGCAACTTATTTAACAATCAATAAACTCTATTTCAAATGTCATTTTGGCTAAAGACTTACCAAATTCAGAGAGAAAAAGGCTGATTAAATACTTGTTTCCATGCCGTAAAAGGATTATTAGGAGTTGGCTATTTTATTGTGTTTTTTAATGCATGTCCTTAACAACTGATGGATGGAAACACACTGCATATTGAAAAAGGAAAAGGGCCTTTCCCAAACACTGAAACTAAAGTTGGAAGCACAACATTGGAATCCTGCAGCATTAAGCTAACAGGCATTTAACATGTGGAAAAGAGGCAAGAGGATATAGAACAAGAGACTCAAAGAAAATAGTTTTATGTAGGAGAGAGTGGCCAGGGTATTTAGAAGCAATAGCCCTTTGGAAAGTCTGAGACTGAAAGAGATGAAATATTATTGAGAGATGAATACAGTGCTGGATGAAACCTCAGTCTCCCCGGAGCAGACACATGGTGGAGCCTGGAGGAGGAGGAGGAAGAGGAGGAAGATGAGGAGGAGGAGGAAGAGGAGGAACCCTCAGCAGCCATACTCTCTGAATCACAATCACAGAGTTACAAACACATGGCAGCAGAAATAATTGGCTGATGGACATTATGCATGTCCTCCAAAGGACAGTCTGAGTCATTTGATTCAAGCGCACATCCAACTGGTTCGGATATTTGAGACCATTTTCAAAAATGATTTCTCCCTCAGGTCTTTCTTGCCTCAGGTTTCCATGGTTATTCTCCTCAGCTTTGGCCGTCTGCATCACACATTACCCGTGTGGATATCTCAAGTGGTGGCATAATGAAAAACCATGAATTCTTAGGATCCGACTGTCTGCTGACACCGGAAACACACAAACACACAAAAGCCGGACAACCTGAAATCTTTGTGAAGGAAAAGGAAGATAGTATAATTATTATTATTTAAAGCCGTGACCAAAGTTGTGATTTATGCTGGGGACGCTGGGGACACGCTCCACCACTTTCTGAGATGGCCAATTTAGTCCGTACTACTTCTAAACGTTTCACAATGTCATGTTTTGAATGCTTTGAAAAAGGTTGATTTGAGCAAGAGAATAATTTAAATCTCAGAAAATAGTCATTACACACTCAGTGGGAGGATTTTAGGGGAACAAAGTGATGCATTTTGTGACACATTTCATCTTAGTAAACTTTGATTAGAAAGTAAAAAGGCAGGTATCCCGCCCGCTTTGCATTAGCAGGACACAGACACCGCACTGGTTGTGAAATATAGTAAGCTGATGAGAATCTAACCTGGTTCGCCCTCCTACGTACTTCCGCTCAATTTTCATTTCCCTTCAGTACTCTGCCTGGGTTTTCTCTGACCAATCTTTACCTGTCCAATCAGTGAGCAGAGGGAGTGGCTGAGAACGATGACGTTGAGGTCGTGCGCGAGTCTGAGTTGTAGTTCAGCAATGGCGGCGTAGAAAGATGCGAAAGAAGCCATTCGGTTCGCTGTGGCAACGCTGCGATTGGTTATGGCAGATCCAGAGTGGCACTGGGCAGATCCAAAGTTTTAAACTTCAACAGAGTACCCGCTTTCAAGTAGAAAACACTTGTCAATGGGGAGTGGCCAGACTCTCTGTACAAATGAAATGCAGTACAAGAGTCTGGTAGGACCAGGCTAATAAGAATCCCCCTAAAGCTGCATTCACATGATGCACAGTTTGCTCTTTGCTCACCGTGAAGTTGGGAGTAGAGTCTTGCGAGGAAAACTGCTAGTCAAGTTTTTATTGTTAAGCAGATCTTCAAGTATTGCTAAGAAATAGAATTGCATGTGGATGCAATACACTAGATGCTATTTCTTAATTGGAAAAGGTGTGTCCACCTCCAAGTCTCTCATATAGGGAGATATATCATCTTCGGAAAAAACATTTTCCACGTTGAAATATCTCAGTTTGCAAACATCAAAATGGATTTAGATTTGTTTTCATTCGTGATGAAGTAAAGTTGGTTAAAAGCAAGAAATATTTGGAGTAAAATGTCCATAAGATGTGACAACAGAGACCCAAAATAAAAAACAGCTGGTTAAGTTTAGTTTCTACGGTTAAGCAGATCTTCAGGGATTACTATGGGGGTGGGTGCAATACATTACATGCTATTTCTGAATTGGAAAAAAGTACTGCCACCTCTAAGTCTCTAATATAGGGAGATATATCATCCCCTGGTTCTGGTATTGCTCATTTATTGTGTCTTTCAAGTAATATAAAGCTGTTAATGACCTTTTCTGTTAATAATGGATCGAATGGGAAAGGAAAAAAGAAGATTCACATTGATCACAATATCATCTCACTCAAAACTCAAAATGAGGTAACAAATGGTAATTGAGCATACGGCCAGCTGATGAAATGACAAATTAGGTGTCTGTGACAATATTGTTAAGAAAAATCACACACACCATTAGGATCTGATTCCCTAATGATGCTAATTGCTAATTGCCCCCGTTTAACTCCTCTCCATCAGGTACTGCAGTGAAGAGAAGTGATACACCGTAACAGAAACATGTTGTCAATGCAGTCTGTTATGTCAATACATATGAATATTTATGGAATGTCAATTAATAAACACAATGTTAACCAGCCGACGGCCAAACTGCAGTTTATCCAAGCGTTGACTAAGACAATAAAAGATAAAACAAAACTCTATCTCATTCAACAGAGCTGCAGTGAGAGTGTTGAGGGGAGAAACAAAACAGAGTAAGGTTGTTAAATCTTCAGGTCACAAATGACCGGATAAATGGAAGAAAATAATGACTTTGAATTGCTGATTTAAATAATATGAATGAGTGATTTGTAATTTGATTTGGGGCAATTTGAGGGAACAGTTTATCAAATATTTCCCGTAGGGTTCAAAATCAAAATGTTAATGGCTCTTTGAAATGAAAATGCTAATGGGTCATTTAAAAGGGAAATAGAAAGCGAGCATGCAAGCAAGTTGTAGAGTATGGAGAAAAAAACAAAAACAATCCTGATTTCTCTAAACCAACTGGAAGCTGCATTATCCAGCAAAACTTGATACCTCACGATCAGCCTTGGCAGAAGAAACTGTTCAAATGATGCAACACATTTACAGAAATCTGACAGAACAGGCATCTATTGTCTCCACAGACACGTTTCTCAGGCATGCAGACTTTAAAATGAGTCCTAACAACACCTTTTGTGCTTCCTCACCTCCGTGTTTCATATCACTTCCCAACAAAAAGTATTCAAACGTGTGAAAACTGTGTGTCTGCTCTGAGAGGAAAAACACCTGATGTGCACAGAAATGTAGCGTGAGATGAGCGCCTGCCAGAGAAATAAACGTTTCTGTTCATGTCCTCACAACATGCCAAAGTTATTTCACCTCGCTGTTGTCAACAGGAAGATCCTCTAAAGTTAGGGTTTAATACATTTAGTAAATATATCTTATTAGGAAGACAAAACGTGCAGTAGTGTTGAAAGAAATTCACCTAACTTTGGTACAAATAGGTCTCACAATGAACTAGACTAGTCTAGTAAATTGCACTGTTGAGCAACATTTTTCATACATTACATAATTACACCGTGGTTGTGTATATGTTATGACAATAAACCTTTGAATCTTGAACTACATGATGAACAGTCAAATTAAAACATTAAAAAAAGTCCCAAAAGATGTTTCAGTCTCTGAGAAGATTTACCAAATGTTTTCAAAAAGTTTTCTCTAAAGATTTCCAAAACTAGGTGGAGGGCTGGTCAACATACAGCCATCATGGATACTGTTTTATGAGATAGATATTGTTTTAGTTTTTGTATATCATAGTAGTAGTATATCAATATTCAACTGTTCAATATCCTGGCTTTATCAATAATTGTATAATATGTGACATTATCCAAATCTCAGCCCAAGCATCTCAGAGGCTATTGAAGGAATACTGATTCCCTCCTTGTTCTCATAATGTGTCTAAGCAATGAAGCCGTCTTGTTTTTGTATTTTCATGGAACTGTTTGTGATTTGGAGACAGCTGCCTATCAGCAAATGCCCCCAGAACAGCCCGCCGTCATCTGCAGACAGAGGACTGAACAAAACACCCCCTCCCGAGAATCTGTCGACCTCTAATCCTGCAGAAACGGACTTCTGTGATTGAGACATGTGGCTGTTTGCAGCGTGCTCAGTGTAAATGGGAGCTGCAGTTACATGGAGTAAAGAGACGCAGAGTAAAGTAAAGTCGAGTTCTGTGAGTGTTAAATAAATTGCGTCAGTGTGGGGGAGTGGGTGTCAGCTTGGCATGTGGGTACACCAACTGGTGCGGTGACTCAGAGGGAAACACATGCACAGCCATTTTGCAAACACGTGATGGAGGCTAGATATGTATGTAAACACATACACTAAAACACCGTAAAAAAGAGGGTGTTTTTCTTAATGCCTGGGAAGAGGATGCTGTATGAAGGCGATCATCAATGGAACCTGATGCATAAAGACACACATTCATAACCACTGTGACGCAGTTCTGCTACACACCATGTGGGAAAAGACATTGAGATATTTCAGTCTGAAAACAACAAAATGGACTCAGAAACTGAACTTAGCTTTCTTTTCATCACTGATAAAGTAAAGTTGGTTAAAATCAAAAAATATTTGGAGTAAAATGTCGAAGAGATGTGACAACAGAGACCCAAAATAGCCGCTCTGCCCTTCTGTGAATTGCCACACAGAATCTCAAATCTGAAGCCACAAATATGGGATGACAAGTATGCACTGTGTCTTCGCTCCACTTCACAGAAAAGGAAAATCGCCGCTCGCCACAGGAAGTGCTGCTCGGGGACGATGCGTCTGCAATGAAATCAACTCGTGTTTTTTGTTTGCACTCCCCTCGTCCTCAACAAGCAAACTGTATCGATATCCCTGCATCATCCTGGCTCTGAATGTGCCTTTGTGGGTGACATTGGTCAATTATGATCAATCAGCCTAAGAGTGTTTTATTAGGAATCCTCACGAAGTGCCATGCAGCGCTGGAGACACCCGGCAGGTTGTTGTTGTAACAAAGCTCCCGGCTGTGAGGGAAAATGTGTTTGGGAACATGGATGGTTAATATTTAAACGCTGTGACGACATCTGTGGACAATAACATATCACCCCGGGCTGAGGACGCAGGGGAAGAGCTGTGTCGCCTTTGATTGCTTCGGTACTTTGTAGATGTTACTTCACTGTGCTGCTAAAGGATGTTTGATTCTGGGCTGATTTTTAGTGCCATTATTAAACGGATTGAGTATCTGCATAAAACAAAACTATCAAATAATCCATTAAGAAAGTGTAGAAGTTCAAGGACTTTCATGTTCGGTGAATTGACAATTATTGACTGAAATTTGAACCGTTTTCATAATATAAAACATTTGGCAAATTGCAAAAATAAAGTGCAAAAAAAACGCACCAATGTTTGTATTGTCTTAGGAAACAAACACTGTTTGAATACTAAATAAATAACCTGAACCTGTTCTTTATAACAGTACCTGTCTTAAAGTGTTTTCCAGATGTGAAAGTTTTAGCAAGTGTTATCCGTACTGCAACGTGTTAGGAAAAGCATCCCTGTTTGTGTGGCTCATCCTAACAGTTAGAGAATCATAATTTAAAGGTTTTCATGTCTTACTTAACACATAAAGTTCCTGTATTTGTTTTGCGTCTTACAGTATGAATAGGAAACATAAAAATGGCTGTATTAGAGCAGTTTAGCTTTTAGAAAATGCAAACAAACAAAAAGAAAAGTATCTCCATCTCAACAGAAGGTAAAAATTGGTAGCAAAACACATTTGACATTCTAAAAGAAGAGCAATCTTACCTCATCATACTTGCAGGCAACATCTGCCAGGCTGCCGGTTTCCCCCAGCAGACTGAGATCCAGCTCACTGGGACCTGAGCACAGAAAAACACCCATCAAACTCTCAGCTTACTGTACATCACCTCAGGTGACTTGTGGAAAATGCAAACTGCTTTAACCTGACAAAATCAAAAGCGTGTCTCGGATCATATGTAGGCCACTGTAAGCTGCCAGAATCACATCACAACAGATGTCTGGATATGTATTGCATCATCTCCCTATAATACAGCTCATTAAGTCTCATAAGACGCAGTGCCACAACAAGCTTCCAGAAGTTTATATGCAGCTTCACATCTGTATTTTGAGGAGGATATAAAATCCACAAATCAAGGTTGATTTGCATAAACTGAATCTAAACTCCATATGTTCAGATAGCAGCTGCGACCGTTCTTTGTCTCCTTCCTCGGTGGAACTGGGTCGTGAATAACATTTCCCCTCGGCAGTTTTTTTTCCCAGACGCCGGAGATCTGCTTTAGTTTCTGCGAGGAAGCAGCTTCAAACGTTCAGGCAGATGCCACAGAGAGACGGCAGTGGTGCACTGCTTAATTTCGTTGTGTAGAAAAGTGTCAGGATGCATCAGATCTACAGAGAGGAGGATCGGAGACAGCAACATGTCAGAGGGCAGAGGGGCTGAGGTTTGACAGTGGGTAGCTTTTTGTTTTCCTGGGGCCAGATCTGTCAGGTGGCAGTGGCTGCAGCCATCAGCAACACCTCAGTTTGCTCCACATAATTACAGGTTGAAGACGGAGGAGAGCGACAGTTCTCCCAGGAGAAAAACTGCCGCTACAGAAGCGTCAGTAAATTTCTCTTAAAGAGTTTTCCTGAACCTGCTTCAAATCTGATATCAATATGATTACATTTCATTTTTTGTTTCCTGCAGCTTTCCTTTGTTTTTAAATATGAGCTGAACATTAAAGGTTGAAGCTGGAGATTTCTCATAATAGACCCTTCAAATTGCACTCCACTCAGGGTAATTTTTTTTCCTAGGTGTGGAACTCCTATAGTGAGGCTTCAATACAGCCAACATATGCAGGAAATGTACATTGACAAATGCACAGATGTCATGCTGCTCTTCCAATGCAGGGCACAGCTAGGTGCTGTACATTAGTGCAGGATACCACATCAACATAACTGCTGTATGAGTGGACTCTAAATGTATGAGGAAAAAAGATTGGATTTGATGTAAAACATATCTAAAGGAGAACTTAATGTTTTTTTTCTGCATGGTTATTGAGTGGTTATCTTTAGATTTAGATTGTCCCAGAGGGAAATGTGTTTTTTTACATCTGGTTAAGAACAGATATACACATAAATAAAACATATATACACACACAAAGCCGAACAGCAACACACTGCATCTGAACTTACAGATACAGTTTCAGAAGCAACATATAAACTGTGGCCACGGTCAGGAGGGTTACTTTGAAAATGTATTGCGTAACAATTTCTAGTTAACTGTAAAAACCTGTAATCAGTAACCCTAGTGTGAGTAATGTAACCTGACTTTTGGATTACCTCAATATCAAAAGCATTGCAGATACACACAAGAGAAAATAAATATCAATCAGATGTACATTTGTGTTCACCGTGTGATTTACAGAACAGTGTGACCTTAGAAAAGACAAAAACTAGATATTTAGGATCATAAAGGATTTCCTTTGTAGGAAAACCTGCCTTTCACGAAGCAGTAGCCTATACACCAACAATGAAACACATACTAAAGTTAAAAGAAGCAGAAATACAATCTGAGCAGTCAGAAAATGTTCAGTTTAACCAGAGAACTTTTAATATTGACGAGAACGTTCACTCTCAAAACCGTTCCGGTATGGTACTGCACCTGGGGGCGCTGGTGGGCCAGTGCAGAATGAATGTGGTCCTATGGAGCCCCACCCATAGATTCCTACATTTCTTTGGATATAATTTTTTTTTAAATCACTGCTATAGTTTTTTAAACATGGAATGGATAATCCTCACAAACGACACATAGCTAGTATTTTATATTCGCTTGATTTTGACTAAAATTAGGTTTTTGTAAATCGGATGACGTCATGCGTGATAAATTGCTTTACGGCACCTTGTGTCTCTCCTTCCCTTTCCTTTCCCTCGCAGCAACAGCTGCATACGATCGCAGCTGATTTGGCTCCGTGGGACCAAAGCCCGTCTACGGAATATACGTCAATATTAAAAGTTCTCTGGCGTTGTTGATGTTCTGTGGACAGGTACCACAAAGCGTATTCTTCGGTCGTAACCAGTCGTGAGTTCTTCATTGACCAATCGGCTTTCATTAGCCAGATGCTAGCAGAACCTGGGTCGCAACTGCCCAACCTGTAAGAAAACAAAAGGCTATGACCCCCAGATTATTCCACTTTTGACGAAAAATCCCTGTCGACCTCTCGGAAACCACAGTAGTATTTTGGATTTTGTAGACGATATGCTAGGAGAATGATGTAGCTAGCCGCCTAGCTCCATAGGGGTCCATGTATTCTGCACTCGCCCGCGATCGCCCCCTAGGTGAACTGCAGCCAAATTCGGTACAATGGGGGTGAATAGAGAGTGAAGGGGCTTTCCGTAGACGGGCTTTGGTTTAACACACACAGTTAAGCTCACACACACTATTTCATGAACATATCACCTACTGAATAAAAAAGTGAGACGGTTTTAGAGAAAACCATAAAGCAGATTCAGGCAGGATATTCACTCCGCAGCGTACACACGGTTCCGTTGCGTTGACGCTTGCCGGTGGGCGTGTCTGGCGCTTGGGGTTAACGCGACCAACAACCAATCACATTAATCCCCCGCCCCGAACACACATACACGTGGTTTGATTGGCTAGCGCTTGCAGGGGCATATTTGCATAAACGGGATTTCATTGGATGGCGCTTCCGTCGACGCTTGAAAAGTTGAACTTTTCTCAACTTCCACCGCGAACAACGGAGCTAAAGCAAAGCAACGGAACCACAATGCAGTTCGGCAACGCTTGACGTCACCCCATTCAAAGTGAATGGGAAGGTGCAAAGCCCGTCTACGGAAAGCCCCTTCACTCTCTATTCACCCCCATTGTACCGAATTTGGCTGCAGTTCACCTAGGGGGCGATCGCGGGCGAGTGCAGAATACATGGACCCCTATGGAGCTAGGCGGCTAGCTACATCATTCTCCTAGCATATCGTCTACAAAATCCAAAATACTACTGTGGTTTCCGAGAGGTCGACAGGGATTTTTCGTCAAAAGTGGAATAATCTGGGGGTCATAGCCTTTTGTTTTCTTACAGGTTGGGCAGTTGCGACCCAGGTTCTGCTAGCATCTGGCTAATGAAAGCCGATTGGTCAATGAAGAACTCACGACTGGTTACGACCGAAGAATACGCTTTGTGGTACCTGTCCACAGAACATCAACAACGCCAGAGAACTTTTAATATTGACGTATATTCCGTAGACGGGCTTTGGTCCCACGGAGCCAAATCAGCTGCGATCGTATGCAGCTGTTGCTGCGAGGGAAAGGAAAGGGAAGGAGAGACACAAGGTGCCGTAAAGCAATTTATCACGCATGACGTCATCCGATTTACAAAAACCTAATTTTAGTCAAAATCAAGCGAATATAAAATACTAGCTATGTGTCGTTTGTGAGGATTATCCATTCCATGTTTAAAAAACTATAGCAGTGATTTAAAAAAAAATTATATCCAAAGAAATGTAGGAATCTATGGGTGGGGCTCCATAGGACCACATTCATTCTGCACTGGCCCACCAGCGCCCCCCAGGTGCAGTACCATACCGGAACGGTTTTGAGAGTGAACGTTCTCGTCAATATTAAAAGTTCTCTGGAAGGTGCGTCAACGCAACGGACGAGCCGTTAGCCTACAGAACTGTACAGTTTACAAAGACGACATAAAATCTGCACTTTTACAACAAAAACAATATGCTCTTTTAGTTGTTTTGTTTCCTACTAGTGATCCCCCATTTTTAGAAATGTAACAGTACTTTGATTACATATTGTTTGTATGTCACTGTAAGGCAGGGGTGTCCAAACTACGGCCCGGGGCCATTTTGAATCGGCCCTCAGCAAATTCTAAAAGTATAATGGAATATGGCCCACAAATTAAACTTTTGTTTGTCTCTATTTTCCTTCTCAAATATATATGTTAAAATATATTAATGAGCCCCATTTTCAAATAAATTCAGTCATTTAGAATTGAAAACATTGTCTAACAAATCTTAGTTGATAACAAAACAAGCTTGAAATTTAACCTTCATATTTACTCTAATTATCAGCAATCTGAGGCTTCTGTTTTAAGGAATGAGCTGTCAACAGAATAAATGAAACCCTGAAGACAGATGGGATGTAGGCTGTTTTTGCCTTAAACCATTTGAAAGTATCGATCATTATTCACCTACATTTGATTTGCTTTGCTAACTTATAACATAACTTATGAGGCAATATTCACCTCTATAAGTGGCCCAGCTCTCCGTGTATTTTTCTGTATGTGGCCCTTGGTGAAAAAAGTGTCGACACCCCTGCTGTAAGGGAATACTTTTTTTGGTATCCTGATTACATAATCCTGTTAAATGTAATCCATTTCTTCATCTGAGAGTCCTGCATCTCAGCAAACCTTACAACGCAGCCCTGGCATTTTATGCTGGCTTGATCCCTCACATTTCACCTGTTTCCGAGGATCTATTTTGGGGGTTTTGCAGGCTTCTCGAGCTCAAGAGGTTCAGAGTTTATAACAATCTGCCGCTGTGTTTCAGTGTCCTGTCATTAAGTAGACTGCTGTCAAGGGCTGTCGAGTAGCATGAGGCAATTTTGATGTCAAGGATTGCAGATAATGTGATGTCTTGATTACGTAACGTGAAGTTCCTAGAGAAAAGCTGACAGACTTACAGTGTAATAATGATGCCACATCCCACCTATCCAATAACAGTTCGCTCACTGCTCTCCTCTCAAAACAAACGCAGTATAACAGACGGTCTTTTCCTCAACTATATTGAGCTGCCATATCCTCCTGAAACAAAACTGTTCCAAACTTCCACACAAACTAAAGATTTCTTGTTGTAAAAGAAGGAAAAACCTAGTACTCAGCTTTCTGCTGTGCTGAGCCCAAACTGTGTGGCACAACACCATGAACGATGAGCACAAAACAAGCCAACCACACGAGGCATTCGTAAAGGGGTTTATAATCTGTACAACCTCTGCTCTATCCCCTCAATGCACACTGTAAAGATAAAAAATACAACACAAAACACCTGAATCTGGATAAAAGAGACACCACTGGAGTGACCCTTCTCCCAGGATGATCACATTTAATACAGGGTTTTAATCAGTATACTATGCTTAATTAATTAAACCAATTAAGAGTTGAAGGATGTGTTTTAATTTCCAGAGATTTGCATTAGAGCTCATACTGGCATTGACTCTATCCAAACGTTAAATGCTTCAGTCTGTTATCCACTGAGTTGTTTGTTGGTTAGAAGTATAAAATATGCAGTTCATTGTGCATCGGTGGTGGGCCTCTAGACTGTGGGTAATGAACGGGAAACACTAAATCAGTCATAGAAAATGTTTTCCTTTTTGTATCATCCAGCAAAATAAATGAATCATGACCTGTTAGAGTTCATTTGCTGTCATTGCGATGCAACTGTATGGAGATGTAAATTATAAAATGGTATGCACTGTGCGCTTACTGCTGTGCATGTCTGTGCATTTAAAGTATTCAGAAACCCTCATTAAAAATCCCATTGACATTTGTAACCGTCCTATACCCTACTCTCTTTGTGGCGTGCTTCAGATGTCTAGATGAGGGAAATGTTCCATAATCTCATATCTCTCAAAATATAAAGGTAGAAGTAGTTTTTAGAACATGACAATATATTGAATAATGCGATTCTCTGAACCAGGTGTCGGCAATGCAAGTCCAGTTTTGTGTGGCTACAAAACAAGGAGCAAATAACTACAGAACAGCAAAGTAAAGACGCTCCTTTCCAACTTATTCTCTGAAAATAAAGAATAATAAAACTGTGAGTTTGAGGCAGCAATAAGCTTCTGGACTACAAAATATGTGGGAACAGTTCCTGATTTCACCTACGCTTTATTATAAGAACAAAAATAATGCTTTCAAAACCAGACAGCTGAGTTCTGCACCAACACTTTTCCTTTTATCTAAATCCTTCATGATAGCTATGCTTCCTTTTATATGAATCAGTAGGAAGGAGTAGGCATTATGTGTCGGTACATTTGCTGTCATTGCGATGTGACCGTAACCAAATTGCGGTGTGGATGATAAAATGATATTCCCTGTGCAGCTTGTGTCAGCTTATTGCTGTGCCAGATAAACACAATAAAGAACCAAAGGGAAACCAAAACACACAGGGATCAGAACTCGTCATTCCTCATGTGGCAAAAGCTACTGATTTCACATTTGCTTTATTATAATAAAAGAAAATGCAATGAGGTTTTGCCAGCTCAGTTCTGTGTCCCTCTCTCTAAAACCGTCATGATATCGCTCAGAAACCCCTTGACAGACCATGTTTCAAACCGATCTGAATCCACACTTCTTCTAAATGATCAGGTTTTTATAAAACACACACATAGTCTCCGTCTGAGACTGACTCTCACCCCGCTGATCCCGTGTTCCCTCACAGAGCTTCGCTAACCCCGCTTCACTGGTTGCTATGCCAACTCTGGTGGTAACCAGGGAGCTGGTGGGTTTTTCTGTCTTCTTGCATTCCTGCACTGAACACATGCAGCCGCTTAAAGCGCAATAAACCCCCCGAGGATGTTCTTCTGACTGTCGGTATTATAATGGATATCTGTTGCGTAATATGTCATCATTTGGTCTGAAGAAATTGTGTGAGTAATGTGTCTAACATTTATAAATACACACACGTGTAACATAACGATATCTTTATTTGTTATGACTAAAACAAATCCTTCTCTCTGCAATATTTGAGAGTTATTTAACGCTGGAGGCCTTTCATAGCTTTGTGACATTTACTTCCATTTATAATGTTGGATAAGAAGAGCCCAGATCTTTAAGTCTCCACGTCTGCCATCGCAGACTGAAAACCCGCCTGTTTTGTGTTTACCTTGGCCATTACACAGATTATACACCTTAGTATTCATGTGTTCATAAGCCCACTTTTCAATAGTTACATTTGAAAACATTTCCTAACAAATCTTGGTTGATTTAAAAAAAAAAAGAAGCCCAATAACTTATTCACATAACACCCTTCATACACTGCCCGGCCAAAAGAAAGGTCACAAACCGGTGGTGGGCAGTGCTATGATCTAGGGTTGCTGCAGTTGGTCTGGTCTAGGTTCAGCAATGTGCCTAAAGAATGAGGTCAGCTGACTCCCTGAATAAACTGAACGACCAGGTTATTCCATCAATGGATCTTTTCTTCCCTGATGGCACGGGCATGTTCCAAGATGACAATGCCAGGATCGATCGGGCTCAGATTGTGAAAGAGTGGTTCAGGGAGCATGAGACATCATTTTCACACATGGATTGGCCCCCACAGAGTTCAGACCTGAACCCGATTGAGAATCTTTGAGATGTGCTGGAGAAGACTTTGCGCAGAGCTCCGAATCTCCCGTCATCAATACAAGATCTTGGCAAAAAGTTAATGCAAGACAGAAATAAATGTTGTGACGTTGCAGAAGCTCGTGGAAACGATGCCACAGAGAATGTGTGCCGTAATCAAAGCTAAAGGCGGTCCAATGAATATTGTGTAATATCAGAGAGTGGCATTTTTGTGGGCCGGGCAGTGTATTTCCTGTTATTATCAGCAATCTGAGGCTTCTGTTTTAAGAGATGAGCTGCCAACACTTTTTGTAACACAATAAATGTAACCCTATGAAGAGCTGGGATCTTTTCTTAAAGCAAACTCAAGTATCAAGAATCATTTACCTACTTTTCATTGATTTTGCGAACTTATGAGACGAAATACCTCACCTCTAGATGAGTAGACCAGAACTTTCGTGTATTGTGCTGTATGTGGCCCTCAGTGAAAAGACACCCCTGGTTTAGCCCGTTAAACTAATGCACCAGCAGCTATAATGGTGTGGCTTATTTGATGTGAACATATCTGCATTTTTCTTGTTGTTCTGAGTTTTTATCTTTATGGTTTATTGCATTTACTTTGAGTCGCTGTTGATAAAAGCGAAATCAAAACTTAGAGGAACATGTTTAACTAAAATGAAACTTCCCCAATTGTTAACCTACATCATGTTTTGTATTACAGGTTTTTAATCCTATTTGTCATTAAGATTGATCTGGCTTGCATCATTGCAGGCTGTATTATAACCAAGGATGATCTTATAGAGGCACATTTTTAGTTTGTGTTTCTGTTATGGTAAGACACATTTAAAAACTGCTGTTATAAAATGAGTGTTCATCTCACCGGCTGCCGGCTCTTTGGAGGAAAACAGTTTGTTGTCCAGAGTCATGCTGATGTCGCAGAAGACCTCCTCCTCGTCTCGGTCAGCATCCAGCTGAAAGGAGAAGAAGAGCCGTTCATTCACATTGTCATAATTAGTTTGCTTTTTGACCTTTTGATTCTCTCTGTACGACTGAAATGACATGACCTGAAAGCTACAACAGGAACGGACATGCTCAGTCCATTAAACGGCCGTGACATCCAGAATGAGACTCATTATAAGATCAGACATCAGAAACACGCTCTGAAGCCGGGAGCCGCACCCTCGGGGTCATTTTGCATTCGACACACAGCAGAAGCTTTCATAACACCAGATTAATTCAGCGTCTAGTTCCCCTTTCGGATTATTCAGAGGCCGGCTGTCTTCTTTTGCACGTACAGTACTCACTAATTCACTGTGAAGAATGTGGTTTGTGAGCGGGCTGGAATCTGATTGACTTCTGCCTCCTCGCTAAAGTGCTCTTTGGTCTTCCCTCTGCACCCGTCGTGGACAATAACAAAAAGATTTCAAAACACCCCCCATACTGGATATAATTGCTGTGTTTCCAGTCTACCTTCAGGTGTGTGAATCTCAGCCCTCCGAAGTAACCAAAACCGAGTAATGAATGTGTGTCAGCAGGTGTAGGGGTGGAGGTCAAATGTTAAATTGTAAGATAAGGACAATCAGCTTCCTCCTGTGGTTTCTGTGGTGACAAGCGTTAATAATGAGGCTGCTGTGCGCAGTGGAGGAGAGTCCCCTGAGCCTGAAAAGAGTCCACCTGCTGACGTGATGCAGAAGGGATAAAACTGAGGATTCCCCTAGAGAGCGTTACAGGAAAACAACTAGCAATATATCCGGCATCATAAGCCGAAAAAGTAAAAGCTGTCACGCTGCAGTCTCTTTCACAGTGGTGGAAAAAGGTCCTACTTAACGAGGCCCTTGGGGTTCTCCCTTTCCTGTAGTAAAGGGTGTTATATCGGTTTAGTGCATGTAAATGGTCTGCAAAGGCTTAAATCCCTGTGTTCCCTCCAGAGGGCTCCTTTGTTCAATCCCATAACAGAATGAGATCACTATGTAATACTTGCGCTTCTATGGCTAGCGCTCCAACACATTGTACGTGATAGGCTAAGGGGCGGACACATTTCATGATGAAGGGAAGAGGTGAAGCTAAGTGAAAGCCCTCATCCTCCATTTCAAGATCTCAAAGAAAAAGAAGAAGTAGATTAAAGGAGGCAGAGGATCTTTGAGCAGCTACTTCTTTTAAACCTCGCAACTCTTTTCAGGAAGATGGTCGGTGCATCCACTGTTTTCGGTTGGAGACTGAAGGAATACAGAAGAGTCAGAGTAAAAAAAACAGCTTGAAAAAAACGTCCAGTTTCGCTGATGTGACGTAAACCTTGATGTTGTCACACTCTGAAGACGAGTCACAAGATAAAAATAAGACTCTAATAGATAGAAAGAATTAATTCTAGGTGTTATTTTCAGAGCGTCTTTGATAGTTGTTAATGCTGATTAGACAGTTACTATGGCGCTACCCTATTTATATCCCAGGAATCGTTAGAGAGATAAGACTCTAAGAAAGATGGAGCGAGCTGTTTGTTTATATCCAAGAGGTATCTGGCAGCATGTGGGGAACAAGCAGGAGCTCAATTCACTGGGGGGATACTTCATTAGATCGGCTCTTTTTTCCTGGAATGATAGGACCGGGTTTGATTCAACATAAGCAATTATCTCTGCTTTGCTTCTGCAATTTCCGGTGAGGCTTCATTGTGTGTGTGTGTGTGTGTGTGTGTGTGTGTGTGCGTGTGTGAGTGTGTGAGTGTGTGAGTGTGTGAGTGAGTGAGAAACAAACCTTCATTTGTACGTCAATGTGACTTTCTCCAAATAACCAAAATGTCAAAAATCCCCCAAATGCGGCCCAGAAAGAAAATAGCTGAGCAATTGTTCGTCAGAGATGGGAAAACGTTGTCACAATGACAGAAATATGAGAAGTTAATTCAGCGAGACGCAGGGTATTGAAGGACTTGTAGACGTGTGTAGAGACAATTCAATTCAGCCGTGAAGATTTGGTGTAATGAGTCACTGCCATTGTTCTCTATAAACGTATGCCTTCTTTTCTCAGAGCTGGCATTCAAGAGAGAGGATTACTGTCACACAAAACACTTTTAATGAGCCAAAGCAATTAAGCCTGAGGCTATAGCATTCATTAGGAAACACTGAGTCCTAATTACTGAAGAGCAGGAGGAACTCATCCAATCAAAAGTTAGGGTGAACTTTAAAATCTGTTTATTTGGTGAAATGTTTTTTGTTTCGGGTCATCAGAGAAGATAAAACGCAGTTACTCTTTAGACAACACAACAATATAACAAAGAGGATTCTTTTCTGTGTTTCAGAGAGATATGAGGAGGAATTATCCATTAATCCAGCTTTCTATTAATCCTAATACACCCCTCCATACTGTATGTTGTCATGTACATGTTATATATAGTACAATGTGCACTGATTAAATGTTACTCTATTTAATTTAATTGTATCTTTTAATGGACATTTTACTTTAACATCTCATTTGTCAAGAGAAAATAATTAGTTTCAGTCAATTTAAAAGATAAAAAAAGCTTAAGAAATTGTCAAACATTCTCTGATTGCAGTTTTTCAAAAGAGAGGATTTGCAGATTTGCCATGTCTTACATCGTTATAAATTAATTATCTTTAGGTTTCGGGGTTTTGTTCGACAAAACAAGACATTTAAAGATGTTCTGTTGTCAATTATTTCTCAATATTTTCTGTCGATATGCCACTTTGAGCGATGCACTATTGAAAACTTTAATTTAACATCATACTAAACTATGCTCTTCCTCTGACAGAGCAGACACAGATTGCCAATAGGTAACAACTATAAATGGACAGAAAATGTACCAAGAATTGACTCAAGAGACGTCTGGGGAGAATTTAGGACTTATAATACTTTACCCAGCCGTGTGCTTTCATCCATTAATGAAAGGCGGCGTTAATCTTCTCTCTGTTCAGAATTTACTATCAGTTAATCCGCACAGATGTTATGTAGCTTTTAGGATTCACAAGGAGAAATATGTGCTGGTTGTCGGAAGACTAATCCATTTTATAAAGATAATACTTGGTAGATTAGAAACTTTATCTTGAGTTTTTCTTATAATATGTTAAAAATACTTAACTGGGATTTTAAAGAGGAACTGCTATTCTATGTACAGGTTCATGTTTCTTTTTTTGCCTCTATACTGTGACATGCTTTAATGTTCAGAAAGCTCTTTATTTTTCTCATACTGCCTGTGCTGCAGCACCTCTTTTCACCCTCTGTCTGAAACCAGATCCCAGTCTGCTCTGATTGGTTCGCTTGCGCTTGTGATTGGTCAACCGCTTAAAGATGTCCCGCCCCTATCACGTACAATGTGTTGGAGCGCTAGCCAATAGAAGTATGTTACGTAGTGATGTCACTTTGAAGTAAACAAAGGAGTCCAATGGAGGCGTTTCAGGCATGGGGGGAGTGTGTGGGAGAGAACCTCAGTGATGATTTACATGCACAATCGTCGATAACACAGAACATGATGCAGGTGATTTCTAAAAGTCCTGAATGTAATCATTTTATTTTCAAATTACAAGAAGCAATTCCTCCTCAATTGTCTGTTAAACAAAGCATCATTCTGAATATCCCATCCTCTCCCCGTTGACTAGAAATGTAGATTCTCTTTCCTCTGCAAAGCTTTTGTGATTTCTCTTAAGAACTGCCCAAGTGTTCAGCTCAAACACCTTTTGACATGAAGGCTTCTAAAGCGAGAGTGTTTCTGACTGTCAGTTTTTCTCTGGTGTCAGGTCTGTGATTGAGAGGACAATTTAACAAGACAGAGGTGGTGTGAAGCTGCGTGTCTGAGAGTCGATTCTGACTTTCCAGCACCACAACAAAGAGAGTTCACTGGACAGAAAATCCACCGATAAGCTCTCAAAACGTTCAGTCTGCAGACTTCTTTAATTCACAGGTAACCGGAGCAGAAATTGGTTTAGGACAAAGGTGTTTTTTTACAGGAACACAACACATTGTTCCTGTGGGTTTTGTATTAGGAGCTTTCAAGGTTATTTATGTCATTTGTAAGTCATCTGAAGCTCTGTGCTGATTAGCTGTGATGTCTAAGTAAACCTGTAACTGCATTTTTAAAGCATATTGTATTGAAATTATGAGCATGAACTGACAGTCCTCCTACCTCAGTATTCTTCAATTGCTCTAACTAAAGGGCAGGGAAAAATGTGCCTGAAAAAACCCCCTGAAAACTCAAAGGGAGGTTTTCCCTTACCTGTAGTGTTTTATATAGGTTTGTGTGCATGTAAATGGTCTGCAAAGGCTTGAATCCCTTTGGGAGAGAGTGGTTTATCTCCCAAACCCCTGAACCTCAAAATAAGCAAAGGGATGGAGGGAAACAAAAATGAGGAGAATATAAAAAGATAATATTCAAAAAGAAATTGAAATTGGAAATTGGAGAGATTCACCTTTACAGCATCAACCACAGAAAGTTAAAGATATACCCCGCTCTGACTTTTTTTGCATCTGATTTCACTATTTCAATGTGAGATCCTCCGGAGATTGCCCTGATTATTTGATTTTACGATGCACTGAGACATCAATCTAAAAGCCTGCGAACAGAATCTGTTTCTGGCAGTCGAAGAGTTATTCAGTATTCCCTCTGCTTCGAGGACGCGACACTCAGACAGATCAATAAGACTGAAGAGTGGGCAGGCGCTCTGTGTTTTCTGGAGGAGCAAATCACTCTATTAGCACCTGGCTCACACATACCGCAGGTAACTCAATGCTCCTCTGCGCTCTACCACACGAACTAATGAACATCCCAGTGGTCTGCCATTAACACTCCCTCCTCCGTCCCAGCAGAAAAAGTCTGCGTTTCCCTTTTTTCTAAAACAATCAGGAGCCAAAAAGAAATGGTTTGGAAAGCTGCTTCACTTTGTCATTTGTCTTTTTGGTGTGCACTGGGAATAAAGCCGATTGCCTTTATTTGTGCTAACGGGATCGCACACAGCTGCAAGTATAAACCTGAATAAACAAGCAACCAGACACAATTATGTTTCTAAACAAGACTTTTAACACATTCATTTTGGGGGATTTGTTACTGTAAAGTTGAGAGACACAAGAAGAGGGTAAACGATGGTTTCTAAATGCGGCGCATGTGTTGTCAAGTTGGTGAAGATGTTGGTGAACACATAACGTATAGTGGTTAGCCTGCGCCAGAAAGTTAACTTTGTTTCATAAGGAAAACATATCTCCTCACCTCCTACAATCCCTGTTATTACTCCCTGTGTTTGCACCAGAAAGTTGACATTGGATGTAAATCATGCAACGGACAATAGTTGAATTATATTAATAGTGAGCTGCTTTAGGAAAATAACCGTGCACGTTTATTATCACTTCTCCCCGTCTTTAACCCTACGCTAACACACAGAGACATGCATGTTATTCCTCACCGTAACAATATGGCCCCTCTCCTGGAAGTATTTGACCAGAGGAATGGTGTTCTGTTTGAAGTTGGTCAGGCGGCGGTCGATGGCCTTGGGGTTGTCGTCCGGTCGTCCCTGCTGCTCGGCTCGTTTCTGCAGCCTCTCCTTCAAGCGGTGGTTGGTGCAGGCCAGGAACACCACCAGGTCAGGAGTGCAGATCTACCGGCACACAGAGAGACATATAAAACCTTACAGCCACTCAGATAAACCTTCATTCATCTGTGACGGTCACGGTTTAACCCTGAGGAGGCTTCAGCCCGGAGCTGCAGATTAGGATCAGTCTCATTCTCAGTCAATGGGCGAAGGTCAAAATGTCAAATGCAATCACACCAGAAAAAGACTTAATACTCAGTCAAGTCGCAAGATTTTGACATATATTGTGTGGATTTCCAAGTGAGTCCACCACTTAAGGGAAAGCATTGAAAGTAGATGGATTTTTAATCCAGTTGGGAATATCAGTAGTCAGGAGTCAGACAGGATGCTAAACTGCACTCTCCCCACATCATCACCTGCCACATGCAGACATATTGTCTTTGTTTTAACGGAACACTTCTCCTTCTTTGTGACATGAGTAACATCGTATGACATTATAGGTATGATCACACATGCAGCCTTTTTCCATGACAGTGACGGAGGTTTTCTATTTCAGACATCAGATGTATAAGCGGGGCCAGTTATAGAGTGCGATTCGACAGCTCAAGACGCAACAGACCCCTTTATGTTATCCGCACATGGTGACTCTTAAATTATTCATAGTTGCTATGGCTGCCCCAACCAAAATGTTTGAAGTGTTTTCGTATCTTAGAGGTAATTGAAGTTTTGATTTGGATTCCTGTCCTGCATATATATCATTTTATACAGCTTGTTCTAAAACAACCAAGGTGTTTATATTGGAGTTGTTCCTTCAGGCAACCTGTGTAAAACTCACTGCTCTCTAAGTCTGTCAGCTGTTTTTGGTCCTTGCCGCACTGAAGGGAAATATCTGTTGCTGAGCTGATAAATGTTCCACTATGTTCCCCAGCTAGACCCTGACTGTGTCTGCTATTTGGTGCTCAGCAGGTATATCACAATTTATAAACTGTACATGACAAACACAAATTTCTACAAAATATCCACATTTTTGCTGTTCGAAACAAAGATTGTGTTGAGATCACACAACAGTCCAAATATTGACCTAATAGATGCTTAAATGCTATACATAAAGCTGAGTGAGTTGATAATAATCAGTGGTTTAGTCTCTATGATCAACCCCCTTTACATTCTAGCCATTTGGTCCATTGGTAATATTAAGTGCTGCTTTGAGCTTTATGTGTTGTTTTTGAATTTATTTTTATGACTAGATGCTCTGAAATCTCAGAGAAAATAATAACAACGGATGTTGGTACTTCAGTACCGAGTAGAAGTTGAAATTCTGTATATTTATGTACTTAAGTCCCTCAGGGCTTGGGAATAACTGTGTTCCCAGGGAAGGTAAGGCTGTTCAACACCTGAGCTGTGAAGTGCTTTCAAAAAATGTACCTGGTTGCATCCCACTATTTATTTAATTACAAACAGTATTTAATTGTACAATATTTAATGTTAACTCTTACATTCTGTTATTGTATATTTCATTCTGCTTCATGAACTTAGAATCCTGCATAATATACTTGATCACTTCCATCATGCCAAGCATAATTTAGCTTAAATATTCACTATTCATTTTGCACTACTTTTCTAAGTTTTACTTTATTATATCTATTTTATTTTGTCCTTTTATAATATGTTAGAGGAGCTCGGTACCTAAGATTTTCAATGCCAAACTACACTGTAGCGACTGTGCACATTGAACCCTTGAAACTTAACAAAGTCTTCTTCTAAATTTACTTGAACGTTGGTCGTGCAACGTGATCTTGCACTATTCAATTTCTACTCTGTTTCTTCTTGCACCACTTCTATTCTTGTTATGTATTATATATATCTCTATGTTGAATTGTGATTGCCATAACTGCTCTGTAGCTACTGTGAATATCACAATGAAACCTTTAAATTTAGAATCAGGAGGAACACTAGTTCTAGCTGTCGGCAAAGAGTAGTTAAAATACCAGTAGTTTGGGGTGTAAATTAAAACCTGTTTGATTGTAATCTCTTGCAAGGTAGTTTTGAGGAGGATAATGAATAAATACAGCTGCTTGAATGAGTTGTTTTTAAGAAACAGACATTAGGAATCAGATATTGTGAGAGTGAATAACATGACCTTCATCAGAAAATATGTAAAAGAGATAATATTGAAATGAGAATATTTTAATTTCAAGGAGTATTCATATCGATATTTATCCAGTAGGAATTGTATGAATTTGTTCTCTTGGAAGGATAAACTAAATCACATTACCTGATGTGTGCTTATTAAAAGTTACCGGCAAACTCGTTCAGCTCATTTCACTTCAATCAGGAGGGAGGCCTTAAGCGGCTGTTGCCACGATGTGAAAATAAACACTAGCTGTTTTGCTTTAAAGGGAAAGGTCAAACGACAGCAGCAGCTTTGACTCAGACCTGAGTAATGGAGATTTAATTTGTGACAGGACAATGAGCAGCTTCTGTTTTCATGAAATCCAATACACAAAAACATTCCTGGGTAACCAGTGAGGACGTGAAGCAAACACGCTGACGTGCACGCTGGCTATTTAAAGAACGGCGGAGGATGCTTTTATCTAACTAATGCAAAGCAGCAGCAAAGGGAAACAACTCGGTTTCTATGGCTGTGACCTGTTTAGGTGAGGTTAGTCGTTCTCTGAAAAGAGTCAAATATATTCATGTTCTTGACCGAGCACGCCACCTCAGGGGACTTCTGTCTATAAAAAGCATCAAGATACCATTCATACTCTGATGCTTGTTTTCCTGCTTTGTTCGATGAAATGCACTTTATGAAGACTCCAGAGTCTGCATTTTAATCTGGCTCGCATCCAGAGCCAAAAATAGCACTAGTCTATTGAGGCGAAATCCACTCCTGCATCGGGAGTCTTTTTCTGACTCTTGCAAATTCAAAGTTTCTGTTACCATAGTGACAGCACACATGATCATGGTTTTTATTTTCTCTGTTTTTTTCTTACAATCATTCAAATGTTTCCAGCAATGTATTATCATGTAATCACACAACAGTGTATATTCTAAGAAATAGTCTTAAATGCTAACAGTCAGTGATGCTATCTCTCTTGCTTAAATGCCAGGAAGCATGAAGTAGGCTTCCTCTGTATAACACACACACACACACGCACGCATGCACACGCACGCAGGCAGATGTTGGCCTGTGCCAAACACGACAGTTATTACCTTTCATGGATGTTTTACTGAATTAGATATTAAAGGTCCCCTATTATGCAAAATGCACTTTTTGATGTCTTTTAAATATGTGTCCCCGGTGTGTAAGGAGACTCACCCACATCTCTAAGAACAGGGGTACAAACGAGCTGATCCAGAATTGCTGCGGACTTGACATCATAACCAAAATGTGGGCTGGCTTTACATTGAACTCATGGCAAGGTCCCGCCCACGTGACACGTCCCAACCTATCGTCCCCCATATAAAGTTGCGAGCTGAATGCCCTCCTCAGCACCTCTGTGTGTCTGTGTATTCAGCAGGAGGGACTTATAGTTGTTGTATATATAATACATATAATGTCTCTGTTCTTGTGGTAAAAACTGGGAAGTTTTGCTGAGTTTCTCCGTTAGAAACGTCTCTCTTCACAGTGAGCTGCATGACGCTCCAAAGGGGTGTGGCCAGCTTCAGATCAGCTCAAATATAAAGCGACTGTCACAGAATCAGCACCTCAGGAACAGGGCTGAAATAGAGGGGGATGAGGCATGCTACAATGGATCTGTTTGGTATTTTGAGCAAAACACTTCACATATGTATGCATTGTATAGATATTGCCCTACAATATATTGTTCAAATATAGCATAATAAGAGACCTTTAAGACTAGATTTGTGGAAATGTAACTCTGCTGCGATGCTGCAAGACCTAGAGAGTTGGAGCTTTAGCCAATAGAAGTGCATGTGTTTTATAGTGATGTCATTATGTTACGGAAGTAAACAAAGGGGTCCAATGGAGGCGTTTCAGGTAGGGTGGGGGCGAATGTGTGGGAGAGAAACTCCATCTAGAGGGAACTTTGGGATTTTGGCCTTTGCAGACCATTTACATGCGCACAAGCCAATATAACACACTACAGGAAAGGGAAAACAGAGATGGCTCCTAAAATATGTATCTCAAATGTTTAGAGAAATCTGTAATTTTAAGCAAGGTAGCGCTCCGTTTTATTTTGGCCATAATTCCACTTTCCGTTTAGTGGAATTATCTTCCAGAAGCTGGATCATAAACGCTCACTTCTGCATTCAGTAACACAAAACACATTTCGAGCATGAGAGCTTTGTAAGTTTGCATCCTTTCAGTCTTTGCAACTCTCCTTTGTTAGCCTGCAGAAATCTGTCTCACAGCAGGAGCTCGATGAAGCCAAGTGCTCTTGCAATTTGAGGTAATTCGTTCTCAAAGCATTATGTTTAATTTCTCTCTGATTTTGGGGAGGGGTGTTGGCGTCCACACTGAAGATACAAACTGCTCTGTTTGGTTGTTTTGTCCTTTTTGTTATTCATCATGATGGATGAGTACTTAAAGACCACATGACAGCGATTGATCGATCACAACCTCGGGCCAACAGTCATTGTATCACAACTATTACTTTACCTTTGTATAATAGTCAAATATAACAAAATAGGGAAAATTGCTTATTTTTGCACAACTTTCACAACAAAACAGGCAACTATTTGATTTCCAAAGCAGCAAATCTTCACCTTTATTTGCAGTGTTTGGCAATTCTGCTTGATAAATAACCTTTGACGATTGATCAATTGCTAAAAAAAGATAAACGATAGATGTGTTCGTGGCAGATTTAGAAACACACAGGTAGATTGAAGAGAATAAATGGATAAAATGACACCTCTGTAGTCGATGGAAGGTGGGGGGTAAAAAGCCTGGGGGTGTAGATGAAAGGATAGACGTTCTCCCAGGCAGCTAAAAGAGGAGTAGGGCGTTTGTGGCGTCCCACTGGAGCGAATCAAAAATGGCTGCTGTGATGTTGTAAAGGGCAAAGTAGAAGCATGGGGAGAGGGTAGATGATGGAAGTGGATGTTGTGGATCCCCAGAGAAACACTCACAGCTCCCACAACTGTCCTTCAGGGCATCCAAAATAACAATGCACTTTCTACATTTGTATTTTATTCATGTAGTGCTGATTCGGTAATTTGGAGAGTCAATGTATCACCCAGTCGGATCTAACCATTTGAGGGTTTTTACAAATATTCTGCACACTGAAGCTCTGCAGAGGGAATGGTTTGTGTGTTAATGATGTGTATTCAAGCGTGACAATTTCCATGCAAATTCTCTACGAAATTGCCATGTTGAAAAAGGCTTTTAAATTGTAATTGGGCATTTACATCCTCCTCTGAAATGCTTACTGTTAAAGGTTGCAAAACAGCCTTTAAGAGTCAGTAAGAATGTTCTTTTCTTTCTTAAATCAAAGTCTCTGATGAATCGCTGAGTGCATATAATCACAGTAGAGTACTTGTCCCTGACTAAACACTATTGTTTCCAAAATGCTTTTACCTCTCTCAGGTGTTCCATTTTCTGTTCCTAAAAAGACAACATCTTGTTTGACACTACTAAGAGCAGATAATGTGGAAATGCAGCTGATTTAATGTCGTCTTGATATGACAGTTGATATAGGTTGGAGATGCAGGCGCTTGAACATTTTCAGTTTCATTCAGAGCTGTATGAGGTGACTAAGAGGTCCAAGCAACCAAAAATAAGCACACTGAAATAATAAACGTACTTTGACTCTTCCTACATGAAGGATCAATACCTTTTTATTCGCTCTACGTAGCTACATCCAGGAGACCATTCGCTTAGCTTAGCATAGCAGCTGGAAGCAAAAGGAAAAACTAGTCAAACTCGATGGCCCAAAGTTTAAGAACACTAGCACCCTCTGAAACGCTTCTTCTATCTGCATCCAGCTGCAGTTACCTGCATAAAATAGTGCACATCAATTCCTTTAAGAGCGCAGTTTATTTGCAGGTTTGTAGGTATTTAAATATTTGGGAGAAAGTCAGAAACCCCCCTTAAGCTAAACTGCGGTTATGGCTAAAATTAGCATAAAGACTCCAGACAGCCGGCATCGGCTAAAAAGGGCAAACTGTGCCAGGCAAGGGAATGGTGTAACATATTTACATTCCTAAACTGGGTTTTCTCCCACGTTTTCTGCATGATTAAACTGACTAATATGTTCCTTAGTGATAGTCTGAAAAAGGCTAACTGTGTCCCCTTGTTTAGAGTCTTTGTGCTAATATAAGCTTGTTTCCTCTACAAGGGCAAAGGTTTGTTTTCAACAATGTAGGGTGACACACTTAGGAAACAAAATCCATACCTATCACTGATAAATAAGAATCAGTCACATTTAATGCTAATAAAAAATGGTTAAATACTGTTTTATTTGCATCTTTACTAACCGTCTTCTGATGGATCTTTTAAAAGGTTGAGTGGCTTCTGCTGGTATTCCTTTTCAGGCTGCATACCACAACCTTCAACCATTAAAGTAGGGCAACATGCTTTTAGCATGAGAGTTGAAACCCAGGTGAGAAAAAGGCTGCCAAGCACTAAAGGGCACCACTTGTTCAACTCATGAGCCCATGGTTATAAGTAAAATGAAAGCACAATGGAAAATCAGTGTTCCACGATACTCATAATCATCCTCCACCAACAAGGGGGGGGGTTACAAAAACAAGATTTTGAAAAACGAGGGAAAGACACTGCCATTATTGCACTCTCAATACACAAATGATAAGAACTCTGCTTATTATCTGATAAAGCATACCACTGTTGTCTTCTCCCGTTGCTCCTGAGCTCAACACAAGGCCATTTAATAACAATAATGTTTCACTTCTATTGTAAATCAAGGGCTTCTGCATCTGTATCAATATTCATCAATGTTAGGTGAGACGTCATCAGTTCCCAGCCAATCAGCAACGTCTGTCGGAGCTGTTTTTGAGCGGTTGCTTGGACACAGTAATAAACAGTATACGTTTGTTATATACGAGACTACATCTGCAGTGAACTTCCTCGGGTCCTTATCTAACCCCTGGCGCTCATTTGCAAACTGTCATCAATCCATATACTCTACTTAGCTGAAATAAACATTCAAACTGAGACTTTTCATGCTACTTTAATGTAGGAATGCCTGTTATTCATATCTGTTTTTATTTAAATGTTATAGTATTGACAATATTAAATCCTATCTGCGCCAGAAACAGCTGGAAATGATGATAACAACCATGGTAACAGCTTAATTGTGAGCTCTATGAATGAGATATGGCGTGCAGGATTATGTGGGTGTTCTCTGGGTAGAAAAGTCCTCTCTCTGTGCACGAGCCAGCCACATACAGTATGTAATCTCCCTTCGTTCAAACACGGAACATGAACACAAGCGGAATCTGCTGGGCTTTGGGACAGCAGCGACAAAATTACGAGCTCTCATGGCTCTCTTCATAAAAAGACATCTTATATTTATCGAAAGACAACTACACTGACATGACAGCTGTCCATATTTGGTTTATGCGTTGAGCCAAAGAACACAAGGCCTGAACCAGATTGCTGCAATACATCAGTTTTTCTTTGAGGATACAGACTATTTCTAATACAAAACTACAGAAAAAGTGAAGGAAAATAATGCACAATTTAAACTTAACATAAATAAAATAATGTACATGCTGGATAGAGTCGGAGGATGAAACCCTCTTTATTAGTCACATACATGCACACAGCAGAGCACACACAGTGAAATTGGTCCTCTGCATTTAACCCATCCTAGTACTAGGAGCAGTGGGCAGCTATTGTGCAGTGCCCGGGGAGCAATGGGGAGGGGGGGATTGGAGGTGTCCGGTGCCTTGCTCAAGGGCACCACAGCAGGGCCCAGGAGGTGAACTGGGACCTCTCCAAGTAGCAGTCCACTTACTTTACATGCTCATTACTTTCATATGAGCTTAAAATCCTCTGTTGAAAGTAGTGTACTAATGCAGGCAAAATGTCTATGGTGACAATGTTAAGCCCCCAACAATCCAGGTTTCTTCATTTTATGGGGAAAAATCGCTCTTTAAAAGCATTTTGGTCATCATGACGCTCAAAACGCTCTTAATTCTGACCCACACTAATGCATTGGTAAAAAAAAAAATACAAACCCAACACCAGTATTCTATTGAAGAAAACCTTGTTTACACAAACATTGCTGCAAGAGTAATTGAATAAGCACAAAACAGCATTTATCCACTGAGTGTTGATGCTAATATTCATCATATCTGCAGGCGATGATTCCTAATCAACCACTTAAGACATGACTCATCCTCATTCATTCGTTCCAGCTGATATAACCAAAGCAAATTCAAAAACAAGTTAATGATACATCTTACTGCCCACAGTGTGCATGTTATATTCATGTATGCACTCATTCTGTAGGGAGGCCCTGATTGCTCTGCATATGTGTGTACGGTATAGTAGATAAAGAAGTGTTTCCCTATTTATTGATGTGCCTCCATGTGTGTAAATATGTTCGTATGACTTATTCATGTGTGTGCATCTGTATTCTACATTTATGTATACGTCCCATGATTGGTAAAAGATTGTGTGCACTATCGTTATGTGTAAGAGGTTGTGCGTGTAATTGGTGTGAAATACAGAAAAAAGAAACACAGTACGACAGTCAGAGATTGCCTTTTTTGCATCGCTTGTTACCATAACTGACTGGAGCAGACGGACCCTGTGCAGCCAGTTACTTGCCTGTGGCTGCCTACATTAAATAGATGTTCACATGTGTTTACTGGAAAGAGGACAAGATAAAGCGCCATGCCATCTTTCTCTAAACGCACCTCCAGAAGAGGCCAATGTGGCTCTCCCTGCAGGACCCTACAAACACACATTCAATCACCATTAAAAGCCGACGAGTTTGTGACGCATCATTCTTCCTTAAGTGACGCATTAAGAAAACACATGGCGGGTTGATTGTTACACTCACAACAGAAGGCAGCTAACAAGCGTGGTGTAGAAACATAAACTTAGTGTCTACAAAGAAGCCGTATTACATTATACCCTGATGCTAGGAGACATTTATTGCCCCACACATTGATGCACTAAGAAGTACTTTATTGAACACAATTTGGGACATTTTTGACCGTATGTATACAGTATACACAGTATGTAGTCTTTTCTACTTCGTCATTTCTTTGTAAAACATTCTTACCCTATCTAATCTTGTATAAACGCATCTTTTCTCAGCGTATCTTGGCCTAGTTTAGCTTAATTAACTCTCATCCAGTATTTTTCTATTGTGGTATTGCAAAAATCTATGCAAAGTCATCCAATCTCTGCAATATTTGTGAGATTTCTTTGCCAATATAACCAATCCCTGCATTTCTCTCTATGAAAATGATTAAAACCAGACCTACTTCTACCAGCAAAAGTCAAACGAAGTGTATGTTTCTCCATAACGGCTTTCTCAGGCAGTGTTCGTCCTGATCCTTTTCTGTCTTTTCAGTTGAAGCCATTTCAAGTGACCCATATATAACCTGATGCTTTACACCAAGTATTTGATTCATGGAGCTGCTGCAGGCTCTTCTACACAGTGATGTAGAGGTTTATATATACAGTCTATAGGAGACACTAAGGTTTACTTACAGACTTAATTCAGGGGGGAAAAGTCAGAAATGTAAGTGCAACATCCTTGCATGTAACACCACATGCTAGCAGAGAGTTCACCAACAGGTCAATCCTAACGTGTCTTCTTCAACACTTTCGCAAACAACCCAAATCATACTATTAATTAAGTAATTATGCTTTTTGTTTAACAGCCTTATGATAATGGCCATTTGCTTTTCTTCCAAATCATCATTACTCTGAGCAGCATAGAAATGATCGGATTATACAGTCAGCTTCACCCACACTGACCCACATAAACGGTATCCACTTTAAAGTCATTTAGAGCACATTTAGAAGTTGATAAATGTTAAGTGAGCTTAAATGTGATTAATAGAATCAATCCTTCTAAAAGCAATCGACCATTGTGCCACAAGTGTGCCGGTCAACTGTAACGATACATTCAATCAGGGCGCTCAGGCTAGACGGAAACACTGCTGTACAATATATATTTATAGCTTATTTGTTGTCAGAAAAACAACTACCTTTTATCATTTATTATCCGTCTGTTGCATCATAACGTGGCTCTTTATGGGAAATCAACTCAACTTTCATGACATACAAAACCTGCACGTATGCTTCAGTCATTCTTAGAAAGCGGGTCCAAACACCCAAAATAATTCTGGCAGGTAGTCTTGCTCAGGAGTGCTTTAGCAGGTCAGATGTTCAATGACAACACAAAGAGTGTGTCCTTGCTCGCTGTGTCACTACCTGCTCATTTCATGAACACACAGCAGTGACTGGGCAGTGAATGGAGACAAAACTGTTGAATAGCGGAGCAACAGCAGCTGAAACACTTTGAGCGGTGGCACTGTGAGTACAGTGTCACTTAAAGGTCAATAAAATGTTACACTAAATTAGATATTAAAGTAAATAAATATCCGCTGGTTTATTGCATGCATTTCAGATGAAATATAACAGCTAGTCCATAACAACTTACATCATGTATCAAACAGAGAGTAAATCATTAACCAAACCATCCGTCAGTATCTTTGATAGAGAGCTTCTTTCATGTCAGGCCCTCCTAATGAACCCTCTCTGGGCTGCAGATCCGGCTGCTGAAATCTTTTCTTCAGGGATCTACAGTGTCGCTCTTGTGTCGCTTCTGGTTTCAGAACACCAAGATGATGACTGCTAAAAGCTTAGAAGGCAACAGCCAAAAAACAAAAATGCCGATAGCCAAAATGCTCAACTCAAAGCATGAAAACAGTAATCCAGAACCTATAGTTTATGGCTTGACCCACTTTTTATTTACAGTCTATACACTGCACTTAATAATCCACAACAACTTATACTGTATCTGTTGTTGTAAAACTCTAAATCAAAGTTTAGGTGAATCTGATAATAAAGAAAGACGCTATTCTTCATGATGTCCAGGACAGCTCAAAGGACCTTAAAGGTGTTAAGTGTTGTATATAATGTAAATAATAAGTGTTGGTAATCATTTCTACAGTTAAAATATCACTTTTTTAAGATGAAAATACAAAACTGATCAGATATTTACAGCTTGTCCAAGAGTCTAAATGCCCTGACGAGTGACGAGGTTAAACGGACACTTTGTGCAGCATCAAACTCAGGCAGCGCGAGTTAGAGCATTGAGCAACCGACGCTGCTATCCTCAGATCTCACACCGTGAGATAAAACCTGAGAGATAACAGCACGAGTGTGTGGAGAGCGACAGACTTGTTTACATATTTGGCTGGAAGCTGGTGCCACTTGCGTAGCTCATTGTCTGTTGGACTCTGAAACTTGTCTGGATGCCAAAAGAAAGATATCATTTGTTTCGGATCGTCACAGGTGGAAATATCTGTAGGGAGATAAAAAGCGGAAGGGATGTGTAATATGTTGGACAAAGTATAGAATTATGTTCCTCACCTGGTCTTCAAAGGACAAAGCCTGTCCAACGTCTCGAGGGAATCCATCTATGACGATGCCGCTAGCGTCCGGTATCTTCATGATCTTCTGCTTTATTTCGGTTATCGTTGTCTCCTGGTGGACAAACAAAGAACCGGGATTTGTCATTTTGTATAATCATCGAAAAACGATAACCATATCAACAGGAGCTTTATTGGATTTCTGATCAAGAGCTCCACAATGATCCTGATGCTTGAGTTTACGGCCTTCCACACTTATTTATTACATTTTAAATGCTGTGAGTGAGTGAGTGAGCTACTGGTGTCATGGGAGATTTGAGCTGCAAATTATTAATCATAAAGGTTCACAGTTGTAATTTGCTTTTCCATTCGCAGCATGAAGGGGGAGATTAGTTCTGTTAATGTTGCTTCAATTCCCAGATTCATCAAGGTTGAATATTAGTTAAAACCACTTGAAAATGAACGAGAGGCGGAGATAGAGTCATAAAGCAGGTTAATAGAAAGCTGCAAAGACACTGGAGGATCCAACACTATAATACATCTGTTATCCAATTATATTTTAATATATCTGACTGCAGCAGGAGAACTGTTGTGATTGCAGCTGAAGCGAGACACTGCCAGCCTCTTTCAGCATCATTTACTTCCTCTTGGCTGGAGGAGGTCGACATGTTCGAATGTATTTCCCTGAGATGAATGCATCATACGATATGGCAGAGATACAACCCTCCGATCTAAAAATAACATCCACGGCCATCGCTGAGTAACAGACGTTCAATTTCCCTCCATAATAAAGGCAGCGACCTGACAGACTTCACTGAGATTAAACATAATCTACGTAGATCCCACCAAACATATTGGTGTATACATGTAGAGGATCAAGAAAAGCCCTCTGATCCACTTTATGGCTAAGTTTAGATTGTTAAAGTAACATATATATCGCATAACAGTATCTAGCAGCAAGGCGTAACATATTTTCTAAAATTGCAGTTTGATTTAAGGGCACGTGCCGTATCATTATTGCAAAATGGGAATGAAAATGAAGCACTACTGAGACAAAAAGCTAACTATAGTATTTGCTTTTAGTAGCTTTTATGAAATTGATGCACAGCTTTTCTCAATCCTTTTGAATTGCCATACATTAAAGATGGGTCTTTAGCTGCTTTTATCACTGAATCTCGTGGCAGGGCCATCTCTACACAAACTTTTTTAAAGTCTGTAGTCGTAGACCAGACTGTCAAACATCCAAGATTGTTATTATGTGGACATCTGTTTGATTTCTGAGGGAACGGAAGTTCAGATGAATGCTGAGTCATATGACCTTGCGGCGTCTCACTGACAAAGAGCAAAAGCGCTGAGAGTCTGTGAGGCTTTTTGAATTATTTGCAGCATTCAAGGAGTTTCACTGTAACTTTTTGGAGCGTTTAGGTGCTCCTTAGATGGTCCCTTTTACCGAGCAGGGACGCTATAAAGAAGATTTGTGTCGGCCTATTTTTTTCAACCTTCTCTAGTGTTTTATAGTCTTTACGGGACAAGGAAAAGCAATGGAAACGGATGAAGTGAGCCAGGAAAAATCGCCAAATTATTACTGACTTTTTGAATTAAGAGGGCATAAAGAGACCTCATTCCAACACTACATGCATGCAGCACAAAGACCTCTCATCTAGATAGAAGATAGATAGAATCGGAGGATGAAACCCTCTTTATTAGTCACATACATGCACACAGCAGAGCACACACAGTGAAATTGGTCCTCTGCATTTAACCCATCCTAGTACTAGGAGCAGTGGGCAGCTATTGTGCAGCGCCCGGGGAGCAATGGGGAGGGGGGATTGGAGGTGTCCGGTGCCTTGCTCAAGGGCACCACAGCAGGGCCTAGGAGGTGAACTGGGACCTCTCCAAGTAGCAGTCCACCTTCCATATTTTCAAGTCTGTTCGGGGACTTGAACCGGCGACCTTACGATTCCCAGTCCAAGCCCCTACTGACTGAGCCACTGCTGGACCTCTGGTGATGTTAAGGGAAGAAAAGCTTAGTGTATTCATCTCGTAATTTGAATACCCTTCAGATTGAATGGGTTATTTCACCTTTTTTCATTATTTTATGAAAATCAGGCCAGTTGTTTATTTTTGATCATCCTTACAGACAAACTGACAACTGACAACCTCCTTGGTGGAGAAGCTGTGAATCAGTAATACATCAATAAACACAACACAATATATAAACAAGCACCACTGTCATCAGGGCTTCTGTTTAAGTGTGATAACCATACCCAAGAGTATTTAAGCCTCTTTCTCTCATCAGTCCCTACCAAAATAATCAAGAAACCAATTCTCCTCTGCTCTGCTGAACTAATCATGGCAGTTAAAGAAAAGCCCGCCAGCAACAGAAGTCACTCCATCACAACGAACATGTCAGCAGCTTGGCCTACTTTGCTGTTTATCTCCCTCGTTCCTGGGCAGAGATCTGGGGCTTGGCCAGATGGAAGATGAGATGTGTGCCAGACGCCGCACGGAAGATAAACGATGAGGTGGGCAGCTATTGAAGATAATTCACAAGGGGACGCGAGCTAAGAGCTGCCAGTCACGAATCAGGCGGGCGATGATACAGCCATGTTCCTCTCTGCTCCGCTAATGCATCATGCTGTCCATGTTGACAGCAAAGACCCCTCTGAGGAGTTTTAATAATGCTAATTTAAAATGTGCCCAGACAACCAGAATCACTTAGATTGTTTCACACCTTTTTATATAAACGATAAATCCGTTACAGATGCTTTTAACCCTCGCCTTCCTGTTGAAATGTCATCTGTTATCACAGTGACTTACTTTGAAGAGGCCCTGTTGTGCTTTTTGGGGTTTTCCTTTCCTCCACGTTTTACTGCAGAGGGAGTTTCTCCACCACAACCCCCCCCCCCCACCCCCACGGAAACGCCTCCATTGGACTCCTTTGTGTACTTCTATGACATAATGACATCACTGTGTAACACTTAGGCTTCTATTGGCTCGCGCTCCAACACATTGTACGTGATAGGCTAAGGGACATCTCTAAACGGTTGACCAATCAAAACAGAGCCGGCCAGCTAACCAATCAGAGCAGACTGGGCTCTGGTTTCAGACAGAGGGTGAAAGAGGTGCTGCAGCACAGGCAGTATGAGAAAATAAAGAGCTTTTTGAACATTAAAGCATGTCAACTCACTTTAAACTTAAGGTCCATTCACTGACTATTTCAACAGCTTTTTGTGGGAATCAGACCACTTCAGCAACATTTAATTAAATATAATAATTAGATAAAGTGTCTTCTGAGATTAAAAGAATATTCCTAAAACCACATGAGCCAGCTCCATTCACTGACCAGGCCTTGAGAGGCAGTCATACCTACAATAGCTCTTTGAGGTTAATATTTTACCAGAGATAATGAATCTAACTGCACCATGTGGTAATCATCTTTCTTTGGAAAAAGAGCTAAAGGCAATGAAGCTGTCGTCGTAATCCAGTCTCTTTTATCTCTATTTTACACCTAAATGACCTGGCTGGTCGAATGCTGGAATAAATGGTTAAAAGCGATTTTCTGCTTATTTATAATTATGGTTTTAATCATCCCTCTGGCATTGAATGTGTAGACTTCAACTATTAATCAACATTGTCATCTTAATTTCATAAGCATATTGAATATGGAAATATAAAGTGTTTTGTAAACAGTTTGAATGAATGAATGCACAAACAACCACACAGGGTCTGTGCTCATGTATTTTCCCAGGCTGAGTAATTACCTCTGCAAATAAGGATGCTAATAAGACCGATAAGAATCCCTCTCTGCAGTGGGCTGGTGATATGAACGCTGATAATGAGGCCCTTCGTTCATGTTCGCTGTGATAATGATCTGCGTGTGAGTGGACACACTTCCCTTCATAATCTCCCTGTTATGCAAAACACACACACACACACACACACACACACACACACACACACACACACACACACACACACACACACACACACACCACTCTCTGTGTTTATGCTACCTGTGGTGCCAGCTCTCCGTTGGTGATGATTTTAGCGATCAGGCTCCACTTTCTGTTGCTGGTGGCGTTGTGGATCATCTTCTTCCTCAGCAGTTCGCCCACAGACACGTACTGGAAGCCGTAGCGCTCGGCAATCTTCAGACTCTGTGTTCCTTTGCCGCTGCCAGGGCCACCTAGACACAGAGGGAGAGTGTTGATGTTTTGGGAGAGAATTTGTGTGCGAAAATGTGTCCGTGTAAGTGTGAAACATTGTGTGTGTGGGTGTGTGAGAGGAGGCTGTATTAGTGCAAAAAGCCCAGACTATGTGAGAGTTTGTGTGTGTGTGTGTGTGTGTGTGTGTGTGTGTGTGTGTGTGTGTGTGTGTGTGTGTGTGTGTGTGTGTGTGTGTGCATGACTGCTTGTGTTGGATCATTTGTGACAGTGTGTGTCTCGCTGTGTGACTGTGTGTGTTTTTGTGGGGGAGAAGGGCATGTAGGGGGGTGGATGATAGCAACCAGGTATGTGTGAACCTCCTACATTTGCTACCAAATCCTCTTTTTATCTTTAAATTTCAATGGGAAGAAGGATGTGCACAGTAACGATAACAGCAGAACACAGCTCCAAGCTTTATGGGTAATTTAATAGACAGCCTTGTCAATATTTGTCATGTTAGCCTTTGTTTTAAAATGTCATTATTAAAAGACTCAAATGCTTTTTTTGTCATATGCACAGTAGCTACAGTGCTATTATGGCAATGAAAAACGTTCGTCCCAGGCTCCTCCAACAATATATACAAGACATAAAACAATAAAAGCTGTGCAAAAAGAAACAGAATACATATAAAACAGCAAGAGGATGTTGCAAGTACAGGTTTAAGAAGTAAACGTAAAATAGAACACAAGTTTACATATAAAATAATCAGAATTCATTCAAAAGTATAAAAGGCAAGACAAAACATTATATACAGTAGTTGATATTTTGGAATTAAATTGCAGTACGGGGAATCCAGTCATCAGAAATAAAGTCCTAATGGTGCAAGATACAAGCTGTCCGAAAGTGAAAGCCTTCTATAAATGTCTGCAAAAGCCATCTGACAAATTGAATGCTGCTTTTTCTGCCCGTCATTCAAGGATTTTAGAGAGGCTCCTGTTTCCACAGAAAATGTCAGCCGCTCCAAAATTGCTCCTGGTATAAAGCCAGGGCAGCAAAAGTGAAATTAGTTGGAGAACAAAGCTGCGTGGGCAATTCATCCCACCGTGGTGTCACTGCCAGAAAGGATTTTTGCAGTGAGGAGAAGAGTGTGCAAAAAATCATTACGAATCAGTGATTGCTAATAAATCATTGTGTTAATATAGACCTGATTTCATTATTGTGATGTGATCTCAAACTGAATCCTGAGAGATAATGATTGAGGACTTGAATTGTCTGAAAGAAATAACAGGTATTCGATAATCTGACAACTAATCACATTATCAATGGCTCGGTTCAGTTCAAACAGACAGTGACATGACCCTAAGTTGTAAATCCACCCATTTCCGTTCACCTTTCATCTAGATTGTTTTGGAGTGAGCTGCTGAGTGTTATCTTTTATACATTGGCTGCAGAAATGCTTGCCTTTTTTTTGCATAATGAAACCAGGGCTCAGGGCAAAAAGCTCAACAGTAATGTCTCTTTCCAGAAATCTTGACCATCAGGAAGGAACTATTTTCTTTCCACCAAACTACACTCGCTAAATGTGACACAGAAGGTGTGTGCATCCACTCTTGGACCTTCAGCTTGTGCTTTTGCAAGATATATGTATTTCAGTCAGACAACCTCAGTTGTTATTTAAAAGCAGAATGTAGTTTGACTTTGGCATCGAGGCTCCATTCCTGCAAATATTTGTTACATAGAACATTGAAGAGTGATGATGAAATAACCGGATCCTACAGGTGGATGTTGAGGTGGTGGCAGGGGCAGAAAAGCAGCAGCATTAGCGAGGCAGAGGGAGAATGTGTTTGTTGGTTGTATGAGAGGGTCAAGCATGTCATGTATGTGTGTGTGTGTGTGTGTATCTTTGGTACTCGAATTGACCGCATGAACTAGCTTGCACGCTTCGCTCCATTAATTGGTTTCCTTCTGGGCAGCGCTTGTCACGATTGGTAGAAGACGTCATTAGATGCTTCTAACTAATGAAACAGATTGTGGTTGCGCTTCAGTAGGAGGAAATGATAGAGATAAAACCTGTCACTACATGATCTGTGGATTATCTTGTGTAACCAGGTCATCATTTCCGTTTGAAGACATTGGTTATTAGTTACAAAAACAAACGTGCTTTGCCTCTTTAAGCACCACAAGGCCAGGGCTATGTATTTTATTCCATTATATTCCTGAGAAGGCAGACATTTCTACGGCCAATCTCTCTAACGCTCAGCAACTCACATCCAACAAATAAGGAGGGAATGTTTTGGTTTGGGGATGAACTTTCCCTTAAAGGGTCATTAAAGTGCACTGCCTGTTTGATTTTTGCAATAAAAGGCCCAGTGATTTAGCCAAATATTCACTTCACATGTAATAAAGACGAAAAAGTGAAAGTTTGAAAACATTAGCGATGGAGGGCTGGAGAGATAATCTAAAAATAATAAGTGCCTATCTTAAAAATGTGCTCTTTTATCTCACATCTGAGAGTTTTGCAATGTTCGACCCAGCTTCATCCTGACCAAAGGCGTCTTCATCAGTCCGTCTGTCTCTCTGAAAACCTGACAAACAATTGGCACAATCATCCAAAGTGATGACAGCTGCTGCCATCCTCATTTCCTTTAAAAATAGGGCGCAATGTGCTCAAAAAGACGAGATTGTAACTGGCTTTGTGCTGCGAGGACAAATAACAATCATCCACACTTCAGGGGGACTGAACAACCAGGTCCAAACTAACATGCCGCAGCAGAGGGGAGGTTTTAACCGAGACCCAAGTCCTTTTCTGGCTTATTAACTGTGGTGTATTAAATCTGTTCATATATACAGTTAGTTACTCTCTGAGGTCATAGAGAGTACAGAGAAGATGTCGTTCAGGGGCCAATCGGTGGGCAATCGGATGTTGTATAACAGCATCTGGTATATGTTAGGAGGCCCCTATGAACGGATACATGTCACTTAGTGAGGCATACATTGTCATTGATTACCTCCTGTGAGCACACACACTTTGGACACGCACACAAATTTTCTCTTATAAATTGCATGCACAAAGAGAGTTTGGGGGACTTCCACAATTGACTCTGGGAACCTCGTATCGCCCGTGTTGGTGTATGATACTATGCTGTTTGTAATAAACCTTATTATATACAAGCTGGTGTCTCCGGAGACTTCTTCATCATCTTCACAAACATCGCTACAAGATATACCTAACCTTAACCCCTAACCCATAACAAACGTAAATAACTATTTTTAAGAGGGTTTATAAATAGCAGCCTTTGTTCCGTCCAACTCGTCCAGTGTCATGACTCTCATTGTGCAGCTGCCATGCTTAATTCATAAGACTAATGAAAGTGTTTGACGGGTTAATTCAGGCCCCAAGAAGGAAATCAGATTAGCAAAGCGTGAGCGTCTAACACAGTGAGTGACATGCAACGAGATCCCTCCTGCTGATAGCAACACAGAGAGGCGGGGCCAAGTTCAAAATACCATACCAGGACACACACACACACACACACACACACACACACACACACACACACACACACACACACACACACACACACACACACACACACACTCAGAATACCATCAAAGCCATGTATTCTTAGATCACGAGTGTGGTAAATATAAACTTTGTATTTTTGTTGTACTTTTTCATAAAAGGATAAAAGCTCCCTTCAGATGCATTAAGTAGACTCGGGTCAAAGTGTTTTCCATGTTTGCACATAAAAATATATCTGCTGCCTGCTCGCTTATCTAATGGAAAACACGAGTCAGCAGGAATCCAGCTGCTTCATATTTCTAACATTCTGGATGGGGAGACATTTTTGACTCCAAGGGAAGTGTGTGTGTGTGTGTGTGTGTGTGTGTGTGTGTGTGTGTGTGTGTGTGTGTGTGTGTGTGTGTGTGTGTGTGTGTGTGTGTGTGTGTGTGTGTGTGTGTGTGTGTGTGTGTGTGTGTGTGTGTGTGTGTGTGTGTGTGTGTGTGTGTTGGTACTCTACCGATGACAAGGATGACTTTGGGTCGCGGTCTGGATGGATCGAACACCTCGTACTCCTCTATGAGCTCCGCCGTCTCCGACAGGTCCGAGTCGCTCTCGATGGAAAACTGGCTGATGGGAGGGAGGCGGTCATACCTTCTGTAGGGAAAGTTTGGACTGTCGGGCAACACTGTAACACACACACACATACACACACACACACACACACACACACACACACACACACACACACACACACACACACACACACACACACACACACACACACACACACACACACACACACACACACACACACACAAAAAGGGTAATGATGAGAACCAATTTGTTTACTTTTATCTGAAGTATAGATAAAGAAAAGGCCTGAATTTGAATTTGAATGATCATAGTTTTGTGCTTTTCCACATGGTTTAAAGTGCTGCAAAGCCCAAAATATAAAAAAACATCTGCTTTACCAACAGATGAAGCTATTGTGTAATTCAGTGCTTCGATCAGTTTGGCACAGCTGTCTCTTGTGAATAAGGCATTGATAATAAAACATTTAGCAGAAATAGAATCCATATTGAATGCTTTCCGAGAGCTGCTGTATATTGACATACAGAACCAATGTTATCTCTTCACACTGTATTATGACAGAGAGGTTGCTATTTCACATGCAGTTTTTACCAGATGTGCCAGAGATAGATTGAGATATTTTTGAAAAGGTTGCAAATAACAACTGAAGCTGGCTCTCCTGCCTGAGTCTAAAGGCGTACCTGTTGCTCTTTTTACATTTCAAACAGATTGAAGAGTCAATGACGCGGAGTACAGAATAATTCAGGAAGCGAGATCAGCTTCCAGCAAACTTTTGTAACATGGAAGAGCTTGGCTTTCTGCCTAAAGGGGGGAATCGCAGGACACATGAATTTCTGATCAGGCTTAATTACCCTAGCAAATAAATGCTTGAGCTGGCTTTTTCAGACGTTTAAATGGGATAACTAACCTTAGTGAAGCACTCCGCCCTCAACACATCTTGACTTTCAAAAAGTTGTGCATGTAAGCTTGAAAATGCAAAAGCACGTTTTAATCACTCATGGCCTTTGCATATTGCTGCCATGCTTGACACACACCATCGACAAAGAAGTAATTGTTGGGATTATTATTATACTATTATTATAAATAATGCAAATAAAGAGTTTTGCATCTTGCGTCAGTGGTTGGCCCTGCCAGGAAAGCTGTATTAATGACTAACTGCACACGTTCATCTGTGTTTTTCTGCACGGAAACAAGCTGCCACAGGTCAGTGAATGCACCACAGACATGATAAGCGCTGTGATCTGCATGCAAGATTCTGTTTTTGAACATTTTGGGAAGCAACAGCAGTGGTTTGTTCTAACCTTTGTATTTAGTTTTGTTTGTGGGCGCTTTGATACCTCAGAAAAACGCTTCTATCAATTCTTGCTGGAATTATTGATGCACACTGCTGTACTTCACAATATTCCTGGAAAAAAGACTCCTCATATTTCACATATCGCTCTAAAATTCTTCTACTATTTCCAGATGTGTTAACACGTTTTCTACAATAGGGCTCATAGGGGTAACAGTACAACTGTCAACACCCCTTCCTGTTCAAACACTGAAACAGTTTTGATTGAGTAGGAGAGGATGATGTTTTGCTACCAGAAACATTGGAGAAAAGTCAAACTTAGAACATTTCTTTTGTCTCTTACAGTAGCATTTAATCATCAATTAAAGGAGATTCCAAGGTGTAGAATAGGATGTGATTCTGGGCTGTGACTATTTGGCTTTCTCCAAGATGATATAGTCAGTTTCTAGGGACATTTTCTGTCCGCAACAACATGCTGTTACCGAAAGAATGAACAAGCTCTAAAGATGGCCACGATATTGAAACGTTAGCATGAATTATTTGACAGATTGAACTGGCTAAATTCAATTTTGTCAACTTCCTCCATAAGATTTGTGTCTGCGATACATTTTTGCCTTTGCGTTTTCAACACTGGATCTTTTTTAACTTAGGTTTAGCACCACACGCAAACACAGTGGTGCATCCTTTCAAAGACCTGAAACCTATATTGTCTGCTATATAAAACAGATAACAAAGTGAACTTCTTTTAAAGGCAGGAACCAGAATTAAACAATTAGTCAGTTATCACAATTGTTGCTGTCTGTTAATCAAATGACCGATTTACTGTTTAACGTTTCAGCTTTTAAGTGCTTCTGTACAATCAGCATTCACTGCTCACCATTTCTGAAGAGGGACCTGCGTGATTGGCCGCCGTTAAGGGGGGGAAGGGACTTCTTCTCCTGGCCCACGAAGGTATCCCACCGCACTTTGTCTGGTCCTCCGAGCTCCTTAGCTTTCTTCAGACAGCCCTCCAAGTAGTCGATGGGGTCGTCGGGTCGGTAGTACATCAAACCTGTCAGCAGGCTCTGGAGAAAATAATGAAGGAGGTGGATGACTTGTTGAGGGAGAAAGAGATGTTTGTTCAGGCATCGTTACATCTCTGTGATCATGTGTTGTTCTGTAACAGCGTGGACGGCTGCTGTTTTTAATGAGGAAAAGTCCTGAAGTGCAGATCATGATTGCCTTGGCTGGTCTCCACCGGGGGAAACAAAACATCTCATTTTGTCAGAAGCCCATGAAATGGAGCTCAGGTCATCGGGACTCTGTGTTTATTTGCCTGTCTGTTATTGTCAAGGAGGAAAGCCAGCCACAGTGATGAATGTGAGAAAATGAACTGAGCTCCAAAACACAAGTTAATGTTTGTGTGACATTTGCTCCCTCGACCATGAATGTTTTAAAACAATACCTTCCTCGGGGACTTCCTTCCTCATCCCCACCCTCCTCTCTAACAACTCCCACCCATGCACACATAAAGCTTCTCCTCACAGGAAACATTCACGGTGGTCATATCTGAAAGCTTGTAATGAATATATGAGATCAGTAACATTACAGTGCAGTTTTGATGATGTGTCAATTCACTCCTCAGTGTAATTTAAACTGGCTGTGAATAAACAGGCAGTGATTGCTTGCATACATTAGCTGCGCTGCACATGGGATTGAGTCTAATTGAGTGGATGAGCCAATTTACAGTTGCCTCAGGATAATAAACGATATCTCATTATTATATTTTTCCTCAAAGCTGCTTAATAGAGATTGTAAAGCTGTCTTTATTGTTCTTGATTGCATGTTTACCTTTAATGGTATAATAATACTGTAGAGACTTCTCTCATATTTAATTGTATTACTTAATAGTATTTTTTACCACATGTCTAATATTCCACAAGTCATATTATGATACTATTTCCTGCCGTAATTGCAATAAATGGATTTTTAATGATCTTTTAATGAGTGAAGCCTGTATCTGAATAATAATTATTACAGAAATCATTCTAATAATTCATCCCACATCAAGCGAAGAACAACAAATCTGTTTGGTTTTGTTACATTTTGAGTAATTAGCCTACATTTCACCATAAAACACAGAAATCTTTAGCGTTTCCCTTCTTCAAACCATTATTTATAATCAATAAGTAAGGACAGTAATCGTCCATCCACCAGCCATAACAACATTGATGTTTTTGCCGTCACTCGCTCGTGTATCGAGTCTTTGTGTAAAAATCACACAGCCCGATCTTCTCATGTTTCAGAATATCTCACCTCAAATAGTTGAGGTATCTCCCGCCGTGCGAGATACTCCTTGGCATCGTTGGTATTCATCTCCAGTCGGATTTCCTCTGAAATCACAACTTGTCCGGAGCGTTTCTTTGTTTTTGTTTGCCTCTCCCGGTGTCTCGGTGCCGTTAGGGTTGATCTCTGTTAACAGCGGACCTCCAGGCAGTTTCCCTTCAGCGCATCTTAGCCTCGTGTGTGGACTTTACAACTGGATTCCAGCAGGCGATGCCACCGCGCCACCCTCCTCGGTGATGCGGATGCGTCTCCCCTCCTACTGCTCTCTGCCTCAGCGTGCACCATGTGTGCCTGACGTTGGCACAGGGGTCGCGCGCTGTGCCAAATAACGCACGCACAGCCTCAACGTGGCGTTTTTCACATGGTTAGTCAGCCCGGAAACGTGTTGATGAGAAAGATACAGTAACGCACAGAAGTATAAAAATGACATACAGTATATGGCGGTAAGTGTCCTCTGGGAGTTGCTTTTAACCATCCCTTCGTGTTCGTTTCACCCTCCTTACTTTGGTGTTCTCGGTCAAATCAAACTGTTTTAACTGCCCTGAAATGAACTCAAAAAACAGTTATTGAATGAGGGGCACATTTAAAGCTGGACCAAGGAGAAAAAGACAGTGTTCAAGATTTAAACTTTTTCAGTTCAGAATAAAGTCATAGCTCCAGTGGTGTAGTGGGGATTTTTTAAGTGAGGGTACGCTATTTGTGACGTCACCCCCCACACACACACACACACACACACACACACACACACACACACACACACACACACACACACACACACACACACTCCCACCCAAAAAGCCATAGCCTACATATATTCAGCTTCATCACATCCACGTTCTCGTTGTTGTTTTTTTGTCTTGTTTTAAGTGTCAGGTTGATGACGATTATCGAATGTTCATGTTATGTTCATGTCGTAGCCAATATAGGTCACGGACAGATACTGGGGATGTCTTATGTAGCCTATGTAGGTTGTTCTCACCATTGCCAATATCTCCGGATTTACATTTGAGTTGTAGCCTAAGCTATTTTTTTTATTTTTTTTTTTAGTTGTAGCCTAAGCTATTTTATATTTATTAATATATCACGTCGGGAGAAGTGGGTGGACGGCGTACCCCCGCGTCCAACGCCCACTACACCCCTGCATAGCTCTCATAAACAGTTGTTGTTTTAATAACAGATGTGTGTTAATGAATTAGTTGCAATTTTATGGTTTATTAACCTGAATTTGGTCTCAGTAAAGAATATATTTTATTTTATTTCTTAATATTTGTTTGTATTTGTTACTGGAACCGAATTTGTTTCAATAACTTTCCATTTATTTAATTACTTTACTGAAACAAACCCATTCCTGTTATCTTAGGTTACTGCACGATTTTGGCTGCAACACAAAAAACTTGCATTTTGGAGGGGGGACACGGGAGGGTGCACAGTGTTACAGGTGCCCCTGTTGGCCTCCCCTAGGACCGCCCATTGGAGACAGATACAGATTACAGATAAACGAGTTAATGGTCCTCTACTACAGTGGTTCTCAACTGGTCAAGCCTCAGGACCCATTTTTTCTTAACTCATATATATATACCATGCAAGGCAGATTATATCCCTTTACAGAACTGAAGTATACTTTTAAAAAGTTTAAACTGGTGAGGGTCATCACGTTTTCTAGAATCAGAATTGAACTTTATGAAATAAAAAAGGCACATATTTTTGTGATAAATAAAAAGACAGACTTGGAAACAATCCTGGAAACTCACCATACTTGAAAAATGTGACAAGTTTTACCCTACTTACATTTTTTCCCCTTGCGTATCTGAGACAAGTATTTGAGAACCACTGCTCTAGTAAGTGCGTTTAATTGGGTTTTGGTTACAGAAAACATGTTATTTTTGGATTTCCTCATGTGCTCTTTCAGACAAAAACAAGGGCAGAGTTTCACCTCAACCAGTTTATATAAACACAAAAACAAGGTCCACTTCACAAGCTTCTCACCGAATCTAATTCCTTCCTGGGCATATATTTGTATTCCTTACGTCTTTTATCAAGCTACTTACCAACATCGAGAGTAGGTCTCAATGCTCTGGCTCTATTTTTCTGAAGGTTTTGTCATATAATAAAACTAACAAATCCCTTCATCACAGATGGGATAAGTCTAGTAGCTACATCCTGTACAATACCTATTTTGTCCTTGTGTGGGATCAGTGCTTGTGTACCTAATCTTTGCCAAATGTAATGAAATAGCAAAAGCATTGCAACCCAAAGTATTTAAGATATTAATAGAACAATTCCTCAAGTGTGTTTTTTGAATTTGCAAAACAGTAATGGAAAAAAAAAGCAAAAACAATGGTGAAATAGTTTGGCTTATTGAAAGCTAATGTACTTGCAGGATGTTTGCCCTCTGAGTTTGCACCCTTATGGTCGATTGTACTTATTGTAAGTCCCTTTGGATAAAAGCATCAGCTTAAAGTAATGTAATGAATTCTCTGGACAGAAAATACTGTATGTCTGGCATTTTAAATATTAAAACATTTGACATCAGGGAAACATGCTCCATTCTATTTAAAGCTTCAGCAACAAGCCTCAGTGATATAAACAGACTTTGTCTCCTCTTGTCTCAGTATAGATAAATATTTGACCAAGACTGGCACGAGGTTTCAGTGCAGCAGCGTGCAAGTGTTTAGCTCCAGGTCGATCACCACTTAACCTGCATAACAATGTTTATTTCTAGTTTTGGTTAAGCATATAAACAAAGTTCAAAAGTGGAAATCCACTGGATCAAGGCTTCTTTAGGCAGCACGAATAGGCCACTGGTTTGCTCCATAGGATTTGATGCTTAGAGGCCACTAATCCTCTGGACAGCTGACTATAAGTCACCTTGGTGTATCAGAGAACAACTTTAGATCAGTCCAGCAACATCAGTGTGTTGAATCTGAATGACGTTAGAGCATGACTGAGATTCTGTCACTAGTGAGGACAAGAAATGCTAATTTATGGACTGAATATGGCATAGTGATTCGATTTATGCAACCACGATCTGTTTGGTTGGCGCGCTATCCTTGCTTTTTCATTTTCTAATGTGATGCATTTGAAGGAGGGCATGTCTATGATGATATCTATGCAGGCGAATAGACTGATGCCGCAGGTCAAAAAGCAGCAGAAATATGCAGCATTGAAGTGGTTAGCAGACCCCTAAAGGCGTTCCAAACTGATTGTGATACTGCTTTTCCAGAAGACGTTGAACCTGCTGCATTTGAATGTTACATTGGAATTGCATGAAGGATATGTTTTTTTCATAGCTTTATCTCGTACTGCAGGGCTGCCAGATTGAGGCTTCTTCAGCAGCAACGTGACGCGCTTTCTGACATCTGCTCATGTGATATACATGTGTCACTTCTCATTAGAAATTCCCTCAGCAATTAGCTGAAGAAGACATTTGAATACGAAGCTGTCAACATTACTTGACCTCTAATTCTCTTTTTTTTCCATCTGCCACATTTGGCATAATTATGATTTGCTGAATTAGACATGTAGTCATCTGTGTCTAACCCCTTAAGTGTCTTACTGAAAATGGAATTGAGACATGAAAAACAACTTCAAGAAACCACAACACCAAACAAACCATTACAATACCAAAATGAAATAAAAAGAAAAAGGTTTTCATGCTTTAATTTACAACTAGCATGTATATCATCTGTTTTGTGATTTGCACATACTGTATGTGTATCTGGTGTGTGTTTGTATTTCTATGCTGCAAAAAGGATGGAAACATCTATGCATTTTTTGTTTCTAGGACATATTAATTTAGTGAGCATATATAATAGAACACAAGAAAACAACAATATGTTCCTGGCCCATATTCAACTTTATTTGAAGTTTATAAAAAGATAAATGATTAATCACAAAGTGTATATTGGATGTGTTTGAATGGAGGCAATGCACCAGCTCACTGCCAACATGAAATGTCTTAACATTTAACTCTGAGAAAAAGCAGTGATCTTAGACGTTAACTTTATTCTTTCAGAAAAATGTATATTTTTTTGTCCATTCACATTTTCCATGCCGACGCTTTTATTTTGAAAGTAATTCTACCGGAAGCACTTACTGGGCGGAGTCGCCGGTTTTCACTTCCTTGATGCCCACAGCTAACAGAGCTGCACAATGAAAATACTTACTTTATTCAGCTTATTTGCCACCTATTCATCAGCAAACAGCATCAACATCGAGGTGAGTGTGTATTCTTTCACTTGCAGCTATTATTACCTCGCCAATGAGTTGTTTTTATGTTGAAAAATACCTGAAAAGCTGTTCCCATGCAAGCTCCTTATGCTATCATGCTAGCTATTGTGGTGATGAGTGTGAGTGCTTTTATGACACTACAATCAATTTATCTAATACATACATTTATGAATATCCTCTACATTTCTTAGGATAACGCAGGGCAGTTTTTTAGCAGTGGTCATACAAACAACTGGGCTGTTCTGGTGAGTATTTATTCATGTAAAGTTTGGATAAAGCTAACATCAAGCTAATTGATTTCCTGCATTAATGGTGGCAGCAGCAGAATCATGTTTGTGAAACCTCCTTTTCTTATTTGTTTGATGCACAGGTGTGTACATCCAGATTTTGGTTCAACTACCGTCATGTGGCAAATACTTTATCCGTCTACAGAAGTGTTAAGAGGCTGGGCATTCCTGACAGGTAACTGTGATACCATTTCTGCATCGAAAATGTCTAATTTAATATATCACATTGGTAGACATGTAAAAGTGATCTCGTGGTTATCTACAAGAGAGACAGTTCAGACGATTACTCCAATAGTCTAAACAATAATTGTCAGATTCATTAACGATAACAATTATTGTCGATCAAAACACTATGGCCAACTTTTTGAAAATGTGCAAAATGTAAATAAAATACAGTTCTGGACTTCCAGTTTAGCCTTTCTGAAATTACGGAGTGTATTTTCAAAAAAAGACTCACAACCAGATTTTTTGAACCAATACTACTATTAGGAATGTGTCACCTTTCCTCTTCCTGCCTAAACTCTAGGAATACACTTTCTATGATTGTATAAATTGCAAGCCAAAAGTTGGCAAAAACTAGGAGACCTTCAATCATACTTTTTAAACTAAAGAAAGAAAGTGTTGAGTCTCTTGGCAGAAAGCTCTCATCTTTTATTTAAATCCTTGAGTTACTGGCAACTAAAAATGTATTAAAGACATATTTCATCTAAAGCGCTATCAGTATTCTTAACTCAATGTCTGAGAAGATCAAAGCCACAGATGTGAATTAATGAATGATACGAACTGTTGTGAGGCATAATGTGACCTTGTCTTTGTGTTGGTTTAACTAGCTGCTTGTCTGATTTATTTATAAAAATTCCACCCGGGTAGACATGAATTCTATTCTCTCTTAGAGGGACAGACAGGCATTGCATATATCATCCTTTGTGTGCATCTGATAAAAAGGCTCCTTTTTATAAAAAGCATCTGAACAATAACCTGATTTAAATGTAACTCGTCTGTACACAAATGGTATTTAACAACATACTGAACATGTGTTTAACACAAATGCCGCATTCGTCCTTTACCTTGTTTTCTAATGTTGTCATTTCTAACGCTCTCTGTTGTTTTCTCGTTCTCCAGCCACATAGTTCTCATGCTGGCTGATGACATGGCTTGTAACCACAGAAACCCAAAGCCTGCCACAGTGTTCAGCCACAAGAACATGGAGCTGAACGTGTACGGGGACGACGTGGAGGTGGACTACAGAGGATATGAGGTCTGTTTACATTGCAGTCAGAAGGTTATGCACAGCGTTTCACCTGCTTTATAATAACTGAGTAGTTAATAAACAACACTTGAAGGCAGATATTAGTCGATGTTAAGGTCAACACTGTGAGTCCAGTGTTTGCTCTTTCTGTTGAGCAGGAAATGACTTGATAGAGTAGCCTCTAAGTGTATTGTTTGTTACAGCAAGGCAGATTCCCAGCAGTGTATGGACTCTTTATCACAGTTTGTGTTTGATTATTTACCCTGCCTCGTGTCGGTCCTTTAAATATGAACAAACACTGCTCTCCTGATCGATGTTTGCTGTCAAATGGTAATTATGTACAAGAAAAGCTGATAAAAGATCAGGATGAGGACAAAGAGGAACAGAATACAAAGACTACTTGATTTTCACGGCGTCATTAAAAGATAGAGCAGTACCTTATACTGACCCTACTGATGTCCTGTTTTGAAAAGTGTTTTATTGGTAAAAGTTCATTTTCTTTAACGTCCCAATCTGCTCACTGTTTTAAAAATCCTCCGTGGATGTGCATTAAATTAGAAGACGCACAGTACATTATATATCACTGCTGAATCATGCATGAATATTCTTGCTCTATCCTCTTCAGGTGACGGTGGAGAACTTCCTGCGTGTTTTGACTGGCAGGCTGCCGCCCAGCACGCCTCGCTCCAAACGCCTCCTCTCCGATGACAGGAGCAACATCCTCATATATCTGACAGGTAATTAAAGGACAAATCCACCCCCACATACTCCACTGGCACTCTTTATATTAAATAATTGTAATGTTCAATCAGCTGTTATTACTGAAGAAGCGTTGGTGTGGAAACGGTGTCTACAACCCTGCTTTAGCTAAGGAGAAACAAACATTTTCAGAGAGGGATGGGAAAAAACAATCCTTATGGCTGTCGGTTAGGAACATGTACATACAATAAATTAACAGATAATTTGAGATGTATAAAGATAGATAATCAGATTTACAGATATGAGACATGAAAATTAAGTGGTTACAGTCTAAGCAGAGAGAGAGAGAGAGACCCCCCCCAACAGTACATTGAGGCGATGAGTATTAATTTTAGCAGGGATTCATCAGGATATAATGTAACCAACGTGTCCAAACTTTCAGATCTTCATGCATTTTATCTTTAATTCATTTAGTAATTTAGTAGATGACGCACTCATAGCAACAACACATTTAATATATGGCATATGTTTGTTTTTATAACCCTAATCCCTTTCCCCTAAAGTTTAATATCAGTCAAGTGATTTCTTTCCCCCCGGTGAGGTATACCACCTCCTCTAATTTACGTTTCAGTAAGACTTCAAATGTAAGAGAAAGAGTTTTCTACAGAACTGTGTAACTTCACATTGTATTTGAAATAAAGCACAGGTGTTTTTCTAGATACAGTATGAGGGTGCTAATATTACGGCCCCGCCCACTTTCTGATGAAGCTCCTGCGTCAGAGTGAAGCGGAAAATAACACTTCCTTCATGTCTTAAAGCTTCTGCGTCATATATTGAGTTCCGGTTTCTTTACTTCCTCTCCAGAAAAAAGGAGAGTAAATGAAAGGATGTAATTCAGAAATCTGTGTTTCAGTGTCAGCCTGCTGCCTGCCACTCGTCCACCGGACATCCATCCCCGATTTATTCTCCGTAAAGACAAAACTGTCTCTGCCGTCTGACGAGACATTTGACAAGATTTACTGCATTTTTTAAGTACTTATAGTGTTTTGGAGGAACAGAAATATTGTTTTCTGGCATCCCTTTAATATTTTACAGGGAAAATCTGCATTTTGGTTTGAGCGTGCATCGCCCCGTTACGCGCTTTAGACAAAACCCTGCAGTAGCCTCTGTTAACCTGAGTTGAGGTTGTCTGTGTTTGATCTTCACTGCATTGCAACAAATAAACCCTCCATATAACACTTAAGTTGGCTCAGAAGGTAAAATCATTAAGAGGTTGACACCATTAAGTTGTTTTACAGACAAAAGTTATTACAATAGGAGAGCTGTACAATCAATACAGGCAACACTGAGCATTATCTACCCCTTAAAAGACCTTTCCCATCATGTCGTGAGTCGTGTGTTTCTACGCTCTTGAGATTTGTATTTTATAGATTTATGTTTGAGTTTGTTTTATAGTAGCGTCTCTTTACATTATTAATCTGCGGCTGCATGCAGGAGAGTTTCAGTTGTTTCTCCCCCAAAGCTGCCAGCCTAGCTTTTTTTTTTTTCATCAATATGAATCAGAGAGGAATGAATAATTAATAATGTGTGTTTGTTTAACAGGCCATGGCGGAAACGGCTTTCTGAAGTTCCAGGACTCTGAGGAGATAAGTAATGTGGAGCTGGCTGACGCTTTTGAGCAGATGTGGCAGAAGAGAAGGTAAATAAAGCGGAAAACCACATAAAACATCAAACACTGCGTTCCCTCTGTTGCAAGTCCATTATTTCCTTAATTCCCCTGAGGGCCAATTATCTATGAAGCAAGTCAACTCTCATTTAATGGCACGACACTAAGCCACCTATAGATGTTATATATATCCTCTCTAGGATCGACTCAGGAAGATACGTTTGTATATTTTCTTGAAATGCAGGGCTTTATACAAAATACTCATTTTACAGTACACAAGGTTTTGCTGGCACAGCCTTTGCTCATACCCTACCTTCATTATTACTCAGTGTAAAATACATGCGTGGTGTTGGTCAACATGGTCGAAATATCATTGTCAATAACCTCCGGCTGTCAGTATTTGGTGTAATAAGTTCAGCTCCTTGTCCCTGCAACAGGGCCCACACATTAATCTTGTGAAACAGAACTCTTTTAGAGGTTTAGTTATGATTTAAATTCAATATATTTAGTTTGTAATTAACCTCCTGATGATTGAGTGCATTCCTTATATTTCTGGAGGAGAATTTCACATGAGTTTAATCTCACCCAGCATCACAGAACCATGAATCATTGAGCATCCGTTCACTAATGAAGGATACATAAGTACAAATGTAGCAACAACTCTGTTCTTTTTACGTCCCTAGCCTCAATTTTCTCCTCTCTATTTGAGCTTCCACAAGCTTTTTTAAGTCACTATAATGCGAAGATATTCACAAATGACCCGACAATAGAAATGACAACAGTCCTCTTATTGTGGTGTTTCTTTTATCTAGATCCGCTGTCCAAATCTTTTCATCCCTAGAAGCCCAACCTTATATATAATAACAGTAATACAAATAATTACAAATCCTCTTATAAAGGAGAGACTTCTCTGTTTATATAGGAATCGGTTGCTTTTAAAGAAGCTGCGATCTGTGTTTTAATTTGTGCGTTTTAAGACACTAATTAAGCCGAGGCGTCTTTATGCCCCCGGCTCCTCTTTTGTCCTCAGACCCATGCATGGAGAGTATCTGGGTTACAGTCAGAGCTGACAGATAGAAGCTTAGAGACGCCAGCTTTGATGCTGATGTGATAATTGCAGTCTTGAAGTGCCAAATTACAGTCGCCATAGAGACTCGGCCACCTCCCTTCATCATCATCATCATCCTCAAACCAGCTCAGTCCATTCATCAGGGATTAAAAAACTCTCATCATGGTGTCCTCAGCGAGAGGAGGACGAGGTTAAAGGAGGTAGCGACTGAGGATGTAAGGGAGAAGGTGTTTCAGGGACTGAATGAGGCTGTTGGTTTTTATTGGTCACCATAGCAACTGCATTATGAAAGATGGTAGAGGTTTGTGTAGCGGCCGGTTTTTTATTGGAGCAATTGGACGAGAGATATGCCAGCTGTGTTCTTTCTCATCAGTCCTGTTTGAGAATGTACATGACCCACTATGTGTGTGTTTGTGTTTGTGTGTGTGTGTGTGTGTGTGTGTGTGTGGGTGTGTGTCTCTCCAGGTACAATGAGCTGCTGTTCATCATTGACACCTGTCAGGGCGCCTCCATGTACGAGCGGTTTTACTCCCCGAACCTCATGGCTCTGGCCAGCAGTCAGGTGGGAGAGGACTCTCTGTCGGTGAGTTGCCTGCCCTCACATGATTTAACATTACATTAAAAATGATCCATCAGTTTGTCAGCTTTCTAATAAGCAGCGGGTTTTCACAACACATCTCAAAACTAGGCTGGAGCAATATGTTTACACACACACACACACACACACACACACACACACACACACACACACACACACACACACACACACACACACACACACACACACACACACACCTTAATACAATCTCGAGTGTTACATTGAACTGTAAATAATTGCTTCCCTAAAGGCACAATTACCTTTCCAAAAATACTTTATAAACAAAGATGAATCCCTCTCGATCCTTTTTTATGCCCCACTCAATGTGTGTTGAGATGTCTGAATGTGCAGAGACTCTGCCCTCTACTGCACAATCAAACACATATTCACCATGTTATCTTCCTTACAAATGAAGTCATGTTCCCAGTCCGGGGCAAAGCAGCATTTCTGAGCCAAAACTAAAAGCGCCATCCATTCTCCTGTAGAGCTGAAGTGCTGTTGGAGACTGAACATTCAAATTCTGGTATTCTCTTCTTCTGTCCTCCTCCAGCATCAGCCAGATTTGGCCATAGGAGTCCATCTGATGGACCGCTACACCTTCTACCTGCTGGAGTTCCTGGAAGACATCCACCCTGCAAGCAAATCCAACATGAACGACCTAGTGAGTGTGACTTTCAACCAATATCCGAGAGAACACATGTACCGTAGAGCAGCAGCTTGGGTTCAATTTCCTTTTGTAATCCTTTTTGTATTATTAATAGATTCACTATCAAAAATAGTTAGAAAGTAGTACATATAATACCATTACACTTTCCTAAAGCCAACGATTTTCAAATGTGTTCTAAACCTAGAGTCCGAATCTAAAGGTACTCAATTTTGATAAAGTTTATGTACATTTTACCCTCATATAACGAGTGATATTTACTAATCAACTAACCAATTCACCACCTGTAAACCAAGCAAGCTTAAGTATTTATCGCCTCTGCATATACTCCAATAAGCTGTATAAACAGTAAGTGTTTTTCCCCCGACACTGTACATTATGTGAGACGTGGGTCTGACTAGATTTAGGCTTCCTTCACAATATTTAGGTTTAACTTTCCCCTTGTTTTGTTTCCAAGGAGTTAGAATACTAAGTTGTAGACACAATTACTTTTTTAACAATCACTCGAATCGGTAAACTAAGTTAATTGAAAACAATTCACCGCACCAGACAATACTTAGGTGTATCATTCAGCTTTATAAGGACAAATGCTAAACCTTCCCTGGATCCTGCCTCTCTGTGGTGGGGATTTAAGTCCTATAGGTTTTATAGCACTGCAAGTACTTAATCAGCACCGATTAGATTGTAATTGGATTTGAAACCACACAAGAGATTCAATAACCTTAACTTAAGAAAGTGGAGTGGGCCTTTTGTTGGTAAGGATGTATTGGATCTGAATAAAACAAAATAAAAGTTGATATTTTGAAAGTAATTGTGGCAGATGTTCATGCAGGATCTATATTTTGTGTCCTATAGATGGACTGTGGCAGTAAATTCAGTTCACATGTAATGTTTGGTACCTAAAATAGAGACAGTTCCCCTCCTCTTCCTCCTCTGTCTGGTGTTTTGCTCCAAAGGAGTCAGATGAAAGCCACACAGCACTTGAAGCAGAATGTCTGATACTGTGTTCAGGTTTTTGGCCTTTCACACATGACGGATGTGATGGGGGAGGACATGCTGCTTCGGGCCATGGCCTCCCTTTTTGTCCTTCACACTCCTGCAGAGATCCACCGCCTCTTCCCCCCCAACAGGAGTTACAAAGAGGACACCTGTAATCCTCTCTCCTGCACTCAGCGCCAGCGAGATCAATGCTCTCTGGCTAATGCTTATTATTCTTTCCCATCTTCTTTTTTCTGGAATTGCACTCTTTGTTCGTGAGCTATTTTGTGGAATTAAGGATCGATTTTATGGATTTCCCGGACGAGCCCTCACTTACTTTTTAAAAATCCAGTCTGAAAAGGCTTGCACTTTGATGAAACAGAAATTGCCTCCAGCTTCTCAACTAAATCATCATCCAATTGTGTGTTTTCCAATTCTTGTTTGTCTGATAGAGAAAATGCTCACCTTGGTTTTAATGATTTTTCCGTTTCTTTTCAAATGAAGAGCCCAGTCAGACAAAACACTGATGAACCACACACTAGAGAGGATTAACCCACAAGTGGTAACACACCAGGCACTGAAAGATTTATATTTGATCGTGGCATAAACAAATGTCAAGATCTTATCTTCTCAGTTCACTTTCACATATTTGAACACCTCCCACTGACGCTCTAGCCATGCTTGAAGCATCTGGCTCCTATCTGTAGTATAAAAAGTAAGAGAGACAAACTCTTTAACGCCATCTGACCCCTGTGTCCTGGAAAAAGTGACCTCTACCCAGTGATTCATGGTAAAGCTCCTGACAGCAGCGTGAGCAGATGTGTACTGTATTCACATTATTGATGCCTGAATATTTAGTAGCATTTATCTATAAACAAATAAATAAACCAGTTTAGTCTTATATAGAAACCTCCCTCCCTCAAATATCAATAGTCATAGTTAAAGGGAGAAAAGGATAGAAAGTAAACATCAATATTTGATATTTCTTTAACGTTGTGGTAGAAAATGTATTCAGATTTACATTTTACTTTAAAGTTCATGCTAACAAATTGAGATGAAATCCATGAAGGGTTATACGTCGTTGCTAGCTTTGCAAATACAGTGTTCATCAGATTTAAAAACAGTTTTATTGTTGTTGTTTTTTGTTAATGGCCGGTTGTAAAATGTAAATGGAGCATCTTCGGCCGTCTCTGAAGTTTAATACCTCTAACACACTGCTTGTGTTTTGCCTCCCCAGTTCAAAGTGTGTCCCAAGAGTCAGTGTGTGTCCACTCCGGGCCACCGTACTGACCTTTTCCTGAGGGACCCGGGAAGTGCCCTCATCACAGACTTCTTTGGCAGCGTGCGCAAAGTCGAGATCACCATGGAAACCATCAACTTGACGGAGCCAATCCAGCAGGTGGAGCTGACGTAAGCAGAGTTATATTTTTCCTTTGTGTTTTATCTAAACTTCATTTAGTTTTAATGTGGAAATGGTTATAATATGTATGGCAAGGGAGATAGAAGAATACATTATGACAATACGTTTATTTTTCGGGGTCTCTAAAGCGTTTTCTAAAGGTAAAGCAACCGTTTCATTGAAGGCCATGTGAAGCAATCTGCCTCTCCCAACAAGGCTTGATCAATAAGTCGATACCTAAACCTGTTTTCTTTTTTAAATATATTTTTATAACCCCTCTCTCTGATTTCACATTGCCTGATTATTGTCTTGTGATTTTGTCACATTATAGGTGGTATACGTTTGCTCTGTTTCATTACATGGCTTAGTTGAATACTAGATTCTGATTGGTCAATTGGGACATTTCAGAGGTCAATATGACAGGAGTACAGACCGCTGTTAAACACTATAATGACCGTTGCTGAGGAGAATCAAGAGAGGGAAAGGAAAAGAGGTTAAAAGACGGAGCGCTGGACGTCAGATAAATAATACTAATACTAATAATAATGATAATGATTGTTGATAATCAACAGATGAAGGCAGACAGGAAGTCAACACTAACAGGAACACGGTATGGGCTCTGTAGTGTTTAAGGACTTGTTGTCGGACTTCCAGCCGTTGGTGCACAGCGTAACAGAGTTTTTATTTTCTTAGGGGAAGCAATACGATAATTTACAAGTCAATTAAATCATATCAATTAATATTTGGAGTCCAGACGTTAGTTGTTTAGTATGTGGTCGTGTAATATATAAAAATGAAATGAATCATTATTATTTTATTTAGTATTTCTTCTATGTGTATTTAAGTTGTGCAAGTCGATCCAAATCAACTCCCTAAACTAAACTAATAATGTTTTAAAGATAAAACATATTCAACGATAGAATGTATAATAAAAACTCATCCGTATGAACACACCTGTTACCCACACCTCCAAAGGGAAGTGATATTGGGGGTGGATTGGGGTCAACCTGCATGTGAAACACGTTAATTGAGGTCAGCCTCTCTTTGTTTTAATTGAATCGTAGCAGGACAAATTCGCTTGGTTCTCAACCTACTAGACTTTCGATTTCTCTTCAGAGCGTCTCTTATTAGCTTTATTGACTTCTCTGCTAATGGTGTGAGTTGCTATGACTACCCTGTAGGTGATTTAAGACCTGATTGTTACGGTTGACCAATGACACGACTGCCTGAGGTTAATGCGGCTCAATCAGATGGTACTTATAATCAGCTCCTGCACTTTCGCAACAAAGTGAGGTTCATAATTGGACAGCGTCTGTAGTCGATACATCAGTTACTCTTCATCAGAGACTCTGAGTGAGCAGCAGTGGCTCTGATTGATTGAATGTGGCGCCACCCTGTGATGAACCTGACCAGATGCTTCCAAATTGAATTCAGTTCTTCCTCTTGGTGCGTCACGTGCTGTGATGAATATACTCCGCCACTAGATGTCTGTAGAGAGCTGTCAGACTCTTAAACATCCTCTGTGTCTGGTGAGGTATCGTCAACTTTCTCATATAAGTTCTCACACACGTTAATCACCTGGAGTTTTTGGAAACAAACAGCTAATGAACAAAATACAATCCCTCCTCCTTTGTTTCGCTCATCAGGCTGAAGGTAAGGAATAGATTGTATCGCTCTACACACAGATGTGATGAAATTAAACTTTATCACTCTCTATTCTATTAATTCCATAAAGATGGGGTTTAATTGAACCACTGGGAGGTGTTCTAGTGAAAGGATCTCATGTGGTTGGCTGCTAATTAGTAATGAAAAGGTAATTGCCACACCGATTTTAGTCATCAGCTGTTTTGGCTCTAGGCTAGTTAGTCATTGCAGAAACTTCCCCCATTAGTTTATTATTGATTAGAGCCAGCGCTCTAGGTCTGCTGATCTCACATGCAACAAAGAAACACAGCAGCAGTGTATCGAGCGGCCTGTTGCCCTCATTCAGTCCTAGAGAGACGTTGCATCTACCATTCTGATGTAAGAAGCAGCAATCCCGATTCACTTGATGTTTAATGGAGCTCAGTTTACTGATGCAGCAAAGCACCAGCGGAGTCTTTCTACTTTTAGGAACGATAGAAAACACTATCGCAAAAGTTTAAAGGTAGACTCAAGGGAGGGTTACAGCACTTTCAGTCATTTTGTCTGTCACATTTATCAAGTGTTTTGATAAAGAGGCACCTTTTTTATGCTGATTTTTAGGTTCATATTTATATTTTATGCCTGTACTTTGACATATGTTCATCCTGTGCTGCAGCACGTTCTTCAAAACCACAACCAAGTCTTTGCTGATTGGTTTGCTGATCGTTACTGTTGTGATGGGTCAACCGCTTTCGGATGTCCTGCCCCTTAGCCTATCACCTACAAAGTGTTGGAGTGCTTGCCAATAGACGCTTGAGTGTGACATAGTGATGTCATTATGTTAAACAAATAAACAGGGGAGTCCAATTGAGGCGTTTCAGTGTGTGGGAGAGAAACACAGGGATTTTCGCCTTTGCAGACCGTTTACATGCATGCACCTATATTTGCTGTCAAATTGCTAAGGGAGGTTAGGTATACAAGGTTATTCTACAGAGAACAAAAACATGATTTGAATCTCCAGTATGCTTATCAAATGACGTCATTGCATGTGTCCTGTTTTGTTATATAAATGCGAGAGTTCTCAAGGTGACTGTTAACATGTGCAGGTTACCAGAAGGCTATTCAAAGGCAGGTTATTCATGGCAGGATCGCCAACACAATAGAAATACAGTAGCTCTCTAAATTTCCTGCGTTAAATATATTTTTCTCCTTATTTTTTCTTGTTTACAGAAAATCCAGCTTAATAAACAAAAAACTGAGAAAAAAAAGAGTCTCTCTGGACACTTCACTGATGGAAAGACCAGACATAGAGTAGGAAATCAGTCCTGGGATTATTAATGGAATATTGATTGGAACATCAGGTCATAATAAATTATCCAAACCTCAAAAAACCCTTTTTTCCCCGCTGGGTCCAGCTTCTCGAACACAAGGTCTTGCTGCTTAATTTAATATATATCTTACATAACTGGATATCTTAAGGGTTTACAGGCAAAGTCAAAATAAAACGTGCATTTATTTGTAAATCTTCTGCACACTCAGTTAATCAGGAAAATAACGTATTAACAGTAGCCCTGCATACAGACATCATCCCACCTCCTAAAATAACTAAAACCTCTTATTTAAATGTGTATTTAAATCCGGGCTGGGCTCGGTTCAACTCTTCTTTTCAACACATCTGGATCATGTCACAAAAACAATCACGAAAATGGATAATTATGGGACCTCTATGTCCGGCCCCACAAGTTAAATTGCATAATAGCGCCCCAGAAGACCGGAAAATGGATTGTAGTGAGCTCTGTGTCTTCTCAGGGAGAAAATATGACAGACGTTCTCTGTAAAAAGCTCTTATTAAATATAGTGCTGCTTTTCGGCTCATGCGGCCTCTCCGACGGCAGGATAGTTAAAGAAGATGGGTACATGTTTCAAGGTTTCAAGGTTTTATTGGTCATATGCTCTGCATATACAACGTGTATGTTGGCAATGAACATTTTATATCCCATGCTCCTCCAACAACTCAACATACATGGTGCAAATAAGATATATAAATAGAGCAAAAAAGAGAGAGAATATTTACAATAACAACAATAAAGATTTGAGGATGTGAAATATATACATATGTGGAATACATTGAGAGTATTTAAATACTTTACACTGTTGAATGAGGAGGTATGGACAGATGCATATATTACGTATAACAGATGTATATGGCAGATATGTATAATATAGATATGTGTACTATAAACAGATATGTATATTATACACATATGTGTGTCCAAGTGTGTAAGTCCTTTTCTTTCTCTTGCTCACTCATCCCTCCCTTATTGTGTCTTCTCCTCCCACCCATTTCCGAGCGGCCACTCTCCCTCAGAACAAGCTCTCCCATTAAGTGAATTGCTCTTGATGCAGAGGACATTTTAATGGACCCCTCGGTTCTTTTCATTATACATGAGCTTAGCAGTGTAAGGTAGTTACTCACTTCCAGCCATAGGTGCTTATCGACCAAAACACGTCATCTTGTGGGGTCACATAACTCCAAAGATTATCATATTAAAGCTACATTAACTTCCCCCTTTTGAATAATAAAGCACATTTACTGTCATTTGTGACACTGCAGCACCGGAGAGACTCTAGAAAAAGTACTTTTCATGAGCAGAAAATATTTTTAAAGGATTTGTGTGACCTAAAGGTGGCAGCTGGAGTAATACCGGAGCTGTAGGTGGGGAGGAGCGGTCACATCTATTAGAATCAGTTAAGGTCTGGATTGAAGACGGCATTATGCTCATTATTAGGTTCATATTTGTATTTTATGCCTCTACTGTGTCATGTCTCCATGCTTTAATGTTCAAACAGCTCTTAATTGATCTCATACTGCCTGTGCTGCAGCACTTCTTTTCACCCTCTGTCTGAAACCAGTGTGCTCTGATTGGTTACCTGGCTGGCTCTGTTGTGATTGGTTTACCGCGAAGAGATGTCCCGCCCCTTAGCCTATCACGTACAATGTGTTGGAGCACTGCAAGTGTTACATAGTGATGTCGCTATGTTACAGGAGTAAACAAAGGACTACAAGTGGAGGGCTCGCAGACCGTTTACAGGCACAATACCCTATTCAGCACGCCTTCTTTAAAGGAAATTTGTGTGACCTAATGATGGCTGCTGGAGTAATACCGGAGCTGTAAGTGGGGAGGGGCGCTCACATCGGTCAGAACATCGAGCTAAGTGCATTGAGACATCTTCTCAAAAACACCTCTGTACATGGAAAATGGTCTGAATTGAATGAGGGTATTTTCTTGCACTCAGTAAAAATGGGTGAAACAGCGGTGAGTCTCGGTGACATATTTCCAGTAGCAGAAAGAGCTGGCAGCACACAGGGGGCTCGACGGGGGATCGTCTCTCTGCCTGATAGCCGCCCAGTTTCCTTCTGTCTCTGTTCCTGTCTATCAAAGCAACTCCTGCCCTGCTGCACAGACACAGGGAGTAAAGAGACGTGCAGGGAAAGGGGGTGGAAAGAAACAGAACAAAGGAGGAATGACATGAGCCACAAAGTCAGAAATAATTTGAGCAACATTAACCCAGTGGGTGAGAGAGGAAAGAAAAAGCAGAACAGATTCAAACAGCAAGCAATGGCTCTCTGGGGGATTTGGCCCACTTTGTCCGCAGCTGTCTGACCTGAACTTTCTTTGATTAGAGAAAAAAAAGGCCACTCAAACCTCCACTCGACTGTGACCTTTAGCTGCAAATCTTCTTTCTGATTCATGACTGTGATGTTGCAGAAAGAGATGAATGGAGGCATGTCAAAACCACCCGATTGCATTTGTGGTGTATTCTGCACCCAAATCCTTGCAATGGGTTTGACAAGCGTAGAAACTTGTAATGTAACTCTGACAGCTGTGTTTCTTTGCGTTTATCAGTTATGTCAGTGCTCTTAAAGTTGACACAGTTGGATGTTTCTGTTTCTTATAGATCAAAGCAAGTTAAAGAAAAATACACCCAAGAGTTTCGTTAACAGTGTGCACAGTACAAGAAATGAACCTGACATGAGATAATAGGGACCCTTTTTAATATGGAAACATGTCAATTAACACTATATAGACAAAAGTATTGGGACAACTACACATTACACCCAAATGCCAAATTCTTAGGCATTAATATGGAGTTGGTCCCCCTTTTGCAGCTGTAACAGCTTCCACTCCTCTGGGAAGGCTTTCTACAAAATGTTGGGGAGTGTTTGTGGGAATTTCTGCCCATTCAACCAGAAGAGCATTTGTGAGGGCAGACCCTGATGTTGGACGAGAGGGCCTGGCTCTCAATTTCCGTTCTAATTCATCCCAAAGGTGTTGAATAGGGTTGATGTCAGGGATCTGTGTGGGCCAGTCCAGTTCTTCCTCACCAAACTGCTGGCTTTGTGCACTGGGGCACAGTCAGGCTGGAACAGAAGAGGGCCTTCCCCAAACTGTTTCTTTACTACTGTCAACAAACCCCCTGTCACAACTGTTTTTCAGACATGGATTCTTTCTAGTGAGTTGCACGTTGCTTAATGTGGGGTCGACACACAGTAAACTGCTGCACCTGTGTGTGTTGTAATGATGCAACGTGTAGGCCAGTGTGGCTCATTAATGCTTCTTTAATAGCTTTCTGACAACAATGGCAGCAGCGGGGCTCTGTGCCTAGGTAACCAGCGCTGCATCTCAGAGGTCGCAGGTTTAATGCATCTTGTCGAACATTAACTAATGAATATCCATCAACTGGTGCAAAGGGAACTTTTTTGTTGTCCTTGAGCGAGACACTTAACTTCATCCATTTATATAAGTCTCTATGAATAAATAATATGACTGCACGGCTGTAAATACAACTGGCTTTATTCATAACTCTCAATGCTCAGGTGCTTTATGGTCGGGAAGGATTAAAAGGCGCTGAGGAGTCGCTCTTTTACTTTGAAGTAGTTTTACCATGATATGGTCTTTGTGTGCTGGCCTTGGGTACACGGATACAGAGCTTTTTCTGAAACCATGCCATTAAAAGGGACGCTGGAGTTAACATGAAAGAAGTAATTAAACAAATCTCCAACAATTTCTTACTTAAACAAGCCTTTAATGTCATTAACCTGTAAAAATAAACCCTAGAACTACAAGTGAACGTTTTTTAAGAAAGACTTGTCTGATTTTACTGATCAAAGTTTTGCTAAATGTCTAAAAGAAGGTATACAACCTTTTGTTCATGCTGCTTGAAGTTATGTAATTAATATTGGATATTAAATCCTCTAGTTCCTGTCTGCTTTCTGCTATAACAGAGCTTCTTTTAGAAGTCGTTTTCCATGCTGTTGTCGGGCAGATTTAGTCTGTTCTTGGGAGATAGACACAAATCTTCTTTTCTGTTTTGTGAAATGGGACTGGATGTTTTATGTCCTTTGTGTGTGCTTATGTTATTATAAGAAGTCTTAAGTAAAATAATCACTCTATAAAAAGGGAAATAATAAGCCTTTCAAAAGATTTCTGGGGATTCTGGTTATTTAATGCCATACTGACTAAAAGCCTAAAAGCTAAAGCAAAATTATCTTTGTAATTCTTTAAACTGGATAAGAGCTATGAAGATGGTGCAAACAGTACTGCTCAAGGTTTGTCAAATCTAACAAATAAGAGATCTGTTGTTTGCCGTGAAGCACCGACAAAAAACCAGCAACTCTATTTGGTTTACCGGCTCAACATTGATTTCTTCATCGATGTTGACTCAGGTTTACTTTATATTTTAGAACAGCTAACCAGAGTGCACCGTGGGAGGTTTGTTAGTTTGGAGCCCAACTAACACGTCTAAATGATAAAAGGTTGTGTGGGTTGCTTGATAAAACAGATGTTACATGTCGTATCACGTAAACATGTATTTCCTGTGGTGTTTGATCCATTTGTCTTCTGTAGTGATATACACAGGATGGGATAGACATAATAAGATGATTTGCTCTCTCCACAAAGTGCTTTCTCTGTATTTATCAAGAGGAAAACATGGATTTACTTGCATTCATTTGCACTGCATGTCATTGACTCAGCTCTTAAATGGTGTGTTAATCACACACACCTCCTCTAGACTCACACTGCCACCCGAAACGCTGCGGTTCGTTCCTCTTCCCGACAGCTTTTATTCATTTCTGAATAATGGCGTCCCATTTAACAAAAGCTTAATTTTTCTAAAGTGCAATTAACTGCAGGTAAATGCTAACGAGAGTCCATTTTGTGTGTGCTTTGTCTTTCAGTCCTGTCAATGAAGAGCTGCAGAAAGAGAAGTACTCCTATGCCGACCAGCTGCCAGTGTCTGAGATCATCCATCAGGTAAGAGAGAGACACACACACACACACACACACACACACACACACACACACACACACACACAAACACACACAACCAGGGTCATTAGGGGTGTGTGTTTGTCTATTTTCATGATAATAGACAAACACACAATGCATATTATGGTCTTCCCCATTACTCTTTTTCTCACCCCATGTAACCCCAAGAAGAAAAGGGGTACACAGTAACTCATAAATCAGTCAAAGTTGAAAGGTTTTGTTTGTCATTTGCACAGTAGAAGTGGCGGAAGAAATACTCAGCTTTTAAGTAAAAGTATCCATACCTTATTGTAAAAATACTCCGTCACAAGTAAAAGTCCTCAAAACCTTATTTTAGTTAGAGTACAAAAGTATCGTCCTCAAAACATACTTTAAGTTCCACGTGTAAAAGTATTTGTTAGGTGTAATGGCACATCTACATGCACAACAACCTATATAAAACCCCAAAAAGCATAATATGGCCTCTGTAAAAAAAGACAAAACGACTAAAATGCATACTGTGGGTTTATGTAAATACAAATATACAAACGATAAAATATAAATGCAACGATCCTCGTAACAGAGTAAGAAAAAGAGAAATGATATCTGACCCTATTTGTCATTCTTCGACTCGCCCTTATCTGTACTCCGGTATATAACCTTCCCTTACTTTTTTTTCCCCTGTTCTTTCACAGTTCTTGTATGATATTTTTTCACATTCAGCAACCTTTTCCCATTTCAGTTTCCCTGACCCTGAATAGCAGGTATTTCTTGAGAACATTTTGCCACCCTATCATTACTGCTGTCTGGGTCCGTTCCATACATCGAGAAAGTGCAACCCAAACCCCCAATTATCTCCAAGGAAATAAAGTTTTGGACAGAATTTGAAATGTGGACACTTATAACTGTGCTGTGAATCCTTATCCAGATGTTTTGGAGGCACAACCTCAGGGCAGGAACCAGAATCTCTGCACCTTTCTTTGAGCCTCAAATCTCTCTCCCAAACACTTCTCAGAGTTGCCAGCATAAGTGGAAGAAGTGTTTAGCTCTTGTACCTAAGTAAAAGCACTTATACTAATGTCAAAATAAACCTTTAGAAGTAAAGGTCCTTCATTTAAAACTTCACTTATGTGAAAGTACTGAAATATTATTAAAAATGTGCTTAAAATACTAAAGTAGAGTCAATCTGCAGAAAAATGGCCTCCATGTGACATTTCCGTGTATGAATTGTTGCATTGAGTAGCATTTTACTTTATATAAACACTCTATGGATCTGACACACAAATTATTTATGTTAACGACTTTCTTTATCTTTGGGTAAAACATTTGATATTTTAACCTCAAACGATTCTTTTTTGATTCAGACGTTTTAAAGCTAAATGTTCGTCTGAAAGGTCAATAAAAGCTGTAAGATAAAAGTAGAAGTGCAACATTTACATGTGAGATGAGGTGGAGTAGAAGTATAGTGTAGCATCCAATGGAAAAACTCAAGTGAATTATAAGTAAATACAATAAGTTAAATACAGCACTTGAGTATTCGGTTTCTCCCCTAAAACCCAAAATCTAATGTTTTTTGGAGACCTTTTGTCGTTCAGAAAACTACTTTCAAGTTTTTCTGACTTTTTCGACATCCATTTCATTTGTGATTAAACTGTCAAATGCCTTTTTCTGTCTGGCCATTCCCCCCCCCCCACACCTGTGTTTTTGTTATTCGATGTGTGTCGAGGCATTCGTCCTCAATTTGGACCCTGAACCGAAAGGTACGGGCAACCTCCAGCAACAGATGTCTTTGTGTTGTTTCTATGGTGATGGCTCTTAAGTGTGAAATGCAAGTACCTCTAGTCTCGTGTGAAGGGCCCACCGTGAATTCCAGCAGAATGGATCGGTAGGATTGTGGCGAGAAATTGTGCATTCACCTCATTCCCAAATGGATTGTGCCTTTCAGTCGCGCCGACCTTCACAAATGAACACCTATTCCTCCTCATTCCACCTTTTGAACGTGTGCTCGGCATTCAAAACACACCGTCTGCGCTCGACTGTGTTCCTCTTGTAAGATTTTCTATTAAGAGCCCTTTTAAAAAATACTATTTCTATACCTCCCCTTCAACTCGTGCTTCAGAAAAATAACAAAGTCACATTAATCTTGGCCACCGGCAAGAGCAGACATTAGTGGAGCTTACATGTGGGGTTCAGCTGCCTCTGTAAACCCATATTTAAAAACATTAACACGACCATCTTCACAGTATTATCCGATGCAATATCCTGACAGAGACAGATACATGTTATATCAGTTCTGTAGCGGTTTGGATTTCACAGTATGGGAAATTGAAAGCTACACCTTAGCAGAACTTATTTCAGAGCTGTTTTAATGGGTTGCACACCCGGCTTTAACCCAATCGAAATATAATCATCAACTTAATGACAAATCCAACATCACATCCCTTTTTGTATTCACTACCCCCATGATGAGCTTCTCTAATCAATATTTTTAGTTAGAAAGGCACCATATCAAACTACAAAAGTGGATATTTAGGTATCTGGAGTGCCTACCAACCCACCAACTAAAGTGCTTCGACGTCCAGATAGATGAAGCCAATAAAAAGGACACATTTGTAACTGAAGAGCTCCTGAGCTGTGTTGCAGGTTCCTGTCTGTATTCAAGCTAATTGGGTATCTCCCATTCAGCTCGTAGAGTTGGAGCAGCTTATCATTTCAACAAAGCTATCTACAAAGCTAGCATCCTGTCTCAAACCCCCTGGGATGGCATCGTAGGGATAATAACTTCAAATTCAAAACAAATCCAGTTTTTTTTGCTGAGGATGAATGGAACATTTCAGCTATTGTTTTTTCCACATTAGTCCCTAAAACACGAGCTAAGTAATTTCAGTTATTGCTAAACTAATGCCACTTGTCAAACCTGGCCTTGTGATTCTAAAGCCACAGCAGTTTTCTAAATGATACCGTGGCTGTCTTTAATTAGTACGCAGAAACTGAGGCATCTAATTATACATCTGCAAAACAAAGAAGAGTCACTTGGTGAGGATAGATCTGTTGAAATGCTCTTGGTTTCATTTTCAAGAACTACAGTATAGGAGTTGCTGACATTTGAATTAACTGTGATGTTCTTCTCTACAATTACTGTTTATACTAAAGGTCAGGTCCAGCTGACCAGCTAAGAAAGAAACGTAGAATAAGTCTGCGGTTCTGCTGCTGTTAGTCTTTAAAAGGAGTCACAGTCATTTGGCCCAGAGAAATGAAGCTGACCACAGGCCGGCGCGCTGTCAGACGCTTATTGAGTATCGTGAGGGGAAGCAGGGGTGGTCTCGTTGCCCAGCAGGAAATTGATCTCTGAGAAATGCCTCAAAAGACCAGAAAATACGTTCTGGTCTCAGATCTGCTTCCCAGCCTTTAAGGTCATTAAAGCCATTAACTCTCTGCCGGCTTCATGTCTTTTTTGTCTCAATATATTTGTCCACCTCCTCTCCTCTTTCAAATGCACCCGCACGAACAACGCAGAAACACACTCATCGACCCGGCGACCCCTGTCAGAGATTTCGATTATCGGCTAGCACTCCTGCTGGGTTGAGGACGGGAGTCCTGACAGACTGAGTCATCCCTCTCCCCCTTCAACATAATCCATCTGCACTGCTGCAGAATGACCAATGTCCATAAAGCCCATTGACGGCTCTCCTCTTTTTGATTAGCTGTCATATTGTGCGCCCGTCTCCCCGAGATGTCTTTGTTTTCATGCCACCGTGGCAGCATCTGTTGTTGTCTACGATCAGAAGCACTCATCTGAAGGACCCGATGTGATTGAATCTCATAAGATTTGATGTCTAAAGTATTCCCAAGTGGTCAGATTTCAGCTGTGCCTCCAACAAAAAAACTAATCTTCTCACTGTGTTTATCTTCTAAGAAAACCATTTTTCCATTTCCATTTTTGCCAGTAGACCGGGCGACGGCTTGTAAATAGAAAAGTCATCACGGTGACTGACAGCGAGTGTATAAGCCTGTGCTGTATGGCGTCTGTGTACAAACTTTCCCTCATTGTTTATGTGGAAGTGTGTATGTGAGGAGTTGATTAATGCCCTGTCATCGTTGTCAGTTGTCTTGCTTGTGGTGACGGGGTGAGTCCCCTCTTCCCGCCACCTTCCCTTTCCACATCTCGTCACGTTGGAAACACTTAATCACAATACGTTCAGCGCTGGAAACAACGAGTAGGAGCTCCTTGTTTCCCTCTCTTGTGTATTCTACTTTTCTTTTCCATGCCTCGCTGCTGTGAGTTCTGGTCCCTGGCGTCAAATTGTTATTTGTTCTTTTGCCAGCTTGACGCCACACCATATGGCTTCAGAGAATTCAAAGTGGAAGAACTGAAAATTAATACCTTTGCCTCCCTTCAATCCTACGCCAAATCCCCCTTTCCCTCACTGAGCCTGCTACATTGACACTTTTTTTTAAAGTGGATGTAGGGATTGTGTGGATCACAGGCCAAACCCACTCCGACAAGCTTTTCCTCTGAACGAAAAAAAGAATATGGTCCTGAAAAGCAAAACATGCTTTATGAGAGAATAATACACCCGCTGCTTTGTCTGTCCAAGCACTCAAATGTCCGGGCAATACAGTGGAGGGTCCTGGCAGAGCAGAAAGGCTTCCGTCATCAACATAAATTTGCTGCAGTTTTGACCTTGGACCGTTTGGCAGGGCGTTTCAGACCTCTCTCAAAGGACATTAGCATCCTGCATGGCCTTGTGAATTAGCTCCGATCAATCAGATGGGTAGCTGCTAATTGATTTTACTTGTGAATTGAATACACAACACAAAGCGTGTGTAATGGAGGCGGGCTCTTTGGTCCTTGGTGTTGAGAAGTGAATGGTTCGCTCGGTGAAGGTCAGGTTTTTTCTGCTCTCATTTCTGTGATTCATTTTTCCTTCTCTTTAAAAAGCTGCAATCTTTTGGACGTGTGGTAGTGAGAGAAATCTCACACAGAGTAGGCTTGTTTTTCTTCACTCTGTGGTCGTGGCTATCCACATTTAATATTCAAAGTAGGTTTTAAATAAGTTATTGAATTTAGGGCTGCAGCATTTAGTCATTTAAGCAATTAGTCGGCGAACAGAGAATGAGAATTTTAATAACAGATTATCCGTTGAACTCATTTATCAAGCGAAATCTCCAAACATTTGCTGTTTCCTGCTTCTCCGTTATAAATATATAATGATCAAATGAATGTGTGGGCTTCTAGCTGCAGTTTAGACAAAAGGAGAAATCAAAGATGTGACCTTGCTCTTTGAAAAGCCTTTCTTTCACACATTACACCAGAGCTAGACCAAAGAAATCACAGTTACAGTTATATGGGTAGAACAGTATGAGTCCATCGATAATTTTCAAGAAAATAGCGTGGTATGTTGGAAGGCAGTGACCAAAAACCATGACAAAAGGGGGAAATGAATCACTTAAATGTACCTTTATGTGAACTTTGTCCGCGTATATTGATCACTATTCTCTAAAGAGGATATATTGTGTTCATATTTGAATTTGTGTGTCTTTACTGGGACATGTCTCCATGCTTTAATGTCAAAAAGCTCTTTATTTTTCTCATACTGCCTCTTTTCACCCTCTGTCTGAAACAAGGGCCCAGTCTGCTCTGATTGGTTAGCTATGTTGTGATTGGTCAACCGCTAAGAGATGTCCCGCCCCTTAAACTCACTTACATCACGTACAATGTGTTGGAGCACTAGCCAGTGTTACAAAGTGATGTCACCATGTTGCGACGGTTAGTTTTGGAGTAGTCGATTGATGTGCACCAGTTAACTCTCCACTGACTCCATGTGGCTTCCTTCTCTTCTAATCTCTTTCTCTCTTTGCTCTTGACATATGCTCCTCTTTCTGTCGGCGGTGCTGACGTGGCTTCCTGTCACAATCGATCCATCTTCCTTTGCTCTTCCTTACCCGAGAGGCTTGCGCTTGCATACCCATATATAAATACACACACACACACACACACACACACACACACACACACAGTCACAGAGTCACAGTCACGCACACGTCTGTCTTGCTTTGTCAGGGAGGTCAACTGCCCCCAATGGCGGCCTACTCCCAGTCGACTCCTATCAACATCCCTGGCCGGCTCTGCTTCGTCCTCCAGATGTTTAACCCTCAGCTCCTCTTCTTGTCTTCCTGCCGGCCACTTTGTCACCAAGGCTGCAGCTAAGAGTGTCTCGACTCACATTTTGTTTTGTAACACAGATCTGATGCATGTAGTGTAGTGAGAGCCGGAGAACATCCCGCGCTGAATATGTATTTTAAAATCAGTGTAGCCTTAACTGTCAGATCAGTATTCATGTGATTATGTCCCAGTCTCAGTGGGGCAGATCACTCAAGCATGCTGTCAAATTTAATTGGGATTTGGGGAGTTTAAGCTAAACTAGAACAGACGGGTCAAAATCGACCAGCGTTCAAAGTAGTGTGAGAAAAATGAGATGCCTCAAAGCCGAGCTGTAACCCCGGCTCCTTTTTTATAGTGAAGATACCCATGATTCAGGCACTAAATAATGACCTCTCTCCTTAAACGGTATTAAAGTATGAAGGTCAGTCATGCAAGTATCAGAGTTTGTAACAGGAAGATTGTGTACAGTGCTTATATAAAGTGAGAAACTGACGCAATGAGAGCACTGAGACACGGTCGGACAGAAGGAGCTGGAACTCATAATAAAGCCGTGGGGATCCTGAAAAAACTGTCGATATTTTCCATGGTTTCATCACCACGACTGAACCCTTTCACCCTTTTCTGATTATTTTTCCTGTAAATATATCGACCGTAGCATCTTTGGGTATCAATGACTAAATGAGCAACACTTAAACAGGAAGAAAAGACAAAGCACTCACCCCTAAACATTGAGGTTAACATTGAGATATAATAGAAAATAAGGAAGTCATTACGGTTTGAAGGTTTGACGGGATGTAAATGAGTGCGATAAACCCAGGAAAGCAAGGACTAAAGGAGAAAGTATACGGAACAAATAAAGCTAAGCATGAATAAAAGGAAGCAGAACTCAAACATGGTGAGGATTTAAGGACACACATTACAGGAAGTTCTATTGTGTTAAATATAAAATTGCACAAATGCTCTAGTTAGTCAAAAAAAGTTCATTCGGATAATCCCCACATGCTGCACATAAACAGATATATGGATTACTTATTTTTGTCCCATATTTAATGCAGACTGTGTTTAATTACATGGGAAAGAGTCTGTTCTTTAATTACAGTTATATTTGTAGATACATTGTTAGAGCTGCAACAATTAGTTGACTAATTGGCATTTATTTTGATGATAAATAAATCGAGAAAATGCAGCTTTCAGCTCGTGAAATAAAAAGACTTCCTTATCGTTCTGTTCTATATCTTATTAAATCTACTGTGTTTGGGTTTTGGGCAGACAAAACAAAACATTTAAACACATGACCTCTGGCATTGAGAAACTGTTTTGGACATATTTCATTACTTTTTACTTAAAACACCAGCAATAATAATGAGTGTTTTAAATTAGTAATAAACAAAGATTAGACCACAGGCACATCCCATAGTTAAACATGATGCACTTCGGATATCATGGTCCTGGTACAGAAGTAACACTCCGAAACTCCACTTCCTCTTCGGCGCTCTGCAGGTGCCAAATGAATGGATCAGTGTGAAATAACTGAGAGTGTTCTAACTTTGGCAGAAATGATAGCGCTTCATAATTCATAGTTAGAAGTTGAATGTGAAAATAGGAATTCAGGGCCTTTTTCTTTTCTTTTTTTTAAACAAAGGGCTATTTCTGAACTCGGCTCTTACTTTGACGTCACACAAATGAGACCAAAATGCCTGAGATTTGTTTCTGTAGTTTCTCTTACAAAGCGCCGTTGAAACAGACGCTGAAAATATCCCTTTGTAGTCGGGGCTTCATCGTCTCTGCTGCTCACTGGAACTCTACTGAAGCACCCCGGTTTTTTTTCTTCCACCAAATACCCTTCAGCTCAGTATCCGTCAGACACTATCCACTAGATTAAGTTTATATGGTGTATGGATGGTGTTAGTAAAGGTGCCTTTTACTGGAGGATTGGCGCTTTACAAATAAATACAACTGGAAATTGCTACGCCATAATATTACACCATCAGAACCAGAATAGCTTTCTTCGTCCCACAGAGGGGACATTTTCATTTGTTACAGCAAAAAGAGCCAAAGACAGCTTAATATTACACCCAAGATACAAAAATATATACAATTTTACAAAATACACACAAATAGACCCCAGAAACAGTTCTTAGGTATACCAGCCAGGTATATATTGCACAGTTATTAACAGTAAATAGATATATATATATATTGCACATAGTTGGTATTGCACAACATTTATTGAATTCTATTTTGTATTAATAACATGCATAGGCATAGTAGCTAGATAGTAAAGCTGTGAAATGGTGTATGAATACATTTGCGTACAAAATGTAGTGTGGTAAATCTATACAGTTGCACAAAGTACTCAATATAAATACAATTAGCAAAAATGTCAAATGAACAGCAGGATGTGTTTCAGTTAGAGGAGCCCTCTTCTGCTGTTGGTAGTTTCCCCTGTCCTGCAGTGTGCTATACAAGTCGTTTTTGTGCATGTTAATGGTCTGCAAAGGCTTAAATTCCCAAATTCCCTCCTCGATTGGACTTTTTTTACATGTGCTGTTACAAGAAGAATGTCCCAACTTCAAAAAGAAAATCAATCTGTTCTTATCCAATCTAATATCCTACAGCTCCTCTAAAAACCACAATATAACATCAGCCCTGTTTCCTGTCCTCTGGTTTTGTCTGAAATATGATTATTGCTGGCTGTTGTTTTCCAGTCCGACATGAATAGAGGCAGAAGATCTCACTATGAAGGCAGCTCTGAACCCTGTTGGTGCTTCAGTATTCAGGGTGGCAGTGGAGCGTTATTGATTTTTTCTTAAATGAGCTGTTGAATAAATTTCAAGTCTGACGTAATCCAGTTTTACTCCTGTCCCGAGTCTTTCCATGTTAGAAATTGGCAGCGTTGTTGCGTACACCTGTAGTTTGTGGTGAAACTACAGCCTTGAGCGGAGCATGAAAAGCACACAGAGGCAGGAGGAAACATACTGAAATCCACTTTTCGCCTCACTTACCAGGAGCTGTAAAAAGTCATGAGAAATTAGAATAATTTCCACCAGCCGCAGTAGTTAATATTCATTATTCTAAGGAAAAACATAAGGATGCCTGCTCTAAATGATATGTCATGAATAAAATCAGGTGCAATGTGTTATTTAAGACTTGCTGTTTTATGCATCGGGTCAAGTTCATCATCACTGCCTCTCCATTAGCTCACGAGGGAAATGTTCTTTGTAGAGCAGGAGCGTTACAGTCGGTCACTAAAAGGCCATTTTAAGACGGAGACGATGCTTTTGCTTTAAATGGGCCGGCTGTCCGTCAGAAAGGAGAGAAACAGGAAACTGAACATAACTGAAGTGTTCAATTTCACAGTCTCAGCCAGTTTTGGGAGGATTTCAGGTGCCAAACACACATTTTACTGGCATTTGGTGCTCAGTGGGGGGTGATTTCAGTGCTGCACATATTTAACACTTCAGTATTATGCACCAGTGCTGTCCGCTGCACATATGCCGATTCAGCAGTTCTCAACCTCTCATAAAAAGTCAAGTTCAGCAGAAATATCCACTTGAGTTGTACAGGTCAATTCACCTATAAACTGCAGGGCAATTAGACAGTTTCTATACTGAAATGTCATCAAAATTAGATACAAAACATTCTCTCTCTTCACTGCAATTGAGTCACTAAACGATACGAGGCAATTTTTTTAGTTAACATTGTTTGTATAAGTGGTATTTCTGGTTTCCATCAAGTGATTCTCAGGCTGGTTATCACGGGAATTTCTGTTTTTATTTGTGTTTTGTCACTAAAAAAATGATACTATCAGTTTATTCATTATTACATCTTTTTCTACTAAAGCTATCTCTTCATTAAACCACCGGCTTTTTTAAAAATGTTGTCCGAACTCAAGCAGCTACACAACCTTTCCCATAAATAACATCACCCAACAATTGTCAAAAATATGATTTAATGTGCTCTTAATAGAATAACTAGAGGACAAATAAGACCAGAATTTAATGGCAGGTCAGGTTATTAACGTGTTTTATACTCTGTGCTACTGAAACATCGATCCGAACAATATTCACTTACCTTTTTAGCTCAGTTATGGTTTGTGTCCCCACTCAGAAAAGTAGCTCTGACTGATTTCTCATGGAAACCGCTGCCTATAGGAGCACTGTGACACTAAACCATACATTAAATATGCTAAAGAACCAAATCAGTCAGCTTAAAAAGCCTGTAGTGATAATTCTCCTTAATATAAACCCTAAACATCTCTCTGCTCATTGTTGCTGTCTTGTTTTACACTAATCATGTGATAAAATGCCCCTTTACTGGGCTTTAATAGCCTGGATCCACATCTTACTGACGCTGTTGGATGGACTTCAGAGAGACTGAATGTACACTAGAGCTCAGCCATGATCGAGGAATCACATCTCCTATGTGTGTGTGTCGCAGCTTTACTGTACGTTATGTGAGTGTGTGCTCTTTGGCACGTCTCTGGGTTTTAGCTTTGGGGAATGCCTTCTCTGCCGGGTGCTTTCTCACCTCCCCGGATAACGGCAGCGTGTATAGCGGGGGATAACAGACATCTCTTAAGTGCGTGTTTGCAGCCTATCTGTAGCTTTTGTCGCCAGTGGAGGAGTTAGGACGACTTTTTAGAGGTTAAATCTCATCTCTCCGCAGAATATTGCAAAGGCATTAGCATATAAATGTGCTCCTTGTGAGATGCATGTTTAATACGGAGGAGATTTAAAAGTATAATCATACACAAAGTGATGATGTGGCAGTGAATGGGACAAACACAAGACGGGGGGGGTGTACTGATGAGAATTACCACCCGCTCATTGTGTGAGTCATTGTGTGTGTGAGACAGATAGTGTACATAAAGTGTGTGTAGAGATAAAGCGAGTGTGTGTGTGTGACTGCACCTGCCAGCCTGTGTGAATGACAGAGCAATCAGCGGTGGCCTTAACAGGAGAAATATACACACCACAGCTAACCTGCAATCTCCCCCCCACTCCTCTCCGCTTTCCTCCCTCATCATCGCCCCGCTTCTCCCCCCTTTCAGAAACCAAAGCAGAGAGACTGGCATCCCCCTGACGGCTTCATCCTGGGCCTGTGGACTCTAATCCTCCTGGTGTTTTTTAAGACGTACGGCATGAAGCACCTCAAACACATCTTCTGAAGCCTCTGTGTTTACCCCGCTGGATATCTGGAGGACAGGAAGCTGCAGATATGGAGCTTTGTCTGAAGGGATATTAGAGGGAAAGGTGCAGGGTGTGTAAATAGAGAGAGATGTATAGCACCACAAATGCTTCTCCAGGAACTGTGTTGCCTTTTTCTGTTTTATTTTGGGGGATTTCGCTCTGTTGGTGAAATGTTGACACAAGGGATGAGGGACACTTGAAAGTCATGCATTGGATTTGCAATTCCTCATCTCTGCAGGGGGAATACTACTGCCATTTGTTTGTGTTTTTTGGACTTGTGTTTATTTATTTTGGTTTGGAAAGTCTGTGTCGTCGAGCCATTCCATAGTTATTTGGTTAAAAAAAAATGCACTGAATTAAGTCTGCAGATAATTTAATCGATTTCTGAAAGCATGCTGCATATTTCAGCGGCGGTGGCGGCAGCCTTTATTGTTTAAGTGCTACTCGGAGTGTCTGCTCGGTCAGGAGAAGGAAAGTGTGTGATGAGGGCAGGCTGATTGGCTGTGAGTGGGCTGTGAAGAGATTACTATTTAATGTCTCTCTTGTCTATATACATTACACCCCTTGACTGTCATATCACGTTTGTGAAGGATAACAATTGCACGTAATCCCATCTCGCACGATGGACCCATCCACTTTCCCATTCACCAAATTGCCCTCCCTGTGGAAACATCCATTAGCTCCCCGGCCGGGCACTCTGCTGATTGTATTCTGGATGATGGACGGCAATTTCTCTGGCCATTCCACGGCGGTGATAAGTGAGTGATAACCTAGTAAGCTGCCGGCCGTCCCAGATGAATCTCCTCGGTGCTGCTTACCTCCCGTTTCCCTCTCTCGCTGCATGTGTAACTACTCTGCATTAGGCTCATTGTTGGAGGGAGTGACTGATGCTCAAAGCATATGGATTGAACCCGCGGTAGTTTGTCTCTGCTCCTCGGTGCGAGGATCCGCCCATCCAGTGCCCACTGCAACTCTGAAGCAGGAAGGAGATGGAATTGGAAATGAAACCATATGTATCAGAGGGCAGCTGCTGCGTCAGCCACCGAATACCTTTCCTTATGCATTATTTATGCAATGCTTGTTCTTCCTCTCTGTTTATATTTTCCTGTAATCTCATTCTGCCTGCTCCCGTTTCCTGGAGCTCATTTTGATGCCCTGATTAAAGATGAAACACTAAGTTAAATGAATTCTTGTTTTTGTTGTTGTTTTCCTTCCATATTTAATCTTTATAAAAACACATTAGCAGATGTAACTGTTAAATACCCTTTGAAGTCTGCCCAGCTCCTCTAAACATATTTTATATCACAAAGAAACTTGAATCTGTGAGGTTTAAATTGAGGTAAATAATCCCCAGAGAGGCTTTTAAAATTGAGTCTTCTTTGTTCCAGTGTCGTATTACATAAGATATTGGGCCCCAGCCTCTATATACATCCTTAAACAATAAGCTGGCAGCAGATACAATAAATAAAATTAGAGCAAACCTATCTCTGATGGATTTGTTTGTTCTTAAACCCACTTCAGAATCAACTCAATTTCCTCCGCGCCTCTCGTTGCTACTTCAGCACTCGCAGATGGAATTGGATATATTCTCCTTTCAGCCTGGTGATGTATTCTCCTGTCTCCTCTGTCACTATAGATTCAAAATGCTAATAAAGATCTGTGTCTGTTTTCCTTCACACCTGATTTAGTTGGGAGAAAAACCCAGTGACAGGACAATATGAGAGCAGCCACCTCCAAAGAGACGGAGAGATTTCAGACGGAGCCGTCGAAGCAGCATGCTCTGAATGTGTCACACAGGTTGTTCAAACGACAATCTGTATTCACCAGTGAGCACACACACACACACACGCTTTGCTTGTTGTCTTTAGAAAGCTGAACAACATCGACATTTAGTCCCTTGTGGCAGCCTGCTAAATTTAATGATTCACACACAAACACACAGACACACATGCTGTTTGGAGACGGTGAGCGCCTGACAGGTTGTCCAATTTACAGAAAAACTCTGGATTTCCAACTGCTCTCCTGTCAGCGAGCCTTTGTAATGTCAATCATTCCCAGCAATGATGATAGTAATTTCAGCAGTCACAGATTCTCATTCTCATCAGCAACAATAGCGATGGCACAGATAATGCTCAGTGGCTCTTGTTCAGTGTGGTTTTGAATTTGAATGTCTCTTTAACTTTGAGTGAGAAAACCATAATAAAGAACAGGAGAGAGTTTCACATTTCAATGAAGCTGTTTAAATATGAACAGCTTCATGTTCCTAGTCCAGATTGCATTGTTTTATTTATGCAAACTCAATGTTACACCAAGAACAAACCAAGAAAGCAAAGACGATCCAGCTGATACAAACTAAATGTGTTTTCTAAGCACACAGTAGGAAATCATTTTGTTATGCTGGAATAAATATTAAAATGCATGAGATCAAAGTTGATGTTGGGCCTTGAACTTTCAGTCTCAAAAAGAAGTCCTTCAAATGCTCTGAAAAATAATAAACAACTGGGTGAGTGCTCTCTTCTGAGCTTTTTACCTTGAGGTGAGTCAATTAAATTCTGATTGTACAGTCGTTGCATGGCAAAACAAATTCTTTTCTGTTTTCTGAGATATCTCATGCTCTTCATACACCTTTCGTCACGTGACTGAAGTTCCATACTTGAAAGCAGAAGACTCCAGCTGCTGTTTAAGACTGTGAGCCCTGGTTAAAAGCTCCAGAAAAAAACTAGCAATAGGACATTAACCTACATTTTATTGGGGGGAAATCTACTAATGACAATCACAATCCTTTCAGAAAAAGATGCATCATTTACTGCTAAAATGAGCTATCATCATGTTAACCCATAAGGCTGCTAATTGATAAAAGTATAATTAGTATTAAATAAACATATTTGTTGAAACATTTCCTCACAAAATGCTTTAGGGAGGTATTAGAAGCCTTTTTATATACAGTAATTCTTCCCTGCTGTCACTACTGCTGGCTACAACACGTAGAAAGCTCATTGACCTATAAAAGGTGATGCAATAAATCTGCTGCATTTACATTTTATGTGGCATTAGGAGAGTCGTAAAAAAAGGTCTAAAATTAAACTTGGTTTACCTTTAAAAAATCAAGTTTATTCCCCAAACTATTTTGCAATTAACCAAAAGTTGATTGATAGTTGAGAAGGTTGTGAGTTCAGTAATATATTCAGGATTACTGCTAGTTTTTATTTCAAATTGAAGATGTTTGAAGGTCTTATGATATTATACTTTATGATGAGAAATCAATCCTCCTTAATGCACATAAGGAACCTTTCATTGATCTGGTTCAGCTGTCTAGTTATTTGAATCATCCCTTTAATAAACACTTGTATTCCCTTTATCTTCCTCTGACGTTACCTTGATCTACCTTCACTTTATGTGGCTGCACGTTTTTTCAAAGACAAAACGAGAAATGCTCCAGTGCTCAGCCGTGAAGTCGGTCAGGGATGTGTGTGTAGCTCGTGGGAATAATGGCCTTGTTACGCTGCCTGTCTTTCATTATTATTTCAGTGTGATGTCACGCGCAGACAGGGAGACAGAGATGGAAAAGAAAGAATCGCAGCTGCCGTCAGTGGAGGGTGAAGGTGAGTCACCCGCCTCGCCTCCTCCAGGTTTCGTCTTCATCTCTGGGGACTCTCTCTCACTCTCCCACAGGGGCTACATGTTTACCTTGTTTTTGTTAGAAACTACTGAATGCCGTACTGTTGGTAAACCTGTTTTATTGAGTGGAATGACACATTTCCATCATGTGCAAAAGAATCAGATTAACAACATCAGTGCTGAATTAATACTCAATTAGTCCTTCAGAAGGAAATACATTTGAAACAGTTTGTCAACCCTTTTAAAGGCATGGCTGACATTTTGAGAAGTGTGCCTTCTTCTGAGAGTACAGACTGACACCACTGTCCTGTCTGTACAGTTCATATGTAGCTGAGTCAGCAGCCGGTTAGCTTAGCTTAGTTAGCATAGCATCCAAACAGCAAACAGGGAACCACAGTTATCCACGGCCTATCCAAAGACAGTGTTGGATGAAGTCCTTTTTAATTAAAGGTAAAGATACCATCCAGAAATACTCAGTCACAAGTAAAAGGCCATTACTTATGTTAATGTACACAGTTATCAGCTAAATGTACCTAAAATATAAGTAAAAGACAGAGATCTGCATTATGTCTCCTTTCAATGTGTAAGGATTTGATATTATTCTGTTTTTATTATGTACAAATACAGCATTTCAGGGATCACGTTCATCAATCTAGAGCCAAATTAGCTATTAAAAATGACTTTTCCCTCTGAAATGTAGAGGAATATCAGCAGTAGTCAATAAAGGAATACTCTTGATCTACTTGTACTATACTTATTATATTCCACCACTATCCAAAGATCACTAGGTATTACATGATTTGTGCTATGTTTTCATCTATCCTTACAAAAGCAGCAAAAAACAGTTTAGTGTGTGCTGTTTTTCTTGGCTGGGAGTAACAATAGTCGGGCACGTTACCCACGGTAAAACAACAAATTGTCTAATCGTTGAATTTTGACTTTATGCTAAGCTACTGTAAGCATCAGCTGGTTCAGCTACATTTTCACTGTACAGATATGAGAGATAAGTCAACGTGAATCTCTGCACGAAGGGAGTAATCATATTTCCCATATGCCAAACCTTTGAAGTTATCCATAAAGCAAACCTTTGAAATGTTCACTGGTGTCACCTTGTGTTTTGAGAGGATTTTCAGCTTTTCTCTGTTTTACAGTTAAATACCAGTTTAATATCTTTGGATTTTCACCTGTTTAAACAAAACCAGCAATCTGAAAATGTCACCTTGGACTCCAGAAACTTGTGACTCATTTCTGACATTTCAGAGCTCAAACAATTAATCTAAAATGGAAATAGCTTGCAGCCCAAAAAGACAAAGCTTGACAGTGCGTATCACTCTGCTGATACACACCGCCGTGCACAGCCAGTTGCAGACGAGTAAACAAACACATATCTTTGTCTCTCCTACGGCACAGACGCAGCAGCAGGACTCTCAGTACTGTAGCATCACTCCTGCAGCTCTCTGTGATGTACGAACAGTAATCGCCACGTCCACGATGGGAAACTCATCCTCGTGTGAGCCCCTCTGTATCTGACCCACAGCATTCCTCCTCTCATTACTTACATTACAGAGATGAGGGGAAAATCGATAAGGACTTGGGACCAGAATCATCAAGATAACCACACGTCTCATCGCTTTCTGCAGACACCTGATTCTTATTCATGGAGGAGGAAATAGAGGATACAGAGGAAGGGCTAGTCTACAAGCCGCATACACTCCATCAAATGAGAGGAAGGGCACATAAAACACAATGGAGAGCAGGAGAGGAGAAGACCGACTCATCACATACTCATCAGTTTAACAAAAAACTGTCATTTTCCTGCGCGGAGATTCAGGCCGCAGATGAGCGCTGTGGAGTAGGATGGATGGCGCCGCTGCATCCCTGCTCTTGATTTTAATCTCCCACTTGTCTTGTGCGACATGGCTGTGCATTTACATGGAAATCCGGCTTGTAGCGATATAAATTGCACTATTAGGTGGTGACAGCAGCCGACAAGGCCTTTTGATACATAGGCTACGTACGGGGCCCAGGAGGCGCCCACACATGAGATAAAACCTTCCAGTTAATAGCACACGCATGTCACTCAGCCGGGTCGGAATGCAGTGCAAAGTTTGACTTGTTTGACACTTGTGAGTTTACAATGCACAGCTGAATGGTAGTACAAATGAAAGTCAGGGAAGTGATTTATACCAGCTTTGTTGCACTGCCCAGGCGTCTAAAGAATCGTATCTGACGCGACCTCTTCAGCGAGAGAATAATGCTGATGATTACACAGTTGGATTTAACTAAACCATTATAGGTATTCATCCGGCACTGTCTCGAGCTCTACATGTCAGATTAGGTGAACTGTAATGGTATTTTTCTTTCAGAGAACTGTGAGCCTCGAATCCTGCAAAGATCCTTCATCCAGCAGAGGCTTTGTGGAGAGCCCAAACTCAAGTTAGTTCGGCTGCGGTCCCTCAGGTAAACATACAGCGCATACACATACACACACACACACACACACACACACACACACACACACACACTCAGAGATGAGGAGGATCCACAGTAAGACACTGCATGCATACATTGAGAGTGTGTAATGAGGTTGTCTCCTTGTAAAAACTCGCTTTGCAAGGTTGTACAATGGATGTACAACTTTGAACTCAGTGAACCGAACACGCTGCTGCATCCGGAGAAATGTTGGCACCAAATATCCAGCAGGACTCTTCTTCTGTGGTAACTATATCTTGCCTTCTTCATGTTTTATCCTCTCTGTTAAGCGTCCAGCAGGCCTAAATGCAATCATCCCCATCTTTAGTCTTTTCCCAGATGAATCTCTCAGGGATTTTCTCCACCCCAACACAGGTCACGTCTTTTGGGGTACCAGGGGCGCCGCGGTGGCTGTGGCTTCTAGAGTCCGGTTGGCTGGGAGAGGCGGGGGTGTCCAGTCCGGCTGGTAGAAGTGGATGTCAAAAGTCCGAGCCCACTTAGCAAAGACCCGCTTCTCTGTGATGAAGCGGTGGTGGCTGCCCCGCCGCCCGCGCTCATGGGAGATGTACATGGCGCACTCGTCTGGACCCCGGGGCTCGTAGTAGTGGTACGGGACGGAGTGGTGCTGCGGCTCCCTGCAGAAAACGAGAAGAGGTGGTTGACATTAAAAACACTTTATGAGTCACTGCAGTTTCAGTGTTTTTTCATTCATTGTTTAAAGAGGTGGACTGATTTACATTTATTTGTTCATCTCTGCATGGATTATGTAACCACATTTAATAGCTTTTTAAATGCCACCAGCAGCTCATGACTAAATGAAAAAGTCAAATGGAGAAACAAAGTTTGAGCATGAATAATGAAAGTTATGACAAAAGAGCCTCCATTCAGGCAGGCATGAGCAGCGCTTTATATTCACATTATCAAATCATGTATGAGTTCTCCTCTTACATCAGGCGGTCTATACAAAGATGTGCTACTAATTGCCACACTGCCGCCTGATTTTAGATATGCCAGGTGAACCAATTATGCACGAACTTTACGACTATACTTTTGGTTTTTGCTTTTGTTCTGTCATAAATATAGCTTTATTTTGAAAGTATGTCTAAAAATATTCAAAATCATCAGAGTAAACTTGGTCACATCTGATCAGAACAACATTGTATTATGGTATGTCTGAGAAAAAATGTTGAGAAAAATGTCTTGTGTCATAAAAATAAATAAAAAGTTTTAAAAAATCTAATGTTGTTGATTGGATTTATTGGAGTTCAACACAAGTCAAAGTGTCTAAGAAAAGTAAAAAATTTACGTGAGCGCACCAGGAGGGACGAGAGACTGAGATTGGAAACTAACTAACCAAACTACGACCTCATGCTATTCCACTACCCAGCATGCTCCAGGCTGATGTCCGCTTGTGTGCTCTTCTGGTTGACCGCAGGAAGAAGCACAGACTTAAAGAATGTACTACTGTTTCTATTTTGTCTTGTCTTGTTTGTTTTTACAAGATTTAATGGAAAACTGCAGTTCATTGTGCACTCCTGTGGTGCACAATGACAGGAAATGATCCTTGTTGTACGAAAGTCGCAGTAGAGTATGTCATAAAGTAATGTAATTTAGATGTTATGCTGCAGTATGTCATTAAAAGTCACGGTACATTAAAGAATAAGTCTAAGCAAAAGTCACTGTCTTCATTAAACATGTAAATAATATAAAATGTCCATAAAACACATTTGATCTAAGATGAGTCTCAGTTGGATCAAATCCAGTCAGATCTGCAGACTTCACTTGTAACAACTTATAGTGATTGCCAAATATCCGCTTAGACAACCATTTGCTCAGAGAAATGAACCGTCATCTCGCTCCTCATTATCAAGATTGGATTTGTGCCTAAACTCAAAATGATAAAAAGAAAAACTGAAGTAATGATTTAATCAATCAGCAGCGGGAGCAAAGATATACTGAGCATTTTACAGTTTGTTCTTTTTTATTGAGAAATCTAATAAGATTTGTTCCTTGTCCAATAAAATCCCCCAATTAAAGCGTTGGCTGAGAGGAAAGAGACGTGAGCTGTAATTTCAAACCGTTAAACTTGACTAATGAGACGCTCGCTGAATTTGTTGCTATAGGAGCAGGACGGTCACCAGCAGCTATGTATCCCATAACTATTCGCATTTGTGCTAAAGGGGAGCAGTGTCATGGTCATGCTATTCTAACCGGCTCAGTGAAAAGAGGGAAACGTTCATTTTTTCGGAGATTTATGAAAGGTAAAACATTCCCCTTTTCTTTTTCCAGAATACTCCGTGGATTATTTTATCCTGGATTTTGGTTTTCTTTTGTTTGTAACCGTCTGATTGCAAAGTACTTACTGTAACTATAGTGTTTGAGTTGGTGCAATATGAGAAGTATGTATTATTGACACGTCATGAGAGGCTTTATTTTTGGTATACTGGCTACAGAGTAAAGATGGTGTACTCCACCTCCGATCAGTTCCTCCATGTGTCAACAACTTCCTGTTTCTGAGTAATTCCCTGTAATAAAGTAGTAGTAGTAGTAGTATATAGGATTATAGTCAAATATGTTAAAATATCATGGAAACGAGACGTCAAAAAATCTGAAAAAGTCAGTGTAGTGGGATTTTTTTTTAAACGTCCTGATATAGTATGTCAAAAAAAAAGGTCACAGGCTAGTACGTTGAAAAACAAGCTTTGGAATAATATGTCAGGATTTTGAAAAAAGGTATAATATAGTTAAATGTCAAAAAATACCAGAAACACATCATAGTATACACATGTGGTGCAAACTAAAGTCTAGTATAGTATGTTGGAAATCTCATGAACAAAGTCATGTTACAGTTTGTTGGAAATTTGAAAAATGCCGAAGGAAAATGGAGAATTATCGTGTAAAGTGTACGGACTGTGAGCTGAATCTCCCTGCAACAGGAGGCTATAGAGGGAAGCCTACTCAGATATGAAAGGAAACATCATATGTGCAACAAAGCTTTTTCACACACTGTGCTATGATGTGGCCACACAATGGAGCTGAGTGAGACCCCTGCTTTCTCTTTTATCTCATACGGACACAAATACTAAAACCCTGGGTGAATTTATTTTTACTAATCTGCAGGCAATTTAAGCAATCCAGAAACATCTCCAGTCACAGTGACATGTTATCTATCAGCTGCCTGAATACATTTAGTTTGAATCTTTCTTATCAGGTCGATGTGCTGCTATGAATTTCTATACCCTTAAAGGAATTGCATATACACCTGTGATTTATAAAAGGATTAGGGAGGGAGTTAGTTGGAGAGCTGGTGATGATGTTTACATGCAGCTCCACAGCCTCACCTGCAGAAGTCGGGGGCGACCATGCCGTACACGTTGATCCTATCGCACAGTTCCAGGGCTATGGTCATCGTGAACCAGCCGGTGCTCAGCCAGGAGTTAGAAACTCTTCTGCAGACGAGAGAGGATCAGACAGTTAGATGGATATCATGCATGGGAAATAACGAGGTTTAAAAATGCACCACGTTGGATTTTTGGGATTGTGATTAACTGGGATAGATAATCAGAAACTTCACATTGGCATGTTATGGCAGAATAAAGATTCATCTTGATCCAGAGGTCGATCTTTCTGACTGCAAGATCATTCAAGTTCCCTCGCAGCTTCATTAAAATACAGATCCATCGTACGTATCGACGGATACAAATGAACCCTATCAAATAATCAAACCCTCGATCAGAATAGTCTGCAGAAAGTAGAGATGACAAAGCCTCAGCTGCAGAACCATCTGCCTACCAACACACTGGAGATTTATCAGTCAAACACTAAAGACCCAAGCACAGTTTTCTGAGAAATGCTGTTATGAAAGAAATTATTTTTACATTGCATTTGATAGTCTCTCCGAATTTAAATAGGGTTTCTGTCAGATGAAATAACACAACAGCCTGACTACCATGCATTTTTCAAGCATCCCTTGAATAGATTTAATGGACTCCAGTCATGAAACTTCCAACACCACTCATAAAAGGACTAAAAACACATTCAGTTTAAAGTTAAATACTCAAACTAAAACCAAACAACACAAACAAAACTTTGATTCAGGGGATTTGACAGGAAAATGAATAAATAAGCTCTAATCAAAGTCAGCTGAATATAAAAGCACACTGCAATGTTTATCAGAAGCTGCTTTTATTAAGGCTGTGGTAAAAAAAACACTGTTGTCTTAAAGTCGTCTTCAGAGGTTTTTCAAGTTAACTTTCTTTTATTCCAGACAAGCCAAAGTACTTACGGGTGTTTTGTAGACCTGATGATTAACTGACTGCAAATTGCTTTAAAGGCCTGAAATGACAGCCAAAATGTTTTCGAGGCTCAAGAGCTTATGGTTAGTTCGTCAACTACTTTAGTCCAAACTGAAATACCTTTACTTTTAAACAGATTTCAATTAAATGTTAGGCAGATATTCATGATCCTCAGGGGACGAACCCTGACAAAGTTGTGGCTCACATCTTGGTTTAAATATCTTGATACATATTGAATGTATGACCATGACATTTGACAACCGATTAGGGGGAAATAATCGACACAGCATAGCATCGCGATAATTTATGAGGGGATATTGTATCGATACACGGACGCCAAGTATCGATACAATATCCCCTAGTTATTATTGTATTCCCTCACGGTGTTTGAGCAGTAAAACACAAAGCTCTCAATTCTGACTTTTTTCAGAATTTCTCTGAATTTTTTATATTTTCAGAAATTCTCAGAATCGATACACGGACACCAAGTATCGATATTTCATTGTATAAATTATTCATATTGCAAATCCAAATGAAGGTTTTTGGTAACGATTGCTTTTTCAATCCACTAGATGATGCTGAGCTTTTTCTTGTGCGGTCATGGCCATGGGTAAAGTCAGTGGGATTGGCAGGAAGTCAGTCTAAACAAAGATGGAGTCAGCGGAGAAAGAAATCAGAAATGCGCAATACTTAGCATTTGGTAGAATCGCAATACTACCGTATCGTGGCTTGAACGCGATAGTATCGTATCGTGGGGATCCTGATGATTCCCACCCCTAACAGATATTCAAGGACCCAAGAGGAGAAAGTGTAATTACCTTGGTCAACTCAAGATCTTTTGTCACCATCATCAGGTCAACCTTTAATGTTTCCCAAACCTTTGCTTTATGACAAAAAACTAATGACCTTCCCATGAGCTTCAGCTATACACTATACCTTTGAGATTTCAACCTAAAATAACCCAGCACCAGTTAGTATTGGAACTCCTGCACAACTGTAAAAAAGACTGTCCATAATGTTTTACTTACAGCTAAAAGCTTCAGGCATTTTCAATTACATGTAACTTGTAATACGAGTTAAAGTTGAATGCTTTCTGCACAGGGTGGGGGGATCAGTGTCCCATGATGCCTCCAAAATATGTCAAAGTATGGCTATACTATGGGGGTAATAAACCATCAGCATACTGGCATTACTGTTAGGGAATATTTTGCTTAGGGGTTTAACTTTTGACCTAGTTCATCATTTTCTCCTTCCTCTGTCTGTATTGCCATAGCATATTTTTTCGGCCTTGCAGGTGCTGTTATCTTCATTAAGGAGGGGCAGCCTGGGCTTCCGAAGCCTTGTTGTTCCCACAGTGGGTACAAGCTCAAGCTGACCTAAGATTGGCTTTATTATTTAGGGACAGCTGGGCGCCAGTTTATCTGGACACAGATGCTCCGGTAAACACCTTATCTCTGACCTACATGACAGTTTTTAGTTAGACGTATTGTCCGCGCTTGTTTAGTCTGGCGTTTGCAGAATGTTGATTATCCATTTGGAACTAGTTAAAACCTCTTCCTATTTTCGAGATCTTCAGAATTGATTTGGCAACCTCTGTGGCAACTCGTGTCTGCAGTATATGTCTTGTCAATTCTCCGGCCGCAACACAGAATAAACCCATCAGTGTTTTGCCATCAAGTTCCTGCTCTCCCGTGTCTCTCTGGGTTTCGTCTCTATTGCTTTAGAAGTTTCCACCTCTATTACTATGAGCAGGTTAACATTTAGCTCAATGCAGAGCATGGCATCCAGCTCTTGTTTTCACAAAGCAGTAGGGACAGAAAACTTGATGCTGGCTGGCTCGTCGCCACGGTTGTAATCGCTGCCAAGCACAGTCATGCAGGAGGTTTAGCTGTTGTGCTTTTTTGGAACAAACAGTATTCATTACATCAATTTATAATTGAAAAAAAATCTCAACTGCTCTCGTTCTCTTACACACTGTGTGCAAATATTAAAAGTATGAGCTGATACAACACAATTCAGCTGGGATGAATTTGAATCCTTCAGCTGAATCAGGCCCAGCTGTGGTCCTGTCACGCTCCCCCTGCTCACCGCTCAACCAAACCTCCAGTGGGATTATGTCAGGGGACCAGTGCATCAGTTAGCAGGTGTATTTTAAGAAAGCCTCTTTGTAAACATCCAACATGCTGGTGACATTACAAAAGCAAATATAAGTCATGCCTGCAGCCTTTACTGTAAATGTTGCAACAGATTCGCATATCAGATCAAACTTAAATAACAATGAAGGAGGAACAAAATGAGTTCTGCTTGAAGCACATCATTTGTATTAAGTGATCTTCCTCATTAAATATTTAAAGAGGAAGCAGTGCCACCCATAGCCCTCTCCACTGTGTCCATTTTAAGTCTAAGATCGGCCAAGACTTTGAAGGAATGCTCTGGGACAAAGGGCACAACGATACCACAGAGATAGCTTTATGGTTCAGAGCCAGCAACCCCGTGCTTTGCCAGATGATAGATGAAGTGAAGGTTGATGGGGGGGAAAAGATAATCACTTTTGGCAAGAGCAGGAAATTATGGGCTGGCACGTAAGGGTATTTTCTAATGAAAATACTGGAAACAAATTATGTGTTTTTGCAAGCTATTGTTGATTAGAAGAATGAGACTTCACAACGCAATGTTTAGCTTGAATAATTTGGACTATGATCATCTTAATTTTGCATGCCTAAATTTGGTATTTAGCCCTCCACACAGATTGAAGCTGAGGGGGGTTTTGTTTTGCAGGATTTTCTGTTGTAAAGTCTATTTATTTTCAATAGTTTTCAGGTCATGAAACCCACTGATTCTCAATCCAGATGGTATTACTTAATTAGACTAACGTGTAACACCTCTTTTAAATAGTTAGAAAAGTCTATTTTATGTAAATATTTATGTAAAGATTTGGGGTTTAAAAGTCTGGATTTTTTCCAATAGCTTCCATAACATGTGACCCAGTGACTCTAAATCTATGCAGCATTGTATAACAACACTTGACTAAATAGGAAACATCTTTTTAATAGGAATAGAATGTATCTACTTTGTTAGGGAAATTCTGTCCGAGGGTTTTATATAACGTAATAAGGATTTCTCCTCATGGCACAATGAATAATTTCTCTAAATGTCACAGCAATCCGTCCGATAAGCTTTTCCCATCAGGAACAAGTGGTGAACAAACACACAGAAATACCAACTATAAATAAAACCATCCACTAGTGTCACTGAAAAGCTATTTTACATCCCACCTTCCTTTGAACACTTTAAACAAGCATTAAAAGAAGCTTTTCTTCTCATCATTTGTGTTTAAATGCTGTAAAGAGGAGTGAGGAGGCAGAAGATCAAGTGCCGTTTGACAGGATCTGCCGTTCTCTCGACCACCTCGTCTCCCCGCTGCTTTCAGAGAGCTTGTTACTGCTCCTCGTCTGTTCCCACAAACACACTCAGCATCCACAGAGAAGGCTTCCACTCAGCAACACAGAGAAACAAAGCTCGGCCTGATAAGAAAAGTGTTGACAAGAACAACCAGGCAGCCAACTCCACACTCGCCTCGCCTCCGGTTGATGAGGGTGACACATTTGGAGTGGAGGGATAACCCCGGCTGTTGTAAGGTGTTTCTCTTCGTTCCTCACAGATAGACAGCAGTGTAAGGGGGGAGGGGGGGGGGGGGATGCACGTCAGACAGAAAGCTTTTAAATAAAAAGCCTGTTGAGCATTTCAATTTTGAGCATTTCCCCTGCCTAAGGATGGTGGGATTAAACCACATCTTCCTGGGAACGTTTAGAGGAGGGGAGGAAAGTTATGGGAACGTTTAGAGGAGAGGAGGAAAGTTATGGGAACGTTTAGAGGAGGGGAGGAAAGTTAAGAGCATGTTCTAAACAGCAGCAAAGAATGACTTTGTTAACAGGCATTCTAATGATCCTCTACCTTTCCAAAACAGCATAATGTGTGGGTGTTCTGAATAAAGCCTAAAACTAGTTTTTTTTTTTACCGATTTAAACCAGGGGTGTGCCGATATTAACCAGATTGCCAGAGCATTCTTTGAACTTGAACATTCAGAATATGAAACACATCTTTACTAAACGTTTGGAAGCATGGAGTAAAGATCATAGAGATGCATGGCCAAAAGACAGTCGAAATGTCTGGATCGGAAAGACTTTAAAGGTGCCATGGAATGGAAAACTGTGTTTACCTTGGCACAGTTGAATAAGGAGAGTTCGGTACATCTCACTGACATACCGTGAACCTCAAACACCATTGTTTCCTTGTTCACGTGCAAATCATGAATATGCATTCACAGCGGTAAACAACAATCCTTGTGTGTGACGTCACACACGGTAGTCCAGCCCCAACATTTGCATACACCAGCTACTGGAAACACTAACGCTAACACTTACCACTCCGTAACGTTGCTCTCCAATATCCGACCCACTGGCTGTTCTTCAAACTCATCGGTTTCCTCCTCCGATAAAGGCTCAAACATGTAAGGTTGGATGCCAATGGCCTCCATGGTTCATCTCTCACAGTTTCGCTTCACTTACTTCTGTGGGCTCTGAGGCAGCCATGGATTGCTCCTTCTAAACCAGCCAATCAGAGCAGAGCTCGTCATCATTATTTAAATGAGCCCCCAAATAAGGCAATTCAGCTCGTTTCATTCTAGGTCCAAATCATAGAGTTGTAAATGGACCTGTAAAACTGCATCTGGACCCTTTTTGGATCAACCAAAGTTATATACCTTCTTTGTAGACATCAGAGAACAACTTAAAATACCAGATAGATGCTTTCTATGGCACCTTTAACACAGAGACTTCATAATCAAAAGGTTGCAGGTATGTGGACATCTTGCATATGGAGGGCTGCGTCCGTACGGTGAAACAATCCAGTGACTATGAATCAAAGCAGCATTAATCAACTACACTGGACGAGTAGGACACACCTCTTCTTATGAGATTTTAGTGCTTCCTCAATTCTATACAAACATTTTTGTGAACATTTTGTGGCCCACCTACTATAAATCAATGCAGCGTTAATCAGCTTCACAGGTTGAGTAGGACACACCTCTTTTTAGTGGATTCTGAAGCCTATTTTGAGGGAACAATTAATCAGAATACATTCGGACACTCAAATAACAAAGTGGACGGTCACTTTGGTGCACAGTGTAGGAGTTAGGGAGTTATTTCAGACACATGCTCAGTTTAGTTCTCTTTCAGCAGTCAAACAAACAACAACAACTTCCCTCTTTCACCCCACTCTGACCTTAACCCAACATTGTGTGTGCTGGAGAAAAAACGTCTCCGAATAGACACATCCTGCTGTTTTACCGTGTTGCCAAACAACACCAAAACCCTCTGAATCTGTACTGAGTGACAGCGTGATGAATAGTGACGCCGCACTTTTGTCTGATTTTCATCTTTATTAGAGTCTGTGCAGGAGACGAACAACAGTGTCCGACCAAAGTGATGCTATCGCTGCCGAAGCACAGACTTCTCATTTTCATTTAATTACGACAGCACCCAGGTTGTCTGGAACATGTTGATTTGTTTTGATATGCAAACACCGCCCTGTGGCTTTACTTTGACAACAGCACACACACACACACACACACACACACACACACACACACACACACACACACACACACACACACACACACACACACACACACACACACACACACACACACACACACACACACACACACACACACACACACACACACACACACACACACACACACACACACACACACACACAGATACCTTTTGCAAATTAGAAAACGTCCAAAGTTCAAAGCGCAACATTTTGTCATCAAGCCGCCTTTGGTGGTTGCGCGGGGGTCTTAGTCGGGAGGCGTGCAGCTAATCTGACTTAAGAAGTCTTCCTCATTTCCTTGTTTATGAACATGCTGATGAATAATGTGGTGTGAAATGTCAAGCTCTTAGCTTCAATGGCTGTCTTTAAAAAGGACTGGAAGCAAGCTGTGAGTGGGAAGATGGATTCATCCCGGTGAAGGAGAACGGCTCCTCGTGTTTACACAGTTTGGGTTTGAAAGTCGAGCAAAAGCAGCCCGTTAATGATGAGTTTAGCTGTATTCTGATCCCTGGGTGTTAACATCTTATTTCTATTAAAAGACTGATATTATTTGGGCTCGTATTAATAAAGGAGATGGCTGTTTTCATAATATTGAGTTGATTAGCAACAACACCCAGCAGGCATATTGTCATTTACTTTGAGAGAAATAATCTAATAGAATCGAATTAGTGAAGAAGTGTAAATCTTTCTAATTATGGATGCTGAGAAGAGAAAGACAGTCGTTCTGCTCTTTGGTTACTCTGTTGTTGCAACGTGTTTATTTCTGAAGAGCAGGTGTAGTTTATTATAATGTTTTTTATGTTACTGCTGAGAGGTAAAGGCCAAACGAGGGTGTGAATTGGTGCAATTAGTAGAAGCTGAACACGTGTCGAACGTCATGATAAATGCACCCTGGACACGGAGCTGAAACATTAGTTTAAAAAAGCTGTTGTTTAGAAGAAGGCACGCACAGGTTATTTACTAAAGGCTGCAGTGATTAGAAGCAGTTTGGTGTTGATTACTGATTTATGGTTCTTCACTTCCACTCACTCACGTTGCATTGCTCAGGGGTGAAAGCTGCGGGACTAAAGCTTCCATTTATTTGTTTTGCAATCACTTCTCTCGAGTTCTATTTATCCAATTAAATTATATTTATTTGTATGCACTATCTAATTTGGCTTTACTAAGCTGCAGACTTTCCTGCATCTGGAATGCTTTATGTTTTATTTATATCCCGTATATATTGCAGGATGCGTATTGTTCTTTACAACTCATTAATTGCTTCAGGAAATACTTAAGATGTGTAACTAAAAATCTAACTTTTATTCTGAAAGATGGTCCATCGGCACCTCTGCTCTGCTTGGTACAGCCACACAGGTATTTCAATTACTAGTCTAGTGGTTAGGATTCGGCGCTCTCACCGCCGCGGCCCGGGTTCGATTCCCGGTCAGGGAACGACATTTTAATGGGCGGTGGTGGCGAAGTCCATAGGGGGTTGGCCTGGGAACTGGAAGGTCACCAGTTCAAGTCCCCGAAGAGACCTAGTGCCACCGTGGTGTCCCTGAGCAAGACACTGGTTACCTACACTGCTCCCCGGGCGCCGTACATAATGGCAGCCCACTGCTCCTAACACTAGGATGGGTCAAATGCAGAGACCGCATTTCGTTGTCCTAGTACTTGTACTCTGTGCAATGACAATAAAGTTGAATCTTCTCTTCTTCTACATGGGCTCTTAGGAAAGTAGTTTCCATCCAATTATAGCAAAATTCCAGGGCAGGATTTCCAATTGACTTTTATATTACTTAAATAAAAGAAAATGACCTTTAAAGGTGATCGTACACTTTGGAAAATGTGTGATATTGTTCAACTTTTAGAAGATACCTATTAATAATTGACTCTGTAGAGTGTTCTAAGTTTAATTCAAGGGGCCCTGTTATAGTTTTTGGGGGGATTCGCTTTCCTGGTGTGTATTATATAGGTTTGTGTGCATGTAAATGGTCTGCAAAGGCTCAAATCCCCAAATGGGTTTGGTCACACTACATCAAGGCTCCTGTCGTGGCTAATTGTTCTTCCAGGACTGTAAACTCTACTGTCGTATTGTTCTCTATTGAACACTAGGCTTTCTGTTGCTTCTCTCATTCTCTTTCTGACCTCTGAAGTCTATCTTTTGGTAAACTGAAAACCTGACGCACTTTATTCCAGTTTAAACTAATTTCCCCCGATGAATCAAGCAGAACAACAGTAAAACACAGTGAGACTGTAAGCCGTTAGAGCAAAGCATTATGGGAGCATAAAATGATGTAAAGGGATGAAAAGTTATTTAAAAAGCTAATTTGCCTTTAATCACTGGTTGAGGCGCATGGTAATTTAACACAGAGGAGGCAGGGGGACACCTGTTTTTCATTCCTCCTCTGCCAGCATTATAAAAATGGGTGGATGTGACACCTTCCCACACCATCTTAATTACCTTTACTGAAACGGCATAGCCCATAATTACAATTACTGGCTTGCAGGGTTGCCGATCGCACAGTTGATCACCCAGTAACTCTGCTATTACTGCCAGCTCACACAGCTTCACAGTCCTAAAAAACAATAGGATTCATTTTATAAATGCATTAAAATATTGTAATTTCAAGCAGAAAGCTTCTTTTAAACTTTAATCCATCATTAAAATGATGTACAGTTAATGGAGGTGTTCTTCCTCCCTCTTCCCACGCTCCACAGAGCTGAAATGACCTCAAATAAGCCTCACGGATATTAATGCCAAACGCTATAAAGAGGATAACAGTACATCGGAAGCCGCTCGCTCCCTATAAACATTTACCATGAATGAAGACACAGATCCTGAAGGATGGAAGTCTTGGCCATTCACCAAATCCCTTGACTCGACATTTTCCCCCGGACATCTGTCTAAACGCTGAAGACATTCAGTCTCCAACAACACTCCGGACAAAAGGAGAGAGACTAACTGTGTGAGTGTGTGTGTGTGTGTGTGTGTGTGTGTGTGTGTGTGTGCAGATGTGTGTGTGATAGCATTTTCATTAAGCATTAAAGGCCTCAAGACTGAGGACTCAGCTAGGACTCATTAATTTCGAGCCCTTTAACACTGCTTTAGAAAAGACGCTGCAGTAACTCTGAAAGAGTTTCTAAATCCCTTTGACGTCACGCGTAAACAAAACATTTAGTTTTATTTTCATTCCACAGCCTGTACTGTATAATGTGTTGGAGTGCGAGCCAATAGAAACGTGAGTGTCACATAGTGATGTCACTATGTTACTGAAGTAAAAAGGAGTCCAATGGAGGCATTTCAGGCCAGGGGTGAGGGATTTAAGCCTCTGCAGACCATTTACATTCACTAACACCTATATAATTAACTACAGGAAAGGGAAGACCCCAAAATGGACAACAGGGCCTCTTTAAATCTAATGGCAGAAAGGTTTGGGTGTGTGGCCCTGATGTCAGGTGATGCTTTTTTGTCACATCATATTACCTGACACTGGTTTTAACTAGAAACCCTTCCTTGCCTTCTATATCTGGCGCTGCCTCTACAGTTTTATGTTAGCAGGCTTGCATGCTGCGCTTTGAGTGTTTCTTCACCTTGGGCAAAAACATAAACCATTACATTCATACCATGGGGACTGACCACTTCAAGAAATAGACTTCTGGAGCCCTGAGGAGAAACTCTTATCACACAGCCTTCCAACTGGACTAATATCAAAGCTCAGTCTGAACCTCACGCTGCTGCACATTTCAGGAGTCCTCTAGCAGGTTATCTGAGCAGGAGCTACTTTTCCGAATCATTACCATAACTGCACCACTAAAGTAAGATCATTTATTAAAGAATTTAATAAGAAATAAGTAATGGTACTCAGATAGACTGAAATCTAACTGTGCTTCAAGCACTGCTAATATATATTTATAGGCTTTAAAATGTAATCTTATACCCAAAAGCATGACCACAAAATAACCAAGTCACTTTGATTCAAGCCTCCAAAGATTAAACTCATTATCAGTTCATCTGTAGTTCAAAACATATATATTACTATTCAGTAAATCCAGTTAGACTAAAACCCTAAAAAACACCAAACACAATTTCCCAAAGCCCTAAATCAAAATGCCGAACTGTATTTATTCAAATTACAATAGTCAAATAAAAGGCAGCAAAGGCTCACATTTGAGACTATTGTACGAACAGATGTTTGAGACCATTTATGTTGCTTATCCTCATACTTGGAAAATGAGGACTGATTTTCTGTCAGTCGAGTAACCTTTTAATGAAATCATCATCTGAAAACGCTTCATCTCTTGATTTTAATATGGAGAAACATATTCATTCCTGTAGCACCTGAGCTCATCCTGTCGCAGGTTTAGCCTTAAAGGGTGATATTCAAATGTTCCGGTAAATCATGCGATGAACTCTCCCTCACCTGTCCTTGCCGGTCTCCTTCTTGAAGAGCTCGTCGAACTGAAGCATCTTCTGCCAGGAGATGATGTAGACTTTGAGTTTGGGCAGCACCTGGTTCATCAGTCTCAGGTTGTTGTACACCAGGCCCTTCCCGTCGCGCCTCATGTAGCTGCTGGGGCCCCAGAAGATGAACACGGTGTCCTGGCTGGCGTTGAGCAGCTCGTGGCGGCTCCGCAGGACACGCTGCATGCTGGAGTGAGCGATGACGCGCAGGGATGTGCGGCGACCCACGTCTGGAGCGTAACCCCGGGCGGTGGGGGCGTCGTTCATCCGGATGACGCACTCGGCTTGGTCGATCTCTTCCCCCCGTCCGCCTCCGAGGAGATGACCTGAGCTCGTCACCAGGGCGCAGGTCTGGCAGTGCATCCTGGGAGGCTGGTGATGGAAGAAAAACAAGATTAAAGCAAAGGGAAAGTAAAACTTTCTTATGCAAATATGATGTACTGTGAACTGAAACTGTGGCCTCTTTACTCCCAGTGGAAGAACCAGCAGCACTGCCACCTGAATCCTAAGTTTTCACCATATTTGGTTTTTTTCCAGAACTCAAAATTGCTCTGAAAGTTGTGTTTAGCCCCGGTTTATACAGAAATATGCAAAGCAGACAGAACAGCACACCTAGGGGGAGCGTGGTAAAATGCTTTGCTGTGTGTTTGAGGAAGAAAATGCTTTGTTGACAAATGGGTAGCGGCAGAGCCTCCTGGGGATGAGTAGCTTGTCATTTCGCTTTTGCGATACCTAGAAACCCCGGGGTCTTACAAAGGCATTCACCTTACATCTTTCGCCCACTCACAAAGTACAGAGGGGTGTGTGTTTACCCCAAAACAACAGGTCGGGTGCACGTTGAATTCTTATCAAATATCAACCTCAAGTATTCACCGTGTTGTATATTTCAAACTCAGGAACTCTAGAGGAATATTGTGATAGAAATGACTGACAATAACATATATGATAAGTATGTGGATCAAATACCAACATAAATTTGTTTGCTAGTTAATCACTTCGTCAGGAGAAAACAGAAACATCTTATGAGGGGATTTTATTTAAAATGTGTTGTATGATCAAATGAGTGTTAGGGTATATGTTTACCTGTGTTAATAAATGCAGGTATTAACAAATACTTGCAATACAAGTGCTTATTTCTAATTATATCTGGTGTTTTTTTCTTCTTCTTTTTACTTTGCTCATCACTTATACAATTTAAACAATAATAAATTCTGGTCCAGCAGTGGCCAAGTAAGTAGGGGCTTGGACTGGGAATCGTAGGGTCGCCGGTTCAAGTCCCCGAACAGACTTGAAATATGGAAAGTGGACTTGGAGAGGTCCCAGTTCACCTCCTAGGCCCTGCTGTGGTGCCCTTGAGCAAGGCACTGGACATCTCCAATCCCCCCTCCCCACTGCTCATAGCACTAGGATGGGTTAAATGCAGAGGACCAATTTCACTGTGTGTGCTCTGCTGTGTGCATGTATGTGACTAATAAAGAGGGTTTCATCCTCCGAGTCTATCTATCTCTCTTTGCTTTTGTTTTTAACGACTGATAAGTGAGAGTTGACCTCCGGATGCACTTTTTAAAAAATGTATTTTAATCCGATAAGGTTAAAATCTTCAGAACTGAAAAACAAAAATGAGGGAGAAACAAACATTTACATAGGAACTAAGAGGAATGCTCATAAAAATAAAGATTCAAAAAGAAATCATTTATATTTTAAGTTTTGCCTGTTTCTACTGAATGAACTGAATATCGTCTGGTTTTAGAGTGTTGTTAGAAAACAAGCATTTTAAATATAGCGTAAGATAAACTTTTAACGTCCCTATAGGAACATTTCTTCTGGACTCCATCCTTAAGATAAAATAATCACACAACTATACCATATATATTGTGGATATAACGCCATGCTTCACTATTTCCTGACATTTAATCGATTAAATCGGTTTAAGAGAATAGTCTACACATCAATCAATAATGAGAACGAAGGTATCAGCCTGTCATGTTTGTTGGCTTGACATCCTGAGCATTTCGTTGGATTATATGACTAAAAAGTATTTTAAAAACCCTGATTATTATCATTTTCTACACATTTATGCACTCATATATCATCCTGTTGTGGTTGTGGTCTGCCACAGATGAAGCTACACTGGAAGTCATGCTTCTCATTAAGAATTTCTGTCTGTGCATGAACATTAGTCATTACCATAAATCTATTTATGCGAGCTGCTCTACATGTTGTTAGAGTGTTGGTGTGTGTGGTGTGTGTGTGTGTAGTGTTACTCCTCATGTTCTTTTTATGCATGCATGTGGGTGTTTATTCCCCCGCCCCCCCCTTGCACTGAGCAGCAATGATATGCAAACCAGGCCCTGCAGAGCCCGTTAATGCACGCTGAAATATCTCCCCAGCAGAAGTATGATGGTTATTTACATTCCTATAGCCATAGCTAATTTACATTTCCATGGCATTAACAAGAGCAAATGATTATAGCTAGATGTGAGTGTGAGTGTACAGGGGGAAATGCCTCATTATCATCCTCATCTGCCGACTTTGACTTACTGTCAGATTACCAGACGAACAGACTCATCTGGCTAATGAGACCTTGAGGAGCGGCGGCACAGAGAGGAAGGTGTGAAAGAGAATGAAGTAAAGCGATAAAAACAAAGAGAAAGAAAATGTGGCGTAAGACAAAGAGATATATGGAGGCAGGGAGAGCCACCCCGGTGCCGTAGTGTTTGATGAGATGTCGAGCTAATGAGGTCCTAGCGGTCTCCACCATCACTAGCAGCAGCAGCATCCATCCATCCATTCCTCCCATCCCCCTCCCTCTCCCACCTGGAAAGCCAATCTGGCCGTAAAGCTGCGGTACCAGTGGAGCAGGTCAGAAATCCCATTTTCACCCGGGGGCTTTTAAGTGGCTCCGCAGACGCTATTCTCTCTTCCTCTGTCTCACAGAGAATTTAAGTGGGGCTCCGCTGGCCAGAATTGGCCTCTTCAGGGAGCTCCGTCAGGCTATTACTGAGAAATAGGCTGGATGTCTGGACAAGACTCTCTATTTTAGCCAGAATTACGTGACCCATCCAATATGGGTGATTGGTCTGAGGGGATTGAGTCGATGTAGTTTATCTCATTCATTGTTCAAGAGAATATTAAAGACTGGATCAAACTTCTGTTCAAATAAAAATCTAATCAAATATTATTGATAGAGCCCAATATCACAAAACACATTTTGAAGGCTTTTCAGATCAACAATCATGAATGGAAATATAAAATGATATAATAAAATCCCAAAATATAAAAAGGTTACAAGACTTAAAGTAAAATACAAACTATCAGAGTAAGATGAAACAACAACACAATATATAATGTTCTAGGGAAGGCTGAAAGCGGCCCTGTCATGCTTTATTAAAAGGAAGGTTTTTACCATTAAATCTTAAGTTTGAATTATAATGAACCGTGTCTGTAAATTAAAATACCTTTGATCATTTACCTGCGACAGGTGTTTGGGTTTTCTTTTAAAGTGAATGATATCAATGTCCTGTTAAAGCTACTGACCGAAGCTTCAGGCAGTAAAGTAACGAATCAATATCCAAACTAAATTAATTCTGATTAACATTCGGCTATTTCTGTCTGACTGGAGGAATAAAGATAGACATAAGAAGAACAATGTTTTTCAGCTTTGCTCAAAACAAACACTGATTTATCTGCGGGTTTTAGCACTCCCCCCAAAGGGACCTTCATATTTGAATTTCTCACCGTGTTTATAAAACATTACAGACACAAAGAGGTGACAGGGATCCTTTAAGAAGTCGCCATGGTTGGGAAACACTGAACTAAACTAGCTAACAGCTTATACATTTTAAAAAGCTTCATGAGCTACTCATAAAAAGATATACTGTTGTAACTGTGCTTCCTGCATCAGGCAGTCGTACTGTACTTACATTTCATTCACATTGGTCTCTCTCTCTGAATGATTTCACTGATTATACTTCTTGACTTTTACTTTTGTAAGCCTTTAAATATAGCTGCAGAGCTTAAACTGTGATTTACACTCCGTCTATTCTTCTTCATACTTTCATATTGACCACCTTTCATACAGAATCAGAGATCAATGCAAGTAAAAGTAGTTTTGCATCATCTAGTGAGCCTCTGCCATCCGACTACCATCCTTCAAACTGAGCCAGTTATTAATTGTGTATTCAGTACAACCAGACCTTTAAATAAGCATAAATAATGCAGCAGCTATGCATGTACGGCACAGATGTATATATGTCAGCCGTACCCTCGTGTGAGGCATGGGCATGTGCAGGCTTTGGCCTTCCCTCAGGGATAATCAATATTCATCCAGCTTTAATCTGATTCAGAGGAGCAGAACAGTTAGGGAGATAAAATGTCAGACCCAGAATCAGAATCGAGTTTTTGTTGCCGAGTAGTTTAACACATACATTAAAAGGAATTCAATTTGGTGTATATAATGGATCAATCCATTCAATAAGAGGAATTCAGTAAAACAAATTAAAGAAAAAAGCTTTGTTAAAAACTATTTTAAAAAATGATAAAAAGAAATGTTGACAAAAATATAAATATACAAAACAGAGTAAATAAGAACATTTTACGCTGAAAATAAAAATATCTGAATATAATTTAAACAATATTTGATGGTTGTGAAGCTGCTACTCTGATGAGTTTGTTGATTAGTTAATAAATCGTTTGGTTTCCCAGATATTGTTTTTTGTCCAAAACTCAATTTAAAATCATAGCAAATAGAGAAAAGCAGTATATTGTCACATTTGAAAAGCCTGACCCACTAAGCTTAGTCCTCACACAAAGCGACATAATCATTGTCGTTACTAATGAGTCTTCTTGCCTAATAGTGTAACCTTGTCCCAGTTGGTGCAAACCCCGGAAGCCTGCCCTGGTTTCATTAAGCCCACACATCCATCCACAGCATCCTGGTACAAAGATACCGACAGAAAACAGCCTGTCACATCTTCGCCCCCCTCACAGGGAAACGTCACTGACCCGCTCAACCTGCCCGACTCCCTGACCCGAGGAAAACATGGCTGTCAGAGCGGCGGGGATTAACCTTGAGACGGATCGAGGATGAGGGGATGGAAAAGAGAGAGGCAGCTCTGGTCCCGGACCTCCTGGGGAGGCGGTATCTCTGAGAGCAGAGGGAGACGGGGGACCAAAGACAACGTTCTGGTGCCTATTAAGCTCTGAATAAACATGAGTGTGTTTCCAGTGTCATTAAGTTTGTTCTGGTTAGAGCTGCACCATTAATCAACATCAAAAAAGTGACTTACTATTAGCTAACCCCAGAGGAGGAAGAAGTACTCAGGTCTTGTACTTAAGTAAAATTAGAAGTACTAGAGTGTAGGAATACTCAAATACTCAAGTATGTTTTGATGTTTGATGGAAGTAGCAGACAACTGAAATACTCAAATAAAGTACTAGCATCTCAAAATTGAGTACTTGAGTAAATGTACCTACACCACTGGCTAATACACAATATAAATCAATTACCAAACCAACAAAGAAGCATCATTAAAGGTTAAGATATCAAACAACAAGGTCATTAAAGTACAGCCTTACGGTAAATTGAAATGGCTTTGACGAGTATTTTCACTTTTGGTACTTTTGTAATATTTCCTGGCAATACACTTGTACTGTTACTAGAGTAATATTTGAAAATGCAGGTTTTACTTGTATCAGAGTATTTTTTTTAATGTAGTATGAAAGTAAAATATATCCGAGTTATTCTTCCTCCACTGGTGCTCAGAGCCCTTCGCTGCCCATGGGTAACACAGACAATAATTGGTGGTTAAATCTCACATGGGTCTTAAGGGGGCATGAAATCAGCTTTAATTCCTCACCCGATTCCCCCCCCCCCCCCCCCTCCCCCTCCTACAACTCAGCAGCATCCCCAGAGGAAGAGACACACTTACAATGCAGTGAACCATTACGCTTGACGTGAGCCATACACCCTCTGAGCGGAGAAATAGCATTGGAGTGTTGTTATTGATTTTGTGTGGGTGAATGCCGTGGGGAGGGGATCGAGCGCAGGCTTAGTGATGATGCCGGGCCTTAAAGGATGTGAAATGGAGGATATGGTCGGTAAATGCGAGCACTGAGAGGCGGCAATCATGCAGCCCAGCAGGACACCGTCTGGCTGTCTAGTGTTGTTCAGAGATACCCAACAACAAAACAGAACATTTTCAGCCTCCTCCGGGCCCCGAGGCCTGACCTTTAGGCTCGTCAAAGACGCCTCTGTTTCTGCAGCTTCCTCAGAGGAATGCCTTCAAACCCACACTCAGAAATTAATGGTGGCTGGAAGCAAAACTGCTCTTGTAAGTTGTGAAAAACAAAAAGGGAGAAATTCTGACCTAAATATACATATAAGTATGTGTTGTTGTTGTTGTTGTTGTAGGTCACACTGCTCATGTATTGGGTACTGAATGCAGCTTTTGTCCTTCATGGCCCATGGGGGACATTCTCCAGTGTCGTATGTGTGAAGAAAACAAAGTGAATGCACAGAGATGCAGGAACCAGAAGTACAGAACGTCAGCACCACTCAGAGCTGCAACAAATAAAGGGGCCGTGTTATGCTTTCCCTCTCCTGTAGTGTGTTATATACGTTTGTGTGCTTGTAAATGGTCTGCAAAGGTTAAAGTCCCTGTGTTTACTTCTGTAACATAGTGACATCACAGCGTAATATTCACGCTTTTATTGGCTAGCGCTCCAACAGCAGGACATCTCTAAGAGGTAGACTAATCAAAACAGAGCCACCTATCCAATCAGAGCAGACTGGGCTCTGGTTTTGGACAGAGGGTGAAAGAGGTGCTGCAGCACAGGCAGTATGTGAAAAATAAAGAGCTTTTTGAACATTAAAGCATGGAGACATGTCCCAGTAGAGGCACACATATACAGATCAACTATTTTGATAATCACACAAAACAAATGTAGAAAATGCTGTTTTCAGCCAATGAAATATGGGAAGTTGTGATTTGTGCTTTATATCATATTCCATTTTGTAGATGTTCTGCTATTTTAACCGGATGAATAAAAACTTGAAATATTCCCCATGGACTGACCAACTATTCCCTCCCTGCAGCTACGGCTAAAATAGTCGAACAGCAAACAACTGCAGCTGCATGAAAGAACCAATATGAGGAAAAAAAATCTTCAAACAAAATCAACATCAACAAAGCGGAGGAGGACGGGCTGGTTGGGGAAAATTGCATCACAACACTCTGAACAGCCAGCTGTTCCTAACAGTGCAGTGAAGTTAGAGCAGAGCTCACAGGGCAGGATCCGGCTGATATTTGCAATGCTAATGTATTGTTTCATCATTCAGTAATGTTGCCTTTGAAACAGGCCATGAAAAGCTCATGAAATCTGATAAAAAAGGGACAAAAATGCTCTGAGAAATAAGCTAATTTCTTAAGTTGGCTCCTGCTGTGAGAGCCAAAATGTGCAATATAAGATACGACATGATAAAAAGGAAGTGAAGAAGAGGGGGGAAATGGGAGGATAAAGAAATGAAGTAGACGGGGATAGAGAGGGAATGAATGTAGAGTTAACAAACAGAGAAACAAAACAGCATTTAGAGTTGAAAGCTGCGCAGGAGGAGCGGATGTGAGAAGGCGGGACGAGTGCAGTTACCAATTAGAGTCAAAGCTAAACAGCTGGAGGCAACAACAGAGAGGAGGAAAAGGAGAGTTAAAGGAGCTTTATTCAGAGGAGAATCAGACCTGCTTCTGCTGAGCTGCAGGGCACATCGATGGAGGACGGCTGTTTGTCCGGCAGCGCGTTTGACCGGTCATAAGAGAGAGCTGAGCGAGGAGCGAGCGCTAGTGAGAAATAATGAACACGAGGAGGGGAGGAGGAAGAGGAGGAGAGAGAAAGGGAGATGTCGAAACAGGGGCAATTAGGGATCCAGTGATCGGTGGAGGTACTCCAGGTTGACAGCTCCTGCTGCTCCGACTCTCTGGTCTTAATTAGGGCACAGTTTTTTTGTGAGCACCTTGAAAAGAAGACATCTTTGATGGAGGGCAATTTATGTACTTCACAGTTTTTCCCCCCACATCTGGCCTAAAAAGAGAGTAATAGAAGTTCATAGATGGATGTAGAGAGTGTTTTGAAGATCTAAAGGGGGGCTATAGTTGAAATGAGAGCTGATACCATCCAGAGCATTTGAAGAGACGGAGAGATTGGCGGCCAAGCTCTGATCTTCAAAGCAAGCAAGAGTGTAAAGAGGACCCTTCACTGGGTGGCTCTCTCTCTGTGTGTGTGTGTGTGTGTGTGTGTGTGTGTGTGTGTGTGTGTGTGTGTGTGTGTGTGTGTGTGTGTGTGTGTGTGTGTGTGTGTGTGTGTGTGTGTGTGTGTGTGTGTGTGTGTGTGTGTGTGTGTGTGTGTGTGTGTCTTGTGCACATGTTTGTGATCAAAGTAAAAGTGTTTGGCCGGTGGAGAGGGATGCAACAGTTTACAGGACATCAAACCGTCCCTGTCTCTCTCACTGACACACACACACACACACACACACACACACACACACACACACACACACACACACACACACACACACACACACACCATATCTGATTTGGCACTTTCACTTGACACGTTTGAAGCAAATACCACCATCAAACTAACAACCAGAAACATTCAAAAACAACAACAAATGCGAGCAACATTTCAGCAGACTATCAACGGTAATCATGCTGTCTTTGTTCACTTATATATTAAAAAAAAGCCAAATGGAAGAATTTTGATGCCTGATTCGGAGAGAAAAACATTACTAAAGATAACGTTTAAAATGATGTGTAAAACAAAAACCGTTACGCAAACTTAATCGATAAATTGATGTCTGCCGTCATTGAGTAAAGTTCAAAATGGCCTCTCATTAGCCATTATTTTATTAGTAGGCACTGTTCTATTCTAATTATTTATTCATATCAATTTGATAAAAGCAACTGACCATTTAAAATCCATCCTAGATAAAACAAATGATACTACATCTCCTCTCATTTGCTCCTTTGTTGAGTAAAGCTGAATAATTTTGCTCCTACCGGTTGAGATTGAATTGAAATCATAAGGATTAATCTTGTTTAGGATTGGAAACGTTGTGACATTAGTAGTTCTCCTACAGAAAGAATAGACAGGAAGGAAGCAAAGACTTAGAGTGGACTGTATTCTTAGGAGTTTGGTAGCTATTGTAACCACAACCCTGTTTTGTACAATATCACTCAGCAAGACAACAAGCCGCAGAATGGCTCTGATGCAATGTTTACAGTCAGTCGCTGTGCTCAACGTTTATTTATTAGTCACAACAGAACCATAAAACTTCCTTTTTACGACAGAGTGTGGGACTACTTCATGGAGAGAAAGCCAATCTGACCAAACCTACAGTCCACAATGGTTTCTTTTACCTATGAAGGCAATGTTTACATGATCAAACTTTTAGATTTTTTATTTGAAAGGACATCATTTTCAGGTTCGAATTGGTATTTAGTGTCTCTACTGGGACATGTCTCCATGCTTTAATGTTCAAAAAGCTCTTTATTTTTCTCATACTGCCTGTGCTGCAGCACGTCTTTTCACCCTCTGTCTGAAACCAGAGCCCAGTCTGCTCTGATTGGTTAGCTGGCTGGCTCTGTTGTGATTGGTCAACTTCTAAGAGATGTCCCGCCCCTTAGCCATCACGTACAATTTTGAGCGCTTTGTTCAGGAAGTAAACAAAGGAGTCCAATGGAGGTGTTTCAGGTAGGGGGGGAGTGTGTGGGAGAAAAACTTTTGGATTTGAGCCTCTGCAGACCATTTACATGCACAAAAACGTCCATAACACACTACAGGAAAGGGAACAGGGCCTTTAAGTAAACGTATCTTGAGGAAATGTTGATTGTACTGGACACAACTTTGTAGAAATCTAACTTATATCTAGAGCTTGCAATAAGAAATTCCTTCATACTAAGAGGTCAAACAATTGGGAACTGCAGTTGTAGGATATAAAATGCAGTAGGTTGCAACCAAACACACGCTGAATATAATACAAATCCAAGAACACCGAAGTTGATGTTGTAAAAACTGACCACACAGTTGTAGCATCATCTCTGTGACACCAAGTCTTGACCACAGTGCTAGAACTTCTACTATACTGGGCTGTATTTTATTATTTATTATATTTATTATATATATTATATCTTACTAAGGTTGTATAGGTTTTACTATTGCTGTGTCTACCCACACTGAATCCACATCTTCCTTTCTTTACTACAGTCCACTCCCCTAATCTAAAATGCCCTTATATCTGAACGAACGCCTCTGCAGGTCACGTGCAGCCCGACTCTGCCCCGAAGGCAACACTGTGTCATTAAACCTTAACTCTCCTCACCACCTCAGCGGGGAAAGGTGAGAAGAAGAATGCTGCACCTTGTTTCTTGCTCTCTCTGGATAAAATGTGATTCCTCCTCCTCCTCTTCCTCACCTCGTCAGGTGAGGTTGACCCGGCGCTTGCTGTGAGTTTCTATTAGTCTGAGCTGCTGGAGAGAGCGGACCGAAAGGCAGCCCGACGTGTCGAGTCAGTGGGAGTGTGGAGACAATCGAGTTGCGCCTTGTTACAACACACACTTTCCTTGCCTTAATTGGTCCATATCAGCCTGTTAGCCGCTGGTGCAGATGGTAAAATTCAGCCACTGCTTGTCCCTATAACCTCCACACAGAAAGAGGAAGGAGCAAGGTGCTGCAGTGAGGAACACACACACCCCTGTAGGAATGATTGCCTTGGCATGAATACAAAAGATGAAGTCAAAGAATCTCCCTCCCTTGACTGTGTTCTCGCTCTGAAATTGCAGCAGGAGGTGGCAAACTGAAAAGATGGAGGAGGGGAAAGCGAGTAAGGAAGTGACAGAGGGACAGGGAGATGGGTAAAAATGACAAAAAGCGAGGGGGAGGAGGTGACAGACAGAGGCGGGCTGAGGAGGGGAAGAGAATGAAAGGCAATCTGAAGGATGAAAAAGAACACCAAGAAAAAGGAGTGGCTGTCAGAGAATGAAACACTTTGGAGACCAAGAAATGTAGGGCAAGGCCAGCGGAGACATAAAAGAGATTTCAGGGGCATCCTTTGATGACGGAAAAGTTAGCAATACACACTCGTTGCTTCACAGCAGCGCGGCAGAGATGGTATCTGAGCAGGTCATTATGTGAGCGCGGCCTCAGTTCATTAAAACCAGAGCTGCACGACTAAGAATAAAACGATCATTTTGACTGATGTGTTATTGCGATATTATTCACGATATTAAAATATTATCTCTTGAAACATTATTCACATTATCATTTAAAAGGTATTTAATTAAGCATTGGTCAACTTTAAGGAGGATCTGTACCAAGGAGTCTTCATTGAGTCTGGATTCTTTACACTCAGATGTGTGTTCACATGTTTTGCTTTTACAATGCTCCTGATGAAATGTGGAAACTGCACAAGTCCATAATGCGATATCAATTAAAGTACAAATACTCGGAACCCCTTATTAAAACATCTGCAGCATCTCTCCTCCCAAGCGCATCCAGCCTTTGGGTTTTAAGGACGGTGGGCTCAGCTTCATTTCATGGTTTGGTTGCTGTTTGCGTTTAACCAATTACAGTTCAAATTTCGATTCAGCTTAACGAGTCCGGTTCTTATCGAGTCCAAACAGGTATCATGCTTATTTCACATACAAATGATGAAAATTGTATTCAAATGTATATTCATTTACATTGACTCTATATGAAACCTATTTGCATGCAGTTTAATTTGTTTGCTGCTATTAAATGAAATGATTCAATAACAATCTGTTCATTATTTCTGCATCCACAAGTAGACTTTGAGTCTTCCCATAATGCCTAGACCAAATAAAAACTAAATGTATTTCTGCGATGTGTGTGTGTGTTTAGGAACCAAACCTCGAAACACACATTTTCTTTGGCTACCCGCCTTGTGGATGTGCTTATTTCTTGGAACTGAATATTGGTTCCCAACCCCTCTGTGGTGGACTGATTATGTTCCCCTAATCCCCTCAGATCAGTTGCTGGGAATCGTGGTCATGGTTATCGCTCGTAAACAATAGACTGAATCGATGAAGAGAAGATGATATTGTTAAGAGAAGTCTGGTGAGAGTAATGACTCGGAGGGGTCTGAGCAAGAAGGTGTGAGACATTATTTCACATCACGTCCGCGGCGAAAGACACATTTCTACAGGAGATGGAAATGAAACTGAAAAAGGTGCAGTATAATTCTGGCTTAAATGCGCATATATGTATGGGAAGGGAAAGCGGGAGGATGTTTAAATATGGAACCGTTAACCGTTAAAGTTGAGATGATACGTTTGCTATGAACAAGGGGAAAAAATGGGCAATTTTCCAACCAAGGCTCTTCCAGACTGGAGACCGGCTGTTAAATCTTGGAGTGCAACAGTAATAAATCCCGTCGATCGAGATCCCAAAGGAGCAATTACTGTTGTGTTCTCGCAATATAACAACAAGCCTAAGAAAAACAAAAAGAAGACATCAATAAAACATCGCCAATACTTCAGTCCTGCGGAGAAAAGCTCTGCCTCCCTCTGAAAACACTTTGAGTACAAAATATTCTAGTTGGAGTTTGTCCATTATGTGCTGGAGCAGAGGATAATGAGAGACAGTTACCAAAAAGGATGTGTGTGTGTGTGTGTGTGTGTGTGTGTGTGTGTGTGTGTGTGTGTGTGTGTGTGTGTGTGTGTGTGTGTGTGTGTGTGTGTGTGTGTGTGTGTGTGTGTGTGTGTTAAACACCAGCTGCCAGTGACAACAATCGTCAAGCACAAAGACTCTCCTGGGAGGCGACAGATTTCATATTTGCAAGCAAGACGCGTAGGAGAGTCTTTCAACATCTTTGAGCTTTAGTCCACACTGTCTCCGTGCAAAAAAGTAAAAGTTTTACTACATTTACATTACTACATTTTCTCTCAGCTGTAGTACTTTTCTTTACTGAACAAGACTTCATAAAAACAGCTTTAAGAAAACAATTCAACATTATCAAATCACTGGTTCCTAAATCTTCTTACAGTGCCTGATCGAGTTCCCTTTTCAGATGTGTGTTTCCATCCACCAGTATGTAGGTGCATTTTCATATTCACCCATCAACTCACCCATCAAAATCTGCAGTGGAAATAGTCGAAATATAGTCAGACAAGAACTTCTAGAGATAAGGAACAATGAAAGGACAAGATTATAATTAAGCCAAAGCACAGAAAGTACATTTAGATCAAAGAGGATTACTGCACTGCACATGTAATTTAAAGACAGGGCAGAGGTCGTCATGTGCTAAGATATAAAGCTATTTTTATGTGATCTTGGTGAGGATTTATTTCCTTTTTCTTAAGAACAGTGACTTGAGGAATCATGTGTTCAACAATTCCGTTTAATAACCCTGATTTGTTTTGGTTGTCTTAGGAAGAAACGCTCTAACTTTTTATAGAAAAGGCTTTGAAAGTAGGACTCGTTATCCGTCACAATGACACCTTTTTATATTCAGGAAGTTAAATGTTTTGAGGTTTTTTTCTCTAATTTGTGGACTGGTATGTTATGACATGTCACGTGACCGTCTTGGGAGTCATTTTATGGTGTTTAGAAGATAAAATAAGATACTAAAGGAAAAGCAAAGACACTAGAACAAATAAAGGTCCTTTTACATTGTTGTACTTTTACTCATGCTGAAGGGACCTGAATACATCCTCCATCACTAAGTGTGCAAATAACTCATAAATATGAATATCAATTAGTATTATTATCATTAATTAATAGTACTGCTCCCATCTGTGTGGTAAAACTCAAGGTCCCTATGTGATCCAGGGCAACCCCAGAGTACATTAACAGGGAAACACTAATAAAATGAATCACAACACTAATGTTTATTGCCATGGTAATGCGCACCTGAGATGTGATAATAGCCGACCTGGTGATGAGGAACTTGAGCGTTACACTCGCACAGGTTGATCTTGGAAGTTATTCCTCTTGTCAGTAAATGGCTGCAGGAAGGTTGTTTGCCTCAGTTTTTTACCAAGGTGATGAGCCTCCCCCACACACGCCAGGCTCATTAGTCTAATCCTGGGTGTATTCTGCCTAGCAGGAATTCATAACAACACAAACAATGTGTGCATGCATGCTAACAGCCTTCTGTGGGGGAACGTTTTATCTCCTAATGAGTCCTGATCAGCCGCTTTCACGTTACTGCACGCTGAAGGAAAGGCGAGTCTCACACAGACGCTCAGACCCTTCACTTCAGCAAAAGTGCCAGAACAACTATATAAAAGAAAAGAGGTATAATGGGCCAAATACACACCAACATATACGTTGTATCTGCTGTGCATATGACAAATAAAACCTTGAAACCTTGAAACCTTGAAACCAAATGTAACTTTAGTAACAAAGTAAAATACTCATTGGGCAGCAAAATGCTCCCTGTTGGATTCAAAGATTCATGATTGCATTTGTTGGAAATAAAAATGTTAAGTCACAGGATCAATAAATATAATATCATACTTTTGGGGTTCCCTTATCCTGTAGGTTTTTGTGCATGTAAATGGTCTGCAAAGGCTATAATTCATCAAACGCCTCCATTGGACTTGGATAGTAAAATCACTATGCAACACTCACGATTCTGTTGGCTAGCACTCCAACACATTTTACATGATAGGCTAAGGGGCGGGACATCTCTAAGTGGTTGACCAATCACAACAGAGCCGGCCAGCTAACCAGTCAGAGTGTGAGTGCTGGGCTCTGGTTTCAGACAGAGGGTGAAAAGAGGTGCTGCAGCACAGGCAGTATGAGATCAATAAAGAGCTTTTTGAACATTAAAGCATGGAGTGAGGTCCCAGTGGAGAAAATAAATACAAATATGAACCTGAAAATTATCATAAAAGGGCCCTTTAAAGCAAAGCACAAGTTACTCTCTCATGTTTAAAGCATTAAATGCTGGTATTAATGCGTGTGCAGTCGCTACTGTTCCTCTCAGTTATTAGCCGAGCATCTGAGGCTATTATGATGATGATGATGATCATCATCATCATCATCATCATCAAGGCTCCTGCTGCATTATTAACAAGATAATGATGGAGGATGGAATTAACAATGTGATCATGAGCCGGGAAAATGTAGTCATCCTCGGCTCATAAACAGACAGATACTCTTTTGCATTTCTGAAACGAGCCTCTGCATCTATTAAATACATTTATGTTCCGTCGCTGTGGCCAGCTGTCTTTACATCATTCTTCATCACTGTAAAAAAAACAACATAGTGTTTACAGCAGTGGTAACCAACCTTTTCAAGCCCAAGATCACTTTTTATTCCAAATTGTAAGCCGAGATCTACCAATCCGATATCTTCCAAAAAAACCATGTTCATCTCGTATTTATTTTTGCAATCAATTTCTGTTGCAACAGGCTCAATGTACGTGCATACATACACACAAAGAAAAACACAGTTATCTGCTCAATGCACAATATTCATACAGTATATACGGAAGGCATATCTGTTCAATACAAACTATCCATATTTACATTATCTGTTCAATGTTCAACTAATAATATTCACATTTACAGATATTAGCCTACAGTTCAATGAACACAATCTATATTAAGTTTCTCTGTTCAATGCACAATATCTGTCAACGCTCAAGTTGCTCTATCAGCCTGACTTTAATGAGACTGCTGTGACTGCACATTATAAGTCTTTTGAAATCTGGTTGATCGTTAGTGATTGCCAGTCTGAGGCAGTCAGTAAGATGTGCGTCAGTCATACGAGTTCTATACTTGGATTTTAATTATTTTCGTTTGTGAAAAGGCAATTTCACAAACGTATGTGGAGCAAACGTAGGCCTTCAGTTTAAGCGCGCATGACACAATCAGTGGATACCGCTCTGTACTCAACGAGAGACCATAAGTCCTGGTCTCTTGCCTTCAATTCAATGTCGCTTTGCATTTCAATAATCTCCATGTCAATGCCCATCGGTAATGTAAACACCTCCTGCTTTTTAACTGACAGCTGTTCAATGTCAATGCTGAGGAAAGGGCTTGATACAAAACCAACTACTTGCCCCATGTCTTGTACCTCCACAAATCGAGCGCCAAATTCTGATGTTCAAATGGGCGCAGAATTGTTCAGGATGAAAAGCGTTTTTTTCTGTGAGGTTTTGTGACACCTTTTCAAGATTTGGGAAGTGTGTCAGCCTCGCATGTCTTAACTGAGTGGTCCACAAACTGAGCTTCACTTTGAATGCCTCCACTGCGCTAATCATGTGACCAAGCTCTCGGTCTTTCCCTTGCAATTCTCGGTTAAGGTCATTGAGTTTTGCGGTCAGATCGGTAAGGAACCCCAAGTCCAATAACCAAGTATCGTCGGACAGCTGCTCATACTCCTCGTGCCTCGACTTCAGAAAACTGATGATCTCTGGCAGCAAACCCAGAAAACGCTGGAGCACCTTGCCCCGACTGAGCAACCTTACATCTGCATGAACGATCAAATCTCCTTATGCAGAGTCGAGTTCGTCCAATAATCGAGTTCGTCCGGTGACTATTTTAACAACACCATTCATTACATGTGACATGTCAATTGCTTTAGCTGCCAATGCCTGTTAATGTATCACACAGTGATAGTTTACAAATGGTGGAAAGTCTGGGTCTTTTCTGCACAACGCGACGAATCCTGAACGAACACCGATCATCGCCGGTGCCCCATCGGTTGTGAAGGACAGTATTTTATGAATGGGAAGTCCTTGAATGCCTTGTTCACGTCCTCACCCCTGGTTCTTTCTTTCAATGGGATAAGGGCCAGAAAGTCCTCCTTGACAGTAAAATCCGTGAAAACCATTCGGACAAACACACTTAGCCGGGCTGTGTCTGCGGCGTCGGTAGACTCGTCAAATTGAATTGAAAAGTATTCCAAGAAAGATAAGTCTTTTAATACTTGCTGGGATACATCTTCGGACAATGACTTGACTCGTCCGGCTACAGTAGGTGCACCGAGTGGTAAACTTCTTATCCTTGCTTTTATGTCCTCTTTGTTTTCAAAATCAGCAAACAAGACGTCAGCTGTAACGCTCATTGCTTCTTTGTTCAACTCACCATCCGTAAATGTTTTTTTGTGCTTAGCCAAATTTGGCTAACTCTGAAGGACGTTTCTGTCTGCCTTGCTCTTTGCTGTAGGCGCGATGAAAAGCGACTGCTGTGCTTCTAGTCCTCTTTTCAGTTCATCAATTCTTTTTGATCTTAATGCGCTGTTGAGTGGATATGAGTCTTTGAATTTAGCATGGGTGCTAGCATGATGGCGCTCCAGGTTGCCACGTTTTGGCAAGGCTACCGCCTGTTGGCATATGCCATATGAGGCATATAGTCTTCTCTTTTGCTGATGTGAAAAGATATTCATGCTCCCATTCAGGTGGAAATAATACATTTTTGATTTCTTTTTTGCCGGACCCTCAGCCATATCGATGTTAACTGTTAGTTAAGGTTGGCAGAACTTGGCACAGTTTAAAGTTACTACTTTCTCAAGATGAACTTTAGGATATGATCTTTTTTTAAACCCCACCCACAATTGCATACAGCCATTCATAGACCTCAGCATATCAAATCAAAAAACCAATTGGAGTTTGTAAAATGACCTATGCGGGATTCAAATCAACAAGCCAGAGCTAGGTCTAGAACGCTTGTTAAAACAACCAACCAACCAGAGCATGAACATTTCTTTTTGGTTATTTAGAAAATGTGAAAATGCTAGAGGTGGACAGTGAAGGCTTTGAAGATCGACCAGTCGATCGCGATCGACCTGTTGGTTACCGCTGGTTTACAGCGACAAACTTTTTCTCAGCTCTGTGTTGATCTTTAGAAACTTACTTTGTGGAGTTACAAAGCGTGAACAGTGTTGTAGAGGAAATTCAGGTATTTAGGGACCACTTCAGAGCTTCTATTAACCGAAGCAGAGCAAAGCTTCGATTGAAACAACTGAAGGAGAAAAAGCGCTAAAGCAGCTTCACTCATCGTTACTGCTGTTCATCTTGACTGCAAATAACTGCAGATAGAGACAAGGCAAAGTTTCAAAGGAGTTCCTTCATAAATACAAACTAAAGATCAGAAATATACTGTTTCACAATCTTTAATAAGGACATTTTTATGAGTTGTTTGCATGAACTCAAACTATTTGAATTTTAAGAGCAACCTGCCTGCTGGCTGAGGATGAACACGAATCCCACTTGTTATTGAGCTCATTACCTAAAATAATTGATTCTTTAAAGAAGCTGTCGGGCTGTAATTTATTTGTTTGTTGTTGCATTTGTTATTTGTTCAGCTCAGGTTCATTTTGTTCTCACAACAGAGGACGGAACAAGGACTCAGCAACAACACTTTCTCTTAGGCCATACATTTTATTGCAGCCATGAATTACCTGCTGAATGCTGACTCCTGTTTTCTGATTTGTAAAGAGGATACATTTCACTATAATTTGATGAAGTGTTTGCACATGGGGGTTTTAGTGATCGGACTTGTCCTGGTGAGAAAGGAGTGCTGCTGTGTTACCTCTTATTTTTAGCACACATCTGCACTGGTTGACTGATTTTGGTTGTTTATTTTTTTAATGTTATTTGATGTTTTTTGCGTGTTAGTTTTCACCTTGGGGTTTAGCAGAAGCAGAAACAGAACTTCAATTGCTGCTTTTAATGTTATCTTTAAATGTTAGACTCCCTTCTTGATGGAACAACCATATGTTATTTCAAAAACCAATAAACACATTTTTTAAAAGAAGAAGATTATAATAAGAACCAGAAACGAGCAGAATATGTTTTTGTAGTTACTGCATGTGTCCTCTGACTGTGTCAAGTATTTCAATTCATTACATTTTTTAGCACCTCCAGGTTAATTACTTTTTGGTGAGATGCCTGAAAAAGCCGACTTGCACATAGCCGCCTTGAGCCTAGCAGTGATGTAGTGTGTTTGACGTTGGCTTTTTACTTCTGGCTATTGTGTTTGCACTTCAATTATTATTTTAAAAAAGGTGTAAATACGCAGAGATTATCTTTCTGGATAACCTGTGTTAGTCTCATTTACCACAGAGCTTTTTTCTACAAAATTCCAAAAACCAGTGGAAAAATCCCATTGCATTTTGGTCGAGCGAACTGTTGCAATATTCACTCCCAGGTCGGCCTACAAAAATACGTCATCCCTGATCCACTCTGAAATAAGACTATCACATAATGGACCAGCTGTTTCTCCCTGTCCTCATATCTGGATTCTTTTTTCTTTTTTACTGCAGGAAATTGAGAGCTCTTTTAATGAGATTGTGTTGAGCCACCACAGCGAAAATCAATTTAGTCGTCCTGACAATCACAGAAAATTCCTCTGTTGACCTACATGTCACTGTGACCCAAATGCATCTGCTGAGGCTTGTCAAAGATCTCAATGAAGTTCACATCGGTGGCGCACACCGCACTGCATACAAAAAAGCTCGAATCTCTAGGAAAACAGAGCCGGGGTGAGAGGTGCTGTAACTGCAGGGTGAGATATATTTTCAGAAAAACAAACAAACCAAAACTCACACCTTCTTCCCAAAGTGAGGAAGCTGTACGGACAAATTCTATTCTCCACACTTCAGATTACTGTTTCCATCATTCTGTCGGTGTTCACTGCAGAAACACACTAACAACTCTGCTGTGAGAGAGTGTGCAATCAGAGAAGACAAACAGCAAAGACTGCAGACTCATGGACGCTCTGTTAACCTCATTTTGAACCAAATACTTCAGCTGGTCTTCATCACATAGTAGGGCTGAAACTAACCATTATTTTCATCAATACATAATCAGGAAATTATCTTCTTGTTTAATCTTTAGTCGGTAAAATGTCAGGAAATAAAGAAATATGTCCACCCTGTTTCTCAAAGTACAAGGAGATGTCTTTTAATTTCTGGTCTTGTCAGTGGAAAGATATTCATTATAGATGTTCACTTTAATATGTAATAAAATATTGAAAAGCAAGAAATCTCCTAATTGGTCGTTTTGAAAACTGTATCTTCTTTCATTTTTGCATAAAAAGTATGATTAGGATCAATCCATCAAAAACTTTGTGGCAGTTTTTCTGCTTTTAATCGTCTGATCGCTGCAGCTACAGGGCACGCCACACAAGGAGTTCTTATCCTGATGCCAGTCCATTGATATTTTATATCAACGACTACTTGGGTCTGATCATCCCTCCTTCACTATGCTGACCAGCTTTTTGTTGCCTTATCAAGCTGCTCTACAAGCGACACACAGAAATCAAAGTCATATCAGAGTTGTCGTTATTAAGGGATACGGACTTGGAAACAGTGTTAATGTCAACATCCATCACGCAATTACAAGGATTTTTCTAAAGGCTCTGATATATCCAATATTGCAGGTAATAGAATGGAAATGCCTGACAAAAACATCTGGTATCGTGATCAGAATGTAACTTGTGAAGTTTAGCATAACAAAACCATGTGGATAATAACTTTTATTAACGGACTACAGGCGAGACAAAAGGTTTTGCATTTCTTTTCACGCTGTCTCGTCTATACATAACCATAAAACTCAGCAGCAGAGGGGTTCACCTTTATTAAATGCTGGAGCAGCTTTTCTTCAATGGTGAGAACAATGGCTGATATCTAAAAAGACGGCATCTTTTGTCTGTGCGTTTATGAATAACTGCAAATTTGCAAGTGTGTCTCTCCAGCTCCTCACCAACATTATTCAACTAGAGTCTCTGAACCTAACTGGAGGAACGGTTCCTCCAAAACATCTCCTCTAATTTGGTGTTTTGATGCAGAGCAACATGTGACGCTATAATCTCCCATGGGTGTTCAACTGGGTTGAGATCTGGTGACTTTGAAGGCCACAGCATATGAATCACAAACTCATTTTCATACTCATTAAACCATCCAGTGAGCTTTTTTTCCCCTGAATGCATCTGCATTTGTTTTACTCTCATTTATTCAGAGTATTTTTCTTGAATTTGTTTCGCTTTGTTGATTGTATAAATTGACCTTTTCCAGAGCAGGGGATGACGCATCTGGATTTGCTCTGAGAGAGAATAAGGAGTATTTACGGTGTCTGTTTTACACTACATAGAGAGTCGGGGGTCCGGGAAAGACCCTGCTGTTGATGTAACTTGAATTAATGTAGAGTCCCTCGAGCAGTGAGGAAGGAAGAGGAGGCGGAAGCAGCTTTGTATAACGTCCAGGAAAAAAATGCTTACTCCTCGACACCACTGGAGGTGTAATCAGTCGGCATGCGGTGAGCGGGAGAACAAAAAATCTTCAAGGAGCAACCATGACACGTTCTCCTAAATGAGGGGGGGATATATATCAAAGTGTTTCCTGTAATTGGGACTGTTTCTATTGAAGGCAGACATCGGGGTGCAACGATTTAATGTCACATCAGCAAAACACTCCAACGCCACAGAAGTGTTTCTTTTAATGTTCCCTCTGTCATTTCTTGTTTTACAAAAAACATTTCCAACCTCTAAACACAGCTCCTATGCTCTATTTTCTGCCAAAGAAACCAACCAACAAACCCCAGGCCCCCGTAATTAATGACCTTGGTATCCAATATGTTTCTAATCTGGGGAGTTTTGGGGGACGCTCACGGCATACAGAAAGCGATTACGCCAAAATACAAGTAAGAGTTTGATCATCCCTCTCCCCCACCATGGAGGACATGCTCATTAATCACGTCTAAAGAGCTGAGTAATGTAGCTCGCCTCGTAGGTCTGGGGAGCCAGAGGAAGGCAAAGCAAAGAAATTGGGTTTTATTGCCGAGCTTCCTGCCAGCCGTCTCTTTGCATTTGCCCTCAACGATGCAGGAGCCAGCGGCGGCTCATCATCTTTCTCCTGATGTTGTGCCAAAAGGTATCATCCATTTATCACAGTTTAACCTTTTCAGATCCTTCACAGGTCTCTCAGGGGCCAAATGAGGAGAGAGACCCACAGGCTACCGCTTACAAGTACCAAAGGTTAAAACATGCAGAAGCATGAAATCACCATTCAGCTCATGACACACGTCTCAGGAAATTTCCCTTCTCTTCCTTTATGTTGAAAAACGTACGACTTCACCAGCGATTCCCTCGCCACAGAATGCCAAAAGGCATCAAGTGTGAGATTACTCCGTCGAGGGAATGCTTATCGAGACGCAGTCCCCCCCCCCCCCCCTGCCTCCTCAACACTCCCACTCCTCATTCATAATTGCTTTCCAGGCCTGCATTGGAAAGAGCCTGAAGCTGTGTTATGTTTAGCGGGAGCAAAATGCACTGGAGATAAGTTGAAATCCAAGACTGTGCCCCAATTGGGAGCGCTGTAGCATAACGAAATCACTATTCTCTTCTCTTCAGTCGAAACGGAGCATTTTTATTATTCTAACAAAGTCTCTGCATAAAAATATTGGTTATCTGGCTGCTAATGTAACATGCAGTTCCCATTGTAATTTAAAACTCTGAATGGTGCAAAACACACACACACACACACACACACACACACACACACACACACACACACACACACACACACACACACACACACACACACACACACACACACACACACACACACACACACACACACACACACACACACACACACACACACACACACACACACACACACACACACAAACACACACACACACACACCTTGGCCATAACAGCCTAATTGGGGAGTTTTGTTTTTCGCTTTCCAGCTGGCAGATTGCACAGAAAAATCCTAATGAATGGTGAAAAATGTCTTTGTTCCTTGGAGAACACAGAAGATGTGGCTGTCTGAGATGAAATATTAAACATCTCACTTCTCCAGCTGTCACTAAAGCAGAGGTCGGGAGAGGGATGCCTTGTCATGTCTTCATTGGCCCAGATGGCTTTGTTCTCCGTTGGCTCAGAGCAGTGAGCAGCTAGTCGTAAAATCGACTGTCCAGAGTTTGTGCAGAACAACCTCATTTGTAAATCTTCTGTGTCATCTCAGTGGTGTTGGCTCCCGTTAACGTCTCCTGGAGTTGGACCACTTTATGGGAGTATCTCAAAAACGATTGATGGATTATTCCTGAAATTTGGAGGAAACATTCATTGTTCCCAGAGGATAAACCATACAAACCTTTGTTGATTAATGTGCTTTTTGTTTGGTGAAACACCTCAAGTTTTAGTAAATCAGTTGCATGAAATTTGGATCAAACTTGCATGGTCCTAGTAGGATAAATCCTAATGACATTCTTGATCCACAGACTCCTCACTTTGGTTTTGTGTAAAATATATCATGGATGAATAGCCATAACATTTTGCAGAGACACTCATGTTCCCCTTAGGACTTGTTTTAATGGCTTGACAGATTCCTTAACTTGCCATCTAGCACCATGATCAAAAGGTCAACACATTAGTATTTACAATGCGATCAAAAACCTGCAACAATAACGCCAGTCCAATAAACAAAGTGAAAAGCATTGACGTCGGGGATCGTGACATTGTTAGCGGACTGCGATGACTCTGTGGAGTACTCTCTCAAGGAGACTCTTTGTCTTTTTTGTTAGGAAGCCGAAGCGTTTGACTTTAAATCGTATATAAACATCTTGTGAAATGTCGGTCTGGGTTCATCCCGTTCCCCCGTGACATCGGGGCGTCCCTCATGTTTGATAAGACTCCTTGTCTCCTCCATTACTTCTCCCCCCGACTGTCTGGCATGATATCTGTTAGGGAATCTGCATGATAGCGGTGTCAGAGAGGCAATCAGAGGGAGGTGGTAGCGCTACCTCGTCCTTCCATCTCCCACGAGAGACGAGCAAGAGTGGTTTCCTGTCCTCCTCCTCATCCTCCTCGCTGACAAAATAAAATGTAAGATACTACTAGAAGAAAGGAAACCCCTTGGGATCTTGCTATCGTTTGCTCTTGGTTTCTCCCTCCTTCACTCACTTGTCTTCTTCTCGTAGGCTGAACCTTTCCAGGGTCCTATATTCTCTTTTATCAATCTCCACCCTTTCCTACTTTTCTCTTCTTCTCTTGGTCTGTTTGCCCTTAGTCTTCACGAGAGTCATTTTCCGTCTTATTTCCTTCCTTTCTTTGCTTCCTCATCTCGTCTATATCTTAAATGCACGCGGTCTGTCAGCCAATGCTGCTGCAAATCTACAAATAGATTACACTAAATCACATCAGCATTAAAAAAAAAACTGGTACACAGGATTTAAATGGATTCTGTTGCATAAATAGTGTCTGTAAAATACAACAAAAATATTGTTGATAAGTATCGGCTCATAATCCGAAGAAGAAAGAATTGCAGTGTTCTTCAAATGTTTCAAAATCTTGCCAAGAAAGCCCACAGAAAACTTAAATGCTTCAAGTTGTTTTTTCTCAGAGTTGTGATGAGTTTAATACTCTGGTGGAAGATAAAGTGAAATGGTCAAAGGCTGGCTGGCATAGCACCGAGTGCCAGGCTGCTGATATCTTGCGTGGATCAATATGGCAGAGAGGTCAGCGAGCAAAGATGAACAAGACAAATGTTCATGCCAGAGGAGTTTTTCCAAACACCACTCATTCAGATCTGCGGAAGAACTAATGTGAGGCAAGGTCAATCACTTCTTCAATTCTCCATATGCACAGAGAAGGCTCATCTGTGAAGTCAAGGCACCGGCAGAACAAAATGTCTCGGAAAACTGAACGTAATGGGTTTGAAGGTTGGCCTGTGTTTTGTACTTCCACATGCTGTAGTAGCAGAGTGCATTTGGATCAGAGTATTGATTGCAGCTTGCAGTGGAAAAATGTGAAGAGTGATATAATAGCAAGTTTTGAAAAAAGCATAAATGATGTTCAGTGGAGCCTTGGCCCTAATTGATGTCCCTTGTCACTGAAATGTCAATAAGTTTATTGCCGAGAGAAAAAGATAAATTGGCGGTTTACTTAGCATGCTCGGCTGCTCCCGTCAGAGCGGGAAAATCAATTCCCATCCAAAGCTGGGTTTACTGACGCATTACAGACAAATCCTCATCAAATCAAAACCAACACTGTCACTGAATATTGGCATTTCGGGCGTTGAGAAAAAAACATGCTGCTGCGTGTCCCCTGAGCTGGCTTAAATATGAATGACTCGTTTTATATTTATATGTGCACCGCCCGAAATCTGTCAGAAATGCAAGACTCATTATATTCTTATATTCGTTCTGAATTCAAGACCAAACACTCATACAGCCTCTGGCATATTGACCACAACAAATATTAACTGGATTTTAATGTCCTGTCTCACAGCATGCTGTCAACCACATCCCACTTAGAAACAGAGTCACAACAAAAAGTTTACACACTTTAATGAAAGTTCTGGTTTGGGGAAAACCAAAAACAAGCAAAAGCAAACCTTACTTAACTTACTTAATGACTTGTTTGCACTTTTTACTGCCTTGACCGTATTGTTTAGTATTTGTATGGTAATGTTTTGTAAGCGTACTGTTGAATGTATCATAGGTCCAAATTTATAGGCACTTATTAGTATTATGTGTGATTGCACAATCGGGAATGCATGGAATTTCGCTGTACCCTGTATAGTGACAACAAAAGGAATCTGAATCAAAAGCAGTGCGACCTCAGGCAGGCAACTAAACTAAACACAGTTTGAGTCCTTAAAAACATCTCCAGGGACAAACAGGCTGTGCAAAAACATCAGCTAAAACCACATCATCTACAGGTAAAACATGAATGCATGTGAAATGTTTGTCAGAATTGTCCATTCTATGGAGCACTTGTCATAATGTCTTTCCCGGACAATACAGAGCAGATATTCTCAGCAACGGGACGCAGAAATGGACGGCCGATGTTCATGTCTTTTCTGTTTGACTTTTGGGGGTTTTCCCTTTCCTGCAGTGTGTTGTATACGTTTTTGTGCATGTAAATGGTCTGCAAAATTCCCTCCAGAGGGAGTTTCTCTCCCACACGCCTCAAAGGAGTCCAACGCCTCCATTGCACTCCTTTGTTTACTTCCGTAACATGATGACATCACTATGTAACACTTAGACTTCTATTGGCTAGCAATCCAACACATTGTACGTGATAGGCTAAGGGGCGGGACATCTCTAAGTGGTTGATCAATCACAACAGAGCCGGCCAACTAACCAATCAGAGGAGACTGGGCTCTGGTTTCAGACAGAGGGTGAAGAGAGGTGCTGCAGCACAGGCAGTGTGAGAAAAATAAAGAGCTTTCTGAACATTAAAGCATGGAGACATGTCCCACTAGAGGCACAAAGTACAAAAATAAACCTGAAAATGAGCAGAATATGTCCAATGACTGCATTGGATACGGAGCCATGCTCACACATCATTGTTGGCATGGTGATTAATGTCATGCTGCATGAGAGGCAGTCCATGTGGACACTAATGGTCGCACAAAAACTCAAAGTAACCTTCACTGCTTTATGGCTTACCAAACAAAACTACAAAAATAAGAAACAATGAAATACATTGCTGGTGCTTATTTATCTTTGGATCAAAGCACCAACCATAGCGCTCTCGATTTGAAGGCTGGAATGCCTGTTAGAAATGTTATATATTATGTCCATTATGTAAGGTGGCCAAAGTTCTGAAATAAGGAGCTCACAAACAGCATTTCTTCTGTGAGTTTTTGTCACATTTGCAAGCTTAAACAGACAACCTTAAATCATTTTCAGGCTGAGAGAGTATCTTCCTTTTCTTTCAGTATCCATTAATGAACTTTTGTGAAGCTTACAAAGACGAAGATACTTCCTATTATACTTAGGCACACAGAGAGATGCTTCCTGTAATCTTTGGACACCCAGAGACAGAGTCATATAGAGATTTAATCATCAAAGATAAGTCACCGGAGACTGCATTCCCTTAATAAAATTAAATATATATACACATTTGAATATCATTATATACCCCTTTGAAAAGGTACCTTGGAAACAGGTTGAAAATGGTTGCCTCATTCTGATCACAGATATTATGTCACCATGACTACTGACTGAACTTTTCAACGCCATCAAAATCGCTTCTGCACATGTTGGTTTCCGCACCGATGCAATTTATTTGAATGAATAATAGTTGTACCTTCTGTTGCCAACCTGCGGTGCTTTTTCATAAGATTAAGTGACTCTTCAGAGCCCCTGGTGTTTAATTTAGCAAAAGTTTATTTCCCTACCAGGCTACTTTTTTGACATTTGCGAACAATGTGTTTACTTGCAAATCTGTCCGGCTGATACATGTACACGCTGCCTTTTTGTCAAAGCAACAGCCTCTTCTGAGAGCAGAGGGGGAGGCTGTGAAATTACTCATATGCAAATCAACCTGTGCCATAAATCTGATGATTTAAAGCAGATCTTCAGCAGCCAACATATCATTTTCTCCAGAGAAAGATGGCACTAATTAGCTCTGTCATTCAAAGTGTTGTCTATCCTGCCACCGAGGAATTACTCCCGGATTCCGCCCTCAGGCCTCTGGTCGAAGTGACTATTAACCTTTATTTGCAGAAAGTCAATCAAATCGACAACAAAGAGAGACACATTTTCTACAGGGAGGGCAAACAACCACAACTACAGACCATGTTGTGATGGGATCACTCAAGCCACGACAATAAATCATGCCAGAAGAGTAAAGTGGGGACATAAAGTGACCCCTGTTGGTCAGGCTGCATGATCTTCATTTTGATATCAGCTACACACCTGTTAAGTTTAGTATCTGTGTCCTGCGCTGTTGCAGCTCTATGACCATGACACAATCTGCCCACATCCGGACAGACATAAAACACCTGGCATATAGCTCCGTTGTAGTTCCCACCACAAAAGGGTCTCCAGAAGTGCATTTTTCATGAGAACGCGTAAAAATGCACAAAAGGTTGAAAAATAAAGAGCCGCAAAATGAATATAACAATGCAAAGAACTACAAAGAAATGCCATAAAAAGATGCTAAAAGACTACAGAGAGACACAAACTGAATGTGAACCATTTCTGCGTGTTTTTCATTCTGGGATCTATTGTCAAAACGTTCTCTAAATCTAGCATCCTAAATCCAACGGGTTAGAGAACTGTTGCATAGATCATTACTCTCAGAGTTGCAAACCGCCCACCATCAACCAAATAGCCTACAGAGAAGCCGCCTTGTACGTTGCCTAAAAAAGAGAAAGCCTTTACAAGGTGATTAGGTCTGCTTAACTTGCAGCGGCTTCGCTCCCCAGTACTCACATTGATTGTTTTCTCCTGGCTTGGTAAATAGATGGAAGTCAATACACACTCCTGCTGTGACATCAGGGTTCACCTAGCTGCAGGTCTCCTGGGTTTACCAATTAGAGAGGAAGAATGCAGCCAAGGATTTCATCTGTAGCCTAAGCTGTTATTAGTAACGACAGGTGGGTATTGAGTGTGGCGCTACACTGTTCTGGAGAAAATTGTGATAAATGACAGAGGGGTTAAGCTTTCTTTCTCTAAAGAGCTGTGAGGATAGATGACTGCTGGTCATTAGACAGGGGGAAGTGTGTGTGTGTGTGTGTGTGTGTGTGTGTGTGTGTGTGTGTGTGTGTGTGTGTGTGTGTGTGTGTGTGTGTGTGTGTGTGTGTGTGTGTGTGTGTTACAGAAAATACAAAGTGGCAATGCAGTGCACAAATAGGGCATCTTGAGGGAAACACTGGCTTCACTTAGGTGCCCATTTTGCAGCGCTTTAGCCAAACTTTTGAAGTCATTAATCCACCCTCTCCATGTATTGAGGGCCAGCCACACACACACACACACACACACACACACAAACACACACACACACACACACACACACACACACACACACACACACACACACACACACACACACACACACACACACACACACACACACACACACACACACACACACACACACACACAGTAACTAAATACATTTACTCAGGTATTGTACTTAATAGCACATTAGAGGTACTTTACCCTATTATATTCATTTTATACAACTTTAAACTTCTACTCTACATTTTGGAAGCCAATTGTTTACCCCACTGCATTTCTTTTACATATATTTAGAGGCCACATTATAAATTCAGATTTTGAAACACTATGTAGGAAAATCTGAATGAAATCAGATTATTTGGTAGTTTTACTCTAAAGAATCTGAATATATTTTCCACCACTACACACACACACACACACACACACACACACACACACACACACACACACACACACACACACACACACACACACACACACACACACACACACACACACACACACACACACACACACACACACACATGTTTACCTTATGGTCGATGATGCCGCTGTATCCCTGTAGGATGGGGGGGTGAGGCTTGGGCGCCCTGACGGAGGCTTCAGTGGGCCGCTGCTCATGCTGCCGGGTGTGTGTTTGTGTGTGTGTGTCGTTAGCGTCCCTGGAAGAAGTGCCGTTGAAGCTTCCGTTGTACACGAGGAACAAGCTGGCGCACATGAGAAGCACGAGGAGCACAGCTATCCCATGGCGCTGATGCAAAGACACAAACAGATGCTGATTATTCCTGTTGCACCGGACTGACTTTATGCTGCTCCCTCGTCTTTCTCATTTCCTCTAAGTGTGAACACAACTTTTTTTTTAAACCCAGCTTTTATCTAGAATAATCAGAATCATGACATTGAAGCCAGGTTGTTAGTGAAAATCTTTACTTAGTTTTACATGCATGAATTGTAATGGTTCCACATCTGCACCGGAATTTACTTGAAGCCATAAAGTAAAACAAGTTAATACCACATATCGACCTTGTAACTCAAAGGGTTCATGCATAACTCCCACATGCCCATAAACACACTTTAGCTTTGATAATTTGAATCTTTTGTTTCAAAGCGAGAATTAAGACAATAAATACTAAAGCGCGTTTAATATTAATGCATCTGCATTTAAAGCAGGGGGGGGACCCTCATGCTGTCTAGTGTTTTTAAGAGAAAAATCCGGAGCTTAGTGGCAAACAGAGCGCACAGCTGGATATCCATTGTTCAGATCCTAATCTTTTGATCCGACAGAGTGCACACAGACGCGTTATGGCGATCGGAGCGCACTTCCCTGAACAATGCATGGGTGTAAAAAGCCCAAATAGTTGCATGGCAGAAAGCTTTACCATAGGTGTCTTCATTTTGCGGAGCTCCGTCTTATCCCTGCAGCTCAGTGCGTCTGGCTCTACTTTCTCTCATCGTCCAGCGGCATCTGCTCGCATCCCGGATCCTCTCCGGTCCTCCTGCCGCCGCCTGACTGTCTTCAGACCGGAGCCCAGGCGCAATTCATAGTGAGGAGACGGAGGCGACAGATGTTCACTATGGTACCTCTGCCGGGTCCTAAAGCCCCCCGAGTTACAGCGGCTGGAGGGGAGTATATGCGCAGTCAATTAAAGACACTACCTGCAAGAGGGTGATAAGGCCGTTTTGTTTAATGGTTATTTCCTGCTGAGCAGTATTTGATGGAAATCTCTGCTCGGATTACTCTGGAGTACAGTGAACCCACGCCGTGTCATCTTCTTCTGCTGCTGCATAAAGTATGAGGGGATTATGAGAGAAGTTAAACAGCTGCGATGATATCTTAGAGAGCAAACAAACACTCATTGTTAATCACAGAGGTATTTGTACACAAGTACTGCAGTTCTGTACTCATTAGAGGTATTTGAGCTTTATTCTAGCATTTATGCCACGTATATTTCTACTTCGAAATTAGGATTCTGCACAAAAACATGACGAACCTTATACAATAGGAGTTAAGAATTGAACTTCCTACTAGTTTAATTAACAATAAACATACTCGTCTGTCTGTCTGTCTGTCTGTCTGTCTGTCTGTCTGTCTGTCTGTCTGTCTGTCTTTTCTATAAAAGAAATCTTGATAGCAAACATTAAAACCCTCTTCACTGTGCATCAACATTATCGCAGCATGCAGCTCTGGTGATGAATTTCCCCTGCTCCTGTTTTACTGTTGATTTATGCATATCAATGTTGTGCATGAGCAGAAGCACTGTGTCACGTTTCCCAAATGCACATACAAATATGCATGTGTAGATATTATACATTCAGTGCACACTGAAATATACATGTGCAGTATACATGTACATACTTATCGTAGACATTTATAATAGTCCCATTTAATTATATATACGGCACTGTAAGTTTCTTCTGCAGTTCGACTTTCCCACAGTTTCAATCCACATCGCACCGATGAAATTCACATCAAGCTGCTAAAATATTGACTTCCTGAGAAAGACAAATGTCTGTCCCCCTGTCCGTTGATTTAGCTTCCCCTTTCCCCCCTCCGTTTGTTTTAGTATCTTGTAACGTAGAATTTGATTGGCTGTTCCCCTTCTCCCTTCCCTTTAAGAATCTGGTCTAATGTTTGATCGGGGTCAGATCCTGGTACGACATTGGTTGTGCAGGTTATCTGGCCTCCAGCTGGAATTGATCTGTTAAATGCTCTGCTCTTTATTAAATAACACAACTTTGATTTGAAGCTTGTAGATTTCTTACCAGAAGGTGATTGAGTGTGGAATTTCCACAACAATACTTACATACATTTAAAATGTTGGTTGGTTACAAAAAAGCTTACCACTGAGAAACTGAGAGACAAAGATGATTTAAAACCATGTATTTTAAAACACTGAAAGGATTTCATTTGAAATGCTTGCTACGTTCAGTCAAAGACTTGAAAGGTAATCAAAGAAATGTTAAAATGATGATTTAAAATCGACGAGGTAAAAGAAATACAGGCAGGTCTTAGATCGTTGTGGATTTAGTTTGAAGTGTTGTTGCTGCAGTCTGTACAAAATATAGAGAGGAGAGAGAAATCTTCCTCAGGCAGAAATATAGAGAATTTCTCATTTTTTTAACGAGATGATATGAAAGCATGTATTTGGGGAAAACATATCTCGATCATAGACTAAAACATCAGTAAATATAAAGGCTTATGTGCCTCTCTACATGTGTTAGCAAACCCAAGTTGAAATGAAAAATGCATACAAATATATTATTCATACATTTTTATACAGATGCTACTGATTCCCTCAAACAGCTGGTTACTTTAGTTATCATAGTGAATGTTGAAAAAGGATATGCCTTTGATGCTTTCCTGATATTTATGTTACCACATGTCAGCTGCATTGCTGGACAGGAGCATTGATAGGGCTTAATTCTGCTTAATCGCAGATTACAAGTACAGTGTTCCAAGAGCCACTAATTCTTTTTATGACTCTGACTGTTGTGGTGTATATTTCAATATAGATGTCATTCTCAGGGACACTGTACATACAGTATGTAGGATTGACTCTGTGATCTCGGTAATGTAGGAACACGTCAGTCAGTGCGACAGCAAGGCTCGATGATGCATTTTTTATCTTTTTTGAACGACAATATATATATATATACAGTGGGGCAAAAAAGTATTTAGTCAGCCACCAATTGTGCAAGTTCTCCCATTTAAAAAGATGAGAGAGGCCTGTAATTTTTATCATAGGTACACCTCAACTATGAGAGACAAAATGAGAAAAAAAAATCCAGGAAATCACATTGTAGGATTTTTAATGAATTAATTGGTAAATTCCTCGGTAAAATAAGTATTGGGTCACCTACAAACAAGCAAGATTTCTGGCTCTCACAGACCTGTAACTTCTTCTTTAAGAGGCTCCTCGGTCCTCCACTCGTTACCTGTATTAATGGCACCTTTTTGAACTCGTTATCAGTATAAAAGACACCTGTCCACAACCTCAAACAGTCATACTCCAAACTCCAGAATGGCCAAGACCAAAGAGCTGTCAAAGGAGACCAGAGACAAAATTGTAGACCTGCACCAGGCTGGGAAAACTGAATCTGCAATAGGTAAGCAGCTTGGTGTGAAGAAATCAACTGTGGGAGCAATTATTAGAAAATGGAAGACATACAAGACCACTGCTAATCTCCCTCCATCTGGGGCTCCACGCAAGATCTCACCCCGTGGGGTCAAAATGATCACAAGAACGGTGAGCAAGAATCCCAGAACCACACGGGGGGACCTAGTGAATGACCTGCAGAGAGCTGGGACCAAAGTAACAGAGGCTACCATCAGTAACACACTACGCCGCCAGGGACTTAAATCCTGCAGTTCCAGACGTGTCCCCCTGCTTAAGCCAGTACATGTCCAGGCCCGTCTGAAGTTTGCTAGAGGGCATTTGGATGATCCAGAAGAGGATTGGGAGAATGTCATATGGTCAGATGAAACCAAAATAGAACTTTTTGGTAAAAACTCAACTCGTCGTGTTTGGAGGAGAAAGAATGCAGAGTTGCATCCAAAGAACACCATACCTACTGTGAAGCATGGGGGTGGAAACATCATGCTTTGGGGCTGTTTTTCTGCAAAGGGACCAGGACGACTGATCCGTGTAAAGGAAAGAATGAATGGGGCCATGTATCGTGAGATTTTGAGTGAAAACCTCCTTCCATCAGCAAGGGCACTGAAGATGAAGCGTGGCTGGGTCTTTCAGCATGACAATGATCCCAAACACACCGCCAGGGCAACGAAGGAGTGGCTTCGTAAGAAGCATTTCAAGGTCCTGGAGTGGCCTAGCCAGTCTCCAGATCTCAACCCCATAGAAAATCTTTGGAGGGAGTTGAAAGTCCGTGTTGCCCAGCGACAGCCCCAAAACATCACTGCTTTAGAGGAGATCTGCATGGAGGAATGGGCCAAAATACCAGCAACAGTGTGTGGAAACCTTGTGAAGACTTACAGAAAACGTTTGACCTCTGTCATTGCCAACAAAAGGTATATAACAAAGTATTGAGATGAACTTTTGTTATTGACCAAATACTTATTTTCCCACAATCATTTGAAAATAAATTCTTCAAAAATCAGACAATGTGATTTCCTGGATTGTTTCCCCCATTCTGTCTCTCATAGTTGAGGTATACCTATGATAAAAATTACAGGCCTCTCTCATCTTTTTAAATGGGAGAACTTGCACAATTGGTGGCTGACTAAATACTTTTTTGCCCCACTGTATATGGCCTATATGGCCCTCAGAAATAAGCTGTATCCCAAGAAAAACATAGAATATCTACAGATTTATCCTTTCAATAGTTTATATAATGACCTCCTCTCCACGTATCTCCCTGTCTCGCCATGACTAGAGCCTCTGCACAATAATCAACAATGGACTGTTAAACCAAATCTAACAATGCGTTAAAGCTGGAGTGGAGCTGCTGAGTGTTTCACCCACATTTGGCTGTGACTGTGTATAATCTGCTTTTTAAAAAATCAGGCCCTCACGGGAGATGCATGAGCAACTTCCAAGAAGCAGTAATCCACATCAGTGTCGCCATCATTGTCACGGGGGAATAATGTGCTGTAACACAACAACAACAACAACAACAAGAGCAGCACATCAGAAAAACAGTTTCAAAGACAGGGCGTCTTTGAAGTGTGCACTTACAGAGGGCAGGGAAAGGGCATGTGGGTCTCTGAGCTTTAACGGGGATATTCAAGGAATCTGGCAAATATATTTCAGAGATACCTGTCGAAGTCTTCGTGTGTTTGTGCGCAGTGGGGGAGGTATTCAAATCCTTCACATAATTGGTTATACCACACTATGAAAATACTGTCACTACGAGAAACGATCCTGCCCTTAACGAGGCCCAATTATGGTTCTTTGGGGTTTTCCCTTTCCTGTAGTGTGTTATATAGGTTTAATTGCATGTAAATGGTCTGCAAAGGCTAAAATCCCTGTGTTCCCTCCATAGCGATTTTCTCTCCCACACACATTAGACTCCTTTGTTTAGTGATGTTACTAACATAGTGACATCACTACGTAACACGTCTATCGGCTAGCGCTCCAACACATTGTACGAGACAGGCTAAGGGGTGGGATATCTCTAAGCGGTTGACCAATCACAACAGAGCCAGCCAGCTAACCAATCAGAGCAGACTGGGCTCTGGTTTCAGACAGAGGCTGAAAAGAGGTGCTGCAGCACAGGCAGTATGAGAAACATAAAGAGCTGTTTGAACATTAAAGCAGGGAGACATGTTACAGGAGAGGCACAACCTGGACCTGAAAATGAGCAGAAGAAGTCCTCTTTAAAAATATAAAGAACTTGAGCAGGATTTACTTTAAAGCTTGGGAATGTAACATTGGGAAGCTAGCAAGAGTAGGCTTGATTTTTAAAACCATCTAACTGGAAACGCAGCCCGGTGTTGTAGTTTTAAGAATCAGATTTTAAAATAAAATGTTTCCTGATGCTGCATTTTCTTGGTTTCAGCGTTTAAGGTTGCGCTGTTATATTGTTGGGTTGTTTTATCTACAGCAATGCATCATATTCTAAAAGATAATTGTGTTTTTTCGCCCATGTCCTTTGAGACCCACTTATCTCTAAAAAGTCAACTTTTCACAAGCTTGGATAAACAGCTGTGTTTCCAGCTTTGAGACACAACATTTCCTGCTTATCCTAGAGGGTTTTAAAACAGTTTATTTAGCTTAAGGAGTTTGATAATGTTCTCAACACAGAGAGAAACATTTAATTGTTCAGTTTATTATGAACATTTAACAGTTACCTCTGGAGATACCTAGTTTTCAGTGGACAGGAAGGAGATACACAATCTGTAGAGCAACTAAAGATACATATAAATAAAGAGGAGTAGAAGTAAAACCCAACATACTTACCTGAAATGTGTACGTAAGTGTAGTACTTGAGTAAAAGCACTTAGTTACTTCCACAACTGTTCGCTGCATGCTTTGGGTTTATGAGCATTTTGACTGCAGTTGTGTTTTACCCTGCAGAGTGAAGCTTAGATAATATTTCTTTACATAAAGCTGTAATTATCCCCGGATAGACAATGAGCAAAATATCGAGTGTCGCTTAAAGGAAGAACATTTTATCTGTGTGCATACTTCCTCTTAGAAAAAAAAAGGATGAAAGTATACCAAAAGTTTAGAAAACAGGACTTGTGCGTGGAAGCACCTACACTAAAATTCACCCAGAGTTATTAAACTGCTGCTACAGTCCCTCAACACGAACAATACATAAATTGAAAATTAGAAAACAGGACATATTTCAATAGAATATGAACATGAGGTGGCCCAATACATGCTGCTGAATGCTTCTATTTCGTTGATTAGTAGGGGTTTGTTGTGGTATACTTCAAAACGGATTTAAATGAAAGGAAATACTGAATGGTATGCTCCTGTTCATGCATATTTCACGACCCTTTTGTAACATAAAAGGATCCAACATCCAGTGTGAGTTTGTGGCAACTGTGATGACGAGAGAGAAGTTAAAGAAGAGCTATTTTGTTTTCCATGTGCTGTTAAAAGTCTGTGCTTGTAATTCTGCTGGAGTAATCTCTGTGCTTTTCAAGAGAGGAGGAGGAGGAGGGGGAAGCATTCAGGAAGAGAAATGTGCACTAACTCTTAAAATAACAACAGTTTTAGTGAACTTTAACTCAAGTCATTTTACAACAAGCTTCACTGAGAGTATTCATGAGGGGCCAGAGCGGATCACTGCTGTGTGGGCGGCTCAGCGCTCTGCACTCCTGCCATGACGATCCGTGAGCAGTCATACAAATTCAAAATGCAATCAACATGCAACATGCCAGCAGCAGCAGCGTGTTGATTGGTGTTAATGGTGCTCTTAACAAGGAGGTTACTGCGCTCACAGACCAGCGTTTGATCGTCAGGCTGGATGTGGGGGTGGTTGCTGCAAAAAATGGCCGCCGCTGCAGAGCATGGGCACGGTCAGTGGGGTACACAGTACACATACTCAGTTTCAAGTAGTCCTGCATTCATCAGGAGCTCTCCTTTAAATCACATTTTGAAAACCTGGTTAAAAAACTCAGGCTAAAGCTTGGCTTCTATTACAGAAATCGCCTGTGTTTTTCTTTGCGAGTGTGTAAATTGCTTGTGTCGTCAACTTTTCTTCCTTTAGTTGACTATGGAGACGTGCTGTACAGGTATGCTTCGTCTTAAAGCCTATCAGCTTTGGACACTGTTAACCACAGTCCACTGACTGTGGCCACCTCACTCATCACTGTAAGCTTTATGCCGAGTCTGGTTGGCCATCATTGAGCACTAGCAGAGAAACTCACTGGTTGCTTATGATCTATAAGGCTCTGCTTGGCTTGGTTCCCTCCTACTTGTGTTCACGCCTCCGAGGAGCAGAAACCCGGTATGCCTTACGGTCCAGCGATAGTTACTGCTTGCATATCCCACGAGCTCGGACGGAACTGGGGAAAAAAGCGTTCAGTTTTGCTGCCCCATCAACTTGGAACAATTTTCAGGCCGAACTAAAAATGTCTGAACTTGTATCTTTTAATGTCTTCCGCCGGTTCCTAAAGGACCGACCACAAAACATATTTGGACGGTGCCTCTGCTCCTAATTATTTCCTATGATCGATCTTCCTTTGCTCTTGCACTTTGTTGTTATTTTATGCACTTGTGGCCCTATTTATTGTAATGTATTTGTGTCTTGTATGTTGATGACGTGTGCTGCTGCCTTCTTGGCCAGGTCACCCTTGAAAATGAGATCACGATCTCAATGTGTCTTTTACCTGGTTAAATAAATAAATACAAAATTCAAAACTTGAGTAAAAGTATTGACATCCACATGTACTGGTACCAAAAGGCCCGTTCCATAATCATATATTAAATGACTGGATTATAATTATTAATACATTAATGTGTTCACAGTTAGTAAAGGTCTCTGTATTCTGCTGATGGTGCTTCAACCTACATGCTAATCTTTATTGATTTAGTTTTTGTACTAGCAAGTAATCTGAATCTATAAAGCGACTAAAGCTGTTTGATTAATTGTAGTGCAACCAAAAGCATTATTCTTTTATATTATGAATGTCAATGCATTAGTGTTTTCATCACAGCCCGTAAAGTTAGAGCTAACTTTAAAGAGGACATATTTTGTTAGTTTTCAGGTTCATATTTGTACGTTGTGTCTCTACGGTCACATGTTTGCACGCTTTGATGTTCAAAAAGTGTGTAGAGAAACTCCATCTGGAGAGAACTTTGGGATTTTAGCCTTTGCAAACCGCTTACATGCCCTAACAGGTTATCACAGCTGGTGAAGCTGTAGCTTATTTCAGTACTATATAGACTGCTGCTCGATAGCCTGACCTATAACCATATGTTAATCTTTATTTTTTAGTTAACTTAGATGTTGTATTGGCTTTTGGTCGGACTCTAAAGCTGTAAAATTAATTGTACTGCAGTAAAAAGTAGTACTTTTAGAATGCTTATTGTTGCATCACAGCTGGTAAAGGCAGAGCTCATTTGAATTACTTTATATACTGATATGTATTAGTTAATTCTATTAGCTCATGATATGAATCTATAACATAACATTTAAGTTTGTTATTTTGAGCCAATTTCAGATATTTGTAAAATACTTGTTACAGTACTGCATCTTCCTCACATACAAGCATATCATGTTTCAAATATAAAGAAGTAGCTGTTAAATGTGAGTGCTGAATACCTGTAGTGTGGTAAAAAGTACAATATTGCTTCCAAAATGTAGTGGATTAGAAGTATAAGGCGGGAAACAATGAAAATACTCAGGTAAAGTAAAAAATACCTCATAAATTCCTCTTGAGTAATTGTGCTTCACTTCCTGCCACCTCTGTGCTCGCTGGTGTTTACGATGCCTATAACAGGCAGGAGGGCCCCGCTACTTATTTCCTGTCGCAGGCCGTTACATGGTTGATTGTCTGGGGTCCGCATGGTGCTATATTTCTCTGTTTTATGTTCTCTCTAATCCTCTGCAGATCTGATTTATGAGTGAGAGCTGCCTCCCGTGGTGCAGCAGGAGGAGGACCTTGACAAGAGATTCTGACCAGCTTTTTGTCCTTTCCATAATTAGAGAGTACATCCAATTCACCCCGTTCATTACCCCTGGGTCCTCTGACAAATGATGAGCTGGCCTGTTTAAACGCTCGCTGGCTGTCCTGTTCGGGGTGAACGAGCAACAGCGAATACCAGAGGGGGGCAGACACAAGCGTGAGGGAGTCTGGCTTATGGATGTATATGCAGATATCTAATATTGAATATTTGACCCCTCCAGCTCTGTGTATCTGCACAGCTTTCCAATATTCATTACAATACTGCACATATGTTATCTTATTATTCTGAGTATCTTTTCATTGTACTGTACATCGTTTTTTTTAATGTAACTAATGTTATTTTAAAGTCACAATAGTTGTTTTTCGTACAATTTAACTTCTTTAATTGTATTTATGTATGCAACATTCCTGGTATGTGTAAACCTGCTTCTGATTCTGGTTCTGATTTCTCATTCTATGGAGAAACACATATTTCTCTGTCCGTATGACGTAACCTCTCTGTGAACTTCACCTCAACCCGTCCACAATCGCGCCATCTAAGCAATTGCTTAAATTCCATTAAAGTTCAAGAACAGGGTACCAACAGCGGCTGCAGATAGTAAAAGTTGTCTGACATTTGCTAAATTTCTAAGGAATTACAATGCAATTCAATAGCCGGAAATGATGTAAATTATGTAATATCTGTGTGCACTTAAAGGGGCTTTACCGTGTTCATTTGCAAGTTCATATTTGAACTTTATTTTCCATAATGCATAAAGAAATGTGTAATTGTCACTAAATGAATGGATGCAACATATTGACGGTGACATCTCAACCTAATTTAAAAGGTTTTTTGTCGGCTAATTGATTTTCACATTGTGACAAAATGAACTGAAACAATGGGAGGCAGAATGGTACATTTAAATGGATTTGCGAGCTTCAAAAAGGTTAGTAATTGAGTTCACAACATACAGGCTTCCACCAGGTAAAATGGAAATGATGACCTTTATATTGTAGCTAGTGATAAATAAAGGCTGTATTCATAAGCTGTATTTTTCTAACATCTACTAAACTCTATATCTCAGTTTTCTTCTAATGAACTTGCATCCACTTTCAGAAAAAGTCAGAATAATAACAGGTTGTTTTTGGCATATTTACCCTTGTTTCAAATGATGATTTCTGGCATCCGATGTGAACATCCTCCATGATCCTCCTCCACCCATCCTGGTTGATGATGTTCATTGCTTCCCATCGTGGTACCTCGAGTTGAGAATCATCTACAACATTTTTTAGAATAAAATACTCTTCCATGTTAAAATATTATTTAAACAACTCAACAATCAGGTAAGTTTTCACTAAATCAAAAAGACCTGATGTGTAAAAGTTCTGCGCTCCAATTTTAAGGAGCTAAAAACATGCAAACCCTCCAGGCTGCTCCTCTGTCTATTGAACACAGTCTCTACTGAAGCAGAGGAAACTGAAGCATGGAGTTCAAGTGGAATGTGAGGTCTGGATCCTTGTGAGAAAAACACATTGTTAACATGATAATAACAGCTGACAGGTAATTAAAGCTGAAATTAATGGATTATGTTACCAGATGGAACATAAAAACGAAGCCCGTTCAGGTTGTACAAAATTGGAAAACAGATAGGATTTCCAGGACCGGATTCAATTAAGTAACGTCAATCATCGGGAGCATTCTCATGAAAATAACTCCATGTATTAAATCGTGCCCCTAACCCGGTGAATTACAGTCACTACATCACAATCTGTTCACTGGCTGTGTATTTATATTTAGTGTAGCAGAGCCGGGACATTGTCCACAGGAGGATTTATTCACTCTCCATGTTTGTTGACTGTGGACTCGTCAAAAATAGGGTGATGGGTGTCCTTTGCTCGGAGCTGGCTTTTAATTAAATTGTTCCCTCAGGCATGATGGAGGAGGGAATCTAGTTTCAGGGGTGACTGGGCCACGAGCACAGAGGGAGACCCAGCGGTGGTCGAGGTGAGATGAGCTCCGAGTCTGACTCAGTAAAAAGAAAGCAGCTCGATGGCGAAACACCAACGTCTCCACTCCACATGGGAAGGTATTAGGCTTCAGCAAAATCAAAGTTATCTTTTAAATCTCCTCTAAAAACACACTTTTATTGATGTTTTCTTCATGGCATCTCTGTTTACTGGTGTGTTTTGTTGTTCAAACTGTATTTCCTTTGTTATTGTTGCTGCTTATAGATTATTTCTGTATGAGAAGCACTTTATTTCAACACTGCTGTTGAGTCACACATTGGTCAAAACCCTTTAGGTAGTGCTGACGTTATTTGTAGGTCGAACCAGAAGTTAGCATCACACTGGTTTTCTTAGTAAATAAGCTGTGTGTCAAACAACATGATTTTTTAAGTGTAGGGCAATCTTCAGAAGTAAAAAGCTAACATTGGGCTACATCGCTAAGCTAAAGGCGGCTAATGTTTGGCATTTGTTGTGACTTCAATTAAAATCTGAATATTACTTAAGCTTAATCACAGATCTTATTGTAGACACATAACCAAAAACATGTTGGACTTTCAAGGCAAGGGAACCAGAAGTGCTAAAATGCTAATGAATTCCCGGGTTTTATGACTCGTTCCTCTTCCTTCCTACATGGACTCGTCTTTCTCTCTATCGGCAAATATTTCAGTTTTGAGTTTTTAACATTCTTACTCTAACATTGTTTGTGTTTTTGAGTTGTTCAGTGCATGTTGCCCTATTGAGATTGTGTGTGTTTGTAGTGGGACTTGTAAACTACAACTAAATATTTAACATGGTTACGTGACATGTTCTTGTCCCTATAAAAACAGGACTGGATTCTGTGATAAATGCTTAATGGTGCTTTCATTGTTAATTTCAGCTATAGTGCATAATGATTTTCTGCAATTTCTACTCAATTCAGCTGAAGAACAGCATTATTCCACCTCTCTTTTACAGCAGATCTTGGTGTAATGCAACACTTCACAAAATGTTGCTGTGCTCGCTGCCATTAACGCGTCCATCCTCCACTCCAACTAATGGAAATTCCCATTTGGTGTACCTAAGTGCCTCTCACAAAGTGCCGCTCTAATGTCCCGTTCTCAGCCCCTTCCATTTGAATCTTTATTGAAAGTCACGCTCAAATCCAAGGAAAATTCCCCCCTTAATGGTCTCTTGTTGGGAGGCAGATTACAGTTTGTGTCCAAGGTAATTTCAACACCAAATGACTTTCTCTCTGCCCTACTTTCCCTGAGTAAAGAAAAACCTTGTCCCCCTGCTGCCCAAACCAAGAGATGTGAGGCCAGACTTTAAATAAAGCCATCCCCCCTCTCCTCTCTAATTTCCCTTGCTGTTTATAACCGTCTGAGGAACCGGCCAGGAGCCCGCCTCCCTCTTTGGCTGAAAAACGGTTTGGCTGAAAGAGCAATGGCTAATTAACTTCTGAATATAACTATTTATCTGACTTTATGATCTGACTGTGAGCCAGTGTGTGGGTGAGGGGGGCAGCGCCTGACGTGAGCTCAGACCCACCCGGTGCCAGAGGTGGGAGAATACTCATCTTGTACTTAAGTACCAGAGTGTAGGAATACTCTGTTACATATAAAAGTATTAGCATCAAAAGTACTTATTATGCAGATTGGCCCCTTTCCAAATAATATACATGATATGTCTTGATTCATTGAGCATTGAAATAGTAAAGTACAAGTACCTGAACATTTAACTCAAGTACTTGAGTAAATGTACTTAGTTACTTCCCACCACTGCCAGATGCTCGGCTGCATGCTCCGTGCTCCAGCGATGGCAGAGAGCCACTGCTGCTGCTTCACTGGGCTAATGTAAATGCACTGTCTCATCATCCGGCCCGCAGGGAAACACACTCTTACGGCCCGACATGCTCACTCTCTCTCTGGGGGGGGGGGGCTATTGGGCCAGATGCTATGTGACGAGGGAGCTGTTGGAGGTCAGGAGTGAAGGACTGCAGAACAGGGAGTCTGAAATCATTTATAAAGCTATCTGGGCGTGCAGAAACCAAGGTAGTGCTGGTTTTTAAAATGACAGATATATGTAGTGGTGTAATGTGCCATCAAACATCTTATTGTGAATCGAAATGGTCTTCATCACAGACATCCTGCACATGGATTCAGCAAATAAACACCACTGTGGAAATGTTTACGGTACATTTTAGATTTCTGAGGATCCGTGAAAAAACATTTCTAACCTTGACTTGGTATATGAATGTAAATGTATGAGCATATCTTACATTGAGTTAAAATATCTGTCTGTCTAAAGCAACATCTCTGCAAACTTGAAGTCAGCATGTACAGGATTGCATAATTTAGAATAATTGCTTTAGTTCCAGGAAAGTTCAAGAACATGCTGCAGATAGTGAAAGAGTTATATAACTATTGCTGATGAATTAAAAGGCACACTGTCTAAGCATTCAATAACAGTAAATGATGTAAGTAATGTAACATCTGTGTGTAATTAAGCCTGTGCAAAACTGATGGATTCTGCAGATATACTGTCTGCACAATTACATGTTGTATAATAAGTGCTCATAGTAAACTTTTTAAAAATGGGAAAAAGTTGGCAGTGTAAAAAATCAATAACACAATAAATATATAAAGTTATTAAGTAAGTAAATACATAAAACGATGAATAAATAAAATAGGAATTTATACTCTCACACAAATGATACAGAATTTAATTGGGTGAATATTGGATTTGCAGACTTTATTTTATAGTCACTATTTCCTCCAGAGATGGTTAAAAAAAAAGCTGTATTTCTAAACGAAGCACTGTCTCTTAAAAAACCACCACCTGCATGTCCACCATACAGTAAGAGGAACATGTAATGTGAATGAATCAACCTTCAAATACCGCTTTTTAGCTTTACTTGTGTTTACAAAGACAAACATGTGTCTCTGTCAGTCATCGGTCTTGTTTTCTGCATTGTGCTACAGTTCCTAAATTATCTGATTTCCGCACAACTCAGCGAGACAGACAGACAAGCCCCGCTGGTGAACAACCATGAATCCTTTCATCGTTCTGCAAGAGTATTTTTGTGGGAGTAGCCATGCCCTGTATGTGATTGGTTTGGACGGATGTAATTTTCAGGAGGCTTTTGAAAGCTTCTCTGTCTCCGCAGTGCAAGAAACCCCAGAGAGAGACAGCATCAGAGGATTGGAAAGACCGGCAAACGTCTCGTCGTGCACACTGTGTTTCTGAGGCAGGAGTGATAACTGTACTCACAAAATGTTTGGTAGGAGCAGAACAACGGCTGTGTGAGGCTGTTCAGCAATTTTACTTTGCTTCAGGGGAACAAAAAAAGCTGCTGAAGTTGGTGGCACATTTCCAGCAGAATTAGGTATTCATCAAACTGTCGATGTATTCCAAAATTTCGCCAAGTTGGCGCGCCGAGTCAGGGAATTTTTTCATGTCTTCAGCTGGCATGGCTGCAAACGCGCTGTGAACATCTCCTCTCGCTGCCTGTGAAATCTTACTTATCACTCAGATGATTGGAGGCAGTTTAAAAAAGAGCCCTGACTGGCTGTAGAATAATGGCAAGAAAAACTGCTCTGTGATGTTGGAGTGCTGCCAGTGAATATATTCAACTGAAGGAAAAAATGGTCTTCACTGCCTCTGAAAGAACTGCTGAGGTGCCCAAGATCATAACAAGTCAAGGCAGTGGTACATAAAAAGTATTTAGATTAGCTTTAGACGTTTCTACATGCAGTACAGGAAGCTGTGGGCAGATGTTTGACTTCTTCAGTGTGCAAAAGTCATCCAGTTCCAAGCTAATCAACTTATCACCAGCAGTAGCACCAAGTGGCTCCCTCATGTCCTCATATAACATATATTGGAGAAGGACATATGCTCATATAATCTGTGCATTCTCTTCCTTTAGAGATAAGATATGCATGCTTGGGGAGTAACGGATTACATGCAACAGGATTACATATTCAGGATACAAAAAAACTGTGTTCCCTAACAGTTACATAAAAAAATACGTCATCAGATTACCGTTACACATCTATCAATTGGGGATTTCAATGTTAGTAAAAAACTAAAAAGAGCAGATTGTGTTTGTTGTAAAAGTATCAAGTGTTGTTTCTTTGTGAGCTACTGTTCTGTAGGCTAATACTTTAAGTGTGAATCTATACATCTACTACACATGTACACATGAAAAGATGTGAGAGTAGAGTCACAAAAGAAAGTTATGAAACCTGAAATGGGCAGAAGAGCCACTTAGATGTGTTTTTTTGTAAAGCAGTTTGAGTTGCTTTGTGTTGAAATGTGAAAGAAATAAACTGCCCAGCCTTGCCTTCAATTCTGAGCTCAGATAAACACAACAAGTTCAAAGAAATGGAGATAACACTGACAGACTACTTATACTCCTGACAAACGAAACACCAGAGCGTCCTGAAATTCACATCTCTTACTTTTTGTTTCGCCTGCAGTTCACAGGGGGGGTCTCAGTTGTTGTTTCGGCGCCGGCGTTATAAACGGTCGGCTGCACAGAGGTGTAAATCAGGGCCAGGGACTCTTCATAGGACAGGCTGAACACAAAGTGGAATTTAAACAGTTCATCAAATGCAGCTGGGGAGCCGGTTTCCCTGGCAGAGGTGAGCTGTTTGTCCACTCCGATGTAATAAACGTCAGACCTGCTCTCTGTTCTGCCGACAGCAAGGAGCTGCAGCTGCTGACCCTCAGGTTATCATGGAGGCTGCTGCATGACTGCAAAGCACAGAATATCACAATGAGGCAGTAATGAGACGATTACGGTGAGGTGGAGCATGAAAACATACATGGTTTTATGTTCAGTGATGTGTAGATTCAAAGTATTAAGCAGCATTTAAAATATCTTACCATTTCATGCTGGGTCAGTGTTAACTATGAGTCCCAAAAGTACAGATATTAAAAGCTGCAGGAGGAAAGGAGAGATGAAGAAATAAATGCAGGAAGCACACAGGTTAAAGATCATCAGTGGTAATTAGCACATAAGCTGTTAAGATATATTTAGCACATGTGATGTACCCGTACTGATTTTATTTCATCATTATCTGCTCTATCAAATTGTTTAAAGTTACCGTTTGACTATTCAAACTACGATTAAAGCATCCATTTAATTCTGACCCTAACCCTGGCAAGTGAATAAGGCTTCCTTTAGTCACTGAATGTTAACCGTTGTCAATCAGGTTTGTAATAAATAAATAAATATCACGTACGCACTTACTTGAAAAAGTCAGCACCGAAGCTCCAGTTGCACCTGCAATGATCTGAAGTGGATCCTGCAAAGAGTGGATGTTTAATAAACTCTGAACAAGCCAATCAACAACCCAGCTAACTCAGACCAGAGTATCCTCATGCAATAGGTCACCATTGTCAGTACGTTGTCTCTGTATACTAGTCTGTGCAAACTGTCTATATGTCCATGCACTAGCTGGCAGGTTATTTAACATAAGATTATTCTGATGTTATTTGAGCATTCTCCTACTAATGTCTGTCAAGGGCCTGCAAAAGCGTCAGCAATGAAAAACCCTTACTATGGATAACAAAACTGCATGGTTAAGGTTAGGAAAATATTGTTTGGGTTCAAATAGGTAACCTAAGTATGTGACTCAACTTAAGGTGGCCCTGGTTGAGTAAATAAATTACGTAACAAAAGCAATTTGTATTTCGGTTTCAGACAAGCCCACCCAAATGTCCGCCTCACACAGACTTTCTCACTCTTTGTATGACTTCGTCTGACTTCCCACACCCTGCATATCTCTGCTCACGATGAAACGCATGACTTTTCGTGGTTATAAGTAGGAACCGAGAGTGAGAAGGGTCTGCTTAGTTGCCAATACACCCAAAACCTGACCCCATATAACACTGGATTTGCTCTGTTTGTGGGTGTACTCACATGGGAAGCAGTGTGTGCATCTGAATGAATGAGAAGCAGCGTTTTATTTCCAGGAAACTTTCCTATTCCCCGAGTGCACTCCCCTTGATCCTGATGCACCTTGAAAGCAGCTGACACTTCCCAGCAGAGTATTTGACGGAGCGCTCAATCACATCCGTCAGCTGTCAGACAAACCAGGACGTCATCGGCATAAAACTGAAAATGAATAAAGAACACCTGTGGCTGACGCATTTAGGGGAATATAAATAGGCATCAGAGTCGGGTGATTGATTGTGATGAGCAAAGGGAGGCTTTCTCAGAAATAAGACCTTTTAGAGCAATTCAATTACCTTCAGGCCCACAGGAAATGTGGGACGTTATAAACTTTGATTACATCTAGGTTGATGAAAGGATGTGAAGGGATGGTTGTAAACAGCGACATCAACTGAAACATTATTGTGCTTGTGGTTATATAGTTTAATACACAAACACTTATTTCTCTCTATTAAAGCGTTTAAATTGTTGTCAAGAATCTCCAATGAGTACAAATGCAGACTGTAGCTTTGCACGACACAGATTTATTTTGTCAGGGCGGCTCATTAGTCACAGTTGAATGTTTTCCGTTGCCGCAGATAATCTGAAAATTGTTGACATGTTGTGCCAGCCCGTACACTTTATCCCGTGAACGCTGCTGATTCCTGACAGGCTCGATATGCTCCGAGAAACTGGAGAAGGAAGGATGAGCAACTACTGGAGGAGGTGCATGCAATCAATATAAACATGAGGCAATTAGTGTAGCGCTCATATTTCTTTAGGGAGGTGGGTGTAAAATTGTGGCGATCAAAGTGATGTTGGCTCCATGAAAGTCATTAATGAGGCACCCGAGTGACTACAAGGATATATTGTTAGAGAGCCTATAAGAAACCTGCATGGAATTCATTAAAACACAATGCACTCCTCCATCTTTTATGCTGTTTTCCCACATTATAGATAATTTAAAGAGTTAGCAGGGCTGCTCACTCCCACATGAAACATCCCATTTGTTTCTGCTACAAACTGAAAGCAGAGTAGAGAAATGTCTGAGAAAGTAGTGAAATACACTAATTAACAGGATCTGGCAACACAAGTGCAGCACCAAGTCGACAGGGAAGAGTCCAAAATGCATGATGTCAGTGCTCATTTCCATTCACAGTCCTCATGAAACATGCAAATAAGCTGAAACTCAGGGATGCAAACAATACTGAGGCGCAAACGAACAAACAAACAAACAGTTTGAGCGTCGTACACAGCTGCAGATCATTGCTCCGGGGAAAGTGATGTGATGTGTTTGGACTTGATGAATCCCACACACACCTGACTAATTGGCTGCATCTGACAACAAACAACAGAGTAGTCATTAGTGCAACAGATGAGTAAAACATGTGGGAGACACAAGAGGTGTTTTTGATTAAGAGAGTGGAAGACTTGGGCTGAATGCAATGTCTGAAACGGGGATGATTACGTTCAATCATGTATTCGAAAACCAAATTTCAAAGTCTAAAAAAAATTGAGAGATGTACAGATATAATTGAGAAACCTGTGGCATAGAAATTAATCTTAAACCACATTTTAAATCTATTAAACAGATTTTTTACAGCAAGTTCTTGATCTGCAACCTGTTTGTAGCGTCATTTAAAGAAAAACAAATAGATTTTTGCATTTAATTAAACCTGAGAATACATCAATGAACTTTTTATTGACTATCTTGATGAAAACTACATGAAAAAATGTCTTCAAGTGTGGCACTAGCTATTAGCAAAATGACTGGAAGTAGGAGGCTTAAGCTAGCCTGACTCATTCTTAAATCAAATGTAAAAAAAAAAACGGTTTTAGAGAAAGCTGTAACTGATTTCTTGTCTAAACTCAAAGCTATTGTTTTTATATTTCTTTGCCTATATATAAAATAAACTAGGTATACCATGTAAGTAAGTGATCTTAAAAGGTGTTTGGTTATAGCATCTATTTTACTTTAGAGAAAGCTAGGCTAGCGGTGTCACCATGCTTACAAGCTTAGCTAGCTAGCTAAACTAAGCTCATTTTCTCTTTGCGTTAGCTTTATGTTTACTAGAGAGAAATGAGAGTGGTATACGTTTTCAAGTGTAATGTTAACTACAATTTTAATTTATGGAATTGGGACACTGTTGGTTTAAAAAAAAGAAAAGTCCCCATCTTTTGGCAGCCATTGTTTTTCTAGAAAGCTGCCATGTTGTAAAGCGTGTGTGAGCTTCTGCATGAATGTGTGGTCCATTAGGATGCATGGTCAGCAACTTTCTTGTCATGCAAAGAAAAAAGTACTAATGTAACATTTGTTGACTATAAAGAACAAAAGATGGAAGTAACAACTTTAGTTCTAGCGTACACTATAACTGATATTGATTGTTTTCAGTGGCTAAAATACACTTCCCTGCTTCCCTCGTACACAACTGTACAGATTATAGATAGCAACCTCATACAACCCCTCTTCAATCAAACCAAACTACTCCTATTCCTTTTTGTATTGATATGAAAAGCAACAGAGGTGTGCTTCAAACAGGAGAGTGTATAAAAAGCAAAGCATGTCTTTCCTATCCCTTCCTTCCTTTGCTTTTTCCCCTTACATTTTATGATTAGGCTCCCACTTTAAGTGTCCCTGAGCTTGAGGAATGCCACATATTGTAGCACCATCTGGCCCAAGTGAGCACCTCCTTCTGCAAAGATGTTCATGAGGTCAAACGCTCTGCAAGAACATATTTGCAAACACTAAAATTGAAAAGATTCCAGTCGTCTCGTTGACCTTGCACAGTTAAGCTGTTTACATAATAGAAAATACTAATGCATGCCAGCTGCTAGCTAAGCAAACAAAAAGAGGCAGACAGAAAAATCACGGAAATATGTGGCCGGGCTGGAATGTAATTGAGGTCTAACAGAGTCAAGGCAAGTAGAAATAGAGGATTCAAGGTAAGGTAAACTGAAAAGTTGAATTATTTATTCCATTTACCCTCATTTGTAACTCGGTTGGTGTAAGCGTTTGCAGATACCATGTGTATGGTGTGCCACCTCTATTCCGACATGCCCTTATTCCGACACAATGGTAGTACCGCCATTCCGACAGTCTACCCAGGCGCGTCGGAGCATCGTCTTTCTTTCATTGTTGTTAGTGTGTCTTTTTAACATACTCTTTTTTTGTTGAACATATTCAGTTTATTTTGTATAATATAATATAGCCTATTGTTGTAATGGATGCACTGACTGGTTGGCACTCAATTTCGTTGTTGTCCGATCGCCCTGCATCCGATCTGCAAGGGAGTCGTTCAAAGAAAGTTAAAGCCATCGAGGCTGCTCCCAATTCTGCGGAGCTGTAGAGCGGAGCTGATGGGATGACGATGGAGAGACTTGGAGGAGCAGTGGCGGTGGATTCGGGAGGGCTATCAGAAGCGTCCATGAGGGAGGAGGGGGGCCCTGCGTGTCTGACAGTGGCAACTACCGCTCCGAATGCTATGCAGACCCAACGCACCATGTCGGAATGTTTGAAAAAAAAGTAAAGTGTGGCTACTCCGACAATGGAACATCTGTTGTCGGAATAGTGGGCACGTTTTTAAAAGAATGGAAATCCCGCTACTCTGACAATTAGACGTCAATGTCGGAATAGCAGCATGTAACCCATGTTTATTGCTCACTTTGTTCCCCCTGTGAACTCGCTGCAGGTATTTACAAATCTTTAATCTACAAACTTTTGCAGATTCCTTTGGTAACACTTTGCACAGAAATAAAGCTTTTTACCTTAACAGGTATTCTGTGCATGATTTTATCTTGGTTGTTGCTACCAGGGCCGGTTCTAGGCCATTGGCTGCCCTAGGCGATATTGAGATGATGTTGTTGCCCCCCCCCCCCCCCCCCCCCCCCCCAAAAAAAAAAATATATTGTAGGGGGGTGGGGGGTGGGGGGGGTTGGGGCATGTTCATTTAATTCAATGAGGGTTTTATATCCCATGCTTTAAAAAAAATTGTTGTTGTTAAAACAAAGATGTGCGCCAATTTGGCGCCCTTGGCGGTCGCCTTGATGGCCTGTAGGAAGAACCGGCCCTGGTTGCTACCCGCTTTAACCGGTTATTTTCTCAACTAGAACCACCTTTAGTCATAGTCCTTCGACTGAATGTGAAAAACTACTTGACAGGAAACCGTTTCACATTCTGGTTGTGAATAGCCTGCTGATTGTATGTTATCAACTCATGCGGTTTGCTAACTTGCAGCGTCTGAGCTGAATAAAGTAAATGTTCAAGGGTGTTTTCACACTTGGTCCCTTTCAGCCCTCTAAACGAAATCAGATCGATGACTCAGCATTTTTTGTCTATATGGGAACACTCCAACCGTACTCACACCCCTTTAAAACGAACCGTACTGAGACTTCCTCGGGAGGTGGTGTCAGACACGGTTCACTAAAAAGTCAGCGGTACGGTTCGCCTAATCTGCGCATTGTGAACACAAAGCGCACCGGGTTCACTTCGCCTTTTTGCACTGCATTGAGTTAGGTTCCTTTAAAAGGGACCAAGTGTGAAAACACCCTTAGGGACCAAGTGTGAAAACACCCTAGACTCACGTGACCGCTGCTTTGACTGAATCTCTTCTGCAGGGCTGCAGACGTTGATCTGATGTTGGTCAGCTCAGGCAGAAAGAAACTGAATCTGTCATTTAATTAAACCTAAGAGGATGGGGTGGGTTTATAGCAATATTATTCAAGCTTACTTTGAGATAAGGTAAATGAGGATAGAAAGCACAAAAACCTAGAGCTGGCATCATTTTAGGAACAGCATGACAGGGAGAGATTAGTCGTTTTCTAAATGGGAGCGAGTGACATGCTTTCCTAATAAACATTCCTGCTCGTACTTCAAAGGAAACATCACCTTTTTTCAGCTGAAAGGGGATAATGTGCAGCATATTTCAGCTTTAAAACGGTTTAACATTTACATAATTTAACAGCACGTTGTCTCAAAGAAGACCAACCTTGACTCCAAAATATTCAACTTTAACATGTTATTTCTGCATGAATCATGTTGACAAGTTTTCTATGGTCTAATTAGAGTGAACTTCTGTGCCCCTTAGATAAAGCGCAAGGTTTTGACACAGGAGATTTAAATGCACCTGTTTAAGTACATTTAGAAAACAAAGTATTTGACAAAGTAAAGAACACGGTGGTTCAGGGTTTAGATGAAAGAATCCCTGGTTAGTTTTTCGCCTAATTTGAACCAAGAGCTTTGTGTTGAGCCTAAATATAAGAGCGTTAATCACGTTTAAGTTGCACATTTTATAGGGATAACAAATCAAATAGGTTCTGTAAATGTTAGCAGTCACTTTTAGTAGGAAAATGTGGAGGCTTTGGAGATATTCTCAACTACAATATTCAACTAAAATCCAGGCAGCATAAGTCTGATGCAAAACTTATTTTCTGTTGCAAATTAGTACTGCAAAAACATATTTTAAGAGGCTACAGTTGTATAACTATGAGCCTGAGTTACAAATAAGTAGCAGTAGTTCAAAGACATTAGTTTTCACAAGACAGGGGGAAGACATGTGGTTTCTTTTTTAAGGGATTTTTAAAAAAAGTCAGAATATATCAACTACCTGCTAGAATTAGGACCATTATTGGTTCAATCCGTCTCTTAAATGTTTTATTTGTATGCTTTATTTATTACTGTTGCATTAAAACCATGACTGTGAGCATCATTATTTAAAACTGGAGCTCTTTATTTATGCAGAGGTGACATAAGAAGCTCTCATGCTCACCAAAACTCCTGAAAACTTCTTCGTCTGAACTTCTTCGCTGATGTTTTAAAAATCTCATGAGACGTCAGATTTGAGCCGACGGCTCCATTCATATTACATGAAACCCGTTCTTCAGGTTTTCGTACATCCTGTTTTGTTGAGAAAAGGAATTTAATCAAATAACAAGGTTTTTAGGTTTCTTTTAATCCCCACAGAGAATAAAAGACACAGAGGACACGTCGGTAAAAATAAGAACATTCACCATATATCTATTTTTAGCTAATAAGTAGACAGCAAGTGACAGAATAATACATATAATCACTACGTGTTTAACAACATGTACAATTAAACGACCTGCAATTCTCCATGCAGATGTTATTCTTCAACCGATAAAAAGGAGTGTTAACTGTGTTAGCAAAAGCATCTTTCTTTATAACAACCTCTCAGTGTTATATTACATTCAATGCAACTCAACACTCCAACCAAAGTTACACTTTTCACAAGGACACTTGACCTGAAAATGGAAAAAAGGAAAGTGCTTTACAACACAAAAAAGGAATGCAAGACGTGCACACGGTGAAGGAGAAATTCAAATGAACTTTAAGGCATTTGAGAAAAATGGCAACAAGTACAACAGTCAGGAGGAAATGCTACAAAGGGAAGACAATCGTTAAAATCTGAACTCCAAAACATAATTATCAGCAATGATCTGGACCAGAAAAAAAGACACAAATAATGAGAGCATTTTGAACGCAGTGGTAATGAACATCTCTGTTGTGCAGACCTGCAGACCGAGACATTTTAATCAGGTTTTTTTTTTTTAAGCAGGCGCTGCTAGTTTTAGGCGACGCAACCTTCAATTACTTTTTAACTTGGTATAATAAAATGGAGTTCATTCAGCTTCTGTAACCGTGAGGCTGAGGACAAGCAATGTGTTTTATTTTTGTTCATATTTGCATACTGCGAGGTACAAAGAGAAGAGTCTGCTTCAGGTTTGAAAGGAGGGATGAAACCATTTCCCCAAATGGAAGCTTCATGTGATTTAAATGATCAGTTCAAGTTCAGTGAGAGAAAAACAAAAGAGCCAGAACCAAAAGTTAAAATATCCAGGGGAGAAATAGTTAGAAATGGTTCAACATTTTGGGAAATTGATTTGCGTTTTGCTGGAGAGTTAGATGATAAAATGTGAGGATAGATAAGAATAGTTACGTAAAATACAGCTAGCTGGTTAGCTTAGCATAAATAATGGAAACAGTTGGACTGGCTCCGTCCAAATAAGGTTCACTAATTAGATTAATATGGTTATATCTTTCTGTGCAAAAACCTTAAAGATAAAAGGAAAATGTGCTGTTTTTATAGGAAGTTATAGAGAGCCAAAGTGAGATCCGAACTTTAAGCTTCTATTTTATCAACCTCATTCACAATCCAATTAGTATTTTTATCAATTTCAAAAGCTCTAACACCCTTGGAACCGAGTCTTAAATGACAAAAGTGATGTGACACGCGTACGGTAAAGTACATATTCTGTCTTTTAATTTGAACGATTTCCCAACAGCCCTACATGGTGACAGCCTACAGGTCACAGCTCTACATAAGAGGGAATGAGCCTGTGTTTCAGCAGCAGGACAGAAATGGTTTTAGACAGAAAATAGCTTCAAAAGAAATCAGAGAGGGCTGGTGAGTTTTATGGATATAGACAAAACCAAGTTCTTTCAATACCGGTCACCTCGGTGCCAACAGTTAGCTTCCTCTGGGTCACAAAGTTATCCCAAATTCCAAAGGATCAGAACCAGTGCGACAGAGGGTTAGACTTTCCTGGAATCTCAGCTGCAACAGCTCCTAGCCGACGTACACTCGGGCACAAAACCAAGTGTAAAAAAACACAAATTGCTGTTTTTCACACTTCGATGTTTACATGCATAAACAAATGAGATAGAACATGTTAATTTGTAAGCTTTTAAGAGGATTTAGTTAACTTTGTACGAAGCCAAGCTTGCTGTGCGCACCGGTTTCCAATTTTAGAGCTAAGTTAAGCTAGGATATGCTAACCGGCTACTGGTTGAAGCTTCAAATGTACTGTAAGGTATGAGATCAATCAAACATATCACCTTACTGCCGGCAAGACAGCGAATAAGATATGTCCTAACTGTCAAACTATTGGTTTAAAGTTAAAACAAACAGTAAAATAATGTATAAATGCTCATTAAAACTATATTTTTCCTCCCACTCTTCTTCATAGTGTTACTTATTCACAGCGAAAGCATCTCCTTAACGACTAATTTTCTATAATATCCTGTATAATACATCTGTTGGGATCCTTCCAGGTTGTTCTGGCCGAAGACAAAGGAGTGTTTGTTGATCAGAAAAAAACCAAGAGCACAGCCTGCAGCAGCAGAAAATATTGGCAACACACAAGCCACTGCATCAACAACAAAAAAGAGCAACAATAAGAGGAGAAGAATGTGAACATTAGAATAAAATAATGCACCATAACACACCTGACAATCATATGGGACAGCTAAAACTTGTGTTTGTGTGAAGCGTTCGTGATATCCTGTATAGCAGAGGTGAAGCTGCCGGATGAATGCACAATCACAGGCTGCGTGGAGATGTACATTAATCATGTAACATGCATGGCTCCTGTGTAATTCAGTGTCAGGGGATGTTTTACCTCAGGATAAAAGCATGTTTCTAACTCTTCCAGAGGCACACATCCTATCTTCTAGCTTGCAGAGCAGGAGGAATATCACAGAGAGACGTTTTTTCAGTTTTACATACATCGTGTGGTCCGGGGTTACTTCACACCTCTGGAGCGCAGTGTTGTCCCAGAGGAAATCTGACCCGTGACCCCGTCTGTGTTACAGCCATCCCTTATACGCTGAGCCATACCGGCTGGAATTTAATATAGGCCGATTTTACATTTTTGCTGATGCTCTTCCTCAGCTGGGCGGACTTACAATGAGTTGTGAGTTGGAGGTCGTTCTGTGATAGTCCTCGGGTGCTTTATGCCGAGAAATATGAGACAACCCAACAAGACACACAATGAACCAGAGAGCAGGTTTTGGATATTTGCAGGTCAACATGCACCAAGAGTTCTGGGTTATAACTGGAAAGTAATTTAAAACATCTGTATTTTTTAAGAGCTGTATCTTTAGGTTTCAATTGCCGACTTCTTCAACAATCTTCATTAGAGGAAGGAGTTGCTCAGTTGTTACGGAACTTAGTTGCCGTTTTACTCTTAATAACTAAATAAAAAAGGGCACATTTGTGTTTCCACTGCAAGTGAAGAAGACTGAAGATATAAATTGGGCTAAAAATGGATCAAGGAAAGACAATCTGGTTTGTTTTTCATCCCGGATTTAAAAACAAAGGATCATTATGTTGTATTTTCATGTTGATTAGATGCTGCAAGGGAGACGTGCAACATGAAGCGGACAGGAAACAACAGAACACGTGTCTGAAGAAGCGTCAGGAATTCATTACATAACTCTCTACAAACATTAGAATTAATGTCCACTTCTAGTCCTTACATTAAGAAGTGTTGTAGCTGTTTGCTTGCTTCCTCTGTCAATAACTGTTGTATAAGTTGTAGTCGCCGGAGGCTAATGTTGGATCAATCAGGAACTCTTACAGTACATTAGACTCCAGGCATGCTCACACAGAGTAGGGACTATTTTGAGATCCTTTCAGTTTCCTGCAGGATAAGTTCCTTTAAAAGGTCACTGAGGTCTAAGCAGTCGAAAGGCTAGTTTTACAGATGTCTCAAGTAAAACAAAATGTACGGTAAATTGTAATATGGACTAGTTAAGAAATGTAAGATAATAATATTGCAAAGCCTTCTTCGAACTGCTTTTCAGGGGATAAATACTTAAAACTGTACTTATGTATTGGCCTGTTACAATCCCACACAATAAAACTGGATCTGTCTTTTTTAAATCCTCCCCACACTACATTAAAGAAACACCAAGAAGACATGACCTCAGAGTCTTCAGTTGTAGCTGCGCGTCTGCCAAGAAATCCACAACCCTTCCAGTTTCAACCTACATGTTGACCTGTAAATCACCAAATCGATGCTCACTGAGAAGGAGCCCAAAATGAAGTGTCTGAGTGTGAGCGTAAACAGAGCAGCGCGGCTGTGGAGCTCAGCTGCAGTTTATTACAGTCGTCAGGGATCCTGTGCATCAAGTCGCCTAAATTAGACTTTGATTCCTTCCAGTGTCATTCCCTCCGGGCTGCGGCTCCGACCGGGACACTAATCACAGTCTTGAAGTTGGTGGGGGGGTGGGGGGAGAGTCATGTTCACAGCCAGAGAGTCTAAGCCCTCCACGGAGACCATCCGACCTACACACCTCACTGATTATTCTTCACTGCGCTGGAACTGATGCATTCAAATGTTACGACCTGAACCGGGAGACATGCATGCTGCGTTCAAAGACAAACGGGCAGATGTGTTCACACGGTGATAGTGTACACAAAGAGGCACAAAGCTGAGATGAAAATATGAGCGATGGAGAGAGGAGCGGCATCCTCCTCCGTCTCTATACAATGAGTGTATCGCAGGCACAAAATGATAATGGAATACAATTAACTTCCAATGGTTTCACTGCACACATAAATCTCTCCCTCTGCGGGGGTCACAAATGATACAACTCCCTCTGTGAGTTTGTAATTGCACATTGCTCTATGTGCTGTGATGCTCACATTGTCAATGGCACACTGTTACGGAGCGTTGCTGAAGAGCTGAATAAATTAGCAACCGATCCAGATCGAGGCGGAACGTGTCTCTTAAAAGTTTCACAGCGTTATAAAAGAAGGAAACAGCTGACATCTTTTAGTCGTGTGAGTTTACACACAGCAAAGCATGACGTTAAACAGCTGATTTACAGCCGTGACTCTTGTTTAGCGTTGAGGTTTTCTTTTTCAAATGACCTTGTTCGTTGAATCTGTTGTAGGCGGAGCAGATAAAAAATGCCTCGATTATCCCTCAGTCAGAGGGGAAGGCCTGAATGATGCTTGTTATGGATTCATTACAGCCTGACAGGAGTCAGAGGGAAACAGAGTAGGCGAGCTCAACAGGCGTCCATGGCCACTTGAGGTCTTCTTCAGCCTCTGCCATGTACATCGCCTGCAGACATGTGAGGTCAGTGAATGTTGACACACCGTAGTAACTTCCTGTTGTTTCCCCCCGTTGCTAAGCTCACAGAGCAGCGAGAGGATCGACTGGTCAGTGAAGAGAACAACTCGTCAGCTCTCAGATTCAAGATGCAGGAGATATGTTTTTTGCTGACCATGTTTATGAATTCAACAGGAAGTCTTTCTGTCACAAAATCACTTTGCCATTCAGGACTTGAACAGCAGCCATCAAACAACCTTTTTTAATGGATATGAAGAGGAATGTGTGCCAAAATGTGAGGATTGTGCACATTAGGGAACACGCTGTCAGAGTAGCGATCCCCCGTCGACGGAGACGATGGTAATGGCGATGACGGTGTTATATTTCCTTGTTGGTTCAGCCAGGGTCACGACAGCGTCCACGGGGGGTTAAAGAACTTGATGGAGTGAGGTTTGGCCCACTTGCCGATCACAGATTTCTCCGTGATGAAGCGATGCCCGCCATACGGGGCGCTCTCGTGGAGCAGATACTCCGCGCACTCGTCCCGACTGCCCGCCTCGTAGTAGTGATAGGGAACCTTTCTGTAGCCCTCCGTCCTAAAGAGCAGGAGAAGAACAAAGAAAGACAGTTAGAAGAATAGAAAGAAAAAGATAGAATTTAAAGGGACAAGGAATTTATTGCAGGTCTAAAACTTTTACAAACTGTGTATGTTCACCTTTACCTTTTTTAGTTACCCTGAAAAGGCTGAGTGCATTTTGATCCTGCATATTATGTTGTTTGGACTTCCTTTCTTTATTTCCGCTGTTTCCAGTAGCCAATTGTGTTAAAAATATCTTAAGATCCGCTGGGAAATTTCAGATTGACAGTAGCTACTAGATCTGTTTTTGAGGAGTTTTTGCTATCACCCTCGCCTACGCTAGAAGATGATACAAAACAATTGCACAGAGAGGAAAGTGGAGGAGGAAGACAATGAAGAAGTCGAGTTTTGGAGTAAAGTAAACAATCTAAGCTTTGAGATCCCAATCTGTGAGTGCTGCAGCTGGTGAAGGTGAGACTCATCTTTTTCTATACGTAAAACATTTGACTGGAAAATGAGTAAACACCCACAAGTGCAGGATGAGTCATTCACATTTGGCATTGTTCTCAGGCAAATTATACACTCTAAAATACCGTTATGAATACCATTGTATCATTTTTGGCGCCATATACTGATGCATCTTTTTTGATTTCATAGGAAATGTAACTCCTGCATTTCGGCCACGTAGCTTTGGGAGTGTTGGATAGTGGACACTCCCTGAAATAAAGAGTGCTTCTGCTAATGTCAGAAGAATAATTTCAGTTTTAACCAACATATTATTACAATTAGTAGCATCACAGAGGAGAGGCATGTATTTATTGTGTGCGGTGTTTGTTTGACGTCCTGTTAGTAAATTGATCCTGAGATGAGATGCGACAGGATCCTTCTGATGGAGCTCTGAAAGTGATTGAGCGATCGATCACTTTTAATCACATCAGAGCTGAGTGTCACAACAACACAGTGAAGGTTAAAAGTAGGGTCAGGATGCAGCTATATCATCAGACTGCTAACCATGAGGACAATCACATCATTTTATTGTTAGACCGTTTTGTGTATCCAGATCTATTGCTCCAAGCAGGCTGCAGACTAAAGTGGTAACTGGAGTTGTTGTCCTACAAATTAAGAATTTGGTCAACGATTGAAACGGTTAATTATATGGTTTTTGCATGTGTGATCCTAGTTAAACAGTAAAAATAAGAGTGTTTTTTTATGTGTTTTAAGTATTTAAGTATTTTTGTATATGAGTGATATATCAGGTTCAAGTATTTCTGTTTTTCAAGTTGTCTGACTTTCCATTTTTGTATATATAGATAAATAATCTATATATACAAAATGCAGGGGGATGCATTTTCAGGACGAGTTCCAGAAAATGACAGTATTTAAAGCTATGAAATAACAAGCAAACCAAATTAATCAAATGAAGGTTTTTTCAGGACAGCGTTCAGCGGCTTGAAGTGATGCAGCCTCGGGCGAAATCCTCCACTCTGCAGGTTTCCGTCATTAAAACTAAAATAACAGCAGCTACTGTTATTCAATAACTACTCTTGTTATTTGTAAGATATCATGAAAACATTTCTCCTGTTCTGAGCCACAGTACATCTAAAATCATCCCGAATAAACTGAGTAATGTTGAGGAGGGGAGTGAAGCAATCCTGACCTGAAATTGTTTACAGTTTGCATCTTCAAACCATTAAAGGAATCAATAAAAATAGGAGCAGTGGAATAGATTCACTGTGCAGCCTGCAGTTGGTTTCTAATAGTGAGTGATGGCTTCATGAGAAAATGTTTCATTAGGGGAATGAACACAGACAGAGGAGAAAGAGCCATCTCCAGTGGGTCCCATCCACATGGCTGTCTGCCAGCTCTCAGTGATACACAACCCAATCACTGCCTCGCTCCTCTCTGTGTCACACGGTGGAGCGCACCGGCGTTAACAAATAAATTCAATTTCACCCTCTCTGCGGCACCTGTTGAGGCTCCATTACCGTCTACGGGCGGAGGTCCATTCTGACTAGCGTTGTACACAAAAACTTCACTTCTTGTTGTTGCGGAGGAGTGTTCGGCTGCCAACAGCAGTTTGTGTGACACTAAATTGTCCACTCAGAAACTCAGTGAAACACAACATCCTCCCGACTCGTGCAGGTAAGGATGGAAATAAGAGAGAGGCAGGGAATAAGAAGAAGTCCCCCCTTAAATGCCTCGCTGAATGAAACCATAACAGGCACACTTCCTTTAATAACATGTTTGTTTTGAGCAGCTAATCTTGTTTGCCATGTTGCCTTCTGTCCGAGAAACCAGCAGGAACGCACCACGGACAGCTCCGGCTCCCTGACTGTTCCAGGATTAGCACCTTGGACAGCGCTCAACACAAACTCCAAGTGTTTACAAACATAATTTGGGCTTTTGGTCCACTACCAAAACTTCCCTTCTTCTTGTTGTAGCGGAGTGATCGGCTGCCATCAGCAGTTTGTGTGACACTAAATTGTCCACTCAGAAACTCAGTGAAATGCAACATCCTCCGGCTCACGCAGGTAAGGAAGGACATAAGAGACAGACGGGAAAGGAGACGCCGTCGCCCCTTAACTGCCTCGCTGAATCATAAAATCCTCTGTGCTGGTTGAATTATCTCTCCTCTCTGCCATGTGTCTGGGGCTGTTTATATTTCAACTCCCGCTGAGCACGGGGAACACGGGGGGGGGGATAAAAGGCAGGATATTCACCGCGTATTAGATAGAAGTGTTTGACTCGGGGGATAGAGAGAGATCCCGTTGAGCAGAGGGGAGACGCAGGGAGAGAGGAGGCGAGTCAATCAAGGCTGAGAAGACTAGAGACCGAGCAGGCCGCGTCCAGAGCTACAGCATCTTGTTTGTCATCCTTCCCATAGCCTCGCAGTCGGACAGCAATCACTCACCCGCGAGTCAGACCGAAGAAGACAGGCATGTAGAGAAATACAACTTTAAGCAGGGGAGGGAATGGGTGCTGCCGCCTCGGAGACTCTGCAGCCTGCTGGGTATTCTAGGCAGGGAAAATATAACAGGTATTCACGGCACAGAGAACCCAATATGGATTTCAGCATAGAAATTCAGCTATTAAATCCAAAGTGAGGAATTGGAAATGCATTCGAACAGGGTCGGTCTTGATTATGGGAGACGCTGCGATTGGCCGGCGCTGCTGTGAATGTGAATCTAGTTTTAAGTTTTTTGTGTGCATTTTTCACCCGCAAATGCAGGGGGATAGTGGGTGTCTTACTTGCAGTAGGTGTCATTTATCATGCCGTAGATATGGATCTCTTTGCACATGTCCATGGCGAGGATGAGCGTGAACCAGCCTGTGCTGAGGTAGGAGCCGGACTGGATCCTGCAGACACACAGAGACAGATCTTTAGTTATAATGTTCATTTTTTTTGATACAATACATAAACTTTACTGTCACATCAAGTGTGAAGATGTTCTTGAAATGCAGCAGCTTCATATGCAAAAGCAACAAGGACACACTTTAAGAAAAGATACGTTGAAACACACGTTTAACATAACATTGAAATCACTGAAGACAATATATTCAAGACCCTTTAACCTACATTAAGTCTGGGATTAAACTGTATTTAATTTGAGGATTGACTGGTGCATAAAATCCTTATTCAGTCATAAAAAAAACTTTGAGTTGCATTAAATGAAAACATCTGTAGAGTTTCTGGGTTTCTCTTTCTCTGACCTCTGTGCTCTTTGCTTTTGTAACGCAGCTGATGTGAGGATTAAAATTATTCTAACAGCTGTTCCTATTGTAGGTTATCCTGTATAAAGAGCCTCAGCTCAGGATCAAATATGTAAATGTAAAAGTAAATGCATCTGCAGCCCTCAGGACAGGTGTACCACCATATGTCTGCCTTACTGTTAGCCTGTCAAGGAATTTTAAAGGCCCCTTCATTATGGTGGACATGAATAGTTAAAGAGGTTGTAAAATCAAAGCTTCTTTGTAGATATGCAAAAAGGTTCAGAGGCTGAGAAAAGAAACACACTTTATTGGGTGTTGAACAGCTTATCACAACAGCTGCAGACACGCCGTCCCCTGTGAATAATGCAGGACCCCCAGCGGGGCGATCAATAACAACATGCATAATCCTTTCATCAGCATCAGACTCGCGGTGTTATGACCTCTCAAAGTTACGAAAGGTAAGCTTTGATCATCCTCCAACACACACAACACACCTCTGAGATGGAGCCTCACTCAAGGTTTTGTCAAAACAAGACAAGTAAGTGGGTCATGAAGTATACACCCGCAGCCCCCGCATGGCAGGTGGCCCCACGCTCCTGCCACACAGCAATGCATGAAACTACAAGGAGCCTTAGACCTCGTATAAATTAAACACAGAGTGCACAGCATGATACTGATAATGATGAAGGGGGAGGGGGGGGGGAATGGTGGCACTCCCACAGTATCAGACACAGAGACAGCGTAGAGATTGTGAAAGACCGCAGGGGAGATATATATATACGTCTACAAAACATCGAGTCCCTGATATCTGACAGGAGAATGACACAGCAATTAATGAGAGGAATAAGAGATGATTAAATTGATGAAATTATAACGTGAACTGGGCGATGAAAACAAAGTTTAACAAAGAAATGTACTAATTATTAGATGAATCCACTAATAAACAGGTAAAAGGAGAAGAGATTTGAAGAGAAACCTATAAAATACTAAAGTTATAACGCATTGAATAATACCTTCCTTTAACAACAAGGATGTTTGGAGCAGCTAATCACGGTTGCCATGTTGCATCCTGTCAGAGCTAGCAGCAGGAACGCTATCCAGTGGAGCACCATGGACAGCTCTAGCTCCCTGACTGTTCCAGGATCAGCACCTTGGACAGCTCTCAACACAAACTCCAACTGTTTCCCAACGTAATTTGGGCTTGTGATTCCAAAAGAAATTGAATAAATGTCTCCTTGTTTCCCGGCAACGCCGCGTGCACGGGTCTACCAGCTGTGAAAAAAATCCAAATCCTTTTCAGCTGTAAATATACCAGAATTTCACAGGAAAACTAAAGATAACGTCCTCAGCCATGACAGCAGCTCTGTGAGGATCAAGAGCTAAATGCTAATGCTAAGCAGATGTGATGTTAGCATGCTCGCCATCTTGGTTAAGTTTGTTAGCATGATACAATTTCTTAGCTAGCACAATGTACAGCTGAAATGAATAGTCCGAAAATAACAAAAGTGTTTCCAAATCATCCTGAAGGGTTTTGTACAAAATTAAACAGAAATCCATCCAATATTTGTTGAGACATTTCCTTCATAAAGCCTCGCTGCTAGCATGGCTAAAAAGCAAAGATGCGGTGAGAGTCTTTAAAGTGATATCTGGTGCAGCAGGAACATGCTTCTCTTTCTCCTTATGATTATTTCTTGTAGTCTAGACTGCAGCAGATCTACTGACGCCGCTTTGTCTTGACACTTTTTCACAGTAAACATGCTTTTGTCCAAATGATCTTCAAGGCTCCAGTGAAAGATTGGGAGAATTTAACTGACCCTGAACAAACAGCTTGAAACATCCCACTAAAGATATATATAGCGTATGTATCTATTGTGCTGGGATAGCAGACGGTGGATGCAGCTCTGATTGATAACTGAAGGTTCATCTCCAAAGCAATTCACGTCTTAGTCCTGCACCAAAGTGAACTATTCTACACAACATTGAGAAAGACTCCTCATCAAGTGGAGAGGTTATTTTCTTGCCACTTTTCAAAGCCAACAGCTGCTAGGTTTTCAAATTGCAAAAGGAATAATAATTTATGATTATGAGTGATTATGACTAAAGACCTTGTTACAGCAGGAAGCAGATGGTGGAGTTAGATGATGAAATTAGATGGGGAACACATATTTTCCAGTACAGAGCTGTGACCATAACCCCTTTAAGATATATTTCATTTCATAAATTTCAATCATTATGGGACGATTCAAACATGGTCCCAATATTGTTTAAAACCAAATCAGAGATATAAACATAAGAAAAAGCAATAAAAACGTCTTTTAAAACAAAGCAACACGTTTTTAGGGAGTCAAACATAAAAAAAGAGACTCGTATGTCACTTTTCAGTTTTGAATTCAGTTGCATTACATTTTTCAAGTCAAATGGTACCATTTCTTTACAGTTTAAAGACCAAAAAATGTTGTTTTTATTCAAGAAAGACCATAGTCTAGACACTCCATCAACCACAAGGGCAATTGTTGGATGCACTGACCTCCTTAAATAAATCTGCTGCAAGATATTATGCCAACACATGCATAATAATAAAAAGGAGGTCAAATGTAACCCATTTTCAGAGCGCATATTCCACATTTTTCCTGGTTATCACTCAGCAGGTTGAGGCTGCAGCGTCCTTAGGGACAGATCTGTTGTCGGGATGGGCCCGGTGAACTTCCTGATGATGTATCGGCTCCCTGGCCACATACTGCACTCATGAAGTAAGTCTCCTCTCTTTGGTTCTCAGTAATAATGACGGCGCTGTCTTTGCCCTGAACTCTTTAGAGATCAGTCAAATAATGTCAATGAGACTCTTGACATCGGCGTCCTCGGTGCTCAAGTTAATGAAGTTTGAGTTTCTGTGGGTGGTGCTCTTATCGTTGTCAGTTCAGCTGTGTTTTTCTTCTCCTCACTGCAAATTAACCCGCTGATTAAAAATTTAAATGTGTCACGCACTCCTGTGTAGCTAAAGGATTTATTCTCAGGACCTAGCTGACAGGGTGGATATTACAGCAGCTGAAAAGGTTTCATGAGCTCCGTCGTGTGGGCCGTAGAAACCGCTGTAGAAAACATCGACCCCCTCCCGAACACATTCAATACAGATCATCCTAACAAAAACCAATGAAATATATCCAATTCTTTTGCATTTTCAGCTATGCTTTTCCCCCTATAGCAATGGAAGTGTCTTGAAATACCTCAACGACTATTGGATGGATTACCATAATATTTGATGATCTTGGTGCCCAGAGGCTACGTCCTACATATCCCGACTTCTCCTCTCCACCTTGAGGTTAACAACTGTGTTTCTAAGTAAAAATGTTGATGAATTGCTTTCTTATCTTAACTTTCATACACACATTTGCATATGGACATACAGCAATGCTTATATGTGACACTGCCTGTTGGACTGCTGCTGGTTTTGGGTAAACTCCAGCTGTCTGTGGACATATAGGTGAACAACGTTAGTGAACATGTTGTTATTTATGAGAGCTTGAAGCATCAAACATGCAGATCAATCAAACAGGATATGCGCAGCACCGGTCAGTTGTTTATATGTATGTTATTGGAAATAATTTAGCATGCTGACATTAGCATTTGCTTCGCAGCACTTCTGTACCGGAACATTTACACACACAAAAACCTATACAGGGAAGGAGAAACAAGAGCATAAAGGCGTCTTTTTTAACATCTTTTCATCCAAAAACATTTAAGGACACTTTCTCAGTATCCTTAGTAGCAGCTAAGGCTGGTGGCGTACGAGATAGTAATAGGATATGAGGTTAACTCAAAGTATTCCTGACAAGCACAGCAAAGCCAGTTAGAACCGTCAGAAAAAAGCTGGAAAAATATTTTTGCAAAACCCATCAGCAAACTTAAGTAAACTAAACAGTGTGAAACACCCTTAATGTGGATGTATGCCCCCAAATGCACCATCTATTTTAGTTTCAAGTTTTAGCAACTCAACAAACTTTCTCTCACACGCCACATGCTGACACCGGGGCTGTTGGGGGGGGGGATTACACACAAAATGTAATTTGTGTGTAATAAGGGAGTGGAGGAGGACAGAAGGGAAATGGCGCACTATCAGTGATACACAGCTCGGCAGCTCTCAGCCATCAGAGCTGTCAACACATCACTATTACGCTGCATTATTCATTAGCCATTTGCCACTCTGGCAGCACACACACATACACACACACACACGCATACTTTCACACACACGTCCCCAGTCGAGAGCTGAATGTCCTAAAGCAACAAAAAAAAAAATGCTAGAATAAAAACAGGGGAGGGATCTGCTGACCTGATGATTAACATTTCAGAGCAGATGTGTGGAAGTGTAGACGCAGAGAGAACAACTGATAGAATTCAAGGTCTTCAGTCGACAATTTGTTTACCTTTGACAATCATAATGGCACAACTTTGCAGAGGATGCTGTTATTGTGCGGCCAATTTAAAGGAGAGATAAGGCTCGGTATGAAGCGGTTTTGGCAGGCAACAAATAACATCCAGAGCCGGAGGATACAGAGAATGCAATTTGCTTGTTTTGTTAAAGCAAAAAAAAACAAAAAAAACAGCCTTTTACTGAAGGGCAGCAAACAAAAGGTGTCATGAGGTCTGCCTCGACACTGCCTGGCTTCTAACCGTGTCTCAGTATGGCTTTTTAGTAAAATGGAACATAATAAATTGTGTCGGGCACGAACAGAAAGGAGAAACACCAGTAAAAATCCCTCATTTCCCTCTCTTTGGAATGATTGGGACTGACATGCTAGGACGCTACAGAGCTAACGGCGCTGGGAACCGAAGGGTGTTTGAGAAATGAAGTCGGACACTCTGTGCAGGGTTTAAGTAAATAATCCCCCAAGTCTGACTGAGCTGGAGCCTGTTGTGCTTTACCTGCCGAGCGCCAGAGGCTAAGGAGCTACAGGGATCAGCGAGAGGCTCCCCTACCTCAGACTCCATTCAATAACTCGCACTTGACATTCGCAGCAGGAAAGTCGTCCTTGTGTGGGAGAAAATCCAAAGTGACGACCGCTTTAGTGGATACGTGCTTTGTGTGCGGCTCTGCAGCTGCACAAATACGATATGACACCTGTCAAAACACATAGGGGAATACATCTCATCCCTTTTGTCAGAAGTTGATCCTCACTCTGCACAGATATCGCTTTAAAAACTGATTATTGGCTACATGTCAGACATAAGTTAATTTAGTCAAATTTGAGGGAAATGGAAATATTCACATGAGACACCTGATGTGTTTGTAGCAGCATCTGCTTTCAGACAGCTCAGCTTGAGTGTTGACTTAAACAATTAAAAAATAAACTAGACACCTTTGGCAGACCATCAATCACTACAATGAAATCATAGGAACAGTTTGACAATTTGGGAAATAGACTCATTTGCTTCTTTACCAGTTTCACGTCTCTACTAAGACAGGAAACCGTTTCCACTTTAGCAGAGCGCCAGGAAAGGTGTTTGTTTCCAGCCTTTAAGCGTGTAACCTTTTCCTTTTGTGAACACATCATAAAATAGTTATTAATGGGTTTTACATTTACACTATATCAAATGATATTCCTCTTTTAGCCCTTTTGAATATATGTTGAAAATCTTTTTCCCGTTCAAACATTATAATTCAGAAGCTCTATAGTTCTTTGTACGCTAGAAAACAATAACATGTTTCTTTCTACACCAGATTTAAACTCATCAAGACAGCTTTTGACTTTTTGACCTTTTGTTCTGTGGTTCCTCCCGATGATTTTTATTCTATTACTGTCTGATTGTATCTGACCGCAAAGCCTTGGTGATACAGTGCACGGAGATTACCGGGTTCATGAGGTCCTAGTAACAACACTGCGCTAAAGAGCAGGATCAGATCAGAACCTTCTGTTCTTTCCTATCGGGTCAGTTTGTGCTTTGACTTACAGAGAACCCTGCCCTCGTACATCCGTCCTTTACCAGGTTATCTCACACACATCCGTACGGAGCATTTACAGACAGGTATTATTCCTCTCCTGGAGAAGGAGGCTGGGAATCGTCTCAAATTGACTGATCTTAGGCTGTTTACATCCACATACTTACAAACTGACATTTGGCTTAAAATGTGTGTTTTTTGTTCTTTCAAATTGCATACTTTGTGGATTTTCTGTAAATAAAAGTGCCCAAATGTCTACTGTAATACAATATAAGAATCAGTCTATGTTTTCTAAATTGGGGTTTTCTTTTTTTGTATTGTATGTCTAGTAAGAGGGTTTTCAGTCTTTGGCTATTAGTATGGTTTTATTGTCTCATGCTTTTACATTAGTTTCTTTTTGTCCTATCGGTTTTGTCTAATTGTATTTATGTGTGAGTTTACTGGAGATACTTAGAGGTTAAACAGTAACCTTTAGAAAAAAGAATCACGACACAAACTATTGTCAGAGACGTCAGGGTACGGGTACGAGAAGTCAGCTGATGTACTATTCCATGAGTTATTTCACTGTGAAATTGTTTCGTAGTAATGGCATACTTATCTGGTAATTCAGTAAGCAGTACATACTGATTGAGCACTGTAAGTCGTTTGCAGTGATAGATTTTCAAACACAGCCTTGAAGTTCTATTCTCCTATTTAGTTTTAAAGAAATTGCTACTCGCGCAAATTGCAGGTAAACACTCAAAAGACGCGTTTCTTCACCAGATGATGATCCAATCTTCAGAGGCATGAACAGCAACTCGCTGCCCTTTTTTTATCCAGTTTTGTGGTTTCCTCCCCCCCGGCAGGATGTGGCCTGATGTTCATTATTAATTGATTAGTTCATACGACACCAGGCCGCGAGACAAGTTGTCGAGTTTTCCCAGAGGGCGAGTTCTGAGTGGAGGAAAAACACACTGCGTCTCTGAAAACAGCTGAGGAGCCTCTGAGGAACAGCGACAACATCCAGAGCTTAACCGCCGGGTGAAAACAGGGCCTTTTTTTTGGGAAACATTTTTCTCTTTACACACACCACAGAGCACAGCAATTTATTTTAATGATGGGAATGAGCCATGCAGACGTGTGTGCTTGCTGAGGCGTTTCTTAACTCTGCCGCGGGGCAATATGAGGCATCGGGGTTGACCTCCACAGACTGCACCACGAAGAAGACAATTTGCTCTCTTCAAGTCTATTTGTCTTTACTTTGGTACCAGTATGCAGAGCTATTAATAACCAGGAGGAGATGATTGTTTAACCTGAAAGAAAAGAGGATAAGAGGAACATAACCTTTAGTGGGACAGAAAGAAGCTTTAAGATGCTTTCATAGCTTTATTCACGTTCTTGAATCAGACCAAATATTTCATTTTCTTTCACAGAGCCTAATCGTTACATTACATGTCACTTGTGAGTTAATTATATCCAAAGCGACTCAATACTGTGAGCCATCCCCACAGGAGCAATTTGCTTGAAGTGCCCAAAGATACAGCGGCATACTGACCGCAGCGGGGTTTGAACCAGTGCCCCCCTGATTTCGAACACTGCCTCCCTAATCATGCCGAGTAAACCTCTGTTTGATTCTTATTCACAGAAAATACTGGTTTTACTGTAAACTGAGGTAAAAGCTGATCACATCAGACTTTCTTTCTCCACTCGTAGTTCAGTTTCACCAAGAACAAGCTTCTTTTTCTACAAACTAAGGAGTATTAAATGCAAGAAAATCCACTGACATATTCTCAAAGTGGAAGACTCAGCACCTGAACAACACAAGCTATTTATAGAAGTACCAACAGGCGCAAAAAAGATACCAATCAACACAAGGGTGAGTCATTAAAGCAAGGAATTTAGACAGAGCAAAGAAACTAGTTACCAAGAGGAAAATGAAGCACCAACTATTTCAACAAAATAGATTTTAAAGACTAATTTTAAGAATTCAGTTTTCAAGATTTACCAAACACTTGTATTGTTGATTTTCTTTACAGTGTGTTTGTTGTCTTGCTGGACTTAATCGAATATCCTCTTAAAATCTACAGAAATATGTGCAAGTTGGGTGCATGGATGTAAATGCGGTGTGATGTGCAAGCTGTAGTAATTAAAGTTATGACATTATATTTGTAGAGAAGTTTCTTCAGTAATAAAAGAAAAACGCTTCCTGCAAAGATTGTCGATATGCATTTGCAATTATCGTGGCCGAACGTGCCTGGAGGATCTGCCGTTCTGTGAACGTGTTGTCTTTTTCCAGAACGTTGTGATAGTGAAACATGCATGTTCATGATTAGTTTATGGGCAATAATTTGTATTTAAAACTGTGAAACGGTCCCTCAGATTATCTTGTATTGTCTTTGAAAATAAAAACCCAGGAGACGGTTTGTCCAATTGCTTTCTCTTTTTTTTTTTGGCCTCAGCTTTGCAACAATTTATTTTCTTGCAGATTAGTGTTTAGTACTGTAGTCCTTTAGGCCCTGATGATATTGGATTTTAGTCCCTTGTGGATCTCTTACTCTCTCTCTCTAGTTCAATATTTAAAAGCCGTTTTCCTCTTTTCCACTATTTCCTGTTTCGACTTGATCTCTGCTCCTCTGTTTTTATCTCCTGTGGCCACAGTTTCTCTCTCTGACCGTTTGAACTCTCGTCCTCTTCCTCTTCTCCCACTCTGATCACCCCTCAGTACCCTGACTCCCACTCTTCCCAGAGTTAATGGCCTCGTTGTCCTCCTAAAGCAGATGTCAATATGAGCACAGGGAGAAGACAGAGGACAGAGGGCTTGTAAAAACGGACAGGAAAGCTGTGAACTCGCTGTGCAGACGCTGATATCTCAGCAGTCGTGACTTGCTGTGACATTTTGCACAGAGGATTTTCAAAGTGAAGTACTCACTGAATAGCTAATTCTGCGTATAGAAAGATTTCAGAGGGCAAATTTTAGTGGTGATGGAAACTAGGAGGATAAGAACTGAGGGCTAAACCCATTATCGTGTGTAAAAAAAACTCCAATGTATTCTTAACCTTTCCTAAAGTTTCCCAGGGAAAAAGCTGCTGATGATACATCCATTAATCCACAGCGTCATCATCACTCAGCCTTTTCTAATGTGAGATCTCATTTAGCTCGTGGAGCACAATGTCTGCCTGTTTTGGTCGGTAAATGTCATTAAATCAGCTTTAATGAGAAAGTATTGAGAGGAGGTGGCACTTGACATATATTTTAGGATGAAATACATTTGCAATATCAGCTAAAATTGAGGGTTGGGGCAGTAAAATATGCCTCATTAACCCGAGGAAACTCAGCAGAAGCGAAAATTGGCAGAAGAAGTTTTCCTTCTTCTGAAAGTTTCTCTGTTTCTGAAAAAATATCCTGCAGGCATCAGTCAACGATATTGATTTTCCATCAATTGTTGAATAAAGTTAAAAAACCAACAGATAAACTGATCCCGAAGCCCAGGAATAAGTACAATAATGCACGTTGTTTGGTTCTTTAACCCACCTTAAGCCCCCTGTTGCTGTTGTTGATGCTCAGCAACGAATCCATGGCAGTGAGCGTGGATGAGCTTGATAAAACTGAACAGATAGCTGTGTTCAACTAACATGAATAACCACTTTTTTTTTACAGCTCGTGTTAAACAGATTGCAGGTGAAAATGTAATATGTTTAGCATTCCCACTTTCACACCCTGAGGCAAGGTAGCCTCAGAGCCTACAGGTGAACCGCCACAATTATATCATGCAACCTTAATCCTTGACCATTTTTAACTTAGTATTTTATTACATTTTTCTTAATAAAACCCATTGTGCCATAAAGGAAGGTGACCTACAATCTTGTACCCTGTACTTGGCAGGTGCTACATTAATTTCCTTCCCTTGTACAGTGAGTCATGATAGTCATGTCTTCAGATTCTCTGCGAGGAGGGAGAAGGCAGAGAGCTGCTGCGTCTTACTTCATGTCAAGCCCCTGCAGAGTGTCGGTGCTGTTGGCGTGATCCAGGCTGCTGTGTTCACCGTCTCTCAGCATGTGGAGACCATCCATCATCCTAACTCCCTCCACACCCACAACATTTGTCCCCTGTCACTTTTACAAAAAAAAAGAGGACACAAATGGCCGTCCATATGTTGCTAAATGGCCAAAGCCAGAAAATAAAATATCAGCTGGCCCTCTCTGCGAGCCTTCCCCTTCCCCTGCCATGTATTGAGCTCACGGCACTGCGAGGGGCTTCCACTGATCTCCTCATCTCCGCCCGGCAACCAGGACTTTAATAATTCTGTTAGTGCAGAAGAAGCCGCCTGATGCTTTTATGCCCACCACCACCCCAGCAGTTTTTTCTCATTAATTTCGCAGGACCCCAGTGAGTCTGAGGCTTCCTTAGGTCTAAGGAGAATGAAATGTTTTACCATCAATGCTTCTTCCTTTAAGTCCCGGGCCAAAACAAACCATGGTGATGACTAACCTGCCTCTTAGATTGCATTGTTATGAGTCATGAATCACAACCATTCAGTGTTAGATTAAATGAATCCCAGTGCTACAAAGCTTCAATCATAAATCATAATTAACTTTGTGCTTATCCTGAAACCAGGCCGCTGCCAGGTGCCATTACCTCTGATGAAAAGATCCCAAGTGTGGGTTTCTTTGAACATTTTCCCTATTGCCCCAAGGAGAGGAAGATACCTTTTTATTATCAGGAGAAAAATAATGTGTATGGTTGTAACACTGGTTCCATTTATTCCTTTAATTGAGTTCAACTGATTGCACTCAAATCCCTCAAAAGTGAGTCGAACTCAAAAGCAGCCTGCCTTGATAGTTGCTCGCACAATTACTGCCCACAGATATTATTTCTCTGTCATACTCCGGCAAAAACTTCAAAGCAAATTTATCTCAAATTTGTCTGAAACAACTGGGCAGATATTTCTGATTATAAAACATTTTTTCCTCATTTTTAAAGACAAAGCCCGATTAGTCAAGCAGAGCTCAGCAGTGAATCAAAGAGTGACACACACACACTAAGCATATTTTCTGTTACATTTTAAGGCATTTCGCTGACGTGTTAATCCTCAGCGATGTACAAAGTGTGGAACAGCGTATTCCTCCTTGGGTTCGACTGATTTCAGTATTTTTAGTTATCAATATCTCATGTTTTGTGCCAGTTCTCTGTGTATTTTCAGTATTCACTGTCTGCCCTAAATTCTCTTTTTGTCTTGGTGAAAAGCCTCCTCTTTCAGACCAACGTGGGACACTAAATCTCTCTAGTAAAACCCAAACTAATGATTTAAAAAGAGGTTTCATGTTCTTTCAGGCTAGAGGAACACCCACACACTTCAAAAACTTGACAATTGCATCAAATAAAAATGTTAACTAAGAGTCAGCAGTGATGCTGGTGGCTTTGTAAGCCTGTGCTCAGGCAAAGGAATTAGCTAGATGCTAACATTGGCATGCTAACATACTCACAAGAAAATGCTTGAACGCTGATGTTAAGCAGTTCAAACGTTCAACATGTCGACCATCTTAGTTCAGCTTGGTAAAAAGAAAACATTTGATTTGTAGCTACAAACACACGGTACATAGGAGGCTGTTGTGTCATGAAGTTTTGCAAGGAAAAAAGTAACACGTAAAACCCCTTCCTCTAACCATGAGCGTGTGCGTGTGCGTGTGTGTGTGTGTGTGTGTGTGTGTGTGTTCCTCCTTGTTGTGCTTTGAAAACCAGTGAAGGACTTTCAAGTGTTCAGAAACTAGGCCTCATGTCTCCTTTTTGGGTTGTTTTGTTTCATCAGTTTGTATTCAAGGCTACAGACTAACTTATTTCCTCACTGTCCCGAAAAGATAATTTACACCGTCCCAAAGTCAGTGTAAAAAAGGAGGCCTATTGTAATTATTTGTACTGGTTATTAGCACGCAAACACACAATTCATTGAATAGGGAAATTAATTAGTGTAATGTTTTATTTAAATATTTACTTTGATTAAAAATCCAGGCATTAGTCATTTTTAATTATGTATTATAAGCTGATTAGAGTTAGTATTAAGAAGTCAAACAGGTCATAATTCCCTCTTTAATATCTATTTTATATTGCTGGGAAAACATTCGCTCTAAAGAAATGCATATTCAAGTTTCTCGCCCCAAAATGTTTTAATATATAGCCGCGGAAAGAATTAAGAGACCACTTCAGCATTATCACTTTCCCTTGTTTTATTATTTAAAGGTATGTCTTTGAGTTAAATTACTATTATTTGTTATTGTATTCTATAAACTACTGACAATGTTTCTGTGTGTTGAAGTTTCGGAGCTGTATATAGAAAATAATCAAGTTATAACAAATCTTAAGAGGAGCAAGTGTCAGACTCGGAGGAACCAAACAGCCTGTGTATGTGCCAAACATCACGTATGTACTTTGCCAAATGTCTGGTAATGAGGGTGTCATTAGAGAGGCCACCTGTCAACCAGCAACCTTCCCACAATCCACCTGTCGCCTGCCAGCAACAACCCCTACTTTACATTTGCTGCAGGGGAGGGGGAGATTGAAACACATGGCCTATGGCAGGTTTGAATTTAAATTGACTCGGAGGGAAAAGAAAAAGCTGCAGCAAAAAAAAGAAAAAGAGGACAGTTTCAAAAGTCTCCTGCTGCACCAACGCAAAACTGGATAAAAAGTACCTTGCTTTTCTTTGGGTGTAAGGCTGAATTACAACCTGGATTTGACTGGATTGTAAAGACTTGTCCGTGTCACTGTACATCCAGTTCTGTGTTTGCTCTCTCTTTTTGGTGGGGCTCATAAAGCAGCAGGAACTTTATTCGAGTCTCATCAATTGTATTAATTTTTCGGCCAGCCTGGTCTTATCAGCAGCAAAATAACCAAACAAACAAACCCGGCTCCAGTTCATTTCAAGTTCAAGGCAAGACTTCAGCAGCAAACAACAGACTATAAAGTGAACTAGACCCTTTCAAATAGTCTTTTATCTTTGGAAGAGAATCTACTTCAACATTGAAAAGCCTTTTTGCTCGTGGAACAATAACTGAACCACATACTTCTGAATTCAAACAACCGCTTGCAATTCATTGATAATTTATTCATTTTCCTTCATGGCATGCAAGAAATATAAAAGCTGTCAAGAATTCAGCGAATCATAAGTTAAACTGTACAGGTGCAAACGCCCTACAACGGCCCAAAACACTTACATCAGGAGAAACGCGCTCCACTTTCAAAAATGAGGCAAATACAAAAACACAAATGTGCCGAAACACATGAAAGTAAAGAAACCTCTCCAAATGGAATTGTTTGGGCAGCATTTTCACCTGTCTGCCACCACGGAAATGTTACCCGAATAATAATTCTGGGAGTATTATTATCTAAGTGGCTCTAACTCAGACTCTCTTCAAAATGTTTTCCACTTCACTAGGATACAAATGAGTCATTCAGGCAACAGCATTTTGCAGTTCCCAGAACAGTATCTTGATAAAAGGAAACCTAGACTTCACGGGTTACAATCCTGCTAGCTTCACTTACTAAGGTGCTGACAAACCGCCTCCGGTAAAATATCCCTTCATTATCTCAGACCCCAGCCAAGAACTTTACACACTTCCCACACAGGAGTAAACCCCTATTCGTTTTGCTGAAAGACAGCCGGATTTATCAAAGAGAGAATAAAGTATTTCCATCAAAGCCTCATGCAAGTTGAGAGGTTTATATAAATCAATTCTAGTCAGCGACAGAAGGAATACACTTTACAATATTACCCTTTAAAGTCTAAACCCTCAAAGAGAAAGCTTCGTCGAAACCTGGTTAGTGTTAGTTAGTTTTCCTCATTCGGCGAAGAAACAGCAGTCCATAAACACAGACATTGACTGAGATCTATTCAGCAGAAAAGCAAAAGGAGGAAGGGTCAGATGAGTTGTGTAAGAGTTTGAATGGGATTGGTCTAACAAACTTTAAATAGAGTACAACAGTCTGTAACCTCTGCAGCCTGTTCAAGATGTTAATGGGATGCCCATCCAAAACCAGGGGAATGAAAACCAAGGATTAGCAAAACAGACGAGGACCAATTTAAGAGATTTCTCCAGGGACAGCGATCAAGACAAAGAGCCAGACAGCCAGAATTACACTCAGGACCACTGATTATAATTGATCCAAAGCTCAATAATCAATTAATCTCACTTATACTGTTGAATAATTTAAAGGCGGCTTCTAAGAAAGGTTCACAATAGGGAGTAATCCAAAGCAAAAGTCCAATAACCAAAGCACTTTTTAAGCTCTCCCTGACTGTTCAAGCTGCTCCTAAGCCCACACCGGGTGCCCTCTCTTACAGTAAAGAAGATTTATGGCTGCCCGCGAAGAAATGTGTTACGACCTTAATATGCACGAGACTCTCGCGCCGACAATGCTGCGGCACTGCTTGTGGTTTTTACAGGAGGCTTACAGCGACACGCCGCCGTGACTTTACATCCTCATGTTCATCACGCCACGTTACCGAGACGATAAACGATGGCGCACACAAATCAGAAATCCGAAAGGTGTGACAGGCGGCATAATGAAGTGATTATTCTTCCTTTAATGCACAACACTTTCACTAATTTGACACATTTACACAATGCCACGTCTCGTATGGATATGGTTTCTATATACAGCATGGATGCATTTATATTCATGCACACTATCTGGATCTATCGCACTTGATTTAAATGTTTCCATATTCATATTCAGGGGCAGTAGAGTTGAAAGGGAGTTAATTTTATTTATATTGCACATTTCAGGCACAAAGGCAAGTGCTTCAGAAGTTATGAAAGGAATAAAACAGAAAAAGGAGGGGGGGGGGGTTACGCAGGAACAGATCTAATACAGCGCTTAAGGTGAAAAGAACAGGTGGGTGCCGGTGCTTTCAATCTACAGGAAGTTGGTTGGAGTAAATAATGCTGCTGATGTTGCTGGATAGAAGCAGCTGCAGCTCAGGGAGGGAAATGAAGGTAACCTGTGTGTCTTTTAGACCGTCAGCAGCCCTGAGGAGATGTTTTTCTCTGAAGAGGGCCTTGTTTGTTTGTTGTTCAAACTCTGTCAGTGTTTTATAGGAAAGAAATGTATTGATTATGCGTTTCAGATCTCAGTGAGCAACACAAAATGTAAACATCATTATGGTTCGTTAGAGGGGACCTATTGTGGGGGGTTTCTCTTTCCTGTAGTGTGTTTTTGTGCATGTAAACGATCTGCAAAGGCTAAAATCCCTGTGGTCCCTCCAGAGGCCTGAATCGCCTCCATTCGACTCCTTTCTGTAGCATAATGACATCACTACATTATACTGCTATTGGCTAGCGCTTCAACACACTGTATGTGATAGGCTAAGGGGCGGGACATCTCTAAGCGGCTCACCAATCACAACAGAGCCGGCCAGCTAACCAATCAGAGCAGACTGGGCTCTGGTTTCAGACAGAGGGTGAAAAGAGGTGCTGCAGCACAGGCAGTATGAGAAAAATATAGAGCTTTTTGAACATTAAAGCATGGAGACATGTCTCAGGAGAGGCACAGGAACAAATAGGAAGCTGAAAATTAGCATAATACGGCCCCTTTAACAATGAGACTCATCGGGGCACCTTTCAAGTGCGTCCAAAACTTCCAGAGCAGTGCCTTAAAAATGCCAATCCATAACAATCCAATCTTCAAAATTAAATAATGTATCTGTGGCAGCGGGGTGTGGTTAGGGCGCCGGCTGCAGGAGTGGTGGGAGTGGCTCAGCCGGAGCCCAGACAGCTGATCAGAATCAGGTAATGAGTCACTGAATGAAAGCATGGTTGTAACCTGGTTCTTGTCTCTTGCAGTAGACTGGGTCCTGATTGAGGACTGTCTCCCCTCCCACGCCTGAAGCGAGAGACCACTCGTTATTCCGTGCCCGAGTTTATTGCACGTGGTACAATAAAGATTTTGTTTGTTTGCACGAGCCCGAGCAGTCCTTCCATCATTGTGAACCCCGGTGTGAGCCTGAACGCTCTCAGTATCATCATGCATTTTATTATTATGATTTAGGTTTATGTTGAGGAGAAAAATATTAACCTTGTGATACAACATTTCTTAACTCTGTGTTCAAAATGTAAAATAAAAGGTCCCTCGCTCTGTAACAAAAGAAATCCTGCATTGATAGGAAACTTCCAGCTTAGAATTCAATGGTCACTTTGTAGTTTAACATTTCAGAGAGAGATGAACAATAGGCACCAAATTGCACACCAGAATTGGAAGTATAAAGGCTTGCAACAACATTACTTCGACTTAAAAGCTTTCAAACCTTCGGGCGCTGCACAAGATGACCAGAAAGTAAAGCATCTCATTTCACACAGCTCTGCAGACGCACCAGAACAAAATACTGGAAGTCTCTCACTGGGATTACTATGATTTGTGTGTCAATGACTTGTGAACACAAAATGTGAGGCATTAGCTGATTGTTAGGAACCCAAAAGCCGATGTTTGTCAAAAGCAAACGGCTGAATTAGTGTTATTTGTCGCTGGCTAAGAAACTCAAAAGAACAGGCGACGCTCTGTTTGTGCGGATGAAGGCTTGACAATTTTACAAGCAGATTTGAATGCTGCTGCCAAGGGGTGATTTCTTCCCTTTTCACACAGAGTTGTACGGCTATAATCGGAAGTGACTATAGTTCACATCCAATTCACTGAGCATATAACAGAGCGTCGCTGACAGGATGCATCACAGCTGATGCTGCACGGGGCTTTATGGCTGCACTCGTTCTTCTTTCTCAGGACAGATAGCATATGCGTCCATTGAGTGCATTACGTGACATGAGGCTGCACGTTTTAGCCCTATGTGATTATTTGACTGTAATTCAACAGTACAGCGTGCATAAAAGGAACACGTCTTTAGCCGACCTAAACATCGGAGAAAAGCTTGTTCAAGTCAGAAGGTGTTAGAGGATCCATGAGCAATGTAGAGAGAGCGTGTTATGTGCTCTGTCAGGAGAATCAAAGCTCTCTATCTGTAGCAGTTAATATGTCAGGCACCGGCCAAAGAGGAGGAGGAAGAAAAGGAGATGGAAAAAAGAAACAGAAGAAGAGGGCAAGGCCAACTCGAGACCTGATTAATGTGAGGACAAAAGATACATACAGACTATTAGTATCGCTAGAAATTCACATTATTGTTCTCTAATGTTTCCTTTTTAAAGTGTCGTGTCTTCACTTTGCGTTTCACTGCACACACCGTTCTTCTTTAATTCTTTGGGACAGATGATTTATGTTATTAATTTAGCATTCAGGTTATACTTTACTCCAACACTGTATTGATGATACGGCTTCAACTAAGCTCATTTTCATGACTTTAGTCAGTAGAAGACCAGGTTGTGAATCCTTCTAATGTCCTGTTTTATTCTGATCACCAGGTCACAACCCACTTAAGACATTAAATATAAACAAAGCAGCAAATCCTCGGTTGACATTGTTGCTTAGAAAATAATTGGCAATTGCCTTTAGAAAACAAAAGAAAAATAACAATAATTGTTTTGGCATCAATTATATTGTTCTTTGCAACTCTTCTGCGCTGATTTGTATCCTAGTGTATGTTTTAAGAGCTGCAGCTACATGTTTAGCATTTTTCTAATAAGGACCAATAACATTTCATCTTGTCCTTTTATGCCTTTTGACAATAAGGGACAAATATAACACTTATAAAGAGTAAGAGACTCAGTCAGTGACAGAGGTGAAGAGACTTATCCGTAATACAAACCGACACACCGTGCAGCCGTGTGTCAGGAGGCTATTTTATCTCTTTAGAGGGTTATTTTCTGAGGCTACAGAGGCATTTGATGTAATAAGGCTCATTAGAAGAGGCTAGGCGCCTACATGACCGGGGATGCAGGTGTGGATCTGTGTCCAGTGGAGGTTATTCAATCGGGAGTAGCAAAGCGGAACAGAAAATGCATTTACTACTTTTGTGGCCGCGGGCTAACCATCATGTCTACCTGCCTTTATGCCCAGCCGGCAGAAGAACAGACCCACGTGAGCTGAATGTGAATTTGTAAGCGAACGCTGGGTAGAGGAGATTTTATTCAAATATGCTAAAGAGCAGACAGGGTGCGAAATGAGGGTCGGACAGAATTGTGCAGTATTATTCACAATGGATGGTCTTATTTGAAGCTAATGCACCTCAAGGATTCTTGCTATTGTGAGTTTGTATCTGAATGGTTAATGGCACTAATTGTAAGTCGCCTTGGAAAAAATACTCAGCTAAATAAATTCTAAGTTAATATGATGTACTATAAAAACTAATATATATATATATATATATATACAGTATATGTGTCTCAGTATACCTGTATTTATCCTATTTCTGATAAGCTGCTGTTAACAGCCTGTCGCTTTAAGCTCACCTTCAAAGAAAGACCCGCTCTGATTGGTCAGTGCTCTTGGTACCACCATTGCAGGACTTAAAGGATGTTTCTAAGTATGGGCTGTGTACATTTCTCCATTGATTGAGCTTTTTGATACCTTCTCAGTAATTATACAGCACTTCATTATAGTAAAATATGGAAAAGATGGAAATACAGCTTTGAAATTGGTTTATACTAGATGTAATGGACCGGCTGTAGTGATGTTGTTAATTTCCAAACAACCCAACACTAAATAGATGTATTACAAATTACCTTTGCCTCCAGCCGCCACAGTTAATGTTCTTTCTTTCATTTAGGTTGTAACAAAAAGTGACAGTGGGCAACAAACAATGTAACCCAACTAGAGTTACATCCAGGTCACTTCCTGTCCTTCTGGTCTCATTACTGAACAGGACACAGGAGTAGTGAAGCGTTTCATTGAAACCGAGCAGATAATTAAACCTTCCTTGAAGTAGCTCGATGTTGGTCTTCACTACAAATATTCTCCTCCAGTGTCAGACTCTCGTAGTGAGAAACACAAGCAGCACATGCTAACCAATCACAGCGGCGTTACTGTGTACAGGCTTCAAAGCTAAGCCGTAACCCCCTAACGCACAACCATAAGCCCCCCCGGTATCGACCAACATCAGCGCCCGGCCGCAGTAAAGCTCATGCGGCTGAACGAGGGGAGAAACATCTCTAGTGGTTAATCCTCCAGGAGAGAGGAGGCTGAGGCAGCAGAATATTAATGCAGACGGGTTTGTGAGGTATTAGACGTTCAACGATCACATTCAGGTGTAGTGTTCAGCTGTCCACGTACAAAAGAGGATATTGGTGCATGAAACTAGCACTATAGAACAGTGGACAAAGTAGTACTACCACAGTGTTTAAATAATATAGTTAGAGTCAGGCATTCAAAAGTTAACTTCATTAAAAGTACAAAAGTATGAGCTTTAATGTATACTATTACAGGATGTGCCTTTAGATATTGCTAAAGTCTAACTCATGCAGCTGGTGAAGGCAGAGCTCCATTGAAATACTCTATATAGTTAATATGCTGGTAGCTTGTTAATTGTTTTGATTATTAAACATACTTTTTATAATTTATTTTACTATTTCCTATTATTCTGAGCCATGTCTTTTTTATATATATTTGTTTTTTGTTTTTTTTCTAATTTAAGCTATAATATAAACAGACACAAAGGGAGAATATTGGTCAATAAAAAGTAGTGAATTAGAAGTAAAACAAAAAGCAGGAAAGGGAAACACTGATTCCTCAAAATGAGTTACCTTGTGTTTTCACTACTTAATAATGACTTCTATTTTTTCTATAAAAACGCAGAGTACAAGAAGTGTTGCCTTTTCACATCATTAGCTGATAGTCTTGCTCTCATTGGCTCCTCCGAGTGTCGTAACATCATTAGGACATAAAATGGACTTTAAGGAAGGCAGCACTTCGCCTGCAGCTGCTTCTCTCCCCCCGGCTGTCGCCTCCTCTCTCTCCGACGAGGTCAAACCATACAGTCTATGGGTCAAACGCACACAGAAACTGACGAGCTGCTGATCCTCTCTTTCTCCGGGAGGATCACTTCCTGGTTCTTCTGAATTGACCGGGCTGACCTGACGAACAGCCTCCCAGAGCGCAGCGGTATTTATGTCTCAGGGTTTCCGCTGGCTTCATTTAATAAGATAATTTCACGGCAATTACAAGCTTTCACCACAGATGTAATATCATTTCACGCTTGCTCAGTGACAAATTCTTGTTTTGGATGGAAAGCAGTGCGCTCAGTGCAGATTGTAAGGGCCGTATACAGCGGGAATCAAGGCTTCATGTGGAGAAAACACAATGAATCCTCTCGCTCGCTTTTCTCTTTTAAACGGCTCGGCGTGATAAGCATGAAATTACAGTTGTGTGGTTTGTGCTGCAAACATTGTGTTTCAATCTCCTACAAGTTTCTTCTTCTCTTGACACCCAATACACAAAGCAATTATACATACAGTCACGTACGACGCTGCATGTAAACAAAAGCCTGAGCACTGGCGGAGAGTCGTTTGACATTGAGACTGCTCCTGATCACATCGGGAGGCAGATTGCGCCAACAAAGTTACAAGTCACATTCCTCCACTTTCTGTTAGATTTCCTCAAGGTCAATCAGCAATCCTCAGCTGCTTTGTGTGAAAAAACATTGCATTTCATTTTTGTTTTTTCAAACATAAAAGCACAATGAGGTGTGGGGGCAACAAAAGCAAATTCAATCTCTGTTAAGTGAAACAGAGTTCTTGTACTAGGTGATTTTTTTCTCAGTACTTTCTCTGCGACATAACCAAAATCGACAGGGATAAGCGAAATGTTCTCAGAAATTGAGGCTATTATTGTTCCCTTTGAAAACACAAAACAGAGCAATAAAGCGAGCCAAGCTGAACAGACGATCCAAAATATCAGAGAAGAAATCTGTGGAAGCATTTCAGATTTAACTCTGAAAGGTGTAAGGCTGTGTGTGCCGTAAGTAATCAAATGCTGGGCGATTGAAGTAAACAAACTACAGCCACGACAATAAAGCTTGAACTCAACGGGACATTCAGACCAGCAAAGACGTTCTCATTTCCAACTCTTGAACTTCAACAGTAGTGGATGCAGTACTCAGATGAAAAAATTATGAAAGCTCTATACAGTTAAATTAAATACAAGATTTCACTCGTAGAAAAGTACAAACGGTGTTAAAAGATGGTTGTTATTGAAGTAAAAGAACAAGGGCCGAGAGATCCTTCTCAGAGAGTTCAATTCTTATATACCATGTTATTGGATTACTGTTACTGATGTTTTAACATACTGTATAAGAAGCGTCTTAATGTCCTTGTGGATAGTTCATCTCGAGCACATTATCAAAGTGTATAAATTGATCTTGATTGTGTTACTGACCACAGCGGTCAGATTTATCTACTGAGCATGTAGGTACAATATTTGCCTGTAGTGCTGTACAATCATAAAGTAGCATAAAATTCAAGTTTGAGTTAAAGATACCCGAGAATTATACTGAAGCACAGTACAGGAGTATTGGTTAATTTACACCACTGGACAACTGAGATTTCTCTGAGTAATGTTGATCAACATGTTCCAAGAGGACAATGCCAGGGTCCATCGGGCTCAAATTGTGAAAGAGTGGTTCAGGGAGCATGAGACATCATTTTCACACATGGATTGGCCCCCACAGAGTCCAGACCTGAACCCCATTGAGAATTTTTGGGATGTGCTGGAGAAGACTTTGCGCAGTGGTCCGAATCTCCCGTCATCAATACAAGATCAAAAGAAAATGAATGCAAGACAGAAATAAATGTTGTGACGTTGCAGAGTGTGTGGTCTTTATTTGGCCAGGCAGTGTAGGTTTATAGGTCATGTTTCTTTTCTTCAAACTTAAAAACAAATACACTTTTGACTCTGAAACAAAGCACACTGGGAAATGAATTAAAAAGATTGTTTTTCTTTAGAAACCTAATTTAAGTTGTCGAATGAACCCTCAGCTGCAGCCAGCTGAGGGTTCTGTCAGCTCAGTCACAACAACTCACTTTCCTCTAAAAGGTCTAGAAATAAATCCATGAATTAAACAAACTGTGTTTATGTTGGGTTAAAAACAAAGGCTGTTTAATAGAGTTGTATACTTCGAGCGCCCTCCAATATTTTGTCAGGATGAGCTAATTAATTTACGTCTGTGGCACTTCCTGGTCCGTCAAGGTATTAAGGATTTCAGTCAGTCCAATAAATATAACATGAGAAACGTTGTTTAAAATACAGGAACCACAGAGCCGTTACTTGTAACATCATCAGGAGTATAACCTAAAGCAGTTTCACGGTCGATGAACGGGAGACTTTTGGAATACAAATAAGTTGTGATGGAGTGAAGTGAGTTTTATTTCATAAAGATGGTGTCCATTTTAAACCAGACTCCTCTCTTCTTTCTGTCTCAATTAACGCTCTTTATTACATCTATATCACATGATTTTGGAGCTTTCCACATTCACAAACATTGAACCGAATCTCTCAGCCCGTCATTATACCGCAGAGTGGTTGTTGAACTGAATGCTGTTTCATTTCAAACTATTTTAGGATCAATGCACGCTAACTACCAGGGGTACTTACGCTCATATGAAGTGGACGGCTCGAGATTATGAAGCATGATTACACAGCCGTGACATTCACGCTAATAGAAACAGATTAAAAATGAAATTTGAGACATATTTGGAGGCCCATGAGAGCGGAGAATCTGCACTCAAGTTCATCTAGGATCGAAATGACTAACCCCTTGTGAGGAATTCCACATAACACACATGTTGTTCCTTTTTTTGGATCAGTATCTTACTTTAACTTGAGGCCTTAGTGAGCCTTTTAAAGGTGCCATAGAATCTATCTATTTTAAATTGTTCTCTGATGTGTACAAAGAGATGCGGTTTTACATGTAAATTTACAACTCTATGATTTGGTCCTAGAATGAAACGAGCTGAATTGCCTTATTTGGGGCTCATTTAAATAATGAGGACGAGCTCTGCTCTGATTGGCTGGTTTACAAGGAGCAATCCATGGCTGCCTCAGAGCCCACAGAAGTAAGTGAAGCGAAACTGTGAGAGATGAACCATGGAGGCTATTGGCATCCAACCTTACATGTTTGAGCCTTTATCGGAGGAGGAAACCGATGAGTTTGAAGAACAGCCAGTGGGTCGGAGATTGGAGAGCAACGTTACGGAGTGGTGAGTGTTGGCGTTAGTGTTTCCAGCAGCTGGTGTAAGCAAATGTTGGGGCTGGACTACCGTGTGTGACGTCACACACAGGGATTGTTGTTTACCGCTGTGATATGCATATTCATGATTTGCACGTGAACGAGGAAACAATGGTGTTTGAGGTTCACGGTATGTCAGTTAGATGTACCGAACTCTCCTTGTTCAACTGTACCATGGTAAACACAGTTTTCCATTCCATGGCACCTTTAAAGATTGTGCCATTTCCTGACCACTGATTCTTGTCCATTGTGAAAAAAAAACAACCTCTGCTCGGCTGTGATTGCTCGAATGTTAAGATTGGTCTCAGCTTTTTGATTTTAACCTGTTTTTATTGCACCTAAGTTAAACGTTTTCAGTTGCTTTACAAGCCCAGCAAGAGTCTCTACTGTCACAATCATGTCTTTTGGGGTAATGTCGAGCCAGAAGGGACGCTAAAATATTATACATTACAACAAGTTATCCAATTTCATGGGGGACGGGCACCAGAGAGACAAGGGGTAATATAACCTGGAGTACACAGGAGTAAATGAGCTTTGACTAAATGGCACCGTGTTCTGAATTAAAGGTCACCTGTGGAGTTTTTGACATCTAATCTCATATTTCTATGTTTTGATGAGTAGGTACTCATTATATCTTGCACTCATGCAGGGACCGGGGGGACGTAACAAACTGCACATACATTGGTAAATGTTCAGTGGATGTTGGTTTGTCTTTACGATTCAGGGTTTGGATCAGCTACATAATGTCCATGTCTTCTTACATCAGTTCTGCTTGTTTTACAGAAGAGGAGGCGGCACTATACAGTTTGCACATTAAAAAACGAGTAAATGTAATATCATGCTCCGTGAGTTGCCATGAGAAGCAAACTGCAGTCGACAAAAAATGAGCTATATCCCAAAACAACACCGGTATTCCTTCTTTTTGACCGTAAGAAACGCATAATCAGCAGATCTCTGTGCCGTTTGAATCTTGGTTTTCTTTCATGCAAATACAGACTACATTACATAAACGCTTTGTGAAAAAGTCCTGCATTAGATTGTGTGTGAAGTATGTAAGTGTATTCAGAGAAATGCAGCTTAAGTATTGAAAAGTAACGGTTGAATATCTGTGTTTTAAGTCTAACATTCTATACAAAAAAGCAACAATGTTTTTTTTTCTATTTGGATTTATTTGATGGGTATTTTCACTGTCTGTCATGTTAGCATTGTTGCTTCCCCTTTTGTTTCAGGCAAACCACAACGAAACAATAACAAAAGAAGAACAAAGGTGCAAACCGATGTAAACCAAAGCTCACTTCATCAAAGAAGTGCCGGAGGTATGAGTGGGATTGACTCTTCTTATCAATACACTAAAGAAGAAACATGTTTTTCCAAATGAAAAGGACAAAAGGTTAGCTTGTAAGTTGTCAAAACACTTCTGAAGGAATGAATATGTAGTAACAGAAAGATAAAAGGTGCATACACAGCACAGAGAGAGAGTGCCACTCACAACAGTGGAAACAATCGCCTGCGTCCACACAACAATCCCTGTGAGGGAGCAGCTGGCTGGGGAGCAGAGACCGGGGTGACGCAGGCCCCGGTGGCAGCGCTGTAAAGTGGCATTGTGATTTAGGTGCTGTGTCGTCGTAAGGTCTGTTATCTGCCGCCGCTAACAGGGCCGCGCCGATACGGTCCGACAGCCAGCGACTGCAGCTCGGGAGGTAGCGCTGATAATGGATAGCTTAAGCCCATGCAACTTCCCGTCGCAGTGCGCCATCACATGAATCATGTGTTTAAGCTGCTGTCAGATACGTTCACATCCAGGGCTGTGGTCAGTCTTTTTTATTGTCTTTTTCTGTCGGAGCATTTGTTTTGTTCTTTTTCAGACGGAGTAACAGAAGGACGAGGAGTGAGAAATGTCCCTGGACGTCAACGTGATGATGTGGCTCAGAGAGGAAGAGGAATATCTTGCCGACTCAGCTGTCTCTTTGTTTGGAAATATGAAAACCAGGTTATTTTCCTGCCAGCAAACACAGAATTATGAGTGAAATGATGTTGGATCTACTGGCTTTTCAATAATTGGACGTTTAATACTTTAGTAAACACCTCCTCCAGAAGTATCTACTTCTGCGTACATCCCCTAAAAAACCCACGAGACATTATTATCTTTAACAAGCAGTTTTTCTAATGCATATTACACACTAATAAAGCAAAATGTCATAGTATTTCTTTTGATCCAAATTTAGCGCCTACAGGAAAAGGGGAAAGGAGAAATCAAGGTGTGTTTTTTTCGATTTTCTTACCAGTGAGATAGTAAGAATGCTTTATACAAGTGCGTACAATTTAACTTTAAGTCAACCCTTTTGTCTTTGTTTAGTTAAACAGAACCCTAATCGATGGTGCATGTACTCTTTAACTACTTGTTTATATAGGTAATGAACATTATCTGGATTTGCATACTAATTAAAAACAGTACACTGAGTGTGTTATTGGTCTCAGCCACCGGTTGTTCGCTAGTTTCTTCTCCAGCCCTGTTCAGATCATCATAACTTCTCTACCTCAGAGTGTCCTTAAGTTTAATATCCTCAGCTCTGTCCAGAAATATCTGCGCTCCCTGATATATCTCTTATAACTGGTTTCAAATTACAGGCTGAGAGATGGTCACTCGGTTGACTGGAGAGTCAGTCAGCCGGAGAGCTGCGTTTTTGCCTGATCAGCAAGTTAAAGATGCGGCGGCGCGTCTCCTCGGCTGCTCGCGGCAATCTGGATAATTAGAGATGTGTTCGATCACTGTTCGATTTCCTCCAAGCTGATGATTATCCTCCCACAGCCGGCAGCAAGAAGTGACAGTAAGCCAGTGGCACACCCACACACACACACACACACACACACACACACACACACACACACACACACACACACACACACACACACACACACACACACACACACACACACACAAATTGGAAATGGTTTTATGGACTTAAAAATGATCATAACGCTTCCCTTGATTAACACAAGTTGTCTTAGGACAAGTCAAGTGTCAGGACAAGTTCAAGTCAGGTCTGAGGACAAGCTGAAGTCAGGTCTGAGGACAAGCTGAAGTCAGGTCTGAGGACAAGCTGAAGTCAGGTTGAAGTCAGGTCTGAGGACAAGCTGAAGTCAGGTCTGAGGACAAGTCTAAGACAGTTTTAAGATAAGTTTTAGGACAATTCTCAGTCAAGTGTTAAGACAAGATTAAATCAAGTCTTAGGACAAACTGTATTCAAGTCTAAGGACACGTTGAAGTCAGGTCCAAGAAGAGACAAGTCCGAGTTAAAAAACAAATAACAAATTCTAGTCTGTTTGTTCTAAACTTAAACAATCAAATGAACTTTGCATGGATGAGGAGAATAAATGGATCGACCCTGTTTAGGTTTTAGATATTTTGAGAGCATTTTATTACTAAGGACTTCAAAAAAATAATCAGCATGTCTTCGAGCTTCACAAAGAGCTGTCGTTTATTACTGGAATAATGCCATACCAAAAAAGCTCAACATAATGGTCCTTTCACTCCCTCTGGTTACAGTACATTAAAATATACCATGTTATTGTTGTCTTTCATGCTAACATAAAAGCCGTTACCATGGACACTAATTAACTCTAAATACAGGAATATGTGGAGCCAAGTTTCAGATAAATAAAAACACAAGACTCCCAGAGCTTGTCACGTATTCATTGGATGGGGTTCATTGTTCACACCTTGCATTTCTCTCTCCGTTACCAATCAGTAATGATTGAAGCCCTGCGTCACACCCAGGAGCATTATGTCCAGTAATGAGATTCTTCTCCCCGAGCTCGGCTCCCTAATCCCACGTTTCTATCTTTTGCGTGGTGGGCCCGATGAACAGCTGAGCCAGGCTGAACATGGACGCTCTACATGAAATTCAGTGTTAACCCTGCCATCCTGAATAAGAGCGAGACAATGGAGCTGGAATGGACTGGATTCTACGCCTATTACCGAACATGTTAATCCTCTTAAGAAGTTAAGAGAGGTCTTGATGACATGAGGGAGAGGCAGGGGTGTAAAGCTCTGTGGAAATGAGGAGAGGCGAATCTGAGAAATGAGGTTCGTCCTGAACAATAGCGAGGCTGCAGCCTGAATCTCATAGTCATTAACCTGCAATTCTCTCTGGGGACTCGCAGGAAAAAGGAGTTGCTGCGTGGGTCCGTCTTTAAATTACAGAGTGCAATTTTAACACTTGTAGTTGCCAAAACTTTTCCAACTTTCCAGGTTACAGATCTTTAGCTCGAATAATTGTACAGTTTTCTGTGAATTCAAAATGTGCCAAAATGCTGTCAGAGAAGTTGAGAAGCTGGCTGCAATCAGGGTGTTTAGAAAGACTGCCAAAATACTGCCACCTCATTAACAGGACGTTTCCCCACACCGGCATTTGGCTGAGGTATGTACCATAGGCTGTCCATGCTTCTGAGGCTCATCTTAAAAGCTTTTAGTTGGAAAACGGCCTCTGGTGCCATGTAAAGCCTCTTCAGAGGGAAAGTTAGGTAGTTCACTTTGATAAAGATGATGTTATAGCAAAGAACAGAACGGTGAATGTCAAAGCACTGAGTGGTGAATTTGCAAAGCAAGAAACAGGAGCATTAAATGAACGAGATGTGACTCACCGGTCTTTTCCCGTCTCCTTCTTGAAGACCATGTCGCAGTAGTTCATCCTGTCCTCTGTGGTGACGTAGATGCGTGCATGCGGGTAGTTCTCGGCCGCCTGTCGCAGCATGTTGTACACGATGCCCTTCCCGTCCTTCCTCATGTTTCTCAGCGGCCCCCACACCACATAGACGGTGTCGTTGCCCTGGCCGAAGAAGTACTGGGGCTTCTGCAGCAGCAGGGGGACGCTGGTGTGCGAGACGACTCTCAGCGTGGTGCGCTGGCCGACGTCAACCTCGAAACCCCGTGTGGGCGCGTTGTTCATCCGCCAGATGCAGGGAGAGCGATCGATCTGCGCACCGGCAGCCTGGCCCAACATCTGGCCGGAGCTGGACACGATGCTGCAGAGCTCACAGTGCAGCTTCAGAGGCTGCAGGGGGAGAGAAAGACTGTTTCAACAATTCATCAGCATAATATCATAACTGAGACAAGTCCAAGTCAAGGCTCGAGTCAAAGAGGTCAAGACTGATTTACCTCTCGAGTAAATTGAGGCAAGACCAAGTCTATTTCTCAGGCTAAAGTTAGAAGAAGTCAAGTCTTAGGGAAAGTCTGAAGACAAAGTCAAGTAAAAGGAGAAGCACTATTTTTTTTAAATCAGATCTTAGGACAAGATAAGTCGAGTTTAGGAAACAATTAAGTCAATGCAAGCTGCAAGTCAGGTCACAAATTAAGTGTAAAGCAAATTGAGAGGAGTAGAGTCTCAGGTCAAAGTCGCTCAGAAGAAGATCTAGTCTCAGGTCGGTATAAGTCAAAGTTAACTGATTCAACTCCTGTTTTAAGTAATTGTAGCGCGACATTTCTCTTCAGTGCAAGTCTCACATTAAGTGAAGCAGGTCGTAGAGTCTCAAGTCAAAATCAATCGGAAAAGTCTGGATTAAGTCTCCAGTCTTTAAGACAAGTCCAAAATGAATAAGGTCGTGTGAAGTAGTTGAAAATGAAGTATTGTGTCATTGAAGACGTGTCCATGTCCAAGTCTTGAAGTGACGTTAGACTAGTCAGAGTTCAGTAAAACTTTAGTTTGTGCAGCTCTTTACTCAAGTCTAAAGGTCCTAGAGATATGTCTGAGTCATGTCATATATTTTTGCCTGCAAACTGCAAGTCAGGATTATTCTTTCAGGTCTGAATGCTGAATATAATATTGCACAGGCTAAATAATGCAGGGTGACCACTGCCCTCTGCTTGAGATTTGCTAATGTGCTGGAAGCATCAACAAGTCCAAACTGATACAACGAATATCCGCAGTGCCGTGTTTGACTCTATCTCAGGCTTTGTATCTAACAGACCTCCATCGGAGCATTAAGGACACCATGCATTTAAAAAGACAGGTAAGAAATAACCGATCGTATTCTAATTATAGGCTTTACACAGACCTAGTTATGAGACATGCGGGGCCTGACTGTTGCCGCTTTATCTGCTTTGAACAGAGGCCACTGCTGCGGTCAAAGAAAGAATAAGCAATATATAACTTTTATAAACGACCAGGGCAACATAAGCAGGGCTGTGGATCGGCCACACGAAAAAGACATTAAGAAAAGAGACCAAAAAGAAACCACAGAACTGCAGTGTTATATAAACACAAAAGTAGAAGTTAAGGTAACTTCTGCTTTTGGTAATGATGTCATTCGTCTCCCGCAAAATGTTATTATCATTTTGTGACAAGGACAAAGCAAATATATATTTCTTCTTTTCAGGTAATTGAAAAAAAGTGATAACATCCTGTTAGAAAATGCTCCTAATGTGCCGTTTCTACAACGATAGGAACCCCATTAGGATCTCCACAGGTGTAACGGCTGGATAAATTTAACTTCAAAGGTTATTTTGTTAATACAAACAGTCTAATATACCTAACATCTCGTGCCATTTTTATACGTATGCAATAAAAACATTAAAGTGACGTTTTGGCAAGAGGCCTGTGTGATCAGAGGGTACTGAAATACATTCTGTGATTATTTATATTCATCAGGGTTTTACAGGCCTATATCATTTTATTTTACGTCCTAAGATAAATGTCACCCTGCCCAGAACTAACACTGATTAAGTTAATTGAATGTGGGACCTCAGAGGTTACAACGGAGTCTTACTGCGGCAACGGAGAAGCGAGGGACTCGTGTCATTTATCTTACTGTATACCTTTTATATATCTTCTTATACTTTACTGGAGCGGGGGGGATTTGTAATGAATCTTCAATAATAGCTCTTAGCTAAGCTTTGCCAAGAGAGGAAGGGAGCTCTCTGAATCCAAACTGGGAGATTTACCTAATTGAAGCTAATATGCTCGGTTTGTTTTGATGAGATTAAACGTACTCAAGTCAACGAATGCAAGACAAAGTTAAGAAAAAGCATTGTGTCGTGCTGGAGCACAGTTTGATCATCTGCTTAATGGAGGGTAACTGTAGTTTGAATATAAATGGCATGTTTTTGCTGTCATCTGGCCAAAGTTCTCTATTCTCTATAAAGTTCTTCTATTATGACTAATTGGTGTTTGTAACATAAGCCTCTTGCAGATTACATTAATTAAATAATCACGTTCAGTTGGAAAACGTTGTCATACAGAAGGTTATTATGTCCTTTAATTTCATGCTCATCATTTTTTATTTCATATTTAATAATACGTCACAGTATCCAAAGTAACAATGCAGCTATGAAAGCCCATCACCGGGGAAACTAGTTAGACTCTGTGTGTGTGTGTGTGTGTGTGTGTGTGTGTGTGTGTGTGTGTGTGTGTGTGTGTGTGTGTGTGTGTGTGTGTGTGTGTGTGTGTGTGTGTGTGTGTGTGTGTGTGTGATATGAAAAACAGTATATACACACACACTCATGTATTTCAGAGAGAGAGAGTCATTAGAATATTATGATATAATGACATACTGGTTATTAATCTATGTGTACAGAACATCTGTACCAGACAGTGTTTAAGTAATTGTATTTAAAGGGGTCCTGTTCTGCTCATTTTCAGGTTCACATTTGTATTTTGTGACATGTCTCCATGCTTTAATGTTCAAAAGCTCTTTATGTTTCTCTTACTGCCTGTGCTGCAGCACCTCTTTTCACCCTCTGTCTGAATCCAGAGCCCAGTCTGCTCTGATTGGTTTGCTGGCTAGCTCTGTTATGATGGGTCAACCATGTAGAGATGTCCCACCCCTTCACCTATCGTGTAGAATGTGTTGGAGCGCAACCCATATAGACTCATCCATTTCATTTTCCTATTGAGTTCAAATGTATGCAAGTTTGTTTTTAATGAAAAGTTGTTTTATTGTAAAGCGTCAACTGTTAATCCACCAGCATAATCTAAACACCACTCAAAGACCATTGGTTGTCATCAGCTGTATTAAAGAGATTTACCAGGTCTGTTACAAAGTGTGCAGGATATAATCAGGAGAAGAAAGAGCTCTGCTACACTCAGATATTTGTGAATAGAGAAGATTACCTGCTTAGGATTCTCCAGCAGAGCTACCTGCTATTGCTTTTCCTCTCATGTATGGATTCAGTCAGGGGTTAAGAAACAACCCCTGCATCTGGGCTGGTAGCTCTCCATTTACTGGGTGGTTGAGACACACATCATCGCAGCCTTGAGCTGTCAGCAGCTCGTCCATCATCCCCGCTGCCCTCAGCCCGGCTCATAACTCCATCACGCCTCTCAGCACACACAGATTGGCTGAACTCTGTGGGGAACGCAGGCTGGCTAACTGCATGGCAGACACATGGAGAGAAAACCTCCCGCTAAGGAGCCAGTGAGCAAGGCATTTCACACGCAACTGCGGCAGTAGATGCTCAGTGAGGGGTGAGGATGTAAATGAATAAACTGAACCAAGTGAGATTACTCCTGCATTAATTAAGCTTCATTTAGAAATAAAAAATGGCTTCTGAGAAGTTCACGAGTATAAAACGTTATTAGTTTCCAATGAACATGAATCACTTCACTAATGAAGAGTGTAAAAACGTAATCTAACGACTCATAACCCTATTTTATTTTGTATATATATGACTGGAATCAAGCCAACCAATCTCCGACCATTACTTCCTGTACATCAATAAAGTATTATGGCCTCTTCATCCGCTCGGCTGTGATTCATGTTTCAGTTTCCTGTTTACGATGGAGCTGTTTCAGTGTGCCGCGCAGTAATCGTAAACAGGGGGCACTTTTATAATCCCAATAATTTTGCCACGCTCGGATAAGTACAACATCCACTGAAAGCCTCAGATTTAAATGCATGACTGTGTCAAAAATAAAGTGGGTTATTTGAAATTTGAAAATAAATAAGAAGGCCTAATGCCGTGAACTCACTCATCATTTAATTATAGCACCGGGGTTTGAAGTTAACCTTGACGTTCATTAAAAGGCTCTAAACACAATGAATTAATAACAATATTAATTACATTAATGGGGCCAAGTCCCAGTCCAAAAGCTCCTCTTGGGGCACACATTATACTAAAGGGCAGTGGTGGAACATAAATAACTATGTTTACACAAGTACTGCACTTAGAATTTTAAACTACTTTACAATTCTACTTCAGTTCAAATTGGAAAAGTTTTTGGACACATTTGGAATAAAACTGAACAAAATATATCTCATACGTTTTTTAAATGCATAAATGATTCACATGTCTTATTATGTGGGTGTGAGGTAATGCAGTCGTCTGTCAAGCGGAAGGAAGGTGGTGGGTTTGATGCGGTCCCCTGCAGTGCAACATGTCGATGTATCCTTGGGCAAGATACTTAACCGATGTCACGGCCAGTGGTGTGTGTGTGTGTGTGTGTTGGATCCTTGAAAAGGTGGCAGTTTTCACGGCTGTCCCTGCCTCTGAGTGAACGGTTGAATCATGACTTGTTTATATAAAGCGTTTGAAGGGTAAAAGACTGGATAAAGCGAAATATAAATGCTGTCGCTTTACCAACTTTTCCATTTGAAGATATTAATATTTTTTTCCATCCGAAGGAGCCACAGTTTATGTGCCATTTCACCCAAAATTACTCACTAAAAAAATATCATGTAGACATTTTCATCACCTAAAATGAACTTTGTGTTTAGTGTTCATTCACACATTTCAGCACACTAACATGCAAAACTAAGATTGTCAACAGGGTTAAACATAAGGTGAAAAACATCCGCCTGCTAGCACGGTGAGGTGAGAATATAGCTAACTCGCAAAGAACCTAAGAGTTTCTATGAAAATAATCCCAAAATAGAGGCATTTTTTCCTTCATACTGCCCATTTGTACATCTCAAAAGGTCAGCATGTAATAGAAAAAGCATAGGTATGAAATGAAAGTAATGAGTTTCTGCCTCCAACCTAGATGAACCAGCGGCCTGAATGTAAAGTGCCACAAGACAAATGTTTTTATTTCTCCTGAAAGGCAGAGCGGGGGAGATTTATCACGCCTGGAGGCAGACTCAATCATATGAGGAAAATAAGGCCGGCCATTCCCCAAGTTAACCGGGTTATGCATTATACATGCTTGCAAGAGGTTTATAACACCTGGAATGACACCTCGCTGTGGGTCATGTAAGATTGCCTTACTGTCTGGGAGAAATATGGCTGCTTCTAAAGGTGTTGCTGTGTGCATAACAGAGGCTGACAGCTCACACAGCGGGCTTTCAGTCCGGACATAATCGCTTACGACAACCAGCACACGAGCATCACCTTGACCAGACCTCCACTATTCTGTCCATCCTTTGTCAGAGATTTTGGCAGCGTGCAGAGCATTTATGACACTCACGTCCAGGTCAATCACTGCCCTTTCTGATTGTCTGTGAAGAACTCACTGCTGGGGGAATTTTAGCCGAAATGAGGCCTAATTCTGCAATAGCTGCCAGTCTTTCATATGATTTGCATAAATCTCTCCATGGGGAGAGGGCAGTGATTTAAGCAGGCTTGTCTGGAGGCAGAAGGAGTTGCAGACGTAGAGATTGGTGTAATACGTGATTGCCTATCTGGGGATCTGGGCCTACGTTGTGTGGATGAAAACCTCCTGAGGCAGAGGGTGGCGCTGCGCATTAATCTGCCAATATCAGCCTCCTGAATACAAGGCTTCCTCTTCTCATTAAGGACCAAAGCACCCATCGAAACTCCAAATCTAGATGCGTTGCAGCCTGAACTGAAAGCAGTCTCCTCAATCCCTGAAACGTTGCATTCATTTCTGCGAGAAAAATAAACGATTTTCCTGCATGACTACCCAATGTGCACCGGTAAAAGCACAATTTTGGGTTTTTTTCGCCAGACGCCTCCCTCAAACAACAAACACACGGCACATTGTGATGCTTTGGAATTAAAATGCTTTGATATTTCAATTTCCATAAATTGTGTGGGGAATTTACAGCACAGAGGTGTTTGAAGGCAGAAGAATAGGATCACGGACATGGCAGTTTGGAATAACAAAGAAATAGTGCTCACTGGAGACCTTAAACAGGCATTTTCAGATCAATCACAGAGAACCTGAGTTAATGAACGAAGAAACCCTCTTCCGGTGCTTTGCTTTCTGAATGAGCGCTTATTAATTCACCTTCATAATCGAGGTGAAGCTGCGTGATGGCAGGTTAATGTCAACAGAGGGTTTTAGAATATAAATGCACAAGAAAATAACGTGCGAGACATTATGACAGAAATACTATCATATGACAAAGGTCAAAAGGAAAATTAAATTACGTTCAGACAACATTAAATCTAAAGCTTCAGGAATGACCATTGTGGAGTAATTAACTGTCAGTCAGTGTTTAGCCACCATATCTTGAACCGCCTCCATTGGTCTCCTTTGTTTTCTACTGTGATTTAATGACATCATGACGGAACTCGCGCTTCTATTGGCTAGCGCTCCAACACATTGTGCGTGATAGGCTGAGGGGTGGGATATCTCTAAGCGATTGACCAATCACAACAGAGCCGGCCAGCTAACCAACCAGAGCAGACTGGGCTCTGGTTTCAGACAGAGGGTGAAAAGAGCTGCTGCAGCACAGGCAGTATGAGAAACATAAAGAGCTTTTTGAACATGAAAGCATGGATAGAAGTCCCAGTAGAGGAGGGAAATACAAATATGAACCTGAAAATGACTAGAATAGGGCCCCTTTAACCTGTTAGCAGACACTATTAGCATTAGCAGTAATAAAAGTACCAAGCTAGATGCTAACCAGAGTGACGAGACTGAATATCAACTCAAATCAAGTCTACTACAACATCTATTTACAGATGAAACCTTTTTTTGTGTTGTGCTTTCTGTTGTGTGTTTTGTCTGTGTCACTCACCTCCTGCTTGGGGATGCTAACGTAGCCCAGGTGAGGCTTGAAGGCCTTATACGGCTGCTTGGAGAACATCCAGTGGCTGCTGAACGTCTGATCCAACACCGGCTTCAGCAGGAAGTAGGGCTTCTCCGAGTAGTTCACAACCACCACGAAGAGCGAGACCGCCACGATCAGACTGGTGGCGATCAACGACTTCCTCTGTGACGAGAGAGAGACAGATAGAGCGCGTTTAACAAGACGGAGACATGCAGCAATCGTTAAAAAAAACTGAATGAAATTACTTCATAGTCAGCAGTTTAATAGCTTGAGCAGAGGCTTTCCAGTTTCATCATAAATCTGCCAGTAGTCAAGGCAAACAGACAACAACAAAACACTTTGAAGAGGCATAGAACACAATAAATAACACATGTACAAACAACAAATACATTGTTTGACAGCAACAAATAAACAATACAGCCTTCACAGAAGAAAGGAGAGGAAGACTTTGTCTGCATATGTTGTGCATAATATAAATATATGACACATTGTACATCTGAAGGTTATGAGGTGGATTTGTATGCATCACACTCACAGCATTACACTGTACAGCATGGTGCTTTTGTGACCCCTTTGCATTTATATAAGATGCATAAAACCTGAAGAAATGATCAAGTTACATCTTTAACTTTTAGCACCACTGAGCGAAAAGTGTTACACTGTCATTTTGTTTTTGATTCAATAACCATGACTCACAGGAATCTCTTAACTTGAGATGTACTGAGTATGGAAATATCCTTCTGTTGTATGGTGAGATGGCAGAGGTTAACACTTTATATTAGCTAATTGACACGCATACTTTTCCCTCTCTTTAAAATGACTAACACCTCATACTTAAGAAAAGCTGAGCTGGCAAATGGTTGCAAAGTTCGTCATTCCTTTTTTGCCAGGTCCACCACTTCAGTTCGGATGGAAATACCTGAACCAATCCTACATTTTGCACAGTCATTCATGTTCCACAGGGGATGAATCCCATTAACTTTCACACACCCTCAGGTCTTCTGCTTCCATCCATCATGGGGTCCAGACATCCGGAATACTGACTCTCTCTCTCCATTTTCAAATCCACCCAGATCACATCACACGTCCTCTGTTTTTCAACAATTATATTGTCTTGTTTTCTTTTGCTTTTTGTGAAACTCGTTTACCTCGTTTTTGTGACCTATAAAGCCTTGAAAGGTGCCTTTATAAATAAAATGTATTATTATGATTACTTTGGAGATCTTCTGGCTCTCCATGTGTGCTACCAGCAGGTTGTCATGTGTGGTTCAGAGTCAGAAATCCTGAAATCTGAAAGATTGATTGGCTTGAACTTTGTCACGGATAGCAGGGTCCCAAGGGGATCGTTTCCACTGACTTTGGGGACCCATCGACCTATCAAGGTTCTTACTTATTCGGTGGTGAATCAGCTCAAATGATACACACATTCATGTTTCACAGTCACGACTTTGTTGACTTTTCATTCAACGCCATTGTCAGGTCCAAGCTTTTATGTTCAGCTTGTTGCTATGCTGATGTTAGCATTTAGCTAAAGTACAGCCTCACAGAGCCACTAGCACGACTGCAGACTCAAGAGTCAAAGGTGCCTGAGTTGTAATCCACTTTTCTGTTATAGCATCTCTACCAAGAAAGCAACATTTGCGTCAGTGTCGTTGTTTCATATATTGCAATATAGCAAAAGAATGGAGGTGAGAGGGATTGTGGCTCGGCAGACGGAGCCAGGAGTGATGAATAATGGATAAGAGATGGAGGGCGAGGAAAGGTCTCACAGAGGAGAAGCTATTGGCATGGCAGAGCTGGAGGGATCAATGCACAGAAGTGAAAAAGAATCAGGCAGAGATGAAAAAATCTGTGGTGTGCTATGACATCTCGGAGCCTGGGGTGATGGATAGATTTCTTTTTTTATTTCTTTTTTTCCCAGGAAACTTCAATAACGTGCTGCTAATCTAACACACAACACCGGTGGGGGAACTCCAGATATTTTGGGAAGGTGGTGTTTCATAAATTCTTTGAAGTTATCTGATGGTGAGAAGATTGAATGTGGCTCGGGGTAATGGTGAAGCCCCACAGCCAGAGCGCCATCACCGCCTCGCACTCTGATCTGAAACATCAAACATCCCAAAGGGGGCTCCGGAGGCTCCGCTTCTCAGAGACAAGATCAAACATGTGAACTAGAGGGGGGGTTGGGGGGATGAAAGAGACAGTGACCATTTGCTGCCCCAATGAGACTTTACGAATTGCATGTATGTTACATCATGCCATCATTTCATAGTATTACCGCCAATCTTTGATCACCAACAGAGTGGTTCAAACTTTGATCCTGCATAAAACGGCACAAAAAGGACTTTCACAAGATAATACAAAGGACAGTTAGTCGGTTTTATGTCACCCCAAGAAAAGAAGATAGAAATGGCAGGTCATTTTCTGAAAATGTGCTGTAATAGCTAGTCATCAGGAGTCCATTAAGGAGCATGAAACCAATCCCTTACAAAGCAAAAGGCTTCTTAAGCACGGGAGAGAGCGAGAGAGAGAAAAAAAAGGAACAACCCTCGGCTCAGTCTGCTGCACTTCAACATCCATCTGTTCTCATGAAGGCAGAACATTTCCTTGTCTCCTTCAACCTAACTCCGGCCACAAATCACAGGGGAAATGATGTGTCAAAGTCTGGAGGTGATTGGACGCCTCGTCGTGGGCGTAGCGAGGCGCTGAACCTCCACTACTTTCAGTGCGGCTTTCACGACTCCTCTCTGGGTTCGATCATCCATTAGGGCAATCACCAGTCGGCCTGTTGAGCCGTTAGGCTCGGCGGTGAGGAAGGAAAACAGTATGGGAGTTTGGGAGCGCTGGCAGAAATGGGGACCATTCACACCAGCAGAGCAGCAATAAAGTTTCAACATCAGAGCCTTTGGTTAATATTAAAACATTTTTCTTGAGGAATATGACTCCATGAGCGGCTGCAATGACCTTGTTTGTGACCATCAAATCAGACAGTGGTTATGTTTGCAGCCTGGGATATGTTTCTTTAAACACCCAAACCACCACCTGAAGCTTTGAGTGGGCTATGTTTTTTAAAAGGTCCCTAAACCTTCTCTGAGGAGGTATTGATCTCAGTTTACAGACAGACTGCGTGGGATCATTGGGACACTAGAGGGCAACAATCTTCTACTGGTCTCTCCTGCAGTGAGCCAGTGTGAAAAAAATGTCAGACAGAAAATGTTCAGCTAAATATCAACTCCGCCTCGAACTTTTAGCCTTATAGTGAATAAACGGATCTCTTGGGGGCAGTTGAAACACATCAACACGACATTGACATACCATCACCTGTTTAGCTGATGTAGTGAAGCTAACTTACTGAGCTGCATTAGCATTCATCGGTCCTGTTTCTGTTTGCACTTGATGAAGGTTAGTTCAAAATAACTGTTCTTTAAGCTCAAAGTAAGTTCTCTTCAAAAGTCTAGCGAAATACCGGACTCTTTAGTTGCTAAATATCCCACTACGCTAACAGCTAATCGCTAACTCTACCTGTTCAGCAGCAAAACTGCAAACAGACAACGTACAGTGGGTTTATCAGAGCTTTTTCCTGAAAACACAATAATGTACGAGTGAATCAAAACAGTAAAGTTGCATCTCAACATCTAAAAATGAGCTGATGTGAACACTGAAGATCGATCTAATAATTCATCACTACAAGCACACCTTTTACATTGTCACCATCCGCAACATGGTGCTGGTTTAAGGGGAAGGTATGGGAAGAGAACACTGGCTCACCCACTGTACGCCCAAGCCTGATAAGCCTGGTGTGATCCCATTGCAAGATGTTGTTTAGTTTTCACATTTTTAGTATAAAGAATATCCATTGTAGTTGCTTTGAGTTGCATTTTCAATGTCAGACTTGTACTGGGAGACTTGCACTCGGTTTAAGGACATGTACTTAGGTATATTATCTGAATACTTCCTTCACCACTGGCAGTAACTTGTCAGTATAAGAAAGTTACTGCTGTGTTTGTTATCTACAGGCAAAAATAAATATCAACTTTCTGTATCAATCAATGCCGAATTCCCCCTCTTAACGTGCACCAAATAGGCAATAGATCTGGAAATTACAGCAAGATAAACAAAAAGTGCTCCGTTCACTTGAGTGATGAATACAAATTTGAAGCATATTAGCTGTTTATTTCCCCACACATATTGTGCAATCAAAATTTCACCTCCATCAGGCTCTATCTGGGCATGAAGACAATACAATATCTCACAAAGACTTGCGCTCCAGCTCAGTAAATAACAGAACCACCCTGTAGTTCAATCCAGAAAACTAATCGCAATGGGTATTTATATAATGAGAGACTGAACCTGAAGAAAATGGCTCGTGAAAAAGCATATCTGGTAGTTATATTCGAGAGCCTCCTGGGCAATGGGTAGAAAAAAACGAAATTACATTTGCAATGCAAAAGGGCTACCTCCCTCGCACCTGATTCCCGCCACCACGGTCCAGCGAGCAGTTAAAATCCAATTTCAATTAAGGCATTTGAGAAAATATTTACTGAGTCGTTCTCTCACTCTTCCTCCTCCTCTCTTTCAGTGTTGTTCTCCAGGGGAATGAGACAGGAGTATAAACAAGGAGCCACTCTCCAGATTGAGAGTGGGGGTCCAGACACACATTACTTAATTCTTGTCATATTCCCAGCAAAGGTCTCGCCTCAAAAGTCATCCAAGTACGAGATAACAAACTATTATTTTCCCGGAGGACGAGGTCGAAACTCTCTGCTGCCGGTAAAACCGTCACGCTCAACTTCCCTCTCCAAACTTCCCTCGCAGGAGCTCTGACTGCCACAGGAACTGTGCGAGAGAATTAATTCAATTTGTAGATGTTATTGAATATATATTAGGTTTATGACTGTATGATTAATTTCATTCATGAGCTATTTACACAGGTCTCCTGGGCTTTTACTCATCACAAAGGCACATTTTGTTTTCTTTCTAGTTGATTTGCAAATAAAAGTGCTGCATCCGAAGGAAGCTTCCTTGGACGGAGATGCACAGTTTCAGTTGCATAATAGACAGCAGTTTATGACATACAAACTCCAACTTGCCCCTTGAAGAAAAACACCTCCCTAGTTTTTGCAGAGACACAAGTCAGTATAGTCAAGGTCAGACATTTTATGTGACAAAAACATAAAAAAACACAATAAAAAAAAGGATTATTGCAATGTCACTGCATTTCAAAACTAGATTGAAACTTATTTTCAATTCTACATGAAAATGACTAGATAAGAGGGACGGTTTTGTTTCATCGAACAATGTATCAGGTGTATTGTATGATATATGCAAAACCGCTATTAACTTCACCTTAGATAAATGTAAAGGAGTAAAAGAAAAATAAATCCCAATTATTTAAGTCGCTTAAAGGCTAAAACTGGGCTCCTTACTTTGAAGCGTTCCTTGACAAAAGTCTGTTCGAAAGATAAGGTTTCAAAATGATTAATAAACAAAAGAAATAGCTGAAGCAGGAGCATATGTTACACAGGAAATGTCTAAAAATACATTAGCTCTCACTGTAATTCCACAAATCCCCACATACAGGTGCATTAAATACAATAAACCACACCCAGGTGACAATTGCCGGCAGCGCTAACCAATTCAAATAATACACAGCTAAATAAGCATGCTGGCTTCTACAGTACAGAAAACGTAAATAATAGAAACCTCAAACCTAATTAATGGAGGTAAATGTTGCGTTCAAACACTCAGCTTCTTCTTTAATCATTTCCCTACATTATTAAACTGAATTACATCTGAACTGATGCAAAGAAAGAGCCTGTCTTCCCACATGCTGCATCAGAAGGGCAGAGAAGGAGCTTCAGCAAAGTTCATCTCCTAACGGGAACATGTTGCATCCTGCTGGTCCCTGCAGAGCCCAGCAGAGGGGGCAGTCCCCCCACACAGCGGTCATGTTGAATCCTGTTGCTTCCTTACATCTTAAAAATGGATGTGACTAATGCTCAGCTCCAGAGAAACACCCACTTCACATTAATCCAGTCACATATAGTGTGTCAATCAGACAGATTGCAGCAGCTGGAGGTTTGTTTATGATGCAAAGACTGAAGAGTGTTTACAGTGCATATACAAACCCTCCAGCTCATTTATTCATATTTTACCCTGCAGAGTGTTGTTAAGTTTGCATGTTTGCAAACCCAAGTGACAGCAAGAGTGATGACATTTTAAACCAAAATAACAATATTCATAAACTCCTCCAAGCTTTGCACACCATCATTTGGTTTCAGTGTCTTTAGCAACAAAGATTTAGTGGAGAACACCGAGAGGGACTTCTGGTGCCTTCAACTTCAATACCAAACATTAGTGTATGCAGACAACGTCTCAATATATACACATCGATTTTGAGTATTCCTTATGACTTAGTGGCAGATGATTTCACCCTTTTCGCCAATTTAAGTTTACTCTGCAAACCAGATTTGTCTTTGATGCGTAATACCAAATTTGAAGTTGGAAATATTGCTATTCTTATCAGTAAAGATCAATCTGTGGGAAGATTAGTGTCGGAAAAATTATAAAAAGGTTAAAAAAAAAGGTTATTTTTTAGCGTGAAACTATGATTTCTATTAAAAAATACCTGAGACATCTCTCAACACTTTTGAGGTGGAGCTTCTACAAACGTACAGACAACTAGACATTCTTTAGGAACAGGTTGTAAACCAACATGGTGGAAAAACTGAAGTTTTAATCTTGACAAAATGTTAAATTTCATAAACTAATCAAAAATGTTTTATGTAAAGTCTTCAACTGAAAAGTACCCGATACCTCCAGAGCTCAATAAGTAAACTGAAGTTAAGTACAATATTTTCCTCTGAACTGTAGTGGAGTAGAAGTATACAATAGCATAAAATGTAAAGTACAAGTACCTCAAATCTGTTCTAAAGTGCAGTCCTTGAGTCAACAGAGAACACTAGGAGTAGGACACTCTGCTCTGCTGTAGTTCCTCTTTCTGTATCTTCACATTTAAATCATTGCTTGGTGCTTTCCTCCCTTCCTTGAGTATACCAGCAACCCGTCCTGATGATGTGTACTACTTCCATAGCATCACCCTTATCAGCGATGGTATATGAAAAGGAAATCCTTAAATCCAGGTCAAACGAACTCTAATCTGCGCTGCTGGCATGATACTGCTTCATTATAGTGCGGAGCATCACAGAGAATCTTAATCTGGCCCGAGAAAAAAAAATAGAAATCTGTTTGTTTTTATGTGAAAGCGAGTCTGCGGGGGGGGGGGGGGCAGAATAAGGAGGAAACAACCATTTATATCCACTTGGTTTTGCATGGCTATAAACATCAATACTGCACATTCCCATCTCAATCAGCAGATGTGGATGTACGTGTGTGTGTGCGTACGTGTGTGTGTGTGTGTGTGTGTGTGTGTGTGTGTGTGTGTGTGTGTGTGTGTGTGTGTGTGTGTGTGTGTGTGTGTGTGTGTGTGTACTTGTATGCGTGACATGAAAGCAGTCAAACCCATTTGACTAATGGATATCTGATATCAAATGGAACATATTCCGCATAAGTATAAAGGATTAAACACTCTATAATATTCACTTCCCCCTTCTGGATCCTGAAAACTTTTGGGACGAGGGAAAACACTCTTTTTTTTTTCTAAACACCACCATATGTTCACAGAGAGAGTTTGGTAAAGCTCTATATTCTGCTCCGTTGCGTAGGCTGCTGCTCGCTCACTTGAGAAAGTGAAGAATTTGTCAAAGTGAAGAAAGAAAAATGGGCTCTTTGAGAAGCCGAGGATGAGTCTACCTGTCAGGAACAAGGTGCATTAAGATTTTACAGTAGACTGCTGTCATCATGCTGCAATAAAGACTCTCTGCTGTAGAGAGATACACCACTGTCTGTTTCCTTCAACAACCCTTAAAACTACTCTGAATCCCTGGACAGGATTCTTTGTTTCACTTTATAATAAATCTCACATGGCTAACAAACATTTAATACATAGGAGCAGTGACCTTCATTTTCTGACCATAAATCGGGAAGCATTTGACGCTTCTGAAGGACGAAGTAGAAGAATATACCCTTGATCGTCCCGCAGAGGGGACCTTTTAACTCTGCGTTTGACCTATCCTGGTGTTAGGATACATTATGAACAGCGCAGTGTAGGGAACGGTGCCTTGCTCAGGGACACCCGGTAGAACTTGGTCTTTTGGGAGCTTGAACCAGTGACCTCCTGGTTCACCAAGCCACGTCCCTATCGACTTCACCACCACCGGCCATAAGCCAAAGTATCCGACCGGTTTAAAAGAAAAAAACTAAAGATACGAACACAAACTATTTCTACTGAATACTTTTTTGGGACTGAAATTGTTTCAAAACTTTAAAAAATTGCAATGAATGTGATCTAGTTCATTCTAATTTGTGAACTTAACTTGGAGCTAGCTCTTGTAAAGTATGAACAACAATGTAAGAAGCACAATAAAAAGTAGTCCATTTACCATTAAAAACTTTAAACACAGCATTTTTTACTTATTGAAGCTTATTTGCATCGATTTACGACTAAAACTTGCCTTTGTACTTGTTTTTTTATCGAGTTAAAGTAACTGTTTTCTTTTAAGTCACTTTTTCCAATAAGGTGTTCTTGTATTCTTATAGAGCTGCATTAGCCTATGTGTTGTTGTTGTTGCGCTTGGAAATAAACGTTCAATCAAACAAAAACAAGTTAACATGAAGGCGATAATTCTGTATTATCACATGGCTGCGTTTAGCGGACCACCTGCTCCACTCACTCGCCTTTAAGAGCAAAATGAGAATAAATGTGTTTTATTTGGAGCATGTTGCCTCTTCTATAATATCTATAACTATAGTCGAGGGTTATATTTAGACAGAGTGTCACGTCTAGCTGCATTCCGGCCAATCACAGAAAAGGACTTTTGCGCTCACTCATGACTACAGCTCTTTTGGCTTCGTCCTGCTGTAATATCAGAGTTTTTAAGTAGCTGGCTCTTGTGGGCGCAGATGGCCGCCGGGCAGAGAGGAGCGCACAGCCGGCCAAGGACAAAGCTACAGTATAATGAATCTACAGCTCGCCATCCAGCACGACATCTCTGCAAACATATAACACAATAGACAGATGATACAGCATACCCCGATTCTGAGTACTTTATACAAGAATAGCAATTAATCTCTCCGTCACTTTGTGTTTGAAGGGCGGCAGGGGAGGGGGGGGTTGGCTGTTGAGAAAAACATCGACCAGAGAAAATCCATTTCAATTTGCCAAATGCCACCACAGGATTACTGACATTTAGCAACTGATATTTCCCTGAAACTCGACGGCATCGCTCCATAAGTCCATAATAGCGCTTCATCTCATTGGTAGTGATTACGCAGCATGACTGCTCACACACACATATATGAACCTAAGAAACTGAAAGGGAAGACGAGGACTGAAAGGCAAACAGCATCCCCAATTTTCTTCTCCACTGGACTCAACACGCGTTCTTCCCGTGCACAGATTCTTTCATACAGTATTATTTGTTAAAGAAATATTTCTGAAACAAACAGTTCTCCTCAAGGCTGCAGGAGACAGAAAGCAGCAACGCTCGCTGAATAGAAGTGGCTCAGTAATAAAACATGCGTTTGTCATGTTTGGTGCCTCGGAGAGATGAGCACTGACATACCTTGAAGTTACAAAAGCATTGTTCTTACTGGTGAAGCTTATTTGCGTCGTGTCCAATTATTTATGTTACTTGTCATGCAACAGAAAAGAAAGAAGTGGAAGAATAAGCAGTAACAGAAAAAGGATTACATGGATTTTTCACTTTTAAGTTATTTGCTAATTGAATGTCGGTTGGTCTTCACCTTGGACTTCTGAGAAGTTTTCATAGGTGTTTTTTCGGACATTACCCTTTCCTTTAATTACCTGATTAAAGGAAAGGGTAATTCACATTTCACTTGATAATGAGGATAATTATTTGTTGTGAAACTGTGAGAGGACTTTTACATGTTCACAAAGAAAGGTCAAAATCAAAGCAGTACATTCTGAGAAATCCTCACTTTTAGTCCCTTTTATAACTCAAGCAAAGGTTTGAGCCTCCATAATGGATATTGGATTTTCCATTATGTCATTTTGCGGTATAACACAACAAGTATTGGATTTTTTATGCCAATGTCAATATAGACAATATTAAGCAGGACCTTTTATGGTGTCAGTGATCTCTGGTGGACAGCTTTGGCTTAGAGACCTTGTTTTCCGTTACAGCAATCGTTACTTTATTACTTATCAGCTTATATATAAACCAATACCAAACTCTATGGCCGTGGATTTGAATAAGGGCTTTGTGTTAATGTTAAGTCTCCAAGCCAAGATAATAAAATGACTACAGTTCTTTTTTTATGACCCGCCAGACAGAGTAAGAAAGCCCATTATTAAATACTTACCCAATACCCATTATTACTGATACTTTATTAATCCTAATTTCTATAGAAAAAGTGTCAAATGTTTTCTGATTCTTAGAATGTACGGATTTCCTGCTTCAGACTTTAAAAAGCATCATTAAGTAAACAATAAAAATACTTAAGTCATCGTTTTAGTGATTGTTCAGTCTGTCAGCGTGCAATCAGTGCCATGCATAAGAAAAGGGCAGACTTCCTGAGCTGCTGAACAAATAGGATATGCCGGATCGGATAAAGGATGTGTTTTTTTGCATTTGCTAGATATATTTTTAAGTCTCATTCTTCAAATTCCTGGTGTTTTCTTTTAGACAGACTGAATCCTCTTTGGCTAAAGCAGAAGAGATTTCTAACCGCAAAAAACATTCAAACGATTTGCCAGTGCAGCTTTTTGTTTTGCTATTAATCCGCTTTAGATTGTGAAGGTTCCTGCCAGAGAGCTCGAGCACCAGCATTGTGAAAATGTAAGTGGAGCAGCTGTTGCACACAACAAAAAACCTACCAGGTGAATCAGAGGCCACCGAACAGCACAGGTGTTCATTCTGGAAAAACAACGGTAAAGTTTGCATAGTCTTTTCTGTCAAAGCCTCCGTAGTGCTGCTTGTTTATGTTGGTAAACTGAGGGGTTGGAATGTGTGGCATTCGATGTGTGTGTGATGGTTAGAGGATCGAGGTGGGAGCGATGTCAGAGACAATAAGACGCAAACAACTGCAGTCATCAGGGAGATCAACAAGAAACCAGAAGGAAAACCCAGTCACACAAAAACAACACTGTGCCTCGACACACAGCGGCAGAGGTTCCACACAAATCAACAGCTCAGTGAACAGATGCAGCATTACCCAGAGTACACGGTGGCATTTTGAACCGCTGCCCATTTCCTTTTCAAATAATGACCACAACAACAGAAAGTTCCAGGGCACAGGAGGCCATTACGAAGCAGACGGGAGATTATATTTCATGAAAAAAATTGACTAGCACTTTATTTAATGCCCTCACTTAACCGCCAGGCTCTATTTGTTTCTGTCAACCTCTTCAGGATCAGACCTCAGTGCACAGGCGGGCTTTCCACGGGGGATAATAACAGTGGCACTGAAACCTGTTATTAGCTGACTTGGTCAAGAGTGCTCAGCTGGAGCAAAAATGATGACCACCTGGCTCCCACTGACACTTCCATCAGAGGAAAGGTGAGAGAATCAAAGCCGGGGTGTTTCGTAAAAGATATTGGATTTTGTCGACAAATTCTGCAACAGTATGAAAATAAATCCTAACATGTAGAAGCAATAAATCAAGCTAAAAAAGCCGGTCTGGAGGGAGCGGGCGTGGCACACTTGGACAACACTAATGCAATTACAGGGATTTTCTGCTTGCTCACAGGCTCCGTTCAAGGGCGGAGCGCATGAAGCTCAAGGCGAACGGCAAAGACTCAGCCCTTACTCAGCGGCGCCTCATCATGCCTCCTCACTGGGAAAAAAGCGGCTGAAAGGATACCTGCAGGATTACAGCGCCACGGATCAAAATTAACCAGTTTGTGGGGCAAGAAATCATTTGTGAGCGACATGATTTCATAAAATTACGAAGCTAAATTGATACTCCTAAGAAGGATTTCACTTGCCCCTTCCCATTAGCAGCTTAGAGGTCAGGGTCAGGTACAAAAGGAGCACCATGACTCGGTGTTTTGCTTAAGTACGCTTTAGCAGGGCAAGTACTTGAACCCCAATCTTCAGTCTACACCTCCTGCTGACCCTTTGGTTTCTACATCGATTATTTTTGTGTTGTTTGGACAGCAATTCCAAGCCAATTCTTTGCAGACGCTAACTTCTTAACATCAGCCTCTGATGATCGCTCTCTTCTTGGGTTTTTGGCTCGTCCCTGTGCCAATGGGCATTTGGGTCTCACAAACAGCTCCTAAAAGTCGGTATAATTGCCCAGAAATGAGCGCTGAAAGTCTGCCAGGGAGAAACAAAGAATAAGAAATAAGAAAATGCTGATTTAGTTTTCCTGCCTTGTTCAACAGCTTAATTAATAGAGAAAACAGTTGCATAGTTTCAGTACTTACTATTATAATGGAAAACAAAAAGGCAGTTATTGAAATACTTATTTATTTTTCAGACAGAAATGACAAATAATTGCTCATTTTATAGTTTTCTTGTAAACTAAATATCTTCAGGGTTTCAGAAGTTGGCCCAACCACACAACCATCTAAAGAAACTCAACAAAATGCAACAAAAATTAAGCATTTCTAATGTTTAATACGCCAAACGATTAATCAATTCGTTGGATCATTCAACAATAAAAATAAGTTACAGCCCTAACACTATTTTTTCTGTAAATGTTTTCTTCTTTTCTTTGGTGCCACCTTACAAACATTTCAAATCCCCATTCTGCCGAAGCGCAAACAAGATCACACGTATCTCAACGCTGACAGCTTGTTCACACTATGTCTCATCTCACACTCAGCGAGCACCCGCTGATAACTCCTTCATACATACGCAATGTGAAGTCCATCCGGTATTCGTCATTTCCAGGCAGCAGTCAGTTGGCAGAACACCTTTTGGATCAAACCCCAAAGTCCACAGTTCTTCCAGGAAACCATCGGGGCCGGACGATGCCATCTGACCACAAAAGATCTGCAGACATGGACACAATCTCCCCGACCCACAGTTCATACTTATGCCACTCCTTCGTCTTTAACCACGAGTGGGAGTTTGCAGCTGAGTGGAGAGTGAGGTGTTAAGCTAGTGTTAATCCAAATATGGTGTGTGACCCTTAAATCCCCTCTGTCCGAGTCAATATGTGTGTGTGTGCTGCAGAGGGATCAGACAGGTGTAGTTAAAAACAAACACCAAGGCCAGCTGATTATCTGAAAATGATCCACCATAATACCAACAAGATTAACACCGACTTTAACACAATAAGGAGAACGAGATTAAAAAGTATTTCAAGGAGTTTGGATTTAGGAGCAGTTTCGGATGACTAATGAAATCTCAAAAAGGGTCATTAATAAACCTTTGTTCAGTCAGGTGGCTTTTGGTTTGTTATGGGGAGTTAAAAGTCAAATCTCTGAGAATACCTTTGCTGGAGGTTAAGACGGAGAATCCCTCAGTGATAAAAGATCATTTAGGAGCATCTCGAATAAGGATTTATATAATCTAGTTCAAATATTTGCGATTAAATTGCAATGCATCAGAAAAGAAAAATACTGCAGAATGCATTCACACATTAATTAAGACGCAAATCTGGAATAATGGCACGATTTGGTACCAATCATCTGTTTGTTTCCAAACACAATGAAGTCTAAATCTTTAGGAGTATTGTAGGTAAAGGTTGGAATTGTTCTCTAGTCAATAAAAGGCTCAGCAGCAATCTGTCCCTTTTCATCAAAATAGCAGGTAAATCTTCTACTGTATTGATCACACTGTGTGCACTTTTCCTTATCCCTGGAAGAACAATGGCAGATTAATAACTGCAGATAATCCTTTTCCTTCATGAATATTGGCTCTGTCCTCTTGATTTAGGTTAATTAAAGAATAACATTTCAACCCTCGACATTTAAGCTTTAAAAGGGCTCCTTTGAGAATGCATGTACAGCAATAATGGAGGTTAGGGCCCCGAGGTTCTTTGTGAATGACATGTAATTTTATGCAGCTCACCGAGACTTAATTACAGAGTTGAAGTTAATTTATAGGCGGCTATATCAGCTCTTTCATTAAACTTTGGGTGTCTTTTCTTTGTCATTTTGGTTGAAAAGACAGATTAAAACCAGCTGAGGAAATGACCAGCGCTGGCACATGATTAAATGATCCAGGATTAGAGGCTACCTGACTAACATGACCAACGAGGCGCAGTGGGATCAAGTCGCCTAAACCCGTAAGTCTTCGCAGATGTTGATAAGATTTCTGGTGTGAGCGGTGGCTCCGCTGGCCCAGTTTCTGCGGCCGCTGGATTGATGCCAGATCAGGAGCGAGGTTATCACCCTGGGTTATCAATGTGCCTACCTTTGCACTAGTGTAGCAGTGTGTGTGTGTGTGTTTGCACAACAGATGTAGGTTACATTACCATAATAAAGAAGCTACACGTTTAAATGCTACCCTCTCAGCTCAAAAGGGGGTTTTAGAGAATGGACGGCAAACAGCGAAGCAGCAAAACAAAGACTTTCTTTGAGGTCATTCTGTGAGGGGAAGGTTCAAAAAGTCAAACTGGAGGAAATATAAAGGATTATAACACAGCAGCTAGCAGGCACATATTCCCATTTTATAAAACTGTTTAAAACCTTTTTGGAACATATTTGTGGAAACTTTAACTAGAACATTGCAGCCTGCAATTCTTCGAGTTACAACAACTGCTGACCCTGTAATCACAACATGTAATCGGCTTGAACAGCTACCTTTGCACTGTATTTGGAACCTGATGCAAACCAAAGACGTTATGTACCATGATTGAACATTTCCTTTTACAATAGTCAACATTTAGGAGTGCACACATCATCCTTAGGTTGTTTACAGGATGATTATTGTATGAAGGGAACAAACTTATAATAACTGATCTGTATGAACTGTACGATTATGACTCAGGTTTTCCTTGCGGACCCTATGCAGCCAGAACTTTAATAAAAAGGACCGAAGATCTCATGTAAACTTCACACTCAAGAAGGAAAACAGATTTAAAAAAAAGAGAATGGCACAAAGGGAAATCTGAGCACGGATTTGATACACTTTCAATAAAACCCAGAGCCTCATTCAACATCCTTTTTATCAGCCTGCCTTCTGCTGTAACCCACACGGGACAAGAGGGACTCAGAGAAGTGCCATTCATCCCCAAAACTCTGAAGAACTGGGACACTCACTGCATTCCCCACAGCTGTTACGACACCTCGACACACACACAAATGACTGTGTTTCTGCGTGTGTGTGCATTAATTAATTTGAGGTCTTTTTTGTGTGCTTTGTGCTAGCGTGTACCCACATGAACCCGTCACAAAAAACATGCTCCTCTGGCCCCTTGTTTTGCCAAATGTAGTTGAGACGTGATGTAGAGCTCACCCTGAACTGTTATGACGGAGGACAACAGCCACAGCCTTTCCCAGCTCGAGTTCAGTTCTTCACGGATGAACTCACTCCAATTAAACACAAGCTAACAAAGAGGACGGAGCTTTTCTGCAGGCCTCGCTCAACACGTGAACTAAGTATCAGAGCGGCAGTCACACAGCTCTCTCTGGTCTCTCTGCTTTAAGCCGTGCATCATGCACACAAACAGAGATGAAAGTAAGGGAGTACTTTGTGTTCTACTTGAGAACAACGTGCATTTCAGAAGGACTCTTAGTCCACTCGGGTTAGTGTGTGTGTGACAAATACAGTCACTACTACTGCTTGTTTGCCCCTGAAAACTTTATAGATATAGCTTCATTTAAATATTAAGAAAGAGATCAAATGCTTCGATTTAAACAACGAAATATAAAATTAGGAAAAGTTCAAAACTATACATTAAAAGGTTTGAAGCAGAATTTAGACTTTTCTTCTTTTCTACCACATTATTTACTTCATGACCTCTCACATTTATGTTATGAACCTCAAGTGCATATTTGGGATTTCTGTACAGCAATTAATTTTTTGATATAAATAAAGTATATTCCAACATTGAAAAATCTGAAATCACCACATTTTGGGTTCAGTTTTCAGGAGTTTTCCAATTTAAAAAAGTGTTTACACGTTGCTGAGGTAGAAAATGTGGTGCATAGATAAAAGCAAAATGTGACAAAGCACAAAGGAAACCGACTTTGCTAAATAATCAGGACGACTATGGGATTAAAACATCACTAATTCTTCTGCTCCACTGAACACATGAAAAACAGTGTCAGATTAGAACATCAGATTAGTGTGGAGCGATTAGAAGACTGCAGAGATCAATTAAGCCACGAAACACTCGTAAATCCCATAAACCAGCACTTTTTCTTCAATCATTTGAAACATAGGAAGAAAAGATTATCAATTCAGCCATCCATCATCACTTCATCTATTCATCCACAAGCATTAATTGCAGAAATAATGAAACAGAAATCTACTGTTCGTTCATAAACAAGTAAAAACCAGCAGAAAGTTTGCGTTTTACTCGTGCCACATGTGTATGTCTTCTTTTTCTCACTGTTTATGCAACAAGTTGGCTGGATCTAATTGAGACCATATGGTGAGGAAAGAGTATAACTACAAGTGTGCCGTGATGTCAGCAGCAGTTTCCAGTAGCCTAATGAAGACATAAATGGGCTTTTGAGTCTGCCTATCTTTACTTATTTATGTACCTAATAGTCATGAGAATAACAAGCAAACTGGCGTCATTTCATTTACAGCCCATTAACTTGGTGTCCCATTTCTTTCAATCACTCTGTGACTTGTAGCACATAATTACATGTTCTAAGTTTGGCAATATAATATAATACTACAGTGTGTAATCTAGTGTGAAATGATTTCGTGGCTCATGACAAAAAACAGGATGGAAGTTTGTAAAAGGACATTTTTTTTTACTGAAAATTGTTCTTCCCGTGGGTGAGGGGTGATTGGCAGGAAATCAAATGAATACAAAAAGTCCTAACTGCGGCAAAATAGAAATAAGAAAGCATGAAGTCTGACAACACCAAACAAAGACTGTTTACTAAAAATATATATTATTAGTATTAGCAAAAAAGATTTCATAATGTACTATTTATATCTGACATTTTGTGGTCAAAACTAAACATGAATTGCTAACTTACTTCAAGTCACTTATCAAGGGAAAGAGTTGAGTGTCATTCAAGGTTTTCAGCCTTTTAAAGAAAACAATACATACTTGTGTTTTGAGAGTAGTTTCAGCACAAGTTATCCGAAGATGTACATTCAACTCAATTTTCTGACATTTTATAGAGGAATTCAGACATTACAGTTAATCATTAATAAAGATAGTTAGTTGTAGCCCTAACGAACACATGTTTTGTGTCACATATCACCATCAGTTCTTAGTGTGTTGTTAATCTAAACATCTGTAAATTACTGACATTCCTGAATAAATGTGAAATGAAAAGGGTGACACAAAGAAGAGGACAGTGGGAGCCACTGAGGAACTTTTTGTCAACTTTCTCCTCATCTTTTCAGGCCACAGTGGAGGTTTGTAAACTCCTCACTCATCATGTGAACACCTGAACGTGTCATGTTGTGAACACAGCTGGCTGCATGGCCTGCATCTACCTGCTTTGAATCAACAGCAATGACCCAAAGACATGGACAAAAATGCAAAAAAATGACAAACACAAACCCTATGGCCCAGCTATCCTTCATATGCAAAAATCACGAATTCAAAAATGCCCCCACCCCAAAAAAACAGGCGACCACCAGCCAGAAAGCAGTAGAGATTACATTACCTCCACGCAGCATCACCACCGTAAGGTCACATTAACACAACATCTGCCTAAACGCACACCAACGTCACGACATCCACATCAGGAGCTGGTTTTACGCTTTGTTCCTTAATTTCCCTTTTTTGGGGGGGTGTAAATATGAGCGAAAGCCCCTCTTACCTTCCATATCCAGGCCATTCTTATTTCTACGCAGACAATGGTGGACCGCTTGTTTTCGTCTCCCCCGAAACGCCGTTCCCCTCTTCCGTCTCCACACGCATGTATTCAGGCATGCATCAGGAGAGCAGATGTGGTTCAGTTAAGTGCGGGCATCGGCTCCATAAATATTGGTGTGTGTACCGTTATTCGCCTCCTCTGTCGGGTTTTTTCCCCCCATGGAGCTGGCTGGGACCTGGAGCGATGCTGCGCTGCTACTGGTCGGTGCAGACGCAGAGCCCCGCCCACGCATGCGTCACGTGACCGCTGCTGGTTTCCTGATTTCTGTTTCTACATGGAAACATGATTGTATATTAATCATTTCCTGTGACTGTTTTTTAATGTTCAAGACAGCATATCACAGTTATAGTTTATACTTATTTTTTCTCCGAAGTTTTACACGTATAAACGTAATTTGCTTTAGTAAATCCTCACTTTGATTCAATAAATGAAACTATATATTAAGATAATAACTTCAGAAAATAATGATTAAAACTGTAAAACTGCTCTCCTAATATAATGTTACTTTCTATATATTTATGTAGACCACTGGTGTTTTTTCTTTACTTTATTTTTTATTAATTTTTCATTTTATGTTCATCCCATCATTTGTGTACTTGAATTTAAAAAATGGCTAGAAGTTTGTAGATGTATAATTTGCCTTTACTTCAAGAAAAACAGATTTTATAGGTTTAATACAATATATAAAATGTATAGTTATTTTTCCCAAAGTAAATCCTCACTTCCAATCAGTAAACAAAGATGTTTATTAAGACAATATAAATTAAAATGGTGAGGCTGCTCTCCTAACATAATGTGTTTACTTCCTGTGTATTAATGCTAACCCCTGGTATGTTCTGTTCCTCCACTTTTTCATTTTATGTTTACCCCATCATTTGTATATTTGAATTGGTCACTTATTTAAATAAAATCTACATCTTCTACATGACAAGATGTTTGGAGATACATTATTTTTTCTGTCACTTAACCTTTCTACTGGAAAGTGTGTTTTTTTAAAAGGAAATCAACACAATAGACAAAAATACAAAAAGTATTTCATTGTAAAATTAGTTTTGCAAAGCTGTAAAGAAATGTAAAAAGTAAATCCTCACTCAAAATGTGTTTTCAATGCAGGGGGGAAACTGTGGAATTGAATATATGCTAATACAAGAAAGGCTCAAACCTGGCTCATGAGAGGGATGTTCAAAATTGCTCCCGATGGCAAATAGTGAATGTGTGTGTGAGTGTTAGTCTCCCAGGTGGACCTTTGTATGGCAGCCCCTGCGTCTGTATGAATGTGTGTGAATGGCTGAATGCTGAGTTTGAGGGGTTGAAAATATATTAAAAGCCCTATATAAATACAGTGACAGTCCTTTACCATATAACGCAAGATGTAAAGATATAAATGCCGTCCCCCGTGTCTGAGTTCTTATGTTAATTAGCTGAGTAATGCTAGGTGAGTTAGCTTCTCCAATATCTTCATCACTCGACAACTCACACCAAAACCTGTAGTTTATAAATATCACTAAAGGTAAGAGAGTGAATATGTATCTTAGATTTGGGGTGAACTGTTCCTTTAACTCAGTCATAATGACGTTCCAGCAGCCAGCCGTGATTGTGCCTCTACATGAGGCTATCCTTTTTCAGGGTCACAGGAGGACTAGAGGCCTCCTCAGGGGTCAAGTTCCTGTCCGTCACACAGAGGGGAAAAACACTCACTGCAGACGATTCAGAGAATCCAATCCTCCCTTTCCACATCTTCTTTAAACTGTGATAGGACACCGGAGCACGGACAGGAAACAGGAGCCGGCGTGGTGAGAACGTGTAAACACCGCACAGGAAGAGCCAGCAGAAAGGTTCTGATTATGTTCTGCAGGAGTAGAGGTCCTGTATCATATCCGAGAAGTTTATGAACCTTTCAGTGATTTGCCTTTTAGTTTCTGAGTTTGTGAAATTGTATTTTGCCATTGCATTAAATGTTTTTGTAAATGTTCACATGGTTAATTTAGTTTGATTTAAGATTGCAGGAACAGGAGAAAGGAAACATTTTATTTATTGAAGAACTTTAATCAAGTAAAATACGTTGTACTTTTTAACGGCACTGTATTTAATTAATAGCTTTGATCACTTTGCAGGTTCAGATAATTAAACAAAATAAACATAAAACAATAATGTATTAATAAAACATGTTGATGTATTAAGCCAACCAGAAGTACTAAATGTAACTGAGATTAGCCCACTATTTTTAAACTACAACATTAGTGATGCTTAAACATAAATGATTATATCTAAATTATTTAATATACATTTTTCTGATTGTGTACGAGTATGTTACTCTAACTTTTGGTGCTTTAAGTTAATGTATATGCTCCATAAGTATTAGCATGGATATTCTTTGTAAACCTGTGTGACAAACTTTGAAATTATGACCTGAAAAGCCTCTCAACTAAACCAAGACCTCCAGTATAATATAAACGAAGCTTTGTACGCTAAAATAACTTAGTTTACTCATCATTTTGTCCAATATTGAATCTTATTTGTGGTGTTTTCAACTAAATGCCATCATACTGAAGATGGGGCTAATTAACTAACCTCTCCTGTGAAGTTGAGAATGTTTGCTTGTTGATTTGTTGTCTCGTTGCGGTTTACAGTTAACTAAAGAAATGAGAAACTTTGTTTAGGAAAATGATTAGACTGGAAGACAGTTAGTACGAAATCTGCAGTCCAAATAGGATGAATGCAGAGGAGAGGTATGTGTACAGATGTTTCCGTTACTGATAAAGAAACCAATGACACAAAAACAATGCTTAGCCACACAAACTACCTCAAAATATATCTCCATTTGTTCTGCTTCGATAGGCTGTACTTGAGAGCGCTTTTTAGTTTATTTTTACAGCTTCTGTTGAAATTACCAGAAAGTGTGATGCAAACATCCAGTATTCAGAGGCTGCCTGTGTGTTTGCCTGCCTGTACGGGAGGCAGTAATTGAGTTACAGTCTGCCTTCCTGCAAGATGACATGACACCTTGAGTCAACAGAAAAAGAAAAAAAACCCTAGATTGGTTTCTTTCATTTGCAAACAAGACTGACATTTTTGAAAATTTCTCACACCGAATATATTTGATGTGCACCCCGTGTAATTACCGGAACACAAACAAACATGAATCCAGCAGATGTACAAACACTTGAGCGGAAAGAGGAACATGAACTCAAACCCTGTGAGCTCTGCAGGTAACCATAGGCTGCTGCAACACATCACTATTTCTGACTCACTGTCGGCACATTGATTAAACCTCTGTTATTTTTTCTGAATCTCACCAGGTGTGAAGCAGGTCCTCTAACTAAATCAATATCTCCATCTGGGTTATCACCAAATCTCCCTCCCGACCGCTCCTCTCTTAAAGCCTTTCAAACAGAGCATGAAAAAGGTAATCCCCAGACTCTGAGAGCGCCACATCAAGGATTAAATTCTCAGGAGTGCGCACCCTGCTCAAAAAGAGAGAGTCAAGGTCATCTGCATCTGAAATTACCTCAGGCTGAGTCAAAGACTGCGGATGATAACCCATCACCTTTAAGGGTGTGATAAGGAGCTATCAGGCTCAGGGAAGATGAGGATGTTACACAAGGCGTTCAAGATTACAATTTTATTTTTTAAGCATCATAAGTGCACATATTGAAGTTCACTTCCAACTCCCACCTCTCAACAATGCTGTATCCCTGTTTCAAATGAGATACTAATTATCATACGAACAGGAAATGGGGCAACTACGTGTGCCGATGCCTGGCAACCTGTTAATCTCTGCGAGTGTCACTAACAATTAGATCTAAACATAACTTGCTGCTTTGACTATCTCTTCAAATTCCTCTGTAGAACATTAGGAGAGGATAGTGTCCATTAACACAAAACTGAACAAACGTTGTTATGATGCATACTGACTTTTTTTCAGGTTTGCCCGCATGATCACATGACATTTGCAACACTAAATGGAATAGGTGCGTAGAATGTTTTTGGTACACACGAAGGGGTTCTACAGCCACTCAAGTTTGGCATGGTAGCATTACTTTTGTCAACAGACAATAAATAAATGACAGTGGTGTCTGATGGGAATACTATTGATTTTGCGGCGCACAAAGGTAAACATTTGCCTAAATTCTGAGAATGTCAAAAAAAGTCTGAACAATTTATACAGAAGGGTACACAAATGTGTTTTTCAAAATAAGGCGGTCACAACATCAGATTTGCACCACAATATGATCATGAACTAAAGCATTCATGATCATATTTTAGCAATATTTGTGTTTTAAGTCCTTATACACAATTTATTTTAATAAATGATGGAATTATACTGTTGGTATATGACTGGAAAACCTAGGCACATTGCTGAGTTGCGTCTCAAACTAGTCTTCAGGTTACCAGCTTTCAGAGGATGTACACCACTTCTATATGAAGTATAATGTTCATCCACCCCTAAACATCCCCTAATCCCTCCGTGCCTTCCCCTCTTAAAAAAAATGGAGATGGTGATTTCAATGCGTCTGAAGTATATTGAAGATTCACTTCCAAAAAAAAGTGTGAAAGCTTGAAACAGAGCCAGGTATTCATAACTTTAATTAGAGAAAAGGCCATCGGGTTCACCTCATTCAGGGATTATTTCTCACAAGTGAAGAATAAAAACAAATAACATTAGACCCGAGACGTGTCAGTACAGGTCTGTGCTTTGTCTCAGAGCTTTTGTCTAAAAATACTTGACACCCTGCTGTGCAGCGGGGCTCTGATTTCAGCTTCAGAGCACCTGGGTCCATTTGCCTGATGAGAATGGTGATCGTTGGTCTCGTTCCCAGGCTTTAGTCCAGTGAGCTCAGTAAGAGGATGCCTCAGAGGATGATGCCTGAAACCCTCCTCCTGTGCTGACAGACGCACACAAGCACGGCAGAGGTTCCCAGCTGATGGAGACAAGTCGCTCTTCACAGTCTGTCAGTCTGGAGGAGACCGGTCTGGAGTCCAACACCAGGAAAAGAAAAACGTTGCTTTCCTGGAAATTCTTGATGAATAAAGTATTGTAAATGGAGGCCGGCTTTAACAACAACAAACTATATAAAAACAACAGTTAATAAGCTGTCACGCAACTTGACCATGATAATCCAAGTCTATCTTTTGTATGCTAACTATTTCACAGACACATGCTTCTCGCTAAAACCTCACCATTTAAAACCTTTTTGCATAAACAGGCTAACTCTTGTGCAGGCCAGCTTCTCCTCTGTATGAGGACTGTGTGTTGAAGTGTTTTAGGATAATAAGGCATGCACTTTATTCATGTTCTGGTTAATACATTTAAATACATCTTTTATTTTTAAAGCTTCTTTACTGCAAACTTGCAGCCTTTGTGTAAGTTCAATGAATAAAATGTGCTTTAGTTAAATTGCGTGGAACAGGCGGGACCGTCTACAAAACCTTTCACATCTACTTATGTAAATCTGCAAGATGTAAATAAACAACTATCTGCAGAGATCATAATGAATAAGGGTATGTATTACTCCTGTGTCCCCCACTTTTTGATACGCTTTTCTGAAACTATTAACATGTGGTAATCTCCTGGTTGCTTCCTATAAGTTCGCTGAGGCTTGAATAATAACTCATGCTTCACTTTCACACGGAGCACTCCGGCCCTCCCTTCTCTACAGTGGATGTACTCTCACATCAGATTGCCTGCAGCCACAGGGTAAGCCGCTGTCCCGTGTTCCTCCTCTGCTTCCAAGAAGGCTTACCACCATGAATCATCTCCACTCAAGTGTCACAGATTTGTCTCTACTGCCACCGAAAAGAACTGAAATCCTATATACTTGTACACTACACATTAATGTCAACGTGTGTAATGGTTCGTTTTTAAACACAAGCTTCATTTATTGATATTGTTAGTTTGTTTTGATGCTTAAAAGGTCATTTTTTTATGTGTTCTGACAGTATCTACTACATGTCACCATGACTATGCACTGTGCTTTACTGCCTCCTAGTGATTATAACAATGTGTTAATGCAGGAAAAAGAAGCGTCACATCATCAGATATCATTGTTTAGTCCACGTAATCAGGTTGAAGTCCTGGTCAATGGAAACTGTAGTTTGCCAAAAAGTAAATTATCAATTCACTGGAAAATAAACGTTTGCAAACAAATGTCCAGTTTAGTCCATGGCAGAGTTGAGCTATAAATCAGACTTCCCCAGAGCTGGGCCAATAAGTTTAATATGTCAGTCTATCTCGGTGATAAGAACCCCACTCTGGGTGAACAATGCAACACAAATCTCATTCGGGGCCGTTTTAAAAAGCATTTCATTTCCCATCAAACTTGAGTCATCCTTACACATTCAACAGTACAGCGGTTTAATTAAACATGTATTAAGTGATTGTCTGCGGTGCCTGTGGTTCAGCAGCATTTGGCTGCAGCCCCTGTGGCCTGGACTAATCCTCAGTATTTTGTGCGGAGAGATAAGAGGGAGACAGAGAGGAGAAGGACGGAAAGTGGGTTGTGGATTTTCCTGCCAAACGAACAAGACATAGTGAAAAGCTGTGATCCATCCATCTGCTTCTCCCTCCATGTATTCTGAAATCTCTGCCTCTATCTCGCAGTCAAACCTTTCTTTACCCATCTCTCCCACCTTCAGTGTCCTCTTCATCTCTCTCTTCCTCACTAATGAGAGCCGATGGGGTTTCCCAGTAGCCGAACAACCAGCCTGTTTGTCTCTGCCCAGACACCAGGGGGGCACAGATTACTGCTCCCCTGTGGCCTGAACAGAGACAAGTAAATCTAAAACTCACAGAGCTGCCAGCTTATTCTTCATAGTGTTTGCAGTTTGCAATGCACTGAGAATATCACATGATGAAATATGCATTCAGCAGGACCAGAAGCAGGGCATGGACCCCTCCCTGGAATCTGATGGAGACCCTAAATGATGCCTCCTCTTGCCAGAGGCACAAGATGGTTGTGCTTGTTAATAGCTGGGATGGATTACTGAATAGCCCTGGGTGCAGGACCAGGGTCTCTGTATGATGTTAACATTTTTAGTTGGTAAATAAACTATATAGAGACAAGCAGAACAAAAAGACATGCACAATGATACAGAACATTGCAAATAACCTATGAAGAGACACAAAACAAACCACAAGGATGCAGACCCAGGGAGTGTGTCACTGGAATGGCAATCCAACAACTAGAATAAATCGACCACAAACAAGAATAGGATGTTGATAAAGAGATGCAAAACAAGACAAAAAACAACCACACAGTAAGGCAAAATAACTACGGAGATGTTCAAAAACATTAAAGAGTCACAAAATCTTCATGAGATGTAAACAAACGCATAGAGATTCCTTTTTGTAATGTGTAAGGGTAAAATGAATCAATGTTAACTTGATAGAAACAAGAGAGAAGACTAAATAAAAAACGTGAAAATCGACCACAGAAGAGTAGACCCAGGGGATGAGGTCTATGAAATGACTGTTTGACATTTTAGTTTGAAAGTCAAACTACAAAGACATTCACATAAACTACAAAAATACCCACCCTATCAACCACATCCTCACCCATATTTAAAGTTTATAAAACCACCCCTGAGCAGGAATCCAGACCAGAATATTAAAACTGTGCTTTTCACTATGAAGCTGTAATTAGTGCATGGAGATAAAAATGTTCCTCATAGTTCCTATTATCACTTCATCATTAGTCTGAGTTTGTGTTCATTATTTATTAAACAAAAGCCATTGTTAGTAATGGCTGCAGCAGGTAAAGTGTCATCTTTCTTATCCGGCTGTTCATTGCAGGGGAAGAGGTGATCTTTCACACAAGGAAGATCTTTACGCTCTATCATTACGATCTGACGCTGCCATGAGACATCATTCCTCATACAGAGGGTAAGGTGCCAGCATTGTAACTACAGCCTCAATATGATTGTGAAGTAGGATGTAACATGCATGAGGACATGTTTCAAGTGACCAAAGTATAGGTTACAGGTAACTCACAGTTCCCATAGAGCTTTACCCTCCACATCTCAAGAAAATGAAACCTGTGATTATATATTTGCTTGCAATCACATCTCAAATAACCCATAATCTGGCCAATTAGGCACCAGGAGTCTTCCCAATTGTACGTTAGTTTGCATCAGCATTTAAATGCATCTCGAACATTGTGTTATGCTATAAGGGTCATGCAGTCAGATTGCTATCCCTTTAAGAGAGAGAGAGCGGTGTGGCGCGTGCATGTGTGGGTGGGCATGGTAGAGGAAGGGGTGAGCGAGCGTGGGTTGGTTGTGTTGGAGAAGATAAAAGGAAGCAGCAGGAAAAGTATGTCCACGAAGTGTTTTTCCTGTAAGTTAACAACCTGAATAAATGCCACGGCCTCCCAAGAAAAGCTAGCCTCCCTGCCTTATTTTGCAAAGTGGGTTATTGAACCTTGACCCTGGAAGACTACAGAGAGTCTTCCCCTGTTCTCCTCGACTACAGTTTGGGACAGTGACAGGAAAGTTCAACAATTGACTACAAATGTTGAATGGTAATACTGCCATCTAGTGGCTCCCAATCAAACCAGCCACAGATGTTCACATGTATAACACACAGAGTGGCATTTAATGTGGAAACAAATGGTGGGGGAACTTTAGACAGATGTAAAACCAAAAAAAGTAAACGCTTTTAATGAGTAAAAACATCACAGATCCAAGCCATCCAGACTGAGCTCTTACCTGCTCTCCACAGCTTGCTGGTAAACTACTTCGGTGTCAGCTTGTTAACGTTGACAAAACTCCATCTTGATGTCCTCTTTTTGCATGTTTGTTTATCCTCTCACAATAATGCCTGATATCCTAAAAGTATTTTTTTGATAGCTAACCTAAAACGGGAAGCTAACAGAAGCGTGTTCTTTCACAAGCTAGCCGCCGTTAACGCTAGCCACTTGTCATAGAGAACCGCTGAACGCTAAATCTACTTTAAGTTTGGTTACGATACTCCGCAGATACTTTACTTACATTTTCTCTACGTTTCTTCATGAACACGACGTTTCACTGTGTGCTGTAGAAGATAACCCACATCGTTCACGCGCTGACAGCAGTTACTCAAATAAATACTAACGGCTGTCTAACTATGAGCCAATCACGACAACGCTACTTAGCCAGCAGCCAATTACATTGCAGCGAGCAACAGCCAATCAGCTCTGAGCATGGTTATTGTTGTTTTCCCACACTGGGAGCACTTGACACTGACAGCGTGGAAGCCAGTTAAACCCCCATTTTAAAACTATAATCAGTCACATTTCATGATAATGATTCTTTTTATTTTATGCCAGAAAACTGAATTATAAAAAATAAATCCTTTAAAACAATTCAGACTAGGATTTGTTGGCTGGAAGGTGCCACATCGAGTAGAAATGTGTTAACTATTAGTTACATTTCCACATAACTGTATAGTTAGTCAAACATTTAAAACGACTTTGGATTGACTGATTTATAAAGGAAGGGATAGATCATTTGCACAAAAGTCATTTTCTTTTCCGAGTTCTTGGAAGTCAAGGTGCATAGTAATTCACAAACTGTTTTGCTGTTTTCATTTTTAATTTAGTTGTATTTCTTTGTCAAATATGTGAATCAAATGTTCAAAGAATGTGAATCCAATTCGTCCTTCATCCCAGTGAGTAAAATCTAGTGACTAAAATGAACCCGGGTTAGATAATTACCCAACTTGCCAAATACACTGAGACGTGAATATTAAAAATATCCCTATTCTCATTTAGTACACAAACAAACTGAATCAGAGTTGAGGGAGATATTCTACATTTATTGCCAACCAAATTAACAAATAAGTTACATGAATATACACACAGACAGTTGTGCAACAGTAAGCAGCTTTTTGGATTAGAGTTGCCCCCACAACACAGAGATGAGAAGTTTACCTTAAAGTTTAGACTTTTTTTAATCATACTATTCCTCTATAATTGTGCAACAATTCCTATGATCACAATACAGGGATTTGTTTGAGTAATGACACAGCATTATCTTGGCATAACAATGTCAATATGAACAGTAATCAGTTTGTCATTTAAATTGGGGACACACTAATAGGTTCAATGAGTGATTTAGTGACTCTGTGTAACAATGTCACCACTGAACAGTTATCTAACAACAGATAAAAGAAAGACAACACGAGTGCAGCAATATGACATTGACAATCAGTGGTTCCGAAAACGGGGAAAAAGAGTTTTGAACAAGAACACGTAAGAAGAAGCTTCGAAATCATCAACATTTAAGACTGACATTTTATTTAATGTTTAACAAAGATGGGGCAATTATTAACTCTCTGCCCACGGCTGCATAAAAACACTGGGTTAAATAGTGTAGCTAAGATTGTGGATAAGACGTTAAATGTGCTTAGCAAGAGACAAAGAAGTGTCCATGTGTTTTACCTCTGGGTGTCACCACTAAAGATTACCACTTCATTGAATCTATGCAAAAAAACTATTCCTGTTTGAACTGTAGACGGTGGTACGATTGCCCGAGTTTAAACAGGACGAGGATACCTTGCTCTCACTTTTCAAATGTGGTATTTTATTTGACACAGCAGGTGCATGACATGGGCAGATCCAGTCAAGTGACTATGACTATCTATTGTTCCACAGATAATGCACATAAGATAGCAGAGTTAATCAGTGCCTCCGTCTCTGGCCAATGAGATGTTTGAGAATCTTCCAGTTCGCCAACAGTCACATTTGTTTCCTCAGACATCCCGAGTAAGTCAAAAAGCTAAGGAATGTTTTCTACTGGTTTCTAGAGTGTAGCATTGATGCTTGCACTTTCCAAAATCTCTTTTTTAAACCACTCTCTTGCAGTAAAACCGACAAAAGTGACTTGATAACACAACACATTGTGAGGGTGTAAAGGCAGACGTTTTGCCCTTAGTGAAACCTGCAGCTAAATGTGTCTGTGGTCTTCAGTTAACACTAGATGTGTGGCGGCCCTCACACTCTCTGGAGGTGTTCAGCAGGGCAGCTGTGTGTGAGTGTGAGTGTGTGTGTGTGTGTGTGTGTGTGTGTGTGTGTGTGTGTGTGTGTGTGTGTGTGTGTGTGTGTGTGTGTGTGTGGTGATGTTGACAGAGGGCTAGCTGAGGATGTCGGGCTGCAGGCGGACCCTCTGCAGGACGTCCTCAGGCATGCACAGAACCGGATTCACTGGCTTTATCTGCTCGTCTCCGAGAAGGGAGAGACCTGCGATTCCAAACAGAGTGTGGAAAGGATCCACCTGCAGAGAAGAAGGGAGTATGAGACTTCAAGTTTAAGAGGAATTTAATGAGATAAAAGGAGTTGCAAAACTTTATTTAGCCCGGCTATGTATTAAGAATGGTTGATGGACATTATTTACGTCATCTTATTTAGATTTTAACAATGGTAACAATCTTTTCATTCTATTTTTATTATTATTTGGTTGGTTTTTTTAGTCTCTTCTCCAGTAGTTTTTCCTTTTATGAATATTATGATAGCTTTTAGATCTTTTTCAATATGCTCATACACTTCTGGGTAGATGCTTATCAGGATTGCATAGGTTGTCTCTGTGCCTGAACTGTGCAAAAAGAAGAGTCGGATTTTAACTTATCTAAAACCCTCCAGTACTTAAGTTCATGGACATAAAACTCAAGATGTATTTACCTCGTACCTTTTTACAGGTTGAGAATATATGTGGGATACAGACACATAGAAGGGGATCATGAATGTGCAGACAGAGTTAGACAAGATGAGTAAGCGGACAAGATTTGAGGAAAAGACAGGTTTAAAACATTTCCTCTTTCCATCGCAGAATGCAGGAGTTATTCACCATGTCTCCCGGTCTGTCAGCGAAGCCTCCGGTCTCCTCGTCCTGACAGGCCAGAATAAACGATCGCAGCTTGGCCTTGTCGATCCAGTGGATCCTACCAATGATTTTCAGAGACGCTAAAACCCACCACGAGTAGCACACATCCGGAAGCTGAATGACACAAAGAAAACCAGAGCTGCGTCAGTACTGTAAGTGCATGGTAATTCAATCCATTATGTTTTTGGTATAAACAAATGAAGATATATTATTGTATTTTACAAATTAACGGAATTACTTTTGCTAGTAGATAGGTTGCACTTCAACCTGGAGCAGCCGAAGGAAAAAGTAGAAATGTATGGGATTGCAGGGGCATGCTCCAGCGAGCAGAAACTTTGGCTGGATAAACCCAAACTTGGTGGTCAATTTGCTGCCGTCTGTGCTTTTCAAAGTTTCCCAATCTAATGAAGACATAAGATCTCATGTCTGTGCAATCAATCAAAGTGGGGGCAGGACTGAGAAAGAGATTTTTGCTGGCCTTGTTTCAAAGTTAACGCTTGTAATTATACAATGAACACATATAGCAAATTGAAAACTGTTGAGCTAAATTGTTTTATTAGAATTAGCAATATTAAGTATATAATAATGGCAGCCAGTTGATGTAAATCTCTGTCAAACTCTTCCAGTGTGAAGAGACATTTGTCCTGACTCACAATTAATCAAAATCATTTCCAGATAGAGAAGAAATAAGAACAGGAGGAGCAGAACTCCTTCAGTAATCACTCTGCTGATTGTGTTAATGTTAAACAATGACAAGAAGCCCCTTGATTTCCCCGTACATAATCTAGAGAGCACAAACCTTCTCCGGGCGTCCGTTCAGGCCTCCAGACGGCAGCTGCCTCTCGCAGAGCCACCAGCCCAGCAGGTCAGCGTTTACCTGGTGCAGCTGGCCGGTGAGCGACAGGAAGCCAGCGCAGCAGTAAATCTGACGGACAGCAGGGAAGTGGGATTACATACGAGAAGAACTTTAACACATGTCACTGCTGAAGAGGGGTTTGAATGTAATGCCATCCAACTCTAGTGAGGACATTTCACCCTGTTAGTGTGAGGGATTGACAGTCTCCTCGTTCTGAGTCAGCCTTTCCAAAAGACCAGCCCACAGCCTGTCTTTAAAAGACTCGCTGCTGCCTGGTGCATGAACTTCAGTTCAGCTGTTGAACTGTATGATAAAGTGGAAGCTAGTTTCTCAGACAGTGTCTTCTAATGGTTAGTTTTATATGATCCAACAAAGGAAACTCTGTTGATTTTACCTGTGGCTGTGTTTTCCCAACCCTACAACAGATGTCAAGTTGATTCATGTAAAACTACATTAGATAAACACGTCAAATGTTGAACACTTTGACACCTGTTATCTTCAAGTTTAAACTCTAGATGTTGCTGCATGTGTTTAAAAATAAATGAAAGTGAAACTCCCACAGCGATGGTTTTGCATTACAGGTGTACATAAGTGGACTCACCTGACCAGCATGAGACTCTGAACCCGGTCTGCAGCCAAAACCCCCGTCAAAGTTCATACAGGACAGGATGAACTCTACAGCTTTGTCAACATTTATTTTGTCCATCTTGCCCTTAGAGGGAGGAGAGGACAGAGAGTCATCTTCAGATTAGAAAGTGTTACACTGTTGAGTCAAGACAAAAACTCTACATGATATACGTACCAGTAATGCAAGTGTCGCAACAGCACAGAAGGAAAATCTGGTGTCTATTTCTCCTGTAAAACAAACGTGGTATTTAATATTATATTTCAAACAAAATAAATGAGAATCCTTTCCCTGTTTTACTAGAATTTCCGCTTCAAGCACAATATGACTAGACTTGTTTGAATTGTACTGGGGCTGAAACTATCCATTATTTTCATTATCAATTATCAATTGGTGTAAGAAATGTCAGAAAATACCCCAAAATATTAATCCCAGTTCCTCAAAGTTCAAGTTGACGACTGTAAAAGTCTCTCTTGTCAGTCCAAAACCAAATTATGTTCAGTTAAATATCACAATAAAGCATTCTTGCATAAAGAAGCTACTTAAACACTTGTTTTTGTTTAATAGCGAGTGTTCATTTATCTGTTGTTAGACTAATGGTTACAGCTCTTATTTTTACATATAGTGTATTCTTCTTTTTCATTTGAGGAGCAAATCTTTCTTGAGACATTAATCAGAGTAAGTCCGGCTCACCCCATTTGTCTCCTGCAAATGATCCATCTTCCTGCTGCAGCCCTTTGATGTACTCCACCACTTTGTCCACATCGAGAGCATCCACACTGTCGTACAAGCACAGGATCTGAGTAAAGAAGTAAAACATTTCATTAACCGAAAGAACACGGGCATTTTACAAACCTGCAGCCAACACATACATTGAAGTTTTGCTGGGAGTTAAATACAAATATCACTGTAATCATAATGATCCTACCACCAAAATATGTCGGATGAATAAAATCTATGCTCTTTCTTGTTTGTTGGCGACATTTCCCACTTTTCTCATCGAAAAAGTTGATGAAAAAACAAGAATAGGTGAGGCAAATTTTTATGTTGGCTGTCTGAGGAGTCACCTGGACGGCGCTGAGGGTGTAGAGCAGATGGGGGTCGTGTCCGATGCTGGCGCTGAGGCCTCCACACTCGTGCTGACAGGCTTTGATGAAGTCTATGATCTCCTGTCGATTCATCCGGGGCAGCTCCGCCATCAGGTCCATCACCGTCAAACCCCAGTAGATGCCGCTCATCCGCAGGTACTCTGACAGTGTGTACTCCTGGACAAACACAAACAGGAAAGATACACTGAGTCATAAAACCCAGAAATGAGTCAGCTCAAAATCTTTGGGACTTTTAACAGGTTTTTGGTTAGATTTCTGGTCTGTGGCAAACACCATCTTAGGAAATGTTAAATGTTTTTTTCAGAATTCCTGTTCCCTGGGTCCAAGTTTAGCCTTGTTTTTAGCATTTGTCGCTTTATTTAAAAACGTTGGAAGAAAAAGCTAAGGCAAATTTTCACAGATCAAGCAATACAATTGGGAAAAGTTGAGAAGTGAGATGGAAGTTTTGAAGGCAGTTATTAAAGTAATATGTTCAGCCACTTTGGAAATAGCAATGCCCAAAGGAAAGAAACTTGTGCCTCAAAACTGATGTGGAGTAAATTCATATTATGTAGATGAATGAGTGAATATGACAGGAAAGGAGTTATTGACATGCTGTGGTATATCTGCAAATGTGATGGTGTATGTTTCAAAGAGTAGATCAGGAGTATATCAGTTTGCTTTTAGCTGTAGGTGTGTGATTTCAACTTATTCAACAAGAAAAACATACATTGAACATTTAACAAAGGACAAAAAGCATTGCTGAAACCGTGAATACCTCTTAAAAGTGTGTCATATAAAATAAAATAAAAACTTGGGGAACATAGGACACTAGGAACCTAAAGATACACTCCTAAAAAAACATAAATAAATCCTACAAAAATGTCCTTTTACTCACATAGTCATCCTTTTTGGAGCCGTAGGCAGCGATGTAGTCTGCATGTTTGTCCAGCAGCAGAGAGCTGGGAGCGTCAGGCTTAATGATGACATCTTTCACTTGGGTACCCTGACATTGAACACATCACCACAATACTTTTCAGAATCAGGTGTATTGCCAGGTACGTTTACACTAACACAGAATTAGCTTTGATGTATGGTGGTGCAAATATAAACAAAGAAAATATACAGAATAACCTACAATGCTAACAAAACAAGGGACAATTAATACATGACAAACTACAGTGTAGCATATATGTTAAACATGGCACAATTTATAAATGACCTTCTTTCAGTTACATACAAAAACAAACCTACCTGCGTATCAAACCTGATAATGACTTATATTATGTAGTGAAATGAGTGAAAATAAAAATAGTAAAGCAGTTGTTTTGGTTCATTAAGCTACATGCTAACTCCGATGCTAACCACTTTAATTAACATAGCTGTTTAAAACGGTTAGCAATCAATGTAACGCTAAAGTTGGACATATTAGAGATAGATTGAAATGTTAATGCAGTTCGGCTAGGATGTTATATAAAAATAAGCTGACTTAACTATAACATTTACAACATGATGATAACCAGTTACCATTCTGGAGATGTTCGCATGATCAGGCTTCTTTTCTTCTTCGTTTTTTTTTTGGTGGCTGTCAAACTAGCTCAGATGCGCACTACCGCCACCAACTGGGGACACATGAGTATGCAGGAAAAACCATTTGGATGCTTTTAGAATCAGATTGAACAAGAAAAATCCCCTTTTCGTCTCACAAATGTACAATGGTGTTACAAGAGTGGATACTATACATTATACATTACATATGGTGGTGTTACTGCACATCAGTGGTGTTACAGTCTGTATTGTGTGGTGGTCACACAACATTTACTCAAGTATTTTTTTGGATGTGTGTTCTTTACTTGAGTGCTTTCCTTTTATGCTACTTTATACTTCCACTACATTATATTTTAGAAGTAATGAGTCCCAAAACCCAGAAATTACTTAGCATTTGATTCCCCTTTCGGTTGCTAAGTCTCAAGTTGTCTGTGTTTCACTCGCATTACTGTTCCTGTTTGACAGCTTTATATTGACTCATCTGAAATCGTTTTCATTTTATTTTTATGCTTTAAAAAAGACCACTTGGAAGTGAAACCTGACATGGTAAAAAAAAAAAAACCTGGAGAAGTATTCCGTAGCAATCTATGATAAATACTTCATTTAGAAACGTGTATGCTGTTAAATGATAGTTTGCCTATTTTAACACAAATTCTTAGAGATTTGATCATCTGAAATGAAAGGGAGCCTCATTCATCATTATCTACCGGTCCGCAAAAGCTCTCTGTCAAAAGATATGGTGCATCTAACTAAACAAATGTGTGTTAAAACAAAGCAAACACATTTAAATGACCTTAAATAAGAGCTTAAATTTCAGGAAAACATTAGTTTCAAATACTAGAAATATATATATTCTTACTAAAAACTCAACTTCATTTCTTATGTTTATTTTTTAAGATTTATTTATAAATTTGTCATTGCTGGTGTTAACGATAGGGCAACTCTGCCGCTCCAATTTAGTAGGTAATATATCTACGGCCAAAAATCGAGTCTTCGCTTCGTTTTTATTTATTTATTTAGTTTTTAACTATGGAGGGATAGGGTAGACTACCTAAACCCTCCAGCTGAGTGTGGAGATTATTCGGCCCCATTGACCACTCAGTTTCCTGTCTATGAACACCCAAAGTCTTTTAGGTGTGCAGGAGGCGCCCTGACTCGGCAGGAAAACGTTTTCTCTCACTCTGTGTTTTGCTGACTCGAGTCATGCTGGACTTCTGGCACGGAGGGATAGGGTGGACTACCTAATCCCTCCAGTTGAGTGTGGAGATTATTCGGCCCCATTGACCACTCAGTTTCCTGTCTATGAACACCCAAAGTCTTTTAGGTGTGCAGGAGGCGCCCTGACCCTGGCAAGAAAACGTTTCTCTCACTCTGTGTTTTGCTGACTCGAGTCACACTGGAGTTCTGGCATGGAGGGATAGGGTGGACTACCTAAACCCTCGAAAGAGTGTGGGGATTATTCTGCCCCATTGACCACTCAGTTTCCTGGCTATGAACACAAAAAGTCGTTTAGGTGTGCAGGAGGCGCCCTGACTCGGCAGGAAAACGTCTCGCACACTCTCTGTTTTGCTTACTCGAGTTATGTGGATTTCTGGCATGGAGGGATAGGGTGGACTACCTAATCCCTCCAGTTGAGTGTGGGGATTATTCTGCCCTGTTGAACACTCAGTTTCCTGGCTATGAACACAAAAAGTCTTTTAGGTGTGCAGGAGGCGCCCTGACCCTGGCAAGAAAACGTTTCTCTCACTCTGTGTTTTGCTGACTCGAGTCACACTGGAGTTCTGGCATGGAGGGATAGGGTGGACTACCTAAACCCTCGAAAGAGTGTGGGGATTATTCTGCCCCATTGACCACTCAGTTTCCTGGCTATGAACACAAAAAGTCGTCTAGGTGTGCAGGAGGCGCCCTGACTCGGCAGGAAAACGTCTCGCACACTCTCTGTTTTGCTTACTCGAGTTATGTGGATTTCTGGCATGGAGGGATAGGGTGGACTACCTAAACCCTCCAGCTGAGTGTGGGGATTATTCTGCCCCATTGACCACTCAGTTTCCTGGCTATGAACACCCAAAGTCTTTTGGGTGTGCAGGAGGCTCCCTGATTCTGGCAGGAAAACGTCTCTCACACTCTGTGTTTTGCTGACTCGAGTCATGTTTCCTTCTGGCATGGAGGGATAGGGTGGACTACCTAAACCCTCCAGCTGAGTGTGGGGATTATTCTGCCCCATTGACCACTCAGTTTCCTGGCTATGACACCCAAAGTCTTTTAGGTGTGCAGGAGGCGCCCTGATTCTGGCAGGAAAACGTCTCTCACACTCTGTGTTTTGCTGACTCGAGTCATGTTTCCTTCTGGCATGGAGGGATAGGGTGGACTACCTAAACCCTCGAAGAGTGTGGGGATTATTCTGCCCCATTGACCACTCAGTTTCCTGGCTATGAACACCCAAAGTCTTTTAGGTGTGCAGGAGGCTCCCTGACTCTGGCAGGAAAACGTCTCTCTCACTCTGTGTTTTGCTGACTCGAGTCATGTTTCCTTCTGGCATGGAGGGATAGGGTGGACTACCTAAACCCTCGAAAGAGTGTGGGGATTATTCTGCCCCATTGACCACTCAGTTTCCTGACTATGACCCCCAAAGTCTTTTAGGTGTGCAGGAGGCGCCCTGACTCGGCAGGAAAACGTCTCTCACACTCTCTGTTTTGCTGACTCGAGTATGTGATCTTCTGGCATGGAGGGATAGGGTGGACTACCTAAACCCTCCAGATGAGTGTGGGGATTATTCTGCCCCATTGACCACTCAGTTTCCTGGCTATGAACACCCAAAGTCTTTTAGGTGTGCAGGAGGAGCCCTGACTCGGCAGGAAAACGTCTCTCACACTCTCTGTTTTGCTGACTCGAGTTATGTTGATTTCTGGAATGGAGGGATAGGGTGGACTACCTAAACCCTCCAGCTGAGTGTGGGGATTATTCTGCCCCATTGACCACTCAGTTTCCTGACTATGAACACAAAAAGTCTTTTAGGTGTGCAGGAGGCGCCCTGACTCGGCAGGAAAACGTCTCTCACACTCTGTGTTTTGCTGACTCGAGTCATGTGGACATCTCGCATGGAGGGATAGGGTAGACTACCTAAACCCTCCAGATGAGTGTGGGGATTATTCTGCCCCATTGACCACTCAGTTTCCTGGCTATGAACACCCAAAGTCTTTTAGGTGTGCAGGAGGAGCCCTGACTCGGCAGGAAAACGTCTCTCACACTCTCTGTTTTGCTGACTCGAGTTATGTGGATTTCTGGCATGGAGGGATAGGGTGGACTACCTAATCCCGCCATCTGAGTGTGGGGATTATTCTGCCCCATTGACCACTCAGTTTCCTGGCTATGAACACAAAAAGTCTTTTAGGTGTGCAGGAGGCGCCTTGACTCGGCAGGAAAACGTCTCTCACACTCTGTTTTTTGCTGACTCGAGTCATGTGGACATCTGGCATGGAGGGATAGGGTGGACTACCTAATCCCGCCATCTGAGTGTGGGGATTATTCTGCCCCATTGACCACTCAGTTTCCTGACTATGAACACCCAAAGTCTTTTAGGTGTGCAGGAGGCGCCCTGACCCTGGCAGGAAAACGTCTCTCACACTCTGTGTTTTGCTGACTCGAGTCACACTGGAGTTCTGGCATGGAGGGATAGGGTGGACTACCTAAACCCTCGAATGATTGTGGGGATTATTCTGCCCCATTGACCACTCAGTTTCCTGACTATGAACCCCCAAAGTCTTTTAGGTGTGCAGGAGGCGCCCTGACCCTGGCAGGAAAACGTCTCTCTCACTCTGTGTTTTGCTGACTCGAGTCATGCTGGACTTCTGGCACGGAGGGATAGGGTGGACTACCTAATCCCTCCACCTGAGTGTGGGGATTATTCTGCCCCATTGACCACTCAGTTTCCTGGCTATGAACACAAAAAGTCTTTTAGGTGTGCAGGAGGCGCCCTGACTCGGCAGGAAAACGTCTCTCTCGCTCTGTGTTTTGCTGACTCGAGTCATGCTGGACTTCTGGCATGGAGGGATAGGGTGGACTACCTAAACCCTCGAAAGAGTGTGGGGATTATTCTGCCCCATTGACCACTCAGTTTCCTGGCTATGAACCCCCAAAGTCTTTTAGGTGTGCAGGAGGCGCCCTGACTCTGCAGGAAAACGTCTCTCTCACTCTGTGTTTTGCTGACTCGAGTCATGCTGGACTTCTGGCATGGAAGGATAGGGTGGACTACCTAAACCCTCGAAAGAGTGTGGGGATTATTCTGCCCCATTGACCACTCAGTTTCCTGGCTATGAACACAAAAGTCTTAAAGGTGTGCAGGAGGCGCCCTGACTCGGCAGGAAAACGTCTCTCAACTCTCTGTTTTGCTGACTCGAGTCATGCTGGACTTCTGGCATGGAAGGATAGGGTGGACTACCTAATCCCTCCAGCTGAGTGTGGGGATTATTCTGCCCCATTGACCACTCAGTTTCCTGACTATGAACACAAAAAGTCTTTTAGGTGTGCAGGAGGCGCCCTGACTCGGCAGGAAAACGTCTCTCACACTCTGTGTTTTGCTGACTCGAGTCATGTGGACATCTCGCATTGGAGGGATAGGGTAGACTACCTAAACCCTCCAGATGAGTGTGGGGATTATTCTGCCCCATTGACCACTCAGTTTACTGACTATGACCCCCAAAGTCTTTTAGGTGTGCAGGAGGCGCCCTGACTCGGCAGGAAAACGTCTCTCACACTCTGTGTTTTGCTGACTCGAGTCACACTGGAGTTCTGGCATGGAGGGATAGGGTGGACTACCTAAACCCTCGAAAGAGTGTGGGGATTATTCTGCCCCATTGACCACTCAGTTTCCTGGCTATGAACCCCCAAAGTATTTTAGGTGTGCAGGAGGCGCCCTGACTCTGGCAGGAAAATGTGTTTTTCACTCTATGTTTTACTGACTCGAGTCATGCTGGACTTCTGGCATGGAGGGATAGGGTGGACTACCTAAACCCTCGAAAGAGTGTGGGGATTATTCTGCCCCATTGACCACTCAGTTTCCTGGCTATGAACCCCCAAAGTATTTTAGGTGTGCAGGAGGCGCCCTGACTCTGGCAGGAAAATGTGTTTTTCACTCTATGTTTTACTGACTCGAGTCATGCTGGACTTCTGGCATGGAGGGATAGGGTGGACTACCTAAACCCTCGAAAGAGTGTGGGGATTATTCTGCCCCATTGACCACTCAGTTTCCTGGCTATGAACACCCAAAGTCTTAAAGGTGTGCAGGAGGCGCCCTGACTCGGCAGGAAAACGTCTCTCTCACTCTGTGTTTTGCTGACTCGAGTCATGCTGGACTTCTGGCATGGAAGGATAGGGTGGACTACCTAAACCCTCGAAAGAGTGTGGGGATTATTCTGCCCCATTGACCACTCAGTTTCCTGGCTATGAACACCCAAAGTCTTTTAGGTGTGCAGGAGGCTCCCTGATTCTGGCAGGAAAACTTCTCTCTCACTCTCTGTTTTGCTGACTCGAGTCATGCTGGACCTCTGGCAAAGAAGGATAGGGTGGACTACCTAAACCCTACAGCTGAGTGTGGGGATTATTCTGCCCCATTGACCACTCAGTTTCCTGACTACGACCCCCAAAGTCTTTTAGGTGTGCAGGAGGCGCCCTGACTCGGCAGGAAAACGTCTCTCACACTCTGTGTTTTGCTGACTCGAGTCATGTGGACTTCTGGCACGGAGGGATAGGGTGGACTACCTAAACCCTCCAGATGAGTGTGGGGATTATTCTGCCCCATTGACCACTCAGTTTCCTGGCTATGAACACAAAAAGTCTTTTAGGTGTGCAGGAGGCGCCCTGACTCGGCAGGAAAACGTCTCTCACACTCTTTGTTTTGCTGACTCGAGTCATACTGGACTTCTGGCATGGAGGGATAGGGTGGACTACCTAAACCCTCCAGATGAGTGTGGGGATTATTCTGCCCCATTGACCACTCAGTTTCCTGGCTATGAACAAAAAAAGTCTTTTAGGTGTGCAGGAGGCGCCCTGACTCGGCAGGAAAACGTCTCTCACACTCTCTGTTTTGCTGACTCGAGTTATGTGGATTTCTGGCATGGAGGGATAGGGTGGACTACCTAAACCCTCCAGATGAGTGTGGGGATTATTCTGCCCCATTGACCACTCAGTTTCCTGGCTATGAACACAAAAAGTCTTTTAGGTGTGCAGGAGGCGCCCTGACTCGGCAGGAAAACGTCTCTCACACTCTGTGTTTTGCTGACTCGAGTTATGTGGATTTCTGGCATGGAGGGATAGGGTGGACTACCTAAATCCTCGAATGATTGTGGGGATTATTCTGCCCCATTGACGACTCAGTTTACTGTCTATGAACACCCAAAGTATTTTAGGTGTGCAGGAGGCGCCCTGACCCTGGCAAGAAAATGTTTCTCTCACTCTGTGTTTTGCTGACTCGAGTCATGTGGACATCTCGCATTGGAGGGATAGGGTGGACTACCTAAACCCTCCAGATGAGTGTGGGGATTATTCTGCCCCATTGACCACTCAGTTTCCTGGCTATGAACACAAAAAGTCTTTTAGGTGTGCAGGAGGCGCCCTGACTCGGCAGGAAAACGTCTCTCACACTCTGTGATTTGCTGACTCGAGTCATGCTGGACTTCTGGCATGGAAGGATAGGGTGGACTACCTAAACCCTCGAAAGAGTGTGGGGATTATTCTGCCCCATTGACGACTCAGTTTCCTGGCTATGAACACCCAAAGTCTTTTAGGTGTGCAGGAGGCGCCCTGACTCGGCAGGAAAACGTCTCTCTCACTCTGTGATTTGCTGACTCGAGTTATGTGGATTTCTGGCATGGAGGGATAGGGTGGACTACCTAAACCCTCGAAAAAGTGTTGGGATTATTCTGCCCCATTGACCACTCACTTTCCTGGCTATGAACACCCAAAGTCTTTTAGGTGTGCAGGCGGCGCCCTGACTCGGCAGGAAAACGTCTCTCACACTCTGTGTTTTGCTGACTCAAGTCATACTGGACTTCTGGCATGGAGGAATAGGGTGGACTACCTAAACCCTCCAGCTGAGTGTGGGGATTATTCTGCCCCATTGACCATTCAGTTTCCTGGCTATGAAAACAAAAAGTCTTTTAGGTGTGCAGGAGGCGCCCTGACTCGGCAGGAAAACGTCTCTCACACTCTTTGGTTTGCTGACTCGAGTCATACTGGACTTCTGGCATGGAGGGATAGGGTGGACTACCTAAACCCTCGAAAGAGTGTGGGGATTATTCTGCCCCATTGACCACTCAGTTTACTGACTATGACCCCCAAAGTCTTTTAGGTGTGCAGGAGGCGCCCTGACTTTGGCAGGAAAACGTCTCTCTCACTGTGTTTTGCTGACTCGAGTCATGTTTCCTTCTGGCATGGAGGGATAGGGTGGACTACCTAAACCCTCGAAAGAGTGTGGGGATTATTCTGCCCCATTGACCACTCAGTTTCCTGACTATGACCCCCAAAGTCTTTTAGGTGTGCAGGAGGCGCCCTGACTTTGGCAGGAAAACGTCTCTCTCACTGTGTTTTGCTGACTCGAGTCATGTTTCCTTCTGGCATGGAGGGATAGGGTGGACTACCTAAACCCTCGAAAGAGTGTGGGGATTATTCTGCCCCATTGACCACTCAGTTTCCTGGCTATGAACACCCAAAGTCTTTTAGGTGTGCAGGAGGCGCCCTGACTCTGGCAGGAAAACGTCTCTCTCACTCTGTGTTTTGCTGACTCGAGTCATGCTGGACTTCTGGCAAGAAGGATAGGGTGGACTACCTAAACCCTCCAGCTGAGTGTGGGGATTATTCTGCCCCATTGACCACTCAGTTTCCTGGCTATGAACACAAAACGTCTTTTAGGTGTGCAGGAGGCGCCCTGACTCGGCAGGAAAACGTCTCTCACACTCTGTGTTTTGCTGACTCGAGTCACACTGGAGTTCTGGCATGGAGGGATAGGGTGGACTACCTAAACCCTCGAAAGAGTGTGGGGATTATTCTGCCCCATTGACCACTCAGTTTCCTGGCTATGAACCCCCAAAGTATTTTAGGTGTGCAGGAGGCGCCCTGACTCTGGCAGGAAAATGTGTTTTTCACTCTATGTTTTACTGACTCGAGTCATGCTGGACTTCTGGCATGGCAGGAGTGAAAGCTGCCTCAGTAGTGGTGTTTACAGGTGCCGTCCCTGTGGTGTTATTAGATAATCGAGGACCCTCAGGGGTTGAAGAGAGGTGCTATCTGTTTCTTCTTCCACAGAGCATTAAGAATTTTAAAAGAGTTACAACACTCGAATTTCCCCACAGGGATTAATAAAGGTACATCTGATCTGATCTGATCTGATCTGACCTGATCTTGACTTATAAAAACGAGCTACCACCTGATGAGGAAAACCATCAGCAGTGCTTCCCTAATAAGTAACTCGAATGTGTGGTTAATCCACAGGACAACATATTTCATTAAGAAAAGAGCGACTGCAATCCCTGATTTGACAACGGAATATGTTACTGAAGCAGCTCTCATCAGCTCGGGAGCAACAGCAACAACTATCCATTGCCATGCGCCTGAACATGCAGATGAAAATCCTTTCAGAACCTTGGGAGCAGCAGTTACTATCCATCTATTTGCCACGGAGTAAATAGAGGAAAATACTTCTGGTACTTTAGGACCAACAGTTATTATTCTTCTGCATGCTGCAGAATATGCAGATGTCATTTCTTCCAGAGCCTTGGAAGCAATATCTCCTATATTTGCCCGGGGAACAGTTGAAGATCCTGCTAATGGCACAAAACTACCAGAAATTCTCCTTTGAGCAAAAGGAATAATGATTCCAATCCCTAAAAGAGTAGCTCCGCCTATCATATATCCATTTCCAATCACGTATGTGATGTTAGCTCTCAGCTGTCTAAGTAGAGGAAATCCACCTATAATTGGGGTCTGACGTGGCTGAGGAATCCAAGGAAGCCGGAGCAACCTGACAGCCTCACTTTGATGAATCTGTTGTGTTTCCTGACCACCCTGGACACAAGGGATGAAAGTGCTAATGGGAGCATTTCTCCAGACTTGTGTGAAAGGCCAGTTGTTGTGTTTATGTCCACAGCAAGTCAGGGAAATTGGCACAACTTCCTCCAACTCCTCTCCAGATCTTTCTCCTCTCCGGTTGAACTGGGTCGGTGTTGGAGGACGAGGGTCCAAAAAATCCTCCACTGCCTTTGTAACATAAGTGCCCAAAACATAACCAAGACAAAGAAACACCATGGCTGTCACAGGTTTTTGATCTTAGTTATGAATATGGAATTAGTTATTGTCTCTCTGAAGGATTTAACTGAACGACTGCAGTTTCTGTCTTCAAAAGTGTCTCATTGAACTAGAACACAAATCTTTTTATAGTACCTGCAAATGGAACGTTAGAACCCTAGGTAGTTAGTCATTGTACTTTCATCTTTAGATGACGTAACACACCTATGACGTCAATGCGTCGCTGTTCACTGCACGTCAAAAAAGAAGGCCCCGCCCCCTCCCCGGTTAAAAAACTTAAAATCGGCGCGGAGCGGTAAAATATACTTTGTATCATGTGTTAAAGCTGCTGTTTTACACTTTAAACAAAAAAAAGATCCAGAAATCTGAGTTTCTCAACCTACCATTAGTATAGAAAAGACAGTAATAGAAGATACCTGTGGCTTCAGACCATTCACAGAGAAATTGTAAACAAACACTCGATCACAGTTAGCCTGATGCTAATGGGGTTAACGTCAACCGTCAAAGTGCACAGTTTTGTCAGGTAAAAAGTCACGGTAATGAATCTAGATGCAGCATTAAAATATAAAACACTTTAAAATCCAAGGAAATTTAGTTGTTTTGTGTTGTTATTATGCCACTCGTGACATGAAAATACATAGATACCCTTTGCCTGACTGACCATCCTACCTGAGAGTCTTGTAGATTTAAAAATGCAGGTTTCTCTTCATGTTTTGATGGGATTTGCAGAATTCGTATTTACCATCAGCCGAATGACAGCAGATATGTTCACCCCAAAAGTAGCGCGGGGACATGACTTTTGATTGGGTGGTTGAAAAAAACTAAATAAAACACTTTTTTAGTTGTATTTAATAAAAACACTTACATTTGTTTTTTTCTTCATGGAAAATGTTAATTCAAGAAATACAAACTTGCTGTCAACACATTTCATAACATGGTAGTCAACGTTCAAGTTTACCTCGTCCTGCTTGTTACCAGTTAGTTAAATTAATAGATATACAGACTTAAAAGCTGATCAGATTAATTAACCACAGTGTAATGTGTCGTCAAAAAGTGACAAATGTGTTACAATGACCACCGAAACTTCCTTACTTTCTTAATAGGATGTCCATGATCAAGTGTAAACTGATACCTCTCCATACAGGATGGTAACACAACATGTTTCTTTCTAATCAGACTTCAAATCATTTTCATTTTAAAATCAACTTGCACTTGGTAAACAAAATATTAAGCCTCGCTTGTTTCTAACACACTGGTGAGAAGGATAGATAAACATTAAGGTGGTTCTGCTCTAATTTTCGAAATGTTTGGTAGGAGGCGTTAACCTTTTGGACAATTTTCTTAGAAATAACGATTACCATCATCTTTGCTTTGACATGCTTTTATTGTCAATTAGAATGAGAACAAAAAGAGTTGCAGCACACACAGTGTAAGGCTGAACATGCTCCTCTCCTAAATGAGACAATCTACCCTCACCCCAAAAAATCTACATATTGTCTTTCTGGACTGGGCCTGTGAGTTTATAATGATCCACCTACTCTCAAACAGACACCAGCATATTGTACCAGATAAAAACAACTCTGCAGTTTCATGTCCCGACTGCTGTTTATTGTTTGTTAACCGGATCCCTATGAAAGGAGGCCTCAGAGAGCGCTAACCTTCTTGGCGTCCACTCAAGCAAAAGGCATCACATGATTAAATACAGCAATATAATATACAGTTAAAATTGTGCACTCTGATACTTTAGATGTTTGTTAACAACAATATTCATTTTATATTTGAGCATTACATTCCTGACTTCTTCCAAGAAGGATCAGGAGGCTACTGTTGTCATAGTTCATATGCTTTATCTGTTCGTGTTGAGCAGTGAAGTGTTTGACTGGCTGACACTATTTACAGAGGTTGGAGCCTCAGCCCGGACAGTCATGTGATATCTTGCCTGAATATGGTAATCCCCAACCCATCAAGTTACAAAAGAAGGCAACAGTTCTACAACGCATTTGAAAAAAAACTTGCACAGGTGTTGTTGAAGGGTAGTGATTTTCTCGGATTAGAAAAGTGGACGGCTGACGCAAAGTCTGGATCTATCTGAACAAAGCACGGCCCGGATTAAGTGCTCATAAGGCAAACGATATCATTTTGCAACGATATCCTGAGTATAAATAAGCAGATCTAAGTCCAGGAACACATGTACAATATGTGTAGAAAAGTTACAACATTAGTACATAAGGGATGTCAGGTGTGATGAGTTCACTTCTTGTATCTTCCCAGGAGTTCTCGGGCAATAATCATTCTCTGGATTTGAGCTGTGCCCTCGTAGATCTGCAACGGAAATAAAATAACATTTTAGAAAAGTTCTTCTAAGGTTAATAGCAAATAAGTGCAGAACATTCAGGGCTTGTTTTATCACGTCCCAAAATACAATTTAAACCATTCCAAAGTTGAGTGTGTGTTCATTTAATTGCCTTTGTGTATGAAATGTGCTATATAATTAAACTAGCCTTAATAAAGAGACAAAAAAAAGGATAGAGCATGGTAGAAATGCGTCCCCTCCTCTCTTCATTAACTTTTTAATAGTGTACCCCCTCTAAATGCAATTTGACATGTACAACATTACAAAGTTGGGTCTACTTTTCCTCCCAAATTATATTTATTGTCCCTGAACACTTTTCCACCTAACACAAGATGTCCATTGGTTCAATCCCTGCAAACATCAGCACCCACCTGGTAGATCTTGGCGTCTCTCATCAGCTTCTCCACGGGGTATTCGCTGTTGAAACCGTTTCCTCCGAATACCTGAACGGCGTCAGTGGCCACCTGATTGGCGATGTCTCCGGCGAATGCTTTGGCGATGGAGGCGTAGTATGTGTTCCTGCGGCCCTGGTCCACTTCCCAGGCCGACCGCTGGTACGCCATCCTGGCCAACTCCACCTTCATCGCCATCTCAGCCAGGATGAAGGACACGGCCTGATGCTGTGAGACAGCAGGAGACAGAGGGGCCTGTTAGTCCTCTACTCACCTTTTAACCCCATACCTGAAACTAAAGCTCAAACAAGCAGTGAAAGAAATTCACCAAAACTGAAAAGATATTGTCTGATTAAAAACAAGAACAAATGTATATTGTTAATATTACTTCAATAACATGAAACCCCAGACATTTTAAAAACTAGACCCTCCAGGAGATGGCGCTATGCTTCGTTTAATCAAATTATTCCACACTGTTTTTCATATGCGATCTAGTCTTGTGAACTAAAAGAGAAACACTTGAAATCTATGAAGTGGAAATGTCAAATCTAAACTATTATGACTTTGCTCTATTGATTTTTCATGTGCAGCACTCTTCAGTAAATTCTGTAATTCATTGAACTAGATATGGGATGTATCAGCGTAAAAAGCCAGTGCTGGAACGTGTGGTTTTCTGCTGATGAATGAAATGAAGAGAACAAACCTCAGCAATAACTTTTCCAAAGGTCTTCCTCTCCAGTGCGTAGTTTGTTGCTTCTTCAAACGCCCTCTGAGCCAGACCTGTGGCTCCTGCTGCCACCTGAAAGCAATTACATTAGCAAACATCAAAGATGCACGTCTTCAGTGACCATTATACATCAGTAAAAACAGTATGGTGTTCAGTTGTTTGGTTGTAGCAATATAATGTCAGATAGGAGATTTAAAACGAGAGCTTTATTCATGGTGGTACTTATTACAGTTGGAGACTTACTGGTGGCCTTGTGTTGTCGAAGGCCCCCATGGCAATTTTGAAGCCGGCCCCCTCACCGATCAGGACGTTCTCCTTCGGTATCCTCACATCCTCAAATGTGATGCCTCTGGTATCAGAGCACCTCTGGCCCATGTTCATTTCCTACAAGCACAAAACAGATAAAAGCACTGTTATCTTGTGGTGTGCAGATCCCAGTGAGAAACAATGTAGCTGGAATGGATAGCAGATGTTTTCCTATAGGTTAAATCAAATTGTATTTAATACAAATATCAAATATTAATATGGAGGAAGATTTCACAAGCAGCTCACAAGGAGACGATTAATACATCTCAAAGCACAGGGACATGTAGCAGGATTCTGTGTATAGGAAGAGGTGAATGAAGTGCATTTAGTGGATTTTACACAATAAAGTTCCAGGGAATTCTTTTGGAATCTTGTGGATAGGTGAACTTTCACAGAGAAATTGTAGAAAATGTCACCGGTTTGTATATTCTGTGACATCCTATAATTTACTAACACAGCACATTTAGCTATGAAAAAAAATGCAATTCTTAGTCAAGCTTAAAAAGACAATTGAGCCTTATCCTACCTTTCTTCCTACTATAATTCCTGGAGTATCAGCGTCCACAATGAAGCCAGTGAAAGCCTTGCTGGTAGGACATTTAGGATCTGGGTTAGACCGGGCCAGGAGGAAGTACCTAGGAGCATAAGAGACGTAGAAAAGTTCCAATAACCTTTACAGCACCAGACAGATGTAGGTTTTATTAATGAGCTATATACGTACATAACGCATAGACATATCCGTTGACAGGTTACTAGGTACAACTAGCTAAAACTAAAGCAGTCTTATACAAAAGTCCTTCAATAAATCCTCCATTAATGAAGGTTATCATGTTCAGATTTCATAGCACCACAAACTACAAAGTGGCAACAGAGTAAATATTCTTAGTGTATAATAACAGAAATGGTACATACCAGTTTGCTTTCCCACCATTGGTGATCCACATCTTCTGCCCGTTAACAACATACTCATCGCCCATCTTCACCGCTTTGGTCTTGAGGCTGGCCACATCGGAGCCGGCCCCGGGCTCCGTCACACAGTATGCCTGCAGAGACAGCCCACACAGTCAGATCTGAGGTAAGAAGCCATACCTGTTTTATTTGTGCTGGTGTCAGCGTAGTGAAGCTGATGTTCCTCACTGCAAAAAAGGCTATTTGTTGCCATTAATTAACGTGCCTGTTCTCGTGTACGATCTTTCTTGTATTTTTAAACACAGATCAAAGTTGTTGCATCCTGAGTGTTTCTGTTTGCATTAAAAACATAACAGTGAATGATCTACATAGGGCAATGGCTATTCATTTTTTCTGTCATTTACATCCTTTTTCTTCACATAAACAGACTTGTTTTACACTACGTGTGCTATCAACATCAACAAGCATGACTACACTGGTGTCCTTTCTCATACTTACACACATGAGAGGCTCCTCCATCATCCTACCCAGGTATTTACTCTTCTGCGCTTCATTGCCGGCTATAATAACAGGCATTTGCTGTGAGAGAGAAACAAAGGATTAAACCTTTGATTTGCAAATCAGTTTTGAAAAATGCCCATCATGGTGGACAGTTTTTTTTTGTGATTTGATTTCAATGAATAGACTTTTTAAGGATTGGTGAAGAGCAGGTGAAAAAAACATAATGAACGATGACTTACTCCCAGAGAGTTTGCTTCGATAGCGGTCTGTACTCCTGTGCAGCCGTAAGCCAACTCTTCTGTGATGAGGCAGTTGTCAAAGATTGTCAAACCCATTCCACCTGAATACAAGGGGACACACATAGGAGGGTTTGTCAAGGTGATTTTACGCAGACAATAATAAACCTTCACTAAATCTTCAATGACATAAAAAACATTCGAATATACTTAAACGGAGATGCTCTTCTAGAACGCAAATTAAATATATTTATTTGTGTGTGGGTTTTTAGGCCATCACCTTCAAAATACATTAATCTGAGACAAGATGTGTCAGGGTATACGCGGATTCTGCTGTGGAAAGATGAGCAAATAAAATAAAATACCATAATCCTGAGGAATGTGGCCGTTCATCAAACCAAGTCCCCATGCTTTCTTGATGATGGGCATAGGATACTGCAAAACAACAGGACGTTTAAGAGTTAATCAATCTTTAAAATTCATGTTACACAAGCACAGAGGTAAGAGAAAAATATCTTTGAAAGACATTATAGACCTCTAACAAGGCAAAAATAATGTACGTATTCACCACGTGATGAAGATCAGCTCAAATATTTAAGCGTTCTTCCCTGGCCAATACTACACAGCTCTATGAATAAGATTTTAAAAAGTAGAGCTGTTATTAAAAAGCTATATACACTACATTATAACTGCTTGACTTTTCAAGGAAGATAAAGGCATTTGCACACGGCACTTGCAGACAAAAACAGAAAATAGAATAATAAAGTTGTGAAGATTCAATGTTATTAAGGTAAGTCAAGCTATATTTCATTGTCTACATACCCTCACTGTCTCCTATTATCTGCATATACTACATATTACACTCACTTCACCACTCCTGTCATAGTCAGCTGCAACAGGGAGGATCTCTTCACGAGCAAACTTCCTCGCCAGCTGTTGGAACTCTTTCTGCTGATCAGACAGCTCTGTGGGTCAAAGCATCGAAACCCAAAATCAGCATCTTCAACAACAACAACAACTTCAGTTATTTTTCCGAATCTGGTGAAACTGGACATAGGCGGATGATAGCTTTTAATAACACATTTCTACATCCTTCTCACCAAATGAGAAGCCGAGGGATATGTTGTTGGGTGCAGCAGCACTGGCTGCAGTAGCAGCAGAGCTCTGCAGCCGGACCCCGGACCGCACGCTGGCTTTCAGAAACTGTGGAAACCAACAACAAACAAAGTTTAACAGGACACCTCTAACCGTTTTTAGTCAAATATCAGCTTTTTCACAATTTATTTACAGTTGGCAAACAGTACAAGCTACGTTTTTCATTTGATATGGTCACTTCAATCTTTTGTATTAACAAACGTGTGCATACTTAGTTATTGTTTAAAATTCAAGTTTATTCTCTTCACGTTATCTGCACTATACTTCTGCTGTTTTAATAATGTAAATGTCCTGGTTGTGGGACAAATAAAGGAATTCTGATTCAGAGCTACGCTACTTTTCCCTGAAAGGCTTCACCTCACAAAGTTTCACAAACAGAGATCACTCAAATGAGTCATTAAGTTCTTATAGACCCATAAAGACTCTAACGTATATGGTTATAAAAAATATATAAATACGCAGCACAATAAAAACTGATACTCATTCCTCAATTGTTTTCCTATCAAGCCATGAGGAAATGACCAGCATATGCCCTTGTTTGTGAAAACAACACAGCCCTGCCATGATATGTGCTTTGTGAGGCTCATGATGTGTTTGGCTGTATATTGCAATAAAACATGTGCAGGTTTAAATACCAATGTTTAGTTTGTTGGCAGGACACATGCATAACATTTGGTGGAAAATACCATATACTTTGACTATTTGCTTTTCAAAATGTGCTCAAATGATAGTGTTTTAATTGTGCAATAATAATCAAAAAGAGAAGTCCTTGTGTGTTGAAGAACTGTGCTCATATAACCGGATTCTGGACTCCGTTGTTCAAGGTTTGTTCAACGACCTTCGGTGTGTTTCAAAGATGAACAGATAGTTGGTTATGTGTGCATAAAGACAAGCTTTGCTCCTTCTGTCTATCTTTACGGTTAAAGTTTTCCGTGGAGAAGTTGTTTTGTAACGTAACGTCAGTTTTAAAATGTAATATGTCCGTTGAGGCTGTTAGCTAACGTTAGCCTGTGACGTGGGTTAACTTTCCCTTCATTTACACGACAAAGAAGACATGAAGACAACTCGCTGTGTGAATCTACTCAAAATAACTAAAACTGTGAAAATATGGATCTGAATTAAAGCTCATTTAAAGACACGTACCTTGTTGAGCAGCATTGTTATGGATTGATAGCACTGCACGTATTACCGGACTGAACACCACCACAACCTTTGTCCCACATACGTGCCAGCCAATAAGAGCAGCGGGATTGATTACGTGTCGTACCCCTGCATGCGGAAACATGACTTTTCCCCCAGTAAGTTACCCAACTTAACCTCTTCATATCTATAGTTATGGGAAATACATGGAATCGTTGTCTCAATCACAGTTTGCATTTGTTCTTCCACTCTTTATTATTGTTCCACATGGACACAGTAAAACTAAGACTGTGTCCTACAACATGTAACACTCCTTAGGTGGGTTACATGTTGTAGGAGTAGAGTCTTAGAGGCGAGTTACGTACGCTGTCATGTCGTGGACTTTAAACATACATGTATATGAACATCATAGATGTTGTAAACAAAAAGGTTGACATCAGGGGTACACAAATAAAGAAATAAAACATAACATCAAATACATTAATAAAAGAAAACAAAGAAAAATACAGTTTCACATTTCAGATGAAATATTTGTGAAGAACATCTGCATCCATATGATCAACTTTGAAGCATGTCAAAGTCTCTTTATCCTGGAGTTTATTGTTTGTTCCATTATTCTTTTTGGAAAATGTTCTACTATATTCTTAACATTTCACTAGTGTTCATAGGTCTAACCCGCACGTAATATCATGAAGTCATGTATCATTGAAAGCTTGAACCATTACCTACAGTCGCATTTACATTGCACTGGTTTTGACCTCTAACACCCAGTAGGGCACATTCTGAATGCTTCTGCAAATGTCCTTAATATTGATGTGATGTCCCTATTTAAAGTTCATTCATGAAGAAAACAAAAAGCGTTTTATATATTAAATCAATTACATTCATGTTCAGAATGAATTTAAGTTGTGCAGTTTGTTAGCTTTCTAAAACCACTAAATATTATTTTAAAATCCTAAAACAGTGGATAAACCTGGTAGATAGATCCACCCCGTTCCCCCCCCACGTAAATATAAAATAAAGCAGTGCCCTATTCAGCAGCAGGTGTTATGCGTATTGTTGAAATATGTTGAATGTTTAAAAGGTCCAACATTTCTGAAAATGAAAAGAAAAAAGTCCCAATCCTAAAAAATAGATCAGATCTTAGTTCTTTCTTCTTTGCTCTCCCAATGATCACCTTATGACTCCCTAGATGTATCAGTGGTTATCCTGTGTATCATTTGGTTGTAGAAATGAGAAAAGCATTGAAGTTCCTCAGCTCTTCTCAAGGCTGTAATTTGTTTGATTTAATTCACTTAGAAATCGCGCATAACAATAAACTAACTGGACAATAATCTAAAGACTGCTACAGGCAGTTCCTACCACAGTGGAGCAACACATGTCAAACACACTTCGGACTCTGGAGGTGTTTGACAAAAATAGAGGAAATGAATGGAATCTGGATGACCTGGGCAGTAAAGGAGCCGTTTGACATTTGTGGGAGCCTACAATTACAGGCTAGGTCTGTTAAATATGATAAATATGGGAACACATTTCGATACTTGCATCTTTTCTGATGTTTCGCTTGCATATGTTGTCCTAAAAAACTCCCCCTGACATGAAGTTCCACGATTTTGACCAGTTACATGCTTTATCAGTGAAAATCAACCCCTCAGTTTAGTGCCAAGTACTCAAGTTTGTATTACAAGATGCCCATTTTCATTGAGTCACTGATTTAATATATTGTATAGCACACTTTAAAAACAACGTTCAAGGTGCTTCACAATGCTATGGGGAGAAAGAAACCAACTACAATGACATAAAAGCTACCTAATCATATTTATTAAATATAAGATTGCATTTCACCTTCCAGTTAACCCTGCAGATTGCACAATCCTTGCTGACAGTTCAGTAATGCTTGAGAGATAACAGCAATTTGTTTGCCTTTAACAAACAAGCTTTTATGTAAACATCCAATGTCAGCCATGTGTCCTCAAACCATGATTAGAAGCAGTTTCACAGTTAAAGTTGCAACCCCTCTAACACAGGCCATAGATTTGGGGGGGAAATCAGGTACAACAAAACCTACATCTCTGCCAGGGGCCAAAATTATAAATTCACTTCAGTTACCCCCCACCACTACAACACACGGAAACAGTAGAGACAGCAGACAGTTGTGGGGCATTTGGATTTTATTGACGTATCAAACAGCTGTACATCTATTTGCCTTTCTTGGCCTTGATCTTCCTCAGGTAGAACTCGAGCTCCTTGCCTTCCAGGATGTAGCCGTCAGCCCTGCCGCACTGACCGGGCCTGGAGGCGATGCAAGCTGCAGAAGGAAAGAGAAAGCACGGTCAGCTGAGGGGAACAAACTGTCCAACAGCTGTCCATTTTAGAGGGATCCCATCCCTGTATTATTCATTATTTTATAATCATACTCTAAAATTATATTGAAATAAGATATAGACCACCATTGAAAATGTAAGATGTGTGTAACTTCAGCACCCAGACTAGGTGAATTAGAAGCAGCAGATGTCTGTGCAGGTAGCAGGTCTTTCTCAGAGTCATCATTAGCATCACTTTCATTCAGTAGCAGAACTGGACAACGTTATCTTCATTGAAAGACGTGCTCCAGGACAGACACCACTAGATCGGTGTAAAGGTGATAATGGCGGCAATTCTCGCATTTGTTTTATAAAAGCACTACTGGATAAAATGCATGCACAGATCTTCTCAAAGTCTATTACATGCTGCATGTAGAAAATGTTGAATTTACTAAATATGCAGATTCCCAAATTCAAGAGAGATATATCCTGCTGTTTAGATTCTCAATTTGACATTAAAAATGTGCATTCCCATAAAAAAAAGGGGGAATATTGCAATTGAACCTTTCTTCAAATATCACTCTAAAAAACAACCCCCCTGTCAAAATGACATCTACGACCAGAGGAGGTGTCTTTTAGGAATGAGATTAACCGTCAGATTTTGAGGCTAGATTTATTTTATCATCTAAAGGCTGAGTGTCTTAACTTTATCCAGGAGCAAAACGGGGGTGACATTTACTCTACACATTTAAAATAACTCCATTACAGCTGCTACAGATGTTTAGACTCACCGAGCAGTTTTCCCTGCTGGAACTGCTCCTCCAAGAGGGTGCTGATCTTGGCCGTCTTTTTGCGCTCATCGTACTTCTTCTGGGTCCTCTTTGACCTCTTCTTGTTCAGGACCTCCTCCTCCTCAGGAGTCTTAAGAAAAATGGAAAGAGCTTGGTGAACTTCTGAAAGATGATTAGTTTGAATCTTTAATGCATAAAATCTACTACTCTTTATATCATAACAGGGGTACCTGAGGCACTCATCAGGCCCTGTTAATATAAAGTGCTTACAGGAATTGTTCAATAAAAATCTAAAGAGACAGAAACACAACTCATGACACTGAAGTGTTTAGGACATTGCAGGAGTGGTGCAGGTAGCAGGTCTTTCTCAGAGTCATCATTAGCATCACTTTCATTCAGTAGCAGAACTGGACAAGGTTATCTTCATTGAAAGACGTGCTCCAGGACAGACAGCAGTGTGTGCAACCTCCGGGAGCTTTAAGATCTGGAATTACTACGAGAAGGCAGCAGCTTTGTGTGGCTATAACAAGATAGATGCATTTTCAGGACCAAGTTTTTACTAAGGGCTTTAACATTTTAATTTTGCACTTAAAATTCTCTCACTTCAATAGCATCATAAGAGTTACACGGATGATGCCAACGCTGAAGTCAGTGCCTCAGTTATGATCTTCCACAAAGAGCAAGGCGTACGAGAAATGTGTTTTCTTCCACTTACGAGCTTAGCTCCCTTCTTCCGTCCCAGAGCAGTGGCGAAGTGGGCCTCATACCACTGCCTGTAGGGAAGGCTGTCGACGAGCACGATGCAGTTCTTTACCAGGGTCTTGGTTCTGACCAGCTCGTTGTTCGAGGCATTGTAGACAACATCAATGATCCTGGTCTTACGTGTGCAGCCTGTGTACACAACATAAAGAGCAGTTCGTATAAGCAAATCACTGCTCCCTTTCACTTGTCAGCAGACAACTAATATAACTTTAAAATTCTAGAGATCTTTTCTCAGATGTCTTTGATATCAGCACTTGCATTCAGTAGCAGAACTGGACAAAGTTATCATCATTGTAAGATTCCTTTTGTGAAATAAAACTAACTTACACTCAGAGCCCCATGAGAAGTTTCCAACATCCAGCCTCAGAGCACGGTATTTCTTGTTCCCACCACGCACCCTCACTGTGTGGATGCGACGGGGTCCAATCTTAGAAAAAAAGGGGGACAAATTTAATGTTAGTATTGCGTTTCCCTAGGATTGAGGTTATTCATGAGTTAAGATTTCATTATGATCTGTTGAAGCGTGTCAGAGTAACTATGACAAGTCCTGTCATTGGTAAGTCAAAAACTTTGATCCAAAACGGCTCAAAAATGACAAACCTAAGGTCACTTTTTCATCACCCACACTTCCACACCATACATGTATCTGAAAGCAAGTGGTCATCGATTTTACTCACTTTTGTGTTTGCAGGAGGGCGTCCAAGCTCATACTTCCTTTTCTTGTGGTAGGGCTTGCGTTTACCACCGGTCTTGCGGCGTTTATGCCAGTTATCCCTTGAGATACCTAAATAAAACGAAACATGCATAAAGCAGGGGTTAGATCACCACAACTCACAGGACAATTTCACAAAATGATTTGCTATGCTTGAGCATCAGTTCTCCAAGGTAGGTTTCCGCAATTTAAAATTAGGATCCGCTTATGAGTTTCATCATGTTGCTCAAGCATTTGTAAACACAGCTCTTGGCTAAAAACATTCAAATTTTGCAAACAGATCAACATAATTTGAGGCTTGTTAAATGGTCAGGGTCATTTTGTGCAAAGGTTTCTATTTTGAAAGCAACAAGGAGCTGGCCTTAATTTGCTGCACATGTCACCACTCCCAAGTGCTATAAACTGCTCGTTAAATAAAAACGATCTGTATTCATAACCCAAGTTAATTTGATGTTTTTGCAGCTCGCTATCCAGTCTAGCCTTTATTCGCTTCCCTGATATCATTTGCCTTCTCAAACTCATGGTTAAGCTAGATTTAAGGAATAGTATGACCAAGAAGCTTACGTTCTCTACAGTAATTCTGTCTTTCAGAACTGAATAGATGCAATACACGTGGTGAGTCAATTCTATGCTTAGACACGTAATAATTATCTTTTTGTTAGCAATTCGTAATCTGTTAAACAGTGTGGCCTTTCAAGAACCAGCGTGTACCTCACGTGTCCAAGCTACACTTTCCATTACCGTTTACGTTGATCAAACATATCAAACAAGAGGTAAATGCACACCATTTCCTTCCCCATTAAGTATTATTATTCAGTGCTTTAGTGCAGCAGCGTGACACGATCACGGCCACCCTGCTAAGCTAACTTATGCTAAAATGCTACAGTTAAATCGCCACTCTGCTGGCGTCGTTAAAACCTCTCAACACTTTGTGAAGGAATAGCCGTTTCAGTAAAAACCTCTGAATACTAAAATACGTTAACAAAGCACAAACAATTAATAGTGTGCCATTTTAACCACGCTAGAGCACCAGAAGCTAACTACACAGCCAAAAAGCGCAGCCATCTTGGAGCACTTCACACATCCTTTCCAAATTATTTAAATAAAATATAAAATCTCTAATGCAGTCAACAAAGATAAAGCTGCATCTGTTCAGATAACATTTAGCTTCAATATAGCAAACCATTTTAGATAGAATTCTTCGTTAAAACAGCAGATGGACAAGGATTCTCCCTCCGACCAGAGCATGAAAACACGTACCCATTCTCAGGCGCCGGCTAGAAAGAGGAATCGCAAAGGCTCATGGGGAGGTTTGAAGCCACGTGAACTCGCGATAATTTGCGGGATCTTCATTTGGGTGAGGTTTTGTTGTCCACAGAGGAGTGTTGTCGCGGGTGTTTGCAATTATGAATTACAGCGGTGGAAGTTAAGTAGCATCAGTGTCCAATACTTTTTTACAATTAAAAATAAAACATTCTTAATTTAAATAAAAATACAGAGGTAATAGCAGAGGTGGGACAAGTATTCAGGGCGTATTCATAAGTAAAAGTCCTGCATTCAAAATGTTACTCAATTAAAAGTAGCCTACAAAAGTACTAAAAATATACTTAAAGTACCAAAAGTGCTTATTATGCATATTGGCCCATTTCAGAATAATATATCTGATATGTTTTATACTTATTGATCATTAAAGTGTTATCAAAGCTGGTAAAGGTGCAGCTAGTTTTAATAACTCTGTAGCTATACTGCAGAGTAGCTTGTGTATTTAATAACTGTTGTGTAGTAAAAGTACACGATTTACATCTGAATTGTTGTGGAGTAGAAGCACAAAGTAGCAGAACATTGAAGTGCAAGTCCCTCAAATTGTACTTGAGTAAATGTACTTTACACCACAGGGTAATAGCTTTAAAATATACTTAAAATACCCAAAAAGTAAAATAATATTTTTGTAACTTATACAGATACAGATAAGATATGCACTTTATTATAACCGAACAACTGAACAATACTTTATGACCTCTGAATGTTTTAAAGGTTCTGTACTGTAGAGATCAATTGAAGTTAAACCAGTTTACTGAGAGCTGTAGTAGTGTGGCAGGTGTCTGTGTGGAATGAGACACACCTGTATGCTACAGGTGAACAGAGACAAACCAGGACACAGTTTGTTTTTCTGTCTCACTACGGAGAGACAAACGGACCGAAAAAAACGAGGATCAGATTCACTTTCAGACCAAATTAATAACTTCCTTGGAGTTCTTCCCACACTGAAGGCGAGCTGACTGAAAACACCACTCGAAGTACATTTCAGTGAAGTCAGTAGAGGAGGGCAGGGTGCCATGACTGAGTGTGCTTCCTTTCTGCTGTGTTTTCAGCCTTAGAGACAAAATGTCTTCCAGATCATAGGTGGATCTCGGCTGTCCGGTCTGTCATAAAGTCTTTATAGATCCTGGTGTTCTGGCATGCAGCCACAGCTTCTGTAAAGCCTGTCTGAAGAGCTGGTGGACGAAGAAACAAATCGACAGGTGTCCAGTTTGTAAGAGAAGATCTTCAATGGAGTTTCCTTTAAACCTGGTGTTAAAAAACCCGTGTGAGCGTTTCTTACAGGAGGGAGATCAGAGAGCTTCAGAGGCTCTTTGCAGTCTGCACTCTGAGAAACTCAAACTCTTCTGTCAGGACCATCAGGCGCCAGTGTGTCACATCTGCAGAGATTCAAAAACACACAACACACACAATTTCATACCCATCAATGAAGCTGCACAGGATCTCAAAGAGGAGCTCCAAAAATCTCTGAAGCCTTTCAAGAACAAGTTAGAGACTTTAAAAAAAGTTAAAGTGAATTTTGATCAAACAGCAGGACACCTGAAGGTCCAGGCCCGGCACACAGAGACACAGATCAAGGAGCAGTTTAAGAAGCTTCGCCAGTTTCTAGAAGAGGAACAGGAGGCCAGGATGGCTGCACTGAGGGAGGAAGAGGAGCAGAAGAGGAGGATGATGGAGGAGAAGATGCAGGATTTGAGCAGAGAGATAGCAGCTCTTTCAAACACAGTCAGAACCACAGAGGAGGAGCTGAGAGCTGAAGACATCTCCTTCCTGCAAAAGTACAAGGCTGCAGTGGAGAGGCTGCAGTGCCCCCTGCTGGAGGATCCACAGCTGCCCCCAGGAGCTCTGATAGACCAGGCCTAACACCTGGGCAACCTCCCCTTCAACATCTGGAGCAAGATGAAGGACATGGTGTCCTACTCTCCTCTCATTCTGGACCCAAACACTGCTAATCCAAACCTCCTCCTGTCTGAAGATCTGACCTCTGTGAGGCGAGGAGAGTATCAGAAACTTCCTGAAAATCTGGAGAGGTTTGATAACTACTGCTCTGTCCTGGGCTCTGAGGGCTTGAACTCAGGGACTCACAGCTGGGATGTCCAGGTTGGAGACAGTGCATACTGGTTACTTGGTGTGATGGCAGAGTCTGCCCAAAAGAAGGGAGACATATGGTCTGGAATATGGAGAATACATTTCTGTGATGGTGAATACTATGCAGGGTTACCGTTAGATCCACAAACTCCTCTCAGAGTGCAGAAGAAGCCCCGGAGGGTCAGAGTGAATCTGGACTGGAACAGAGGAAAGTTGTTGTTCTCTGATCCTGATACTAACACACACATACACACCTTCACACACACTTTCACTGAGAGGATGTTTCCATACATTGACATTGGTGGTGAAGTGAAGATATTGCCAGTGAAGGTGTGTGTGACAGTGGAACAGAGCAGTTAGATAAAGAGGAGGATTGTATATGATGGTGCTTATTTCTTAAAGAGAAAGTCACTGAAGCTGCACCGGTCTCCAAATTACTAAGGCGTAAACTAAAAAATAAACTAAAGAGGATGACACGTGTGTTCAGCCTGGCATATTACATTTACATTAAAACCAAGGACTTAATCAAAGTCAGTATTAGGACATACTTCTTAACTTGTATGATGAAATAAACATATTATAGTATTCAAGTGTTGAGGCTTGAAGGTGAGGGTTGAAATTCGGGCCGGTACTGATCGTGTTGCCCTAAAAATACATTCATCTACATCTGATTCTTCTTGTTTCAACATGTTATCGTTCTGTGCAAACCCCCAGGAAAAAACAGTTTACACTGTTAAAAAAATCACCCATAGGAATATGTTTCAGAGCATAAGACTATTCATCATGTTTTACTTGTTTAAAGTCCAAAGCTTTTCATTAGCTATTGCTCTTATGAATGAACGTGTGTCTTTACATTTTCCTAGGAGCTAGTGTTGCGTGACTGCAAGAATTACAGAATGATAACATCTACAACAACGACGACATTCAAAAGACTGAGGGGGCAAAAGACATATCGGCGTCCAACATTTGTAGAACTCGAAGCAGCAGTAAAAACTGAAAGACAGTGGGCTCTGAAAATGAAAATATTCTCATCATATCCTTCGTCCTGTTTCAGCTGCAGAACAAAACTCATGAAAAACATTACCCTCATGTTTCAACCCCACCACAACCTCTTAGCTAATTCAAACACATCCATTCATTTGATGTTTGATTGAATAAATAACAAAAAGTCATTTCAATGTTTCCATAGAGTTCTTTATTATATACAGCTATGATTAATTGGCAGTCATGTAGATATGTGGATACAATTGGCAAAATCTTTCTTCATTCATCAGTGATTTGAAAAGTGTTTGTTCAGTGAAGCAGCAGGGAGATACATCACTCTTCCCACGGGCTCATGTCGGTGTCGATGGCCACACAGTTGTAAGCAGCGTAACGCAGCTTCTCCTCACAAACCTTTGCACTGCAGGACCGAACGAAAAGGAAAGGCAATACATGTCACATTAATGTCAATTAAAATACGTCATTAAAGCTCAGACCAGTTGTACAAATCAACTTCCTCAAAGTTCAGATTAAATTAACTTTGTGGGATTTAATAAGTATAAGAGAAAGAGAAAACCTTTGAATGCATAAGTGTTTAACTTAGTTCCCTGCTATATCTCCAAGAACAGAATCTGAACGAACACATATCACCGGCGTACCTTGCGTAGCTGGGTAAATACAGAGTGCTGGAACAAGTAGACGACCGTGGAAGTGCATCAGTTGTTTCCATGCTAAATGAGAAAACAGAAAAATGAATACCATCATCCTGTATTGGAAGGTTCTTAAAGAATCTCCAATCCAATTTTTAGGGTCGACTCACCCTTTATCAGGAAAGACGTAGATAGGTGCAGGAAGACGACTTCTACCGGTTACAAACCTCAGAAACCGGCTGCGATCCTCTGAAAACAGATTCAGAGTGTTGAGAATTTGTATTTTCTCAGCATAACAAATGCATCGAAACACTTCAGGGCTCTGTAGTTTATACCACAGGATGTTAAATACAGTAGATATGTTCTGTAAAATATGGAAGAATTAACAGCAAACTGACCATTGGTGAAGCTCGTCAGTGCTTCCCATAAGTATTGCACTCTGACGTCACTCAGTTCCAGGTCCTCGTAGCGTGCTGGTGGGGAGAAAGAAACAACGTTAATGCTTTTTCATTAGTTATTTTTCCAGTGTTTATTTGAAGATGATCTACAATCAAGCATCTACAGCTGTTCTGAGTTTGTACCTTCATAGTTGATAGTACGTTGATCTGAATAAAAGCTTCTAAAATAATCATTCAGATTCATAGTTACATTGGTTTTTAATAACTCACTCTTTGGATTTACCTCCTAATAAAGCTTTGAATAATCTGTTAGGCTTGTTAACATCCCTTTTGACAGATGTGATATATTACTATCACATGTTCTGATCTTAGAAATCACAATGTTCTCTTAATTCATTGAAAAAAACTGAATTTGCAGGAAACAACAGTTCTTCTCAAGATGTGTTTTTGTGAGCATGCTAGCATTCTGATGTTTAGCAGGCATATAAGGGTGCTAAGATCAGCTAGCTAGCATTTGACCCACGTCCAGCTAAGCCTGATGAGAACTTTTGCAGTTATTCTTTCACAAAACAAAGTATTGGATGATGGCCGTAGATTAAAAATGTAAAGTGATCTCAAAACTTATTGTTTTATATCAGCCTGGAACAAAGTTTTGAGCTGCTACCGTGTCTTAAAGCACATTGCCTTCTCTTAAATAAGTTCAGGAAATGTGTGTTTATTGTCAAAGAAGCTGATAAACTCTCAGCAGGAAACTCACTGAGTCGTTTCAGAGCTTCCACAGTGATCTCAGGGTCTCCACACACTTTCTTCTCCACTTCCTGCCAGGTGAGCATGTCCAGCACGGCCTGAGGAACCACCTTCAGCATCCCAGCCTGCATGGCTGCAATCTGTAACACACACACAGACCATCAGGCACATGCAACATCCAAACACTTCAGTGAGCTCACTTTGGAGCTACTAGCAATGTTAACAATGTCCCACCTGCTTCCTGCTCTCCTCCATCCGAGCCTTCTGCACCTGGCGGACGAACTCGCTGCGGTCCTCGTAACGGACGGCTACATTACTGCCGCCGGGGATGAGCTCCACCATCTGGCCGTCGCTCAGCAGGGTGGTGTACACCAGCTCCTCCCCAAACCTGAACTCATACGTCTCCTGGTCCATGTTCTCCATGGCCTCTAGCAGGTTCACCTAAACACAAATGCACCATTAACTTGAGACAATGGCCAGTTCAATAAGATTGGAATTGTGTTGTATATGTAGAGCCTAATATTGACATTATATGTTACCAGGAATAATCATTCAAAATTCCTCACCAGTACAGAGTCTACAGCGGGGAAATCTTTATTCCAGCTGACTGCCTCCCCCGTCAGCTGCTTCCACACCAGCCCGGGCAGAGCCAACACCTGCAGGGTCGGACACAGAACAAATTCAACTCTGTACATCCATTCATTTTTACTTTATGGCCATTTTAACGACCTACAGACGATGAATAGTTAGCTGCACTTACCAGGAAGTCTTTTCCTCTGAGAGCCGCTCCCATGAGCTGACCGATCCACTCATACTTGTTGAACTCTTTACAGGACGGGTTGGGGACGTAGTAATCTCTGGCCTCTAAGGAGCCCTGAGGAGCAGCAGGTGAAGAAAAATACATGTTTTAAATTCTTTATTAGTCCTGTGTCAAATGTCCTTTCCTAACCTTTTTCTACCCATTATATTTTGGTAACATCTGAATGTTTTGTAGCTGGTGAGGATGAGGTGTTACCTGGTTGGACGTGCGGCTGAAGAAGGGCAGCGGCATGGCACACTCGGCTGAGCAGGGACAGAGCTCCTCAGACATGTCTGCCAGGCTGTCCCTAAATCCTCCTCCCTGATCGATGATTCCCTCTGCGATGAACTTACACTCCCACCACTGGTCATACCGAGCCGGCCATCTGACAAACACAGCGGAGAGAGAAGGGGGATTTAGATCTTAATGGTCTCAAGTTTCAAAAACCAAGATGAAAGGCTAAGATACACACCTATAATCCAAAGTCTTTTCAAATTTGTCAGATGGTTTTAGGCCTTCATACACCTGCAAGGAGAAACATTTCAATCATAAAGCAACAGAAACAGCTCCCATAACGCATCAGAGACAGACAGAAAAACCAGATATTTTCTCAAACTGGATTCCCCAAAAACATCTGATTGTTGTTATAGTATTAGCACATAAAAGTACCAAAACCTTAATGACTCATTATCCAAAAAAACCCATTTTAAAACAATTCCTTAGATTATAGCTATTGACAGATTCGTTAAAATGTCACATTAATGTGGAAGCGAGTAAAAGTAGGGCTTATTGATCACTAGAAGTATAAACTAACACTAAATAGAAATGGTCAAATAAAGAACTTAAAAGTGTACCCAAGTACAGTACTTGAGTAAATGTACCTAGTTCTGTTCAACAGTCTATTGCAAAGTGTTGTGTACCTGATTCAACACAGCGTTCTTGCAGCTTGGGTCCAGAGAGGGGTTGTCTCTGTGCTCCATGGCCAGGCGCCGGTTGATGTAGAGTCGGGGCATGAAGTTAGGTTTGCTGGTCTCCGAGTCCTTCAGGCATTGAGTGATGAGCGCCGAGCGCCGTTTGGACAGCAGCAGGAACTGCTTTATGCTCTACAGGGCGCCAGAACAAGTCATTTCGGAGTTATTTTTTAAAGCAGAGATGCACTGATGTGTCTGCAAACTATCAGAATGAACAAATAAATCGATTACAAAAAGCTGTTTCACTGCCATTAAACAAAAGCCATTTACTGGTAACAGCAGCTACTATTGATGCTTTTTGCTTAATTATTATTCAGTGTTGGTCCTGCATTTATTAAAAGCTTCACAAAGACTCACTTTGATCTGGTTGAAGGTTCCCAGACTGTAATCCCAGGCGGGTACCAGGTGTGGGAGTACGCCGTCCAGCAGACAGATGAACCTGCAGAGAGAGGACCGAACAAGACAGTCAACACAAACACTGAGAAATGCTTCATGCTCAGAAAATCCAAGGACCTGTCGGAGCATTGCGTCTGACTTTTCGTTTCTGACATTTAAACAACGTTGGAGTAAATGTATTGCACACATTTTATCAGATTTTTACAAGAAACATCACATTTTGATGATAAACACGAAGGTTACCTCTGGATGACGAGAGCTCTGCGGTACAGCACGTCGGGCGTGTTGCCCTGCAGGCGGGGGTAGCGCACCAGGTTGGAAGACTGGAAAACATCTGCATTCAGACCCAGGTCTCTCTCACAGGACGATTTAATCTTTAAGCCCCGGATCCGGACGTCTATCCCCTCATCTGCAGGGTCAACAACTTTATTTAAGGTTCACAACAACACTTTAGAAACTTTTGATGTCTTCAAAACCTGGAAAAAAGAGTCAGATACACAATAACCGGGTCTACTGATCGATTTCATAAAGACAAGGGAATCGCCTTAACAGTAAATATAGACATTTAATTGGATTTATCGACTTACCTGTACCTACGGTCTCTAAAATAAGGTGATTCATTTTCACTTTTATCTGCTTATCCATGCTATATTGAATTATTGTTCATTTTGCTTTACACAGAAGCCTGCTGAAAAGCCTTACCTCTACATTCCTCAATCCGAACCTCAATCACAGGCAGGTGAGCCGTCATATCCTCCAGCACACACACTTCTCCAATCAGGTTGCTGGAGGAACAAATATATATATATAAATTATAATTATTAAAGTTTTTTTTGTGATAAATGTTGATGAATAAATTGTTGAAGAGGCTTACTCGTCTATGGTGACGTCACTGAGCTTCTTCAGGTTGTCTCCCTCTCCTCCAAACACCGTGACTCGTTTGGGCATGTAGTTGTCGTCCGTGGAGTCCACTGTCAAGATCAGCTTACTGGAAAAGCACATAGTATAAACTAAAGACATGTCCACAAGATGAATTCATTTGAGTTAAGCTTGAAACCTGTAGTTGACATCATAAAACTCCTATTAAAAATACAGAAAGTTCAGAGTTTAGATTATAATGTCTACGATGTCAAGCCTGACATTGTTATTACAACTGTCAGTAGGAACTTCAAAGATAGCTCAATGTCTATTTTAAAAGCGTCTGAAGTAGCTTATTGAAATTCAGGAAGGAAGCTGTGACACAATGTATAACGTAGCTGGAGATCAGCAGCTCCCTCACTTGACCACAGTGCCTCTCCTCATGTGCAGGCGGATCCAGTGCTGGCCCTGCATGCCGTCGCTCTCCCAGAACGTCTCAGTGTCGCCGTCGGTCAGATAGCTCGCCCCTCCGCTTGGATCCTCCTGTCAGCAAATAACAGAGTATGTCCGTGAGAAAAAACATTCACCGACCGACTTTTAATTATATATTTTCCACAGGGACTCAATGTTACAACTTTCGGTAATATTTCAGACAGAATCGAGCTGAAAAGCAGACAATACATATAGACCAACCGACAACCAGACAATTTTCAATACGCATACCGCTTTGTTTCCAGCTACAGAAATGAAAGAAATCCATACTTCATTACTTTAATTACACACAACCAAAGTTTCTCACCGAACATGAAGAAACATCGATGCTGGTGACGCACTGCTTCACACTCCCCAGGTTCTCGTCCTCTTTCCCTATGTGGTCATAGAAGTAGTGCACCAAGTCCTCGTCACACTCATATGACCAGGTGGGAGGAACAAACCTTAAGGATTTGAAGTGGGAAATAAGCTTAATGTGAAAATCTGCTGCTTGATAATCACAAAAACGCATTATTTCATCTGAAGTCAGTCACGTCTGTAGAACAATATTTGTAGGTTAGGATATCTCTGCAGCTCCACAATACGTATTTCGAAATGGTATTTTAAAACATTTTAGCCTTTAGTAAACATAGTGGTTCCTGCTATTTTAATATTGCAATTTGGATAAAAGGTTGATTAATTGTGCAGCCCTACTCAACACAAACATGCCCACCTCAGCTTCTGGACGGCAGGTTCATCACACTCAGCGATTTTTGGTTTGGAGCCGATGTGCAGAGCGTTCTCCACCCCCACCACCTGCTCCCAGCGGTTGCATGGCTTGTGGTCGTAGCCGAAGAGCTGCTGTTGTCTGCTGATGGTCTCAGGAGACTCCACCGGCACCAGCCTGTCGCCTCCCTCTGTGTGTTTACACACCAGGATCCAGCCCTCTCTAGCTCCTGGCCCGGACGGTGCTCCTCCAGCTGCTCCTGGAAACAGACAGGTACAAGTTTATCAACATGTGTTTTCACACTGCCTTAAATCAACATTTAATAAACAGCTGATACAACTGTAAGAGGGTTTGTTTGGAAAAAATAAAGGATTTAAGATGTTTGATGGATCATGTACAGTAACCTGGCAGGGTGGGAAATAAACATACCTTACTGATTTTCACCCACAGACCCTGGCTGTTGCAGAACTCCTCCCCTGTGGTCCGGATGCAGGTCCCTTTCTTTGGCTCTATGTTGTACTTGCATAGTTTCTTGATGTTTGGAGTCTGGTGTGGGCTGTCAAACACAGGGACGAGTGTCTTCCCCACCGTTGAGCCTCCTCCTATAGATGCTCCTGCAGACGCTCCGGAGGAAGAGGAGGATGAATCCTTGCATATTTTGTAGCAGACCTCCCTTGGAACAAAACACAGACACTGCGGCACTGCCTCGCTCCTCTTGAAACACTCAATGCAGCGGTTCAGGAAGCGGATCCTGCCCAGCAGCAGGTGAGGGTTGTCGCCCACCGACATGATGAAGATGAGGATGAAGATGAAGGTGACAGTCAGCAGCTCAGCAGGGGGCCCACAGCTGACATTACAACACTTTCCTGATGCTTCTGTCAAAACAAAGCAAACAAAACAGAATATTCTCGTTACATAGAGCGTCCAGCAAACAGCAGCCACATCCTCTAATTTAATTCGATTGTTAACTCTCTTCCACAGGAGTATAAAGGTTAAAATATCCTCTGATTAGTGACCAAAGTCCGCAGAAAAAGTCTCAGCTCCTTATAAGAGCTAACGTTAGCATGCTAGCTAGGTAAATGTATTCTGAGACGTTACGACATCCGTTATCCACAACACGTTTATTTTAGAGTTTATTACAGAGATGTAATGACCTGAAAGAAAGGTGGTATCTAAAATTAACACTGACGTACCCTTACTGCCGATTTATTTGTATAAGTGAAACTCGTCTCTCGTTCTGGACTTCTTTGGATTTCTGTCAACGCGGAAGAAGCGCATAAGAGACTTTTGACCCTCTGCGATTCCCGTCGTTTGTATTTCAAAATAAAAGTCTCCCCTCGGAAGATGTTTAATCATTGATGTATAAATAGATTTATTCTTTATTCTACGTATTTAAAACAGCATGTTGTCGAATCATCCGATGTATTGAAAACTACTCGTTCCTGTTCATATTGGAGTGTAAAGAAATACTAGTGCTTTTATTTGATGCTCTTCTTGGTGTACTGACCACGTGTAGACCAGTAAAAGCACCCCCACACACTGCAGTCTGCGTCCAGAATATTCTCTCTTGTTTTCTATACGTTTACCTGAAATGTAAGTCTTACATTCATTGGGCTTGGATTCCTTTTATTAATGGCTGTTCAGTTTGGAGGAACTTGAGTATTTCCATTTTAAATAAAACTCTCGAACTACATTTTTAAGGGTTACTTCACCTTTGAACCTACTCCACCTCGATAAGCAGTTTGATTATTGCATCAGTAATGATTATGATTATAAGTGCATTTTATGGTTAAGTATGAAGGGATTACTGCATAGATAGTAATTTGACTATAGAAACTTAAAATGTGTTTAAGAACAGACTTTTATAATGCAAACTGTTTTTACGATAAGACTATAAAGAATCAATATATCTTCTGTTTGGGAGGGGAATTCGTTCCTTTATTTCACATATTGATTGAGTTTCAACAATAAGACAACATTTCTGGTTCAAAAACGCACACTGTGTTCAAGTGTCACAATCATTTTCAGTAATGTTGTTCCACTGCAACTTTAAGCAATGACATTTCTTGTTCTTTGTGGTTGATGTTGATGATGTTTTCCTCATCTTCCTCCTCATGTGGGAGTGACGCCACATCCAGCAGTGATGGGAGGCTGCAGCCGCGCAGGATCCCTTTACCCCTCTGCAATAAACCCTCCATACCCTCACCCTGAGATCCCTTCTGAGGTAAATACTGTTTCTGTGCAGCAGTGTCTGCAGACTGGTGAATCTCCAGATCATCCGCACTCATCCTGCAAATAGCAAACATTTGAGTTTCTATTTTAATGGTCTGTGCAGCCGCAACAAAAAGCATTGAAAATTTCAAAATGAAATGACCTCATGTCATAAGTGGATCCTCTGAAGGCGGGTGTGAGAGTCTCTGCTGCCGTGGACAGAGTGTAGGGGACTGAGAAGTTTCTCTGCGCCCAGTGCTTGTCCTTCACCATTGGAGCCAGGTTCTGGTACATATCGTCTACAGCCAGCATCGACACCTGCAGCAAAGAGAGTCAGCGGAGAGCACTCAGTGTTATAAGCGTGGCTGTGTTGAAGAAAAGACTTACAGGCATTAGTGGATCATGAGACAATGGGCCCCTGGGCAAAGACATGCAAGGCCCCATCACCTACTGTACATAGGAGCAGGACACACACACATGTTGTTTGTTCTCTTTTTGTAGTCATTTGTGTCTGGTTGTAGTAATTTTGAGTCTCTATGCTGTCATTTTGTGTAACTTTTTAGCTGTTTCGGGTCTCTTTGTGGTCATTTTTTGTCTCTTGAGGGGGCAACCTGAATGTTTCTGTCGATCAGCTGGTTGGTTTCAAAGTCGTCATCATCCTCGCCAAATGGATTGATGATCAGCTCCCCGACCTTAAGAGAGGAAACTCCTCATGAAATGACAGATTTCTCAACAAATTAAAAACAAAAATCTGTTTACTACAAGAGAAATGAGAAACACGTTACCTTGAGCCAGCCAGCGTAGAAGAAGAACTGCAGCAGGGTGAAAACGGGTACGTACATGTCTATTTTGTGATCCTTGTATCCTTTCTCAGGGTTCAGGAATTGTCGGCCAATCACACAGAAGGCAAAAAAAGAGTATACTGCTAAAGTGACTACCTGCGTGGATGAAAAAAACAAGGCAGAGTTCACCTGTGGTGGTAGATCGTGTAATATTAAAAAAGATTACAATTTTGGATTTATGGGTATAAAGAATGACTGTATATCGAACAAAACTTAAGATAAAGAGCAATAGAAGTCATCAAATGAAGTAAAATACAGTTAGTTGTTGATATAGGTGTTTTTTAAACTCCTGATGATACCTGAGTGTAGACCAGAGGGATGCTGATCCAGTCGTAGTGGAACAGCAGGCTGCATTTTCCTCTGTACTTATTCAGCTCCTGCAGGTATACAAACACATCATACATTTACAAACATTATACAGGATGTGTAGACACACTGGGACTTTGAATAGTTGTTTTGTCACACTCACGTCCATCAGCAGTCTCAAAGCGATGTCGTCCCTCACCCTCCCCTCCTCCCTAGCCAGGGACGCCAGGTTAGAGAACCAGGTCAGAGGCATCCAGTACTTGTTGAAGTCCGAGTGCAGAGACTCAAAATTATTCAGCTCATCTTTCGTCATAAATCCTGCACACAGATTACACGGTACACAGTTAGCTATAAATCATCATAACTTACTACTACTGTGATTCATAAAAGCTTAATAAAAAGAAAAGTCTAGTAGGACTTTAGCAATGCAACCTATATCCCCCCCCTCTGTATTCCTCACCAGCCTCCACGATGTGCTCCAGGGTCGGGAACCTCTTGTGGACTCTGGTGCTGATGGAGCGCAGGATGAGGACGGAGGATAAGTTGGCGTATCTCATGAGGGTCCGTCGCAGCAGACGACCCCTCTCGTCTGTGCCGTGCACGTTTCCAGAAACCACCATCATCAGGTTATCAGGCAGAGGGAAGCTGGTGTACTGACCCCACCATCTGTTGAAGGCCAGGGTCACATAGAAGCCTGCACAGAGTGATATGCATCAAAAAGAGACCTTTTTTTGTCTGCAGTGATTTTGGCTGAGTTATTGCATGTGACGTACATGTTGGTAAGAAATGTCAGTTGTTCTTTTAATCTTATTTTGGGAATTCATCCTCAGATCCTATAATAAGTCTAAATACACGGTCCAACCAAAGTACAGGCACTTAGATCCATAAGAACAAAAATCCCTCATTAAAACCACATTTCTATTTCACAACCATAACATTATTCATCATATTATATCAGCCCTTACTCCAACATGTATCGTTCTTTCTATCTTACATCAAATCTTATGGTTTATACATTGGGGACATCGCTGCTGTATTATGTGTATGATGCAATGCCACATAATCAGCTGTTAATCATTGACATTGAAAACAATTTAATTAAATTTGACACGACTGATAAAGGATTTTCAGTAATTCAGTAACAAAAATATTTAATCATTGACATATCCCAGTTTTATTTTGAAAATAGAAACAAAAACAACTGGCATTTAAATTGTTTTAATATTGAAAATGAGTATTTGATAGTTACTATAAGGACTGAAGTTCGTTAAGTCAAAGAATAATTTAGACGTTTAAAAATATTAAAGTTTGTGACATTTTTAATGATCTAATGACTTCATAGAAAGGAGACACGTGTTAAATTTCTTATCTTTCATATTAGCTTGTTGTGACGTATCTTCATATTATGTGACAGACAGTTGGATCTGACTCACCGAGGACGAACAGAACTGGGATGAAGTTGGTGTTGGTGAACTGGTCGCAGTAAAGGGCGATCCGCTCAAACAGATCCTGCTGCTTCGGTGAGAGGAAGAACCTGTGAGGGGAATAAGAAAAACCTCCACTGACCAGCCACAAACACATCATACCAAGCAAGCAGCAGAATTAAAAGATGAAATCAATGCGTTTACCTGTAAAACAAACTGAAAAAAGTATAAACCCCACAGAACACCAGGAGGTCTTTGTAGAGCAGCTTGTAGATGCTTCCCTTCCACCTCAACAGCAGCTTGGTGAAGCCACCAAAGTGAGCGTCTGCCACCTCAAGGGTGTAAGAAACTGTCATGTCTGGGTTTGTTACAGCTGAATAATCCTGGAAAATATCAATATGGGATGCATCGATCGGGATACATTTTATTACAACAGTCTCCCTTTAAAATCAATATAAATCAGTGTCTCACCTGTGAATGCAGGTGTGTCACCTGGTGCTGACGTCCTGGGAAGAAAAGCTCTTCCTCCTGCTCTCAATTTAAACCTCTCTGTTGTCGTCATAAATGAGCTTTTTTAATTTATTACCTGGGAACCTGAAGCCCACAGATACACACCTATAGTAACTGAGTGAGTGTGCAGTTTCTCTCCTCAAATGGTAATGTTAGGGACTTACTTTGGGTGATCAGATAACATTATATCTTTGATTTAAGAAATGAAGACAGAAGTCCCCCCGTGTTTAAGAAGTATTGATGACAATTCAGTTCGATTCTTTGATGTGAGAGTTTTAGTTCTCAGCGAGCTGTAAATGTCCTACATGATTTCTTATTCGGAATTAGGAATTCTTATTAATGATTCATCTACAGATTATTTTAATGAATTAGTGAAATAGTTGGCTGTAAAAAAGTGTTAGAATATTAGAAGAAGAAGAAGAAGAAGAAGAAGAAGAAGGAGGAGGAGGAGGAGGAGGAGGAGGAGGAGGAGGAGAAGAAGAAGAAGAAGAAGATTTAATCAATAATAATGCTTTTTTATACATATGTACACATACATTTAAAAAATGTTATAAAATGTCTAACAATAAAAAAACGTTTTCAAAAGCAACGTGCAACACAGTTAAGAAAAATGCAAATAAAAACAAGTGCACACAAATATAAATATTCAATGGAAAGAGTTTGGAAATAATATGCGAAAAGCTGTTTGCAGAAATGTGTTACATTGTCCAAGGAATGTGCAAGGACACACAGAATAAAGTAAAGAATATGCCATGTATAGAGCTATAGTCTCAAATATGTACATTACATTTATGCATATACAAATGTTGCTGTTCAAAACATCTGTTCGAGATTCTTCAAAAAACCAGGACACTGACGCACTTGCTGGTGATGCCACGGTCACCACTCCAGCGGCAGAATCGCTATGGTTGGTGGGTGAAACCGAAAGCAGTCACGTTAACGTCAACCTAAACGTGAGTATCAGCGAAGACCCTGCATTATGGCCCGACAGGTTAACAGACAGAGAGCGAGTTGAAATACTTCAAAAAGGCCCAGTGCAAATTAAGAACTTTGATTTCCCACAAAATACGGATTAACCACCCAGAAGATTTACCAAACAAAGCTATGACGATGAGAAACGGAGAGAAAATCAACAGAAAGGGTTTGGTTTATTCAGTCGGTGCTGATGCAGTCTGTTGTTGTCGCATTTTCGGGGAATCAAACGCGCCGCTTAGTTCCAAATGGTTTTCGTACATGGAAACATATTACCGAGCACCCCTTGAGACTGCAGATATGCCCGCACACACACACACACTGCACACACACACACACACACACACACACACACACACACACACACAATTGTAATGATTTCAAAGGATTGTTGTTACTGTTTTTTACTGTCAATTTCATCTATTCAAAATAAATACTGTGTGTCAGTAAGTATGCCTCAGTATTACAAAGAAATGTGTGTGTGTGTGTGTGTGTGTGTGTGTGTGTGTGTGTGTGTGTGTGTGTGTGTGTGTGTGTGTGTGTGTGTGTTGTGTGTTGTGTGTGTGTGTGGGGGGGGGCTCCAGATTGTCCTTTGCCCAGGGCCTCAAATTTCCTAAAACCGCCCCCCTGACTCTGGATCTCTGTTATCTGAGTGAAACCAATGCCCGGCCACAGAAAATCAAATAACCCTCACACAGATTGATTTGCACAGCAGAGGCCCCGTGAGTTATTTACAGTGCTGTGATAAAAACACGTTTACAGTCAGAGGAGTTTGTCCCACACGTCTCTCAGCCTTTTGTCATTGGCTGCTGTGCCCCGCTCACTTGTTTGTTTTTCACATCGTAACAGAGTGTGTGTGAATCTGTTTTATCCTCTGACTCTGTTTGCTCTCCGCTGAGCTGAAAGGTTATTTATGAGACCGTCTATCTTCCACCAGAGCTGGAAAACTGATCCCTGTGGACTTCCCTTTATTATTTATCAGCAGACTATGAGCCTGACTATCTGTATCTTTAATGTAATGCATTTAGAATCAATAATAACCATCATTCATCATAATGAAGTGTTTTTTTCTTTGGCTGATAAATTAAAGATCTAGTTCCTGTCACTAGATGGCGCTCTTGTTGTGCAGCAGGCTCTCAGTCCTGAGGCCTGTCGGTCTGTATTAATCTCATAAGCAAAGACACATAAAGGCTCCTTATTGACAGCAAACAGTAGAAGAACATCTGACATTTAATTTCATGCTCCTTTAAAATGCTGAAAGTCAGATAGCTTATCTGTACTTTCAGCATTTTATAATTAGTTCTGCATAAAGCACATTATTACAATTTCCTTTAATGTTCATTCTTATTTTTGTGCTGAAAAATGCAGTATTGGACATTTACTACTTTTAATAAGTATAATTGTATTATCAAAGTTGACTATTTCAATACACCCCTACTACATTTTGGAGTCCAATATTCGACTTGACACCAAGTTATTTTGCAGATTCTGATTATTAATTTGAAGTGTAAGGTTATGTAACATCTGTGATAAACAGATTGTATTGGCTGACTGGTTTTCTTGCAATTAAACTCCCAAAATTGTGAGCTCCTCTCTACAGTCTTTTTCCTGAGATATCCAGAAGTATATACCAACCCGTATATAAAGTTATTCAAAAATAATAATCACATAATGTAATACAAATTACTCTGAAATGGGCAGCACTTTTTTTTGTAGCATTTGTTTTCAGTGTAGTTTTCGTACTTTTGCACTATATTTTAAAAACTATTTCACACAGAGTTTCCACTTTTATGTTTGTGTCTCTGTGTTAATCTAGAGTCAATGCTTGCCCTGTGTTCTTGATGTATGGAGAAAATAAACTCCCAGATCAGTCTCCATCTGTTCTTTTCTGCTCATGTATTTCCGGTCCTGTACTGGATCTCCTGGTCCTTGGTTTAGACTTTTGAGAACAGGACAGAGTGATCGTATTAGGTTACCTAACGCGATAATTACAACTTCCCACGGCGAGGTGAAATCAGAGCTCAAAAGGAAAGTGGGATTACAGGTATCTGGGGCCGGACTGGGTCATTGTCGGGTTCAGAAAGGTATGAGCGGCCACGGAAAAAAGGTTTGATGAAAAGATCTGGGGCATGCTGCAAAAAAACGACGCAATATTTATATATTACCAATATTTTGTGTTTTTTTCCTCTCTTGTTTGTTTGTGATCAACAGACACAGTCCTGAAAAAAGAAATCCTGAAAAAAGCATTTATTTCTCCTTCAACAACAAACATTTAGCATAAAACAGTGAAGATATTGCATCTGCCAGAATAAACTTTATGAAAACAATCAGTGCATAATACCAGTATACCCATTTGGTTTCAACAGAGAAGGATCACTAATGCTATATGCTAATTAGCAGCTGTTACTAAAGCTGTTTGACCAAAAAACAGAGGGTAAGGCCTAGTCTCACTTTAAAATATTGAGGTCAGGCCCCGGCCGTGGCAAACTGGCTGGGGCACCTGCACCGTACGCCGGCGAGCCGGGTTCGATTCCCGACCTGTGGTCCTTTCCGGATCCCATCCCGACTCTCTCTCCCACTTTCCTGTCACTCTCCACTGTCCAATCCGATTAAAGGCAAAAAGCCATAGGCGAGGTCATAGGTCTCATTACTCTCAGCAGGTTTGGACCAACATCAAAGTCTCCTGTTTCTATACTGCCAAGAATGAAATGTATTTCTATCTTCATCCAAATGAATGACTTATTTTTTATGTATAATTAGAAGGCCTTTAAATAGTGAGGTTATAGTTAATCAAACCTGAAAAGACGGGTTTGAATGACTGTTAGCTTAGCCTAGTTTAGCAACCATAACAGCACAGCAAGCCTGTACAATTTTGGGGACTGGTTTCTCATTTTAGCATTTCCAAAAAACACAAGAGCAAAAGTAAACAGTGTAAATATGCTGTGACGTCAGCGTCATCCTTTTTAACGGATGTTCCTCGTGATATCAAACAAATCTGCTTTTCCAATTATTAGTAAATAGGAACATGTGATAAAAACTCGGCTAGTGACATCATTTCACAAAAGATAACAAACAGGATTTATTCACCCCAATTCTTGGGTACATCTGACAGTTAACAATAAGATGAAACAAATAAATAAAGCGACCACTAGATTGTTAAAACTTAACTTGCCTAATAGCTAAAGTCTCGTATACAATTACATTTGGTATGTCAGGTTATTTATGTGTGAACAAAATTACAAAAGCAACATTCACTCATTTGTCTGCTTGTCTTTTGACCCAAGGGCCTCCGACAGTAAACCTTACAGTGTCCATAAATAAAGCTTTGAAGGAAAAAGCTTGATAACCCACTGGAAATTACACCTCCGTTGTTTCAAATTCCAGGAAGCTCCACACCCTTAAGGCTGCACCCACTTTCTGTGTGTCCGTCTCACTAAACACGAGCCAATTAGCGTTCCTGTGAGACATTTTCCTCAACTTGGATGACCCTGATTTTCTGTTTTTGTCTTTTGTGCCTCCAGTGTAATTTTGTGGTAGCACCACTGCACAGAAATGCTCTGCATCTTCAGTTTACTTTACAGAGATTGTTATCTTAAAACCAGCGTTCTCCTGCATTTAGATCTGACTGCGCTGATTGTTTCCAACATTTAGTACGTGACGTGAAACATTAGCAAACCTTTCATCCTTTATCCAGAGGCATAATATCAATTTAGACTCCTCACCTAAGCTTTACATTCCACATTTCACAATGAATTAACTGTTGGCACTAAAATGGGATTAGTCATTGTTCATTTCTGGATGTGCAGCTTAAAGTGAAGAATCCAGAACATCCTGTATGCAGTACAGGTCAAACTGGAAAGCATTTAACAATTACACTTGGTGAGGTAAAGGAGAGTGCACACAAAGGATTGCCTGACTTAGATTAATAATGCATTTAAAGTATGTCCTGTCCATTGTAATACAGGTGGAAACAAAAGGAAGTGTACATTTGCACAGAGTGCAACATCACATAAACAATAAATGTCTTAGTTTTTTCCAGAGTGAAAAAAGGAGGGCCTCCCTTTCAAAGCGTCACTGCGTTCCTCGGGTCCCACAGGAAAAACTCTGGATTAAATCACTTCCTCTTACATTGTGATGGCACAGTGGTCGGACCACTCTCTCTCTCAGATAATAGATAACTTGCTTTTACTGTAACACAAACACAGGGTCTCTGTTTAGGAATAATTTGAAATTTTGATGGAAAACACTTTCTTGCCAAGAGTTAGATGAGAAGAAAGATGCAAGTTCTCAGAGACAGGATTAGCTTAGCCTATCCCTTAGCATGTTTCCATGGTCCTATGTTATTTATATAAACTAAGATATTAGGGTTGTATTCGCTGAAAAATAAATAAAGGGCTAAAGACATTTCAAAAGAGGTTTGAATGGTAAAAAATCTGTTAACCCACAGCAATATATTAAAGTCTAAAGAAAAATAAAACAAAAACTATCTATCTTGCAAGTTTATTTGAGGACTGAGGTTTCAAGGAGTAAATTTGGTATGCCATAAGCATAGGTGGGAGATTTCAACATGTCAATTTGAGATATATGCTCCTGAGTACAAAGAAAGAATAATCCTACTACAAAGAAAACAGAAAGAAGCTCTGCTCGCAACTTTGGTGACTGACTAGCGGTAGCAATTTTCTTGTTAGCTGGAAGCTAACCGGCTACAGTAGCTTTAAAACAAGTCTGCAAATAGTCACAATGTAAAAAAGCGTGGGTGGATTAACTTAAGCTTGATCACATTCTAGTTTAAACAAAGCTCGCTCATTTATAGGTTGTATCTAATAAGTTGAATCGACATGCCTACACAAACAGGATGCAGTCAGGCTAGCTGTTTTCCCTGCTTGCAGTCTTTATGCTGAGCTAAGCTAACGGCTACATACCATAAGCCCCTAAAGAACTTGGTTTCAAAAGTTCCTATTTTAATTTTTAAAAAAGCAATAGTCAAAGTTTAAGTATAGGAACATGTCGATATGTTGTAGAATAACAGTCAAAGATGTTCAAACCAATGAAAAGAGCACAGCTAAAAACTAAAATACAGAAATTTGTGAGAGTTAATTAACTCTGAATTTTTTCGTTTGACTTCAAACTGAGAAGCTGATTGAGGAAATAGATTTTAAAAAGTTTAAAACAAACATATGTAGGATTCAAATCTTCTCATCTAACTCTTGTCAAAAATAAATTTAAGCTGTTCCTGTAACCCGGTGTCACGAGAGGCTGACATTCTCATACTCGCCGTGGTCCGAGTCCTCAAGTTCGATCCCCGGCACCAGGCTGTAGTACTCAGTGGACTGTGTGAGGTACGCCTTCTCTCTGTCATTTGAGTCCTTCATCACCTCCGTCACGCTCACTGTGTCAAGCTCGGTCTTGTTGGACCCTTCAGACCCCGGGGGAACCTGCTTCCCCTCTGTGGAGCTGGAGCAGATGGAGGTCACATGAGGAAGAGACTCCAACGAACCCAACTTAATCTCCACCTCTTCGTAGATGTCTCTGGTGCTGCCCAGGAGGGTGGAGGCCGGGCGTAGCAGCAGCTGGTTCTTCAGGATCCCTTCTTTCTTCTCTACTTTATTCTGATCAGCGGCTGCAGGTTTCTGCTTGCTGCGATGCTTCTGGCCGTTGGTGGAGTTGGTAGCTCTCTTTTTTGAGGTGCTTATTGATGCCTCCTTCTTCTTCCTCTTCCTCCCGCAGCACCAGCAGAGCACCAAGGCAGAGAGGATGAGGAGCGGCAGCACGATGAAGAGAGCGGTGAGGCCGGCAGGGCGGCACACGTCGCTGATCCTCACAGACGACACGGTCCTGCCGGCCAGGTGCCGAGGAGTCACGCAGGTCAAGTTCTTCACCAGATCCTGCAGCTTAGCTGTCCTGTTGATCTTCCCGCCGTCCTCCAGGCCTTCCAGTAACAAACAGGAGCAATCCCACGGGTTCCCATCCAGATCTAGCGTTTGCAGATGGGGCTTCTGCAGCACAGAGCCTGGGAGGAGGCGAAGCTGGTTTCCCTGCAGATTCATCTTCGTGAGGCCTTCTGAGTCCTGGAGGAAACCCTCAGGAAGCTCTTGAATCAGATTCCCGCTCAAATCCACCTCCACGAGCCTCGGCTGCCCGCCCAGAAACCCCTGTGGCAACGCTGTGAGTCTGTTATGACCTAAGTAAACCCTCTGTAGTGTAGACACCTCTTTGCTGCTCATATTAACAGAGCTGATATTACAGAAGGAGAGATCCAGCGTCTGTATGTTCGTCTCATTGGTGAACACGGACCAGTGCACGTGGCTGAAAGTAGAGCCGGATAAGTTCAAGCAACAGACGTCAGCTGGTATCTCAGAGGGAAACTGGGATAAAACTAGCGCTTCTGGACATTCACATCCATCCACAGGTCCCATCTTCACCAGGAACAGGACAACCAGCAGGGCACCACGCTGGGAAAGCATCTCTGAAACAGAAAACGCAGACTGTAACTTCATCATAATGCTGATAAAGTGTCTCCTCTTTTTGTCCTTCTCTTTTCCTACTTACCTGCCTCCTTTCTCTCTCTCTCTCTCTGACTGGATCCCCTTTATGAAGGCTCACGGTTGTAAACCTAACGACTTCTCCGAGGACTCCTGGTTGCTGTGAGGATCGGGGGAGTTGGCATGGTGATGCGGGTCACTGGGGATCAGGAGTCCAGTGTTTGGCTGTCGGAGAGGAAACAGATGCTGCTGTGAGCTTCACGTGAAGGCTGTGCCGTTAATTGGCACATGTAGGTTGTACAAACATTACCTTAAGGCAAAGCTGGAGCCTCAAGTGGTTCAGCAAGAAGGTTATTGTGTTTACTTAGACTGAAAACCCCCTTAAATCTGATATAAGAGGATCAAATATATACATTTCATTTTGAATTCATGGATTTATTTTATGCTTTAGGCTCCTCTAAAGAAACTACATGTCAATTAGCCTAACTCGTCATTAATTGGCTTGTTAAAAATGTTTATCTAATTTTAAAACAAATTTCGCATGTTTTCAGTAATTCAGAAGTTTTACTGGTGCCTTAACTAAAGACTTAAATTAAACAAAAACAGATCTGTTGACAGCGAATAGAAGCTATTATAACCCATCTCATTTCAAAGCCACCAGACTCCATTGACAAAAACACTAATTTGACTCATAGAGTACGGTAGTTGCTGGTGTACCGCTGCCTCCAAGACATCGTTTGTTTGTGTTTTGGTGTTACTTTGGGCAATCCTGACCAACCAAAGTCACAAAACAACACAAACACACAGCCAGCAGCTCCCGTTTTCTGAGAGGTAAAATGACTGTTTTTGTCAATGCAGTCTGGCTGGCCTTTTTTCAAATGGCTATAATATATCTTGATGCTGACTCCCTTCAAAACAGAACAAGATTTATGTAATACATGGACTATAACTAAGTACCTCATACATCCCAGCTTCAAAACATACAAACTAACCCTTTAAGGTGAAAAGGTACAAACATGCAAGACATCAAAACAACTTACAGTAGAAATCAGCATAATTTACTTTTAGGATGTCTGAGAAGGTTCCAGAAATTCCCTAAATTCCCTGTAATTCATGTGGAATTGACCTCTGCATGACTTTTTCAGTGTCAGGTTTGATACCGTGAGTCTAATTGGGAGACCGTGACACGAAAACATTTGGGAAACCCTACAGTTGGAGACATAAACGAAGTAATTGCTGGGTACTTCCTAAAACTTCTAGGTATTCAGCGACGCTGCCTAAACTTAAAAGCATGTGTGGTTGACATAAACGAGGCCTGTGTTTTCTGAAATGACTTTACATGTGAAGCAGGCAGGAAGAGGGGGAGTGTGTTTGGTCATCAGACTTCCTCACGCACCACAATGGAGCTGAAAGCTGCTCTACAGTTCGGAGGCAGGAATGTGCTAACTCCCCAAACAGCAGGGACAACCCAGCACCAGGGGAGGCTTTAAACAGGACCTCCACTGTGAGCTGTGATCATCCATTCACCAAAGAAACATCAATTCACAGGCTGATGATAACACACTTCTTGCAAAGATGTTCACTTGGGCTGCACTTTGTCACAGTTAATGCTAATCTCAGCATGCTAACAAGCTCAACAATGATGATGCTAACATGCTGGATTGTAGCATGCTAACATTAGCTAACAAGTGCAGCTTTGGCTGATGGGAATGTTTTTGACATAAAGCAAAGTCCTGGACATATTACACATTCGATCTGATGAATGTGCTTGATGAAAGCTCATTCACTAGGCAAGCATTCAACATTTGAATGAACTAGAGCAATCTTGCAGTCCAGTATGTTAGTCTTAAAATACATTTATGGCAAAAAATGACCTTCATGTAATGACTCAATAGGAGCCACTCTTTATGAGGTCTTAAACATAATAATGAACCATAGAAATAAGCAGACTGCATGTATTTTTAGCCTGGACTTCAGCAGAGCAGCAGAGTGTCTAACAAACACAGGAAGCGTGCGTCACAGGAAAGAAACTCTGACTCTTTGTTTCTGGCAGAGATGATGTAATATATCCAACATGAGCGGGAGGATGAGATACTGCAGGTATGAGGAGGGTTGTTTGCATTAACAACATTTATTTTTCGTTCCTTTGTGACACTCTACTTCATAATTATCTAACATGGAGATAATCAGCCAAACCCTAGCAGTGGAAAGTAACTTAGTACATTTACTGTAAGCTTACTTCTATTTTAATTGGGTGTAAGAACTTATGTTACATGCCTCTTAAAATGTACTCCATTGCATTTATTTAACATAAATTACTTAGCAGATTCAGATTATTACAACTAATTATAATTAACAAATGAATTATTGAAAATATAAGCAACCTCAAACTACATAAATATGATAAAATCAGCTCCATATGTGATTTAATGACACATCTCTAACTATAATCAATAAAATAAATCAATATGAAATAAAACGTGTGTATTTAAAGTTAGTTTTGAGTCTAATGCTGATTTAGTTTTACTTAATCAAGACTTTTTCATGTAGAGTTTTAGTGTCAGTGTTGTTCTACGAGTATTCTTCCACTTCTGTCAACACCGAGTAATATTCTGCGAGGTCGTTTTCTTTCTCCGTGGTTCTCAGCAGGTGATACAGTTTATATTTCCGGCAGCGGAGGGACGGATGGAGATTCGGTTGTTTGGATTAAACAAAAGAACAAAAAGGTGATTGGTGTGAGCAATGACAGCTACCACAGCTGAACAAAGAGCAGATAGACGTCCAGTGGAAGGACATCGAAAGTCTCCATTATATTAATATTTAGTTAATATAAAACTTCCTGAACGCTGTGGGACTGTTTCATCTTCTGCCACTCATTAAGTCCCCTTATAGTAGGTTATTTAAAAGAGGGAAACCACCTTATACTGAGAATTAAAATATGATGTCTGTTAAAGGGAATTGAGTCTAAAACTACATGCTTCCATTATAGTACAAGGTTTCTTTGAATAGAAAATTACTTAAACGCTGCAAGAAGGAGTCAGTTTTTGGCAACATGGGGGCAGCAGAAACAAGGTGTAAGTATAACATTGATATATTAACACCTTTTTAATTAAGTACATGCATTGATGGTTGAAATAGCATATCAGATCAACAATAACTTGAATTAAAATGATGAATTAAGTCAAATATTGTGTCCTTTCCAGCTTTGTTCAGCGGCTTACAGCTCCACTATATTTACCAGGTCGTAGATAACGTTGTCTATCGGCTGTTTTAGGTTTGACAGGTTGAGTGAAGCCAGATTTTTAAAGGCTTGTTCATCAAAAACAGCTGACTGCTGCTGGAAATGATGAGAGTAAACCAAACTGTTAAAGTGTTGGGACGTAAAACACCAAGATAACCAACAAGATAAAAAGCTTGGTAAAGCTGAGAGCAATAGCAGAGACTTCTTCCACATACAAGAAGCCTCATTACACATGTTTATATCAAAAGCACCATTTTATTTCAAAGATATGGGACTTTGGTTGATCTGTGAGGCTGTTTAGTTCATTTCTATGCATTTTAAAGTGGTCATTTCTTCTTGAATCCCCCAGAAAATAGAGACAGAAAGGCTGTTTTTGTTCTGCAGTGCACCTCTAACAATCACTTGATGCTTTGAAGGAGACAAATATAGTTAAATGTGTGAGAAAAATAAATAAAGACTTTTTCAGATAAGCTTGTGTTTGCTTTTAATCTCTACCTTTTATTTAAAATCTTACCAAGTGAACGGAGCCTCCTGGTAATACACAGTTCATATCCTCATTATTTGCATGCTGTGCCGCTCTGTAAAAAGCTTTTGTCCTACTGATAACTATCAACAGACGATATATTCAATGGTTGAGGAAAAGGTAACAGTTGTGTGGGTGTATGAGGGTAAAAATTTGCTTAGATTTGGATGCCTTGGTCGTAGTTTTACGTAAGACTTTTGTGTGTGTTTCTAATTCCAAGCATTCACTAATTAAGATAACTCTGCCTGCTCAGCAGATAACAGAAACAGTCTAAAGGTGAGAATCGACTCACACGTTCCACTATCTGACAGCACAGGGAGATCTGCAGTTACTGAGGTTAGAGTCACCTTAATCACGTCTTGTGATACCCCTGTGGGTTTATCTGGAGAGGGTGTGGCTGTGGGACGTCTAACTTTGATTGCAGTAGCTACAGGGCACCTGGGCCCGGTGCCCTGTAGCTACTCAAAGTCTCCCTGCCACACTAACTCTCTGCACTGCTCCTCTCTGCTCTTTCCCGCAGGCACCAGGTTTTGGTTTGGTATACTGTTACTTTAGCTGTTCTACTTTGTACATCTCCTCACACATACACGTCCATGCAACCCTCACCCTGCACTTACACTACTGATACCACTGACGTCCACACCTCATCCTTTAGCCTACTTATTTGTGCACTTCTTTAATTTGACTTACTTTAATAAACATATCTTTTGTTACCATTGACATGGTGTGTCTCTCCTTTGTTGTGGCCTTTTTGAGCCAGGTCATAACAACGAATCACCTCTTTCACCACGTACTGTATGTTTGCAGAAACTGTATGGCTCAATGTTCATTAATGGATTTTAAACTTTACCTCAAAAGGACATTAGTTAGGACTCATTTCTGACGATACGAAAGAGGACTTTTTGGTTAATAACAATCTATTTTTGGTCAGTTTGAATCCAAAACCACATGCATGAAAGTGAATCCTACATTTCTTAATGAGTTTCTTTCATTTGTATTTCTTTGGTATTGTAATGTCTTGTTTAAGGATTAATTATGAGAGACTTAATCTTGGCTTGCACCTGATTCCATTCAAATATTGTGAATAAATATCAAAGCCATGTCATTTTATACATTTAAAATGAAAAACAAAAACTACGTGAGACACTAAACTGAGCCTCGGAGCTGTGGGTGTGAAGCCTCCTAATCTAAACAGAGATGAATGTCTCCTCTCAGGGTGAGAAGAGGAGCGAGGTTTACATCTTGAGAACATGGTGATCTCACTCTCTAACAATGTGAGCAGCTACATCCTCTCTGCAGCAGAGCTTCCTCTGAAATATAACGGTCTCCTTTCATACACATTCATCATCAAATATGTTCAAAACCAGGGCTGCAGCACCGGAGACCAGAGAGGGACCTTTTCTGAGGATTTTACTGTTCACAAATTTAAGTTTTTAGGCCTATTTCTTTCACTTAATATCATTAAAATGCACACATTTGGGGAAAAACTACTCAAGTTTGATAAAAAACAACAAAACACTGAACAGAACATTATTAAACCACTTATAAATAAAAGAAACTGCAGTAAAGCAGAATTAATGAGTAGATTTGATGAACTTTCTTGTGTTGAGTCAAACTTTTTTAAAGGGGTAGGGGTTGAATTTTGGAGGACCACGGACTCTTGCCCTCTGTACAAAACACACCATAATATCACCACAACTGCAAAGTTCTACACCCCGTGGATCTCTTATAAATATGCAAAATCAACACGTTACACACACACACACACACACACACACACACACACACACACACACACACACACACACACACACACACACACACACACACACACACACACACACACACACACACACACACCTGTTTGAGATATAAACAACTTACCTGTGTCGGTCATGTCCGCTGCAGGTGTGTTTCTCTGTCTGAAGCGGAGGAGAGATGAGACTCTTCTTCAGGTTTCAAACTCCCCAGCAGCAACAGCAGCGGTGTGTTCCTCCGCTCTGCATCCCGGCACCAGCTCCCCTCCTCCGGATCAGAGGGTGTGTCTCCCTCGGAGCGGAATGTGGACATACAGCTTCCAGACGGCGAGTGTGTGTGTGTGTGTGTGTGTGTGTGTGTGTGTGTGTGTGTGTGTGTGTGTGTGTGTGTGTGTGTGTGTGTGTGTGTGTGTGTGTGTGTGTGTGTGTGTGTGTGTGTGATGTTTATTCACACACACAGTGCTCGGTTAAGTGCGTTTATCTTCGACTGAAACTGACAGATTGAGTCTGTATTTGGTCAGTGACCGCAGAGCGCCACCTGGTGGTTGAACTGGAGTTATCATCAAACTGTTGGGAGTAAAAGTGTTAAACTGGTATTTACACCACACTTCCTTTGCTTGAAAACGTGTTTCAATAACTTTGTCTACAAGTTTATTTTAATTGATAAGATTTGTATTTAACGAGTCTAAATAAGTCTAAATCACTTAATTTAATACTTCAAGTTCCCTTCAAAGGTAACTAAAAGTGCTTTATTGGTTATACATTACTCTGGATCAGGGGTGTCCAAACCTTTTTCACCAAGGGCCACATACAGAAAAACATACGGAGAGCTGGGCCACTTATAGAGGTGAATATTGTCTCAAAAGTTATGTTATAAGTTATAAATGCACGATACTTGGAAAAACTCTTTCAGAAAAAAATAACTGCCTACATCCCGTCTGTCTTTAGGGTTTCATTTATGTTGTTGACAGCTCATCCCTTAAAACAGAAGCCTCAGATTGCTGATAATAAGAGTAAATATGAAGGTTCAATTTCAAGCTTGTTATAGAAATAAATTATTGTTTTTTTTTTATCAACTAGGATTTGTTAGAAAATGTTTTAATTAATGGCTAAATTTATTTGAAAAGTACAATATAAGACAAGCAAAAGCTTAATTTGTGGGCCATATTGCATTATACTTTTAGAATTTGCAGAGGGCCGATTCAAAATGGCCTGAGGGCTGTAGTTTGGACACCGTTGATTGTTTTATTTAATATTTCTCATTCATTTGGAATTTTACTTTCTATTTTAGAAAACATTTAACCCCAACTTTCAGATTTTTTCCTCCAAATTGAATATTTGTTGTATACTTCAATTCATTTCCACACATTGAATAATCATTCGTCTATTGTAATTGCTTAGAAATAACTTACTCCTTTCTTTGCTTACCATAAATATTCCATCCTTCATTCAAACACTTTTCCAAATCTTGCTTTCTATTTACTTTATTGGCTTTTTGATTCAAGGTAAACACAAGTTTTTAAAAAAGCCCTATTGTGAAGCACAGAAATTGAAATGAATTGATCTTTTATGAAAACTCGAACCTTTTCAGGACCATTATGACTTCAGCTATGGATGACCAATAGATGGCAGTATTAACCAGCACTCAATAAGCTCAAAAACATTCTGTTAACATACATTTACACACTTTTCAACGAGAGGCTGAAATAGAGTAATTAATTCTAATTAATTGAAAGATAATTTATTGATTGTTGAATTTTCCACCCTAAAATGCCCCCAAAAAATCAACTGGTTCCAGCTTCTCAAGGGATAGGATTTTCTTCTTTTCCTTGAAAATAAATACAAAGTGTATAAATATTCTGCCTATAAATATCAAGAGGTATTTTTCAGTTTTTAAACATTATATAACTGATTGATCAAGAATATATATCATCATTAATGAAAGTAAGCATTGGGTTAAAGCACTAATACTAACAAACACAAACGTATACAAACAGATTTATTTGATATAAAAGACAGGTGCATTTCTTATAAAGCCTATATACACTGTTCAATGACAATAATGAGAAAATCTTTTGCTACAAAATCAGTGTAAACATTTTTTCTGGTTGGTCGTTTTTTTTTTTGCAGAGTGCAGAGCACGTATTGTAAACAATGCACACCTCCCTCTCACTGAATAAACACTGATACAACATGAGAAGAAACACAAAAGACAATATAAAAAAGGAGATTATGCTACGCTCTCGATCGGTGTTGGATTATATTGACACTTATTTAGTTGGCACCTCTCAGTCCATGGCAGAAGATCACAGATGGAATATTTTAGTGCAGTATTTGTTGTTTGGTGTGTCAGTTTGAAGTCCCAGGAGATAAACACACAGACTGTATTTATATTATATTTACAGACACTTGATGGCAGCACTGCTACAGTTTATCCTCTTCTGCAGCTAAATGTAACTCGAGAAGCACTTGGAGGTTTCTCAATAACCCTTCGGACACACGCTTCAATCTTAAATAAGTACTTTTGTTTTAGTTATTCCAAAAACAAACTCCTCCCGCCACCATAGTTAAGCATCTTTGCATTGGTTACCAATTTCTTTAAGGATGTATTTGATAATCCTACAGTACTTCTTGTCCTTCAGTAGCCAAATGTTTTAGCGTCCTGACATGGTTATCAACCCTCTCTTCTAACTCCTCTGCAATAAAACAAGTACGCATATCTCAAACTGCTTTACTCATGATCTGCTTTAACATAAACGTGTTTTTGGTCTTGTGGTGCCTTAAGCTGAAGCAACTTACAACACCTTTCACACCTGGAATTATCAGAGTTGTGTGCATCTAAACCAAAAGTCTAACTCTTTTTGACTTCTCAGATTCATTTGAATAAGGTAGCAAACAAAAACTGGACAAAACTAAAGTATACCTTGAAGAGCAGAGGAGTGTTGTTTTGTTCTTACAGTATCTTCATTCTACCCCAAGAAACTTATTTATGGGCCTTAGGTTTTAAACCACTACGTTATAAGATTGCGTCCTAAAAAATGACAGTATTTTAACATTAAATGGAGACAGAATTAACATCACTGCTGCCAGAGACCCAGATCCACCTAACCAATAAAAGAAGAAGCTCATTCAGATCCCAAATGCTGTGGTCATCTCTGAACAAAAAATGTCACCTCTGTTAAAGACGCTCTCACTTTACTTATGTTTGCATTTAGCTTGTGCCATTACACTCCCGCTGACGCTGACTTCAGCCTCGACTAAACTGTGATTGTCTGCTCGCACACCTTTCATGCTGCATTTAGTCTTCAGAAAGACAAGGAGATTTGGGCTTCAGTTTTTTTTGGTTCTGGGCAGCTGACCCATCATGAGTCCAGGTAGATGGAATAGATCTGGTTGAGGCAGCGGTCGACGCCTCCCGCCTGGAAGAGGAAGCTGTCGTCGGAGTACCCGCCCCCCGCCTGACCCTGCAGGTCCTGCAACAGGTCGAACCCTGAAGGACGGAAATGTATATCTGTATACAGCAGCTCCTTTCCTTTCACGAGAAGCAGAGTGGGCATGCAGTGGTAGTAGAGACGTACAATGCAGATATTAACGATAGGCTATTGCCTTTTTTTAAATATTCAGTTTGTTCACTCAACCCCACTAGCTTTCCCACCTCCACAGTAAAGGGTTTCAGATCATCTAAGAAGCACTCTGATTGGAGGGTATGGACCATCGCTCTGCTGCTTACCTGTAGAGTGAGAGGTGGGGGGGTTTGTGAAGTAACCGGCGGGTTCGAAGCCTCCGTCGCTGCCTGGTTGAAGCGCCTTTCCCCCTCCGTACAGACATCCTTTAGGAAACACAGAGGAACCGTCAACTCCACAAACCATCTGACACACTGAAGCCGACACGGTCCCTCTTCAGTACCTTGCTGCTGGGAGAACACCTGCTGCTGCTGCTGGAAGTTTTTGTGATAGTCCTGCAGCTGGACGTCTCCTCTGTCTGAGGAGGAGCTCACCGGGCTGCCGTCAGCGGACATGAACAGTGAGGTCGATCTATTCCTGTTGGCAACACAACACCGGGTAACTCAAACACTCAGTTCTTTCATGTCAACATTTATGAGTTCAGGGACACATTTCGAGGAACTGTTTGCATATGTGGCGGGTTTCATTCATGGTGCAACTTATTTGTTTCATAATTTGCCTTAAATTATTGCTACATCTTTAAAAAACTTGCTGTGTAGAACATGACGGGGCAGAGAGCCTTGCTTTTTTATGGTTCTGGGATGCTTTGTCCATGAAGTTTGGAAGACAGCAATTCAAATTAGACTTCGATGACTAATTAAGGGCTTCTCGCTTTCATGCAACCACAAAAGAAAAATCCTCCCGAGGCCTAGTGCACATCCTGGAAATATTATATTCAATTAAGTCATTCAAACTCAAATACGGTATTCATTTAAAGTAATTAAAAACAGTTTAGTGGTAATTACTTCATCTTAGAATAGGGCTAATTTAAAGCCATGCAACATGTATTGACTTTATTTCCATCTTAGTTATTAAAAGGTTTCTATAAAGTTGAACACAGCTCTCTGCAGTCTGTCATGCTTATAACCGTTACCCTGCAGTGTGGCAGCAGCTGTGTAATCACACACAAACATGTAAATACTTAAATCTGAACAAACAGTGCAGTTTATACAGGAAAGCGTTTCCAGGGGGGGTAATGTGGGCGGGCTCTGTATCCATCGTTACGCTGCAGGAATTTGCTGACTGTGCACAAACACTCTGACTCAACATGGAAACCAACGAGTCAGTGGAGCCAAGTGGACGTGAAGAAAGGAAAGACGAATATCTCTCCGAGGAGATATGGAGCTGAAACCCCCCCCCCCACCCCTCCTGCTTCTTCAAAGACTGGCTCTCAGCATTTCAAGCAGCCTCTCCTGGATGATGTGCTGCAGTATATTTGTCCCCAGAGAGATAAATGGCCTTGGATTCTGCCTGAAGATTTTTAGTGGTCTTCATAAACAAGCCAGACCTTGTCAGAGAGACTAATGGCTGCCGGCCGAAGCAACTTCTATATACGCATCTGACCAGTTACTAAAGGAAATGTTTAGAGGCTTCTTTACATATCTCTCATTTATAATCCCCAGGTTTCTTCATAACCCAATTCCCATGTCAAATGCCATTACACTTAATTTAACAATCCCCGAGGAGAAACACCATAAAAGCCAAGATTAATCAGAAGGACTTTTTGAAACCCAATCTGATATAAGTTACAGATGGCTGCTGCGGCGTCCCGAGGTAATAAAGACCAGGCTTTGAGTAAGATTATGTAAACAAAGTGGGCTTTGATATAGTGCGACTGTTGAAATGAAGTTGCCGCGATGACTGCGAGCCCCAAGAATCCAACACTTCTCTGGATTCCCCCTCGGCGGCCCCCGCACCATCAGAGCTGACCTTAACTATAAACAACTGCGGCTGTTCTGCGGCTCACATTCCTGCGACGTTGCAACAACATAGCTGGGATGTCTGATCCGTGCTGCGTGGATCTATCGTTTTGTGGCCGCTGTACCCCTAAAACTCCTGATGCAAGAGCTTAAACAGAGCCGGAGGGAGCGTCCGTCAGCACAAAGACGGAAAACGTTTCTCTGATCAGGTGAAAAACCCCTTCATCATTTTCTTTTCTTTCTGTGTAACTAAAGCAAGAAGCCCTCTGGAATCTGGAATGAGAAGAATCCTGCTTGTAGAATTTAAACTGGTATGTTTATTAGCTTTTTTAATAACAGTAAACTTGGACTAGATCAGAGAAGGGGGTGAGTGGTTTTACTAAAGAAGGTGCCATCTGCTCTGCTCTGTTGTCAGTTCTGGCAGAGGGAAGCTGCTGTGACAGAGATGTATTGGATAACAGAAGAGCATGTTGAATGTATGTAACACAGATGGAGCTTTAATGTGATCTAAGCACAACCAATCAAGTACTTAGAGAAATTCGAGGACATTTATTTCATGTTAAAGATGGGGAAAATACAAAAATGTACGAGCATGTCAAAACATTTCAGTTAAACCAGCTCTTTGGATCCGATGTCAGTCGGAGCTTCTGCAAAATAAACTTCATTACGTCTCTTTCCTTCAAATTGTATAATAGTGTTTCTGTGTGAGAGCCACCTGATGGAACTGCTGCTCCAAAAAAAGTCAATCCTGCTCTCCCCTGACCGCAAAACACACAAACACTGCACATCACAAACACTCGCTGACGGACAAGCCTTAAGCCTCTGAATCCCTCCAGTATAAAATAATTAAAAGAAGTCCAAATGGCTCGTCTCGGCCAGGGTAAACACGTGCCTGGCTATGAGGTCAGAGGAGCACAGATAATTTACTTTCACGTGTTTAACGTCTCGCTAAGTCATTCGGGGGAAAAACAAGTGCTTGTCTGGTATTGGCTTTGGCAGGCCGGCGTGTACTGCGGGCAGCGGAGGGACTCTATGACATCCTCAGTGTCTATAAAGAAACTCAATGGACAGACTGTGAAGCTCCCGCTATAACTTCTGAGCTGGAGATGGAGGCCGAGGGGATGCGGCTTTAAGGCGAGTACATTGCTGTACATGTCCAGAAACACAAACTAACAGACACCAAACTCTTACCTGAACATCAAATTTGAAGGACTAAAATATTTACTCAAACTTGGCTGTGTTTGTTGAACTCCAACAACTTTAAACAGGTTAGTTTGACACCTAAACTGCTCCTTATGTCAAGAATCCAGGTGACAGATTTATTAAACGCTTCCATCATCATTTTCTTTTTTCTAAAATATTAGGATGTGCAAGGCTCATTTGAGGTTGGCAGACTTTAAACTACAATAAATCCACTTTTTATTTCCCGCACTACGACGACTTGCTTGGGTTGTTTTTGTTCAGAAAGGGTAACAACGGATCTGCACATTTTAACAAACACATGGAAACGCTAGACATACAAATATAAAATATGGGATTTAGCAACTCTTTTTTTCAATTAACTTACAGGAATTAAAAAGGATTGGACCCAATGAAAGAATAAAGGGGAATCCCTGTTTTTACCTTTATTTTTGTGTGAAGGTTATTGTCCATGACTCAGATTTTCCTCGATCATCTTGAAGCATTTTATATCAATTCTAAAAATCATAGCATGCTCAAGAGCATCCCAAACCAAACAAAAGTGAACTATGATTACTCCAGCACTTGCACACGTTCAAGGTTTTTTAAGGCGCTGCGCACACATGCAGTTTCAGTACATCACAACATCCGTTATCAATTAAACAAAAATGTTAAGCACAACTTCCATGGAAGATGACTCAAAAGATTGAGAGTTTAAGCTATTAATTGCTTGGTTTTCCAGTAAGTGGACTTTATTCAAACCCTTTTTTCCCAAGGTTAATAATAAACATGAGCCCAAGCTTGTTTATAGGTCTGAACAACACATCTCGATTGACCCAAAGCCTATTTTAAAACAAGGATTTCGCAGAAATACTCGAGCACTTCATGTGAAATTATATTTGAGAGTTATTCTGACCCTTATCAAATATCCTTTATACGATAGACTTCCTTTGTTGTTGCTGTTGAGCCAATAAAAGTCTGTTTACGGGCGATTCCTCAATAGACAATAATATGAGGCCGTATTGACCAGACTGCAGCCTGGAGGATTTCAGCTGCAGCTTTTTAGTCTCACTTCTACTTTTATACTGGGCTAGACAAAATTTGTCTCAGTTTACAGTACACATAAGTTCTGCGGCCTCCAACTACCCAATCAGTGCGACCACAAAGCCATAACTCCATCTCTGGTGATAATGTCTCGGGTTTATTCAAGAATGCACTATGCACTGTTTCTGAGCCCGAGCTTTAAGACGAGGGAAAGTCTCATCGGGGTTTTTTGATGGCGTCCATATATTTGAGGTTTGACACTTGGAAGAGTCGAGCAGTTTTAAAAATGCTTCAGTAGAGGATTCGTCAAATGAATAAAGAGTTTGAGGGCGAACATCCAAAAATGCAAAGAGGAGCAGAACACTGTGGTCACTTTCTTTGGCTATTTTTATCTGTCCTAGAAAAATAGCTCCGGATGATTACTGCCAAACACAATCCCGTTCAGCTGCATTGTATCGGGTTGGCAGCAGAAGTCCATGCAGCAGATAAATCACACCCTTGCCAGGCAGCAGCAGGGAGGGGGGAGGGTGAGATTTGGATGAACTGACCATTTCAGTTTGCCTCTGGGTACACCATTAGCCCAGTAGCAGTAAAATACCCATGTTTCAAGGAACTAAAGGCAATATATTTCAAATGCATGACAGTGAGAACATTAAAACATATTTCTGACGTTGAACAGCTCCTGATACAAAAGGTCATTACTCTTAATGACTCCATGGAGCAATAAAACAGAAATTCAAAACGAGGAAATAAACACAATCGTTCTCCAGTAAAAACGACTTGCTGCCCATGAGTAAGACCCTTAACATCTAATAGCCACTATTTAAATGTTTATAACGGCAGCTGAAGAAGTCCATGTGTTTACTGTTTATTAGCTCCGCATATGAGGTTATGTTTTGGGTTTGTTTGTTTGTCAGCATGATTACAGACAACGATTTTGTTGAAAATTGTGGAAAGGTGTCCCACGGGCTAAGGAAGAACATGTTGGAGCTGATTTGTTTTTGGCAGGTCTGTGCTTTCCGAGTGCCTGTTGTTGAGTATTGAACTGCAGCACATTTACCTCCATTGATCTCCTGGATCTTACACTCACCCCTCTCTCACGCTCCCTGCGCTAGTCAGCGAAGATATCGGGCTGTTGGCATCAAAGTTCCCCTCCAGGCCTCGGTACCTGGAGCAGGTGTCCGCTGACGGAGGGAGGAACTCAGAATTGGCACTGTTGTGGACGGAGCTGCTGTTTGAGTACACACCTGACAGAGAGACAGATATATTAAAGGATAACCGCAACGAAAATCAGATTTATCAGTATTAACAAAAGCCTTGTAAGGTAGCTGCTCAGTGGTGAAGGTATTTTGCACATAAAGTAACTTAGATTTACAAGTTACAATAAAAAGTAGGAGAAAGTCTTACTAATATGATATGAAATATGACTTAATAAACAACAAGTCTGTGGCTATGAACTTAAGAGCTGTGGGAACACGTATGCTCACCGTAATTCTCCATTTGACTGTTTTTTAACTGATGGAAATGTAGTAGTTATTCCATAAAATGACAATAGTTAGATAGATATCAAAATGTCCTAAACACATTGGTTAATTTCTTGTTTTGTCTGACCGACTGTCCAAAAAATACTAATAGAAAATACTTAACAAGATATGAAAAGCAACAACTTCTTTAATCTAAAGAGCTTTTGTTTGTTATTAATAAAGCAACTATTCTAATTTAGCAACGAAGCAAACACAGAGGCTTTTCCCCAAACGGTTAAGCAGCAAACTGTGCTAGTGAGAAACAGAACCTCCATTTTAACGTATTCTCACTTTATAAAGTTTGACAAGTTTCTACGGACTTTTATATATTTTTCTTCACAGTAAAAGTGTTTTTATCAAAGTTCAAATGGATCCTGACAACAGCGTCTGTTCCCTGCAAAGAATCGAGATTTTCAGAGCCACGTTTCAAAACTACAGGAGGTGTTTGATATTGAAAACATTATTTTTTGGTCCCTTTCAACACTTGGGTTTGATTTTAATGGCGGCTGACGATTGCTAGTGTATGTCGCCATGAATCCTGCATACACACAGTTCAGTACAGACTCTCGTTTATACAAAACAGAAAGTAACATTCGGGTATTTCTGATAAGCAGAAAGTCCTCTTGGGACATTTTCAAAATCAAACACTGACAAGCTTGTTTCGCCATGAATAAAATAGTGGGTTTAGTGCCGTTTGAGGCTTTCCCCTCAAAGTCTTCTGGGTAAAGCTGCAAGTAGTCTGAAGTAATAGACATGGACAGCTCTCCTGGACACTCTCCTCTCTCTTTTGCCAGCTGAGCCTCAGTGTACCTGACAGCTTCTTGATCCCTGTTCAGCCATTGAAAGGGGAAAGAAACAGGGCTTGGCTGGAAAACGTTTTTGAGCTGAGGGACGGGCGGGGAGGAGGCCAACTCGCCCGCAGTCAGTGCCCGGTAATTGGACAAGGTAAACACGGGCATGATGAGCTATCATCGCAGGAATGGTAGAGAGGAGGGGAGAGGAAAAGGAGTGAATGAGGCCATGGGAGAAAATGAAATAGACACAGCTGAACGGCCCAGGTGTTTGGGCAATTACTCGTTTCTCTGTTGTCTCTCACTTCCAGAGAGAGAGTAAACACTGATTCTAACATTTGCTTTTGCTACCGTTCCACCTGTGCGTACCTGTGAAGTCATCGACGCTGGGTAAAGGCGAGTGGTTTCCCTGGTGGAGATGCTGCCGGGCCAGACAATCGCTCAAAATGTCCGATTCCAGCAGCGCGTGCACCTGAACCTGTCAAACAGAGCAAAGACAGATCATGCTGTACATGTAAAACCAGTATCAGTGGTAGAGGTGGAGATTCCTACTGCTTACCTAAAAGTCCGGCATTGTTACTCAAGTTAAAGTAAGTTTAATTAGGTAAATATAGCTAGAATATTCTATTATTATACCATTTGATTATTATTATTATTATCATGCATCAATATAAATTAGGATTTAACTATTGTAGTTTGTTGAATTGAATTTTTACCTATTTTGTAACACACATCAACTAGTAATTCCCAGATTTATCAATTGATTTTTTGGCTTTAAAAAAATCAGAAAAGAGTGAGAAATGCTGGGAAATTGACCCAGAAAAGTGGCTTAATGTTTCAGCTGTCCTTATTTATACTGTTTGGTAGTGTTATTTATAACAAAACATATTTCATAAGCTCTTTGTTTGTTTTGTGTGCATAAAATTTGACTTGTAACTAAACCTATAATTAAGTTTTGAGTACATGGTCTTTTGGTGGTTGGAGTGACCATTGAAATGGTGGTACATGTTATGTTTCATGTTGGGGAGCATGTAGAGCATGAACGGATGAGAGTCATTATGTTTAATATGCAGCTTTCTTCCAATTGTGTTTTGCTGTTGGGCAACACGGCTCCCATGAAGCCAAACATTGAAATGATTAATCTTGATTACAAACAGTAGATCAATTGAAAACACAGCGCTTTGTCCGCAGGCCCTTTTTTACTGTTCATTTTTCAAAGAAATGTCACTTGGACCAGATGCCTGGTTCTCGTTTCGTCCGACTTCTCCAGAAATATCGTTATGCAACTTATTCCAAGATGTTCTAACAAAGTTAAGACAAGACAATTTACTTTATTATCCGGCGTTAACAAAGGATCCCCCAGGACTTTCCAGAACAATTTATGGTCAGCTCCAGGACTAGCAGAGAAGCTTGTGAAGGACACCGAGGAACCACAGAAGAGCTATGAATAATCAGCGAAAAATGTGCGCCCAAAACCAGTGTTTATGAAGATACAAACTTCATAAGCTGTGACGCATTGGCCCAGAAGAAATGTATAACCGTGAGGAGTTTATAAAGCACACGTTTAATATTTCAAAGCTCTCTGTAGCCCCACAGCGCACATTTACTGCAGCACAGGGCGTGTATGCCATGTCACAACTTACAAGCACACGTGTTTCTGTTTATAAAAAACAAGGCATGGGAATACACACAAAGCCCCGGTGTCACTCACGGTCCATAGAAAACAAACAAGGCCCAGATAAGGCTGAACAATAGGCTCCCTATTCTGACTTCCAGCAAAGTGTGTGTAATACTTTGTTTTGTTGCATTTCATCCTACTGAATCATAAACATGCTGACCCTCTCCTCCTGCTGCTCTACATCTCTCACAGAAACAAGAGTTATTAAGAGCAGAGCCAGGCCGCGTCACTGACATCACTCACCCTCTGAGATGCTTTCAGAGAACCTCTGTTAAAGATTTCATCTTAACAATAAACTTTACTCTAAAATAACTGCATTTTTAAATCATTGTGTTGCTGCTCTGTTCTTTCGGGAAGCTTGAGACGATGTGAAAATGTCATGACACAATGATCGTAGCCACGATAATTGGGATTTACAACGTCTGATATCTTGATTATCATCAAAATATGTCCGTTAAACAAACTGGAATAACGTTGCCTGTTTTGCTAATAGGGAAAATCTTTTAATTGCATCCCAGAAGGGAAATCTTCTCTTTGAGATTTTTAGTGAGAAACAAACCAGACATTTTATTCAAAGTACTCTGTATATATAATATATTTAACTATACTGTAATTTCCATGAACAGGTCATGAATTATATCTTGTACCTTGAATGTTATTCTTCATATGACAGAGAGCTTCTGAAACAGTATTTGCACGATCGTAAAACTGTCCAAAAACTAAGATGAATAAAGATTAGGGTTAACCACTAAATTGAAATGGCTCTTATTTTCCTATAAAATCACATTTCAAAGAAACTTTACTGAATTTCTGTTCACCAGAGGTCAAGCATCAAGATTCTTTGACCGTGAACTAATAAATAAATGTTTTATGAGGGCTTTGTGGTGGCCTAGTGGTTTAAAAGCCTGACCATGAAACCTCCACGCCACTGGTCCGAGTCCAGGGGTGTCGTTTTTACTGCCACCAAAAGTAACCATTTTTACTTTTGAACAAAGAAAACCGTTTATATCAACCTCTGTTACTTGATTTATATTTATAGCCTCGCCTTTCCTCCACATCTAATCTCATATATCTTTGGAGGTTTTATTAAAGATGTGGGTGATGAGAGAAGTGAAGTGCAACATGTAGGAAGAATACAACTGCTGCTCTTACCTTGACCTCCCTCTCCTGGATGCCTTTGGCTGAATGAGCTTTGACGTGCTTGCGTAGTGAGCTGGGGTCGGTGTAGCGTTTGGTGCATCCTGGGAGCTGACAGGCGTACGGCTTCTGGGAATGAACCGCAACAAGAAGGGGTGAGAGAGGCAAGAACATAGAAACCAAAGTACTGTTTTGAGTCATTTTAAGTGTGATTTGATGTTGCAAAAATGTTATTGTAACAAGCCACTATAGAAGCATACAATTGAAGTAAAGTAGAAATACCTTTAAGCTGTAATTTAGTACCATACTTGAATAAAACTACTACTACTTTACACCACCGGACAAAATAGAAGTTGTGGACCCTTTACTGAATATTAAACTCTATACTAAATAGTTTTGTGATTCCCACAAACTCAGAACATTGTAAATCAGATCCCATTCACCACATCTGGTTTATGGATACGATGTTAAACACAGAATAAAATGGTGTTTAGAAATAACCGTACGAGTTTAGCTGAGTCATAGTGCAGATTGTTTACAGGTGTGAGGCTGTGTACAGTAGTACTGTGTATTACACCCAAACATTTAGGATAAATGTGCTCACTCAGCGTGACGTGTGTACTAACAGAAAGAAAGGAAGTGAAGATTGTGTCAATATTTGATAGAAAACACTCAAAATGCAGTATATTTACCTTTCCTCTGCAGGCTTAGGGAGAGGAAGAGAGAGAAGGGTTAAGAGGAACACATCGTATAAACCCCACCCTGAACGTGTTCATAATGTAAACTTTAGATCCACCTACAATCAGTGAGTGGAGAGGATTCTCTTCAGCAGGTTATTTTTAGAGTAAACCTTTCAAAGCGAAGGATCTGTATATAATATACCAAAAAGGAACATGTCTTTATCTGGTAAACATAACAATTAGAAGGGTTCGCATCGCTTTTTAACAGTACAATTCAAAGGCTTTAAGGTACCCTCATTAAATATGTTAAGACTTTGAAGACCAAATCATCACATCTGTATTGTTACGATAAATCCAAACAATCTAGTTTACAGAATTTCCTTATACCCACAGCCATCACTGTATATCGACACCACGATGTTTTGAAGACTTTTGTGGTTTATTTGAGTGATTTAGTAAATGCAAAACAGATAACGTTTGTATTTTTGAACTGAAGCTAACCTTGAAAACACAACAGTTAAAATGTTTGATAAACTTTCAGTCTCACACACATAGCTGGTTTTTACAGCTTTTAGCTTGAGAGCCCCACTTTCTGCTCTTGGAGATTGGGTTGTTTGTTTTTCCCAATCTCGTGAAAATTGATGGTATGGTTAGGTAAATGAGCTCATTTCCATGAATCTAATTCCTCACAGGTTTTTCTCCCCACACTGGGTGTTTCACCAGGTGGACTGAATTAAGTTTTCATGAAAACACATGTGAATTATTTAGTTGTTGGTTTATGTACCAGAATCAGAACATAACAAGTTAAAAATAATGACCTATGTGGTGGAAACAAAGAGAACAAACTCACCCACTGTCTATCAAATAAAGTGCTCTAAAAATAAGGGTTTTTAAAACAGCACAAATGTACAAGGTCAAAAACACTTAACTGTGAATGCAGTATTTAAAGGTTTTATGTGAGAAAAAGTCAGTGTGATGTTAGGGCAACACCGATCAGGACTAATACACTGCCGGCCCACAAAAAGGTCACACTAATATTCGTTGGACTGCCTTTAGCTTTGATTACGGCGCGCATTCGCTGCGGCATCATTTCCACGAGCTTCTGCAATGTCACAACATTCATTTCTGTCTTGCATTAACTTTTTTTTGGATCTTGTAATGATGACGGGAGATTCAGACCACGGCACAAAGTCTTCTCCAGCACATCCCAAAGACTCTCAATCAGGGTCAGGTCTGGACTCTGTGGGGGCCAATCCATGTTTGAAAGTGATGTCTCATGCTCCCTGAACCACTCTTTCACAATCTGAGCCCGATGGATCCTGGCATTGTCATCTTGAAACATGCCCGTGCCATCAGGGAAGAAAAGATCCATTGATGGAATAACCTGGTCGTTCAGTATATGCAGGGAGTCAGCTGACCTCATTCTTTGGGTACGTAACTTGGTGAACCTAGACCAGACCAACTGCAGCAACCCCAGATCATAGCACTGCCCCCCCACAGGCTTGTGACCTTTTTTTTGGCCGAGCTGTGTATATAATATAACTATATTTCTGTTAAAGAGGTGACGTTTTGTAGAGATTAAGAGAACATATTTAGCTCACCTAAGGGTTTTTTAAAAACTCTTAAAAATAATACACATTTGTATGATTAGAATGAAGTAGAGTAGGGACTGTGCACATTTTTCTCAGTTGATTGTTTTAAAAAACCGAAATGATTGTTTGTAATTTCCCTAAAGGCATTAATAAATAAAAATCCAGTTTACTCTGAAGTAGATCTGGCATCAGGAAAAGTGCTCCTCTAAAGTGCTGTACGCTTTATTCGGGCCAAAATGAGGCAACGTCTCTTCAAACAATAGTTCCTGCGAAGCAAAGCGAACAATGAGTCGTTAAACTCTACTGTATATTCTTGGCGTTTGCATGCACAGTGCTTATGTCAGCATGAATTGATGAATTGACATGTCAAAACGCAACTGTGTGTCAAAATTATACAAATATTGAAATCATAAATCAACAGCGTAGCTTAAACAAAGCTTTTCTGTGCAGTGTTGAAATACTAGATGTTATGACTAAAATGTTTTAGTTTACCAAGGTGGCGAAGCATGTGAAATCAAACAGGGAACAACAAAATTCAGAGTTTAATTTGTGGTTTTGATTCTTCTAGCTGTGTTCAACATTCGCTAATACATGTGCTTGGTGAATCAATAAAGACTTGATAAGCACTCGGTAACTAATCACCCAGAAAATGGTGTGATATCGGTTTAAACTGATTGACAAACTCCAACATTTAGGAGCATGTGAGCTGCAGTTTTAGTTGAGACACATCTAGATGACACTGAGGACATTTTGGAAGCACATCTTTGATAACACAGTATTATTTAGAACATAAGTAACACAATACAAGATATTAAATCAAACATAAATAACTTGTATTGACACCAGTCTTTTCTTGGCTGCTCGAAATACTATTTTCAGCAATTATTTACATCTAGACACATCTGGCGCCATCTCGGAGCCCCAGATGTGTCTGATTCTGGATTTGTGACGCAACTGCGAAGCCGCTATTAGCCAGCGTGAAACCACAAAAAGGAGAAAATAACTCTCTACTCTTGTTGTAATAACACTGGAGAGCATCGTACGGCTCCATCTCACCCGTGTAATAAGAGATCTGATTTGCTGGATTACTGCTAAGTCTTCATCGCTTGTCAGCAGGAGTAAAAATAACTGTGGTTTACAGAATAAATCCACAGCAGGTATGTAGTTATACGATCCTAAAGAATGTTCTGTACTGTACCAGAAATAGGATGAAGTAGGGGAGCAGTGGCACTTAAAATTAAACAAAACCCCTTATTACCAACACATAGTGTGTCATAAAGAAGCCCGTCTACCGAAAGCCTACAAGAGATTGAGGTTTTATGCCTACAATTGCTTGATTTATTTATCAAAGTGACACTTTTTGTTATTCAGACAGGGATGGCTTTAAAGTAAATGTTCCTAATACATGGAAGGTGATGGAACTACTTTATTTAAGGAGGCCCTATTATCCCTTTGAGTGTTTTCCCTTTCCTCTACTGTGTTAAATAAGTGTTTGTGCATGGGAATGGTCGGCAAAGGAGGTAGTTTCTCTCCCACACACCCCCCCCCCACCCCCCTGCCTGAAATGCCTCAATTGGACTCCTTTATTTACTTCAGTAACATAATGACATCACAACCTAACAGATGCACCTTTATTGGCTAGCACTGTGATAGGCTAAGGGGCGGGACATCTCTAAGAGGTTAACTAATCACAGCAAAGCCGGGCAGCTCATCAATCAGAGCAGACTGGGCTCTGGTTTCAGACAGAGGAAAAATAAAACACTTTAAACATTAAAGCGTGTAAACCGCTCCGTTCACAAATCACAAATATGAACCAGAAAATAATCATGACATGGCCTCTTTCAAAAAAATGCTGTGCTGTTCCTGTATTTGTACTTAATAACTTGGAGCTTTTTTCTGTATTCTCTCAGGTAACATCAGAAGTGGATTTCGTCACTTCTTTTGCAACAGAAGCCTTAATTTATGATCGTGATACCCTGAAAAATCCCCCCAGTCAGTTCAAGCGTTGAAGAGTTATTAGATGATGATTTCTTCAGCGTGTTTTTATAAAGCGTGATCGTGAAAAAGCAAAGAGCAGCATTTGATTTTAATATTCTATCGTCTAAACAGTCGGTATAAATCATAGCTGCAAAGTTGTCACTGAAAGAGATGGATTTGAATTAAAGAAAAGTCACTGTATTGTCGTGCACAGATCCCAAGATTTATATTTATTTCGAGTTCTGCAGGAATGAATTTCAACCTCGTGTTTTCTATTAAAGTGTTTGGGGTTTTTGACATTTTTATCCAAGCCGTTCAAACCATTTCCTCCCCACAACACAAAGAGCCAAACTTACATAATGGATCATTAACAGTTTTTCACGGTTTAATGGATTTAGTTTCCTTCTTAAAGATGATAATTAGGTGATACATTTATTAAGAGGAAGTTGCTGCATAAGGCCCATTGTTTGTCCTCGCCATTTGTACTCAGGAAAGAAGGACTCATAAATGTTGTTTTTAAAAGAAAGCATTTTTTCAACACCGTAAACAGACAGAACATTCTGTTAACTGGTTTCTTTTTATGAGACGTCTGTGCTCGAATAAAGTAATTTTTGTAATGTAAAGTGTGCTCTTTAAGACACGTGTGGTGCGGCTGTGTGTTACTGACCGTGTCCAGATGTGTGCGCTGGTGTTTGGCGCGGTCGCTGGAGTTGCTGAAGGCCTTGAGGCAGCCGGGGTGCTGGCAGATGTACGGTTTCTCTCCCGTGTGGCTCCTCAGGTGGATCTTCAGGTTCTCCAGACGGGAGAACGCCTTGGAGCAGCCCTCAAACTGAGGAGGAAAATATAAACAGAGAGGCTGAAAGTGAAGACTAATTCAACGGTTTACTGAGTTAGAGGTAATAGCAGCTTAAAGTTAACTCAGGGTCAGGGCTAAAGAGTGATTTCATCCAGCAGGGCGTAGTTATGAATCAGAACATAATCAAATATGAATACTGGGTTTATACAAGGATGCTTACCCAATATCTGGCACGTTTGACAGTGTATTGATAAAAGCCTTTGATTGAATTTTGTAAATAATGGTAAATTGTGAGAAAAAAAACCAACCATGGACAAAAAATGTTGACTTTTACTGGACCTTTACGTGTTTTAGAGTCATATATTCATGTTAACATCCTTGTGTTATCTTACTTCTGGTAACCCAAACATCTTCCTATACAAATCCCTTCTGCAGCTTTAAATATTATGCTGGCCTGTAACTCACACATAATAAAAATCATATTTTCACATTACATACGAGTGATGTTGAAGTCCGGTCCAACAGTAATAACTAGTAAGGAGGTCATAAATCATGGTTTAATTTTATATGTTTTAAGGTTATTGAATCATAAACCTCAGGTAATGGCCTTTTCCCAAATTGCATGGAACAAAACGCACACTCACACACACACACACACACACACATACACACACTCACACTCACACTCACACTCACACTCACACTCACACTCACACTCACACTCACACTCACACTCACACTCACACACTCACACACACACACACACACTCACACACTCACACTCACACTCACACACTCACACACACACACACACTCACACTCACACTCACACTCACACTCACACACTCACACACTCACACACACACACAGGTAGGTTTTGGTGAAAGCATTTCTTTTGGACTGGAGCTGGAGAGTCTGCCGGCTGCACACTGCAGGCCATAAACTAAAGCTTTGTTACTTTAAATAAACTGTGTCAAATGTATTCTCAAATCTCACACACTAAAAATGTTTTCATTTATGTCACGCAAGTCAAAGTTTATGTGGAAATATTTCTCAAGGTTTAATTTAAACATCCTGGCGCTCGTACAGGAAGTGGGAGAACATCGAGACGATCGCAGGAGAGCATTTGACACATTTCTCCATGATTCAAAATGTTCCAAAATCCCGTTATGTGGTAATTGCAACACATCATGAATGTTAGGAATGAGTTTCAATGCTTTCACCCATCTGTTAGATTCAATGAAATGCAATCTACTCACAAAAACAATGATAACTAGGCCAAATGACGGAAAATAATTGTGTTTGTTACATGATATCATGCCATTTAATAAGGTAAAAGCTTTTGTTTATGAAAAGGATTATTATCTTTCTGAACAAGACTTCAAACGAGATCCGGTTTTCATCCTAAACTAATCCAGAGCGAAATATGGAAACAGTTTTTCTACCCTGATATTCTTTCCAGGGGTTTTATTAGGTCTCGCTAATGAGTCAGTAAATGTCACTCACCTCGTTTATTTTAATAACTGTGTGCATTAAAAAAGACTACATCATGGTGATTAATTAATCCAAGGCTGGAACCCGCCTTGAAAAACAACAAAATAACAAAAACAGAAACGAAAAAGCAAGTTATGAATAAAAACAGATCCGTGACGGAAATATTTTAATGCCCGATGACTATTTATCTAGCACTTTATTAGAACACAGACTATAGATTATGTCCTTTATAAGAAGGGAAACTGAACATCCTGCAGCTTTATGTGAACTGATCAGCCATGAGTTGTTAGAAAGGAGGAAAAACTCAATAGCCTTTAAGTGATGCTCGTCAGTTTAGTCCAAAGATGCAGAAGTTAAAACATTGTGAAAAAAACAAATGCTAACCCACTCTTATGTGTGTCCTAAAAAGAAACAGATTCTAAAGTATTTAACAGCAGAAACATGAAGTATAGTTTCATGTTTGCCGTTACAGTTTATGTACTTCAGGGTTTTGTCTGAACCGGGTAATGGGGGCGCCTTTCCCCGTAAAATGTTAAAGGGATGCCAGAACAAAATATTTCTGTTTGTCAAAACTATATAATGAGTTCAGTCCAGAAATATGAAGATGGAGTCAAATGTCTCGATGGCAGAGACAGCTTTGTTCTTATGGAGAATAAATAGGGGATGGATGTCCGGTGGGTCTGCCGGTGGATGAGTGACAGGCAGCAGGCTGACACTGAGACTGAGATTTCTGATCCTTTCTTTCACTCTCCTTTCTTCTGGAAAAGAAGTAAAGAAACCGGAACTCTGGATTTATTTGTTGTTTGAGGTGCAATATATGACTCAGCAGCTTTAAGACATGAAGACACTATTATTTTCCTCTTCGCTCTAATGAGGTATTTTCTGACAGAAAGTGGGCGGGGCCGTAATTCACACTTTCTTCTTGTAGAAAAACCCCTGTCTTTATTTTGTCTGACATTTAAAGATTTTAAGACTCAGTTTATTACTCAGTGCAGGAAATTGTCATTTTTTCTATTTTCATCTCGCATTTATTAATGTGTATTTAAAAGCTGGCAATATTCAACCCACAAATCTTATGAAAAGAGGTGGTGACAAAAACACGTTCATTTTAGTCAGGGGACAATGGTGGACATACTCCAAATGATCAATGTGGTCTTGAGGTTGGAAGAAGTGATTCAAACAGCAGTCTTTGGTGTTGAGGGACAGTACTTTGTTGAACTAACCTGGATTTGCTTTGTGACTTAAAAGCAAATCCAGGTGCTTTGTGACGTAAAAGCATCACTACTCTGTCGTTATGGGGAACGGAGAGTAGTGATGCTGTCATTCTTCTTGTGTGGAGACTCTTGGAGATGTATGTGTGATTAACTACAGTGCCCATGTTTTTAAAACGAAGCCAGTGCATCACTGTGCCCTTTGTTTCACAGGTTAGTTCTTGACAACAATGACACTTAGGCAAAGAGAAATAAGATCAGGGTTGGCAACACTCATGGCATTTGTTGACGGAAAGGAAAACCTGAGGATATCCTTCATATGAATCTGAGCAGAATCTTAATTCAGGACCATAAGTCATGACTGATGACTCCATCATGGTGTATTTAAAAAGGCTTCAGGAGCTTGTGTTTACAGCTCGAGTAGCACCTGTCTGATCTGAGGCCTGACATAACGAGCCGTCAAACTAGATTGAATTCATCGCACACACACACACACACACACACACACACACACACACACACACACACACACACACACACACACACACACACACACACACACACACACACACACACACACACACACACACACACACACACACACACACACACACACACACACACACACACACACACACACACACACACACACACGAGATTTATTTTTCCATGACTGCACCAGGGATGACTTAATTTACATGTTTTGACCTGAGCAGTTAATGAAAATGACGTTATTCATATAGTTTCGAGCATGACTGACTCTTCTTGTGTGTTGATTTAAATGTATTAATCTGTTTGCAGGCGACTCGCCAAAGTAATATACTTACAAGCTGGTAGCGGGTCGAGACGTTTTAATGAGCTAATTCACTTAATTAGGAAGCGTGTCCCCGAATGAAGATTTCTGAAGGAATTATTAATCGCAGACTCAGTTTGACGACAGCAGAGGAATCGCTGGGGAATAACGGAGAGAGTTACTCACGCTCAGGGACGGGGATTTGGAGCCAATGTGAAGGTCGTCATGAGGCAGATGTGTTCAGGCAGCAAAAGTTGTGTTTCAAAAAGTGACTCATGACAGATGTGATGCTGTGCTGGGGCTCAAAGGCCACTGTTGTGATGGTCAATGCTGAAGCTGCAAAGTCCGTCTCTTTTGGGACCTAATGTGGTCTGGTTTCGTCTTTATCTAGGACGCTCGTCTTCAATGTTTCAAATGCATCTGCTTCTTGTTCATTTTATGGGTGTATAGTTCATCGTCCTTATAAGCAGCCCATACGTTTCACACGACAAGTAGCTCAGACATTAAAGGCTGGAAATGGTCAAAGGGTTTTCTCTGTGGGAACACACAGTTTACAGGAAATGTAATGAATTTTGTTTATCAGTTTAAAATTTTGCAGAAAGTAAAATAAAAAGAAGCAGCCGCAGTAATCGCATGGATAAAGAGTTACAGCAAGGTAACAACCTCGAGCTTCCACAATATATTTTCTACAAAGTAGCTGCTCAACAAGGGTTTGGTTCGCCAGGAAATCTGGGATTTGTAGTCTTAAATCTCACTTGCCATTATCAGATGGAAGGGACATTTAAAAGGCAAGAAAAAGTATCTTGTTGGGAATTTGTTTTGAGGAATAAATGATGTATCAGTTCATTACATCACTACCTGTTAGCTATAAATGTATTGGGTTAGTCAGAATAACCTCAGGGCGATCAGCAGGTTTTTGGATGCTTGCTCCTAAAGACAAATCCTCCATTCATACAACACCTACATGTCTGGTCATCTGGCGAGCATGAGTAAGGGAAACCCGTCGCAACGACAGGAAACCATTGGATCATCTCTCTGTCTGACAGCCTCTCGAGACGAACCGTAAGCAGGTGAATGTCTTTCAAATCCCCTTTCAATGCAACGAAAAGTCGGAAAGGATGACATTTGTTTCGACTGACTGAAAAAGGTTGTAACAGTTTTGGAGGAGCAGATTTGGAGAAGTTAGCATTGCTCTACAGCAGGGGTCACCAACCTTTTTTGAACTGAGGGCTACTTCTTGGGTACCGATTAATGTGAAGGGCTACCAATTTGGTACGCTTCAAATTTGCGCGGTTTACCTTTAATTGTATGTTATTATTAATAGTAAAACTAATTAGTTATATTCACCTGTTTGAGGACACTGCTCATTTTAACAAATTTGCACAATAGGCCTAATTATCAATAATGGCTTAAAAAGGAAGGAAACAGACAAATATCAAAATCAGCACTTTATTTCTATTTCACTGTAATCACCATCAAACAGAACAACATAACATTAAACAAAAGTATTTATAGGCCTATTTAATCCATCACAATCTTTCATAAGTTTTAATGGGAAGCCTGGCATTGCATGCTGGCAACCAGGGCCTCGTAATCTGGGCTGTAATTTGACACTGCAAGTCTGAGTGAGTCTTGCAGATGTGCATCAGTGAGCCGTGTTCTGTGTTCGTTTTTTATGAAATTCATGTCAGAAAAGGCTGATTCACAAAGATAGGTAGACCCAAACAGACTGGCAACCTTCATTGCTGCTGTGCACAGACCACTGTACTTTTCAGTATCAACAAGGCCCCAAAAGTTTGCTGCAGCCTGGTGGGCTTTGAGGCGAATGTCATTCTGCAGTGTCACTATTTCTATTTCCACCTGCCCAGCATCCAAGCTGAACATTGCACTTAGTTGCTCAGCAATGGACGTTGTGTCCACGTTTATAAATGGATTCGAAACGAACGACACACATGGCTCAAGTTTATCAATGTCACAAAACCTATTCTCAAACTCTTGCCCAACCCTGTTTATGACTTGAGTGTATTTTTCGGCAGCGTTGCCAAAAATCTCAGACGCAGAGGTATTGTCGTTCAGCACCATCTGCAAAGAGGGGAAGTGCAGCACCTTTTTTCTCTGTAAATGCGCAGAGAAAATGCTCATCTGTGCTTTAAACGCATTTAAAGCACTGATCATGTCGGCAACAGTCTTACCTTTGCCTTGCAGCGCACAGTTCAGATTGTTCAGTTTTCCAGTAATGTCCGTCAGAAATGCCAGGTCTAGTAGCCACGCAACGTCCTCCAGCAGCGATGTGTCTTCGTCTCTAGATTTCATAAAATCTTTGATCTCCCTCAACAGCGACAAAAACCGGAGCAGAATCCGTCCTCTGCTGAGCCATCGGATGTCCGTGTGGAGAAGCAGGTCCCCATATTCAGCCGACAGCTCCGCCAACATCACCTTGAAACTTCGGTGTTGTTTAGCTTTGGAACGGATGCTGTTTATGATCCTCACAACAGGAGTCATTACGTGCTCGAAGCCGATCACCTTAAAAATAAAATAAAATCACTCTTACTCAAAGCACTTAAAAACAATAACAATACAATACAATACAATACAATACAAAACAAAATGTATTTATATAGCGCCGTATCACAACTATGAAGTTGACTCTAACGACCAAAAAGCGCAGTAGGGGCCGGTCTACAAGCAGATGCGTAAAATATGCCCAATAGGCCTACTCATAATTACAAATAGGATATTAGGCCTACAACAAGGATAACATAAATTAATAAAATACAAAATGAAAACGCACCTTTGCACATAAGGCCTGCTGGTGAATGATGCAGTGGTACTGTACGAATTTCGGGAACGCTGGGTCGCTTTTACAGAGCGCGATGAACCCTGCATGCCGTCCGGTCATCGCAGGAGCCCCATCGGTGGTAATCGACACCAGCTTTTCCAGTGGTATGTTTCTGTTGTTGAAAAACTCCTTCACCGCGTTGTAGATATCAACCCCCCTTGTGCTGGTTTTTAGGGGGAGTAGTGTGAGAAGTTCCTCTTTTGTAGAGAAATCTTGAAACACCATCCGAACAAACATCATCAGCTGCGCCGTGCTGCTGCTGTCGATGGACTCATCACATTGGATGCTGAACCACCTGCACTCCCTGAGATCCTGGTCCAGCTGATCAGTCAAGTTGTCGGACATTGCTGTCACTCTCCTGACCATTGTGCTTGCCCCCATTTGAACATCAGCTACAGAAGAGAGCACTTCCTTCCCATATTTCTCGTCTTTAAGCACAGTGTTCAGAACTATCATCATCGTTTCCTTGAAAAGGTCTCCATCTGTAAATGCCTTCTTCTTCTTTATCAGGTGTTCTGTTGCTCTGAACGAGGCTTCGGTAGCTTTCTGAGATTTTTTAGCTGGTCTTGTGAAAAAAGACTGTTGCTTGCACAATCCTGCCTTTAGCTCACTTACTTTTTCCACTCGTAGTGCGCTGCCCGGTGGGTAGTTAGCATGGTAGCTTGCGTGACAGGTCTTGAAATGCCTCTCAACATTGTGCCGCTTTGGTATCGCCACAGTCGCCCGGCAAATGAGACACACGCAGGCATCTTTTACAGTGGTAAAAAAAAACTCTTGCTCCCATTCACCGTGAAAATAATACGTTCTCTTTCTTTTTTCTGCCATGTTTTCGATTAAATTGTAATCATCCGTTCATCTTGACTTCGCTTCACTGCACTGACTGGACTCGGTCTCCACGCAACGGTTGTCGTGGAGACCAGCTAGGTCCAATCTACGTAATCTGAAGCATTTTATTTTACACAAATTACGTTTTATAAGTAGGCATATGTTTATATGCGTGCATACTGCATATTGTTATCTTCTTACAAGCAATGCAATATATTTAAAAATAATAGAAAGTTTAACAACGAATAAAATAAAGTTGTGTGTCACGTGAGAACTAGGCTATTTTAGAACAGGCCTTCGCGGGCGACTCAAGTAGTCCTCGAGGGCGCCATGGCGCCCGCGGGCGACGCGTTGGTGACCCCTGCTCTACAGCATCTCTAGTGGTCAGTTGAAAGGCCAGTCATTTTTCACTCTTTCATCTAGGTGTGAACTTGATGACTCAGCTGTTGAAGCATCAGTCCACGTGGAGCTATAGGGCCTTTAACACTTCAAACCTGTTTATTTGCCTTGATTTGTGTTCATTTATATTCTCTTTCTGCTCCTATTACTATTTCTTTCACCTGTTTTATATATAGGGTAAGACCAAGGGCAAGTGAGTTTGCATCTCAAATTCAATAGGAATCTGCACTACAACTATATTAGCATGGACCAACCCAACATAAGCTATTAAAAGCTTAAGCTGGTTATCAGTTCCCATCCAATGGAAATACACAACAACTACAAAGAGAATAAACATGAAGCAACAACAAGTTAGGAAAGAATCATTCATTTCTGACATCAAAACATGACATTGAGCTACCACCGATGTTTAAAGCAGGGACTCCGTTATGACCGTCTTGTAAATATTTGAATGTTTTTTTGAACTTCATCTCATCGAGTCTGATTTAGTGATAAAAATAAACATGTTCTGTTTTTCTGTAGTAATCATAAAAACGTTATTGTGATCAACCAGACAAAAGAAGGCCGACTCACCATGCATTTATTGGGTTTCTCTCCAGAGTGGACCCTCATGTGGATAAGCAGCTTGTAGCGAGCGTTGAAGGGTTTGTTGCGTCGCACGCAGCCGGCCCAGAAACAGGAAAACTCTTCTCCTTTGCGTTGGTCGATGTGCACCTTCTCGATGTGCCTCACCAGCTCTTCCTGGCTGCAGTAGGTGGCGTTGCAGTCGATCCAGTGACACGGCTGGTCCTGCTGGTCCACTGCAGGGTCCTGGCCTCCGGGTCCGTTAAGCCTCGGGATATGAAGTAGGGTGCCTTCCTGACCTTTGAAGGTCTGGCCCACATGGAACAGCTCCCCCTGCTGGTTTTTGTTTTGAAACTGTTCCCTCTTACACGGCGAGAAATCATCTGCAGGCTCTTGCTTTATTGGGAGATACTCTTCCTGTATCTTTTGCTGGAGATGAGGAGTCTTGTTGCCACCAGGTACATCAGAAAGAGGCAAGGAAGAGGAGAAAAATAAAGATGACGAGGAGAAGGAAGAGGGAAGAGAGGAGGGTGGAGAGCCAAAAGGAGGCAATGTGGTACAGCTAGTGAGCATGTAGGATAACGGGAGGGAGGGCTGGGGGTAACAACTGAACCTCTGGGTGTTGTTTTTAGGATCTGTGTGCCCCGGGGTTGCAAAGTCCTCCATTGTCTTTTCTATGTGGGAGGTGAGGTCGCGGCCCAGCGAGGACAGGGAAGTCCTCGGAAGACAGCACATACCAAGACCACCTGACTGTATAGAGGACTGACAGAAGCCACCAGAAGACAGCGGCGCCTGAGGGTCCTCTGCATCCTCAAACACACTCCCGAAACCAGGAAGAGTCAGCTGGACGTCTGGAGGCCCGAGGTCAGGGGGCCACATCCTGGCCCCCCGCTGGCAGACTTCCACCAAGAGATCCTTTCAGTTAAATAGCTGCTGCTGATTCTGCTGGAGACACTTCAGGCATCCATCGGAGGTAAAACGGTCAACAGCATCTTCTTACTCTTAAATGTGATCAAATTACGTTCACTTTCTGCTGCCGGCATCTTCTTATTTGAAACCCAGCATGTGTAATCTTCTGTCATTTGTTCCAAACTGCTGCCTGGTCAGTCATCTCTCGTGCTGCACTGCAGGAGACAGAAACCAAACCCAAATGAGTCATCTCAAAAGAGTAAAGAAATATGAAAACAAAACACTCTCTGTGACGTATCTCAACAGAGATTTGAGAAACAGCGGGTGAAGAAGAAACGGGATCCTTCACTATGAACCAATGCAAAAATGTAAAGCTAGTGTTCTGTATTAAAAGCAAGTGTGTAAAGAAAAAGTAAATAAGGGCAGCTCATTTATATACAGCTTAGTGCTGTGGTTCCAAACATAGGGATAAAGATACATTGAGAAATCCATGATTAAAAGAGGAAAAAACAAAGAGTTTTTTTTTAAACAAATCTGTATTTTCTGGACCTTCTCTTAATATTTCTCTTCCTGGTGGATAAAATATAAACACTTATGATGTTATGCAAGTTCCTCATACGTTTTGCACATAAAACATATATTAAACTACTCAATTATTATACCCCAATACCCCATTAAAGATCAAAATAACATGAATTCATCAGTAATAGTCTACAATACAACAGTAGTTATGGGTAAAAAGTGAGTTACTTATATTTCCTTAGGTAAGTAATGGCAGTAAATGTAAATGGATGTTGCAAATATCTGAGTCAGACTTGAAACACAGAAGTTGTCACACTGCAAACATTTTCCAGCCATGGGCAACACTGCATTCAATAATTCACAACAAATGGACCAAGTCGCCTGGCAGAGACGGCCCCAGATGAAGTGAAACTAAAACAAACAGCGTGCCCGACCTCCTTGTCAGCAGGATTCAATCAAACGGCTCAGAGTGCGACGCTGCAGCGACTCGGGGAATATTTGGTTTCCTTTGAGCCGCTGTTACAGTCGGGGCTGATTCATTACTGCATTAGGGCCACCCCTGCAGCAAACAACCAGTCGTTGTGTGGCAGCAGATTGCCTGGAACCTGGTCCAGATGCTTCTAACGGAGGACGAGTAATGGGCCACATCTCAGGATGGTGGGGCTGGAAAATAGTGGGGCACACAGAAGTGCCACTGCCTCTGTCACACACAGAAGCTCCACTGTGCTATAGTCGTTGAATGTTTATTAGAAAACTTTTACACTGCCAGGTATTGATGATCTACTACAGGACCCCCGCGGTGTGTAGTTAGTCATCAGAAACGTTCAATGGGACGGTTATTTCACGAGATATAAACGGACACAGCGAGGACGATGAGTAACTTCACGTTTGTAGTTATATTAGCTGACGAAAGAGTCACTAAGTGTAGGTTCATGCCTGTAGTTTCCTGGTATAGTCTGGGTTAAAGTTTTATGATTCTTCCCGTAAATCGCTGGAGTTCCCCCCCCCCCCTATACACACACACACACACACACACACACACACACACACACACACACACACACACCAGAGTGATGTTGCAGAGCAGTCATGGGAACTGTGGTTGAATCTTAATTAGAGAGGTTGCGATGTGTCTGTATGTCAACAAGTTGAACTGGATACTAATTCCTTTGAGCAGAAGGGGTTTGGTATGTTTGAAATATCCTAATTGCCACCTAGTGCTTGTTAGCTTTGAGAGCTAAAACCAATTTAAGAGCTTTGAGGGCAAACTGTGGGATATGAGATGTATAGAAAAACATTAGATTAACCAAAATCAAACAATACATCTGAAAAAACAATCTATTTACTTATCGAACTGTTGAATTATGTCAGATTTAATGATAACGTGAGTGCTGGTTTGATGCTAAAAAAAGTACCAGAGTGAATTCCAGAAGCAAATATAGCAAAATGGGAATTTTATTTTAGCAGTGTCTGTTCTCAAACGACTATGGTGCTCATCCAGAAAGAAGAGCCAGACAGTAAAACTAAGAAAAGTGTCCCACAAAGCCTCAACTGAGCCAGCAAACTTTATAAAATAGCAGGCTCATCTCATGTGGTGTCCTTTAAAGACTCACTTGCTGAGGTTAGCTAAACACAGCTGTGGCGTTTCAGGACAAGCAAATGTGTACTTGTCTCAACAATAAGCACTTTAGGTTCTTGAATTACAAACCCTTTTTTGTGCTTTTTGGTTCAAGTGAAACAGGGGAAAAGGATCCTTATTGAGATGACTGATGTGAACTCACAGGGTAATCAAAATCCAGTTTCCTCATCCTGTCCTTCCTCAATAATCCTTGTGTCGTTACAGAGGTGTCGGGAGGATTGGCGGCTTCAGACTGAGATCTGTTGCTGAAGTTGCTTCGGAATTGGCACTTATGAATGTTACTAATACATATCAAATTCATTTACACAGTGAAATCTGATGATTGTTTTGTAAAGACTCTGTTTGAGCAAAAAACACAGAGTTCATCAGGTGCATGTGAACATTATTATCTAGGAAAATCTGAATTTTCTATTTATACATTTAGTTTGTTTCCCTCTCCTTAAATCTAAAAACGTTTAATGGTTGAAAACATTGAACAATATTGTCAGTCGGACCAAAAGCAGCCTGTCACTACTGCTAACCTCTGCTTTTACATTACATTTACTTTGTTTTGTTTTGTGACAAAGACCCTTTTCACAAGTCATTTGAAATGTCGTTCAGAATAATAAATATCCCAAAATAAGATATTTTTTTATTAAATTATTTTTTTGTTTTCAAAATCTATGGAAGAGCAACATATAAATCTATAAAAGAGCAATTATTGAAAAGGTTTCATGGTAATGTTGTGGTATTCTTTCTGCTACATGTACAGCATGAGATCAGTTGGTTTTTATGGTTGTACTCGTATTGTTTGGCCATATCCTTTGAGCAATGACTTAGTGTCACACATGACTTCCAATAAACGATCACAGAGACATATGGGATCAGCATCATGTGTTTCCATGTACTGATTTGCAATCCTGTCATTGCTTTTTATTGCATTCCTATATAAATCATATGATCTTTTATGCGTTTAAGAGGGAAAATAAGCGTAGTAAATCTTAGTTCTTGGATTTAAAGAAATACATAGGGACAGGTTTTGTGGTTGGACATGCCCACAGGTGCAGTATATTCCAGGTTAGGACAATATGTTTGCAGGAGAACAAACTCTCATAAATGTGCCTGGCTGACCATTAAAGAAAACATGTGAATTACGTAAGGCGTTTCACAACTGTCGCTCTTGTTTTTATAAGCGACAGGAGAGTCTGGTATCCCAGGGACGGAGAGAGTTGGCCGGAGAGTGAAGGCTTACACTTCAATAAATAATTTGTGCCTCAGGGTCTAAGTTTTTAATTCAGTGAAACCAATTTTGTGGGCTATTAATGTGCTTATAAATCACTTTACTTTCTGGTCATCAACATTTATTTATTCAGAGGAAATTGAGGGAGTTGCCTGCTTTACATTCTTACACTACACACATCCATCATATGGCAACATACAGAAGGACTTCAGTTTTCTACTGGCAGACACTGTGCAGGTGCAGATGAAAAGAGAGGGTTACTTTTGAGAGACAGGAAGGGGTTTCTTATTCATTTTCCACAGGCACAACACTTCAGGAAGCAAAGCTTGCAGATACAACCACTGCTTCCGCTGTAAAATCCAAACTCTATAAAAAAGCTCTCGATATCCTTAAATATTAAGCAACAGGGCTTTACTAACAGACCCTTTTTACATGCAGATACTCACAAAATGTTTCACTACGCATCTTGAGTCTCCAACGATCATTTGAACGCCAAAATAAAAATAAAAACAGTCGTACTCGTCTTGTTTGCACACCTGCGGGACATCAAAAGTTCATTTTCTCACTTGTTCAATGTCCCTTTCGTTATGTTTCTCAATTGGCAGAAAATCACTGCACATTTCACCGGCTCAGTTCAAAGTGTCGGAAGACTCAGGACAAATGACTTCACAAACAATATCACTCAAAAGGAAATTCAAAGTCAAGAAAGTAATGCAATACCAAAGATATTTCAGATCAAACACAATGCTGAGCTTGGAACACAGTTCTGCCTGCTGTGGGAGGAACAGCTGGATTTTATGTTCAAACTAGGGGGGTCAATTTAGGTCCGACTGTTAGAGGATATGCTGTGGAGTTTGTTCTCCTGAAAACATGCTGCACTTTGTAATTAATATGCATAGCAGCTGAGAATGTTCTGTTTTTGTTTTGTCTTCTTCCAGTATTATAACATTTCACAGCAAACCGAGCTGTCAAACAGCTTCAGCTGAGAAACTTAAACAAGAGGATCATGAGGTGAAGCCTCCTGAAACATTTATTTATCCTGAGGGGAGAGGCCCAACCTGGAGCTGCTGACCTGACACTGAGAGCTGCACAGAGACGCAGACTGTTGATTGGAGGTGATATATCTTCCTCCTCAAAAACTGAATTTTAACTGAGTATTAACTGTTGATAAGCCACACAATCCCTTTTGATAATTGTACCCTAATTGTCTAAGGTGTATGGGAGGCTATACGACACAAATTCTATGTTTTTTATCAGACGTCGACTGTACAAACATTTCTCCACTCAGAGCACAATCTGTCATCATGTCCATGCCAGCATCCCAGAACAGGAAAAATGAAAAACTGGGAAAACTGTAAAATTGTTCTAGCATCGCTTCAAACCCCACCCCAAGGAAAAATAGAGTATTGGTCTGTTCAGCAATTGGCCAACAAGAACATGCAAGCAAAAGGTAAGTGTGACAGAAGAGAAGACATTTTTGTTGTGCCTAAACTTATATAAACTCAATTCCACACTTTAAAAAAAAAAATCAATGGTGATTTGTATAAGTATTGCAAGGTCCAAGCAAACAATTTCATCCTGTTGAATTAAATGGGAGGCATTAAATCAAAAATGGATTTTTTTAGCTTTGCAAAGTACAAATCTGACCAGAACAAGGATAACATAGATTTTAGCATAAGACTGGATGACCTGTGAGGCTGACTTTAAAAAAAATAAAAGGTCTGCTGTGAACGGGAAGGCTGCAAAGACAATTTACTTCCCTTTGACCTTCAGTGCGGATAGGCAGTCAAACACACATGGACAGTAAGGTCCTGCTAATGTCCAGGTGTAGAGTCTAAAGACATTCAAGTCACTAATGATTGACACATGACTGAAAAGGTTGCCACATCGTTCCTGAACATGACGTCTCAGTGTGCCAGTCTGAATCCTGCAGCCAAGTCTACAGAAAAAAGGTGCTGATGATGATTTTTCCAGAAACTTCAAGACACAGCAAATAGAAATCTCTGCTCCGTTTAAAGAGAGTGATCAGAAGCTGCAGGAATACCGTGACAAACTCCAATGCCGATGCCAATGCCACTAAGTCATGTCTAAATGTTGAGGCTTTGCTCAAGGTCTTGGTGACAAAACCACTGATGCCTGTGGAAACAGAGCTTAAAAATGAAGTGAGGAATTTAAAATGTAAAGACCCAAACAGAGGAGGTGATTACTCTTCCATCCCCTGGTTATATCGATACTCCAGCTGGAAGAGGCAGAAATGATGCAGGACGGAAAAGCAGAATGGTATGCGTTTCTCTTAAAGCCACAAATCAAGATCCAATGAAGGTACATGGCAAAAAAAACGTGAACATTTAGCAGAACAACAGGACAAAGTCAACCGACGATCCAACTCTATAGAGGAAAACCTTCCTCCACAGATATGTACTATACTAAATCTCACATGCACGTATCAGGTTTGTCTCCCCAAAAAACTATCTTTTGATTTTCCTAGATTCCCCAAAAGGTTTCCAAGGATCGAGTAAGAGATCCATATCATACAGTATCCTTAACAGTGCGGTTGCTTTCCTCCAGATGTGTGCATGAGAATAAAGCACAAATCATCCACCAGATCTCACTTGAGAAGATGCAGTAGGGTGAGCCAACAGCTTGAGGATGGATAGTTATATAGGACTGATACTTAGGAATATTAAGGATATATGAACACCTTTCTCATCAGGCACAAATATTACATCTATCCATGTGAGATACTGTCTACCACACAGTGATATTATTTCATCCTAAGTTATATTTTAACATGACTGATTTCCCTTTTTAATAGCCTTCTTATTGATTGAGCATTGTTGGATACAGCCTGAGATATAAGATTTGTATTTCCAACAACGCAAACTTTAATTGTTGTTCTTATAAGGTTCAGAAACTAGTGCTGCAGCCTCTGTATTTCTGGTAATTCACATAATAAACTCACCGTATTTGTTGTTTCCCATAGTCTTGCATCAACATGCATGTAAATATATCTTTATACAGAAAACAGTGGATGTTTCAAATGTATTCTTAGACTATTAAACATTAAATTCCCTCATGAACATGGTAGCATTTATTTAAACGCAAGAGATAGCTAGATAGAATCGAATCGGAGGATGAAACCCTCTTTATTAGTCACATGCATGCACACAGCAGAGCACACACAGTGAAATTGGTCCTCTGCATTTAACCCATCCTAGTACTAGGAGCAGTGGGCAACTATTGTGCAGTGCCCGGGGAGCAATGGGGAGGGGGGATTGGATGTGTCCGGTGCCTTGCTCAAGGGCACCACAGCAGGGCCTAGGAGGTGAACTGGGACCTCTCCAAGTAGCAGTCCACTTTCCATATTCTTTCAAGTCTGTTCGGGGACTTGAACCAGCGACCCTACGATTCCCAGTCCAAGCCCCTACTTACTGAGCCACTTAAATGCAGTGATGTCCTAGCAGACCCAATAAGTGATTTATCCCCTGACTGACCTCAACTCATGTGCATGATCAGTGTGGTCAATCCTAAACTTCTCACAGTGTAAGCGTTGTTTATCAAATCTCCTCAGTTATTTTGATAAGTGTGATCATTTGTTTCATTGATATCAAACACACCCAATTCGATAACACCACGGGCTGTTTTGTTCTGTTGTTGCCAAAAATACATTCTTTGGCACTTTTCAGATTTTGAGAGGCAGTTTGGGTCAGAGTGAACTCAGTGGGAGCAGGTGAATAACACAGTCTCCTGTTGCACAAAATAAGAATGTGTTATTGGACGAGAACTCATGCATGTCATCTTAGCATGAGGCTTGAATTGCTGTTAACTTCACACACAGCGATCCTCCCGGGGCTCTTCTTCAAATTGAGTTTTTAGAAATGTGCAATGTACTACATCTCTGAACAGAAGAGCTTTCTCTCCTTGTTTATTTTTACTGGCTGTTCTTTCTAAAATTCTTCTTGTGTCTGTTTTTTCCATTCTTTTCACAGAGAGGGTAGAAACCTTTACTCAGATTCTGTACTTGAGTGGGGGGTTCCACACCTGAGTATTTCCCTGTAATGCTACTTCACACCTCTGCTAAGCTACAGTTTAGAGGGAACTGTTGCTGTTTTTAGATATCTATCACATTTTTGCTGATGAACACTAAACATACAAAACACAAGACAATAATGCGTTGTTCAAACGACTCAGCGAATATTAAGTGGTCAAAACTGACTTGGCATCAAACAACTGCAGCAGAAAAATGCAGCATACTCTTTAATGCATGATGTAATACTGCATTTTTACTCTCAATATTTCATAACTACTGATCCCCTGAAATTGCACTCATAGACACAATCCCTTGATATAGTTACCCATTGTAACGGTGGACCAAAACCATAATCATAACAACCAAAGCACAGCTATGATAACAGCTTTCTCCTCCCATTTCTGAAATCATAATCACAGCAACACAAGTCAGGCTTCTCCCCATTTACAGTCTTTCTGGTAAGCTAAGCTAACCAGCGGATGGCTTCATGGAATAAATCCTATCCTAACTTGTACTTCTCATTGTCAAATTTAAGGAAAGAAATCATGAGACTTAAGTACTAAACAACCATGCTGCAATTATCAATTATTTTAATTACCCATAACTGCCGATTGTTTCCTAGAATACCATGGTAATCATGTGTTCCATAAAATGTCCATCCCAGCCTCTCAAAGCCTAAGGCAAGGTTTTAAAATGTCAAAGGATTTTTATATTGTTGTATTGTTACTTTAGGTGAAGCCAAGGATCTCAAATCCGGTATGTAGTAAATATGAGTAAAATTACAGGAAATAACTAATGAGTTGTGGAAATGTGAACATGTTTAAGTGATTTTCTTAGATTGATGTTAACATCATGCTGTTTCAGCATCAGCTAAAGTGCTGTCTGCAATGAAAAATTCCATTTCCTTAACAAACAAGTGAGTTTAAGTCCCACAAACCAAAACCTCTGCCTCCGTCAGTGCTCACCTATCCCTTCGTGCTCTCCTCTTGGCACAGCTAAACATTTACAAGCAGGTGTGGATCTGTGAGAAACTCTGACTGAGCGCAGATGGCAGGAAATTCCAGTGAAATGACAGTGGATCGGTCCAAACCACAAGACAGTGTGAGCAGAGCCCGTGAACCAGATACAGCAGAAGCCTATGGACTGGACTTAAGAGTCCGAGGCCTGCCAGCTTCTTGAAATAGGAGCGGCTTCTCAAGACGTCTGCTAAAACTCTGCTATGATGGACTGAGTCTGGTGTGGTACTACTGACCAACTTCACTGTGTCTTTGAAAACACATTTTGGATGGTATCTGCTCTTTGAAACCTCGTAAAAATAGATGATGTTTTGCCTCTAGTGGGTTTTTATAGAAGTGTGTTTGGCGAAACTTCAATGTTTCTGTCAATAGATCAGGCAGGACTATGTGAAGCAGCACTTTCAAGGTCAGTATGAAGCACTGCTCCTTATTATAGCATAGGAGAATTCATTTTACTCATCAGGCGGACAGGAGTGTGGTTTTAAATGGAACAGCTAAGTGGCTCAAAGGCTGCAGTCAAAAGTGTGTTATCATCGTAATTTAAAAGGAATACCATTATTTGGATAATAAGTAAACCACTGTGAAATAATAAACACAATGAGAGGTTGCCAGGCCCCTTGCTTCCCTCTAAAGGTGAGTCGGTAGGTAAACTTCAAAGAACTGTCCAAAGAAGTAACAAAAGAGATCAAATCAGGCTACTAAAAGAGAAAGAAAACAGAGTCAGAAAACAAGCAAGCTGTGTATAATGTGTGTAACATGTTTAACTATCTTTTATTATCGTTGTTAGCTTGCTGATAAATGGAGCAGCATTTCCTTCTGTTTGAGAAACAGCCGAAGGTGAACGTATTTTATCACCATCTGATCCCGTTACAGAGGATGTAAAACTTATAAAGTAAGCTTATAAAGGTCTACAGAAAGTCATTTCCAGCTGCTTTTTTCCACAGTTTACACTGAAAAAGACATGTTAGAAAGCCATCTGAGCATCCTATCTGTCCTGAAGAAGGAGATGGGTTTGGCTTTACACATTTGTCTTATGTTCAGGGTGACTGAACTGAACACTAAAGTACTGTTAGGAGGAACAAATGATGTTGCAAGCACAAAATAACACTACAGCTGAGGGGATGCTCCACACCCACTGTACACACACACACCTCTTCACCCAACAAACAGCTCTGAAAATAACAAATAATACACAAATAATGTCAATGATGTATAATGTGGGATTATAATTCTTATTTGCAAATGTGAACAATTTATACAGATATAATAATTTACTTTTACAATGAACAATGCATTTGAATGGCCAAGGTTTTGAAGCATTGGGATCAGCCTTAATATGAGAACCTGGTTTGTATGCCAGACCACTACTAGCAGAAAACAATAGCCTAGCTTTCTAAAAAAAGACGGTGAAAGTTTTGGAGTCGTATTGCATTACATTTGGGATCGCAGGGGAAGGAATGAAGCTGAGAGAGTGCGGTGACGAGAAAAAAAGCAAACTCACTCAATTTGAATTAATACTGTAAAAATACACTTGTTCCAGGCCAACATATTTTCTGTCTGAGCATCGCTGTATAACTCACGTTTCAGTTTATATTCAACATTTCTCCCTGTGATTTTAGCTGGGCCTCTAGATCCTTTATAGTACACTTTTTTTGTACTAAAACTTTGAAATGTAAATTGGTATTTCCTCTGGGAGCGGATGAAACGCTCTACATCTGCTTTACAGTTTTTTCGAGGCGTCATCAATCTTGACAGATCCCTTTAATTTAACTGCTTTATTTGTTATGCTTGTATGTTAGCTTTATGTGGCTCCCAGTAATAATATTTAAACCTTATTGCAATTCCCCCCTCTACATGGTCTTCTCTTAAGTGCCCCAAAACTAACTAGTACAAAAAGAGTACATTATGTTGCTACTGGCTGCGACTACCTACTCTGCAACACATTCATTGTGTAAGACACTTCTGCCTTCCTGCATTATATTTTCCAATTTGCATGCTGTAATGTAGTTTTCTGCTGTTGCACTGATTTAATAGTACTTGCTGCAACTCCCACCTCCCACCAAAGACCTCATGGGATATAAATTAATTAGCCTTACTGCGTTATCCTTTATATATGTCTTGTGTAATCATCTACAAACTTGATACACCACAGCTTCATAAAGTAGAATGAATAGGTTGTCAAACTAATTTAGCCAGCAGAAGTAAATCTATCCTTGAAGCAATGCTAATCAATATTTTTCACATTAAAATTGCAATGACAACGTGTATTATACGCTTTCTGCTCAGCATCACACAGCTGACAGACACGGTTACTTCTGGGAGGTGAACATAAAGGAACATTAAGCAGCTAAAAGAGCCAGAGATTTCCCTCAGGAGTTGGTGGAATATAAACCAGAACTAAAAGGAAAATGACTTTTGGTTTCAGATGAATTCAGATGCCAGACACATGACTCCAAATACATGCTGATGTTGTTCAATATCTGCTGGATGTTCAAATAAACAACTGCCATATACACTTTACTCCGGCAGACATTTTGCCGAAGTGGCCGAAAAACAACTACTACTGCTTTGAAATGAAGTACAACAAATCTCAGAAGGCTGTAGCTGCAAGACTTTACAACAATATTCAACTCTTCTTCTATTTATTGGACTGAAATAACCATAACCTGACAAACCAATCAAGCAACTAGTTATCTGAAGATATACGAAATGAAATTGAATTCATTTTGATTTTAAAAGAGGTTGCAATCGTACTAATACATAGCATAAAACGGATGTGCCACACAGATTATAGCCATATCTGCTTGGGCTTTCAATGAACTCAAGTAGCTTTAAATGTATACATTAAGTTATATATAGACAGTGGTGGAATAAGTATTCAGATGCTCTACTTAACTAAAGGAAAGGAGTAATTCATATTTAAAGTATTTAATTTCACTCCTTTGTGATCTAAATAGCTAGTTCAATAGTTACATTTTAAGAGATGCATTTTCTGCCAAGTAGCTAAAGCTGTTAAATAATTTACCTGTGAATTGTAGGGGGGTAGAAGTACAACGTAGCACAACATTTAAATACACAAGTGAAGTACAAGTAGGCTACCTCAACATTTTACAGTACTTGAGTCAATGTACTTCCCACCTCTGTATATAGACTATTTACAGTGCCACTTTGGATGGAAACATACTACTTGGTACCCACGCAATACCGGAAGTGTACCATTTAAGGTATTGTGCTATATCCCACACAGGTGATTATCCTTTGAACACATACCTGTTCTCCTCAACTCCACGTTTATTTGCACCGTCTGTTTGGGTAGCTATGTTTGTCCAGTTGTAACTTATCATGATGCTTTCATGTTTAATAATCCTCTTAGAAAGAAGCTTGAAATCCGGAGAGGTACGTTTCCGTTACAATCGCCTCAGAAAACGCGAAGGGGAAAAAAACGTCTCGTGTGACAAGCTAGCAATTAGCCAATTTCCCCCGCAGAACCGCTCCATATTAAATGTGTTTTTGTTTTGTTACCAGAGGTCTGGTTTGTCACAATATCCAGCGGCTGGTGGGCTCCGAAGAGTTTAAAAAGTGGACTATTTTGTAGAATATAACACACCTCGTTCATGGTTACCGAAGTTGACGTTACTTTCAAACTACGTAAACGTGACAACAACAGTACTAAACTAACAGCCAATCAGAATGCAGCAGAGCAACGGACAATTACCTCTGAGCATGCGCAATGCTCTCTAGGGCATATCCATCGAGCACAGCCCGTTTAAAACACCATTAAAAAATCACTATTATCATGTTGATATAATATTATGAAAAATGTATCATGTTAATATTATCTTTCAAAATCACAAAAGTTAATGTAACCAATTAAACCTCGGTATACAGTTTCATCAATTAAATACAACAATACAGACACCTTATTGAACATTCTACATAGCCAAAATCTTGTGATGATTGATTTGCAATTATTATTAATGTCTGAACTGCTAAATCTTTTTTTTTTCAAGATTTAATTTACCCTTTGACCCCTAGAATATTTGTAACTGTAAATGTCTATTGTTTTGGCCAAAGTTGAGTAATGATAAATGAAAGTTTCAATAAAGGACCTGAATACTTAATCCACTACTGTCCAACAAATCATTAAAGCGGGAAAAAAATGGGTTTGCGTGCAACTAAATATGGAACCTAAACCCAAAAGGCTGAACACACACACACACACACACACACACACACACACACACACACACACACACACACACACACACACACACACACACACACACACACACACACACACACACACACACACACACACACACTCATCTCATTAATGCATTTGTTTTATATAAAGTATTGTGGGAAGAACCCCAAGCAAGGATCTGGAGTTTATAATAATCATGTAGATAAAATATGTATGATGGAATTATTAAAATCCCACTAATTTACTGGACTCTGTTAAGAAGAAATTTTCTTGGAATTGAAATAACCTCCAAAGTAAACATGATTTAAAAAGACATTTGTCTAATAGTTAATACAAACCAGAAACAATGTTGAAACAGTTACCTCTGAAACTCACAGCGAGTCCTATTACCCAGCTGTGTCACCCTTGGGTGTTGCAAAAGAGCACGCACCTCTAAGCCAGGAATAACATTTCTGAAGCAAAGCAAAACGAGTTCTGCTTATAGGGCAATCACTGTTAATGTCCGTGAAAGGTATGCATAGAGTGAAGCAGAGAAAAACAAGTGACAAATTATTTCATCAGCATACTATGAACCCAGGCAGCGCTGTCAAAAAACAGAAGTTCAAACTAGCAGGAGATCGGATGTGACAAATTCATACTGCAGGCTGTTTCTTTTCATGGTACCAAATATTTATGTAAGAAAAAGCAAATTTGTTTCTTGCCTGAGACTAATAACTCCCATATGATCGGACTAGTCTCTCAGTCACTTTGAACCCTTAATTAAATACATTAGGTCATCTGTGTAAACATGAGTTTTTAAGGGGTATTAGTAAGTGTACTGGGACTTAAATGACCTCTGTTGGCCACCAGAGGGGATTGCATTAATATGTTCCAAACATTTCTCCAATTGTAATGAAATTTACTCAAAGTAAACAAAAGACAGATTTTCTCAACAGGTGTTTCCATCGGCTGGCTTTGTGCAAGTAGTAAGAAGAGGGCGTAACGATATTACATCATGAAAAGAGCTCTAGTAACTCCTCCACCTTTTTCCTTAGAGCTGAATTGGTTTTCTTCTACATGTGGTGTTTTTAATTTACCGCCATTTGTGTTTTTCAGAATGGGGATGTGCTGGTTAAAGGAAAAGTTCTGGGAATAATAAGATTTCTGTCCAAAATGTTGAATAAAAGATCAATACCACAAATGATTTTGCATCAAGTGCTCCTATCACAAGGAAGTGATTGACTTAGTTTAGCATACAGACCGGAAACAGAGGGAAACAGTTAGCTAAAGCCAAACAAGACTTTAAAGCAGCCTTAAAGCCTATCTAGTGTTTATTGTTTGTAGACCAACTTTTTCCACCACAGTAAAGAAGCACACTCAAAATGTGCATAAACACAAGCAGACCCTCAAAGAAGAGGCAGACCTTTACTGCTTATCTGACAACATTTTAACACAAGGTCTAATACAGTTTTTTGCTGAGTTGTCATAATTCATCCACTGCTGAAGGTTGTGAGGTTGATAACTCCAGAAATACCTTGAGCTAAGATAACTTTTTGTCACGAAACAGCTCAGCATCAAGGTCCACTTTCTTGTAGGTTTGGGAGCATTTAAGTTGATCACATAGTCTTCAGCAGGCTCTGTGACCCATGTCAAGACTGAACGTGAACAAAGTATTGAATGTGTCAAATCAAACTGTGCTTTCTGTGGCAATACGTCCTAATCTGACCTTCATCAAGATATTTATCTTCCCATACACACATGCAGCTACAAATACATCTTGACACTGAATGAATGACAAATAATCTACAACCTCAGGAGAATCAATGGATTCTGTTGTTGGGGTTCATTCTTTAAATTGTAGTCTGATGAAACATATTAAAACTGTTGTTTGTATTTTGAAAAAGTCAGCATCGAGTTATTGTTTCTATCCCGAGGTGTGAAATCAATATGACCGGACACAGCCAGGGTGACCAAATATTCTGGGGGTGAAACAAATCTTGGCTCCTTGTTGTCTTGGCTTGTATGACAGCCAGCTCAATCTGAGCACTTGAACAAACAATCTGGTGGAAAGAATAATCACTGAGTATTGATCAACATCCTGATCAACCTCCAAAAGGAATATTATGAAATGTTGTCTTTACGGAGCAGCACAAATCTTTTTTGAATACCCCTTTGATTGCCACATGTATAAGATTAAATGAGGTAAATGATGAAATTATTTGTGACTCAGCACTCTACACCTCTGTGCAGTGGGAGCACTGGCAGAGGCCTGTGAGTATAAACCAGCACAAGCTCTGTGTCAGTGATACCATGAGACTAATGATTAAAACAAGCCTCCTCATCTGTTTGGCTTCCAGAATGCCAGATTTCCACCCCCTGCGCAGCACTTTTCATTCCAGCAACATTACATAAATCAATGCATTGCAGAGGAGGAGTGGAAACGAGGAGTCCCACAAGGAATAAGGGGGGAAAAATATCCCATTTGGGTAAGAGTTCACTACAGTATAGAGCAGCATATCTATTAATGGTCTTCCTTAAGTCCTTATTGCACAATCGAAACAAGTTCTTGTGAAATTTTTGATACAATTAGACCCGGTAATAACATTTGTAGAACTAGTTTCTGCTCTTTAGGGAAGTTTTTCCCCATGTATCATAAACTATTTCAATGTTCGTGGTTGTAAAGCTGTTGAAAATCACAAACAATGCTTTATGTTTCAGCTGGAGTGACTTTATGTGCAGCTGCCAACATTTACTGTGATGTAGCTTGATACTTGTTCATTTCTTTCTTTAAGCTTATTGTAAAAAGAGGAGAAAAGCTGATTTAGAGGGGATACACTGAGCTGTTAAACACTGATTCAGCATTAAAACGTGTCTCTAAAAACATGTATATCTAAAACACAACATACATCATGTGGTAACGTGTCGTTGTCACTTTAAATCTCCATGACAACGTGGCTTCCACAACTTAAATAAATGAGCATTCAACTTTCTATACATTTAAAACACAGTGTAAGTACAGCAAGAGAACTTACCGTGTTTGGTCCACTCATAGTTCACACAGCTTGTTACACGGTCTCTGCCTCGCGCTCTCTGCTCACAGATTGTGCTTCCCACTGTCACTGCACGCTCTCAGCAGCGCGAGCTCCCCTGCATGTGGTGTTGCTGCGCGCACACGCACGCTCGCACAGGCACACTCTTTTGTCTGTCTTGAACAAAAAAAAATGTGCAGCCAAGTAAATTCAGTTAATGAACATGTCTGAGTTTTACTTTTTTATTTAATTATGAGTAAAATGCTTTATTTAAAAAATATAGTGTGACCCCCCAAATAAAGAATACTAGAAATACAAAACTAAAATGTCTGTGGTATTCAGTGTTATTATAAGAATACATAACCAAACTACATTTTTTGTCTGAGTTTGCAAAGCTCAGTAATGACTCGGTAATCACCTGCTGAGGCTTTGCTATTCCAATAACACATTTGGTAAAAATATAATATAAATCAACTATAGGCCTACGCAAGATTCTCGTTAAAATTGAAATCCAATTTTATCAAATAAACTTGACTGGAAATGACTTGCTGAAGATGCATGAGAAACTAATTTGAAGCCTTTTCTCCCTTATTTTGGTTTTAACCTGTGTTTTAAATCGAAAGCATGTTTTTGTCCATTCTCATTTGCAGTTATTTTTGACTTAATTATAACACAGTGGTTCCCAACCTGCAGGCCAATCTAAGGGATTTCAACAAGGTAACCAGACTGATTAGAACATATACTTTAATCAGACCTTAAAAACCTAAACAAAAATAACCTTGATATCAAATAACTTGCTACGGAACACCCCCTATTCATGATATGCTCACAACTACAATAAATGTCACGTGCAAACTCAGACAAGGAGTGCTGAGCCTGTGTTGACTTTAAAGAATGACATGTAACACAGTTTAGAGATAAGAAAGAAAAGGTTCAAACGGGCTGGTACTATACCTGCACACTAGATGTCCTCAGCGAGTTTCCTGCCTGTGTAGCTCACCTGACTTCATTTTACATTAGCCACCTGTCTGCACAGCTGCTACTGATATAGGAGAGCTTTACAGTTGCATTAACCATGGCCGTTCCAAAGATTTCGAAATGAGTTTAGCTTGTGTTTTAAGATTATATTTGACAAGTCAAACACAAAACTGGCCTTTAATACGAAGGTCCTGCACACTAACACAGGTGTTTCCAATTATCCTGGATAATTAGAGATCGGACAGGGTTCAAAATTGATTTCATGGCCACTCATGAGTTTATGAAACATCGCTGTTCGGCTCTGGTTTGGTAAATGTGAAGTTTATCACAAAATCTACCATCTCCATTTTCTCAGTCATGACAACAGCGACACCTTCTGGTCGTCGGTGGTAACACACGTGTGACTTGTTCTTTTCCAAATGTACAATAATATAAATACAGCGTTATTTGATCTGTTTGTAAAACTAACATATTTTTTTGTAGATGAATAGGATTAAAAAAAAGGAACCAAATCAACCACTGATACTCTCCTGTTATTTTCATTGTAAACATAACCAGATTTGATATAGTTCAAAATCTGCTAAAGAGATCTGCATCAGTTTAGCGACTTTACTTTTAGATACAAAATCCACAGCTCCCCGCCCCCCCCCCCGAGCTCTTCATGTAGTTTATAAGTAACAAAGCAAACAGAAACCGATTTCCATTTTAATATTTTATTGCAATTTATTCCTTTACAGTTAAACTGAATAGTATAAAAAACTGACATTAACACACAGACAGGGACAAACAAACTCACCGATGAGAAAACCAAAGCACATTGAAATTATAAAACGGTCTTTCGTAGCTGAATTATTGTCCTCCTGCGTTAACACATGTCCGTCGAGCTGTCGTCTCTGAGAACATCAACAGTACCGTGTTTCCTTCTTCTCCCGGAGACAAACACCGAAGCAGTAAAAACAGACTGAATCTACAGCTAGTTATTCCTGTTACAGCAACACTGGACAAAACAAACCAAATTTGACTTTGGGGACACTGGGACAACAGAGTGTGTGCACCATGCTTGTGTGTGTGCACAGTTTGCTTTTTGTATCTACAACATAAGTGTTAAAACAGGAGTCCGAGTTCCTACTGGAAGCTGTCTTTCGCAGCATGCGTCGGTGCGCTCCGAGCCTAGGAGTCATCGTCACCGTTCACACTATCGCCATCATCGTCGCCTTCAATGTGCTCTCCTTCCTCTTCCTCATCATCGTCGTCCCTCTCTTGACTCTTCACCTGCAGGTCGACAGAACATTTTAGGGATGAGATTTGATGCACTTTTAACAGCATTATTGGGGCACACACCTCTGCATCGGCTTCACAATCACAGGAACCTGCTGTTTATATGTGAAATGCATCCATAGTTATGCACAAAGCAATAACAAACAATGGCACTCGCACCTCTTCTTCCTCCAGCAGGTCTCCCTCATCGTCTTCATCCTCGTCAGAGTCGTTGACCTCCTGGATATCCCTATCTCTCTTCAGGCTGTCCTCTTTCTTGCTGCTTGGGTGTGGAGGGGAAGTCACCTCGCCTGGCTCCGTTTTAACACTTTTAGCTATTGCCGGGAATTCAGACAGAGTCAGAAAAATCGTGCTACCCAATCTGGTCAAATGCTTTTGTTTGGGACTTTGCATGAGTCAGACACGCTGCCCTCCATATTAAAACATAGTGTGTTTACCCCGCATCCCCGACTTCTTGCCATGGTCCTTCTCCATGCTCTCCAGGCTGTCCAGCAGGTCGTCCACTTTGCTTTTGATCTGAGACAACTCCCGTTTGATGGTCTGCAGCTCGTCCACTTTCACTGCAGAGAAAACAGAGGGAGAACGAGCATTAGAAAACCCTCTGGGTGAGCAACTTACGGTCATATGCAGCTTCTCATTGACATGACAAACATCAAACCAGCTAAAAACGATTCGTTTGACTGGTACTATAGCGCCATTTTCCTCACAAGTACTCCTTAAACAACATCTGTGCAGCACCCTGGAGAAACTGATAAAGCTCCACATAATCTCACTTGTTCTGGACGAGGATGTCCTCTGACTGCTCTTGGACGAAGAGGAGAAGCTGCTCTTGGTCCGCCGGCTGCTTCCTCCGCTCATGCTGACCCGCGTACGCTTGGAAGGGATCACGGCCCGCGACAAGGGGGGAGGAGGAGCGGGAACACGGGACGGGTACGAGTACATTCTGCAGCAAACACAGCACAATGTGGTACCGTTTTATTCAAAGAGGTATAAACAGTAATGGATAAATGTGTCATCTGCTCTGACATGCCGGAAGTTTCTCTCAGGGTTGACAAGTCTATCAAACACAGCACATTGTTTCAGACAAATGGACTGGAGTTCTTTGCGGTGGAAATAAACCAGTATATTCAACAAGGTATTGACTAATGATAGACGTGTAACTAACATTCTGAAAGTAAAAACGTTACTTTCATTGATAAAAAAACACTATTTTTACACATTTGCAGCATTTTAAAGACACCAGTCGAGTGAGAGGAAGAGGATCAGATGAAATAGAAAATATTAACCTACGAGTCAGACAAAGGTCATTTTTAATTCCAGGGATCTGTTTGACTCACCTGTCGTAATAATCTCTCTGAAAGTCGTAGTCGAGTTCAAAGGAGGAACTACTGTAGAGACAGAAAAACAAGAAGAGCTTAAGAAACATGCAGGAGGTGAAGTGGTCTCAAGTCAGCTGAGCTTTTAGATGTATATTTCTTTGTTTTAGCTATTCGCTCGAGCGGGATTTTTCTTTAAAAACCCATGTATAAACTGTAGTATCATAGTGACACCTGTACATGTCCCCAGCTGAGCGCTTGGTAGTTTTTGACCTGTGTGGTTTGGGTTCTCCAGCCAGGTTGATGTCTGAGGAAAAAGAAAAAGAAAAGTTCAATTAGAAAGAGATGCAGAAACCAGGTCCAGCCTCTGCAACACAGTTCACAAAATCAGAAAATTAAAATACTGATGAAAGAGAATTTACTGAAAGTGATGTAAAACTGTAGAAGACAGATTGTAATGTATTTTTGGATTATTCACTGACAAGAGATGAAAATGTACTATGTATTTGAGGTTTCTTCTGATTTAAAGCAGACTTTTGTCGAACAAATGAGTCTTTGACCTCACAGGAGATCAGAACATATATATAAAAGAGTCACATAAGTAACTTGTTTATATTATTTTGTGAGGTGCATTTATCTCCTCAGGCTTTAACAATCAGTAAAATTACCACTAACCACTACCTAACACATGCAACCTGTGAGGAAAGACTTTAAATACTAGTGCTTCGCTTCACGTGGTGACAAGCTTCAAGTGCTGGGAACCACCTTCCTTCTGGAAACCGCTTTACCTTAGAATATGTCTATTGAATGACCCATGCAATACGTTAAAGAACTAAATCCTCAAATGTGATTTAGCACTTGATGCATGTCAACCCTTTTCTTGCTCCCCGTTTTCTACTCTTAACCTCAAATATTATTCAACCAAAGAAAAAATAAATCTCGAAACGACTGGATCCTTACCGAGAACTTGGCCGACGATCATCCTCCCGTCCTCCCCGTCGACAGCAGAGCGGGCCGTCCTCTCATTGAGAAACTGGACGAAGGCGTAGCCCTTGTGCACGGAGCAGCCAACGATCTTGCCGTATTTGGCGAAGATGGACTCCACGTCGGCCTTGGTGACCAGCAGGGTGTTGAGGTTCCCGATAAAGACGCGGGAGTTCAGGGAGCGCTGGTCGGTCTTGTTGGTGACGTTGCTGGCCATCAGGCTGGCGGTGGTGGGTGAACGACTAAACAGGAAGACACACAGAAAGACAAGTCACACGATTAGTTGCAGAATAATTCATTCATCCCTGATATTCTACAGCTGTCCCTGGTCAAATACTGGTGAGTCCCCCCAGCTGTGAATCAAGAACAACAGTAATTAAAACTAGTGCGAACAACAAAGGATAAAACCTCAGGTGGACATGAGGCCATTTACCCTTTCAACAGGAGTATCCAAAACCTGGCCTAAATTTGGTCTGAAATTATCCTTGTACAAAGTGTAGCAGCATATTTTTCCTTTTTTATCCAAGAATACAATTCCCAGTTTCTCAGTCCAAACATAGAAAACAACAACCAAATTAAGCATAATAAGCAGAAATTTAGAGTCAACGCATGCTACTGGACTTAATATTTAAGGTATTTTTAAGTGAGATTTTTGGGGAAATGATACCATATCTTTTATGGTATCATTTTTAAAGCATACGTGTTATTGTTAAGGGGAGAATCCTTTTTAAATTACTAACATACCTCTGTGATTGAAGGTTGTTGAAACTATATTTCTTCATGTGCGACGCGTCTACTTCTCCTAAGCTTTGAAGTAGACCTACTGTTTTGAGTTGGATCAGTTTGGGGTTTAGGGTCGGTGCTAATTGTTTGTTATAAGTCTGTTGGTGCTTCAATCCAGTATTGAATAAGGGGTGGCTCATGTGTTTATTTCTGTTTATTAGTCAGTTGAAAATGCTGGTGAAGAAGGCATAAAAATACCTTTAATTTCACTCAGCAGAAAAATGTTACTGTAATTCCCCATTAAGGCCAGCAGAGGGCAGCATTTAAGCTCCAATAAATATAATCTGATGTCACGCTCCATTAAAAAAAGGAGGGGGGGGGGGGGGGACACTGTATTACTCTTCTGCAGAACAAAAAGCTCACAGATTCGCAAAGTACCATTAATACACTCATTTATATTTAATGGGGTTGTCTCTGTAGCTCACTCATTTTCTAATAAACCGGGTGTGTTATTATTCTAGTAGACGCAAGGAAGGATGAGAGAACCCCCTCGAAGCCCAGAAGCCCCAGATGTGTCAATTTTGAGATGGAAAGTGAGCCCCGATACAGCAAACATAAAAACACTAGTGTGATCAACAGTAATCCCCCCCGGGCTGACAGGGGGTTGAACATTCAGCACTCACTCCATAGCGTCTGTGTGCAGGGCTGTCGTCTGATGTTAGACACTGAGGGCTGGGATCAGTTGGGGCTGGTGTCTCGACCTTCGCCCCTCGCGATAAATACTGAGGTGACAGAAAACACACTCAGTCAAGCTGAGCAGGGTTATGATGTACCAAGTCTTACCTGGTTGGAGTGTGTACATGAGATGAGGCAAACAGAGAAACACCTCAAACAAAAACAAAACAAATAGAGGTATGCGTCTCCAAGAAAATCCCATTACCACAAGCTACTCTGGGTCTGAATCCAAACCATAATGCATGTGAACGTGCAGTATCTATCGGTATTAAGCACAAACTCTGGGAAAATATTGTATTTGTCCAAGAGTAAGGGAAATCTAGACCTACTAAAACTAACAACACCTTTACAATCATCAGAAACTTGATAGAAAAGTTGACAGGTAGGCCCAACATATCCTACTGATTCTGCAGAAACTTGGCTGTAGAGTTGAGTTTGTATTTTATAAATGATGTAGGTGAAGCCCATTAAGAATTAGATGTATCAAATTATATTAAAAGTCACATTTTAGGATGTTATCAAAAGGCATTTCCATGTTTAAAACATATAATTGACGTGTCAAATGTTAGTTATCTTAGGGGGCTTAAGCAAACTAACTAAAATATACGTAGTCCTACCAATTCAGAGATCCTTTTTTATCTTATACTCATTAAACATAAAGTAATATAATTTTAATTACATTAAACCAGTGAAGAATTAGACTTTCAATCAACCAATCAAAACTAGATGAATGATGAAAACAAAAGCACACATGTAGTCATTATTAACCCAATAAAAGAAGAGCTAAGCTGCAACCATGAAATAGAAAATGGCCTATTTTTAAGAAGTTTAGGGGAAATAAAGACTTAGGACACAGTAATGTGGTAATGATGAATAACTTCTGCTATAAGACCATGCATGTGTTTTTAATTTTGTAGTATTTCCCCTTAATGTGAACATCTTCAGTCTATGGGAGCTCATGGGTGTATCTGTGGCCTAGGGGTGAATGTGAAGGCGTGCTTTCATTTGATACACAGACAGCCATAATACTCATTCAGATCAACAAACGTTTAATTAATAAGATGTGTATATTTTTCGTAACGATATTCAACAAAACTGAGGCCACCGGAAGTCCACTTCCAAAAGCAGAAAAAGAAAAATCACTCGTGTGTCAAAAGAAGGCAGAAAAAAAAGAAAAACACTGGAAAAATCTACTCTTGATCCAGAGAAGCAGAAAACATCCCGCAAACAGCGCCACCAAAAGGCCTCTGTGAAAAAAAACACAAGGCCAGCTAGCCCACCACAACTCGAAAAGCATACAAAAATACAGATAACAGACCAGTTCCTCTGCTTGCAAAAAACAAAACCTGCAAAAGTGAGACGAAATCTATAGTAAAACAGGGAGAAGCTGCGACTATAAAAACCAACAGGAGCCTCTTAGCTTGTAGAGCTAGCTTAGCTTAGACAAAACAGTCCCGTCAAGGAAAGTCTTCACAATAAACGCAGGAAAACCAAAGCTACACAATCTTGCGAAAAATGGAAGAAACAGCAGCTAAGATGCATCCAAAAGAGTCGTGTTTCTTAAAAACCACAACCAGCGTGTGTGTGTTTTCTTTCAGGGGGGAAAGAGTGAATTAGCATAGCCGGCTACTTCGCTAGCTAGCCCCCAAATAACGCTGGTAAAATAGAAAAAGCATCGTTGCAAAAAATCCAAAAAGAAAAGAAAAAGGAAGGAAAAATAAAACAAAAATGTCTGGGAACAAAATACTCACCACGACCTTTAGGGTAAAATGTCTTGCTTTCAGTAAAATGTGAGACTACAGGCCGTCCTTGCATGAAGCTCTGAGCAGCTTTCTTTTTACCACCGAGCTATGATGGCGGTGGCGCAGTACTTGAAAAGGATGCTTGTTTTAGATCATAGAATAACCTGGGAAGGCGGGGTCTGGGATTTAGTGACCATTGAAAGAGCACTAACCACTCCGGTGTAACCTGGTGCTTAAAACATACTCACCTGGTGTCTTTGATAATCAGTCTGTCCGGCCGACAAATGTGTTTGACTTGATTTTGTCTTTAAATAACATTTTAACTTTGTCAGTTTTTTAACTTAGGATCAAATATGGGATTTATAACTGTAAATGATGGTAAATATATTGTTTTGGAGATGTATGGCAAAACACAAAACCCATTTTTTCAGTTATTGTTTAGTTGATTGACAGAAAAAAAACTAGTTATTTTGAAAAGTCACTTTTCAAGCATAGATTCCCTATTTCATGTGCTATATCGTGACAATCTGCCAACAACTTCTGTCTCACTCAAAAGATATCTGAGTGTTTTTTAGGTTTTGGACTGATGATAAGACCATATTCAATTTAAAACGTAATTGTCAGCTCTAAATCCTTTATTGGCATTTTCCACAAATCGTTTAGTTTTATTCAGTACCTGAATTGTTCATTTCAGTCCTAAAGTCGTGGTTTGTTATGTGTACCATGATGCATGTTCAATGTGTGTAAAAAACAACCTCTGTGAATGACATGAATCCACAAACCAATACAATTCAAATGTATTTTAATCTTTGATTAAAAAGCATTTTACAGTCACAGTACATTTTACACGTAAATATTCAAACCCAATAATGACACTGCTGGATTGGCTTGGGTTTCTCTGAATGTGTGTTAGCTGTTTGTCACTTGAAGTCTACTTCAGAAAAGGGTTTAATGTCTGCAAATATATGTCTATAAAAACGAACTGAGGTGCTAGATAGGCTGGATTATGTGGATACATTACATAAATTAAAAACTTTAATTACAACACTTTTTCTAGAGCACTATGCAGAAAATGTATAAAATAATTTATCACTTAAACCATAACAAGTGTTTGCAAATTCCACATGACTGTCAGTCGCGTTTCATCTGGAGTTTGATCATAAGTTACATCTCATGAACAAACAGTGCAAAATCAAAAAAGTTCAGTTAAAACGTTTTATACAAAGCTTGACACTCAATTTATTAAACTGGACACAACTTCCTCCTCTCAGACTCTCAGCATGACGGTCAGCGTGAGGACGCTCAGCAGGAGCAGCACGGCTGGAGGGAAAAAGAAAAGATGTTCATCACAAAGTGCTTCATCTTTAAGCTCTTCCTCCTCTGCTTTTAATTGTTAATGGTGCATCAGTTATTGTCTTTGGTTTACAGACATCCAGTTTCATTTGCAGAGGTTTTAAAGAAATATGGATCTTAGATATTGCCTTCACTATCTTTTGGGCCAAGAATCTCCCCAGTATTCACAATAATCCTCGTAAGATGTCACGAAAAAAGTCATGGTATAGTAAAAAACTCACAATACAACATGTTTTAAAAATACCACAAAAAAGTCACAACAGTACAAAATAAAAAATGTATAATAAAGTCTATCTTAAATATCATCAATAAATACTTATAGCAGGAAATACAAATAGATTAAAAGGTATCAAACTGTTTGTCTTTCAAAAAGTCATTATTGTATGTCATAAACAAAAAGTTAATAAATTATAAAAACTGTCGTGGTGTCACATGTCCTAAAATGTGCTAAAGAATCTATATTATATTAGGTCATAAAAAACAGTTAGTTATAAAAAATCCTAATAATAATATTTCCTTTAAAAGGTCATGGTCATTAAAAATGTCATATTATAGCATGCTTTAAGAGGACAATCTAAACGGGCAGTGAGTTTCTTTTCTTACCATGAGGCTGGAGAGCTCCACTGTTGTTGGGCATGGTGGTGTTGCTCATGGGTGCTGTAGTATTACTGATGGGTGGTGCTGTGGTGGTTGGGACGGTGCTGTCGGGTTTGGCGAGGTTCAGTGCTCCGCTGTTCAGGGACACATTGAAGGCACCGAGAGAACCTGAACAATCACAACAGGAGGACAGATCAGTGGGAGGTTAGACATGTATTGACAGCCCTTTAGGATACAATACAATGCACTCAATACACAATCTTTTTAATCGGTTTCAAAGTGGAAGCAGTTCTATCTCTGGAGATAAGGGTGACATGTTTTATTTTATTTATGCCAAAAGGATGAAAACAGTAAATGATTTGGCATTTATAATTAAAATAAGGCTATCACATGGTTATGAAGTGTGTGTAACTGTGTGTGCACTTACTTCCGTTGAAGCTTCCGCTCCCGAGGAGGACGGAGAAGGTGGTGGATTGGCTGTTCCTGGTTTTGGTGGTGTTCACATCCGGGACAGTGAACTCACACTTGATCATATTTCCATTCACCATGCCACGGATTTCTTCCACTGTCTAGAAAAAGATAATGTTTGGTAATGAAATGACTGTTCCCATGGCTGTGTGCTGAAGCTAAGGATCACAACTGAGCAACTCAAAGCTTTCTGTGGAACCATGATGTAAATTAAATGCGTGACAGTTGAATCAATGGACAATTATCTGACTATCTCAGCAACAAGTGCATTCATTAAATCACATTTATTTTCTCAATATTAAGATTAGATTGTAATCAGTGGAATAAAAATATGAAAAAGTTTGAAAGCTCACCCTCTCCGTTGGAGTGAGCACGTTGTCGGTGTTGTTCCTCTCCATTGTCCGGAAAAAGAACGTCCCATTGTCCGAGCTGTTATGAGCGCAGATGAAAAGCATGCTGGTACCCTGAGGAAAGAAATATTGGTTAAATGTAAAAACAGGTTCTTTGAAGTGAAGGCAATGACACGTTTCTATAGTCATACAGTGTCTTTGTCTTTGGGGTTTAGTTTCCAGCTCATATTGTTTTGTTTTGTCTCGGTGTTCACCTGAGATGACCGCTGTTTGGTGGTGCGTTGTGTTTCTTTTGTGTGTGTGTGTGTGTGTGTGTGTGTGTGTGTGTGTGTGTGTGTGTGTTTCCCTGTTTGCATCATGTCTTTGTGGGTTCCTGTCTAGGTCTAACACAGTTCTGGAAAGTCACTGCCAAATAAGCCTCAAGATATTCATGTAGGATACTCTGATTTGTTGATGTGTAGAACAGAATAGAATCATGAACAGGAGAAAAAAGACCCCTCGCTAAATTTTAAGAACAACGTTGACAGAGAGTTTGATTCATTGTTGGTAAAAAAAACAACAACCTGGTAGACGGGAGGAAAATCGAGGAAAAAACACAGAAGATTATATTTGTAAGGTTATTACAAATAAAACTTGATGTTCTCTGAGATTTGAGAGGTCGCTTTACAACAAAACGTATGAAAAACACAAGAAAAATACTTAAATGAATTGTAAAATTAAACTTGTAAATGAAATGACGAGTACATTTCTTTGTTGTTTTAATAAATAAGTCTATTAAGCATCAAGAGTGTAAAGATCATATTTAGAAAGGAGAGAAAAAGCAGCAGCAGCAGCAGCAGCATACAAACACACACAAGGAGGTCGTTATAAAGTGTAATATTAAACGTGCAAACTAATCTATAATAATAGGATGCTAATGCTATATACCTTTAGCTTTGAAAGTAGTTGCACAGTTAATGATAGCTGGACGTTTTTGAGTTCTTTCCTCCTACATCCTTCATTGTAATATCAGGTAATAAAATGGAAAATGGTTTATTGCTTCCCTACGGAAACAAAGCAGCCATATAGTCTTCCTCAAACAATGTAAGCAAATATCATTTCAACAAATGTCTTATTTCAGGGGCTGGATCCTCTCAAGTCTTTAAACACAAGAAACATGAAATAGATTTAAAGAGAGACACTGAATCCTCTTTAGCACAAAGCATGCCGAACACACAATGATGTATTCTCTACGCTCGTCAGTATTTTACAATGGAAACAATGTCAGTTTTTATCAACTAAGTAAATATTTGATCAGTGAATCATTTGATCATTTGTATTCATGTTGTCATGAGTTCCTGGTGAATTGTAAAAAGCTAGTCAGTGCCTTCGCTGGGAGCTTCGACATCACAATAGAGCGTTATATAATGAGATATTCTGAGTGATGTCGTTGTTAATAACTCGTCTCAGACTACAGATTCGTTTCTAAAAAAAAGGGGATGACAACAGATGCTGATTATGGTTTTCACTTTTTTGGTTCCTTTGTTCTCTTTTTAAATTCAGTAGGTGAATCCATTATGTTTACAAATAGTGTGTGTTTAACTGTAATGACTTAAGCCTTAAACTGTAGTATGTGGTCATTCTTGGACTAAAGTCTGTGTTTGCTAAATGAAAGGGAGAGGACACGTTATTTAAATGTCTTGGTTTCTTCATTTCTCATTGTTCTGTTGTCTTACAAAATACACGTAACCGTGTTGATGTCCTTGCTGCTTAAAATGGACATAAGACACAATTTATGAGTCCAATTTAGCAACAAGACGCTTGAAATAGGCCACACTGCATTATCGTGTGTGTCTTACCTCTGAGGCGTTGACAGTGAGCCCCAGGGCGATGTATCCTGCGGACTCTCCGCTCAGCTCGATGGATAGTTCAGTCCCGTTGGAGGGCACTGGGGTGGAGGAGACCACGGAGGCGAACAGACAGGAGGTGTTTCCAGCGGGGTTGCAGTTTTTTGGTGTCTCCACACACAGTTTAGACATTCCACAGCCATCTCGAGTGATGTTCACCTGTCAGAGACACAGAAACATAAATAAGGGCCTGCAGTAAATCATCTGCAGCTACTCCTCCAGCCAGCATTGATCATTTTTTCTGGTTACATTGCATTTTAATTAGCTGTCGTTTTGTGTCGAAAGGGATTTACTGTTTGTGATATCAACCATGAGGATACAAACTCAGAACAGCAGAAATACTGCAACTACCTTACCTTTAAATGAGTTTTGTGCTAGTGCGTTAGCGTGAAATCAGCCACATGTTCTTTAACATTTCTGTCAACATTTTAATGAAAGGTTTTCATTTTATTTGAATGGCCAAGGTAGCTAACACATTTATGCTTTGCTGAGATAACGCAGTAGTTAAACGTCACCATATTTGACACAGAGGCGAGTACTCAGCATGTTGCATCATGTCCTATTTTGAATTACAGAAGCTTTTTAAAATATGAGATGTCTAGAAACTATTGAGCTGCATTATGGGAAGTGTAGGCTCCACAATACGTAAGACTAAAATTCTGAATGTTTTGACTTCTTTTTCTTAAATGTAGAATTGTTCTTGAATTGTTTTTTGAAATACTCTACATATGAATTTAAGTTTGGAAGTCAGGCTGCTTCACCAGCTTCTCAATAAAAGAGTAAAGAGAACTCCAGACCGAAATTGTAACGCAATATCAACTAACAAAATACAAAGAGAATTGGTCCTTGTACAAATATTTGTTGGTCACCTATTCGAAGAACAAAGGTCAAGCAGGTAATTCGGTTATTTACTCTCAGAGGATTGACGTGAATGTAATCCCACCTGTGTGTCATTGGAAAAAGACAAGTGACCCATTCCCTGGACATCTGGTGTCATAAAGAGCACCAACGCAGCGGCCAACACGATCCATCCTCTTTCCATTTCTATCAGGACGACAATAATGGAGAGTTAATGTTGAACATGTCTGAGAGCCTTTCGGCCATTTGCAGAACGTCTTTATTACTCTGAGATATTTCAAGCTTTTTCATAGCACATTAATACCGGAGTAGTTAACATTTTTATGACAATTTATTTAAGCACAACTATTTCTAATTATGGACATTTTGAGAAAACCCATTTTGTTCAGTAAAAACAAATGTTGGATTTTACAAATGCAGAAATTGTAGGAATGGATTAGTCATTACTCAACAAGTTATTATATAAGTCGTATTTTTTAAAAAATGACACAGAACCCCGTCATAAATGACAATCAGATCAATTTTTCCTCAGCTAAATTGTATAATATTCATAAATATTGCCTTTATGCTTTACACTACTATAGCAAATCTTAAGTCCATCTTGCCTTCTTTTTCATGCTTTTAACACAAAGTTAGCAAACTTAAAAAGCTCAAGACATAATCATAAGTATTGTTAGTCTATTCCGGGAAAAGTAAGAAGCGTCATATAGGACTAAAGTCTTTCAAGTTACACAGCAAATCATATTAAGAGAAGTAGCAAGTATAAATAAGAATGAATAATAACCAATCATTAAAAGTAATCACTCAGTAATCGGGTTTTCCTGCGAGACTTACCTGAGGTGAGAGTGAGAGTCAGAGAGGTTCTTCAGCTGTTTCTGCTCCTCTGTGTGTGAGAGCTCGCGTGGGAATGATCTAAATCTGCAGTCGTCAGCGATGATGGCTATGTGGGTGATGCAGGAGCAGGGAGGAGGAGGAGGAGGAGGAGGAGGAGGAGGAGGAGGAGAAGGAGGAGGAGGGAGGGGTGGGAGGAAGGGAGTTTCTGCAACATCCTGGAAAAGGCGTGTCCTGCACCTGACTGACTGCATTTCTGGATGTTAAACCAGAAAGCAAACATGCCTCGTCATGGAGGAAATTTTTCGGTTATCTGAGAAGGATATTATCCCACTGAACACGTCTGATATTTAACGTAGTTTAAAGTTTAGTTTATTGATGAGCAGATACATGTCTTTTAAAAATGTAATACAAGATGTTTTGGTGTAATTCTTACTCCCACATAATCTCACAGAACATGTATTAGTATTACATTAATCAAGAGTAAAGAGAATATATTCCAAAACCATTTAATTAAGGTTCAAGAAATATATACAAATATAAGTATTGCAATTTAAAAACAGTTTTCATTAACATTGACTTGATTATTTGTAAAAAAAAGGTGATTTTGGGTGATTTATTTTTTAAGATATCTTAAGGTGTTTGTATAGAAGTAATTGAAAGTGCTTTACAAAGTTAAACGCATAAAAAAAAGGAGATTTAATTAAATAAATAAATGTATAAAGACATATCAAAATATAACTATAGTACACTTACAGTCCGGTTATAAATCGTCACAAATTCAATGAAATGAAAGGCTGCAGGAGACTATAGGATTTATGATTCGCAGTAATTAACAGAATCTGACCTCAAACTCAGGCTAAACTTGTTTTTTAAGGAGTATTTTATCCAAGGGAAACTGTGTGATACACATTCATGTCATTATTCTTACTCATACTGACATGTGATCCGTCTGACGCCAGGACGCCGTCAGTGTGAGGCGTTATCTAACACTTCCGTCAGATTACTGTTATGTTTTTCTCCAGTCAGGGAAACTTTGGTTTGTTTCCAGGATTTGTTGGGTACAAATTTAAACCCAGTGCATTACGTAGTTTATCTCCTACAAGTAAACACAGCATACCTTCACACACTTTGACGCACTTCAATTGAGTGTGACAGGGTCAAAATAAATTAAAGTCATGTTGCTTTATATTAATCCAGATGCTGTTGGATCAAGTTAACGGTACGGTAACTAACTATACCTATAACATTCAGTGGATTAGACTTAAAATACAACAGTCACAGACCGTGTGTTTCTCCTCATCAAACTCCTGTCAAAGTTAGGGGTCTTAGAAACTAAATCTAACCCATTATAGGACACTTAACTCTCCTGGGTCGGATCAATTCTTTTTGTTGTTGTTACCCTTTCTTAAAAGCAGACCACAACACTATTACTAATTGCTTTTCATACTAGAGAGGCACTATTTTACTAGTTAAATCCCCTTTATCCTAAGGGTGGCTTATTCTCAAAAAGGTAGATGTTTGGTTTATCAGCAGTGAACGTTCTGGGTATGAAACCTCAAGAAAAAAGTGAAATCGGTATCCATGAACTATTTCAGTAAAAGATGATCTGATTTTTTCGGTCTTGGTTGGTATACAAACATTTGAAGAGCTAAACACAAACAGAGGAAGGGGAAAGGTTTGTCATTGGTTTCAATATTATGAGTTTGAAGCTGCATTCAAGTCGAGGTGGGCCCATTCATCCCTATCATAACACTGATTGACTGTGAATGAGCTCTTAATGAGTGTGTTTTCTTCAGTAAGTTGGTACTTTGCACTCTCTTTCCTTCTTTGTGTTTGTTCTGCCTCTCTTTACTCTGACCTGCAGGGCTCACCTAAGGCGTGTTTTTACTCAAACACTCCAGGACCTACAGGATTAACAGAAACACTGAGATCGGTGAGGAGCTAAAACAAACACCCGTTACAGTGTGTTTGCAGAGGGCTCAGTAACAGGTTAATGTGTTTTCATGCATAGTAGAGTTGTAATGCAGCATAGTTGATGATATTAAACTGCATCTTTAAGAACATATTACAGTGTTTCTCAGAGATGTGTGCTACAGCTGTGAAGGTGTTACATCTCCAGCTACAGCTCTGAAAACTGCACAGCTCTTCCACTTCAAAGGTTAAACGAGCCATACAATACTAATTTTCAGGTCCATAGTTGTACTTTGTTCCTCTACTGTGACATGTTTCCATGTTTAATGTTCAAAAAGCTCTTTATTTTTCTCACACTGCCTGTGCTGCAGCACTTCTTTACACAAAGATGTCCCAGTTTGGGATAAATAAAGTACTTCTGATTCTGAATTTCACCCTCTGTCCGAAACCAGAGCCCAGTCTGCTCTGATTGGTTAGCTGGCCGGCTCTGTTGTGATTGGTCAACCACTTAAGAGACGTCCCGCACCTTAGCCTATAGCCCATAGTGATGTCAATATTTTACAGAAGTGAACAAAGGTGTGAAATAGAGGCGTGTCAGGCAGGGGGGGGGAGAGAGAGAGAAACTTTCTCATAAGGGAACAGTGATTTTAGCCTTTTCAGACCATTTACATGCACAAAACCATATAGAGTAGAGGGGAAACCCACTAAAAGCATCAAAGGGCCTCTTTAAGAAGTTTGGAATCTTGACTTGGACCATTACTTATTTCCGTTATCTGGAGTCTCTGCGATGTGAGGAATAAATGCAAATAAAAGGGTTTTAAACACTTTTCTCAGGGATATGGCAGGAAAAATGCCATGCTTACCGTTCCTCTGTGAAAAAGTACACGTGAACAACAGCACAGTCTTAGAGCAGATGAGCAGGAAGTGAGCAGCTGGTGTGATGTCATACAACAGAGTCTGCCATTATTCAAACATTCCCTCGGTCTTATGACTGGAAAATAAGTTTTCCTCATTCTGTTTGATGACTAAGATATGAAGCGGCCTTAGCGATAACATTTCAGAGACTGCCTATCCCTTCTCATTTTCTAAATGGTTACCTGGTCCAGAGTGACTAATTCAACCTTATCTGAATATCTGAATATCTGAATATCTGAATAGCAAGTTTGTTGGTTCAAGTCCCCGAAAGACAAAGTGCTTCCGAGGTGTCCCTGCTCCCCGGGTGGCGTACATCTGGCAGCCCACTGCTCCCAGCACTAATGGGTCAAATGCAGAATGTAAATCTCCCCACTGTGGGACCATTAAGGGTTCCTTCTTCTTCTTCAATTAACCATTAAAAAGAGCTCTATAGACAAACTGTTCCTAACACAAAGTATATTTTTATACATTTGGGTGTCATTAAACCAACAGTCCTTAGTTTTGTGTACTACTAAAAACTGACCTTGGGGTAAGGTTACGATAAGAGAAGCAAAGAAAAGCTCCTTAGTTACTGTAAATACAGCCACATGTTGATCCTGCTCCTTTTTCACTCTGCTGTTCCTTTGACTTTTTACCTATTTGGTTGTCAGTCATTTTTCTTTGAGGAAACATATTCTATTGAGGTTTATCACACACACATCTTAGACGGCATAATGGTTTCCGTTACAGTGAAGCACAGTATAGCACAGCAAATACACCACACACACCCAGAGTAAACTCATAAAGGGTTTAAGAGTCTGTTACTGAGAGCTAATTACTCTTCTGGGGACCTCGTGTCTAACCCTACAGCTCTTTCTATAGAACGACTGAAAGGGGTTTTCAGGGAGTGAAAATCCTACGATGGGAGAAATGAACACACTCAATTTTATTGAGCTATTTGTATATTTTGACTTCATTTTTGAAAGCCTTGTGGTTTGAAAAATGGTCCTTAACTTACTGTATCCTTCATCTCTACCCATCCTAGTTCAAAAGTGTTTACAAAGTACTTAACTGTAATAAGCAGCACTGCCTCGATGTAGAAGTACATTTTTTGTGCATTCAAATCTGCAATATTATTGGCAAAATGTAAAGAAAAAGTACTAACTTTACCATCATATTTCATGCCACCTATGGTGGCAAAGTCCATAGGGGCTTGGCCTGGGAACTGGAAGGTCACCAGTTCAAGTCCCCGAAAGACCAAGTGCCACCGTGGTGTCCCTGAGCAAGACACTGGTTACCTACACTGCTCCCCGGGCGCCGTACATAATGGCAGCCCACTGCTCCTAACACTAGGATGGGTCAAATGCAGAGACCGCATTTCGTTGTCCTAGTACTTGTACTCTGTGCAATGACAATAAAGTTGAATCTTAATCTTAACCTTAATCTTAAATCCACACATGAAACATGACACACTGGGGCGGGACAGATTTCATGTGTCATTAATGTCAGAGATAACAAAAACACTGTACAGTTGTTGTGTCGTTCTGAATTAAAAAGCCAAAACAGCTTCAATAAGTGTAATAATTTATTTGTTCTGTAAGAAACCAACACCATAGAAATATTTACCCGTATAAAACACATAGTGAACATATAAAAATACAACCGACTGAAGACAACGAGATGAATACACACAAACATTACGCAATCATACATCCAGAAGTGACAGTAAATACATCAAACCTGACGGGAAGAAGGAAAGTTAAAGTGCATCGGTCAAAACTGTCTTAACTGGTTTTAAAAAAGACAGAAAACGAGACACCGAGGAACATTGACAGCAGTAGGAAATGATTCCTGTGTTTCCTGTTTATACTCGCTTTGGTTAAAAACGTACAAAAAACCCTGCAAAAAAGGCACATTATAGACTGAAAGAGTCCTAAAAAAAGTTTGCAGTATCCCTGAAGTACCAGAACTATAAACATTAACAGACCCCATGTTTCAGAAACACACGAGTTAATAAAGAAGTCGCTGTCGTAGTAGTAGCAGCATCTCCTCTGTATCTGACATGCCTGGCAGCGAGGTCAGATGTTGAATTTCTTTTAGGATGCTATGGCAATATTTCATAAAACGAGCCTCAGCTTTTGGTAGTAAAAGAGGAAGTTAAAACTCCTTCTTTACAAGATTTGAAATTGTAGTGGTAACATCCATAAAGACACACGTAAATGCAGCTTATTTCCCTAAACTTTTCTCTCAGCACATCAGAAAACTCAAAGTAAAGCGCATAATCACTAATCAGTTCACTACAGTTCCAGTTATCTCATGATTGAATGATGGGATCCGTCCACCAGAATACTGCACCTGCGTATATCACATTAATGTTGACATGCCCAGATGTAACCTGACACCAGCTGCATGTTCAGCTGAGGCTAATCTCTCCTTTAGGAAGTTTGAAACATTTCAACGTGATTTTTATGAATGATAATATGGTCCTAAATTTGAAAGAACTGGTCGAGGTTTTACAAACGAATGACACCCTGCTCTCCTGCCATATTAACTGGGAACTGGAGAGAGAAATCCAAGATATGAAGACAAGACGTAGATCAGGTTTTTCTTTCCTGTAAAAACTCCTGTAAATCTAACCTGAATCTTGATAGCGGAGCCAGCATGATTGCATAAGATCTATTGACCTGTTTCCCTCTTTGTGACGTGGCAGGAAAACTTGTCTTTGGCAATTCAAATTCATTTGAATTTGGACTTTACCAAAGCTGACCTTTTGGGAACATCTGCTTTCTATAGAGGTCGTGATATCTGAAGTAAAAACTGCTTTTCTTTTTAAAGTGAACTCTTAACTTTTAACATTGTACCATACATTTTAAGACTGGAGTCCAATCGGAACACATGCAGCATTCCTCCTCCTCATTCTTAATATAATATTTTGGCACGAAAGGTTTCATACGATAATGTGTGTCAATATAAAAAAGGTAAACTTGTGCGAGTCTAGATATTGAGCCCGTCCTCCAGCAGCACTTTGGATTGAGGTCTGGACCCTCTGTGTTCGTGCCCTCTCGCTCTCTCACTCCCTCTCTTCTCTCCCTCCTCCTCTCTCCTCTTCCCCTTCCCCTCCTCCTCACCTCCTGCTCTTTCAAACTTCCTCCTGGCGCTCTCGATCCTGCTCCCTCGTTTGTCGTCCCCCCTCTCATCGTCGTGAGGAGTCTCCCTCCTGTGGTGACTCCTCTCCTCCCTGCTGCTCCCTTCCTCCCTCCTCGGCGCCCCTTTGTGACTTCGATGCGACTCCTTTCTCACGTCTCCATGTTCCTCCCTTCTCGTCCCTCTTTCGGACTCAGCCCTCCAGTCCTTCACCCCTCTCTCCTCATCCCTCCTCCTCCTGCTCTCCGGCCTCTCGTTCTGTTTCCTCCCCTTATCGCTGTCTTTAGTGTCGTGTTTGCTCCCTCGTTCTTTGTGGCTCCTGCTGCTGTGTCTCACACTCTCCCCCTCCTGCTCTTTATTCAGGGATCTCCCTTCATGCGTCGCCTCTCTTTCCTCCTCTCTGCTGCTCCTTTTACTTTCTCTCTCCGGTTTGACCCTCTCAGAATATTTTGAGTCGCCTGATCTGCTCTTTACCTCCTCCTGTTCTTTCCCCGCTTTACCTCTCTCCTTTTCCTTCTCCTCCGTCTTTGTATTAACTCTTTTATCTTCTCTAGTCTGATCTCGCTTGCTCTCCTGCTTTTCTTTCAAAGATGTGATTCTGTTCTCAGCTTCTTTGTCTTTCTTCTTTCCTTTCTGAGACTGTTCTTTTAGAACCTCTTCTTTGGTTGCTTTGAACGTCTCCACTTCCTGCTCTTTCTCCTCATCAGATATCTTCTCCATGTTGCTTTCTTCTTCACCTTTCCCCTTCTTACTCTTCTTCTTCTCCTCTGTCAGAGCATCCCTTTTCCTCATTTCCTCCTCTATTTCCTCCTTGTTCTTAATTCCCTCTGCCTCTCCCTTTTCCTGCATGCCCTTCTCCTTCTTTTTCTCCTTGTAAATGCTTTCCTTCTCCATCTCTTTTATTTTCTTCTGCTCCTCCTCCACCTTCTTGTCCAATTTCTCCTCCAGCAGGTCCAGCTCCTGCTCCAGCTCAGCCAGCTTCTTCGGATCCGACTCAAACTCGTCTTCCACCTCCTCCTCCACCTCCACGATCTCCTCGTACTCCTCCACCTCGATGCCGTCCATGGTTTTCTGCAGCTGCGTCTTCACCTTGTTCAGATCCAGGAGGCCGTCTTGTAGTTCTTTGCACACGTCCCTGATTTTGGTGGCAAATTTAGTTTTGGCGCCCTTGCGGAGCTCGTGGGAGTCTTTGGCGAGGAAGAAGATATCCAGAGCGAGGAAGAGCCCCGACATGACGCCCGTGGTGACGCTGATGGCCTGAGCAGCTTTAGCGGCGCCGCCTGCAGCTCCTAGAACCTGCACGGTGCTGATGAGCTTATCCGTGTTGATCATCAGGGCTTTTCCTGCGCGGCCGCCCTCCTTCATCACGTGCTTCAGGTTGTGGTTCATGGCCTTTTTGGCAGCGCTCTGTGAGTATTTCTCAAAGTCCCACTCCTGCAGGGTTTCCATACCGGCCTACAAAGGGACAGAGACAAGAAGGGACGGTAAGAGCGGTCTCAGAAAGAAGATATATTTTAAAAAGCTATTGCTTACTGGAATCCCAACACTTTTGTATTAGAATTTGCCATACACATATTCAAAACAACAAAACTAAGACTACAGTTACTCTCATTTCAAGAATCTGGTGTTATTCTTTTATATTTGTTAAGAGTGTGCTGTAATATTTTTGCTACTAGTAGACAAGCCTAACCGTGGAAAACAACATCCATACTATCACAGTTTGATGAGGATTTGCTGATTCCTAACATATTACTTTAACAAAGGACAATCTGGTTGGATTCAATCTATAATAGTTATATGAGAAAGTTAATGAGGTACTAAAAAAACCACAGGATGACAAAAGTATATATTCTGAAAAGAAGAACCAGATTTTGGGATGAATTTCTGGGGAAAATAGTGCATGAGATCCGGCTGGCTAATATTCTTCCATCAACAACACTACACAAATCCACCCTCACCCCTTTAATGATAATCCATTTATTTCCATAACTATTGTAATGTGAAATAAAAACAAATCTACTGGATAACTAAACTATCTTTAACAAGAACTTACAAATATTAACCAGTGTTTTGTTTTATTACATGAAGACATTAACGAGATATATGACAGTACTATGTGAACAAGACAGACAAGAGGACAGTTTTTTAAGGCCTTTTAAACCTAAAGCTCAAACATCTCCTCACCTGCACGAACTCCATGCACTCCCTGATGTCTTTGATCTCCTCCTGGTATCCCTGGATCATCTTCTCCAGCTTCTTGCGGTCCATGTTGGAGTGAACCGTGTCCGTGATGTTCGCTGTAGCTGAGGTGATGCTGCCGGCCGTCGCCACACCGATCCCCACGGCCGTCACGATGATCGATGCGCCCATAGTGAAAGGAGCCAGAATGAGTCCTGTGATTGTTGCGATGCTGCCTGCCACACTGGCCACCCCCCCACCGACCGCAGCCTGCACCGTCTTTTTGTGGAATTGATCGGCGGCGTCAGCCAGACTCAGGAGCTCCAGGATGCGATGCTGTAAGGACGCCCCCCGCTGGTTGAAAAGACGCACAAACAGACGGGCGGCCATGTAGACTCGGTCTGCCGCCTGCTCCATCACCCTGCACAGACACGCGGGGGGAAGGCTTGAGACTAACAATAGGGAGCATTTAAAGTAACATCGAGATGAGTGTACGACTAAAAACGACACTTTCTCATGTGCATGTGTCTCAAGCTAAACTTGCAGGCAGACATAGGCCTTTATATCTATTATTTGAATCCAAAAGTTGACAAATACTGGAGAACAGGGTTTCTTCACGGTTCATCAAGTTAGAAACTCTGTACCTCATTCAACCCCACTTTAAAAAAATGGAAAACTAATCCTTTATTACCAAGTTTATAATCCTACCAGCTAAAAATAATAAAAGTATTATGGAAAACCAACCGGACGATGTGTCCTAGAATTATTGAAGTTAAAGCATTTTGAAAAAGGTTCTCTGCCTATAAGTTGTGGAGCTCCCTGGCAATAGTGACAATGCTTTCTATAGCTGTGATAGATATAAAAATAATATCTTCTGGCCAAATTTGAATCAAAAATGATTAAAGATCCGCAAACGTACTTACATTTCCTCATCTTCCTCCTGGAAATTAGATGTTTCGTTCCACTCAGCCCAACCTGGAGGCGACAGGATAAGTATTACAATGATTACAGTACATGGAACACAGACATGAAACTGTTCTGTGTCTTGTTTTAATGCTAATGTTCTCTTATATTTTTTCTTATGACATTTAAACACATTCTGTTTGTATGAACATGAATCAGTGGTACTTCTCCTCGTGGAGCAGTAAAACAAAAGAGAAGTCTGAAAGAATAACATGGACAAATTCTAAACCGACCTTTGACCGTGTTCCACCATTCCATCAATTCATCGCTTTCCTGAAAACAGAGACATTTGTTATTGAAAACTGATTAATTGATTTTGAAGACGACATAAGACAAGCAATTTGAATTTGTAAGCTGTGAAGGACACCAATAAGGTCCAGGGACTATAGACGTAAGATGCTAAATAAAAGCACAGACAAAATGAACCAAACCAAAGCAGAGAAAGTTTCCTGAAACACACCGGCTCAGTTCCCAGAGGGTTTTCTCCGTTGGGATAAGCTGCCATCTCCACATTCTGGACATCCACGGTGCCCTCCTGGAGGACAAACACAACAGCACTTTGTCTCACTAAACTCAGTTTAAAGGGTCTGTCTGAACAACATTCCCTCTGTTTGTCTGTGAGCATCATACACACACTTATCATCATGCTAACCTGTTCTGGGATCAGCTCCTGCATCTCAACAACTTCCTGAATATCAGCCATCTTGTCTGAACCCTGTGGAGGAAAAGGTCAGTCAAAATACGTCCATAATGACATAATGACCTCATGGACTGATCCTGGAAACTTGTGTAAGTTTAACAAGAAAAATAAATAAATGGAAATCATATCCAAAATGTTTCCTTACTGTTCGAAGTTACAGATCTGTCTTTGGTGTGGCAATTAAAGAAGACTTCCATATTTCAGACCGTCTATATTCCTAACTGAGGAATAACTAGAACTCGTACCTGGAAAGTCAGATTAAACTTCGATATTTTGGGACGAGTTGTCTTGACTCTGAAGGAGACAACCTGAGAAACAAAACAAGAGAAGAGAAGAAGAGTTTGTCGATGAGAAAAGGCATTTCAAGATCAGATCAGAGAAAACTGGAAGAGCACCAGACAGGTAACCCCTTTCATCATATCAAAGCTAAACCACAGTGAAGAATAGCTGCTCACACTCTGGTGCTCCTGAAGCTTTCTGTCACAACAATGGATGCAACAACAACAACAACAACAATAATAATAGATTAGTTAGAATAGCACACTTTTAATGAATATTTCTGGTTTTATTGTTTTTTAAAGCAAACAACAACTCACTCTTTTTTTCTTCTTGATGGTTCTCTTGCGTCGGAGCCCGAAGCCTCCTGTCGGGGCCTCCAGGTCCTCACTGTCCTGCAAATGAACACAGAGATATCCAGAAGTGTACATTCAACCAAGTGTTATATTTAAGAAACACATTTCATGCCCCTTTCATGCCGGTAATATCGTACCTGTTGTTCAATTGTTTTGGGCGTCCTCCTGAAGATTCCAGCAAACCCTCCTTTCTTCTCCTGTTAAAAAATTGAAATTTGAAGTTTGAAAATACAATCAAATATTCAAATAACACCAAGCTGAATTGTACACTCTACATCAACACCCACCTTTGTTGTGTTTGAACTTTCAATAAGATCATCGGTACTGTTTGACCATTCAGCGAGGGCTGAAGGATCATCCTTTAAGGAAAATAACACACAGTCATTATCACGGAAACTTCTGGATGAAACCGGGGAAACACAGTTGAACAGAGAGTTGAACAGTGTATGTTTGTTTGCTGTTTTAATGTTTCTCTTTAAAAACGTTGGGCTGCATGAGTGTGAAAGGTACAAAACATAAGCAGACAGTAAATCTAAAAGTGTAAAGAATGGCATTAAAAGACTTAAAGGTTTTCTTGCAGTGCACGCTTGGGTCAAATGCTCTGAGATTCCCTTGTGTCAAACATCTGTCCTCATGAAAGAAGAGACCTTGGCTTTATTATATACCAATACAGAGGGAAGTTAGTGTGAAGCACTTCTTCTTTTTGTAGATCTGACATTTATTTGTCACAGCCTGAGCATTGTGAATGTGGTCATCCTCTAAAAAGTATTAGAAATGTTTGTTATCAAAATCATTTTGACATCAGTACTGTGGTACCGATGCCCAGTGTCAGTCTTGATCAACCGGCTGCCGGATGCGTCCACACACTTTGAGTATCCCTCACCTCTCCATATCCTGGGAGGCTGTCGCAGCTGCCGTACAGCTCGCTTGTGTCTTTGAGAGGATCCTGAAAAACAAAAAGGAACTCAAACCACAAGTCGATCCGGTTGGTTTTAACTTGTTGAAATGTATTTAATCACAATCACTTTAAACTATAAATCGTCAATGAAAGATATTCACAGACTGAAAATCCCCTCATGATTATTGGGGCAATAAGAATTCCCCAATACAGAATTATCTATATCTATAGAAAGTGGGACAACAATACTAATATAAGACACCTGTATTTCACAGACCACTACACAACCACAAAAGATACAAATACCCAGAGGAAAAAAACCAACAACATATTTATCTGGTCACCTTGGTAGCGACTAGGCGTGGCGATGGTTTTGGAGACTTTTTGAAGATCCCTGCAAGTCCTCCAGTCTTCTCCTGAAAGACATATTCTCATGTTGATATTGAAAGGAAAACAAAACACCAGCAGAAGGAGACTGTGATGCTCTGTACCTTTGATTTGTTTGCTTCCAACAAATTCTCGCAACTGGTTGATAAATTCGTATCCTCGTTTAATTCCTGAACGAACACAACACAACACAATAAAAACAAAAGCTAAAATACTTTGACGTGCTGTTAACTTTAAGGGCCATTTCTGTACCTCGTCAGTCGTCGCCCCCTCTGATGGTTTAGGAGTCTTTTTAAACATGCCACTGAAAATATTTTTCTCCTGAAAACAGACAAACACTGTGTAAGTGACAGAAACATCTCTTGGAAAATGCATGTTTAAGCATTTCAATAAACAGGTTTGAATATTTGAGTGCTGACATTTCTTCTTTGGTTCAAAAGGTTCCTCAGCTCAGTACCTTGGTGTTGCTGTTTTCAAACAGACTGTCATTGCTCGCTGACAGCTCCTGCTGGTCGTCCTGAATAGAGAGACATGGACAGTTTTTAATGTGTATAATAACAGTGTGTACAGACGGCGATGCTCTCAGAGAGACTCTCACCTCTGCTGCCGCCTCGTCTCCAGACGCTTTGGGGGTTTTCTTGAGAAGACCACTGAACAGCCCGCCTTTCTCCTGAAGAGTAAAATTGATTTACATGATTTCCAACCGTGTTTCAAAGCCTGCAGATGACCTGCTTTTTATTTTTCAGCAGTGGAAGAAGTATGGAGATGTTTTACTCAAGTAAAAAGGTGTGTGGGGGGGGGGGGGCGCACTGACCTCGTCAAACAGGTTTTCAATGCTCCCTGATCTTTTGAAGATGCCAGCCAGGCCTCCTTTTTTCTCCTAAAACACAGATAAATCATGCAGTCAATGCATTTGCTCTGGTTTCTCTGGATGAATTGGGTTTTTTCAGAATGAAGTACCTTATGGGCTGGGGTGTCAGCCAGATTCTCACAGCTTCCAGATAACAGTTTTTCTGTGTTCACCTCCAGCTCCTAAATCAAACCAGACAACTGTGAATAAAAGATCTGTCTTGTCCTTGAGAGTACATTTATTAACTATCAGATCACAGTACCTTGTCTGCTGCAGCGCTCTCTGCTGGTTTCTGCGGCTTCTTAAACATGTTGCTAAAAATGTTTTTCTCCTGAAACATAAACTGGCTGTCAGTAAACGCTCCCTCTGAAGACGTTTCATTTACAAGCATTTGTTGCATTGCTGCTCACCTTAGGAGTGTTATTCTCAGACAGGTCATCATTGCTGGCAGACAGCTCTTTCTCAGCCTCTCCTTCCTGAAACACAGACGTTGAGGTTTTATGAAACTGTGACAGCTTTCAAGGTTCTAAAATGTATTCCGCATCTTGTAAACACTCACCAGAGTCTCTCCCCTCTCTCCAGACGTTTTGGGAGTCTTTTTGAGGAGTCCACCAAACAACTTTCCACCTTTCTCCTGATGAAACGGACCAACAAGAAATATGTGATTTGTTAAAGTAAATAAGCATTGTGTTGAAAATGTCAATACTAATGTTTGGATGTTTAACTCACTGACCGGTTTGTTCCCAGATACATTCTCAGAGCTGGCTGAGAGATCGCTGTCGAGAGACTCATCCTGTAGAGGGTTTTCAAAAGTTAGCATATACTTAAATCTTTGAGCACTAAATAAAACTTTATGTTCACATTTCCATCCTGCACCAGACAAAAATGGATGCTTAAATGATCAGATCACAGTACCTTGTCTGCTGCAGCGCTCTCTGCTGGTTTCTGCGGCTTCTTAAACATGTTGCTAAAAATGTTTTTCTCCTGAAACATAAACTGGCTGTCAGTAAACGCTCCCTCTGAAGACGTTTCATTTACAAGCTTTTGTTGCATTGCTGCTCACCTTAGGAGTGTTATTCTCAGACAGGTCGTCATTGCTGGCAGACAGCTCTTTCTCAGCCTCTCCTTCCTGAAACACAGAGAGTGATGTTTTATGAAACCTGTGACATACTTTCAGAGGGTCAGAAACCTATTTCACATTCAGTACACACTCACCAGAGTCTCTGTCCTTTCCCCAGACGCTTTAGGAGTCTTTTTAAGGAGTCCACCAAACAACTTCCCACCTTTCTCCTGAATAAACGCACAAGAACAAATAAAGTGTTCGTTAAAGGTAATGAAGTAAACGTCCATTTTGTTGAACACATAAATATTAAAGTTGATTTGTAACTCACTGACCTGTTTGTTCCCAAATAAATTCTCAGTGCTGGCTGAGAGATCGCTGTCAGGAGACTCGTCCTGTAGAAGGTTATAAAAACTCAGCAGATCAAAATCTGGGAATACTAAATAAAAGTTGCATAAACAACGTTTGTCAAATCACTGAATAAACTCAAATCTGTGACTTCTTATAAATAGAAACGAGTCATAAAAACTTATGAACATGGTTTTGCACAAGTGTAGAAATAATGATTGACAGCCATGGAAAACATTTGCCAGATTTTCATGGAAATATAGTGAAACAATTCTGAAAGGCAAAAAAATACTGATTTTTAAACCGCAAACTATCATGCCTTTAATTTAATACACATTTTCCACCAAATTTGAATAGAAATTGTCAACAAATCTCAGACATCCTGGTCCCCACGACTCCAAAGGGTCCCTCAAATGTTACAAATGGAAATATGAATTTAAAGAGTTTATTTCAATAAAGCATTTAACACATTTTACCTCCTCAGGTTGAGCAGCTTCTGCAGATTTAGGAGTTTTCTTGAATATTCCACTAAATATTCCTCCTTTTTCCTGAAACATACACAGTTCAAAATGAGTGCTCTCCCCTTCAGTTATCCAGGACTGTTTTCAAATGATGCATACATCTTTTTACCTTAGTGTTGAGAGCTTCACTGCTGCCCGTGAGTTCATCGTCTTGTGTTTCCTGAGAAAGAAATCAAATACAAAATGAAAAGCATGTACTGAGTTTTTTCGCTTGACTTCTAACAGGGATCTTTTACAGCTAACAGGAACACCACTATATTAAAAAGGGACTCCTGAACGGGTCCACAAATCAGATTCTCCTCACCTCCTCTGCAGCAGGACTGTCTGCCAGTGTGGGCGACCTCTTGAATAATCCACTGAAGCCTCCTTTCACCTGAAACACACACACGACATTTCTAAATAAACCATTGGAGAGGACCATTTTAGAAATAAGGAAGAAGAAAACAATAAAGTACATTTATACAATAAAGCACCATAAAAATAAACAATAAATAAGAACTAAATAAATACATTTCTGTCAAGTCATATTCAGTTATAAGATGCACTGTTAGTTAATGTATTTTCTGTATTATTGGTAGAAGCTTTTGATAGTTTTGTAAACTCCTCAATCTTAACTGAAGCCTGTCTGTAGTCTTGTGTGACTTTCCCTTTAGCATGTTCTTGTTGTTTGTATTAATTGTTGTAACAAGGTTTTAAAATCTACAAATAAAAAACTGCATGGTATATTTCATTGCCTCATTAGATTTGAGCCATAAGAAGGGCTGCAAAAAAAAGATCCCTCACATTTTCTATTAACCATTTCCTGGAGCCCAACAGACACACCTCCACTGATGGCTGAGAGAGTTCTTACAAACAAACTGACCTTAGTGTTGCTCGCTTCAGATAGACTGTCATTGCTGGCTGAAAGATCTTTCTGTGCCGATAGATTCTCCTGAAAAAACAGAGAGCAGCTCAGCAGGAAGTGTATGTATTTTTCAACTCTGAGTCAGATGAGGAGCACTCTATTTCTAAATAAAGACAGGACATATATCATTGAGCCTGTAATGCAGATAGAGGGGACAGGTATATTTTCATACTGTTCTATAATCACACTGACATCCCTTTGGGTCTCAGGACATTGCTGGTTTGTGTGCAAAATATAAAACCACATCAAACAAACAGCAAGACACTCAAGTGTTGTAGGGAACCCAGGTATTAAGCACAATATGTTTTAATGTGTGTGTCTACATGAAAGCTGCCTTTACTTTGAGAAGCTGTACCTCTCCAGATGTTTTGGGAGTCTTTCTGAGGAGTCCACTGAACAATCCACCTTTCTCCTACAGAGAAGCAGAAAACTGGTTAGAGCAAACTCCTTCATTCCTCAGATTCAGAACAACAAAGCTCCTTATCTTCTTTTTATAGAGCTCAGATTTTTCAGGCTAAACCTTTTCTCCTCGTGCTGCTGGTGACTTCCTGGTGACTCACTTTCAGTGTGTGTTTGTGGGGAGAATCTGACAGGGATGAAGACTCACCTTGGTCTCCGACAGGCTGTCAGAGCTGGCGGAGAGCTCACCGTGTAACGTGTCTTCACCCTGAAAACAACAAATATGTTACTCAACCTGTGCCGACAGGGACAATGTAACTGTTTACTGAAACAAAGAACCGGTTATTGCAGGTGAACAGAGGACCACGTTCACGTGTGTTGAAATATTCAGATGATAGTTTAAAAGCAGTGGTCGGTCCTTTAGATTCAGCCATGGACATTTAATATTCACTGCTGCGCAAGTTGGAATAATTTGGACACATTCCTGTTCCCATTTCATTTCACTGTGATGTTTGGAAGAGATTGATCAATTCAGTCTTGAGAAGATATACACTTTATCTATCAAGAATAAATCACAATGATTTCAGGAGAAAAGGTTAAAATAATTTATGCCAACTTTAAGGGGAACAGTATTTGTAGAAGTCTGAATGATGGAACAGTAACAGGCTGCTACATCATGGCATGATTATTACAGCACCTAGGAATGTACGTATACTTTTCAGTTACCTGTTCAGGTGTTTCCTTTCTAGAATTCTTGGGAGACTTTCGCAGCATCCCGCTGAAAAACCCTCCTTTTTCCTGTTCATACCCAACACATTTACACCATTAGTAAAATGATTAAATGAAACACGATACTTTCACTTCACTTTTCACAAAAAAGTATGATCTTACTTTAGATTTTTCAGACAGATTATCATTACTGCCCGAGAGGTCGTCATGTAAAGACTGTCGGTCCTAAAAGAGAAAATAAACCAGCTTAACATGCTACTGGATTTCACTAATAATGTGAGCGTTTGGTTTTATTTAAATTGATTTGCATAACGTTTGTAAGCTCCATCACCTCGTCAGCTGGAGCAGCTTCTGTTTGTTTCGGAGACCTCTTGAACATCCCGCTGAATATTCCTCCTTTTTCCTGAAGCAGACACAACAACATGCAGACATGATGCTCAGTTATGGTTAAGATTTCTTCTGGTCAAGGTCAGATGAATGTGAGGCCGTTATACAGAACAATCTACCAGTGTGTGTGTGTGCACTGTACTTAAAGATAACTTTATCTGATCTTCCACAGAGCTGCTCACCTTGCTGCTGTTTTCAGACAGACTGTCGCTGCTGGCAGAGAGATCGCTGTGAACACTCAGACTGTCCTGAAACACCAACGTGACAGAGAAAATAAAGTTCAAAATAAGAAAGAGACAAAATTATAAACACAACCTTTTAACTTGTTTTTTAAGAAGAAGGAAGTCATTTTTTTGTCGCTAACCTGTGCCGGTGTCTCGTCTGATGCTTTATGGGATTTTCTACGGATGCCCGAGAAGAAGGCTCCCTTTTCCTGAGAAACATGAAACCGTTTGTCTGTGATAATACGAATACAGTTACACAAAACAGAACACACACCTACAGCATCATAATGACACTGCACAAATACATCTCAGAAAATAATAACTTAAAGTAGGATAAAAGCTTCAGCTGAATGAAATGTAATGTAGCAGTCCTCTAAAACACGTAGTCCATTTCTATTAAATCATACGTCTCCTCTCCAGAGGAACAAGGGCAGCACTCTCTAACCTTGACTATAACATGAAGACACATATGTTCATGTAGATATTTCTTTGGCTATTTGAGGCACACCTTTCAAATAAGGGCTCATTTCATAACAGAGGTTTGCCAAAAACAAAAAGCTACCTTATTTTCTTCTTCTTCCTCTTCAGGATCACTGTCTGCGTTGTTGACCTGGGGGTGAAAGGGCAAAACAATGAGTAAGAGGCACTGAGAGACTGAAAGTGAAATGTATGACGAGAGAAGGAGCAGAAGAGTTGAAGTTACCGTCACAGCAGGAGAAGATGATTTCTCTTTTGGTGTTTTCCGGAACATTCCAGCAATCTTATCTCCGATGTCCTGGAAAAAAAGGTTGAAAAATAAACAAGCTACAATAATGTGCTTCTTCAACACATTTCTTTAAAATGAATGCTACCGTTTGGTTAAATTAGTGTTAGCACATTTAAAAAAGTGTATTTCTGAGTGGTTTATTTGAACACTTTTAAGGAAATCACAGAAATCACGTCTCTCACCTGTTTAGCTTCAGCATTTCTTTCCTGCTTGGTTTTTTCCGCGGGTTGTTCCTTTTCCTCGCTGCTGGGATCTGGGCTCGGCTCTCTGCTGGCCTTAAATAAGAGTCACAACAATCTTCATCAAAATCTGATCATCTTAAATGTTTTACTTTATACCACCTGACAAGAGGAAAAACAGAAACAAGAAAAGAGTACAAGGATAGAAGGCTGACAATGCAGTAGGGAAGTACCAAATAGACGATGGATTGCTTCACCTCAGAATAATCTCTTCATACAAATTAAGAATTTGCTCAATAATTCAACATTTATAAGTTTGGTAAAGCCCCTAAAATAAAGAATGCTGCAAGCTGCATAAAAAAACTGTTGAAAAAATAATGAAAAACCCAATTTATGTCATTCACAGGGATTCATCCAGTCAGTCGGAGCATTGTTATCAACACGCTTCTTTTAAACCAAAGACAACACTTCAATATCCATCATTAAACAGGTTCCACTACTGAATACTGCACAACCACCACCATTAACACCACTGCGACACAAGCAATGGTTCATTCATGTCAACGGTCATCAACAGATATTGCTAAAGATAAAACGCTGCAGCCACCACCAGCAGGAAACACCAAGCATCAGGTGCTTCATACCTTTGGTGACGACTTGATCTGTAACCCTTTCATAACTCCTTTCAGACCGGCCTGTCAAGCACAGTCACATGTCACACACCAGCGCATGACATCAACATGAGAACACACAACAAACACACACAAACACACACATACCGATTTGCTGCCAGGAGCCTTTTTAGCCGGGACATCCTCAGTGATTTCCTCTTTGTCTGGGGGAATGTGACTCTGGGGAAGAAAGGCAAACTCAGTAACGTCTGATTAAAGTACCCGCAGAATGACATCATATATTTGATGTATATCTTCTGTGCAGATTTAATACAACGTATACTTTCAGGATTATTATGTTCATCTGTGACTGTGACTCCTTTCTTCTGTGATTGATGAATATCAGTGTAGAGGAACAGCAGCTCAGACATGCTGAATACACACACATGTCTCATGCATGTACACACCCACACACACCTGTCTTCCAGCAGGAACCTGTTTGACTGTGGTAGAGCTTTGTATTCCATTTTTTACATATACCTTCTTGTTTAAATGACCCAGTTATAGGTCCTCCAGTCAGTGTATGAGGAGGAAAGACAAGTATATATTTAAAGTAATATTCTCCAAGATTTACATTTAAACAAATGTTTGTTCTCAATCAACACTTAACTTCTACTATGGAAACGAAGTTAAACTGAGCACTCAAAAAATACAACTTCTTAACTATGCTTCCTGTTTTAATTTGAGGACTGTTCTTTGTATTATTAACCATACTCATTTAGAATTTTAAGGCAAATGGAGTGAAGATAGAGCAGTGCTACCCTCACTGAGCCATGGAGGAGGAGCCAGCTTTGAATTTTAAGTTTCTAAACCGCACCAAAAAACTCAGGATGCTTTTAAATTCAGGAATTAGAAAATATGGACTCAAAGAGGTTCAAGATAACTGCTTCCCATCATGTTTTTCTCCTCTACCTCGTTGTTTTAAATTAACCACCTGCTGTGCATTGTTGCATACACAATGGATAAAAAGTGTACCCTCTTTTGAAGCATACAAATAAACACACAGTACTCCTGCAGATACGAGCTGCAGGTGTGTTTCTTACAGTGAACGAAGGCGTTTTCTCTTTTTGGTTCCGGCGAAAAATTCCAGTCAGGACCGACTGGTCAGTCTGCAACACGGAACATGAGAATAAAGAGGAAAATATTATATCGTGGTTATTAAATTAGATCAAAGCTGAAGAATAATAACTCCGGCTGTATTACCTGTTTAATGTCTGTTTCCTCTTTGGTAACTTCTGTTTGGCTCTGGTGAAAAAGAGGGAAGACACAGACTCAGAAAAGTATTTAAAAAAGTGAGGGTGTTAGACTTTATCGCGTGTGTGTGTGTACCTGTGTGTGTTCAGCCTGTATTCTCTTGCGTTGGCTGTATCTGGTGGTGGCGTTAGGTTCCTGCACACACACACACAAAAGGCCCAGAAGGGAACAATAACAAAAGATATTTAGAACAGTAAAGTAACACGAAACCTTTTATCATTTCCAACTGTAAGCTGTTCTCACACTGAAGAACGGGCTCCAGAAGTTGCTGATTAACTATAATAATCTTTATTGACAAGAAACAAACACATGTTCTCACAGTATCAGGTCACCTTCTGTGTTTGGTTTTAAATATGAGAAACATGGCATTGTATTTTTGTACATTGGGAGTGGTTGTGTGTACCCTTTCTGTGGGCCTGGGTGGAACCACAGGAGTTTGTATAGAGTTTCCATTCGCCTGATGAGGAAGAAAAAAGATGAAGATACACTGAGTTGTTTTTTTTTAAAGGTATTAGACGACAATTAGGCACATAGTATTTGTAGTCAAAGGAAAGCAGAACATTGGTTGAATTCAATATCAGAGTAATCATAAATGGTTTGACTTCTGTTATTCTCATGTGAATTGACATCATACATAAATCTACTGATGACTATTTACTCACCTAATCTTTCGTATTCCATTTTATTCTACAGATTATTTTTGTGGCATTATTAGAAAGTTACAGTAGAGATGAGACAGGAAACATAAAGGGAAATACAAAAGGTTAGGACTTGAAAATGTCCGAGATCAGATCAAAGAGAGATAACCACTCTGTCATCACAGTGTCAAGATCTTTTTGATTTAATTAAAAATAATATGCATCTGTTGTTCATTTTTCGCTGCCCTTCTGTCTAGTAAAACCTAACAAAAACAACACGTATAAGTTTAATAAATACCTCATTGTTTGTTGTCGCTGCTCTTCTCATTCGGTATTGTGTCTGACTGAGTTCCTGCACACAAAACACACATCTGTTTTAAACGGTTCAGTCTCTTCACAAATCAAACTAACCTCTCTTCGGTCTTAGTTTTTTTAATAAGAGACATTAAAGCATTGTATGCAAAACACGGCTCGCTTGAAAAACAATGGTTTTCATTCGAGTAGTTATTCAAGGCTGATAAGTCCAGTTCTATCGTTGTGCTGAAGGCTGCCAGCGGATAATAATAAATCCAACAAGAGACTGTTTTGTGTTAGATATTTGGAATTGATGGATTGAACACTTGTCTTCTTGCTCACAGAGCGGAAACATCTATTTATAGAATACAACAATTAAAAACAGATGACATTGATTGATATTATTCATATTATGGATAAATTGGATGCAAACATTTCAGAAACTGTTAAACACATAGTTATTTTGGGCAATAATTAATATTATATATTCTGACTTGTAGGAGGGAAGACAACGCAGAAATACTTGAAGATGTAGTTATAAAGAGTAACATGAATAAACATCAATATCTCCGTCCGTATTTTTCTATTATCTGAGTCCTAACTCTTTCGTAGCCTTCGTCTGTTACAGCTGATTTTTATATCAATATCCTGTGTTACTTAAATGTTACCAGATGTTTACGAGGTGTTGTCAAGGTCTAATCTGTAGAGAAACAGAACTAGAGTATAAATGTTGGCCTTACAGCGTCCGCAGGTCGCTGAGGCACCAGAGGAGTTTGTTTCTGTAGTTTCTCTTGTTCCATTCTTTTAATCTGTGAAGACAAGTTTGTTGAAATGTGAAGCCATCCAGAAATCAAAATGTAAAAACCCCTTATTATTAAGGCACATGCATGGTAGCAAAGAAAGCAAACACATGATTAACTTTGCGATAGAGCTTATTAAAGCTTTAGGTTTATGATTACAGTACCTCTGAAGGCTTTAGAGGAGGCTTCGGCTGTAGACAGAGAAGAAAACACAAGACGTTTTTGGTAAAACTGGTTGATTTACATCTGTTGTATGTGAGTTTCGGATTATTTATACACTCCAGAATCAGTATTCTGACAGTTTTCACACTGTGTCGTGCATGAAGTGATTGTTTTTGTGTTATATGTAAATAATCTTACTGGCTTGGGCTTCTTTTTGACTTCTGGTTTCATCATACATGCCTCCATCGTGCCTGTAAGAGACGCAGAGAGAGATAAAGCGTAAACAGCAACAGGAATAATCACAGGTGTGTGCAGGTGTGTCACTTCCACACTGAAAACCCAGAAACACAACTATAAAGCAATATAATATACATTTCTATGAGATGGACCACTCTTCATAATGAGTACGTTAGGCACTAGTATTTTCCTGGTCATGGAGTATTTCTAATCTGCAGTATTCTTGTCTTTAATGCATTAAATTACAATGGTGGAAAAAGAATTCAGATTCTTTACCACCCAGTAAAAAGAATCAATGTCAAGTCAAATAACTGCATGGACGATGGTACTTAGGTAAAAGTTTAAAAGCACGAATAGGAAAATGTACTTAAAATATAAAAGAAATTAAGAGACCTCACTGCAACACAAAAACCCATACCAAATATTGTAATTTGAAAGTAGTTCCTCAGTATTGTGTGTAAAAATGTAAAAAGTAACTAGTAAATAAATCAGTCACATTTTGGAGTAAAAACTACATTTGCTTCCAAAGTGAAAGAAATACTGTACTGAATACAGGAAGAATTGCAGGTCATAGAGACAGTATTCACTCACTGTATGAAACATTTAGGGAAGTACTTTAATATGCGTTTCCTTAAACTGCAGTTTCTTGATACTGGACATTAGCCGTTGTTAGTTTTAACGGCTGAAAATGTTTAGCTAACGTTAGCTAACAGGCATTTAAACGGATGGTAAAACAGTCCTTCTAAATGTCTTAAACTGTAAATAACTGGATCAGACTCAGTGGTTTCACTTACCGGAGGTTTGCAGACAATTATAAATCAATTTACGTTCAGTTTTTTACAAAATGACATCAAAGCAGAAGACTGAGGGCTCCTTCACTGTCACAACATTCCCAGGACCTTCTTAAACTTTTCCACACCCACACAACAACATCTGCACACAGGAGGCGTTCGAGAGCTCCTTAAAAAACTCAGACATCTTGTCCTCCGTGTCCGAGGTCACATCCGATTGAACTGTTTTGTATTGTGTTATTATGTTCAGTCTTAGAATTGTTTTATTTGCACTTGAATAAGATTTATATAAAATAGCTTCCCTCACATGTTCCACATTGATAATGCTTACTGATATATATATATTATTTTGTTTGTCTTAAGTGTTGAAAAATCTATATTTTTAAGGAATATCATTGATGAAATGCATAAAAAAGGTACACTTTGCTCTGCATATTCATGTTGTGGTTGCATTGAACTATCATGTTTCGTTTGATATATTCTTTCTCATTTTATGCGTTTCTTTATTTTTTTGTGCCTCTGCAAATAGCTCCCAGGGGGAAAATTAAGTATGTTGAATTTTGTGTACTCATCAAACTTACTTAGCAAAAAAAAAAGGTATCTGTGTCAAAGAATATGGGTATCATATTTGCTCTGCTATTAATTCAGTTTGAATAACCAGCTGTAGTGTCAACATCCCGATGTATCTATATTTTAAATTACAGAAGCATTGCATTAAAGCATTTGCAATTTGACTTGAAAGAAAAGCGTGCAAAAATTAAACGTGCCAAAAATAGATAGATGATATGCACATCACTGTCAGCTTCACTGGTTGATGCAGTTTAAATCGTCTCCATCTTTAACTCGTCATGCACAGTCCACCATACCATCTTATTGGCATGCTTCTTAACGCCATTTATCGCCACATGAAGAAATCCAAATATTTCCGACACCACCCAAAGGCAACATTTCTCACAGGTCGAACAAAGCATCTTAAACAAACCCAAACACGCCCTGCGAGCTTCTTGTTCCAAACAAACTCACACTTAAAATCACCTGTTAGATAATAATGCTGACTTCCTGCCAAACACATTATCTCATTCACAAAATCGCCAGATGACACTTGATCAGAAAATAAAAGGAAGCGTTAAATGACCTACATCTCACCTGTTATTGCAGTGGGAGAAGATGCGAGATAACAAACCTTTGTGTTGCCTATGGCTTTGTGAGAGCTGTCGACTCACCTGGGAGTGGGCGTGCAAAGTGAGAGGTCTACCTGTGCCAGAACAAACGGAAGGAACGCGTTTCCCAGCCGCAGTGACTCATCCGTTTCACAGGTGTCAACAAAACGCAACCGTGATGCTCAAAAAATAGAAATGTAGTCATCGTCTCGTGAAACAACGAACACTGACTGACACATTGGGAATGAATATTAAGGATAATGAAAAGTAAATTTAATTGTTCAAAGTATATCCTGAAAATATCATCCATCTCCTTTTTATTTATAGGTTTGTTTTTCAATAATGTAAAGTTAATTGACCACCTGGTGAAATCTAATTAAGGTGTAGAAACTTCCAGAAATGGTCAGGAGAAAGAAGAAGGCACTTGTTGACTTTTCAGTTTAGATTTTTCTATTAATTAAAATTGCAAAACAAATAGTCATCCTGTTTTATCTCTTATTGGTACATCTGGGGAAAAGTCAAGATTCATCTGGTAAAATGTGAAATGTTTTTGTTGTGATCTATTTGGTTTTTAAAAAGCTAAAGCACCCTTGAAAAATGTCCAGTAGTAGAATAGAAATAAAGAGGTTAAATCCTATTATATTAACAAATGCATAATATACTGAAACGTTTACTTATTAAATTTGATTTAAAAAATAGTAGGAGGGAAATATAATGCCAGCATACAGGCTGTGAAAGAAATCCACGTGAAGCAGTATCCTTGTTTTAGGGAAATGCACAAAAGCAATCAACCAGCTGTCACTGATTTTATTCTATTTTCAATATGGCTACGACTACAGGGTTGCACTTGTTTCCTTCTGACTGCTTATCAATGACACTCACATTATGGTGTGCGAAACCTTTGTAGTAATAGCTAACTTAAAACGGTTACATTTAAAGAGCACCTTTAAACACAAATGAAGACCGAGACGAGATGATAAACCTAAACTGGTTTATCATCTCGTCCTGCAGCGGTGATGTAGCCGTGTACTTGAGGGTGGGGTCAGTACACTGTGATGTCACTGTTGGGTGTGGTAATGAGTGTAAGCAGGTCATGGTTTCTGCTATATTTCTATTCACAAAACAGCATGTGTTGCTCATGCTGCTTTGAATGGATTCCTCTGGGTAGCAAAGAATTGGACCTCAGTCTCATGACTGTTTTTGATCAAGATCACTACGGAATTCTTCATTTTGCCACAAATGTGAATGGTGACAGAAATTCAGAGACATTTTCAGCTAGCAGACTTCCTTCAGCATAATAAATGGAAATGAAAAAAGTAAACATTGCTGGAGGACACTTAGACAAACACATTTATCTTGGTTATTAAATGAGCAAACACCAATGAAGTAAGTGCACAGAAGAAGAGGAAAAAGTGAAGTGTCGGCTTGCTGACACATAGACTAACAACAAAAAACAGATTGACCGAATACATTTCTCTCTCAGACCTTTATTTGTCAATTTAAAAGTACGACACAGCGTTCTACAATATATTGCACATGTACAGGTAGTATCGAATGCACTCCACCCAGAAAATAAATATTAATTCATTAAACAGGACTGACATCTGCAGAGCTTACAGTATGAACCACACACAGTTTGTTAGAGTGACTTTGAAATAATTTAAAATATTAATGCTGTAATAAAAGGAAATGGCAAACAGGTTGACACAGTCCTTGTCATTCCAGTTGTTTATTAAGAGACCATTTTTCAAACCCTTTAAACCTTAAATACGGCTGAAGACAATGGTTAAACTTGCAGGACTGTTAAAAAACAAAGAACACCATCAGAGAAGTTCTCCTCAGATTTTATGTTTGTACCTTCCAGTTATGTTGCACCAATTGTTCCCAGTGTGTACTAAGATTTACACTTCAATCAAATAAAACCGGTTGCTCCCAAACAACTGATTGGCGTGAACAGATTAGTTGCTGTTAAAATATTTACACTCAGTCAGCGACAGGTATAAGTGAGGCCTAGCTAACAAAGCTAACGCTAGTTTGCTTTCCTTGTGACTAGTTTAGACTGAGGAGATATGGCAATGATATAAAACACGAGGGACGTACATAATCTAACACTACAAAAATACATTTAATAATGGTGTTAATTGGGAGTGAAAAACATTCATTACGAAAAAAGAGCAGAAATATTAAAGATACAAGTGGCGTTAGCTAGGTTAGCATAATCGGATAATTCCCACTCATTCTAGACTGCATGAATACGAATCATTTAAATAAAACATAATTCTCCGTTTATGCTTGAATAAAATAAGGCTATTAATGGCATTTGCAAAGTATTGGCAGCTAAACATGTTTTTTGAAGCTTTGCTGCAGCTACCGTTGATTGCTTTGGGCATTAGGAGGGTTTTCTATATCAGACAACTTTACTAGCTTAAGTTTTAAGCACCCCCATTTACTGAAACTAGCTAGTATCTAGTTAAAAACTGACATGCTTTTATTGATGTGTATACAAACACCTGGAGCAACCCTTTCCTGTTTGAATCTGAGGTTAATTTTGTTGTTTTATTGGCTCTTGTGAAAAAAACCCTCTGATGCAAAGCTTATTGCCCCATTTTTTTAAATGAGACAAAATATCATCAATACGTTAAAAAATCCCACATTAAATCCAAAACTTCAAGCAGAGGATAAGGGGTTTTGTTGCAGCCCTGACACCCAAACAAACAACATAGACTATCACTACATTGCATTATAGTGTATTTCTTAGGCAATTTAAAAATAATTAAGGCACTTAATTAAAAGTATACGCATCTCTCCCCCTGATCAGTGAGCGAAGTGTTTGAATCCCATTCTCTTAAGAAACAAAACATGGCGGTTTAACACATTGGCACAACAGCCAGAGAAGCAGATATTTACTTTATCTACAGCCTCAGTTTCTCCCAGGAGTGTTTAGATTCCAGAATTCACATCCTTAAAACACATTTGAGAAACTATTATATTTCCTCATTGTAAACCGGCCTGATTGTAGTTATCAGTTTTGAGCAATGTGCACCACTCACCTCATAGAATAGATGCCAACCTGTACTTTCAAAGTACTTGTAATGTTTTGCAGGGGAACTGGGATGTATGAAAATTGCATCTGAAACGAAAGTTTCAGGCCTTTTGAATTTTCCATCAAACATATTCTCTGTTCTCATAGTCCTTCTTAATGGCTTTTTTGATGCGGTCGATTTCATCTTCACTTGAACTGTCATGTTGGTCGTATTTCTCTTCTTTCTCTTTCTTGGCACTGTCCATTGGGGCTGTGTCATCGCCTTCGTTGCTGTCTGGAGCGGTGCACTGCAGCTCCTCTCGTATCGTGTTGAGCTCCACCAGGCCATCGTGCAGCTGCGTCGCCACCTCCCTGATTTTGGCAGCAAACTCGGACTTGGCCCCTTTCTTCAGTTCTTTGGAGTCTTTGGCCACAAAGTAGATGTCCATGCCTACAAAGAGTCCAGTGAGCACACCGGTGGCCATACTTGCGATCTGGACCGCTCTCGCTGCGGTGCTTCCCGCCACGTTGGCGATCTGCACCACGCGCATGATCTCGTTAGCGTTGATGAGGATGGCTTTCCCTGCCATGGCACCGTCCTCGTAAAAACTCTTGCTGAGCACAGGGAAGTCCCGGTTGTAGGCGTGTTCTTTCATCTTGATCAGGTCAAACCTCTTCATGTTCTCGATACCCTGCTTGATGAATTTCAGACACTTGTTGAGGTCGGCCATCTTCTCCTGATAGTCCTGCACGATCTTCTCCACCTTCTTGCGGTCCATGGAGTTGTTGACCTGGTTGGAGATACCGGCACCTGCAGATGTCAGACCGCCTGCTGTAGCGACACCCAATCCCACCGCCGTCACAATCAAAGAGATTCCCATGGTGACCGGGGCCAGAGCGAGGCCGGTGATGGTGGCCACGCCCCCGATGGCGCTGGTGGAGCCGCCGGTGATTTGAGCGATCTTTGTGTTCTTGCTGAACTTGTCCAGGCCATCTGCGATGCTGTTGAGGTCGATGACGTGCTGCCAGAGGCTCTCGGCGCGCTCCGAGAACAGTTTGTTGAAGACCCGGATTCCCTTCTGCACCTTGTCCGCCGTCACAGCAAAAGCCCTGAGACGAGGAATTTAGAATTACAAAGAGTAAAAACTTGGACACATAAAACCAACCCTTTGAACGACCAAATGCAAAGGAAGTTAAATATGATATTAACATTCATTTGAGTCTTAACTTACTTGGCCTCCTCTTTTTCCGTCATGTCTTCATCTTGAGGCGTGTCCTCCCAGGCTGAGGAGGTTAAAGTAAGAAAGAACAAAATGAAGTTTTCTTATTATATTCATTATCTGGCCAAAAGTATGTGGACACCAAAACAACCAGAGCATATAATTCCACTAGGGCATTTATCTGCTGCTATAACAGCAACTGTGGTTTCAGATTTGGGGTTCAGCTGCAGGGATTTGTTTCTATTCAGCAGCAATATAAATGAATAAACCCACAATACTGTTTTTAACTGACCTTGTATCCCATGGGCTTTATGTTAAAACAGAAAATGTTAATTCTAAAACCGTTTCCACAAAATTGGAAGAACTCTAAATATAATGGTTTGATGTGGCATTCATTTCATTGGAATTTTGGGGACCATGACAAACGTTGGTCGTTCAGTTTAAGGGATTTGAACTTAAAAACACTCTAATGTGTTACTTACACTCCACTGTGTTCCACCAATCCATAAGTCCCTCGAAGTCCTGAAACACACCGTTAGATTTGTATGGGTTTGCATGTTGCTATTCAAACTGTTAAGGTCAGATTTTGTTGAAATGTTACTTTTTTTTGGGACAAATTTCTTCCGAAACAAACCTGTCTGTCTTCAGGCTTTGACGGGTCAATACGTAAATCCTCCAGCTGGTCGAATAAAGTTCTTTTTCCATTCTGAAACAACAGGAATATTCCTTTTTTAAATCCTTATATGAACCCCAAGGTTTTGAGTAAAGACAAGATGTGAGGGTCTTTAGTTGTAGTAGAAGAGTCAGTGATTCAGAAACATACAGATAATGATCTATATCGATTTATGAGGTGTCACATATCCTTGGTTTCACTTGTTATGCTGTATATGCTCAGATAAAGAGGAGGAAGTGACAGTAAAAGGAGTTCTAAATGCACTGCTTGTTTTTTTGCAGAAGTAAAGACTCGTTGAAAAAGGAAGCATAGCAGAGAAACAAGTTTGGGAACATTGCAACCTAATCTCATCTCTGCTCCTTCTATACCAGGGACCTGCACAAACACTGCGTGGAGGTGGCTGTCAGGTTGAGAGTGGGGGGTAAAAAAACAAACACATGTTGACTATAATAGTCTCTGTTGGGAGCTAAGTGGAAACCCTGGAGACAAACATAAGACAGAGGTTGTTTTCAGGGAGGGGTCGGGTTACTCGAGTAGATCTTTTGTAATCCTGAACCACGATGAGTAAGACCGAAATAGTCAGTTGGGTGGACAAATATATTGACACAGAGGGAGGGAAAATGTTAAAAAATGTTGTGAGAGGAGACTGAAGGAGAGAAAGAAAGGGAGGAAACGTCCAACACAGTTCTATGAGTCATCCACTTCATTTCCACTACCTCTCCTGTGCCTGCAGCGCCGTCCTGAGCGTTCTTCCTAAGGCCTTTGCCCTGAAATAGATGAAAACACACCGTTACAGCATTTGTAATATCCATACAAATTTGCTTTTTGGGCAGATATTCATTCCCATGCAGTCCAAACAGCTACTAAACCATTTCTCAGAAGAAGGACAAGCAGAAGTCAACTTATTGGAGGAATTAAAAATGAGTTACAGAAGGGGAAAAAATAATTGTGGTTAAAATATTAATGCTGCACTAACAATACCAATAAGGTAATGGGTTGTTTTTTATAGCCTATGCTCATTTACTGCTAGAGAATATATTTTCAGAGAATGGTGATCATGCTACTTCCATCCATGGCAGTAAATAAAGGTATGGCTTGGCTTTGATTGGACTAAGGGAAGCCTTTATTTAAATGTTCTTTACGGCTTCAACTGAATTTTGTTAGTTAACATCCAACGGCATAAACCTTTCTTTCTTCTGATAGGTCCTTGGGAGAATAAATACATACATTTAGGTTGTGAATTTGACATTTAATAAGCAATTAATGAACTTAATTATCATAGAATAACAAGCACTTAATGCATGCACTAAACAACATAGGTTGGTGTGGTTTAAATTGCTTAACAACGACATGTAGGGCTATCTAAATGTAAACTACTCGCACCTTGGTAGGTCAGTATTTGTAATGAAGGATTTAGTTCAAATAACAAACGTTTATTATCCACGTTGAAGGAAACGTGTAAAGATTGATTGTTACCTTCCCCCTTGGCATGAAAGGATTGTGTTTCTTCGGTTTCTTCACTTTGGTCTAGAAAGAAAAACTCAAATGAACATTTATTCCTGATAACTATGGTTGAAATAATCAAACCAGGAACTGTTATTTATTTAGCAATCATTTCTTTAAAGGAATCAGTTCAAACACCTCTCTTTTTTCCTTGCCCTCTTCATCTTTCGTTTCTTCTTTGGATGAAGAATCATATTCCTCTTCCAGCCCTTCATCATCAGACTGACCCTGAAGAGAAAACAACAAAAGTGTTAAAAGTTTAATGATGAAACAAAGTAGTAACAAGGGGAAACGCAGCAGGGTGGCGTATAAACGTCCTAAAAAAAACCTATTTTGAAGTGAGTGCAACACAAATAAAAGTCCTTAATGCAGAATTGATTTTATATGAAGAGCAAATCAAAAATGGAATACCTTTGCTCCAGCTCGTAGCATAAATGGATTATGGCGCCTGGGTTTTTTCACCTTGGCCTGTAAAGAAAAGCCACAGTAATGTTAGGTAACATGAGAACTGGAAGGACCACATTACATAACAGCCTGCGAATGTGCCTAATCTGTGCTACAGTTCAAAAAGATCGAACCCTCAGCAACTAAGTGTCCTTTTCTTCCTCACATACACTTGTAAGTATATATGTTGTTTACAGTAAATCAAACATAGCATGCAGCCAAATCTAGGTACCCTCTACTGGTAAATGATTCCTGCTCTGCAGCCAAACGTTTTTCAAACAGGCACCTCTTCATTTTAAAACCCATGCAGATCCTAAATGTGCCACCCATATCAGGTTGCATTTTGGAGAGATGGTCAGGGTAATATTGCCTCATGACTGACCTAACCACAAGCTTTTGTAAAACTCAGGCTGACAACAGCTGGTGCCAAATGTCGTTTGCATCGCACGAAAGAAGAGATAAAAAAGGAACTGGAACTTAAAATAAGCACCTGCAGCTAGTACTTCAAAATGACATATGGTACATACAGGTCCGAACACAGGTTTCTGAGCTGCAGAGTAATTCTAAGGATTAGGAACAGTGTGATGATGAAGAGATACACTCACGGCTCTGCTTTCTCCATCTCCCTCTCTGGCTCCTGCAGAATCATCCATGAGGCCTTCATCGTCTGATTGGTTCTGCAGAATCACTCATTACATTTCATTTAACTTGAAGGTTTAGGAAAAAAATGTTTTACACGGTGCACTGGAATTTGAACGTATGACTGATGATATATATTCTTGGCCGTTGACCGCCGATGTTTAAGGCTAGACATTTTTATGCATGAAATGACATTGTACTTCATCTGTTCAGGCTTCAGACGTGCACTTCTTTTAGGGTGGAATCACTTGAACAGCTTTAGAATACTTATTTGTTTCCAGTCATGTTTTAAGACACACAAACACTCTTAGAACTGCTGTTGATGTACAAGTATGTACACACACGTACATGTTCTAAACTTAAATAAAAAATGATCTCAGAGGAACCTTCAGCAGGTAAATGTGAAAACAGTCTTCTGGAGTTAAACCCTGCACAGTGAAGGTCAAATAACAAAATATCATTCATATATTGTTCTGTGTGTACATGTCGCTACCTGATGGTTGCTCTTCTGCTTTTGTCTCGCTGTTTTAGTCAGTTCCTGAAATGAAACCACAATAGATTACTTAACCACAGGACAGATACAGCTCAGCTCCAGACAGACACACTCAGCCACTGTTCCCCTTAACGCTGAAGCCTTAAATACCTCCTCTGATCGATCTGGCAGATCTGGAGATCATGTCCTTGTTGTCCTGCAGAGGACAAAATATTTTTAAAGCTGAGACACCCTGTTCATTCTCTGTATAATAAGCAAGGTATTAATGTAACATAAAGTGTAGCCTTCGAGCATGCTGCCTGCATTACTGGCTGCTTTAATTGATTATGAAATAAATTCATTTAATTCAGAGATATCGGAAATCCAATCTGTAGAAGCAGAAAATGTAAGTACTGTACCTGATCATCCTCAGTTCCTCCTGCTTTCACTCTGTCGTATGTGGACGTCCTCCTCATTTCCTGTGGAAAGATCACAATGAAGCAGACAGGATACAACAGAGATTATCTCACTTGGACCAAATGCCACTGAGTTTGCAAACCTCCTTAGTGGGTCTGGGTGGGACCGTTGGAGTTTCTCTTCTTCCTTTCTCTCTCGCTGGATCATGTTGCTTTTGACCTGACAAGGACACACACAAACACACACACACACACAGTTTCAAACAGTGTGGTGGAGCAGGAGCACAGACGGACAGGATTTAAAGGGAGGTAAGACGATGAGGAGGTTTGGAGGAGGAGGAGCATGAGAAGAGAGGAATTTGACTGAATTTGAGCAGCTGTGTGTGTTTGTGTGTTTGTGTGTGTGTGTGTGTGTGTGTGTGTGTGTGTGTGTGTGTGTGTGTGTGTGTGGTCACTGATGACTCATGAGTGGTGCAAAAATTGGACTGACTGGTTTCGACTTCTCTTCCCCTGGTGTGTCTTCCTCCGTGTTTTTCTGAAAAGAATCACATTAAATATTACATATTAAATTGTCTCAGCCAAAATCAGATAACTCACAGACCGTACCAGATACTTTTTGTATGTTTAACCCTTTAACTACATTTAAGGTATTGTTAACTTTACATTTCTGCAGGCCATTTTCAATTGCACGCTGTATAATTTAGATTTTGTATTTGTTCCACTGTTTCTGGCAGCCATTGGTTTTCTATTCATATCTGTATTGCGGAATTTGGAAACTTACTTGTTGTGTCATTCATCACACGGGTCAAACACATCGGTTTTAGTTTAGCCAAAACTGCAAAGAACTGTTGGTTGCCGGGGAAATAATACACCCTTAAATCGATTCAAAACATTTAATAAATTGGAGAATTGGGACGTAAAGTATTCTGTAGTAATACGGTTCAACATACAAAATCATTGGTAAGGTCCCCTGAATCCACCATTATCATTATCCCGTCAGTGAGTCCCTATCACCTAAAACCATCATGATCGGGACGACCCCCCCCCCCCACCCCCCCACACCGGCACCATGAACACCATCAGCAGCATAGTTACTTTGTGTGTAGAGCGGAATATATTCAGTTTGGACATGGCTCCAGCCTGAGAGTGAAGGACACAGCAACATTTAACACTTGGATCTGCTTTTAGACCGATTTATTGGCCAAAATAAGATAACAGCGTTGAAGATATATGATTGTAACGGTGTATATGTCCATCAATTGATTTCTTCACTTTGAAATGTGCTGCTTTGTAATGATTGTGTCTTAGCTCATTTTAAAGATTTTGTAATTTTTGTAATTTTGGGGATTTTCTATTCTTTATTATTCTTTACAATGTTTCTTACTACAAATGATAAAACATTGTAGGAATTAGTATTCATCATATGCTACCAAATCTATTTTTGTAGCTAATTTCTGCATTTATTTAATAAAAACTGGCCTGTTAGCATTATTAGCCTTTTCTGGTAAAACCAAGGGGAACACACATGTTCAGAGGCTAACAGCTAACTGAGCTTCTAGTTTTCAATAGTTAGTTTTATGACTACTGAAAAGCCATTTTGAGGATATTGACCATCCATGACAACTGCAAACAACAACAGCAACAGTAACACGATGTTTGCGTGGCTTGTGCAAAACAACGCTCCACGACAGGCTGACTACAGATACTGGGATCTGTTCCCTGTGACATTTACTAAAGGTATCACATTCTCAACAAGCCCAGGCAAGTCAAGTTAGGTTCGACTGCTGTAGGAAGAGCCTGTGGGTGAAATACTTCTCGACCAAAGACACACAAGTACAAACAAAAGTGGTGGAAGAGCAAAACACTAGACCCCATCACAGGAGTGTGGGCTGTATAAAATAGCAGCTAAATAAAATGATGCTTTTCTCTCCCCGCAATGAAGCAAGTGTCTACTGAATAAAAATGGCTAGTTAGAAAATGTGTCACCAATCTGCTGAAATAACAGGAACAAGTGAATGTTAGAGCACCTGTTTGTGGCCTGAGGACTTTTCGCTGCTCGCAGGTGGATCCTCCTCCTCATCTGAGCTCGTCTGCTTCTCATTCTGTGGAAACAAGACCGAAACAATTATCTTCAGAATAACACATGAGTGAAGCTGACGGTTCCCCTAAGGTAAAAGAAAACACTTCTGAAAGATTTCAATCCAAAATGTCCCTACTTTGTTTGCAGGTCTGAAAGGATTCAGTTTCTCCATGGCCCCGGCAAATTTACTCTGATTGTGAAACAAAAAAAAGACATGAAATAGGAACAACATCCAGAGAGTACATGACTGATAAAAACTTAAAATGAAATATTAACAAATCTTACAGACCTGCTTGTGACTGGGCTGGCTCTCTCCATTGTCCAACATCTCCTCAGATTCAGAGTCAGATTTCTTCTCCTGCAGAGGGAGCAAATGATGTTGATATAATGTATACTTTAATATAAATAATAGTAGTATTAGTGCGATTGTAACCCGCAGCACGCTTTGAATGAATGACATGCTTTAGTTTGGGGCAGTGTGATAGGAAAAGGAACTGATGATGTGCAGCAGATGTCCAGAGTACAGCAGCCATTCTTTACCTGTTTGTCAGAGGAGAATGTGCTCTTCATCATCGCGCTGAAACCGTTCTGGAATAAGACAAAGACAGCGTAAAAAAAAGACCACCGCCATAATCTGCATCTTAATGTCATGCAGCCGCAGGAAAAAGTAAGAGACCACTTCAGCATTATCATGTTCTGTTACTCACGCGTCTTTGAGTTCGCTTATTTAGTTCTTTATTGTATTCTATAAACTGCTGACAATTTTTCTCTATGTTGAAATTCAACAAACACTGGAATGGCTGCCATACATGAACAGATAAAGATTTAAGAACAATTTGGAGTGTCCTCTTAATTTTTTCCGGAGCTGTAGATAAACTGAGCCTATTACAATATTCCAAATCTGATTTTACCACCATGTCTCAACAAGATCGGGTTATTTCTGCCATCACCACCCACCTGCTTGGCTTTGGGCTTCTCTGCAGTAGATGCGTTCTCAGTTGAGTCTCCTGAAGGCTCAGTCTTTTCCTTATCCTGTCACAACACACATTACCACGTCATTAAACTCAAAACATGATCGAGTGTATTGATAGAGTTATTTATCTGATGAAGGATTGAGTGTGAGATCAAATGACCTGAGCGGAGGAGGTGAAAGGATTCTTCAGGATCTTCGCTGCAGCTCCACCCTGACAGACAATTCAAAGCAGCTAAAGTTGGAACCTCATATTATTTGCTGCGTAATCTGTTAAGTGCAAGTTGATCGCATACCTTTGAAGGCTTCTCTACGAGACTGTCACTGCTGGCAGAGAGTTCACTATCCGCTGTCACATCCTCCTAAACAGGGGGATGAAGCATACCGTCAGAATGTAACAACCAAGATAAAAAAGTGTTTGCTATCAAAGAGAAGTATCCACCATGAAACTAAAGGACTGCAGGCACTGAGGCAAACAGTCTGCAGGTTATTATAAGCAAGTTATTAGCAAGTTAGAAAAATGAAAGGCTCTGGGAATAAAAGTGCATTGCTTTTTTTCAAATGTAACTCTAAGTCTGGGACTGAAATATTACACAGTTTTTAGGAAACTATTAAAAAAACTGAACAACAAAGTAAGATGTCCCTGGTGACCTCTCTTTAAAATAAATAAATAGGTAACAGAACAAACTTTATACACACCAGGATTATTTTATTGACAAGCTTGACCCCGTTACCTGAGACTGAGATTTGGCAACTTTTTTTCTGAACACTCCACTGAAGATTCCTCCTTTCTCCTGAGGGATATAATATAAAGCCAGCATTCATTATGACGGCAGGTACTGTTACTTTTCTATCTTGCAGTGACTGGTTTCTAACAAAGCTCACCTTAGTGTTCTCTGAGAGATTGTCGTTGCTGCCCGAGAGCTCGCTGGGATCAGACAAATCATCCTGAAGGCGAGAAACCAAAGTAACTCATCTATAAACCTGTTCTTATATTTACTGTAACATGGTGTAATAGTGAATAAGCTCCAGTTATACTCTAATACCCTCACCTGAGACTTTGTCCTCTCTCCAAAAGGCTTTGGTGGTTTTTTGAACATCCCACTGAACATCCCTCCTGTCTCCTGGAGAAAAAAAGGTCACATGAAAATGATTTAAATGTTGCCCTTAATCAAAATGTATTTAAAGTGTTCATCCGGTTTCACAAAGCTCACCTTAGTGCTGCTGTTCACTGACAGATTGTCTTTGCTGCCTGAGAGCTCGCCGTCTGCAGACAAATCCTCCTAAAAGAAACAAACATTAGCAATTTTACTATCCTCTCCTATTCATTTACCTTAGCTGTAAGTAAGACAAGTGAGATGCTCACCTGAGATTGTGTCCTCGATCCAAAAGGCTTTGGTGATTTTTTAAACATCCCACTGAACACCCCTCCTGTCTCCTGAAGAACAAAGCCACGTGGAAATGGGTTGTAAAATGTTGCCCATAATGCAGTGATTTGGTAAAGCAACATGCAATTCCTACCAAACACTGATGCATGCAGGTTTATCTCACCTGTCACAACACATACACACACACGGAAAACACACTTCCTTATCTTTGTTTATAGAGGTGTACATCCTTCACAAAGCTCACCTTAGTGTTGCTGTTCACGGACAGATTGTCTTTGCTGCCTGACAGCTCACTGGGTGCAGACAAATCCTCCTGAAGGCAATAAAAACAATATATTACTGAATATATTCATCACTTGCTTTAGATTTAACTCAGGTAAAAGGTAAAACTCTCACCTGAGATTCTGTCCTTGCTGCAGAAGTCTTTGGAGCTTTTTTAAACATCCCACTGAACACCCCTCCTGTCTCCTGGAGAAAAACAAAGTCACAAAAAAATGGTTTGCAAAGCAGGTTTTAATTTCTGCCAAATACTGATACAAAGCTTTTGCTCTCCTTACCTTAGTGTTGCTGCTCACGGACAGATTGTCTTTGCTGCCTGACAGCTCACTGGGTGCAGACAAATCCTCCTGATAGAAAGGAAAAGGAAAAACAGTGATTAGCATCTCCTTAAAATGTGACACAGCAGGAAAAGTTAGACGCACTGCTCTCACCTGAGAATGTGTCTTTCCTCTAGAAAGGTTTGGTGATTTTCTAAACATCCCACTGAACACCCCTCCGCTCTCCTGGAGAAATAAATCACATGCTAATTACCACATGTTTGAAATAAATAAGCCTATGCAGCTGTCAGATGGGCAGGAGGGGATTTAGTGCTTGTCACACTGGGCAGCAGTTCTTTAAAATAGCTGATGAGTGCAAGTTTAATCTCCTGCTTCAAAACAACAACACACCCTGCTAAAACTCACCAGCCAACCAGGCGAGCTCTACATCTGATGTAGTTTAAATGAGAATACCAATATATGTCAACAGCTAACAATAAGATAGCACTAGATTTAAAATCATATTATTTTTCTGAATCTTTTCTGCTATGTAATAAACAAACCTTGTGTTCAAGCTATGATCTCAGATGTCTTGTTTGCAATTCTTTCAGCCATTTTGTGTTTTTCAAAATGTCTGCATCCAAAAAAGACGAGAGGATGAAACTCACCTTAGTTGTGGTGTCATCAGACAGACTGTTGTTACTGACTGTGAACTCATTGTCCAAAGATCCTGAAACACACAACATGATCAGTCAGTCTATCACGGAAATAACACAACATGATATTCAACATGGCAGCATTATGCTGATAGTCGTATTTCTCAGATTAAATATCGCTGTGTGCAGACGTGAATAGAAGATCTTGCTTCACCTGGGATGGCCTCCGGGCATGTCGTTTCAGTATCCCACCGAACACACCTGATTTTTCCTGAAGAGAAATGTACAGCCAGAACTTTAGCTCCCCAGACTAACATTTCACTTTAATTACACTGTGATTTCTCATTGTGCTCTGTCATTTTCCAGCTGTCGTCTTCAAAAGGTCAGTACCTTAGTTGTGGTGTTTTCTGACAGACTGTCGTCAATGGCTGCAAATTTGTCTTCCAAAAGATCCTGAAACACACAAAATTATCTTTTAACCTCTCAATGAAGTAACTCCATTTAACATGTCGAGCATTTAGCTGATAGGTGTATGTTTCTAGTTGATACATCTCTGCGTGGAGGGTGTGTAACAAAAGATAGTGTTTCACCTGTGAGGGCCTCCGGACATGTCCTGGTTTAGGAGATCTCTTCAGTATCCCACCAAACACACCTGATTTTTCCTAAAGAGAGAGGTGAAGCGAGACCTTTAGTTCAGAAGCGTAAAAGGAGAAAAAGTTCTGTGTGGGGATATCTAAAATATGACGGAGCAGAGAGTAAACTCACCTTTGATGGCTGGTTGTCTGTTAAGCTGTCACTGCTGACGGACAGTTCAGGATTTTGTACGGACAGGGAGACCTAAAGAAGAGGAAAACAAGTGTTTCACTCGGGTTACACTTTTAAGATAAATACTAAAGAGTTTAGAAGAACAACAAAACAAACGATACATCAGAAAACAATGCAAGAAAGTGAAAAAATTAATAATACACGAAAACATATTTACTTCATCTTTTCCAGAATAAAGAAGTCATAATTCAGTGGATAAATATCAGAATTTTTTTGAAGCTACCAACCTGGGGCTGTTCCTCTTTGGCAGCTTTGTTTGACTTCTTAAACATCCCTTTAAATACGCCTCCTTTCTCCTGAAATATAAAGAGTTAGACTTTAAAATAAATCACTTAAACAAAATGATATTTACTCAATCAGAAAACTGAAATAAGATTTACAAAACAATACATAACACAAGGAAGGAACAGAAATGTGTCACCTTGGTGCTGATGTCAGTCAGACTGTCGTCGCTCTTGGAGAGTTCACTGCTGACTGATAAACTGTCCTGTAAAGTCAACAGAGTGCGAATTTCAGATGATCAAATAGCGTAAATCCAAAAATCTGAATTGTATTGCTTTTAATACCAAGTTAGATTATGTAAATGTTATGTTCATTCTTGCTTTAAATAAAGTGAGTTAGTGCTACTACATCACCTGCGCTTTGAGAGGAGGTTCTGTGGACTTGAGAGATTTTTTGAACATCCCACCGAATAACGCCGCTTTCCCCTGATTGAGGAGTGAAAAATAGGTGAGAAATTAAACATTTAAAAAACAAAAACAGCTCTGCTATGGTTTAGGTGAGTATGAGTGAGTAACAGAATCATTTACTGATATTTGAGAGTCAGCAGGATAAATCTATCTCTCCCTAACTGGAGAAAATGCTGCCAGTTTTCTGATCAAAAGGCTGCATTTCCTCGTTCACATCTCACAGTCGAGCTTCACGTCCAGACTTGAAACTGGACGTGAAGCTGGTTTCATGCCTTCAGTTGAAAACCTTGATGACGGTTAATTAAGGGTGATTGTTGTGTTTCTTGCATTCGGGAAACGTATCATATTACTGATTGTCCCTGTCTCCATATAAAAGGAGACAGGGGCATTAAATGACCAGAGATTGCGTAGAAAACAGGCAAACCACCATAAACTGTTGGCTTTTCTGATATTTAATCAATATTTGACTTGTCAACATTGAAACAATGACTTAGATGTAAGTTAGAGATCTGGCTTTAAGATGTAAGGTCTTTACATTTGACTGAACAGTGTAGGTAAACTTAGGGTTTCAGCTGGTAAAGGTTGAGCTAATATTAGCTACTTTACCTACTGCCCTGTAGCTTCGTCCATAACAGATATCGAAATAAGGTTTGAGTTAAATATTGTATGATTGATTTCAATATGCAACAAGTAAAAGTACAATATAGGCCTCCAAGTCGTGGTGGTGTAGAGATATAAAGTGGCATAACATAAAACAAAGAAAAACTAGAGACTGAAGTAGGCTAGAAGTAACATCAAACTAAGTGTATACATGTAGCATTAGCCTACATTCCCACACTGCTGTTTACATACTCATGGACTGCACTGAAAGTTCCAGTCACACAGACAGAGGTCAGGTCGATAAAATCAACTCAAACATGGCTGTCAACTGTCACTCACAACTAATATAACAACGCAGCTAAACTTAATACCCAAACGTTAGCAGTCTAAAGCACTACATTAAAAACAAAACATCAAACGTTACTCACAGCTACGCCTCCTCCTTCACACTCCAGATCCAGATCGAGGTTATCGTATCGATCCTGTCAAACAGCAGAGAAATGTCCAACGGTTATTAAAACCTAACTTCACATTAACGGACATTTTCAACAGTTTGCTGGGAGAAACGTGACGTAAAGAAGGACGTTTTTAAATTGCGAGTTTAAACTGTAACTCACCATTAAAGCTACTCTAACTCTGCCCTTGTTTTCCCGGTGGTTTATCGATGTTGTTGCTATTGATTTAAATGATTGAGTTCCCAGCCACAGTTTGCTCGTGCTGGTGCTGCCCGCTCCCGTGTTGATAATGCCGTCCGTTTTCACTCAGCCGCTTTCCTCCCTCCTCAGGAAAAATACCAGAAAAAAAAAAGAGGCTGGAGATCACAGACTTCCCCCAGATCTTTGTGACTTGTGTTTTCATACAGCAGACATTGCTGAAACTGGCAAATCCAGTTTTTTTTTCTTTACCTGGCTTACCTACCAGGTGAGGGCGGGTCTGTCTCACCTGGGGATTTGTCATCAGCCTGATGCTGCTTTCAAGTGCTGCTGGGAAACTTCACTTTCCGACTTCCTCAAGGCTAATGAAAACAGCCAGATCCCCCTGCCGACCGAGGATTACACATTTATTTAAAATAACTTACATTTGAGCAATGTTTGATTGAACATTTCCCTTTTATGCGATATATAATCTACATTACTTGTACTTTACAATATTTTAGTTGTAAGTAGTGACATTGCTGTACTAGAAAAAAAACACAATCTTTTATAAAGTACATTTGGCACACACACTTCCAAAAAATGGGTTTCATTGCATCCATTTCTGAAATAAAGCTTTGTGAGTGTTTAACCATGTGCTGAAACGTTCATGCTTTAGTTATAAACTATTAAAAGTACCACATAAACCTCTTACACTCAAAATGTTACTTAAAAGTATATAAGTGTAAATAATTAAAATGAGAAAATATCTTGAAAAAAACCCAAATAACTATTAATTAATTGGGAAAAGTTAATTGGCTGTAGTTTTACAAAGTTGCAGTTCGATTAGGAAAGAAAATATCTATGGTTTGAAATATACCGCCACATTTTCATGTCATTATAAAAGGTGTCCAGTAAGCAACATACTCATTCAGTGTGCAGCAGTGGGAAAAGCTTTATTTACTTAACATGTTTTATTGCACATAATGTGACCCATCGTCAACACAGCAGTAGCAATTCAGTACAGATAACAGAGCTGTAAAAGCATTAACGGATAAACTGTGTTTACATGTCTGCCGTCGATGCCTCAGCGGAACACAGTCTCCTGCAGAGTGCAGAGTTTTGGTTTAATCTGCCTTCACAAAAACAACTATGAAACAAGAACAAAGTGCTGATTTGAACATTCAGTTTATCGTCAAAGAAAACATGTTTTTCAGTCTTTTATACTCCAAACTCTTATTATAACACAAACAAACTATAGTTAATTAATCAAGCATTTGCTACATTTGCAAGCTTTTCCCATCTAATTTAAAGGCACATGTTAACATATCTTGGCAACTAATATATAGATGCAGATTCCTGTATGTGATATAAATGACCCTAAATCGCCCTACGTTAAGAAGTGTTCCAATAACTATTTCACCTTTATATATTGCATAATCACCTTCATTAAAGCAAAGAGTAGGCAAAACATTCCCGGCAATCTTTGGTTAATGCTTTAGTGTTCTAGTAGTTTTCTTAAATGCAGAGCTATATATGTGATATATATATATTGAGTATTATTCCTTCCATGAGAGGATGTAGAGTTTTCCTTGTCTGTCACCACAAACCAGTTCAGTGGGTTTCTCAGGGTTAATCTCCAAGTGCAGGACAGGACCTCCACACACAAACATACCCACCTGAAGGGAGAGAGAGAGAGAGAGAGAGAGAGATTAGAGAGGCAGCAGAAAGTGAATACTTATTCGAATACGGTTTAAAATAATTGGATTATATGAATGGTACATTTCTTTTAATCCTCTGACGTACCTGTGTCTTGGTCTTTCGGTCCCACAGCTTCACTGTCCTGTCATAGGAAGCTGAGATGATGCTGTGGTCGGTGAGTTTCAACACACTGATCCTGTCACTGTGGGCCTGGGGATCAACATTTAAAACAAAACAAAGTGAAGCCACAGCCGATTATTTCTGATGTTTGCTTTATCTCCCTGCCTGGTTGGGTTTTGCCGGAATACACAGCTGGTGGTTATTGGAAATCATGCTTTTTTGTATCTGTAGTTAACTAAGATTTAGATTTATGGCAGTTTTGGGGCCCTGTGTCTTCCCCTTTCAATGCTGCATCCATAAAATAAAAGGCATGCTCTGGCTTGGGTTTTTGAATGAATGTTTGATTAAACAACAATCTGTATTTGCCATTTTGGGCTCAAGGACATTGTGATTGGCATTTGCTTTTACCACACTGAGTCAATGATGATCAATAGTCAAACTATGTTGCAGCCATAGTTGAAAGTAGCTGCAATAGCTGAAAATGATATGTAAACATTGACATACTCCAACTATAATTTCCTTATTCAAGCAAATGCTGCATTTCTTGTTATGCCTTACAGGTTTCCGTTTGCTCCATGAGGAATTCTCTGAAATCTGGTTGAACCACATGTTGCCTTTTATGTCCCCACACACGACCAAATCTGAAAAAATATAGAGCACATCACATAAACCAACATATTTAAAATCTGGCCAGTACAAATATAAAATAGAAAGATGCTTGATGTTAAAGTAGGAGTGAATATATCAGCTGCAGTGCTAACAGTATTTAAAGTTGATGCAAGTACCTTTGTCCAAAGTTCCAGCTGTGATCAGGCACCCATTCTTCTCCTCTTCTTCGGTGTATAGATTAATTGTCCCGAAAGATGGGTAAAAAGTATAGTGGGGGCCCATGGTGAACTGAGGAGGGAGAAGACATCAATCAATATTTTCTATAAATCAGAGATTGGCACGAATACATCAAAAAGTGTATTTTTAGTGAATCAGAAACGTGGTCATTAAATGTATCAAAATAGAATAAAAAATACAGGCACGAGAAAATGTACTTCAAAATACATGTAATTTAAATCTTTAAACTTTTAGAATGTTTGACTGTCCGTAACAATACCCCATAAAGAAAGCAAAAATAAAAGTTAAAAAATTGCCATTTGTTGTATGAATATGGGTCTGACCTCACCCCCTCTACAGTGAAGGCCACATTGATGCTTCAGACATTTAAAATGACAAGAAGATTGGGCTAAACAGATTCAATTTCTAGGATCTGCGTCTTTACAAGCGACCAATTCAACTCATAAAACAGAAACAGTATCATTCAAGCAGTGTGGAAAAAAAGCAACCCACATCCCCTTCCCCTAAATGCTTACAACAACCTAAAAAAGCCTAGTGTAAACCCTGACTCTGCAGTCCAGGGAACACAAAGAGTGACGGTGAACACATTACTGGAGCCGACATGTCATGTGATGCAGCTGCAGTTAGCCACAAAGTGTGATCAGGCTTATTGTTGTGGGATTTTTCTACGGCTAAAACCTGGCGGTGAAACGTGTGTTATTTGAGAATCAAATTAAATATCATATCCTGTATTTTAAGTATTTAATCATTTCTGGTTTTAACCGAATTTCCCAATTTGGTATCAATAAAGTATAAACTAATCCAATTTAATTTAATTTAATCTAAATATTCTTCAATTGAACTACAAGCTTTTCTTTTGTTTTTTTTTAAAGGATTGCAGGGTGATGTCTTTAAATTGACCATCACTGGTTTTTAACAAATACATCTAAGGGCCACAACAAAACATTCTTATTATAATAAGTTTAATTTAAAGACAGCAGGACAAACTCACAAAGAAGCCGAGTTTGACTCCTCCGTCTTCCTCGCCCATCAGCCACGTGCTTTTCTCGTCGTTGCGGGTCATACCCAAAATCCGGACAGAGTTTTCCCAACTGTGAAAAGGGGGAAACACATGAAGAGCTTTAGCTCTGTTTTAATTATTGAGGGATTGAGAAATAAAAAAACTAAATCCCACAAAACCATATCTGAGTAAATGAGCTGAACTGTGTGTATATACATATACTGTATGTGGAAGCTGCAAAACAAATCACAATAATATGTATAAAAAGCATTGTGAAGCTATGGGTCATATACATTTCTGTTAATTTAAGAGGCATCAAATAAAAAGCTCTTTATGTTTCTCATACTGCCTGTGCTGCAGCACCTCTTTTCACCCTCTGTCTGAAACCAGAGCCCAGTCTGCTCTAATTGGTTAGCTGGCCGGCTCTGTTGTAATTGGTCAACCGCTTAGATATGTCCCGCCCCTTACTCTATCACATATGATGTGATGGAGCGCTAGCGAATAAAAGTGCCTGTGTTACATCGTGATGTCATTGTGTTACTGAAGTAAACAAAGGAGTCCAATGTGCAGTCTATAGTGTTACCATGAGATTGAGTGTCTCCACATTTCACTGTCAATCGCGGTGACATCAAATATTAATCCAGACTCGGACACACCAATCAGTACTGTGCAGTAGAGGAGCCGGACCACCCGGTCTTTCACTGTGTGAGTGGATACCTTCACCAGGCTGCAGCAAGAGAAACACAGGGTAGGACAGGTTAGTGTGGAGAACCAAACTCCTAACACCTTTCCTGAGTTATGGTTCAGTCTCTATGGTATTCATTAATTCATTTATATTTTAGCTTCACTGTGCCGAGAGCTGTGTCTGCTTTATTGTTTGTTTTTATTTCGATTTCAGGTTCATAATCACACTTTCATTTACGTTGTTTTTCCACTTCTATTCAGGTGTATCTACACAGTCCATTCAAAAAAAAGATCACATGAAAAAAAAGAATAAAAATGAATTGAAATTATAAACAAACGCAATTAAATAAATAAATAAGCCAACATATTTAATAAAATAAAACGTTTTGTGATTTTAAAACACATGTGGAAGAAATCCTCCAAATTGCATGAAGCCAAACAAAATTAGGTTCAGTGAGTGATTTAAAAGTTCTTCATAGTACGACGAGTACTGTATTTTCACCTTGCAGTGCTGTACTGTTGGTTCCACACCAGCTTCCACACATCTACAGCCGGCTTTATGTAGCTGACAGCAAACTGTCCGTCAGGCATGAAGCAGATCGCTTTGATGGGGCAGTCTGAAGCCTGATGCATGCAAATAGACACACAGTGTGATTAACACAGGCACAAAAATAAACATGAGGTCAGCTTACATCCGTTGTTCTTGTGTATGTGTTCACCTGCTTGTGGCCGACCACAGTGTTGTGCTGCCATACCTCCAGCAAACCGGATTCATAACCAGCAAAAATTAAATCCCCTTTCTGAGAGAAGCTCACAGCGGAGACTGGACCTCGCTGACAGGGAGGACTCTCTGGAGACACAGTTTGGGAGGCATAAGTTATAAATATAACCGTGAAAATGAGCAGTATATGCCTCTTTAACTTGGAAAATTAAGACAGAATAAAAAGACACGCTGATCTGATTAAGTATTACCTGTTGTCCACGTCCAGCATCTTAATGAGCAGTCTTCGGAAACAGTGAGGAAGTCTGGGTGACCTTCTTTGGGAACAACTCCACATATTGCACCGCTGTGACCCTGGAATGTGCTGATGTGCTCCACCTGTAATAAAGAGACAACATGTCAGGGAGGACACACAAACAACACACAGTATTCACTCCTTCACTATGCTTTAGAACCAGAAGAAAAGATCTAAATATTCGATTCAATTTGGAAACACCCTTTAAACAGTTGCAATTTTAATTTGACTGACCTGTAGTGGTTTCCAGAGCTGCACTGTGCCGTCATCAGACGCAGTCAAAACAGTCATTTCTTCTGGGTTGACCTCTTTGTTCTCATCTTAAAAACAAAGCAGGTTACGACTAATGTTGTTGTAGATTAAAATATAAAGAGGGAGAGGTAAATTAATCTATGCATGCACTCATTTTCCAGCAGCCTCACCTGTTTTTGGTAGGAGAGAGCAGTGGTGAATTCGTTGCTTGTGTGCAGCAAAGTGGCAGATCTCTGTACCTGTTGCCCAGTTCCACACATGTAGCGCTCCCTCTGAACAGCCAGCAATCACATACTGGCCCTGCACACAAGAATCCAACAATCCGCCTCAGGGTTAAACCTCGAGGTTTTTAAAAGAGGAGAAGGACACATCCTGTATTTTCTGTGAAATGTATAACTGACTCACCAGACAGCAGAGAGATGTGAGAGGATTCTTCCAGGAGATTTCTCTGAGACAAAGGCCCGCCTCCAGATCCCATAAACAAAGCCTCCCGTCGTTTGAAGTGCTCAACTGAAAAGATATACTGCACTTTATGGAAACTGATTTACAGACCAAGAACTACTAAAAAGACACGACAGACATCGAGCCTTCTATCAGAAAGGGGCTGAGAATATATTGAAGGTCCTCTATTAATTAAGTTTAAGATTTAGATCTGTTTTAAATTTAGATGATCAAGTCGATCACTAACTTCTGTTGGCAATGAATGCAGTTTCCTTGAATGGAAATGCTCTTCTAAAAACATCCTATTATTTAGCATGTATTGCTTCAATATACTTCATCTCTGTACACGACTCGCAAGTAAAAGCTGTGTATTTGGGGGCAGATGTGTAACTCAGGTTGATTAAATGGAGACTCACCACGCAGACTGGAGACCAAACACAGCCGGTGATCCAGTCTTTGTGAGAGTGAGGGAGCGACTTAGAGAGGACAGCAGGAGAGGAGCTCACGTCCCACACCATCAGAGCCTGAAATAAACGGCAGAGTTATAGTGTCACACTGGCACATGTTTATATTCTGTCAAATGGATTTATATATTTAAGGACAAAATCCTACATTTGATCAAATATGTCCGGACTCGTTTTTGAAAGGCTAAAGGCCAACAGATACAGATTGAAGGATAAAACATTTAGTGCATTTATAGAAAAGATTAAATCGCTTTTTTCACCAAATATGAATACAACAAATACAATAAATAATAATAATCCTAATGTTAGAAATACTATAATAACATCAGATATGGAAGAAATAAAAAGACAAACCAATGAACGCATTTTGAACTATTGGTGCAGGCCTAGTTAAAACTCTTCAGCACAAACACGGTATTTTACCTGATCTTTTCCACCGGAGAGTAGCTGTCCACCATCAGGGCTGAACGCCAGACAAGTGACGCCTCCAGTGTGGCCCCTCAGCGCCTCATGAGGCTCATAGTCAGACGAGTCGAGGGCCAGATCGCTCAACTTCCACAGAGCAATGGGGAAGTTATCTGATGCAAAGGGAAATCCAGAGCGGTAAATACTAAAACAGTTATTTTGCATTTTATTATTCACCCAAAATTGGGATTTTTTTACACATTAGTTAAAGATATAATAAAAAAGTAGACATACATTACAAATAAATACAGTAAATATCAACAGTGGAAAAGATATATCAACAGAGAGGTAATGTGTTGACATACCTGAGGATGTAGCCAGGTGAGTGGAGTTCTGTGTGAGTGCCGTGATGCCGCCCATTACACCAAACATTCCCACCATTTCCAGGCCGTCAAGCAGCCCCACCTCTGAGAGCTTTCTCTTCCAGACCCTCACACGTTTGTCACTTCCTCCCGACAACAGCAGCTCGGGTTGGGTCTGCTCAGCGTTCAGAACGACCCACAGCAGGCAAAGCACCGACACATCGAGAGTCCCCGAGTCCCAGATCTTCTCTCCTACGATTACCATAAAAGAAGGAATGGTTTGTTTGTTCACCAGTTCAGCAAGTAAGTCATTTATATCGATAATTACTGTTAGTAATAATTCAGTATTTATTTTCCTTCCTTGCACATTTACACACCTGACTCGAGACTGAACAGTTTGATGCCGTCTCCGTGGTAACCCACAGCAGCAAAGTTTCCGTCAACAGCGACACACAGAGCAGCCGGCTGTGAGGCAGCAGACTTCTTTTTCTTCAGAGGAGGCTCCTGCTCACACTGAAACACAATTATGAGAAGAAAATGTGTTTTTTTAAAAAAGTCTGTTCGATCACACAGACGATGGCATGAAGTGGTACCCAAGACAAATAGGGGAGCTTACTTCATCCCTCTTTAATGCAGCGACCGAACGCCCGAGTCCTCCTGACCAGAGCTGCAGCTGATTTACGGAAGGACAAGAAGACACAGAGGCTATTTATTTTAAAGAGTGACAGTATGCTCCATATCCTATAAAAAGGGACTGCAATATGTCTGTTTTCATATTCAGAAAAATAGCATTTACGTTTACTCCCCTGATGTCCTAGATATTTTCATGAATTCTAATTTAGGGTTAGGGTTACTATTGTATTGACAACAAAGCTGATGTGTCTTGATCTGCGCCATGTCTCAAGCCTTTCTTCTGAATGAATTGTAAGCAAAAGAATCTTCATTGTATCGTCACTTGTTTTTGTTTAAATAGAAGTAATTTATTGTTCCGGTCTTCAGGATGGCCGCCTCACCATGTGATCAGCGCCGGCGCTCAGCAGCAAGCTCCCTTCATCCAGGAAGGTGAGGGCCTCCGCGGCCCCGATGTGAGCCTGGAAACATCCCACACAGGTGGAAGTGGGCACTGACCACACCCTGACCTCTCCAGAGATGGAGCCGGAGCAGAGCATGGAGGAGGAGGGGGAGAAGGAGAGACTGCGCACGGAGCTCTGGTGACCGGACAGAGACTAAGGGAATACAAGAAGAGACATTATCAAAATCAAAACATCTTTTTCTTTTCATATTCAACCATGTCTGCAGCCCCAACAGAATGCCTGGAGTAGTGAGCATGAAGCTGACTTTAGCTCTCTATACAGATATCTTGATAACTCACTGTTTGAGTTTCATTCTGGAGCCAGTTCCACACAATCACGTTCCCATTCCAGCAACCAGCAGCCAGCAGGTGACCCTCGGGTTCAAAGGTCACACAGTTGAGAGGGCTGGGGCTGTGCAGGACTGCTATCTCGTTACCTTTCGTGGCGGACCACACCTGAAACGAAGATAAACATTACTTATCATTTATTTAAGGATAGATAAACATCCTTTAATTAAAATGTCAAACTTAAGAATAGGTGAAGTCTTCATTTGATGGATTAGAATATTAAAAAAAGAACAGCTCTAAAGAATCACAGTGAATAAATAAAACAAGGCAATGCAGAATTAATGAAGACACAAAACAATAAAGAAGTTGCTGATTGAATGGGATTTATTTTCAGGCTAACTTTGAGCATGAAGTCCAGAGACACGGTTGCGAGGTGCTTCCTGTCTGCAGTGAGATCACTAGCTGTTATCACATTAGTGTGTCCCTCGATGAGAGCCGTCCTGCAAGAAGAAGAAACATGAGTCTGTACAGTAAGTTTCATCAGCCTGTGCTCAGAGGCCACCTGAAGATAAACCTTGGCTTTGTTGTATTTTGTAAATGTTACTTTCTAACCCTCTTCTCACCTGCAGCCGTTCCCGATGTCCCAAATCTCTATTCGTCCATCAAAGGAGGTCGTAGCAAGACGTCCGTCAAATAAAAAGACGCAGCTGGAGATGCCGTCACAGCTGCTCACCAGCGATTTCACTTCCTGTTTCATCCCAGGAAAGGGTTCACATTAGAGGTTTCCATTACATGTTAGAATGAGAAACAAGTATAAGTTTCACTCTGGCTACAGTATGTCAGGATAACAGGGAAGAAGAGGTCATGTTTAGGAGACCTCTGATACTAACCTGCTGCCTTTACACACAGTACCTATACTTTAAATGTAGTCAGTTTTTCTGTACCTGTCCGGTCTGAGTGTTGATGAAATGCAGCATTCCCTTTCCAGTGCCAACCACCATCAGCTCTGCATCCGGACTCACAACCACACAGGTTGGTTCAGAGGAGAAGGTCGACACCAGCTCACTGCGATGAAACACACAGGACCATCAAGATATTATGGAATCAAATACTCAACATACATACAACAAGGGAACACTTCTAAAGCACTTTTTCTAACCAGAAAACCTGCTTACCTGGTCTCCTGATGAATCTTACGATCATTGTTCAGCCACTCAACAACCCGGGCTCCTCCTTTTCCCATCAGGCCTTGTGCCCATGTGTGAGCCGAGCTGTATGAAGGCTCGTTTAGGGCCTGCTGAACGAACAGAGCCGGCCAGGAGGAGAACAGGCAGCCGTGACGCCGCAGGAAACTCCGGCAGTCTTCCAGACGACCCTCATAGTGCACTGAGAGCACGAAGAAAAACTTGTTAGAACAAGTCATAAATAATACTTGGCAGGATTTAAGAGTAATGTATTTTAAGCACTTACATGAGGGTGAAGACTTTTGCTTGTTATCTGCAGGAAAGGAAATATTTCACCTATTAAGCATTTTTTGCTAAGTTACCTTTTATAAAAGGCGAGGTTTGCAGAGTAAACGGGCCCATGCAACTATTCCAGATACATTGCACACAAGTGAAGGATGGAGGGGTGACGCTAAAGGAAGCTTGGATATCAAAAGGTTTATTATGCAGTATCGTAAAGCATGCTTACCATACAGGCTGTAGGTCTCCAGGAGGTGGTGCATGAGGCCTTGGCGCACGTTAGCATACAGGAAGTAGTAACTGGAGAGCAGGGAATGAAGCGCCTCCAGCTGGTCACTTTGAATCTGAACAAAGCCAAACAAAAGCCAGTTAAAATCTGCAGTAAATATGAGTAACTGTGGACCTCAGGAGGATTTTTGACCTATGACTGATGAACGTTCTTAGTGAATACATATACACTGCTTGTATTTTGTTAATTTACGTTATGTGTAGTTAACACTTACCAGGCTGGCAGGCAGGTGCAGGACAGAGTTGGCCTCACAGTGCAGGAAGGTATCTGAGCCCTGAGAGTCGGCTAGTGCCCACAGACGAGCTGAAAAGAGATACAAGACTGAATAAATACACAGCCTTTAATAATTATACTGTATTAAAACTGACTGTGTGCACCTTACCTGCCAGGACGAGGTGAGCTTTGGTTTTGTATAAGTCTATTGGGATGAAAAAGTCCTCAAAGGCCTTCCTCACCTCCGGATTGGTCAGAGCCAGCAGGTCGTCAGTGTCGTGGCAGTGAGATGGACCAATCAGACTGCCGATACAGATTCAAACAGGTTGAACATCCCTTCCTCCTTGAGGATTGTTTTCTAAAGTTTTACCCACACCTCAGTGCTTCTCATGAGGATGGGTTATATGCAGTGCTTTCATTTCTCTGTATGTGCAGTGCTGTGAACACGTGTGACGTCAGAACGCTGAATCAATTTGAAACCTTCAAATCCATAATCTGTTATATCCTAAAATAAAAAAATTACAGCTAGTCAACTAGTAGAGATTTCTGTTACAGATGATCATTTTTCATTCATACCTTTGTAAACTCTGCACTATACAGGTGAAATGTGCCATGGGAACACGTCCTTTGGGCTTCCTAGACAGATGCAGTACTTCCTGCCATGTGACCTTTCCGTCTCGTGACGATAAGTCGTTGCATGTGTTCAGGACAGAGTACAAGTCTCTCTCCCTCAGGCCTGTTGATGAAGAGGAGACAATGCTGAGGCAACACATTACAAAAAAGGGAAAAAATAATATCATTTTCTCTACATATTCATTTACCCAATGAAGTTTAACAATAATGTAAATGATGTGACGACTCATGTTACCTGTGGGGCTGACAGTCAGAGCAGCCAGGGCCCAGCGGAGGCCCCGTATGCCTCTGTGCTGCGAGCAGAGTCGGTCCAGGCTGTAATGAACCAGCAGGCTCAGAGACTGAGGCAAGTGCTGCAGGCCCTCCTTTAACTAAGCACACAGAGATGAAATACTGTATGTTTAAGCAAGTGAGTGAGATGCAGGGTAACATTTCAAGGGTAAAACAACATCTGCTTGTAGGAAAGACATAATCAGTGGATTAAAATATATACAGTATTCTGCTGAAATATGTCAACAACTAATAGAAAGATAACGGTACATTTAACTACAGATGTTTAATGATCGCAGAACATCAGCTCTGACTTGATGTGTGATATGAAACCTTATCAAAGGAGGCAAAGTTCCTCAGGTCTTCACAGGCCAGGTGCAGGTAGAGAGGACTCGCTGCTCCCTTCTTCATGATCAGCGTCTGGAGCTGGATGAGCAGACGTAGAATAGTTGTTAAATTAGATTATAGAGTGTAGGTCCAACTCCTGAGTGTCAATGGCAGCAGCTGCACATAATAAGAACCTGGTTGTTGAAAGCAGAGTCGCTGAGTTTCTTCCCGAAGGAGTCCAGTCCCTTCCGGACTATCTCCTTGCGGTCGGGCATGGTGAGCTGCCCCAGGGAAAACAGCACTGTGCCTCTTTTCTTGGCCAGGGTTTGTAACAGCGCTGCTTTGGTTGTGATGCTCACCACCAAACACACACTCTGACAAGAACAAAGAGGAGAGTTTTACTGAAGCAGAAAAACACCCAAAAGACAAAAAAACAAAGCAACAAGTGTTTAGTTGAGCATTTAAAAATATGGTGGAGGTATTTTTCGAGCTTCACATTTAGTATCGTCAGTTGTGGATATTAAATCACAACAAAAGAAGGCTGGATGGGAAGCCTAACTAATGCTGGAGCTGATAGCGTAGATTCAGTAGAGTGTTTTCCCTGAGGTTTCTCTCCATGTAACTGACCTGTGGCAGCTGCTGTGGGATCCACTCAGAGCTGAGCTGACCGCTGCCATCTTGGACCAGATCCACCCCATCAACGAGCAGGACCAGAGGCTTCTTCTTCTTCATGTCACTCAAATTCGATGCAAATTCAGACAGCAAATCTCTGTGATGAAAACATAATTGTAGCTCTCAGTGCCGGACATTGAGACGTACCTGTACACTTTTAGGAACACTTGAAGATGTATCTACCTGTAAGGTTGGGGAAGCGGCGATTCCTCTTCAGTATCTTTCAGCTTCCTCAACCCCTGAACGAGGCAGCGCAGCAGGTTATCCACGAAGCGTGCTGATTGGCTGGCAGCCGTAGAGTAGGAGATGACATCACAGGCGAGGTTTTTCCTAGACTTGACTCCAGTCCTGAGGCTGTCTGCAAGAGCGGCCTGTGTAGGGACAAATGAATATGGACAATATACACCCTGCAGATAATCTAGAAAAGAGCCGGAAAAATGATCAAATATGCTAATAATTGCAGACATCAAGCATTTTTGTGTTTCTCCTACATTTAGATATAATATAATATAATTATTTTAGGAAGTTTACCATGAAGACAGTTTTTCCCTCTCCAGGTCCTGCTTCCACCACCAACAGCCCTCCTTTGGTCTGGGCCTGCTCCACCATCTCCACCGCCCCCAACAGCAGCTTCTCCCTGCCGAAGAACTGCCTCTGCAGCGCCCCCTGGTGCACCTCCTGCTCCATCACATCCGACGAAGCCTCAGCCTCGTCATCCTCCTGACACATGGAGGATAATGTGGTATTTAAAAGTGGTGGAAGAACCAAGCATGATATGAGTATTATGCATTGTTTTAACCTAGCTAAGTTTGGTTAGAGTTTGGAAAATGAATGTATTAAATGGTCAGAGTGACTAACTTCCACAAACTGCTTGACAACAGCCATCCACAGATCTTCCAGCACAGCCTTTCCAAAGTCCTCCAGGTTTTTCAGGTATGGTTTCCCATCCACAACGCCTCCCCACTTACATGTGTAACTATGACAGAAAAACAGAATAGTGAAAGGCATTTCAAATGATGTTGTGGTTTCATTTCAGAATGCTCTATGCCAACTTTTTACAGTTCTTATAAAAACCTTTTCTAAAGCAAAAGTCCTCCATGAGTTGTAAATGTTAAGTATATTGAATTAATGTGTTAATACCACGGCTTCAGAGCAGAAGGGGATATAACAGAAATGACTCACTTTTCAGTGACCTTGACTTCATTTTGCCGGATCCTTTTCTTCAGAGAGGTCATTTTAGACTCAGCCTCCTTAGATTCAGCGACAAAGTCAGACCTCCAAGCCACTGGAACTGATCTGAGAAACGAGAGAGTAACATTAAAACACAAATACTTAAATGTGTAGCTTTGAACAAATTGAATATATTCACAGATATATATATTAAATTAATTGGAAGGGGTTTGTAAGTAGTTTAAATGACTGCATCTTAAGTGGCAATAGACAACTTGTTTGCTTTAAATGATCAAGATTGAAGTAAGAGGTTACTGTACAATGTAACTGTTATCAAATATAATGACATTATTAGCGTTTAAAACCAGCCATATTTCAGTCGGCAATTCTGTCTGCCACCAAGAACAATGTCCCAAATAAAAAAGCTTGATTTACGGGACGAATCCATGAAAAATTGTTGATATTCCTGTGCAGTGTTGCTAACACTCATCCAATGAAAGTAGCAAGAATTAGCTCCAAAATATCAAACATAAAATTGTACTGTTGTTGGGTAATTGCAGATTCATCTCTAAGGCCATCAAGTGCTTAGACAGATTGTGGTGTGTGAATGTGAGCGTGGTTTACTTGGTGATGTTTGGATCTCTGAAGTAGCACATCATTCTCTGCTGAGCTGTGTCGGGGTAAAGAGCCTCGAACTGACGGATCTCCATCTCCGTGATGGACAGATCTGCCGGGGCTGACGCCAGCTGCACATGGAGGAACAAATTATGATTTTTGTTTTTATTTTAATAGATACATTCAATTTAATTTGTCATCTCAAAACAAAAAACATTCTGTTTTCCTTAAATGTATAAAAGAAGAGTAATACCCATACCCAATATCACATATACAATAAAATAATTGTTTCCAGTAGTTGCGTAATAAAATGATTAACAACACATCTATTATTTATTTCTTATATTTCAGGATATTTATTGGACAAATTCATTTCTCTTTGTTTAACATAAATGACTTATAATTATCTAAACTTATTGTATTTTATTTATACATGTGAAGAATTGCATTTAAGGCTGTTTTAGCCATAAACTCAAAGCAGTATCAGGAATCTTCTTGGAAAAAATGCACCTTCCAATCAAACTGTAAAGCGCAAACTCAGCATATTGCACAGAATTAAGTATCAGTAATTCATTTAAACAAACATACTGAGCACAGTCTGTAGTACTAGCTCTACATATTAATAATTATTTATCTTCATGTCATATCACAAGTCTTACCCAGCGGTGCTGCGGCAGGTCTGGGAGGACAGGTTTGGGAGGCACCAGGCCGTACCTCTCCCCCAGGATTGCTACCATCATGTGGCTGCGACAGACCTCAGACAGGCACAGCTGGACGGCCCGCTCCGACTCCTCCTCGGTCACCCCCCAACGCAGCTCCACCTCCTGCAGGTAGAGGCAGTGTGATGCCGCACGACGCCGGAGCTCCGGGAACACGCCGCGTACCAAAATGTCGCGCTCGGCGTGCATGTCTCTGAAGGTGGAGGAGATGAACACACGCACACCTCGCCACCTGTGAAGACACGAGTCATAGGAAATGAGAAAATGACCTAAATAGTTCGGTCAAGCAGGAAAAACTGGGAAATGTCCATGTAGCTTAATTTAATTAGATTTTTATAGGCGCAGATTTATGCTGCTCAAGGGTTAAATGAAAATGGCGGGAAAAACAAACGTTACTGCTCAGATTTGTTCTTTACCAAAAACAAAAAAATCGGGTTTTATGAACATTCTTTTACCGAGGAGGCCTCAACACATTTAAAGACAGTTTATAGGAAACCCCTTTATTTTTCTGGTGTGGCAAACATAAAACGGGACATTGTTGCTACTCCAAGTAAAAAGACAAAAGAGTAAGGAGTTGGTGTAAAACTAGTAAGGAAAAAAGCGGAAACGCAATGTAGACTGGCCTTTTAATGTTTAAAGCCTTTAAACATTTTAACGTAATATTAGATTTTTTTTTTGCCACAAATAAAGAAACTACCTTGACTTGGGGCTGACGGGTATTTGGACGACGTTGTCTGCGGATGGAAGGCCTTTAGCTCCGTCTGGTGGTGGGACATTGTACAGTTTGTCTAAATGCTCCACATGGTCCAGAAGCCTGGATGATCCTCGTTCTGCCACAAACCTGGTCACATTGTCAAAGGAACAGTTAAACATTTCGTCTTATTTATGTTTTTGGGGAGAGTTTGATTAGAAATTAAATAGCACTTTCAGGTTCGTAGGATAAATATAAAGCTACAGCCAACAGCCAGTTAGCTTAGCTTAGCATGAAGACTGCTAATGGAGGGAGCCAGCTAGCGTTGCTCTGTACGAAAGAGTCAAAATCAACCTTCCACAACTTAGAAAGCTCAAAAATGTATACGTTATCTTGTTTGATTAATCTGTACAGAAATTGTGACTAGTTTTTGGCAAGCACCAGCAACATTTTAACATGTTTTGAACAGATTAAACAAACACAATTACATTTGAAATAGTGAGCTTTTAAAAGAGTGCCTTCAAAATGAGCCAGTGCTAAATTGAGGCAACAGACTGCTTCTTTTCTCACAATATCATACCTTTATCAACATACCATAGTCAGAACACCAAGAGTTAGCTTTTTCACGTTCATACAGTAAATAATTATCTACATTTTTATTCTGAATAAAAAAGGGCAACAAGACATTTTACCTCAGTATTTGTTCACTGAAGCCTGAAAGCCTCACATAGTTCCTTTCAGGGCTGAGATTTAAATCTCTGCAAGTGGAAAATACAAGCAAATACAAAAAGAAACAAATATTAAAGATGACCCCTGTACGCTGAAAGAGTGTCAATGAAAAATGGAATTGGTACACTAATTGCTGTGAATGCCACTATAGCTTCATAATACGGTATGTGAGATACATGAAAACTAGCAGCTACAGGGGAAATTGGAGTATTACCGGTCGGACAATAAGATTTCCACGATGAGAGCTTTGTTGTTTATTTCGTTCTTGTAGCTTTTGATGGCCCACCTCAATTCACTACCCAACCAGTAGTCACCAAGTATTATGATGTTGTCCACCTGAGAAAGAAAAAGCATGTGAGATCCGGGATCACTAGAAAGCAATGTGTTTTGGGTCCAAACCAGGGTTCTCTCACACTCAATCAAAAGTGCCTTAACACAGGTAATAGCTTAGCAAATATCATTAAGCTGCAGAGCCACAGTGCAAGCACATTCAGACTTGCAGCTCTGTACACTTTTAAAAGCACAAGTATGCATCTACTATCAAGACAGTACTGTGTATTAGCGACACCACAAAAACCTCTACAACTTTAACTATGTACATAAAAAGTGTTAATGAATTATATACAGTACATATCCACGAACCGTATTGTTTATGGGAATCGTTTTGCTGAGGGAAAGTGTCTCTTCATGTCTCATCCCTGAAAATGCCTGTTAAAGAGAAGTAATCATTAATAAAAGCACATTACAATGAATAAAAACTTTCTCCACAACACAGCTCATCTTTACTTTACAGGGATATGTTTCAGTTGTATCCAACCTTGTAGCATGTACAGTTATTTCCTTTGTTGAACTAATTCACATCACACCTACTGTAAGAATGATGCAATAGAGTACAAGTCCCCACCTTTATTTGTTTAATCACACTCCTGACATTATCCAGAAGAACATCAGACTTCAGCTCGACTTCCTGGAAGCCAGAATAACTAAACAGGCAGAGCTGACCGTCCTCAGCACTGCTGCGAATCATCAGAGAGAGCAAAGTTGCCGTCTCCATATGCTGAGGCAAAAGAGGGAAGAGATTGATAATAAGTACAGTGTACTATGACAAAATACTCAGAATAATAACATAAAACGTGCAGTATTTTTGTGGAAAAGTGGGAAGTTGTGTAGATATTCTACATTTCCTGTAGAAATGTGCAAAATATTTGGAGGGTTGGGCAGAACTGGCAAAACTTAAATGAAATAATGAAACAACAAGATACTCTTTGCATTGTGTGCATTAATGCATATGTGTTACTGCTAATCAGAAGAAAACTCACAGAAGGAGTCAGTTTGTCATCCGTTTTCTTGTCCCTCTTTCTCTTTCTCCTCCTGCTCCCTTCTTCTTCTTCTTCTTCTTCTTCCTCCTCCTCCTCCTCCTCCTCCTCCTCCTCTTCTTTTTCTTCGTTTGCCTCGGGGTCAGGAGGGAGGCAGAAGTCCTGTTTCTCAAGCCCTTCTGTATTGTTCATTATGTCAGTGGACAGGACGATGAGGGTCCGTCCGGGGAGCGGAGGCACGTTGTAACGACAGGAGATCTGGACCGCCGTCTCCAGAGCTTTGCGGTACCGGTCCAACAGAGCCGTAGTTAACAGACTCTGACTGGACGCACAGACACAGAAAAAGCGTTGCTATAAAACTGGATATACTTTTGTTTTTAATGCACGCAGACTTCAATATGTCTTTGATATCTTTTTGAACTGATGTAAGAAACAAATGTTCAATCTTAGCAAAAAACTGTGCAGTTATCTGTACCTTTTTTCTGCTTGAATTTATAGATATATAAATGACTGCTCAAGCTAACCACCCAAATGTATTTCTGTTCATTTCAAACCACTTCTTCTTCTCTCACTTGTCTGTGCTACTGAAATATTTTTCCCAGTGTTGGGATCAACAAGTATCAGCCACAGAAAATATTTTAAGATTAGGAAATCATCGTAGGGACAGTTAAAGCACATTTCCATACTTGGCCTTTATGAACTGCTCCTTCTTCATTTTGTATAGTCGATATATAAACGGCACTCCAAGCGTCACCCTAATCCGGCTCTTCGGAGTCGTGTCCCATTCCTGACTCTTGAAGCGTTTGCTCTTGGGAATCTTTTTCAGGATGCCCATCAGGATCTCTTTAACGGGGGGGATTGCTTTCTCTGATGCTTTGGGTAGAGGACAGAGAGGCAAAGAGCAATAAGTGGAAGTACTGAATGTGTTGCAGCATGTCAGAGCAAAGCTTCATTAAAGTTGTGGTTTTCCTGTAGTGTGTTGAATGGAATGTGGAACCATGTCTTAAAATGTTGCCATAAAAAAGCAGTTGTACAGAAATTTCTTTCAGTAAAGACTTGAGTGCATGTATCTCACTCAAAGAATTCAGCTCCATGATGACTTTGTACGCAGCGAGGAATCTGGTGGGAAACTGACGGCTCTGAATGACTGCTTTCTGTAAACACAAAGGTGAAACATAATAACACAAATATAATTACATGGTTTTCTTTGACCTTTTACTAGCTGTATCGGATCAGTGTGTTGGGTCTCACCTTATTGGTCAGTCTGCTGAGGATCTTCTTGTGATGAGCCTCATTGATGCCAGCCGTGATCATGTTCCTCAGGTTCCTCAGCATGGCCATGAAGGGAAGAGACTTATTGTCTGCACAGTAGAGACATTATTCATCAGATGAAAGACATGTTGGATTATAAATATATCTGTGCTGTATGCATAGATGTGTCTTTTGAATGCACAGGTACAGCTTTGAAGTCTCACCAAGTATTCACACCCAGTTTTATTCAAAGGCTTTATAGTCACATGCAAAATAGATACAGTGTAGTTTTGGCAAAGCAAATGTCACACACTACTACTTCAATGCAACATAGAATATAATTAAGTGTGTGTGTGTGTGTGTGTGTGTGTGTGTGTGTGTGTGTGTGTGTGTGTGTGTGTGTGTGTGTGTGTGTGTGTGTGTGTGTGTGTACACTCAGCAGACCTATGAGTTTCTCCCAGGTGGCGGCCTTGTTTCCCTCCCGGCTGAGCAGGCGTTCCCATGTCTCCGGTTCTTTGAGCTTCATTCTCTTCCCGGCTTTCTCCCGGTCCCACGTGCCCTTTATTCCACTGCGGTTAAACATCTTGGCGTCTGCAGGATACCTGACACAAACACAACCAAGGCAAATTTTAAAGCAGGGGACAAGCTACTCACCTTCAAGACGAAATCTTACCCGTTCCCCATTTTCCCCCTCCTTGTTTAAAGAATAAATTGATAAAAAATGCAGAGTTTTTAGGAGGTTCAAGTGGGACTGTGGTCAAGTGATAACAATACTTGCCCGGGTAACTGGGATTTATTCAGTAACGCTATATTTGTATTTCTCTACAAGATATTTTTACTTAAGTATTTTTTAATGTTGCTATTTAATGCTATTTAAATGCAAGCTTCCTGTAACACTCTATTTAAACCCCTCTACAGCGCATTTATATATATATATATATATATATATATATATAGGATATCAAATAATAAATGCGCTATATATATATATATATATATATATATATATATATATATATATAGCGCATTTATATATATATATATATATATATATATATATATATATATATATAGGATATCAAATACCTTTATAGAGGTAATATAAAAAATAATGTACACTTAAAGTGTCTGATAATAAGTATTTTACAAAAGGTTTAAACAAATCAGTGATACTGAGGTGCTGTAGAGTCACTTTGTGAGTCACCAGTGTGTGTCTGACTGAGTTTGTGTGTCTTACTTTTTCCCCAGAATAGCCATAACATATTCAGCCGGTTGCTTAATGTGAAGCTTCCTGATCATCTTCTTGATACTGAACTCACTCTGCTTTTTATCCACCACCACTTTGCTGTCCTTTACACCCAACTGTAGACACACAAACAAGGATCAAATAGAGTTGCACATGTGGTACGATTTCTTCAACAACACTTAGAAGATGGGTGAGGACGTTTAGAATAAATCACTTTATAAAAACTTTAAAACTAAACCCATATTTGCATACAAAGCAGAAAAGGATGTGAACTGAAATGACTTTCATCAAGACAACTCCAACTTTTAAAATGATGTAAAGAAGTGCTTCACATAGGAAAAGATTATTGAATGCCTAAAGAAAAAACGTTTTTACAACCATGACTCTGTGAATGCACGATCAATTAACGAAGAAAAGTCTTGATCAATTAAATCAAAACATCTGTTTGCAAACTTAGCACCACTTGTGCTGTATGATCCAAGTCTCTTCCATTGAGTGATATGCTCATTACTTCCAAATGTTTGCTAAAATCATACTTTTTAATACATATTCCCACAGACAAGTAGTATGCTATCCGAGCGTGTTATGCTGACTTGTTTAAAATAGTACGCTTAAGAGAAAATCCATGTGTTTAAGAAGTAATGAGAATACGACTAATACGTTTTGAATATATGTTTTGCTGTTGTTAAACGCAACTTTCATTTACTTCCATTCATCACAACTTTTTTTCCATTCTTGTAGTCTTGTTGTGTCTTTGTTCATAGGTTATGTTTAAGAAAAATTAGCAATTGGTTTCCAAATGGTCATTTTGTGGGAGTGAAGTGTTCCTTGAAGAAGGCACTTAAGTAACTCAAAAGTGTAAAAACATCAAACACACTAGTGGCAGAACAGAAAAGTACTGATCATTGACTTACAATCTTCTCCAGCACGTTTGCATCGGCTCTGAGCAAGTTCCCCCACTTTTTCATCTGCTGAGCAGTCGGTTTCTGGAAATCAAAGATACATAGAACAAACCATGGAGTGAGGAAGAGAGGATAGTTAAGGCACTGTGTTTTAATTAAGAGAAATGAGTGCATTGCACTATAATAGAAAACCACATGACGTTTCAATCTTTTTTTAGAATGAGAATCTGTTATTTATTCTCAGGGGGGAAATCAGATATGAATCAGCTGCTCCATTTGAGACAAATTAAATGAAAATAACTTACATTAACATAGAAAGTTAAAATAAAACAGCTATAAATAACAACAATAAATATGTATAAGGTGTGCTTTGGTTAAGAGTGTGAAGGTGTGCTACTTGAACTACAAGAAACAGTAATACTGAGAAACCGTTTTCTGTCCATAAGTGGAGTTGAGTTTGGTTAAGCCTTAGTTTTCATATTGAACTGAAAGAAAAGAGACCACAATGAAGGCTTCTGTACCTTGGCTTTGGGCTTCTTGCTGTTGCGGTTATGTTTACAGCGGTGTTTGCGCGTGTTGTATTTGGCCAGCTGATACTCGTTGAACTGCTTGAACTTGTCAGCCATTGCTTTCTTCAGGCACATCGGCAGGGAGCGGCTGAAGCACTGGAGACGGACAAACATGAGGATGAGATTTCCCAGAACTCACACATCCAGATTCCAACAAACAGAAGACGCTCACTAACACTTACTGTGCTGTAGATCCTGACTACTTCCAGCCAATCAGAGGGCAGCTGTACGGCAGCACAGAAGTATCTGCGGACATGAGGTTTGGTGGAGGGCTGGTTGGCAGCCAGAGCCAATAAGAAGTTCGCTGTGATGCGGATGTTCAACTCCTGACGGGTGTAGACTGCCACCTGAATGATAAATGCAAGAACAAGCACATTGGACGTGACTAACAGACATGATATCCCTTTTCCTTTACTGTGATAGTGTGTGCTGTCTGTCTGGGAATTAATTCCACTGTTCTTATGGAAAAAATGAAGATATTACAAATATCAATACAACAAAATCATCCAATCGTGGAAAATGTTAAGTAAAAGAACTCATAATCTGACCCTCATCAGAATCATTTTTTGCCAAGTAGGTTTACACATACAAAGAATCTGCATTGGTGTAAATGGTGCGAGCATAAACACAATGATGGAAATTAAGTTGTACAAAGAAAAGGAACAAGTATTTTTAAAGCCATTTTAAAAACTATTATACCAACATTTTAAAAATAATATTATAGTTTATTTTTGTATCATAAAAACAAAAATCACAACTATTGATAACTACTTTAAGGGCTCTGTAGTAATCGAGGTTAATGTTTGCTGTTTACTTTATTAACACATGTTGGAAATTACGTTTTTTTTAGTCGTGTTGCATTTCGTTCTGTCACATTGGTTGCTCCAAATTGTAATACCCAATAAAAAACAAAGCATGCATTTCTAAACATGGCTTGAGTATTCTCGGTCAATTGTCTTGATTGGTTGACCATGATAACATGTTGATTACCAAATAAACAAATAAAGATGCATTGAGATTCACACCTCTGAACAGACCCACACAGACAGACATGCATACACACTTTCAGAAGAAACTGTGGGTCACGGTCAGAAATGTCCTTTGCCAGGTTTATGATCCTGGTCCAGACGCTTTCCTCTGAGTCCCAGTCCTTCTGACCTGGAGCCGTGTTCTTATTCACCAGGGAGCAACACACCAGGTTCAGCAGGAGATACTGAGGAACAGAAAGAAAGACGATGAAGTTTCTGTCCGTTAATGCTTGCAGCAAAAGGACAATTATTTCTATGACTTCTCCTACCTTTTTATCTTTCAGCTCCTCTTCAATATTTTCATTTTCTCTATCAATCTCAGCAAATTCGTCCTGTTTGATGACCAAAGTTTGTTTGAGTTCCTGGCTTTCCAACTCTATTCCCAAGACAGGTATATCCATGGCTGTCCCATCCTCCTCTTCCTCTTCCTCTTCAGACGAAACATCATCTTCCTCAGAATACTACAGATGTAGAAGAAAAATGTCATTAAAACAAGAATCCCGCTCAATGGGATGCATCCACAATGTTGTCAAAGGTACATTTATTTTATGCTAAAACTAATTAAATCAGAGAAATAAAATAAATGAAGAACATCTCATTTACCACACTCGATTCTTCCAAAAAGGACTGCGTCACATCCAATGTTTCCTCTGTGGCTTCATCACCTCCATCGTCTTTCCTCTGTTCTCCACCCAGAGGAGGAGGGAGGAATGAAGGAGCAGAGCCTTTAGGCAAAGCACTGCTTGCCAGGCATTTTGAGAGCAGAGAGTCATTACGGACAGTTGTAGAGGAGGTGAGGGGAAAAGACAGACCGGGTGAATATCTAGTAAGGAACTTATTCTCAGTGCTGAGGAGAGAAGAGGTGGAGAGAAGGGAGGATGAGGTGGAGGACAGGAAGGAGGGCTGGAGGTTGGACGGTTTGGGCATCAGTGAGGAGGTCAATAGCTTATTCTCCAGATTTGGAGGAGCATAGTTGGAGGACAAACTCCTGCCACATGTTGCCTGCTGCCACTGATCTCCTTGGGCCCCATTTGCCTGATGCAAAGTCAGGGCCTTCATACCTGCAGAGAAATCAATCAGAGGGTCAAAGGCTGTTACAAACATTCCCAATCCTACACGGCATTAAGTCCTGAAAGAAGCAACTCAGCAGCATTCATACCACTGTTTGAACAAGCTTTGTACTACTGTAGTTAAGGGTGTGTACTAGTTCCACTGAATGCATTGATAAAAAAAAGGGGACAAAGTCTGAAAACAATCAGCAAAAGGCCCAAGATTTTCACAGAGTTTCATAAGACACCATGACCACCATAATGCATATATACATTTAAAATAAATAACAAATAAGTTTCAAGATGATCAAGAGCTGAGTTAGTTAAGTACTGTAGTGCATCTATTCATAAAAAGTATAAACACAACTGCGTAGAAACCAGGCATGTAACTATCAGAAAGAAAACCATAGGCTATCATCACTGCAATATCCAGACAGACAATGCGTTTAACTGCAATACATAACCTTATTAGTCAACATTGTTCGTAGAGGCCTACTTTTAGCGTAAACACCCAGACTTAAAGCAGAAAACTCACCGGTAAAAACGGGATGTCAACTCCACAGACAAACGTGTCGTCTTGTGTATAGTGTTATCGTTTACTGTAGTGTTACAGTTACTTTCTAAAGCCTATAAAGCTTCAGTTCCTGGTTTACTGTAAATGATCTCAACCGAGCAGCTGCCTGTGCGACATATTCTGAGAGCGCTGATTGGTCGAAATGATTGTATACTTTTCTTTACCGTAATAACGCCTCTATCGCTGCCTACTTATCAAATCATTGAATAAAAACACGCATGAAGACGGGTTTGCTCTGGAAGAAAACACACATACTACACATAAAACCACATTTGAAAAAAACACCATTGTAATAGTGTTTAATTTTTAAATACAAAATAATGTTTGGGGGACATGATGACGCTACCGTAACTTTGTGTGTAGTGCGCAAGGAGGAAGCGAAAACACTCTATTTCCGCTGCAGCAGCGAGAACGGGGCACGTCAAAAAAGAAAGAAAAATGTGGAGAAGACAAACTGAGGCGAGGGAAGGAACATACAACTACATCTAGTATCTTTGATGATTCATTTACCAGGCAGTTGTTATTATTATTTAAAATCCCAAGACGAATATCTGTCAGTTTAAGGGTCGTTTCGAGGTTAACTTGCCCCCCCTTCTTGTTCGGTGGTGGTTCGCTTTGAGGAAGCAGCTCGGCTAGCCGCAGCTGAATTAGCTCGCTAAGGAGAGATGGGGACGAGAGCAAGTCGCCTCCAGGAAGACCCGGTTCCCCCTGCTTTCGGGAAAGATGGCACGAAGCGGGATTCCTACCGACGACCCCGCTGCACCAGGCCCACCAGTCTCATGGTCGACTTCTCCGGGAGCTTCGAGGAAACCGAGGCCAACCGTAGTCGATCGGAGGAGGGCAGCGACTCGGACCAGCATGGGGCCAGCGCCGACGGTAGCCCCGCCGACCTCCACAGCAGCATCCCCTCCAGTGTGAGCCCGGTGGAGGACAACAACAGCGAGGGGAAACCCGAGGAAGACGGGGATATAAGCCCGGAGCCCGCCGTGGTCGCTGAACATCAGTCCGGAGAGGAGACAGGCCGCACGCCCCACCGCACTTTTTCCGAGCGGCTGCCCGGGAATAGGCACTCTTCCGGCCGCAGTGTGGGAGCAAGATCCGCCCGGGTCAGAGGCACACACCAGCGGCCGGTGTCAGAGGCGTGGATCGGCCTGTACCGTGTTAACAACCGCCATGGCAGTAAGTTCATTGACACTTTTTCTTCTTTGTTCCTTTTCTTCGTACAACTTAATTTATCTCATTGTGTTTATGTATCAGAATCAGAAAAGGCTTTACTAGCAAGTTTAAACATACGAGGAATTTTCTATGGTATTTAAGTGGTGCATACAAAGACACAGAAAGAAGAATACGTAGCAACAAAAAAAAAGAGATGGTACTATCATAAAATCAGTTTTAAATAAAAAATAAGTAAAAATAGTTACAAAAAATATAGTTAGTACAGTAAAATATGATACTATATCCAAAGTGGAGATCTGTGCACTTGAGATTGGACATTGGTGTCAAAACATAATATGTTTGTGTAAACCTAATTGCCAAAATCCGGTCAGATGATGAGACTTCTTTTTATATATTTAACATTTTCATTTGCAACTCGATATTATCAGCATGTTACATTTGTGTTGTATTGATTAATTCCCAGACACACAGCACACACTATGACAGTACAGGGTTATAATCCTCCACACAATTTTTCAGGTCACTAGTATTTTCAGTTTCTATATTGTGTCGCACAAGTAACACCTGCCTTCCTAATTGGCTGGTCTCCATCAGAAGTGATGCACCATGTTTTAAGATAGCTATCCTACGTAGATTACATGGAATTTATAAATCGTGTTGTATTACTCAGTACATCGACATAGAAAATGCAGGGTATAACTGTTGATGCTTCCTTTAATCAGCTGCTATTAAATTGAAGACATGAGTGGGTGGAAGTGAGAAAACTATAGTAATATGGATATGATGGTTAAGTAGGAGGTGGGAGTATTCATTGTCAACTTTAAGCAGCCATAACAGTAATATAAAGTCATAAAATTCCTTTAAGGCCAAGAAAATATCTTTAAAACAATACTAGACAAACTCAAAGACAATGAAACAATGAGTTATCCATCTAAACATCTCCCAGTGCAGCTTTCACTCACCTAAGTCTGACATTCAAATGGATTATATGGGGCATTTACATTCCTGAACAGATAATCTCTTTTCTCATGCTTGCATACTGACGACAATCATCAGAGACCCTATTGTAAGAAACAGAGCTGTGGCCTAAAACTAGAAGTGGTGAAATACATGCTCTTTCAAATCCTGCAGCGTGCAAGATAAAAACATTGAGTAACTGACCAACTTGTTGTTGAAGTGCATTAAGATTGGGAACTTGGGTAAGGGAAGTGAAAAAGCACCCTTTGTCTGCGTGGGGTGTAAGAAAATATTAAATATTGCGACATTAAATAATGTTTGTGATGCTGTGTTGATTCTCTGAAACAAAGGGTTGATTTCTAATAAACAGTTCAACGATTCATTCATTCAATACATTTATTTTCATTTTTAAAGACATGGGCCCTCTCAGTGAGTGTGTCCTCTCAAAGTAGTACTGTGATGTTTGATGATACAGCAACTGATAAATTCAAATGCAGATCCCGCTGTTGTGATGCGTATCTTTTTTTAAACTGTATTTATGCATGTATTATAAAAACATGCATAAATGTTGTTTTATAAGAGGCCGTTTTCCTAAAATCTATATTATAAATGACATATTATGGGTTTTCTTACAGGTTTTCTGAATCATAACCCCTGTATCATAAGATACATATCATACTGACAAATGTTTGCCAATACACAGCCCTGGCCTGCATTAGAAGGTCGATTACACAGAGATGGTAGGGTGTTTCGGTGCCAAAATACAAAAGTATGGTGGGTTTCCCAGGACAGCCCTCTAGCAAGAGTAGGGAAATGGGTCGCTACTTCACATGCTGGCAGCGGCACGTAGATAGAGGAGGGGAATTTAGGGCAGCAAGGCACACTGTCTGTCCCGTTCACTCAGCCTGAGTCACTGTTTTGTTCCAGGCATGCAGTCGAATAAAGTTTCCAAACTATTGCGGGTCAGTTATACTCGAAGTCTCATCCTTCACACACTGTCTCCAGGATAAGGATGAGTGATTGTGGTTCTTTGGTTTGCCAAGAGGGAAATCTAGATGTCCAAACATAGCACCAGTGCGCGCCATGATGTGCACATCATCTATCATTTAAGTCTCGCTGCTGTGACACAGCGTGTTAATCTCAGCTGTGTTGTGTCTCTGCTCTGCGCAGATATCCGCTGTCCTTTCTGCTCCAAGCCCTTCCCTGGGGGTCGGATCGAGGATCACCTGTTGAGCTGCCTCACGTCTCCTCCCCTACCATACAATAGTAAGTATCATATATCAGAAAAATGGCACAATGCCTGTGATTTTTAAGGCTCTGGAAACACTTACAGTTGCTGTGTGTGTGTGTGTGTGTGTGTGTGTGTACAGCGGATGTGCTCAGTAAAGACAGCGGCGAGTGCTCCATATGTTTGGAGGATCTGGTTCAGGGAGAGACCATCGCCAGGCTGGCCTGCCTCTGCGTCTACCATAAGAGGTAACAACGTTCAGTTAATATATTTGCATTATAATAAAATGCAGAGAGACGGGTTAAAAAAATGCAAATTACACAAGTGAGATTAAAAGCAGCCGTTGATCTGTAAAACTGTGGTAACTGCGGGTAAGGATTTCTGAAAATAAGGAAGCCTAAAGTTTTTCTGTACTAATGCATGTATCACTTCACATTTCTGAGAGCCTGTTCTCCTTCTCCAGGATAAGATGTTTAACTTCTGAGTTATTTTCATAAACTTTATTTTTTATTTTGGGATAAAATGGACGAGCACTGCACAAGACCTTTTTTACTTTGTCACTTAAAAAGACCAGCAGTGTGTTTCTTTCTTCTTATTTTACAAGTAAATGATATCAATGGTGCTTTCAATAACTGCATCATCATCATCATAAGTTGACTTTGATTACATTTTAATCAGACCTTTTTACACACATACTGCAGAGTACTTTGTAAGCGCTTTGAAACTTCTACTAGAAGTGTTTGTGCATGTTGCAGCCCATATCCTAATCATTTGAAAGCACACTGTTATGTTCCACATACAGTTTTTCCCAACTTTGTAAGGGCATATGGGTTCCAATAATTTAGCTCAGTATGAGACGGAACTTGCTGAGACTTGACATTTTCCAAGATGAGTTCATTCATCACCGTGAAGATTCTGTCTGCTCTTTTTTTCCCATCCTTGTGGGTTCAACCGTTTGAAATGCTTTTTTCTATTTCAAATGAACACTCTTATAACTTAACTGACTACATTAAAAGCACACATGATGTTTAACTGTGACAGATAACCAGCAGAGAGACATTTTTTTAAAGGGCCCTATTACGCTTTTGTGGGTTTTCCCTTTCCTCTCGTGTGTCACATAGTTTTGGGTGCATGTAAATGGTCTGCAAAGGCTAAAATCCTTGTGTTTCCTCCAGAGGGAACATTCTTCTCAGATGAAGCGTGAAACTACTGTACGTTTTTCTTTTTTATAAAAGCCTTCAAGCTTTGAGCTCTGTGCCAGTCGTTAGGTGTGGCTGTTTGGTCCACCCAGTAGAGAGTAGGGATTTGGAAAAAGCCTGGAAGTTTAGAAACTTAAAGATGATGGTGATAAAAATGAGCATAGAGTTCATGTTCACAAACTGTAAGGAAACATATTTTTTAACCACCCAATTCATATATTAGTGTGGGGCTGCAAGGACCCCTTGTGTGAATCTTTTTCTCACACATTTGATGAATCATCTGGTGTTAAAGAATCTGGAAAAAGTGCTCAGAATAAAGAGCGTCACAATTTCCTGATAATTTGACTCATCGTCTGAAACCCAAACACACCTCTGTAAATGTTAGAAAAGATAAGAAGTAGCTGGAAATCAACACCATTGTCTAGCTGCAACTCAAACATAGAATCGTTGTCATCTCTATATTTGTAATGGGGAAAACTTTAAGGAGTCAGAGAGCCAATAACCTTTTTCACAGCCCGCTGAAGTGATACTTTTACTCTGGTTCCCACACTGTCAGTAAGTGGATTAAGCCTTTTGGGATACACCACAATCAAAAACCCGGCAGAGAGGTTCAGCAACAATTACGTCAGCTAATCAAAAATGTTGTGTCTCTGTGTCCCTGGCTCTTTCTTCCCCCTCACTCCCTGTAGCTGCATTGATTCCTGGTCCAAGGTGAAACCCTGCTGCCCTGAACACCCCTTCGATTGACTCCCGGGTCACATGTTTTCTGCACAGTGACCAACCCGACTCAGGTATATACGTGTCAGATTTACTTAATAACCAGGATATCTAATTAGCCAATATTGGGGTATATACAATATCTGCATTTTTTTAGATGGCTTGCTCAAAGAAATCTTACATTTTTATTTCATGTAACAAAATAAGTCAAAGTTCTAAAAGTGAAATGTCTGAACACGAATTGTAACCCTGAAAAAAAGGGTCTAAAATACAAAGTGGTCATCATCATTGTTTTGCTATAAGACACATATTGATTGTATCAGAATTTTGTGGAATTGTTTTGTGATGATAATATTGTTTCATATACAGTAGATCATGATCATCCAGACTTTACTTTGATACAGGCATTACGGCGCACATCACTTTGTCTAATCTTCACTCTTTCTTTCTCCGCCCTTACAGGAGACTACACTGAATCCCCAACAAATCCCAATCAAAATGTGTAATCGGACAAATTAATAAGCCCACTGTCCTTCTCCCATGCAAACTCAAATTTGATTGGAGAACAGACCATCCCAAGAAGAAGCTCCAGTTAGTGAAACCCCGGCGCCCTCTCCGTCTGGATCGGTCCATTTTGAACTTGGTCTGGGCCATTTCGATGTTGCGCCGTCTAATCTCCGGTCGAGGTCCTTGTTGGAATACAAATGGAGGAGTTTCCCGTTCTATTTTTAAAGACTTCAACGGAGCTTATATATAAATATATTAAAAGAACTCAGATAAACATTATCATCCCAGAACGATGGAAATTGCCCCCCGGCGCGATCTCGAACTTTGGGGAGGAACACAAAAGATTTGACAGTGGATTCTCTCCCGTGTATTTTTCTCTCCCTCCAAACGGGATTGGTCATTTTTATCGAGTATTTTGCAAAAAGAGTATTGTTCCATGTCATACATCGGATGAATGTTTTTCTTTCCTCGGGCTAACCCCAAATGAACCAACCTCCCACCGAAAGCGTGAACCGTTACCGAGTAAACGTTGCTTTATTTTGAACCAGCTGGAGGTCGAGGGCTTGAGTTTTGGTGAACGGGTGCTGCCGTTAATAGGTGTATTCTTTTTTACTATTACCTTTTAAACATTTCAGGGGAAGTCTGGGGGCAAGTTGTTTTTCTAAGTAGGTCAGTTTTTTCGTATGTGGTTGGTCAGCGCCGAGTTGAACGTGCTGCTACTTGCTGAGTGTTATGGAAAAGGTTGTAGTTATTTCATAGGGTCATAGTAGCGCTGGTGTTGGCACCAATTTGAGCACTTTTGTCCTTAAAGGCTGATAATTTTTTTCACATAAGGTGTGTGTGTGTGTGTGTGTGTGTGTGTGTGTGTGTGTGTGTGTGTGTGTGTGTGTGTGTGTGTGTGTGTGTGTGTGTGTGTGTGTGTGTGTGTGTGTGTGTGTGTGTGTGTGTGTGTGTGTGTGTGTGTGTGTGTGTGTGTGTGTGTGTGTGTGTGTGTGTGTGTACTGTAAATTACCTAAAAGTATGCTTGGTCAAGCGGGTTACCCTTTTTATTTTTGAATGCTAATTTTGTATTACAATCAAGCTGGCCAACATCCCGTTACACGGTGGCACCGGTACGCAACGTGTCTCGTGTGGTCCCATTGTACTTTGACTGCGGTTTGTGTTTTTTTTTCCTCCCGCTCTTCTTCCTCCTCATTCGCAACCACTCTCTGTCTGGATTTTTGGATCAGACCCCAAGCGACGGTTCGCCATCTGGTTACTTTCATGCCAGGAATAAAGAGGACGGATGGATTGAGGGATGTATTTTTGGGCCATGTTTACACCATGTGGCATCTGCCTCTCTCCCCAACACTGGAGGCTATGGACAGCTGATGGTAAATTATTACATAACTACCCCCCCCCCCCAACCCCCTATCTTTTTAAAGGATTTTAAGATATTATATCATCACATAATTATTGCTACAAGTGTTAAATGGCTTACCTTTGCATTTTGTGTGTGTGCTGATTGCCTTTGCCTGGTGAAGGGTTTATTTGTGCAAGCAGGTATTTGTGGTGTTTCTGAGGGCTGAAATAAAGCCCCCACAGTAAAGGCTGCTCAACAGATGCTGTGTAACAATGGGACGAAAACACACAACATGAATCGATTGCTTTGCTTGCCTGAACCACGAGTTTTAAATCGCTGCTCAAAAGTGGTATGGATCAGTTTAGAGGTCAGCCCAGTGCACAGGTTTCCTACTGGCTAGTTTGTTCACCCCAGCCTCTCTTTTTTTTCAAATTTTATTTTCCAGTGTTCTGCAGTCTGAGGTGCTACAACTCGTCCGGCCACTAGAGGGCAGCCCTCCTCACTTTTTGTAATGGAGAACAGAAGGAAAATCATGCCAAAAGTCTGTCTGTATTTGGGGGCATTGTGTGAGAGAGTGTTGAAGACGAGGTGCGTTGATCCTTAGACGTTACTTTTGTTGTGGTGACAAGTTATGATGTTGTATACTTTGGCTGGGAGGGGTGCGTGTGTGTTTGTGTTTGCAGGAGTTTGGTGGTGGTGTTTGGGTTGTTGACAAAGATAAAAAGACAATCTGAAAACCCCACTCATTTACTTTCTTACCCCCTCTAAGCTGTGTGGTTCAATACCTCAATCTTTACCAATGCTAACTAAATGTTGTGTGTGTTTTTAAAATAGCTCCAACAAAGGACGGTCTTTTGTATAAATGTCCCTGAATCGTTTGGTTTTAAATCACAGGGCAATAATCCCCTGTGCTTTGAGGTTGATGTATTAGCCACAGCGGCAACTGCACCCCCAAGATATGGACAATCTGCCTTTTACTCTGATATAACGAAACAAATTGAATTCTATTTATTAAATTGTAAATATGTAATGCAATTCAAGAAAATGGCTTGGTCTTTGTCTGTTCAATATACTGTTTCTAAGCTCCAATCTTTTGTATGTCTCAGAAATTGTTTTTATATGTATTTTTTACAATAAATATGTGTGAGAGATGTTTTGTGAATGTCGGTTTTGTGTTTTTTAAGTGTTTTCAACGTCTTGTTTGTGGTTGTTCGTCCCTTTCTGTTCAGACATGAGACGGGACACACTGTCCTGGAATAATTGTATTATAATAGGAATTTAATGATATTACTGAATGATGGAACTAACACCAACAACTACTATTTTATTTATTTGTTGACTAACTTGGAGCACTTAAAATTAAATGTGAGATCTTTGTTATCTGAAAGAAGCTGTAAACAATTTTGAACATTTTAGCGTTAATCCTATAAGAGCTGCAACTTATATTTTGTACTAGCTTGTGAGTTTACTCCAGGTGGAACTTAAGTCTGATTTAAGGGTTGATTGTATTTCACATCATTAATACTAATCTGCCTAGCAACTAAAGGTATTAAATAAAAGTAATGGAGTAAAAGTACACCATTTACCTCTGAATTGTAATGGAGTAAAAGTATAAAGTAGCATAAAATGGAAGTACTCAAGTAAAGTACAAGTATCTCAAAATTGTACTTAAGTACAGTACTTGAGTAAGTGTACTTCGTTACTTTACACCACTGAAATTTGGGCGTTATAACTTTAAAAACATATATAGCCTGCTTATTTATTTTTTTGATTTGGTTTCCTTTTAAGAATTAAAGAAAAAGGGAGCAAAAATTTCAGGCCAAAAATTTCAGGCCAAAACCAAAAATAAAGAATACATTGATTTTATACCGAGCTGCCAAAAAGTGACAGGCTCTTTTACATCGTCTGACCTATTTTCAATCAGAAGCAGACTTAGCAATTTCTGTTTCAATCAATCCAGGAAGTGTAACTCTATACACCACACGCACACAACAAAAATGCTGAATTGCTTCTGTGTGTCAGCTCCACCTCTCACAGCAGTCAGGTGTCAGACACACTAACCCAACACAACAGGTAAGCACAACTCAGTTCTCTGTTGTTCTTTTTGTTCTCTGTAAACCCAAATAAATGATCTGGCTGTTTACTCTGCTTCATTTGTGTTTGTTTGTAGTGTTTACTGGGATATTAAACAAACATTATTTGGTAATTGATAATCCTTTAAATAATCCCAGCCACTTTATTCATGCCGACTATAATCTACTCATGCAGATACTGTTTAATTGGTTTGAATTGCTTTAATGTGTTTTAAATATCTGATAGGAGTTTGAGGGTAAGACGACTCAAATCACCTGCCACAAAAGCAAATAAATGACTTTATTGCCGGCTACCGTGGGTACATTAGATAGGATTAAAACTACAAAAATGGATAATTGAAACTCAGTGTATCTGTATTAGTTTTAATGAATGCATCAGATTTACCATTCATTGAACCCTACAGCTTTGAATATGTATAACATACCGAAAATACTAATATACTGTATACTTACAGTATTAAACTAACTGACTGACTGACTGACTGACTGATGCTCGTAAACGGTTACGTCATGACGCAATGCCGCAGCTCAACTTGAGCTCCACTCGGCCTCTGAGCGGTGGAAACATAAGGGGTACTACAGGCTCGAACCAGAAAAGCGCCAGAAAAGCAAAAGATTGGATCTTGAACCGGATCCGGTTTGGTGGAAAAGGGGCATAAGAGGTGGCAGGAAGCTTTTCAATATCTAAAAAATGGTGTTATGTGGTAGAGAAATGTTAGCCTTTACAGATCATTTGCATGAAAAAACAACCTATATAACACTCTACAGAAAACGGAAAACCCCAAAAGCCTCTTTCACGGTTAATAACACGCCGTCAGGGGTCAGACTGATCATCTGAGCAGTTTCCATTGATTTGTTTGGGGACGATAAACTTCCTTTATGAAAGTCTGAGGTCCTTGGTTCTGTGATGTATTTTCTTCTTCTGATACCGTGTTTTTTGTTGTTGTCATGATCTCATTACTGTAACTTTGATCCACTCCTCCGAGACATGCTGGGTTTTTCCCCCTATTTCCTGTTCAGCAGCCATCACCAGGTGAACCTTGAACGAAAATGGGTTTCACCAAGACAAACAAGCCTTGGATAAAACTCCTTTTTATACTTTGCATTCTGGGAGATCATTTGTTGTTTCTTTTTGTTGTTCCTGATTTATCATCTGTTTTTGGCCTTGCTAATATTGAACTACCTGCTCTCTCTGATCTACCTTGAGGCCCTGCTCAAGCTGCTCCCTGTCTCTTTATATCCATTTTAATCACATGAACTTCAAACAGATCTTCATGCATGTTTGATTGTCTCTTTGAAATAAATCCAACCTGATTTCTTAACTGTCTTTTTGAAAGATAAATGAAGCAGGTCAAGGTCTTGTCATACTTTTTAAAAAATGCCATTCTGATCACAATTTCACACAGCTGGCCTTGCTGCCTACATCCTTGTTTGTGTCTGATTTCTATCTTATCCAGGAAGTGAAACCCTACAAGACAGCCGGGTCAAACCGATCACAACTCAAGGTTTTCTTTTTGGATGTGCTCCTCTCACAGCAAGGTGTGGTGTCAGAACAACTGTAATATTCCACAAAAGGCAAGGAAAGACTTAAATGTAGTAATGATTAAACACATTGGCAATATTGTAACCTCACTTTACACGTAATTTGGCTGCGAGAAAACTGATGAAATGTCCAAATGAATCCTCAGTTTACTGTACGTTTGTGCTCACGCTCACAGATTCAGTTTGAGCCGTTGAGGTTTTGTTGACATTCATAATAAGGATAGCATTTGTAAAAAAATTCAGCTCTGGGATATTGTTTTTTTATAGCCAAAACACATTTCTACTAAACAAAGTCATATCTAAGGCACAATAATGCGCCAAATATTGTGCCATTAGGCCTAAAATAATGTGAACAACTGTTGTCTCTCTGCCATCCAACCGGAGAAATCAGCTATTTAAAGAATCTCCAACCACAGGTGTACTCAGTTATAAGTATCTCAACAATTCCCAATAATGTATTTCCCAAACTATTCTGTAACTAAGATGCATCTGTTAGATATTTTCATCATAATTAAGCTCAAAATGGCTCAAAACCACTGAAATGACGTAAAGACATATTAGTGTGTATCAGTCTCTCCTTGAAGCATCTAAACTGTGCAACAGAAAAGCTTTTTCAGAAGCTACTCGAGGTGTTTAATAAAGATGATGCCTGCAGGTTTTGGTCACCCTGAGCTTGTCGTACATGGTGGGAACCATCGCCTCCTTCCACCACTCGTCGGATGTCTTCGTCTCTATAGGAGCAACGCTGGCCATCACTGTGGTTATCATTGCCTTCCCTGCAGAGGTGAGACAACCCAAGAGCTGCCTCTCGAAATGCTCCCTGTATACAGACATCATGTTCTGTGTTTGTCATAAACAAAGTGCTGTGCGGGCATTTTAAACCACCGTATCATTTTTAAAGACATAGCTTTCAAATGTCGTAAAGCAAAATCACATTGGATGTGGAACGATTCTTGTGCTGAACAAATAGTATCCGAGGAAGGAGGATGTGAATCTGAAGCTGAGACGATTAATCAATCAAGCCAGTAAAGACAGAAATGTAATCAGCTACTCTTGTATTTTATTGATCTGATTCCAGCTAGTTTTTATCTTATTACATCATGTAATATTACGTTTTCTTGGGCCCAGGGAGACAGGGACATGTGTAGACTAAAATAATGTGTGAAAGTGGGGAAATAATGGGAAATGATTGCTTTCTTTAATGTAACGCACTTGTGCTGATAAGATTATTTAATTTACTAATTTGTTCCTGTGTTCTTTGCAGATTAATGACTTCACTATCTGGCACCGTGTTCAGGTGATTCTGACCGTGGACTTGATCATGTTTGGGTTCTTGCACCTTCTGCTACTACCACATCAAGAACATCGCCTTCTTCCTCCACCTGCTGGGGGGTGATTGAAACTATCCCCTACAGACACACTTACCTATTATTTTATATAAACAAATACAAAAGTAAGTTGTACTGTGTTTTTTGTTTTTGCAGTGGATGTTGTATATATATTTATTCCAATAGATCAATTCTAATAAACCAATGCAAAACAGCTCACATTGATATTAGCATGTACACGATATAGAGTGACTTGGACAAAATGTTGAGCATTGTTTTTAGTATTTCTTGAATCAATTCTATCTTTTACCCTCAACAAAAGTTAGTTATATTAAACAAGTATTTGACAGGCTGCAATATCATTTTATGAGTCCAAAATAATGAAGATGCAATACCATGTTAGAAGAGAAAATCCACGGTCCAAAGATTAGAGACTGAAACAAAAGATTATAAAATATTTTTCACTAAATCCTAAATTGTACAAGCTAAAAACTATATATTGTGACTGAATAAAAAATTTTAAAAACCCAAAAACATTATTTACATTAAATAATGTTAATAATAATATTAATAATAATAATAATAATAATAATAATTAATAATAATAATAATAATAATAATAATAATAATAATAATAATAATAATAATAATTAATAATAATAATAATAATAATAATAATAATAATAATGTTAATAATAATAATAATAATAATATAATAATAATAATAATAATAATAATAATAATAATAATAATAATAATAATAATAATAATAATAATTACATTAATTAGGAGCTTTTGGGGAAAAAAACTTAAATAATACGTTGGGATTTAAAAAGGACAAAATGAGATATTAAACATCTACTAATTTTTGCTACGACTCCACCTGGTGATCACGTTAATGTGATACCATTTAAAGCTGCAGAATACCTACTGAGTGGACCTGTTGGTAACATTTATTTTTTCTGGTAATCTGTTATTTTAAACATGTCATATCTTAAGAATACAAAGTAAAAGCCTTGCTCTTAATGTTATGAAGATTTGGCAAAACCATACCTGATTAGTGCCTGAATAAGTGCCAACTAGTTTCCCTTTCATTTGGAATTTATGAAAATCTGAGGCGTAAGGCAGGGGTGTCCGAACTACGGCCCGGGGGCCAAATGCGGCCCATTGTACATTTTGAATCAGCCCTCAGCTCATTTAAAAAGTATAATGGACTACGGCCCACACATGAAACTTGTGCTTTCCTTATATCGTACTTATTAAATACATATATTACACTGTAGTATTCATGAGTAATAAGCCAACTTTTCAAATAAATTCAGTCGATTAAATTGGAAAACCTTTTTCTAACAAATCTTGGTCGATAAAAAAAAGCACTTATTTGTGAAACACATGAAATGTCCCCTTCATACTTCCCCTTATTATCAGCAGTCTGAGGCGTGTGTTTTACGGAATGAGCAGCCAACACTTCCAGTAACAACATAAATGAAACTGAATAAATTGACAACCTCGGGCAAAGTAGGCAATTAAGCAAAGGTGGAGTTTCCTATTTCCTCACTGCGGGTCGTGACCGACAGCTAACACATTGAATTCTTTACATCCCGCTGTCAGGAAGTGAAACCCTACAAGACAGCAGGGTCAAACCGATCACAACTCAAGGTTTTCTTTTTGGATGTGCTCCTCTCACAGCAAGGTGTGGTGTCAGAACAACTGTAATATCCACAAAGGTAAGTTTATTAAGAGTCTTTATTATTAATCTTTACTTGTTGTGTGTGAGACATAAAGGCAAATAAATATCCTGGTGTTCACTGTGTCTCATTGTAGAATTTAGTGGTACTTTCAACAAGATAACAAATAGCGTTTGGTTCATTTAATCCTTTAAGTATGCTATTATTCACTCAGATTACAAATATATGTAGCCATGCTATTTTCTACTCATGAAGATGAAGCATAATATTTCCCTTTCGTCCACTAATAGGATGGGTTTTGAGTAAAAGAGTTGCCTTAAAAGGTGAGACAGAGAAGCAGGTGATGTTTTATCATAAATGCTGCATAAACAGTAGACCAAACTAGGGTTAACAGAAGTCGACATTTGAAAACAATAGAAAAGTTGAATTATACAGGAACTTCCTACTGTGACTGCCCTGAGTTCCCTTTATTTTAACTGAACTTCTGTGTTTGACCCACAGTTTCCTCCAGAATGTCAGGTACAGCAGACCTCCTCACATCCAGAGACACACTGGTCTCTCCTGGTTATGATGCATCCTCAGCACCACCACCACCACCACCACCGTCCTACCAAGGAGAGCCACCTCCTCCCTACTCTGCAGCCCCGGCAATGCACCCTGCAGCCAAAGCAGACACAACCTGCATAAATCAGCCGACCACTGGGTACGTGACTTTCGGGACATCAGCCCTGAAGCTCTGTCGGACACAACTCCTCTGATATCCTCGTCTTCCTTCGATGACAAGACCGTGAGGAGAGCGTTTGTTAGAAAGGTTTGTGCGACTCAACGCTTTGCTACTGACTTCAAAAATGTATCCTAACAACCTATAGTGAACAAACCAGTCTCACAGTGTTGCAGTGATTGATGTGAAATGACTCTTGTCATGTGTTTGTTTCGATTTGTGAACAGTACTGGGGTGTTGCTTATCCTTCACCAGATGTTTCCCAACCTTGTGTTGAGACCCTCTATATGGGTTGGAAAACGTATCTACAGTATATGATGAAAAAGCACATTTCTTGGGGTACATTCAAAGATAGTTTTCCTGCTTTAGGTGACAGATTATTGCGAAAGGAGGAGATGCAAAATCAGTCTAGGGGCGTCAAGTGGGGGCAAATAACTCTCTCGTTGGGTAGAGCACAAAATGAATATCATTCAATGGAATAGTATCTTGAAAACGACCTTGATACACAATTACATTGTCTAAATGAATAATAATTACAAATGAGGCACATTAACTAATCTTTCTTGTAGAAATCGGACCAAACTAAATAGAATATCAGAGTTCTTTGGTGATATGATTACTCCGTATTTATTTAGTTTGTAAACATGGTCGGTGTGTAGCCGGAAATATATTAATGTAAAGTTTTTCTTTAACTCCACTTGTAAAAAGAATGTACTTTTTGCACTAAAATTCTTAATTGAATGAGAAAGTACTTGTTATTTATTTAATTTAGACCATTTATATACACTGATATTTAGTGATGAAGCTCCTCTTTCCCTGTGCAGGTGTTCAGCATCCTGACTCTGCAGCTGCTGTTCACCTTCAGCGTGGTGTGTGTGTTCACCTTCTCCAGCGTGGTCAAAGAGGCGGTGCAGAACAGCCTGGGGGCCTACCTCAGCTCCATCATCATCTTCCTCGTGGTCTCCTTCGCCCTCAGCTGCAGCAGAGGCTTCAGTCGGCGTCACCCCTGGAACATCTTGGGCCTGGTGGGTGACAAATACAGGAGGATAAACCCCCAAATATCTACTGTTATACATTTCACACAATATAGAGTGTCACCAATATCTTACATCTGAAACAAAGAACAGAGCAATAAAAAAGAGCAATATTTAGCCATGCAAGGGTAAATGTCCAAAAGGTACAGGTAAAATATATCCCAGTACAGTACAGACATTATCGAAGCAGTCTAACTTTTGTAGTTCCTGCTTGGTTTTCTGCAACATTTAGACCTAGATTTACAGTTAAAGTGGAACTTAGAAACTGGTAGATTTTGTATTTGGTCTAAAATGTTGAAGTTTTGTTGGTTTTTTAAATAAGGAGAGACTCCTACTGTATTGGGATTTTCCTGCACCTTACTTGAACCAATATGTTTTTATGTAATTGTCCCTTTATGTCTTAATTACATTGTATTTTACTTTCCAAAACACACTCTGTAGTTATTGACGATCAAACCTTTGAATCTCAAATTTTGATTTAAAAAAATGTTATGCGAGTGCATGGCAGAAATAAATGTGTCTGCAGACTATTGAAAAAGCTTTCTCAAAAGAAACCTGAGATGTTTAATGAGGCGTATCTTGTGCCTGCAGGCTGTGGTCACTCTGAGCTTGTCTTACATGGTGGGAACCATCGCCTCCTTCCATGACACCTCGGCAGTCGTCATCACTATGGGAGCCACGCTGGCCATCACTGTGGCTGTCATTGCTTTCTCTGCACAGGTCAGAAACCATGCAGTGCATCATGTGACGTGTCTACTAAAGGCAAAGAGACATGCAAACTGTTAAGCTGCTTTACAAATCAGTTTTGAATTCATACTGTAGCTCTCTATTGAAATAGAGAATTTGACTTTTACTGGTATCAGAGGAGGAAAATGTGAATGTAGGGATGAAAAGATTTGTCGATCAATTAAAAGAAAGAAGATCAAAGGTAAGAAGTAGATAACGTCATGATGATGGAGATTCAAGCGCTTTACTAAGAAACAGTTATTCATTTTAAAAGAAAATATGTCCTCAAGCGCTTTCAATGTACCGACCAAAAACTCTTAAGGATGCAAAGTATTGTAGTAATGTGTTCCTGTGTTTATTACAGACTCGTTATGATTTCACGATGTGCTACGGTGTTCTGCTGATTCTGGCCGTGGACCTGATCATGTTTGGGTTCTTCTCCACCTTCTACTACTCCTACCTCGCTGACGTCGCCTATGGGTGTTTTGGTGCTCTGCTGTATTCACTGGTAATGGAGAAAATACCAATGTGCATATTTATACAGTCATTTACCTCTTATCACCCTCTGTCTGAAACCAGAGCCTAGTCTGCTCTGAATGGCTAGCTGGCCGGCTCTGTTGTGATTGGTCGACAGGAATTTAGCCATCATTATTTTGATTGTTACTCTGTGCTTTTTCTTCTGTGACATTTCCTCCATGACTAAAGTGTATTAGAACACATGTCATAAATGATCTGGTGGTGCTCTCTCACCCTGTCCTAACTCTTCCTCCTCCTCCCTCTCCCTTCAGTTCCTGATGGTGGACTGTCAGCTGATGATGGGGACGATGAGCTACCGTCTGGATCCAGAGGAATACATCTATGCTGCTCTCAACATCTACCTGGACATAATGCTCATCTTCCTCTACCTGCTGGGGAGGAGGTGAAGCTAATGTACATACACAATATACATTCACAGACAGACAGACAGACAGACAGACAGACAGACACTCCAAACTGTAATCACATGAATGTACTTTATTATTTTGATTACTGTAAATACTGTAAATGCTGCTTTAATGAAAGAAAGAGTATTATTGTTTGACAAACAATTCTTTTGTACAATTCTAACAGTATTTGGGTTTTTTTGCAGTTCATGTTCACACACAGAAATGACTTGAATTAAAGGCATTCACTAGAATTTAGGTAATTATTCGGTAGAAATGCTCACGTCCAATTTGCCATAAAGAAACTTTCAAATCTTTACGTTGTGTTTTTAAAGTCAGGCGATGACACTCCAATAGATCCATAAGGCCGTTTGTGTTTCATGAGCAGCACGGCACAGATTGCAAAACATACAGCTGTTTATAGATCAGGACGTACGGGATATAAAGAAGGGTAGTGCAAAAAGTCGAGCATATTTTTTCTTATCGCATGAACTTACTCTCTCCCTTTAGACTTATCAAAGTTAACTGGACTAGCCGAGTAATATTCAGCACATTTTCTTGAAAAAGACCGAAGATGCAATGTTGATTTCAGAGAGAAACCTCACTTTTGTTGGCATTTTTACATATTGTGTCCGTTGTTTAAGCATTGCCTGTTCAAACTTGAGGATGTTAATGTAAGGATGCAACAAATTCATCTGACAATCATGTTAGCGTTCATCAAAACGTTCTTTAAACTGTCAAACTGTGAAAAATGCCAACTCGAAACATTCAAAGTCCAGGATGAAACATCAAGTAAAACCAATAGAACAGATATAAGATATGAGGAAGAACAGCAGCCATCACTTTCAGCAATGACTGTACAAACAATCATTTTCTGATATAGTTGCTCCTTCACAAAGTAAACACTTCCCCCAGAAACTGCAAAGTGTTACGGTTTTTACAACCTGTACCAAAGAACCAGAATAACTGAGCATGAAGAGTGCTTGGACATTTGGGGAGAGAGAGAAGCTCCATGTTTCTCCGCTCTGTTTAGCCCGGCCTCACCACAGGGAAGGGTAGTCGAACTTGACCCGCAGCAGGTACCTCATGCGAGTCTGGGCGGGGTTGTAAACGATGTACTCGTTGTACAGGAGCTGGTAATGGACGTCTTGACACGCCCCCGTCTTCACCCCAGGACCCATAGGCACCGTCATACCATCCCTGAGAAAAAGAGAGAGGGGCACAAATGAAAAGATGCACTTATTTAGGGAGCTCTCTGGTGGTTTTAAAGGATAACTGCAAATTGCCTTCTTCCCTTTGTGGTGCTTATTGTTTCAGAGTTGCCAGGTTCAGTTCATGTCAGAGGGCAACAACAATACCGTATTATTATTATTATTAATGAATGCAATGCTTCCTTTTCCAACTGACACATCATCAGGTTGAGGAAAGTTGTGAAAAATAAATCCCTTTTTGTCGCCTAATATAATAACGATTAAATGATATATAATAATTATATATAATAATACTTATGAACATTGGAGGATTTGGTAACAGAAGATTTTGGCATGGGAATGACAGATAACAGCCAATTAATTTCCAGATGACGCTCTTTTTTTTAGGCAATAGGCTTCAACTAGGGCTGTAAAGCTAATACTCATTTCCATTATGAATTTATCTGACAGTTATCAATGGTTTGGTCTATAATACATTAGAAAAAAGGTGAAAAATGCCTGAACAGCTGAAGGCGATGACTTCAGATGTCCAAAAATATTCAGTTTACAATCAGGTTCAGAAGACTCTCACATTTGAGAATACGGAACAATTAAATGTTTGTCGTTTTTGCTTAAAAAAAAGTGTCCATTATTATGTTTCTTAATGTTAAAACTCAGAAGGTCAGGTCTTCCATAATGTACGCAGATATAATGCACCTTATATTGTTTCTTATCTAGTTGTTGTTTACTTACTGTAGCTAAAACATTAAAGGCATAATTCTCTGTTGAGGATTTGAAGGATGGCACTAGAGGAAATGAGTGTTATGCTCTCATGCTTAGGGAACGACTCGTATTTAGAAAAAGTATAGAAGCAGCAGAGCGGGAGAGCAGGCAGAACCACCGGGGGGTAAAGCGAGGTCGGTCCATTAGTCTGAGTCGCTCACTAGAGAGCAGACAGAGTTCACTGTTTCTACTCCAAAGTGCTTCTTTCTGGAGCAAACCCATCCGACCTTTTCTTTGGAGTGCTTAAAAATAACCCTGAACAAATAGGTCTATAAAAATAAAGTAAAAAGCTTGGGTAGTTTGTCAAGCACTCTGAGGATACTCAAGTCCCGGAGCTTTATGTATTACTCTGAATGATGCCTCGTTGTATAAAAAATACATAAATAAATAACAAAAGTCAAATGAATAGGAAAGCATTCCTTCTGTCATTTACAAACGTAGGAATAGTTCTAATTTGTTCAAGAAAATAGAAATAATTAAATGAAATACAAATCAAATTATTTCCACTACACAGAATATGAGGCCTGTTTATAATCTCAAAGAAGCGTTTAAACAAAGAAGCCTTGCAAGCTAACAGAGATCTTTAAAGGGCTACTTCTTGTTTTGTGCGTTATAATATTATAATGTTTTCCAATTGTTCTTAATTTCATTGTTCTCTGCCCTGCATTTTTTCTTGGCTAATGCAATTAACAAACTTCCCCTGTCAGATATTTTAAACATTTTGTTGTATAACAGCGTTGGGCCTGTGTGAAATGTAAGGAGACTTACAGAGTGACAGAGTTCTTGGGGGCAGGTCCGGTCTGTCCGAGGCCCTTGGTGCTGTGTTTCCCGGCCGGAAGATTTTGGGCGTTGCAGTCGGCCATCACCAGCTCGTTACAGTCTCCCAGGGCGACCTGCGCACACACAGACACACAGACACAGACACAGACACACACACACACACAGACACAGACACAGACACACATTTTGTGGGAGTTAAATTCAGTTTACAGACACCTTTTCCCTCCATTGACTCTGTTGTTCTGCTCCGAGTATGTGAAAATATGATGTGCAAAACAGGAAACCAACTCACCTCACTCAGTAACAGCAGTCCTGTCTGGTTGTTCTGATTGGCAAAGCAGTAGTTGGCACTCTTTGATGACATGTCAGCAAAGTAGATACCTTTTCCAAACTAGAGGCAAGACAATCAGGACAATTATGAGCACTGGAATAAAAATACAGTGCTGTAAACATAGAATAAAGTGATACACAGACGCCTAAATGCAGACGCAATGCATGACTTCTGACTTGTGAAAATGCACTTTTTAGAAGATTAAAGGAAGAGGATTTGAGAATAAACTGAAATGCAGTATATGCATGAATCTGTGCATCCATCCTACCATGTAACCAGTGACGGGAGCTTCAGGGGGGGCCACACGGAGCCCCTGACTGAGGATGCCGCACCAGTTAGAGAGACGGGACCCGTGCCACAACAGAGTCCTGGTGAGACAGAAGTTAAATGATATCATCTATAGCAACGTAGATTAGAAAGCAGCATTGTATCTAAGTCAACACGAATCAGTAATGTTATTCTAAAGCCTAAAGGAGTATGGACAGTTCATTCAGCCCGCTGAGGATCACCTGTTGTGCATCTGTGACAGGAAGTTGTCCGTCTCCCCGGCTCGGTCCACTGTGAAGATGTCCAGGATGGTCATGGTGTAGTCTTTATGGGTGTTGGCGTGAGTGGACTGTAGATACTTAGAAATCACCTTCACACAGAGGAGAGGAAAAGTTACAAGGAAACATTAACAACCCTGGATACACAAACAGTCTTCAGGTTATTGAAGCTTCAGTTTCACCCAGTTTTGTACAGTTGTAGTTCCCTTCTTTGGATATTGAGTCTTTAGCAAATTTGATTAAATTCAAAGGCCTAAAGGTCGGTATCACATGCCCATTTAAGACAATCACTAACATGTATATCACATAACAAAACCCCTCAATATGATTTGGGTATTTCATCACTGGCCTCTTTCAAAAAACTGCTTTTATTATTATTTAATCAACAAGAAAAATGGACTTTCTGCTCAATATTAGACGCCAAGATAGTAGATAACCATCTCTGTATTGGCTCATCTACAATTTACCACTTCCTCTTTTAAAATCTGCGCAGCCTTCTACTTTCAAAGTATAATATACTGTATATACTTTTTAAATTCCATGTCATTATTTCTCTTTATTATGTAACGTTACATTTTTATATAATTGTTGTATTCTTGATCTTCCTCTGATAACGTATTTCCTTACACTGTTTATGTTTGTACCTCTATATACCGAAGCAAGTTCCTTAAAATGCGTTTTGGTGTGAATGTCCTTTACGGGTTTTATTCAGTCACACTGATCAACAGATGTAGTCCAGGTTCATGAACCTTTCTGTCGTTGTTCATTATAAGTTGTGATTAGTACAACCGCTGACCTCGAACTCTTTGCTGCTGGAGTGCAGAGGCTGCAGCTGGCACTGGAGGGAGGAGTACTGTCGGTCCACCGGATGTTCATCACTGTCTCCACTGGACTGAACCATCTTCACTGCAATCTGAATGTCACTCAGAGCCTGGAGAAATAAATAAACAGGACCACCAGGTATTACAGTAGAGACATTTTTCACTGAGGGCCACATGCAGAAAAAGATATGAAGGGCTGGGCCACTCAGTACAGGTGAGGTATAATGCCCCATGCAGGTAGATAATGCTTGACACTTGAATATGATTAAAGAAAACAAAGCCTACCTCACAGCTCTCCATAGGGTTTCAATTATATTGTTATATAAAGTGTTGTCAGCTCATCCCTTAAATCAGAAGCCTCAGGCTGCTTATAATAGGGGGAAATATGAAGGGCCTATTTCAAGCTTGTTATGCAAGTTATTGGGCGTTTTAGAAAATCGTTCAACTTTAATTGACTGAATTTATTGTAAAATTAAGCTTATTAACACATGAATAATATATACGTACATATATATTTAAGAAGTACAATATAAGACAAGCATAAGTTTTATGTGTGGGCCAAATTGTAATTGTTTTTACAGAAGACATAGGCAGAATAAAATAATGGAGAAGCCGTTTACCTCCAACAGGGAGATCTTTTCTTTCAGCTCCTCTTCTGTATCAATGATTGGAGGAGTTTTCAACCTAGAAGATGACATCCTATTTAGTTACAAAGCTCAATGTTTGCCTGTCATCATTCAGACATCAGAGTGCACGGCTCTAACCGCACAGCCACCATATCCCCTACCCAAAGTCATGAGGGATGCGGGTGTAGAACTGGTTGCAAGCCTCCAGCAGATCGTGACGGCTGCGCTTCTTCTTCAAACACTCCTCGATTTTCTTCAGCGCCATGTAGCCTGCACGGATCTGCTCCGAGGTCAGCTTGCCTGCAGTGAGAAAGCAAAAATACTGAATTTAAAATAAGAAGCACCACAACAAAAGGTTTGAAAAAACTGGGCATTTGTTTTGCTCCTCAGAAAGAAGAGGAGAGGAGAAGTGCTGTGAATTATTTTACACTTAAGGTAGATCACTCGCAGTCAGGGTTTGCATCTTGGAAATTGTAACCCTTAAGATATATTCCATCATTAATTACAAAAAAGAAATTGGTCAATGATGGCAAACATGCTGTTGATGGGACCTCTGCACTTTCTGTCACCAGCTAAATCCTGAATCTACTCAAACAGTGACTTTGAAGACTAGTTTTACGGCATCAATAAATTAGCAACTTGAATACTTTAAATACTATATATGTATTTGGTCTTCGTAAAATGTAAGTAAGTTAAATTGTGGGAACGCTACTAGTAAAACACTTTAGATTGTAATTGACCTATTTTTTAATATTTATTGTTGTTATAATTTTGTTAAAAAGGTGCAGAATTTAGTTTAAGTTCTTATGTTTATATAAATATTTACATTTTATTTTAATTTATCCGATTGTTATTTATTCTAAATCTATTCTAACATGTACAATTAACAGTTTTTCTGGGATATATTTCCGTTGATTCTGTCGGACTGACCCAGAGGAGCTTTCCTGGTGTCAAACTTCATCTCCAGCACACACTCCTCCATGGCTTTGATGTCACAGATCAGCTCCATGAGCGACTGGATCTTCACATCCAGCTTGGAGATCCTCTTCTTGGGTGCAGCATCCACGACAGTTGTGTTCTCCACCTGGAACAGTGAATTACATTAGTATACATGATAATAAATGATATTTATGAGAAACACAACTTGTTGGTTCTTTGCCTTTTCATTCGTGCTGTAATCCATGTAGACCATGTCATATTTCCCAGCGACTTTCTCAAAAGTCGCTCGGCCTTCCCACTCATTCTTGGTCTTGTCTAAAAACCTGTGGCGAAACAAACACAGTTTCAGAATTGAACTAACTCACTTCAATTGGAGGAATCAGAAAATACTCTTTTAGTTTGACAATCTTACTTTTTCTTGAAGATATCTTTGGCTTTCAGCAGGTCTGAACCGCAGGCTGTCAGACTGTTTTGACCCACTTTCCCACTAAAAAACAATAGAGAAACCACCTTCATGTTATCATTCAGTTAGTTTCAATCTATAGGCTTGTGTTGATTTCCTAAATGAATGCAATCTGTCATATATTACATATGTAAGGGTACATAAACTCACCTCTGCCCCATCTGGCCCACACACTGTAAGCCTTGGAGCTGTCGTCCTGCAACAGCTGGATCAGGTAGTATTTGTTGTTGTTGAACTGGAGATTTGTCTGCAAAACAAGAAGGAAAGGTATTTGCTGCAAGCCTGAAAATCTACTTACAGACATTCCTTACTTTGTAGGTGAAAATAGTACGAAATGTATAAAAGGGAAGAAGCATAGTAAAATATATTGTTCTCTGAAATCCGACCTGAAACCTGGGGAAACCATTTTTTTGAGTCAGTTAGTACTACTCAAAAAACAAAAACAAATCAAAGGGTGTTTAAATATTTTACCTGATTAAGCATCACGTCGTAAACATCATTTCCTTCACTGTACACATAAGCCTGAAAAACAAAGTGAACCGTTACTTATTGCATTTTGTAGACAGGGAAATAAAAAACGTATTACACAAAAATGGTTTGTACAAAAACGCATTTGACATACATTTTTCCTGAAAGTAAATATCAATAACTGCAGTCATACTTTGTGTATCAATTGCTATAGCTGTAAACTGCCCAGGCATTCAAAAGAAAAGTAAGACACGGTCATGTATAGTAAACCACAAACTGTGTCATGCTCACAGGGGGAACTGTCACCGAAGCAGTGTGAATGTTTCTGTGGACAGAGATGCTGTACCTTTCCCAGTTTGGCTTTGCATTCAATGTCCACTGGAGCTTTTCCCTTCATGACCACCGTCCTCACCACCTCTAATTCCATATCCAAAGACCAGAGACAAAGCATTAATGGTGTCCACTGATATTTCAACTGAAGTTCAGGTAAACCCTTTTAACCCTAGAGCCTTATTTTAAATATGCTGCTCTGATGTCTTCACAGGACTCACATTTCTACTTCAAAACAATTGCCGTATTAATACGTATGAATATGTGTACACTTTCACTGAGATATATCTGGTTAACAACCTCTGAACTAGTCATCCTACCAAATATTAATAGCTTTAAGGATAATTTATAGTCATTGTAATTCGATGGTAGATCCTTTATGCTACATAAGAAACAAATACAAGTTGATTCATCCATTTTCTGAATTTGAAACAGTGTAAATGGCTTTTAAGGACACATTTATTTCTTTATTGTGCTTTCAGTTGGATTGTGTTCTTGAATTTTCTCTAAGTGTCAGTATTTTGGGCTATACACATTATTTCAAAGACATTTTATAAAAGAAGCTGAATTTGAACTTTCAAAATTCTTTAAAAAAACACGAAAAATAAATTCAAACTCTTTCAGGAATTCAGGAAAAAAAAGTGTCACGTTACCTTCACTTTTGATTTCTTCTTTGGGCATCTTTTGAGTTTTTGCCTGACTCTTGCCTCCTCTCTTCTTTTTAGCTACAGGCTGCTGCTCTGTCTCCTCCTCTTCCTCCTCTTTAACTTGAACTAAAGTCTCATTTTGAGCAGTCGAGTCACCGGCGTCCTTCATACTTCCTAAGAAGAGAACATAAGAAACCTTTTTAAAAACCTTTGGAAACTTATTTTTCTACAAAATGTATTTGCAATAACACACACACAATATGTAATACCACTTTCTACTGCATAAAATCTGTGTGTTTAACAAGTTATTGTGAAAGTATAAAACTATAAGACACTTAGGATCCACATTCATGGAATACTGTATGTCCAAGCAAAGAGCATGACAGACAACAATTTAAAATAAAATAACGTATTTGCAGGAAAACAAACACACACATTTAATTTTAATAGACTGTCTTTGTACATACAAATGTGGAACTGATTACGATAACAGATGTTGAATGACATTTATTTTCATTGACATAGATTCAGCACAAACCCGTGTTTAACCCACTGTAGTAAAACTTCAGCAATGGATATGAATACAAAAAGGCTAAATCAACTCAACAGAGTAGAGCTATACTATTTTGCAAAGTCCCATGAAATAACACAGGGTTTATATGACTTGTTATGTATTCAAAAACCTTACATCCTTAAGACTGGGAGATCTTGGTGAGTTTGTATTGCATGCCCCATGAGAGAGATGCCTTTACTGAAAAGCAGCAACATCACCCCCAAACTATATTATACAGTTAAATCAATACTAAATATGTATAGCAGGCAGTTGTAACTGTTTCCTTCCTTTATAAACTACCATATGAGATGTTCTAAAACAGGTTCATCCCTGTGCATCAATACCTTTATGTGTGTGTTGTGATGGTTGACAGTGGTGGACATTAACAGGTTTTACAAACAAGCTCCACTTGTAACATGTATGGTAGCCACCCTGGGTAGTTAGTTGTTTTCTAGATACTTTGCAACAACAGTAAAGCCTGCATAAACCATACATATATATCATGTATTCCCCTGCCCTCCTTTGCCCAGATTTGTCTGCAACTGACGTTGGTAGAGCAGCTAACGTTAGCTTCAAAAGGCTAAATAGCACCAACCTGTTTTTGACTGGACTTCCTCAGTTTCTTTTGCAACCTGACTTGTATTACTTCTCGAACTTCTTGTACGCCTCATGGTGGAGTATGAACAATAACCAGTAGTGAAGTGGGTACAGTAAGAAAGGGACACAACAGAGATGGCGGTAAACTTTTTCGACCACTGTTCCCTGGCTGGTGCCACTAAAGATCGTTTGTTAAGAAGATGAATCACTCCGGTAGACCAGTAAACCCCTTCGTTAGCATGACGCATGCGCAGTATACCTTCATCACGGTGTTGATAATCCGAATACGGTTATTTTATTCGTCCCATAGAGAAACAATGGCCATTGTGACAGCAAAAAATAGGCATCCAGGTGGATATCAAAAAGTAACAAACATGATCATATTGAACTTTCGGGAAGTTAGCCAGACAAATCTAGTGCGGAGTGAGCACTCCTGTTTTTGCCTATGGTACACGGAACAGAAATTCAACACCAAAGGTTCCGCGTACAGCATTGATCGGAATTATTTTGTTGACGGAAAAGCTCATACGTCCCTCCATGCTTATTAAAGTAGGAATGGAAGATAACATATAAGCCATTCAAACACAAGAAGTCAACGTTCAGGTCCAAAAGACATGGCTTCAAGGAGATATGGCGCGTGTGTCCTTTATCAGAGGGTGGCTGTCCTGAAGATGATGTGCAGGGTGAGTGTCATTGAACGCACCATCTTTACCATGGAGGTCAGGCAGAGAAGATTTTACAATCAGGAATGAGATTAACACATCTATAATTTGGCTTTGTTCACAGCTTTATTTATACACGAGTAAAGTTTAGATTAATATAAATGAATGTATCATATTCTTTCAATCACCACCGGTTAGAATAGATCTTTTGCTAGATTTTGAATCAGAAGTGTACTTGATTGTATTTTTTTAAATATCTGTTTTAAATATTTATCTGCAGTCTGAAAATCAGTCTGAATTAAGTGACTATTAAATACAAAACAATACAATAATGTAAAGCTGTTTATGAATTATATATGGCAACAGGATATACGTTGTGCATTTTCTGTAAGTCTGTTAAAAGTTCCGTCTAGATAAGATGAATTGTTCTCTGAAAATGAAAGTTCTTACAAGAGAATGTGTACAAACAATACATTTTCGGAGTGCAGCTTTTAAATAAAAAAACACAATATTGGTTCTATAACTCTCATTTAAGTTTTGTCTCTATTTTTTTTTTAATTATCTGTGACAATAATTAGGTTTGTTTCTCACAACGCACAATAGGTGGTAAATAAACACTTATCTTTATTTCTCGTTCTCAGGGAATGAGTGCTGCTGCAGACCTGCAGTCCCAGGTAGATTTCCTCAAAGGAGAACCCCACAGGAAGCACCCAGGTGTGACCAACCTGAAAACTCTGCAGTTACCTGAAGAACTTCAGACGGCTGCACGGTCAATAATTCAAAGTAGGTTAAGTTAGGAAAAAAATTCAATTTGCATTTAATGTTTCTAGAGATCACTGAGTGACTATTCAGTCTGTCCACATGTAGGAGCTGCGGTGCCTCGGCTGACTGACCGAGCTCATAGCCTCACAAACTTCCTGTGGAGCAGAAAAAGTGCTGTGGAAGAGTCATCTCTCAGGAAGAAAGCTGTGAAACTGGAGAAGGAACTTTGGGAGAAGGCGATGGATAAGAGAGGAGGTAGGTGTCATACCATATAACAGAATAGTAATGGAGTCAACATAACTGAAAAGTGATGATGTTATGAAGCAGCTGGAGAAGTAAATGTGCTTCTAAATTACAGATATAGATGAACAGCTACTGGAAGACCGCATCAGGAAAAAAGTGTTCTCAGAGCTCAAAAGAACCACATATCACTGGAAGACCACAAAGTAAATATTTGCTTTTATCTACACAAAAAAGGAAAACAATATATACATATTTTGGAGAAGGTGATTCCTCCTGTTTGATTTGAGATGCGGACAAGTTTCTGCACAGTTCCCTCTCTGTGTTCCAGGTATGATGAAGAGTTAGGTGTGGTTTACATGGCGTCTCGATTGGCTGGGGGCTATGCAGCAGTAAAGAGAGCTTTAAATGAGGTAATGAATGTGGTGGAAACTTCTGAAGCAATGGAGACGAAACTCAGAGAGACACTGGAGAGCAGGAACTTGACGGCAAAACACTGTTGGGTTTACTTCGGAGTTACGGCCGGAGAATTGACAAGACATTTACTGTAGACACAAGTTGCCACAGCGGTTGCCAAACCAATTCTGAAGATCTCGAAAACAGGAAGAGGTTTCAACTAGTTCCAAATGGATAATCAACATTCTTCAAACGCCAGACTAAACAAGCTCAGACAATACGTCTGACTTAAACTGTCATCTACGTCACAAATAAGGTGTTTACCGGAGCATCTGGGGCCAGATAAACTGGCGCCCAGCTGTCCCTAAATAATTAAGCCAATCTTAGGTCAGCTTGAGCTTGTACCCACTGTGGGAACAACAAGGCTTCGGAAGCCCAGGCTGCCCCTCCTTAATGAAGATAACAGCACCTGCAAGACTGTAGAGCCAGGTCAGAGGAGGACAGAGAGAAGAGATGCAAATGAGCTAAAGATTTACAAGCTTATACAAAATATTCCCTAACAATGAACAATTGGAGAAGATCATAGGCTTACTGATGTGTTCATATCAGGGCTGACGGGGTTCAACCCAATCACACTTTTTAGAATATTAGTGGTAAAGAACGGAAAAATACAAAAGACATATCAGTGAGCTATGTTTTACTGGATGTGTTCAGAGTCAGAGTTTTACTTTTTCTGTCCTCAATGTCTGTCTTCTTCATCATTTCAGATAAAGAAGAAGAATCCCTCTTTTGCCCCTCAGTCTCTCCTGGATTTTGGTTCGGGACTTGGAACAGTTGTCTGGTTAGTGCAAAAACATTGGCGCAACTTCAAAATAGTTTTCCAGTAAATTACAAAGATAGTCAGTCATATAAAATCTCTTTCTGCCTCTCCCTTTTTCCCTACAGGGCGTCACACTCATACTGGGGCGACTCCTTAAAGGAGATGGTGTGTGTGGACAGCTCTGGGCCAATGAACATCCTGGCAGAGCGACTTCTCAAAGGTGCAAACACAAACAGTTATATCAGCTTAGATTTGTACCTCTTTAGTTTGGACTTTGGCCCAAAACTTGATGAGAAAATCTAAGCATGTGTTTTTCGTGTTGAGCAGGTGATGAAGAAAGAGATGAACCTCACATCAAACAAGTTTATTTCAGACAGTTCCTCCCCGTCTCTCCTAAGGTAAAACCCTTTAGTTTTTCTCAACAGAAAAACACAGTCTGCGTTTAGTTGAGTTTATTTTGAAATATCTTAATTTCCAGTCCCAAACAAATCTGATTGAGATGTGTTGCATTAAAGTCGAATGTGAAAACACATGTATGTTTTATTTGGGAATTTGACGCAATAGGGCCTGGATAGTCCTTTAAAAGTCTCTAAATTTGATGTTGATAAGAATTGGTGGAACTGTGCAAAGACATTGCATCGTTAGAATTTCTTCTGTTACATTAGCTTTGTGCTTATTCTTCTATATATGAGTCGGCATCATTTATATTACTGTGCATCCTTAAGGATAAGGAGCCCCTGACAGTCCCTTGTTTCTCCTCTCAGGTGCAGTTTGACCTGGTGGTAGCAGCCTTCACCCTGTCGGAGCTTCTGAATGTGAAGGAGCGAGAGGACACAGTGTTAACCCTGTGGAGAAAGACCAGCTCGTACCTGGTTTGTTAAAATAAAAACTTAACTTCACCTTTAGATGAAGTGAACTGTTGCACATTTAGTGAATATCATTTCCATTTTAAACTATTTTTGGGTGAATTGCAACTTTCAAACTATTCTGGTACCTAGAAACATTATTTTACTTCCTAACGTTTTATTGTGCTTTTTTCTTTTAAATGTGTAGGTGCTGGTGGAAAATGGGACTAAAGAGGGCCATCAGATGCTTATGGAGGCCAGAGACACTTTATTGAAGGTAGTGAAATACAGTTCACATTATGGCACTTCAAAATCTCCAAGGGGAATTTTGTCAGGCGCTCTTCTGTTAATGATTGGACACAATTAAGGAAAGCAGACTGAAAAACGTGAACTTCTTTTCTCCAGAAACAAGACAAGATTGTCCATGACATCAGACCAGCAGCAGTGTTTGCTCCGGTAGGATAACATCTCAGAGGATAAAAACATTGTTTCCTTCTCACAACCATCTCACAGCATCCAGCAACAACTCTCTTATTGTTTTGCGTCTCTAGTGTCCTCATGAGCTGACCTGTCCTAAACTGTCCTCTGGGTTCACCACGCCCTGCAACTTCCATCAGATGTACCAACCTCTGCCTCTGCCCGGGGTGAGATTAAACTCTTGACATCAGGAATGGATATGGAACGCATATATAGATTCCACTTAGGTTTTCATTAAATCATTTTTCAGCGCAATGAGCGTCAGACGGAGAAGTTCAGCTACCTGATTCTGGCTCGGACAGAACCGGGGGAGGCGGAGTCTGAAGGCCTGGATTGGGCCCGGCTGATCTCACCAGTGCAGCGCAGGACGAGGCACGTACACTGTCGAATGTGCTGCCCCGACGGAAAACTACAACACCTGGTGATTACCGCAAGAAAACACAGCAGGTAAAAGTCCCACTTATCGGCAGGAGCAGCAAAAGAATCTTTGACAGGGAGCCAAAGATTGGGTTGAATTTGTCAGAAAAGGTTTGGATTAAAACTCCCTGTATGAGAAGTTTTAACGGTAGCAGCATTCAGCGGGTGTTTCCCTACCTACGAAACACTTGTGAAGTGTTTATTATTGGGGGTATCATCACATTTAAGTTACATAAATAAACAACAAATGACTTTCTTATGCTTGTCACCTAGTGCCGGGTATCGATTCAAGTGAATTTGATGGGCCAATACCTTTAAGTTACTGATACAAATATAGCTCTGTTTTAAGCCAAACTCAAAATAAACAAACAGCTTTACAAAAAAAATTCTGAAATAAAAGAATTATCTAGCATTTTGTCAGGAACTTCGTCTGATCAACGTTTTAGGAAAGAAGACTACAAATCAACCCAATATTAAATGTTGACGACATATTTCTGACTTTCTGTATGTCTCAAATTAACTTCTCTCCAGAGACTTGTACCGCTGTGCCCGGAGCAGCGACTGGGGAGATCAACTGCCAATGATTCCTGGAAACGACAAGGACGCAGAGAGTGATTCAGAGGAATGATTCAGCTACAAGACACTCAAACTTTATACTTTTTAAACAATGGCAACACTCCAACATTGCTGACGAAAGACTCACCAGCTTTTAGTTGAAAGCACATCTGCGTTTCCTCACTGGATTGTAAATGATGGGCTCCTTTGACGTCCTCTGATGACTTTAATAAAGAAATCACAACATGCTTTACTCTGCTTTATTGTGCAACACCTTTAACCAATCTCAGTCCATGTCTTGTAACAAGTATGCTGCAATTTGAACAGTAATGCGGTGTTTCAAAAAAGCACAAAATGTAGAATGATAGCTTTCCCTTCTGCATGTTTCAGGACTTTAGAATAAAACTCACAGATAATATGGATAATTATCAGCTTACTGAAATAATTCTGAAGATCAAACACACCACTGAATGGGAAACAATGCAGATAGAAATGGAGTATTTTAAAGAAGACACTTTCATTTTGTCTGCACATCTGTATTTGTGTACAGAGTAACTGATCTCTTATTAATGCTTAGGATGTACAAACTCAGAAAATCTGATTTACTAACTGGTCTTATTTGATAAGAATCCTCGATTTGAGCTGACAGATGTGTTTTAATCTTGTAATCCAGTAATGAACACACATTTAGATATGCTTAGTCAACACATGTTCCTTCCACATCCGTTAACTCCTAACAATCTCTTTCAGGGCTGAGGTCAGATCAGGGTACTTGTACTGAAAGCCGGCCTCTTGAGTCCTCTTTGGTATGACTTTCTGGCCCTCCATGAGGACTATGGCCCTCTCAGAGCCCATTAGGGTGTTCATGACGAAGCCGGGCACAGGAAAAATGGTGGGCCTCCTCAGCACTCGACCCAGTTCTTTAGTGAACTCCAGGTTGGTGTTCAGAGCGGGCGCCACACCGTTGAGCACTTGTTGTGAAGGCGAGGGGGTGTCGGCAGGGGGCTCCAAGGCGTGGGCTATGAGTCCAGCCAGGTCCGAGACGTGGATCCAGGGGAACGGCTGCCTGCCAGACCCCAGAGTGCCCCCCAGGCCGAGCCAGAAGGGGAGCAGCATCTGCTTCATGGCACCACCATCACGGCCTAAAACTGCCCCTGGAGGAGGGAGGGATGGATGGATGTTTGAAATGACACTAGGCAATATTTATGTACATTGAATCATTCAATATCATTTAATTGGTGTAGCCCAGCAGAGTAATCTCAGGGGGATTTACAGTGAGTAGTATGATACTCTCTGTCCTACGACCCTCGCAGAGCACAAAGAAATCCTGCAATCAACAGTGGAGAATCCTTGGGAAAGCAACAGAGGACAGAGCCTTCTCCCAGGGGGGACAGACGTGTACTAAATGTCTTTTAAATAGATCAAAAGAAAGATGGATCCAGGTGGGTGGCGGCAAAAAATATAAACTATTTTCACCAGCCTCGATCTGGAAACAGAGCTGAGGAGTGACACCATGAATCAAAAAACACTCTGCAGGTACACAAACATCATTATCAATAAATATCTGATTTCGAAGAACTGAAAGAGCGACAGTCACAGCAATATGAACTCACTCCTATCCTGGGTTTCTACGTTATTATTACTGATTTGTTAACCTGAAATATGAGCCTGTTTTCTGATGATTCATGTTTATTTAGAATTCAATTTACTAGGTTTTCTACTTCATGTCAAATATGCTCCATTTACGTACCAGCCCTGATGACGACTTGTTTGGTGGTGTTTGTCACATTCTCCGGAAGAAGAGCCGAGGCCTCCCACTCTTTCACCAGCTTGGAGAGGATATCAAATGGTGTCCATGCACTCTCCTCTGTGTACTCAGCGGTCAGACTGGGCTTGTAACAAGCTGTGGGTCAGAAAGCGACACTAGAAATATAGAACAAAACACGTCACTGACAATACATGTTACTATAAAGCTCGCTATTAGGGTAGAAACTTACCTACTCCTGATACCACGACCCAGGAGTGGGGAGGACTGGAGGAAGCAGCAATAGCTTGAGCCAGAGATTTTGTAGTGTCAATACGACTGGAGAATAAATCCTTTTTATAGCTTTCATTCCACCTGAGACGACAGATAAAACTGATCAGGTGGAGATCCAGTACTAACAGCAACAATCATTCTGTTCAAAAATTGCATGATCAAAAAGGATTCTCGGCCAACAGAATGCAGACACCAAAGCTATATGTGATTTTTATATTTTGTATAGTCTGCTGCTATAACAGCCTCCACTCTTCTGGTCAATCTTTCCTTCAGATGTACAAACCTGGTTAAAGGGATTTACCACAACAATCTTTCAAAGTCTGCTCTGACGCTCGGTGATTATCCCTCACTTGTAGTGCATCCTAAATGTATTCCATACGGCTACAGTCACTGCTTTGTACAGGACAGTTCGGAATACCTTACACACTTAACGTATATACATATATATATATAAAATATCCTGCCTTATATTTGTTTTTGGTTATATTTTGTGTACATCTTTTGCCCGACTCTTTTTTTTTAATGCTATTTATTTCTATTGTAATGTACAATGCCTTGTCGTATGTTGCTGCAACGTAAACATTTCCCAAATTGGGATCAACAAAGTACTTCTATCTATCATCCATCCATCCATCCATCCATCATGTATCTAACAGGGATGTCCACAAGCATTTGACTATTTAGTAGCTGAAGTGAAAGAGTGTAGTTGTATTAGTTGTGGTTGCAGTCCGTTATTTTTTTTGCTCACCATCGTAGCGGGTTCATTAGATTCTCTCCAGCCAAGTTGACGGCACCCTCACATGGTGGGAGGCCATGAGACTCCAGCTCACCCTGCAGAAAACAGAGGATAATCAGTATATAAATGACTGTGGATGTAAAGACAAGTACAGTGATCTTGATTAAAGCGAAACAAATGAAATGTAATATATTTAAAAGACATTACACTACAATTTTCTCAAGATGAGAAATGAAATAGGTCCCTACTGTTTGACAACAATTCTGAATTAACTATCATACCCATGTTATCTTCCCCGGACCAGGTTGGCGAGATATCACTGTGACCTCATGACCTTTGTTTTTGAGAAGGCGAGTAAGTTCACGTCCAACGAAGCCAGATCCTCCTCCTTCATGGCAGAAAATATAAAGCAATGCTCATAAAAACAGAGGAACTAAAGATGCACACATTATCAGTTACCATTAATGTGAGTAGATATGGTTTAGTTTACATGTGCACAACTTTTAATCACATATTATATTGATTGTGCTGCTTTGTTATGCTTTCAGAACTAGTATACAATCTAATGTTGAGAGGATTTTAAGTTGTATTACATCCCGACTTGGTAATGTTTCTTACATTTTAGATCTTAGAATAAACTTCTAAGATTGTGTCAATCGCAAGCAACCCTAAAAAACTCTTGACTCGGCTATACACAGAAAAGAGGAATAAATCCAGCAGAATATCTTTCATTATACATTTCAAATGAACTGTTTTCATCTGTAATATGAGTGACCTTGTCTATGTGTGTGTTGTACTCACTGCTATTTAGATTTTGTTGTTGATGTATGTTGTATTAGATAGGCAGAGATACATTTTCACTATCAAGGAAAATCAAATATATTTGCTCTATTTATACGCAATGTTTAAGAAACAATACATTTAGGTCACACTATAGCACAGAAGTCATATAATAGCAGGAATTGTGCCAGTGCGCATGCGTACAAGACATGCTTACAAAACAGTACTTTAGCAGTTAGCTTTAGATAACAATTAAAAACACAGTGACAGTTTTCTAGGTGTAATCAAATAGTTGACACGCTATAATAGCTGTAGTTTTCTGTACGCACATCATGCACAGGTACTACTTTTACTCAAAGTATACCTGCAAAGTGAACATTAGCTAACAGCTAGCTGGTAACGTTATGTCAAATTGACCTTTCCGAGGCGACTTTAAAAAAGAAATATTCAGTAAATAACGTACATACCAATTAACACTCTCATCGTCGTTAATTATTGGATCAATTGTATGAATGATAGCTCAACGACGCTGCAGGTTACAGTTTCCTTCAGAATCTGTACCAGTCAGTGGGTTGTTTTACGCTTTTTTGGAACAACAGGGCCTCCGTAGGCAGGCGTGTGCGTCATTCTGTAGTTTAATTGTAGTTTGTAGTTCTTTTTGTCTGTTTATTGGATTCAAGAAAATACTAATATTTCCATTTCCAATATAAGCAAAATAAAAAAACAACACACAATCGATATGAAAGGTTAGAGGAGGAACAAACAAACTGATAAAAAGGTCCCTAATATAGTGTATTATTTTATAACAGTGTCTCGATGCACAACAATGCATCTTGAACACCTGGATTGTTATTTTAAAGTAGAGAATGTAAGCTACAACAATATATGGCAGGCATCATGTGATATATATCATCACTAATAGGCAACAACGAATAACACATAGTCATATTAAATATCTAAGACATAAATACAACAGCTAATGGTATCTTCTAAGGCATTACAAATGTCATTTATTTAGATGTTTTCTTTTTCACACACTTCTCAGTTCTGTGCTAGTATTCTCTTTAAAAATATACAAATGGGGTTCATGGTTTTGTATTCATAATAAGCACTATAAAGGCATTAAACCGAATCTGCTGTTTTTGATTTATGTTAACATGTGTTTTTATAATATTGGCTTCTATGAGGACTACTGCACCAGAACCGGAAGCTGCCTGTTTCCAAACACGTGGTTTTGTTAAGCACATAAATTGAGCCTTGGCTTCGTTATCAACTTCCCTTCCTTGTTGCGGTGAAGCAGGCAGGACGTGTTGGGGCTGGGAGACAAAAACAACACGCTTCTCTAAAGGTACGTCTTCACATTTAGTCTGAGATTAGTTTGTTTATGTCGCTGTAGATGTGTTCATGTACCTGGCTGTTGCGGTTATTTCCGCACTGATAGTAAGTTAGCACTGTGGCTTCAGAGGAGGCGACCCGACCGCATGGTCTGTGCCAATGTGCCGAGGTGTGGCTGTTACTCGAGAATAGCTCAAAATGTAGAATAGTCTTTGGATTCATATCTTAACTAACTGCATTACTAAGTATAACATGATATTTGGTATATTGTTTTTTTTGTTATTAGCCATTTTTGTGGGCCATAGAGCGTTTGATAAATATGCACAGTATTTAAAGTTAGACTTAGATTAATATTTATTATTTTGTAATTGGCACTTCCTTTTTTTTAAATATCAATTTTAGAGATATTGTGCACTCACTGGCCATTTTACAGTTGCTAATGTAAGTCCTTCAATGCATCTTATTTTCCTGGATCTTATATTTAGGTTACACTTTTTAAAGACGTTTAAATTGGAGTGGGGTTTTTTATTGGAAGGTGTCTCTAATGGACTAAAATAACGGTAGCTTTTCTGTATAAGGCCATGCTTCTAAACAGCACCACCCACAAACTACATCCTCCAGATGATGAGTTCAAACTGAAAGTTACTGCTGTAGGTGCAACATGACTTATAATAGGTTGTAGATAACTTGTAATATTACCAAAGCAAACTTAAACCTTAGCTATGCTTCCCAGTCAAACCCTTAATGATGATTTGCATGTGAGTCCGTGTTTCAGCTGATACTCATGATTATTATTTCACTGCACTGATGGGTTTTGACATACAGAAACTAGCGAGGAGGTTTTATTGTATGCAAGCTGAGACTAATCTGTGATTTCCTCCCTTTTTTTCTTTAAGGATCTAAGAGCCTGCACCAGAGGAATCTTGATAAGGTCAGTATCTATCTTGTGGGATAATGGATAAATTTACCCTTTAGCACCTATGATTGCACACAGTCATTTTACTTAATCCATAAGTAATGCTTTTTGATACGGAGGCACCAATCAGACATTTTTCTGACTTGGACAAATGCTTTCATTTAAGGGTTCACAATAGTTTAATAAAATTGATTGTGATTTTAAAAAGGTAATTTTTGTGCCACACACATGTGGATGAGATTGCACTTTTCTGTATCAAAGCTTTGGTTCTGCATCATACTGTCAAACCTTAATGATGATTTGCATGTGAGTCCGTGTTTCAGCTGAAACTCATGATTATTATTTCACTGCGCTGATGGGTTTGACTATGCAGGAACTAGTGAGGATGTTTTATGTTGTGAGAGTTGAGACTTATCTCTTGTGGTTTTGTTTTTAGGATTGAAGAGCCTGGAAGGGATGCATCTTGATAAGGTTAGTATAGAAGAAGCTGACCGTGATTGTACTGTTAGTTTATCACAACCTGTAGTAAAAGTAATCTACAGTGCTGCAGAGTTGACCTTTTTCCGACTGTACTTTAATTTTGTGATTTTCATATCTGACCTTAATAAAAATTGGGATACTTGGGTTTGTCTTAAAGGGTCATTTGAAAATATGTCAAGTCTTTTATAATCTCAGCCTGTAAGGACGACATCCACACTTCCACTGTTATGTATGAACTGTGAAATGTACTGGTAAATAAAGTGAAATGTCTATAAAACTCTGTATTGTGTAATTTATTTTCCTATAATAGAGTTCATTTGACCGTATTGGCAACAGGATTTAAAAAAACAGTCTACCAACCTATCAATGAAAACAGTTGAGGGAAATATTGTAAAAAAAAAAACCCAATATTTTCATGTGAAAGTCTTTCAGTATCACCCAAGTGGATTGGAGTGTGGATAGAAATGTCTGTATGTTAAAAGTTTTATTTTATAACAAAAATTGATATGTTAAATTTGCAGTGCAATAAAAAAGTTCATTTCTTTAAAAAAATACTTGATATTCAATATACATTACATGACAAAATGGCACATTACACAAGTGAACCGAACATTACAATTCAGTAATGAGCAGAACAAGTTGACGACTGTAAAAAAAAAATATATATAAGTGCAAAGCTTTTTACATGGCAGTGTGAATCTGGAAGTGGCAGAGTCTATTTTCAGAGGTGTCTAGGAGAAAGTGATCTTCCCCGCTCAAAGTATGGTGACAGTTTCTGTAATTTTCCACTAAGTCAGGCCCCAGATTTTCTTCCTACAAATGCATTTAATGTGTTTCTAAACGAGACCATAAGTATTGATTTACAGGAAAAGTGCCTTTTGCCTTGAAAATGGCTGAAAAAGCAAGACTTTTAATCCTCTCTTGTAGAACATAAGCAGTAAATAAACATACGTGGTTTTATAAAGCTCTTTAAAGTTGTGCCCAGATACTGTTGACTAACAATTTCTCGTAAATGCAATTCATGGCCTTAAAGTTAGAGAAGCTTGCTGGTATACAGGCAGGGTAAACCGGGGTTCGGAAATTGAAAAGCAGCGAAATCCTCGCCAACAAAATGTGAAAAAAATATTTACACTTCTGATATACAGGTCAGATACAAACAGTCTTGTCCTGGCAACACTGACTTCAACATTTATCTACAAAAGAATAGTTGACGGCTCTCAGCGAGTGCTTTAGTGTCGCTAAAGTTGCTTAAACCAATATCTGCATAATCCACTTGTATTTACATAGTTTTACTTTTGAGGCAGCATTTATGCTCAAAAGCCATTCATCGATTATTTCCCGTTTTGTAAAGTTGACATCGAGTCCAAATTACTGAGTCCCACATTGTCTTTAATCTTTTTTGTTCCTGTTTGGTCCAGCGACGTGCCCTCAAAGAGCCGAGCCATGAAAGCCAAGCCGTTCTTCTTGATGTACGACTTCCCTGCGAAGGTGTAGAGGACGGGGTTGGCACAGCTGCTGATGAAGGCCAGAGCCGAAGTCACTGCACGACTGGACTGAGTGATGTAATCCAATCTGCGAATAAACAAAGCCTTTTAGACTGCTACTTATGTGAACTTGAGGTTTGGAAGCATCCTTGAGAGCTTTACAAAAACATCTCATATGAAGTGCTATAAGTATATCAATGAATGGATACTGAACAGGCCCATCGAGGGGTCAGTAGGTCCCCTGGGCTTCATCTGCAAAATGTCACTGAAGGAGACAAAGCAACCACTGACAGACGCAGAATGAATACAAAGAGATGCAGAACAACCTGCGAAGAAACACAGCTATGAAACAGAAAGGTACAACATGTCGATAAGAGACATGTAATTAAAATAGCTGCAAAACTACAAAGACACAAAAAAGTTCAGAATGAAAACTCTGGTAAATCAAAAGAGACTGGTAGAAATAAGTACAACTCTTTTGTAACTCACGTTTGTCTTATTTTTGTATCAGGCTTGTACCACTCAGCTACCACCTTGAATAGAACAGAACATGGTCAGTATCTATTGAAAAATAACATTGATCTAAAATCAGAAATGATATTCACACACCTGCAGCATGTTGATGACGTGGTACGGCAGCCAGAAGATGCCAAACATCACCACGATGGCCAGGATGAGCTTCTCGCTGCGGACCGTTCTGCGGAACTTGGTCTGCCGGAGGCGCCTCAGGATGAGGACGTAGCTCGTTATGATGACTGCGTAGGGCAGAATAAATCCCGACACCGTCTCAAAGGCATACTGAAACCTCACCTGCACACAGGAGGATACCAAACGGATGTTCTAATTGTATGTGTTTCTATAGATGGGAGTGTCAAAACAAGACAGGGCAAGATGGGCTCAAGAGAAGCATGCTGTTTATTTATTTCCTCTTTATAGTTCATGTGGTATCTTTTGGAAGTTTTTGTTCATGAAGAAAAATAAGTCAATCGATGTTTTGAGTAATTTCATTAATTGTTCTTATCCTACTGCTTCAACTCGGAGGCAAACAAGTTAATAGTGAGTCTTCTTTTTACGTACACATAAAACCACATTCATGCTTATAATTTAAATTGTCTCTACATTCACCAAATCTAAAATGCTCTTACATGTACTTTTTATTTGATAAAACAGTTCATATAATCATCTATGAAAATATAACACTGTGAACAGCGTCATTCTGCATACCAAATTATCTTTCCTTCAATACCCTGCATTATGGGGGCCATATTTGGGTTTTTGGAGGGTTTCCCTTTTCCTGTAGTGTGTTTGTTTTGTGCATGTAAATGGTCTGCAAAGGTTAACATCCCTCTATTCCATCCAGAGGGAGTTTCTCCATTGGACTCGCTTCTTTTACTTCTGATACATCGTGACATCATTATGTAACACTTGCGCTTCTATTGGCTAGAGCTCCAACACGTTGTACGTGATAGGCTAAGGGGCGGGACATCTGTAAGTGGGCGACCAATCCGGATGATCGAGCCCTTTATGCTCATAATACTAAGAATTTAAATGGATGGCTTTTACTTGATGTTGATTATTTTAGGACTCTCTTAAGTAGAGGATCTGAGTACTTCTGGTTATACTCACATGTGTTGACATTGTGTGATTGGGAGCACACACCAGTCTTGTTCTGCTCCTCTCATCATGGTCCACTCTTACGTCTCGAAACACCAGCGAGGGGATAGAAATGAGCATCACCAACATCCACGTGCCTACGATCACCCTCCTCACGACCTTCTTGCTCACCATGGTGAAGAGGCCCCTCGGCATCACCACGGCCACCATCCTGTGCACGCTCATCAACGTGATGAGGAAGATGGAGGCGTACATGTTGGCGTTGCACAGGTAGAACAGGCCTTTGCACATGGCATCGCCAAACACCCACGTCTGCTTGGTCAGGTAGATGATGAAGAAAATGGTGAGGGCCATGAGGAAGCCGTCTGCACACGCCAGGTTGAGGATGAGGAGGGTGGTGACTGAGCGGTGTTTGATGCGAGCCAGGATGCTCCAGACGATGAAGACGTTTCCGGGGACGCCCAGGAGGAAGACCAGGCTGAGGATGAGGGCCCCCAGGGACGTGGAGATGTCATTGCTCACCACGCTGTCATCCTCCGGGTTGTTGTCTGTGGCATTTTGAGGGAACTTCAAGTGGGATAGGCTGACGTTGGACATGATGGAAGAAGTTTTGGACCTGAGGATAAGATGGTAAAGTGTAAACATGTCTGGCATTTAAGTAAAGGGAAGTTTAAAGTACTGCACAGGGTTAAGTGTTTGGATTAATGATTGAATTTAATGGTTGTTCCAATTTCTGCAGCTTCTATAGGACGTTCTGATCCTTTACATCCCACTCTTTTTACGAGATGAATGTATATTGAACATGGTTCCTAAAACATGTGACTGTGATAACTTAATCCAAACTTCTATATTAGTCACATTTCCAGTATCTTTATCTAAACAATTCGGATTAAGTCTCTCATAATGACGATTTCACACTTTTACAAACACATTTTTTGTACGTGTTTTCGTGTTTGGAATAGAATTCATTCTGATGACAGCCTTTCATCACAGATTTGTATTATGTGTAATTAGGCACTTACCACTTTCAACACTGATCACGTCTAATGAGAAGAAATCTGCACACAACATCATATTAAACTTGATCAATATATTTTTTTATGATATTTTATCTCCTGCTGCTTCTAAAAGGTTTGAGACAAAATCCTGATATCAGACGTCTTTTATAAACCTGATTTTTTTTTAGCAACCTGTAACCATTTTAACACTTTACTTGTCCCTGATATTTTTACACGTATGGTCTGCCATTGCATGAGTCTTGTTACATTTCCAGGAATATCTGTGAAAAAAAAAGTCCCCTTGAAGGAAATTGTTAAAAGCACTTCCATTTACAAAATACCGTGCTGGTAATTTGTTTCTCTCACCTGTCATTTGATTCAGATGACAGGTGAGTGGAGGACGGATCGTTTGATTTCTAATCGCATCAAAGTTGAAGATAACCTTCAGGTCTGTAAACCCAGATACACAGCAGAATTGTTTGTTTACCAATGGAACATCACCCGTTTCCACAACTACAGGATGGTTGCCACCCTGACTCAGCCTCTAAAATATTCACATCAAAGCCTGTAGCCAACAGTGCAGCGCCGCATGCTAAAACATGCCGAACATCAGCAGCATTGTGGCAAGGAAGAGCAGTATTTCGAAACATGTCTGATTCACTTTTCTTTCTTCCTCACTGTCCTATCACATCGAAACAGACAGTAGACAGACAGTTGAGCCTAATGTAGAATACACAGTTAAAGTTGATGTATTGCTTACTGCGATTGTAGACTGATATGCTGAATAGAATAATTGAACATAAGTGATGTACATAGATTAAAGCCTGACAAGACATCAGGCTTTAATTTCCTAGCTCTGGTCCAACTATAGCAAACTGTTTATTTTCCCCTGATGGCTGTAAAAACCCAAGTGAAAAGTAAACAAAAGCTTACATCGCTTTAGATTAGATTTAGATGTATTGTCCCCGGGGAGAATTCATTTTCAGAGCAGTATACAAGCAACAAACCATGACACACATGACAACTCCACTCAGCGAGGCCTTGTACTGCTATCACTTATACAAAAAAGTGCATTTCGAGCAGCTTGTTGATGCTCAAAATTACAGCTTTTTTATTTCATTTCAATAAACTAGGCGACACAAGCGTTCCAACATACAGCTGTCTGTCTGTTCAGGTGCAAACACAACAATCTGCAAACACATTTTACACATAAATGTGCTGTTGTAATAGAAATAGTACACTGCGGAGAAAACAGTAACGTTGCTTCTTTTAAAATCACAAACTAAGAAAAGGACCCGTAAAAGAATAATAAAATCCAACACATGAGAAAAACACAAGGTGCTTTTGCTGCACAACGACAGTTCCAAGCACTCATTTGGGGAAGAAACAGCCAAATAAAATCTGAAAAATCACCACTCTTAAAGTGAATTGCTCTTCCAGAAACTCTGATCGCCAATGAAGAAGGATTATTCAGTCCAAAGTAAAAAATACATTTCAAAAAAGAGCCATGAGTTTGTAATAAATCTATTCCTTGTAAATAATCAAGTCAAGAAAAAGTAAATAATTACTTAAAGATGGAAAAAAGAATAGGAAAGAGGCAGATGTTAGTACAATCTCAAGGAAAATGTCAATAAAAAAGTCCTAAATTAACTTTTCCAGTGAACACACGAGGGTGACTGACCTTCCCAGGACTGGATGTCTCTCTGTGATGAGTGTCAGATGAAATTATCCCACCGCTGCTCTCCTCTCTGTCCGGCAGCGTTTCCCTTCTGTGATGCTCTCTGTTAGCTCTGTCCATAATAAAGTAAATCACATCCTGCCCCACAGGCTGCAACTTGCTGTGGTTAGAGAGCGAAAGGCAGAGGGAGGTGTGTCCTTTCTTAAGAAACGTCAGGGCTTGATATTCATCTCCATATATGATAATGATCCGGTGTTTTCAAAAAATATATAAACAAGGATGCTTTCTTCCGGAAAGCAGGTCCGAGTTTCATATATCAAAAAGCATATTTGTGTTCCTCTCATTGTGAGTCAGGTAGACGGTTTGAATTGTGATCTACCTCACATATGTTATTATAAGAGCAGAAGTTCCTCTGGGGGAAGTTCCTCTATTTTATGATAAGAGCAGAAGTTTCTCTGGGTTTTCATCTGTGACATTTGGAGTAAACTAGCTAAATTGCCTCTTTTTTTCCCTCACAAATGTAGTCCTCTTGTTGGCTTTATGTATGCACCGTTAACACCAAAGAAATGTCCTTGTATGCGTAAACGTACTTTGAATTAAACGGATGCTGTTATATAGATCCATGAGGAAAGGAAGTTCTAGATGACTCAAACTCTTGCATAAACTCCCTGTGCTCTGGATGTTAATGCAAGCGCAAACACGCATACAGATAGTCACACACACACACACACACACACACACACACACACACACACACACACACACACACACACACACACACACACACACACACACACACTCACCGGTTCATACAAGTTTCTGAGGAATGCTGGTTTTCGGGAGGGGTAAAATGTGACGAAATAAAAAGAAGCTCAAATATGAAACCTATCTCCTCTCAGCTAAAGTTTGATTAATATGCATGTGCTGCTTCACCTTCACTTAAATTAGAGAAGCTGAGGCCAGAGTCTCCTGTGTGTCCTTGATGCTGAACAAACAACAAAAAAGTGGCCACTTTTAAATCAGACCTCGTTTAATTTATGTAAAGTCTTGTAGGGGAAACTTTACGCACAACTGCATTTACGTGACACACTGCAAAGGTATATGTCTAGTATTGATACCCGCTACACTTAAGATACCTTTATTGATCCCTGTATGGAAATTCAGAGTAGGAGTGAAACACAGGACAGTGTAAGAGTTCACACGAGGATAATAAGAATAAAAAAGGGTTGACATGTAATCAACAGCAATGGCATTATATCAAACACCTGATTTATAGATATGAGGGAAAGGATTGTAAAATGGATGTTTATATATGTCTATAAGTGTAAGTGCAAGGGTTATGTACAGTGAAGGTGACATACTAAAATACTTTGTGAAATGGGACCTAATTCATTTATTTTATCATGGTAGAAGAACATGTATACAAAAAACATATTAAGGCTGATGTGGAAAATTCAGCCAACTGTTTTTTTATGACTCACTAAATACAAATGGATTTCCACATTGTTGAAGGGCACTGTAATTTACTGTAAGTCTCTTACGAGGTAAAGAAGGGTGGGGTTTACTTTCCTAGAACTCAAGGTGATGTAGTCTCTTAACCCATCATATATACTTATACACAACTATACAAACTTAATATCATGAGCCCTGTAACTTTTACAGGAAAGATGAAACTAAAGTGATAATAAATTGAAGTCCATGCCTTGAGACTCTTTAACCGATTAATTTTCCTTGAAATATCCGGACAAAAATGCCCGTCCATAAGGATGTACAATCTAAATGAATGTCTTTATGTCTGACAGCTGTCACCCATCTGTCTTTATGGTTCTAAATAACCACAAAGACACCTATGTGTTTTAAAGAGTCATTAAAAACGTTGAGCAGTATTTTCCATATCCACCCTTAGTTATTTATACCTTTTGTTTGATTACTCTGATAAGACCTTGTATGTAAAGACTATCATTTAACCATGTTATCCAGTTTGGAAGGAGAACAAACTGACCTATATTTGTATTATTCATTTGTAAATACTGGTGCATGTGAAGTATAAGAGAAACGTGCATCAAGCTTTAGTCAATAGATTGTAAAGAAGCCAATAAAATAAAGTTGTATAGGTCATTGTGTAACAGTAGATGTTTAAAAACCCTGTCTACTATAATATTGGTTCATAAACAACTTATTTTTTACAAATATGTCATGTAAAAATCTAGGTTTCCTATTGTTTAACCATCATTTACTCAAATAATGTATGTTTTGTCCAAGCTTACATTGATTGTCAACAGAAACAATTTACATATCCATCTAATGACTTATTCATTACTTAGCAATCAGTGCCATAAGTTAGATTACTCTGTGCAGTGATTGAATATGGTTTTCAAATTGTAGGTAAAACGAAAGTGGATTTAAAGTCCTGCGTCTGAAAATACAGTTTAAGATATATTTTACTGGTTTTCAAAAGCACAACATGTTCACTAGTTAAAGCCACGGATTCAATAAATCATCTCTCTTTTGCACCAGAGTGTCAGCGTTCAGGTTGCAACACTTTTTAATTCTTTAATAACAATAATTGGTGCCCTCAGGGGGTGAATTCAGAGCTCAGGGTTGTACTTTAAGGGTAAAACTGTTCTGTCGTTCACCACCTGATGGCAACACACACCCAGAAATCCCTTCTTCGCTTTTCTCTTCTCCTACCATAAACTTGACACTCAGCAGTTCCTCCTGTGTGTTTCACTCATCCATGTCATTGCAGCTCTCCTTTAAACAATTTATTAGCCATTCAGCTTTACAGTTTTCACAACCCCCCAAAAACTTTCCATTTCTAGAGAGGCGTTGTGTCTGCATTCATAAAGTACCTGTTTGGCTTTATTATCAGTTACCTCAGTGTTCATTTGGTCTCACAGCTCAGAACCTCATAAAACTGTTTTTACCTTTTTGGCAAACATACTTTTGGTTGTTCCAGACGTCGATGTAAAACCTATTGTTATGGAGTATTAAAGGAGCCCTATAATGCTTATTTTCAGGTTCATATTTGTGCTTTGTGTCTCTCCTGGGACATGTCTCCATGCTTTAATGTTCAGAAAGCTCTTTATTTTTCTCATACTGCCTGTGCTGCAGCTCCTCTTTTCACCCTTTGTCTGAAACCAGAGCCCAGTCTGCTCTGATTGGTTAGCTGGCCCGCTCTATTGCGATTGGTCAAGCACTTACAGATGTCCTGTCCCTTTGCTTATCATGTACAATGCGTTGGAGCACTAGCCAATTAAGCTCAAGTGTTACATAGTGATGTCATTATCTTCCGGAAGCAAACAAAGGAGTCCAATGGAGGCGTTTCTTGGGGGTGAAACTCCCTCTGGAGTGAACTTTGGGAATTTAATCTTTGCCGATCTTGAACTTTTGCATGAGAAATGCATATTTTTTCTCAGCCTTTTTGCCTTCCATCCACACTAAAAAAACATTATTCACAGAAAAAAGAGTTTAGAAATCTGACAACACCAGCCTTTCCAAAACAATGACGTGTGCCTTCTTAGACTCAACTGAGGACTGGGTAACAGTAGAGTTAGCTTCCCTCCAGCAGGAATATAACCCAAAAACTTTGAACCTGGCTCAACTTTTGCCACAACACAAAGCTATGTTATCCCGGGTTACCCAAGCAAGTAAATGCAAACACAAATGACTGGAAAATGACTTTGAAACATGAAAGCTGCAGTTCTGTTTACTTTGCGATCATTGACATGGAGAAATGATTGTTGCTATAACTTTCCCAAAGTGTTATATCCTGTGTTGAGATTCAAAGATTCAGTTACTCATATTTTCACACGCAGAAATGAGACCCTAGAGGCTGTGCTAAAAGGCTCATTTACAATGACAACATTCAGAGAGGGCAGACCTGCCAAATGTGTTTCTATAACTGGAAGCAGTTTGTGTATCTGCCCTGTGATTTGGATCCACTTCAAAATGTTTTGGGTTCTTACTCGGCCGATGCAAAACCCTACGGCAAAGTTTCATGAAAATTGGGACAGTTTTTCTTTTGTTTGACGAACAAAAGCAATTTCAAAGATAACATTGAAACGATACAAATCTAAAAGTATTAGAAAGTTAATTAAAAGTAATCATGTACCGTACCCTCCTTTCTGGATTGTATTTCGTCATTTTGTTTTTGGTCCGAAGTTGGCATCGCTGCTGCATGGTGTCGCAACAAAAGCTCTGAAACTCCAAGGTGGCGTTGAAATGGTACTGAACATTGCTTGGTTGGAGAAAATCGTCACTAGCGCTATATGGGACATCCTGAACAAAAGCACTCTTTTTTAAACAGCCAAGCTAGCCAGCTACCCCATTTGGTTTTTGGATTAGAGCTGGCCCCCCATGTACTGGGTCTCAGTCCCTTCAATGGTGGACACAGGTAAGAATCCAGCCTGTGCTCCCTTTACGCATGCCACCTTCTCTATATTCTCCATCCATCTATCTAAGGCTAACCTGGCCAAACTTTCTTACTGACTGGGCCCAGATATTTCCTAAACTGGCCGCCTCCTAAATTAAGTGGTATACTACGCCTTAAAATGAACTGGATTCAGCGAGTAGTGCGTTCAGGGCGCATCGCTATTGGATTATTAGTGGAGAACCCTTCTTGCGGTAAAGGGTTACTATTGTATCTATAGAAAACAAGGTAATGCAAAAAGCCTGGTCCTTTAAGGGAGTTGATTCAAGACGAGGCATAAAGCAAAGGATGCAATGAGGTAACAAAGCATACATGGGGGTATACTTCCGTTGCAGGCTGTGAGATAGTCTAGACGGGTACGATAATAAGTAGCAACCTTACTAATAGCCGCCACAGGGCCCCAAACAAACAGAAGACACCGTCAACCCTCTTTGGATTCATTTTTACCACCTATGTTAAGGGAATGTACTTCTTTATTTTGTGCTGTAGCTCCAGGGGGGTACAGTACTGGTTCAATCCCTAGCAGTTGACATGTCATAGTGTCCTCGGGCTAAACACTTGACCCAATAACCCTAAACCTATCCCTGTGTCTGCAGTATGAAGTTAATTGCATCGGAATAAATCCCTAACCCTAATGGGATTTGGTGGGAGTATTTGTACATCAGATTCTGCCTTTACCCCTGAAAAGTATTTCCGCTGCCCTGCTGGTGGCACTTTTTCCTTCCTTTCCTCTCTGACCAGGCAGCAACATCTTGAGATCCAAGGCCTGCCCACACAACCCCAAGAGGATGACAGTGAGAGTGAAACAAGCCCCCAGTTACATGCTAGTACAACATGCATAATGATTGTGAGAATCAGAGGAGGACAAGGAAAGGAGGACCGAGAGGAGGAGGGGGAGGAAGAGGAGGGAGGAATAAGGAACTGGAGAGAGCCAGAGAGAGAGAGTGTTTATTTAAGTTCTTCGTCTCCTGACTCAGACAGAGAGCAGACTACAGAGGATAATGAGAAACAGATCTTTGGTAGAGAGGAAGGGGAGGGAGGGGGAGACTCAAGAGAAGGAGGGACGAGGAGAAGTGGGATAAAAAAAAGAAGAAAGAAGGGGGAGGAGAGGGAAGAGTGACAGCAAGAACAAGGGGGGGGGGGGCTGTCGTGTTCATCGCCACAGGAAATAGGCCCTCTTAAGTTCACTACTGACAGTTAACATCACAGCGCTGGTGGCCATGCAGCCGGCAAACAATGGCAGGTTTTAAAGACAGTGAGCTGCTTGCCATGACTCCTGCTCATGATCAGAATAATAATCCAAGTGTTTTATTCTTAAAAGTGTAGAAGGGAAGTTGATACTGAGGATAATAGTGGGAAAACAGCAGGAAATGTGTAACAGAAGGGCTTACTTTATGTCCATATTTTAAATGTATTGTATTCAAATGATTGGTGCATTAATGTGTTCATCACTTCAATGTTGCATGTAAAAAAAGTGGGGTTTTATTTGAATTAACTCATCTACAATTAGGTAGCTTAACGTATAATATTATATGATAATGTATTTGCTGATTTATACTTTGTATTAAGAACATAACTCTGCATATTAACTAGTAACTGTAAGCAAATGAAGTGATTCAAGATTCAAGAAGCTTTATTTATCCCGAGGGAAATTGAGGTGCAACAGGTCAATCCAAATAAGGAAGGAGAAATATACACTCAATATAACTTAACTACTAAATATACACTAAAACACTAAATATACACTAAAAAGTACAGTGCAGTAAAAGTACTACTACTACTATGGGTTTACTTAAGTACAGTAAAAGTACTTAGTTACATTGCATTGGTAAAGTTAATGTGAAGTGAGTTTGAGTAAAAAAAGAAACCTCCACAGTGAGTGAGGAAGGGGGAGAAGAGGGAGGCAGGAGGTTGGGCAGGGGGGATTTCTGACTGACAGGGCGGAGGTCCTATGGGGAATGAGTAACGGACCAACTGGAGCTGGGAAACCCACCCAAAGGCAATTAAGGGTAAAGGACGACCGAAATATTTTATCAACTTTTTTCCTCCCCTCTCTCTCTCTGTCTTGAAGAAGAAGAAGCTATACGGGGATGGCGATGGAGCTAGAATGAAAGTACCGGCTGTAACTGGGGGATGTGTTTCGGAAAAGATTGTGAAAGATCCAGAGCAAAGATTTGATTTTGACCGCAAGGCATCCAAGTTGAAAAAGTTGCAAATACGCGAGAACGAAGCAGTCATCTTCGTGTGGAAAAGACTTGGAAAAGTTGCTGAAGTTACACCAGAACCTTCCAGGAGGAGGGATAGACAACTTGCATAATGATAAGAACATAAGACAAAGACATTTTTTGGGAATATCTCCGGAATCTTTATTTTTTATTTTTTTGCGCACCAACGACGTAAAAGCTATTCAGTCTATGCGTAAAAGTCGCTGTACCGACGCAGGGAGATAAGGTCGTATCACTCGATCTGTATCCGGTCCGATGGGGGCCGCACCGGGCTCCGGCTGGGAAGAGGGTGAGTTCGAGTTTAAGTTGGTGTTTGAGGAGGACCAGGGGCCATCACCGGTTCTCACAGCCGAGCCGGAGAGCGCTGTTCCCGGGGAGGAGAGTGCAGAGTGCGCCCTGCTGCACCTGGAGCCCTCCAACAGCAGCAGCAGCAGCAGCCTGGGTGAGTTTCATTTACTGGAAGGTAATGTTTAAAGTGGAGAGACAGAGTGGATAGAGGAAGTCTGAGAGGTCTGACAGTGTGGCTTATAATGCATGGGAACTGTGTGTGTGTGTGTGTGTGTGTGTGTGTGTGTGTGTGTGTGTGTGTGTGTGTGTGTGTGTGTGTGTGTGTGTGTGTGTGTGTGTGTGTGTGTGTGTGTGACTGGACTGAATTTAGGGCCTTCCTCTATAAGTTTGTGCTTAAGTGAGTGTGTGTGTGCGTGTGTGCGTGTGTGTGCGTGTATGTGTATGTGTGTGTGTGTGTGTGTGTTGCTGCATGTTGCATGTGCTGTAAGGCAGGGCCTTTATCTTTATGTTTGTGCCTATGTGTAGTGATGATGTGTGTGTAGGTTTGTTATTTGTGTGTTTTTGACTCAACATGTTGCTGTGTGTGTGTGTGTGTGTGTGTGTGTGTGTGTGTGTGTGTGTGTGTGTGTGTGTGTGTGTGTGTGTGTGTGTGTGTGTGTATCTATGTGTATGTCTATATGTGTGGCCGCATGTTGCATGTGTTGTAACAAAGACCTTCTTCTATAGGTTTGTGCTAACGTGTATGTGCCGGTGTGTGTGTGTGTGTGTGTGTGTGTCTTGCTGTATGTTGCGTGTGCTGTAAGTAAGGGCCTTCTTCTGCATGTGCTTTTGTGAGTTGTGTATGTGTGTGTTGTATGCGTGCCTCTATCTGTAAGCATGTGAGCCTGAGTATATTGTTATTGTGCGTTTGTTTCGTGTGTGTGTGTGTGTGTGTGTGTGTGTGTGTGTGTGTGTGTGTGTGTGTGTGTGTGTGTGTGTGTGTGTGTGTGTGTGTCTTGCTGTATGTTGCGTGTGCTGTAAGTAAGGGCCTTCTTCTATATGTAGATGCTTATGTGTTTGCCAGTGTGTGTGTATTTGTGTGTGTGTCTTGCTGTATAGTGTGTGTGCTGTAAGTAAGGACCTTCTTCTGCATGTGCTTTTGTGAGTTGTGTATGTGTGTGTTGTATGCGTGCCTCTATCTGTAAGCATGTGAGCCTGAGTATATTGTTATTGTGCGTTTGTTTCGTGTCGTGTGTGTGTGTGTGTGTGTGTGTGTGTGTGTGTGTGTGTGTGTGTGTGTGTGTGTGTGTGTGTGTGTGTGTGTGCGCACGCATATCTGACTGTATGCCTGTCTGTGTGTGCATGTGTGCGTGCAGCCCCAGACTCAATGTGTTTCTAATCAGCTGTGCGTGTGAGGAGAGTTAACAGCTGCCATCTGGGAAGGAACCTCAACCTCTGTGTACTGAACAAGCAGCACATACACACCTCCCTCCCTCCTTCACTCAACCTCCATCTCCCCCATTTTTCACTACACACACACATCCACACACATTCACCTCGTATCCTCACATCCACTCTCTCATTTTTTTCCCGCCCACACTGGCATACAGTTGTATTGCCACACCCAAGGCATGAAAGTGAAACAGGACAAACGAGAGAAAAAATCTCCACTCTTGATTTTTACTTTCCAAACCATCACGGAAGAGTTTTCACAGCTCTTCTGGCTTTCTGTGCCTTCATATTTATGTGTAAACTCTTCTCCATATCTTTTAATACAACATGCAGACCAGTGGAAGAGAACTGTTTTAACCTTTGACCTTTTAAAACAAAGCAATGTCAATTTAACACATCTGGTTTATTTTATTTTTGGACAGACTTTAAGGTTTAGGAAGAGCTTAAAGCCGTTTATTCTGATACTTTAAATCAAAGCACAAGTCATTGGATTGGTACTCTATGTATGATCTGTATATCGGCATCAAAGCATATTTATTCAAACAACTTTTTATAAGAGAAAAAATAAGGCTACAGTTTGTGATGGAGCTAAAAGTCGTTAATGCACAGGGACTTGGTCAAGTAAATGTGAAGCAGCAACACTGAATTTTATGACTGTGAAGAAACATCTGTATTTAGTATATCGGAATAAAAGAACGACTGTTAGAGTGAAGTATTTAATATTTATTTCTATACAAGTCAAGGTTACGTCTGTGCTGATCCCCTTCTTTTTTCCTGATACCTCAAATCAAAGCACCGGTATTCGATTGGTTCAGTGTGTCAACAAATATCAAATTTAGCCCAAATGTATATTATGTATATCGGCATAGAATTCATTTTTATATTAACAGCTTTTTATAAAGGTAACATTAAGCTAAAGAGTGTTATTGTTGTTAATTGTCACTGTCTGGATTTACAACATGTAATAATCACTATGATACACTATGTTATGTATGTCAACATTTTCCTGCTTTCTTATCCTGCTCATCTCAGGACCCTCTGATTACCTTTATGACCCGTTGTTGGGCGTCCTGACTAGGATATAAAAATATGCAATGTGTGATAATATAGTGGAATATCCCAATAATCCTTAAATTTAGGGTTCAGCATCTTGCCCGTGGAAATGTTGGATCGAATCACCAACTCTCTGATTGGTGGAGAACCATTTTACCTCCTCAGCCACAGCCGCCTCATAACTTTTTTTTAATTGCCTAGCCCCTAGTCCCCCAATTTTGGAAATATAAATCCTTATGAAAGGTATGAAATATAACTTTATTTGAAACATGATAGACCTAAGATGAAGCTTCCCCATAAAAGGGAGAAACAAGTACTCACAAGTAGTGTTCAAGTACAAAAATCAGGTTCATCTTAGTAGTAATGATCTCTTCTGTTGGTCTGAGTACAGATAAATGATTGTTTTCTAAATGGTTATAAGAGGCCAAATTATCCCTTTTCTACGAGACAAAAGCAACATCTGGAACAGTTTGAAAAACTAAAGTAAACATTTGTGTTGTAGTGTAGCAAAAATGTATAGTTTCCCCTTTTTGCTACCCTGCCAATCATCCTTTCTTGGGTTCCTAATCACATGTATTGCGAGGTTCAACTCAGGACACACACAATAAAATATTACAGTCAAAATTGCGATAAAGGTTTATTGTGTTTAAAAAGTGTTAGGTACATTTTCGAGGCTCATAAACCTCTCTACTGCTCTGCACACAAACATCTAAATCATTGTTTCATGTGAAAGGAGAGTTTGCCTCAGCACTGCAGCTTTAACCGCTTGGAAATATTTCTGTTGCCAGGAAACATTTGAAGAGATTTTTCAATCTTAATTCAGTTGGCAGTTGCTGTTGTGTGTCCGCGTTGCCCAAAAAATGCCTGTAAGGCCCGCTGCCACTGCAGTGCAACGATGATCGGTCGGAGCCTCGCTCATTACACAGTAACTACTGTTTGGCTCCATGCAGAGGCCAACCACACCATGCCGGGGAAAGGCTGTGGTGAGGGCCGTGGTCTTCAGGGGTTGTGTCCTCATTTGGTTGATTTTTTGGCAAAGAGTGCAAAACATTCTGTTCCTCTAGAAATTTTAAAAAAGGAAATGGAGAAAAAATCATCGTTGTGCCTCTCAAGATTAGCAGCCGAGTTAAGTTTGTTGTTAGCAGTGAAAATGTTGGTTACAATTTCCTCTTCACCTTTTACTGCACTATTTGTTACTATAATACATGGAAAACATGAAATATTCTTCACGCTTAAAGTAGAATTTATGAAGCTGTTATTATTTTTATATCACTGTGTGATAAACAGCCAATTATCACTTATTTTTCTTGCCACGTTATTGCAAAACTGTGGTTGCTTCACCTGGTCGTACACAACAAGCTTTAAATGGATGACTCCCATTAAATGTCTTAATGTGAAGCTATCACCAGCAGGCAGTTAGAGAGGCTTAGTGGGAGGACTACAGGAAAACACCTGGTTTGACACTCAAATACTATAACGTACCACTTTGACTGTGCTGTTTTAGTGCAAATATCATGTGTTAAAAGTGAGCTTCAGAGATGCTGTTTTTTATCACCTTTCCACATAGCCAGTTTAGCTGTTTCCATCTGTTTCCAGTCTTTATGCTAAGCTACGCCTTTGGTCCCAGCTTCATATTGAACATGTTAGATATAAGAGTCAATCTCATCTTCTAGCTCTTATCAAGAATGTGAAAAAATCTATCATGAAAAGTGAGAACAAATGCTGCACTTGTTGTCATGATATTGGCTCGGATAAATAAATAAAAGTTTGATTAGCATGCATTTTTCATATGGCCCCAATTACAGATCAGTTAATCAAGAAAGTTGAAGTGTAATCGTTGATGTAGGCTCGTTGAAGATAAAAAATGAATCTGCACCGCAAATAGTGTTTATGGTGTTTTGATTGACATCTAATGAGTATGTTTTGTTCCAGATGTGGGCGAACAGCACGTTTTTAGAGCTCACTGTCATTTTGCGGTTTGTGAAAAGAGATTAATGGGAGTTCACATGACCCTCAAAACATATGATATAAAAAGAAAGTGTGTTTACGAGAAAGCAGCCAGAGGATAAATTGTTGCCATGTGGAAGTGCATATTGAGTTAAAATGAACTCCTCATTGGAAGAATTTGATCATCTGCATTTTAGTTAGCAAGTTAGACCAACTTTTGTCTCAAGTTTTGATGTATTAAAGATCATGAGGTGTGTGCTCTCAGGTGTTAACCATCTGCAATCTTACCTCGTGACTTCCTTTTTTATGTCCTATTTTGGTGCCAGTGTTTAAAACGTTTCCACACGTTAAGCCTGATCATTCTTTCTATCAGTGACAGATAACCACCATTCAATCAGCATCCCCAGCCCGCCGTCCTCGGCCAATCAGCGGGCCGGGATGCATTCCCCGCCGCCACGGAGGGCCCCGAACAGAGAGTTCAGCGGGACCTATGAGAGCCTGCCGGCGCGCTCTGTGCAGGTGAGACAGCCCTTTGCAAGTCCTGCTTTTAAAAAAATCAAAAGGTTTTCACAGACTAACTAGATTTCCAATAGAATAAAAACCAGAGAGTAGCAGCCAATACAATCATTCGGAGAGTTTGAGGATTTGCATTTGCTGTCTATACACTCAGAAGCTATTATAGCTCATATGTCATGCTCGCTCTCCTCCGCCCTCCAGGTTTCAGAGTCTCGCGTGGTGGAGTGTCCCAGCATCCAGATCACCACCATCTCCCCTGAAGACGACCTGGCACCTTCAATATCCAGTTACTGGGACACGGGCGGCGGTGGTGGCGGCTGGGACCGAGAGCGACTCTACCTCCCCCTGTTGGACCCCTTCACTTACCGCGATCGATGCCCCGGCTCCCTCAGCCCCAGCCCCAGCCCCGGGTCCAGCCCCTCCTCCCGCGGCTGGCTCAGCCCCGCCTCCAGCTGCGACTCCCTGCTGGTGGAGGAGGAGGAGCTGACCGAGGCCACAAACAATTTTGGGCTTTCGCCATCCTCGCGGCCTACCTCTCCAGGGGGTAAAAAGCGAAGGAACTCCCCCCTGGTCTCTCCGTGTACTTCACGGAGGGGTAGCTACTCAGAAGAACTTCAGGGGTTTAACCTTGAAGGTGGAGACTCTGCACCTCAGTCTCAAGCTCCACCCAACAGCTGTGAGCTCAGCATCCCTCAGAAAACCAGGAAGACGTCGTTAGAACAGGTGAAGACGTTGGCTTGTTTTCAATTGTAGTCTTATATAATCCATCTGCAGCAAAGGTTGCCACAAGCTTCACTAGGTGAGACTTTTTTCAAAAAACAAAAAGAAATCGCTCTAACAACACATTTGTGTCCCAGTTGTCTCCCAGGGAGGTGGATCCGGAGCAGGCTCCAGCCCACAGCTCCCCCTGCCCGCTGCCAGACAGCCAGCAGGCCAGGAGAGCGCCGACTTCTCTGGGTATGGACTACCTCCCTGTGCCCCCCGCTCTCGCCTGGGGCCGGACCCGAGCCAGCGCCCACAGCCCTCTGTTCAGGCAAGGATGCGCACCACTTATTTATATGAATATATGCATAAAAAGTTAGTTTGAAGCTTAATATTGACGTGTAAAATTGTCAACACAATAACAAAATTATACGTAGTGAATTTTCAAATGGTTATTCGCCCCCAAAGTCAGTTTTGCTCATTTAAATTATTCATTTGGTTTGCAAAATAGTTATTCACTGTCTTATAATTGCTGTTTTCCATGTTCACTGCTGCATTTAAAATGGTCTTATATTTGACTTCTCTAAACCATGTGTAGGTCTAACGCCTTACCGCCTCTGGACTGGCCGCTGCCGTCCCAGTTTGACCAGTACGAGCTGCGTATCGAGGTGCAGCCCCGTCCACACCACAGAGCGCACTATGAGACGGAGGGGAGCAGAGGAGCCGTGAAGGCCACGCCATCAGGACATCCTGTCGTCAAGGTGAAACCCATACCTGCAGATTTAAAGATCTGACACACCGAATAAACAGTAAATAACAAGTGGCGACAGAGACGGTTGTGCTTACTCGTAGGTTGTTTGTTGGGCAAAATTCGCATTTGAATAGCATACACTTCAGCCAACCATGTAGATATGCATCCAAAACAGCAGGCAGCAGTAGTCTGTATTCTTCACTCAAGACGGGAAACCGGAAAACATACAACGGTGAAAATCGTTGATGATATTAAGATTGAAATGAAGCAGGATTGGCTGACAATGTTTACACAAATCTCCCTCAGCACTTAGCTTTACTTCAAAGGGCAATGTAGATGTGAACGCCATTCCAAGTATGCCCTCTTTAGTATTTTTATTGTTTCCTCAAGTCAGTCAAAGTGATTATATATTGCTTTGTCGATTCGAGGTTGAAATGGCAGCCGACCCAAAAACATTTGATTTATTTTACAAATGAACCGTCTGCCAAATCTGCTTGGTGTGTCAGGGCCTTCTGACAATACTGATTTGATCTTCCCATCCAACATCTTGCATCTTGCATCTAGAATTAGACTATTTTATGTCAAATTAAAGTAGAAATGCAGTTTGAATGTTGTGTTTTGATAATACTGTACCAAAGTCTGAGGACACATGTTGTGGCTCTGTTCTGCGGGCCTCCTCTCAGTGTGATTTCCTCCCCATGTTTCGTACAGCTGTGTGGGTACGCTGAGAGGAAGCCGCTCTCCCTGCAGGTCTTCGTTGGAACAGCTGACGACCGATCAATCAGGCCACATCCTTTCTATCAAATACACAGGTACTGAACTTTGTTTTATTTTATGACTCGATACCAAGCATAATTCTGTTATACACGGATATTCAGGGGACACGACATACTGTACACTCGTCACCGGACCACTGTGGCTTTAACCGTTGTGTAATTTACCACCAGCTGCTTCCAGTGTTGGTCCAGGAAATATCTTGGAGCAGTTCTCAATTAAACAAGCCCCTGATGAGAACATCAGCTTAATATAGAGGAGGAAAATATTAAAAGAAAGACATGAAGTATTTGATTGTCGAAGTTTATGCTGACATTTTTGGGATATTCACAGAAAATTATTTAAATTACATCATTTTCATGAATGTATAATCACATAAAGCACATTTTGTACTTTACAAAGCACCTTGTTTGTAAACAAATGGATGTAGCCTATGCCACATGACTTCATTTACCTTCACTAAAGTATAATTAACTGATAAACACTAATGCATCTGGTTTTATTCAAGCTAAAATGTCTTTGTAGAATGAACAAATATTATAATCGTTAATGTGTAATTGAATATGTCAGAAGTTCTGCTGTTGCCATGTGCCGAACATATTTGGTTTTCTACGTATTTCTTTATTTTCACATTCCTGTATTTTACTTAGCACAAATACTTAGTTAGTTTAGTTTCTAATCTTTTGGCTGTTTATATTTTAATTTTTATATATATTTGTTAAGCGTAGGGTGGACTAGCAAAGTAAGATTTTCATTGCACAGTGGAACTGTCTGTTTTACTGTGCAATGACAATAAATATCTTGAATCTTGAAAGAAATTGAGAGAAATGCCCTTGATTATTGAAGTTGCTTGTTTTGTCCGAGGCAAAAGTCTAAAATATAAGCTATTAAAAAAAAAACAGAACATCTAAGAAGACATAAAGACATTAAAGAAATGCTTTTGCCGCAACCAGAAAATGTTATAAATAAATAACACGATTAATAGATTGTCGCGATTATTTTGTACCAGCTTGGGCAGGTACAACAGGAATTGGGTTGAGCATATAAACTGTACCATTTGGCGGATAAATTAATCTCACTCCTCCTTTTCAGGGTGACAGGGAAGATGGTGGGTACTGCCAGCCATGAGAGCGTCCAGACGGGGACCAAACTTCTGGACATCCCTCTGAACCCTGAGAACAACATGACTGCACTGTGAGTAAAAAATAGTGAAAAAACCTTCCCTCTTCAAGCTCATTGTTTGTCAAGTTTGGAGCTTTTTACTCCAGTTTCAACGTCCAAGAATATGCCAAGTAAACCCCCCCCTTAATGTACCAATCTCTGTCATAGCATCGACTGTGCTGGGATTCTGAAGCTGAGGAACTCGGACATCGAGCTGAGGAAAGGAGAAACAGACGTAGGGAGGAAGAACACTCGAGTCCGGTTGGTGTTTCGGACTCACCTCCCTCTGACACCTGTAGCTCAGCCCGGCCGAGTCCTGGCTCTGCAGGTGGCCTCCCTTGCCATTGAATGCTGTGAGTAACTGGTCAGATGCTCAAAACTGCAAAGAGAGTAAATTACACATCATTCAGCTGACACTTTCAATAAACCATGAGGATACAAATTCAGGAACAGCAAGAATCCTACAAGCAAACTTTGGATGGGTTTTCAGTTATACAGATATGTATACTTTCTGTGTTTACTTCTCGTTCAATACCAGGGTCCCGCTTACAGTGAAGGAGTAGAGAGCTGATTGGCCGATGCAGAGTGAAGTTAACTCAAAAACATCTTTACATAAACACTTATAAAGACCTTGATAATATCAGATTTTACTATCATGGTCAAACAAATTCACAGTAACGATGTTAACACAATATCCGTAGAAAATGTGGAAGGGAGAAAGGCTGTCAGGGAAGTCCTTTTTGAATTTGTTTGTTGTTTGTTTTGTCTCTTTTTTGGCTTATGAATTACATTCAAAATACGAGTGTAGGGAGGAGGAGGTGAGAGTGTCGACATTAATATCACTGTCATCATATTGTACCAGTATACCGCAACGCTCCTAATACTTTAAAAAAAAATGTAAAGCCTCTATGTGGAAGATTTGTTTGCAACATGCATTGCCACTTTAGTTAGCTGCACATATATTGGTGTAACCTTCCTGACTATCCCTGCCTCAGCCCAGCGTTCGGCTCAGGAGCTTCCCGTCATCGAGTCCATCAGTCTGACCTCCTGCTCCGTGGAGGGAGGAGAGGAGCTCCTGCTGAGCGGATCCAACTTCCTGCCAATCTCCAGAGTGCTTTTCATGGAAAGAGGGACAGGTAACAGAGACATCATCCTTTCTAATGGTGTAATACTAAATGTTTGTCTCTGATATATCGCTCCTGACTTTAATAAAGCAAAAACAAATACAACAATAGTAGAAGTAATTCTGGTCTGAAAAACATTGAAAGGAATAGTCAGCCTGTTGGATTCAGTAGCTCCAAGTAAATCAAAACAGCTGGATGCTTTCTGTTCTGACCTTTTTCATTTCATTAAGGCCAATCGTTTCAATCGTTTAGATATTGTACAGATGTACAGCAGAGTCATTCTGTAAATAAAACAGTAAGGATATCAGTTCTTCTAATGAATTTTTAGCTGCAAATGTGCAGTTTTTTGTGATGTGATATCTACGTATGTAAAAATGTGTTTTGCAACGAGATTGAAAGTGTCTTAGAGGGACAGTAAGAAGGTTTTCAGGATGTTAAATACACACAAAAGAATAATTGTAGATCAGATTAAGTCGATTTTTTCCTGGAAAAATTCAGTTTTATGAGTGCATGGACAGGAGGAGTAGAGACGTTTACACACTTTTTTAGCAAATAGTTTGAGTTTGAGGGATAATTCAGTGTTTCCCTTTTACATTCTATCTTTATGGACGAAAACAAGCTGCTCTTTTAAAAAACAGATGCCTACCTCCTGGAACTTTTCCCCAAAAGATCAACAACATGTTTTACAAAATCTTTAATGTTAGGCATTACCTGTGACGCACTGAGACTGAGTGAATTATATTTATTACACTTATTGTGTGCGTGCGTGCGTGCGTGCGTGCGTGCGTGCGTGCGTGCGTGCGTGCGTGTGTGCGTGTGTATCTAGGTTACATTTAATTCTGCCTTATGTTTTATTAGATGGTAAACTACAGTGGGAGGAGGAGGCTCATGTGGACCGTGACAACAGCAATGAGGTAATTTTACAGTTCTAAAAATGTCCAAAACACCTTACTGATTTTGCTAAACCTCTGGTCTCAACCTCAAATGCTTTATCAAACTGTAATTTAATTCAGCAGAATAAAGAGTCTGGTATATTCTGTGTCTACACCTCTTTGTCGTTGTAGTGTTTGATGTGTGTGAGGGTCCCGGCCTACAGCGACATGTCCGTCGGTCTTCCTGTGTCCGTCAGCCTTTACGTGTCCAACGGGAAGAGGAAGAGGAGCAGCACACACTGCTTCAAATATCTCCCCAGTGAGTGTCCAAAGTCACTTCTGTCTCTCATTGTCTGCTAGGCCTTGTTCAGTGTGTGTGTTTGTACTTGGAAATGCTCTGATGGAATTACTATCTCTCCTGATTTTGTTGTTGTTTTTAATATCAAACCGTTTCTCCTCATAGTGATGTTCAAAGAGGACGACCCCCTGCTGTCTCGTCCCTCTGTGCTGCCTCTGGACGGTGGGTCTGTGGGGGGGCAGCCCAGGATGGACTACCACGTGAGAGGCGACCCCATGGAGGATGATCGAGGCCTGGGCTTTCACCTGCCTCCTTACCCCTCCACCTACTCCCCTCCCTGCCCGACCATGAGTTACCATGAGGAGTACTGCTCCAAACCCGACACTGTGGTGGAGGAATCCAGGGCAGGCGCTGAATGAGCGGCAGCCCAGTTTCGAGAACCTGGAGCTGGGCTTCACCGAGCTCCTTCCCCCCTTATACCCCCGCGGCCCTCAACCTCCATCCCCCTCCCCTTCCCCCTGGCTGGACTCACCCTACCTATCCTCCTCGCCTTCCCCCTCCCACTCCTCCTCCCTCAGCCCGTTTCCTGCCGGCAGTCCCATCTCCAGCTCTCCTCTGCCTCCCATCTCCACCTCCCCTTACCCCCAGTACTCTGCATACCCTCAGGAGGTGTGCCCCTCACCCCCATCACACCCCAGCCTGTATCAGGACATCTGCCCGGCACCCTACTCCCACTACGAGGGCTGGGACCCCCAGGGGAGGGTGCTGGGGATGGGACACGGGGGAGAGAGGGATGTCAAGATCCAGGACTGCCCTCTGGAGTTTACCAGCTCTTCTATGCACCACATCACTTTTGAAGAAGGTGAGTTGGGTCTATTTGTCGCTATGTGGGTGCACGTGTGTAATAATCTGATGATATTTCTATATTGCTACAGATATGATAAATTTGTTGGATCGAGATAAGTAATGTAACCAATCCATTGTTTAGGTACTTTACTAAGTTTTTTTTGTGTTGTGGCTTTCATAATCGACTGTCATTTTGCAATACAGTGCTGTGCAACGAAATGCAGTTTATAGCCTGGTCCATATGTGTTTCATAAAAAACATGACCAAACAGCGAATAAAAACAGTATTGCATTCCTGAGATGCAATCTTTGATGTTAACTGCAACAAAAATGGACAGATAATAGGGATTTAACATATAAAAGAAACTAAGTAATAACATACATTAAACACATCTATAGAAACAAAGGTCTCTTAAATGTGCTGTTAGATAACCAAGATACTGTATGTACTGAGCGGAGGCTGCACGATATTTGGATATTAGGCTAAATATCCCAATAACTATATTACTTCCAATGCAGGCCAACGTATAAGCTGATATTATCTTGTTGTTTCTGGAAATATCTGATTTTTTTTACACCTTATGACATTTTGCTCAAATGTATGTAGCATTTTGAACTGGACAGTGATACTCTAATCTCAGACAACCAAAAATACAAAATATTTCATTGAGAAAGATTTTTAAAAAAGGCTTTTAAAGCTTAAGTAGCATGGTAACCGTCTTCCTTAGATATCTGCACTATTGAGATACTAAAAAAAATATCATAGCCATAGATGTGTGTTGTAAGGGACAAGTTATTTAGATTTTTACAGGCTAAAACAGGTAGATCACTTTAGATTCTAGCAATGCTTAAGCTCAAAAACTGTATTGAAGATTGTGATTTTTCTGTTCTCCCTCCACAGTGTCCGAGTTCATCGGGGAGGACATCCAGTCTTACCAGTCTTCAAGCTCACAGATGGACAACCAGCCAAACTGAGCACAGAGCTCATCACCCCGTTTGATATTCAGCCTGTTTTTAAATCCATTCTGCACTTGGTATTAAGATGCATCGCTCCAGTTTCATATGATATTGGCAGGGGGATTTTATTACCAGGACACTGTTGTTATTATGACCACAGGTAACTGTTTGTGGTTTTATAAAGGGAAACTAATGTTTTTAACATGTTTTCAATATAAATTATACAAGAACGTGCTTGAGTTTTGTGTGCGTCCTGTGTTTTTATTGCAAAAATGGCTCAGGACAAAAAAGCTGAATCTACAATATATGGACCTATGGAAATAGGTTTAGACTCTATGGAGATTGTATTGGTTTAAGATTAGTGGTGTTATTGGTTCAAAATGCAGTATTCATAATATAAATTAAATATCTTTAATATTTATTAAGATAAGCAATTATGTGTTTTTTTGGTTTTTTGCACCAACAGAAACGTAATCCATCCTGCAGTATTAACACATTTGTCTGATCAGTTCGTGGAAATGTTCGGTAATGGTTCTTTGAGTAATGGTGCCAGGATTTAGGATCCTGTGTTGCCAAATAGCAGCAATTATTTTTGATTTTGTTCCAGTATTGGCAGATTTAGGAGTACTAGTTTAATGAAATGATTCACTAGCAAGAGAAAGTGAGTCATACACTTTAATGACAAACCATCTGCTATCTGAGTAGATGTTGAGCTGTTGAAAAGCATTGAGACAGAGTTAGTTTGACCTGAAAAAGGATGAGGTGACCAGGCTGGGTCTGTTTCAGCTGTTTGAAAGGTTTGCATGAGAAATAGTTTGTTAGGTCCTCTGGAAGTAGCGCAGGTTTGTGTTGAGGACCAGTGCCACCTGGGGGGGACTCAGGAATGCTTTAACACTCCTTAAACAGTTCTGAGATAGAGCTTATTCGCCTTGAAAACTCTTATTCCCTTATAAGTATACTTTCTACCCTTGATGCATGGGCATAAAGTCTTTAATTATTGCAAGAAAGCAAAGGCAATAAAAGAAATCTACATAACAAAAGAAAGCTAAAGTTAATTATCTGTTTTCTTGACAGTTTTATAGGTCTAAATGGTTCAGTGCAACCATAAATGGCCATGTGGGGAGTTTGTTGAGACCAAAAAAGCCTTAATGGTAAGGGATAGATGTAGTTGGTGTAGAGTCTGAGCCATGATTCATTCATGGCATTCACTATTCAAGTTTAAGCTCCTTTTTTCTCCTGGCTGCATGTGAGGAAAGGTAGTCACACGTTGAAAGTGAATGTAGTGATTTTGGCAAAAATGGAGGGGAAAACCACCGACTCAGACAATAAATCCACACACTATTACACAAAATGTTGACTGTCTTTTGTCCTTAAAATAGCTTTTGTGCATTTTTAACACGTTTAAATATTCAAAGATACGAAGTTTTCCTTCATAAATTCTTGAAAAGAAAACTTGAAATGGATAAGCAAAGTCAACCTGACTTAAAGTTGCTCAATGACACAGCGAGATTTTTATTCCAGTGGGTAATTTAGCAGCAGTCCTTGCACCAGGAAATGTCGAATCAAAATATTTTGTAAAACCTTGATTTAAGTATCAAATTCATTAAAAAAGTTCCTCATATCTTGACTTGCTCTACTATGCACATCAAAGTCCCTCAGAGTGTCACCAGGGGGAGGTATAATCTCAAAGCTCTCTGAGTGCCTGACTGACATGTAGCTACAGGTTCATGAAACAGCAGCCAAATGGACCCCTAATGGGAATGACTGTATAGGATCATAAAGGGTCCATGGGAAAACATAATGGTCCATTATTTCTAAACTTGGCATCTGTCGCTGAAAAGCTACAGTCCCAAAAGACGGGCTAACTATAGGATAACTGAGGAATGCGGGAATCCTACAGAGCTGCAGCTGCCTGCTTTATACACTAATGCACATAATGCTTACCATAATAAAAACAATAGTCAAAGCCACTGTTATACTTATGCGTTCATTCCTAATACTGGAAAAGTCTGATTGTAACACTAAGATACCAACTAATGTGGTGTTAAGGGGTCGTGGTAATTTCGGGTATTTCTGTGAGATCCGGTTGAACTAATGCTAATGCTAATGCTAACAAAGCTAATCTTTTTATATTTTTTAATACAGGCAGTGATGTCAATGGTACAATGCGAATGAAAGACATATAAAAACAAACAAATATCTACAGCTGGCAACACAGGTTCCAAAATAAATATATAGATTATCATTTTACAAAATTAAAAATGTATAGAATACTAGCATGCTGAACAACATTAAGCAGGTAAAGGGTTTTTCACGTTTGCCATCATTAAGTGTTAGCATGCTAACATTAGCAACTGGTAATTTAGCATTGAAAACAAAATAATTAAATATTAAATGTGGGTAATTGAGAGGATTCAAAATTATTGATAAACACATTTTGGTCAATAATACAGTTACATGAGATCATCTCCTAATGCTAATAGCTAGTTAGCTTAGCATAGCATAAATACTGGAAACAGGAACATGGCCTGACTATCCGAAGGTAACATATTCCACTCCTACCAGCATCTCTAAATCTCACAAATTAACGTGTTATATAATGCTTTTTAATTATTATTTTTTATATTCTGTAATGAAACTGCATAATGTAACAAAAAAACAATTCCTTTAAGGAAGTTTCATGTGCTGGACTATTACTTAGGACATGTCCTCTTTTTATGTCCTGTCCGGAGCGTCCGGGTTTTTTTTTATAAATTCATGAAAACGTCCGGTTTTCACAGTTTTTCATGGGAACATTTAGCGTGTACTTAAATTGAATGGCGCTTTGCACAGAAGTCTACTGTACTTAGACTTCCCCCCCAACAATCGCAAGTGTCCTCTTTTTCGCCACCTCAAATCTGGACACCCTACTATTACTGCAGTGACTTCATCTTTGCTGCTCCACATAAAAAACACTTGTTATTGATTCATAGAAACATAGTAGTGCTCCCCATGACAAGGAAACTGAACTTTATGAGTAAAGTGGGGGAAGTTCCCATTTTAAACTCGTGTACAGGAGACCAGTAACACCTTACAACACAGGGAAAAGTCAAAGCAGCGTCAGAGGATGCAAATGTGTTGAAATAACTTCTTGTTACTATGTGACTCACAGCTGTTTGCTATTGAGACACTTGGCTTAGAGTATCTGTGGGAATATGGACCTCGTACTGGAGGAATGGCTGGCCTTTCCACATCTGTGTGTCTATTTTAATGTGTTGTATGTTTTTAGTTAGGAACTGTGTTGCTGTTCAAGTGTGCTTGTTGTTACACACTTGACTCTCAGTTATGTTGATAGCAACACATCCGCTTAAACAATGGATACAAGATGCTGTGTTTGAGACACTTTCTATGGCCTCTTTCTTTTGGGCTCTGTATCAAGCTATTGTGTTGTTGTGCTGATGACTTACACTCGTTGTTCTTTCTCTGGGTCAAAGTGGGCAGGCCAATAATTAATTTAGTTACTTGTGGAGAGTAGGAAGGCCACGCATCACAGGACTTCTCTTTATGCACAACAGAAGCAAATCTGACTGGGAGATGGTGTAAAACAGACAAAAGCAGTGCAGACTTACCTTATGCCATAACTTTGAAAATTCTCTTGATATCTCTTGGTTTCATATTCTAAATATTTCTTATTTTCAACACTTGGAAATAATTCTAGAAGCTCTGGGATACTTATGAAGTGTTTCTGCTTTGTGATCCAGATACATTAACATCTATTATGCTAGTGTTTTAGCTCACTGTAGTATCCATGTTTCCATGTCATAGGATACATCTCTTCCTTAAACACAATAAACTCCATGTCATTTTATTGTGTCAGAGCAGGGCGTTGTTGCTGTCTCTTGGCTATTGATTTATGGACAATTTAAATGTACTGTGTTGCACTACGCTCGTCGTCAGTAGTCAATCCTCCTGACAGTCTCAGGTGTCAGCTACATATTACAGCCCCTGAAGGCAGCTTTGGGGTCTTCAGAGAGCGGGAGGGCCTTTAGCCGTGAAGGGAGGAGGTAAGGAAAGAGTGTGTTGAGAGAATAAGTAAACAGGGAAATATAAATAGTGTGCGTAGAGCAGATGGTGATTTATAATCTGTTTACTTACAGTTCAAACAATCTGATATTTTCTGTCAAAGTGAATTAATGTATATCACTTGTGACTCTTACCTTCTTTGTCCATCTTTGTCATTCATTGAGTCAAAATATAGTTTAGTAATCTTAAACAAGGGGTTGCCAACAACAATAGGATTAATCTTCCTAACGCTATGAAGATCCGCACCAAATTGTATGGCAATCATACAACTTGATATACAGCACACAAAAGAAAACATAAAACACACAAAACACACTCTCATCTGTTTAACATGTGGTTTTATTGAAACACTGGATTATGTGTTCTTACAACACTGATGTGGTATGCACAATTGAAACACGAACAGTGGAATATAAAAAAAGCTAAGGAATATAACACTTAAAACATCTAGAGAGATAAGCATCCGTTTTATTGACTTTCTCTGAGTATTTATTACAGCAGTCGACCCAACTGACAGATACGTATATGAATTAAGTGGTGTGAGGTGTTTATAGATGATTAGATATTTGGATACTCCAGACATTTAAAAAGGCATCAAAAATACTAAAAATAAGTGCACTTTAAACATACTTTAATTATTTTTGACACCACATCGTGCATGTTTTCTTTTCGCATATATATTCTTACCGTTGATTGTATCCTGCAGATACACAGAGACAGAAAATGACACTTCCTCTTTTTTGGAAAATGAAACAAATTTTTAAAAAAGACAGAAAGAAAACTTTCTTTAAAGGCTTGGATTTGAGCAGTATGTTTTCAAAAATGTTCTCAAATTGAGCACAAACTAAGGCAGAGCGCCGACATATACATCATGCAAAGAAATCGCACAAAAACACAATAATAAGCCGCCATTTTCTTTGGTATTTCTTTGGTATTTCTTCATGTGTCACTACAGACTATGTTGACATGCACAGTATTTGGCCGTTTCAGTAGCATGTATTACTTTGAAGAGTCTTGTCTGTGAGATTATTTTTATAGCTTACTCCAGAAAATCTATGTATACATGAAATACTGTATTTTGTGTAATACAATTGGCAATGTCCTGCTATTAAAATGGATGAAAAAGATCCAGCAATTACATTCAGGTCTCTCATCCTCAAGATAACAGTCAAGCAAGGTTTGACATTTATGAGCAGAAAGCCTTGGTATTTTTTTATTAGGGAATATTGTTGTATGTGTGTAATCAAAGCCATTGAATTCCACCTCTTTTTCTCTGTACCCTCCTAAGCAGTATACTTCACTCAAATTAAATTTGGCAGGTTTGCACAGGCAAAGTCTTAGGGGAAAAAAACACAATATTTGGTTTGATTGCCCAGAGACATTTTTGAAACTCCATCAATTCCATCAACTAATAATGTCAAACCAGAGGGCAATTCTGCAAACAACTACACTAGTTTTGGTATAACTATGCAGTCTTCTGCTATCACAAGGCAGAAGCTTTGCTAGTGTGAGACACCGATGCCATTATATAAATAGATCTGAGTCGCAGTGATTACACTTGCTTGCAACACTGTTTTTGACAGCAGTCTGAAGCCTTTGAAAACCTGACAAATTCAACTTTATTTGGTGCATACTGCCAGCTTAAAACCCTTTCACTTCTTTCAAGCTTTCACAAACACCAGGCGGGAGGAGTAGATCAGGTCGGCCAGGTAAAGGACGAAGTTGACCCCGGTGAGCACAGACACCACCATGTTCTTATCCCACACACACAAACCCTGCGTGTTGCTGCAGTTGTAGGGCCTATTTTTTGCGCCGCCATGCTTTGGGTCAAAGTTGAAGATCGGCCAGATGATGGTCGCTGATAGATAGAGGACAACAGCCAGCAGGGCGTAGGCGGACAGGAAGCGTGCGAACGGGAAAGGAAGGCAGCCAGTGCATTCGCCTATGCAGAGCAGGATGATGGCCGCCGACAGGATGAAGCAGATGCAGTAGACCGACATGCAGTACTTGAGCGCGTCATGACGGTCGTACAACACAGGGTCGCTGATGAAGACGAAGATGATGCAGGCCACAAAGGTCTCGCAGACTTTCAGGAGGCCTGGAGCTGTCGCCATGTAGCCGGCAACTTCTCCCGGACGCGCCTTGCTGATGCTCACCTCGCTAATGTAGGCGATGGTGGCCAGGCAGGAGAAGACGGTCGACACGATGCGGTAGTCGCGGAGTTCGCTCTGGCCTATGGAGCCCTTGAGATAATAGAGAGGGAAGATGATGGAGGCGGACAGGCAGAGCAGGGCGGCATAGCAGGCGAAGGTGATGGGGAAGTTCTTCCAGGAAACAGGGGCTCTGGTCTGCAGGCCGAAGATCTCCACCAGGAGGACAAGGAGGGTCCCGGCGAAACTGAAGGCCCAGCAGAAGACGCACCAGTCCCCGGTGCCGTGGGAGAGTCTGCCTCCATGCACGGCCACGGAGAAGGCCACGCAGGCGAAGATCATGGCTGCCAGCCGTGTCCAAAAGAGGGGGTTGGTATGGAGAACTACAGCCATGATGTGATAGGTGATGCGAGAGGATGAAATGGTTCCTGAGAGAGAAGAGTTTCGTCCTATAGGGAATCACTTCCTCGGATATCAGCACACGAGAAGGCAGAGAAACTGTAAGGAGAAAAGCAATTGAAAATAATTAATAAGCAAGACTTTAGAGTTGCCATTCAATTTTAAATACCCTTTTATAATGTTTGGCTTTTCCCATGTTTAGTGCATGTAAATGGTCTGCAAAGGCTGGAATCCCCAAATTTCCTTCAGAGGGAGTTTCTCACCCACACCCCCCTTTTTTTTACTTATGTAACATAGTGATATCACTATGTAACACTTGTGCTTCTATTGGCTACTGCTCGACACATTGTACATTGTAGGTTAAGGGGCGGGACAACCTTTAGCGGAGGCACAAAATACAAATACGAACTTGAACATTTGCAAAATATGTCCTTTCTCAAAGACTTAAGGTAATAATTTAACAAAGTCATGTACAGGTGCTGTAGTAGTAATACAATACCAGAAAATTCAAACAAAAGGATGTTAATTTACATACAGCATAATACAATTTTCTATATAATCATATTTAAACATTAACCAGAGGCCATGAAAGTCTGTTTTGCTGAGTTTATGTGATTTCGTCATGATCTCTAGATACACAATGTGACCGCGCATGGGACATTTCTTCTGCAACACACAGTGCTGTTATTGTTTTTTCATGAATGGTTAAGACAGCAAGTGAAAACACAATTTAAACCCACAAATAATGACTGCACTGTGTTCACAGTCGTCACAGCACAATCACCATCTGCGGAACACTCCCTCTCTTCTTCTGTGGTGCTTTCTGCCTCCTATCAGACTCCAGACAGCTTTCTCACAGCATTCCTGCGCTGAGTGCACACTGTTTCTCTCCTGGACATTCCTCAATGCTCATGTCCTCTGACGGGTGTGGCGCTGCAGCCTTCACCGACCCCGCAGTGTGTGTCTGTCATCGAGCTCTAAACATGGCCCTCATCACTTATTCCACTCCCACTCCCAGGATCCTCATCTACTCTGCACACACATCTCAAATCCTAGCAAGGCTTTCAATCTAGTGCTGCTGGGGTGTTTAAGGCACACATCTATTTACAGCTCACACATCTATTTATTAAGTGTTACAATAAGCAGTCATTTATTCCACTATATAGTTGAGTTATTTCTGCATTTACTGGCACGTTGGTCAACCTTCTCTTGAACTACACTAGTTCCCTTTATATTTTGACTCTAATTGTTCATGTTTTATGCATATTATTGTTGAAGGAGACAGGGACCTCAGATTTCCTTTCATTGGTCATTCATTTTTTGGAATTCTGCTTTTTGTTAAATTACATTTGATGCGTTTTGGAGGCCCTGGAAACATATCCCTCAAAGAGAACCTGGGTTTTAAGGGAATTTAAACCAATGCTGTTTGAACGTTGAAACAGTTTAAGTTATTTCAAATGATTTTTGTCTGTTTTTCTGCACTAAGTGGGCGTGGCTGATTTCGAAAAAAGTGATGTCAGGTACTTCAGTGCACCAATGAACCTCCATATAATAAATACCCATATATGTTTTATTTCAACATTTTTAGTTTCAATGAGATAGATAGACGCCATGTTTTCAGAGGCTTTAAAGATATCCACTTTACTGCTAACTATTGTAAATGTAACTACAGTAGAGGTTCCTTCCTTCAACTGTCTTGTCAGGTTCTTCTGCAGACAGTGATTTACTACACTTGCTGAATTATTTTTATACCAAGGAGCGTGTTTTAAGTTATTTAAAGCTAACACAGAAGATGCAGCTCCTCAAACAAATGTGTTTTTGCCAAGACTTTGGTAGCTAATCATTTCCATTATTTCGTAAAGGATATTACAGTTTCATCAGCTCGTTGCCCTCCGCTGAAAAGCAGCAACTGTGACCGCAAATGAAATTTACAGTTAATTGTTTCAGTAGTAAAAGTGGAAAAGAGTCATAAAGTCAGCCAACCACTGACCAAGCCCATGTCTGTTGGATTGAGCAAGGGTACGTTTTACTGCCAAGGAAATTAACTGTTCCTTTTCAAGAAATGAATGTGCGATTTCCTTTTTTTTAAAATCACAGTCTCACTTTTAGGCTTACATTGGAGTGTGATTTAGCTACATTTTTTTAAACTATTTATTTTATTCTTTTATGTTTTTCTTCATCTTTGAAATTGGTTTTTTCAAACCTAAAAAGGGGTGAATAACTTTAAATATTAAACTTACAACGACAGCGAGAAACAGTCAGTCCTTACAAAGCTGAAACCAAGCTTTGTTTTTCGACTAATAACTTTGAATGACTTTTAAATGTGTTTGATTAGCTATTGATTATAAGATGTATATTTTCAGTCTGGTTTTCTTTTTTTCCACTTTTGTTGACTGATTGCTTCCCCACAAAATCACCCCATGCTAAACTAAACGCCCTTTCTAAAAAATGATGTGTGATGTCATGTTTTGAACAACCCATAGAGGCATTACTGAAAAGGTGTGAAAAGGATGCGCATCTTTGCACATTGCAAAGCAGTCAAGGGTATTTCCAGTTCATAAATGACTCAATTGGCAAACTCCTGTTGATGCATGCACTGCGAAGTAATGAGTTTGCTGATGTAAAGACGACGTCTCTTAAAGGGATTTCTATTGAACGATGGTGCAAAATGGCATCTATCTAAGAAGCTTCTGCTGTTTGATTCTGAAGGGCTTTTAGTGACGTATGTTTGTTGCTTAACATTTTTTGCTTTTCTTAATATGTCAGGATGAACTCCATACTAGTGCATCATGTTTTTTCTTCTTGCTTCACAGAAAGTCTTAAGAAAAACAAGAATTTCCTCCAAAAATTGACATTTTCACAGTGCAGAAACCCTCCTCAACAGACTGTGTCTCCTCCCATCTCTCCTGACACCCATCACACACTTGGCTCCTCAAGTGCTGCATTCCCTGTTCCCAGTTTACACAGAGAGACGGTTATAAACACGGGGAAAGGGCCTGTTTACATTAGTCCCATTAGACAGCTGTAGAATGGTTGAGGCTGGGGAGGCAAAAACCTGAACTGGTGGTGAGGTATGAATAGAAAAGACAGGAACAGAAAACATAAGAAATGGAAAAAGAGACCCCTGAAACTCCTGCAGGATGACTCACTTCGAGCCAAGAGGGAGGGCAAGGAGGAGAGTGAAAAGAGGGAGGAAAACGGGGGAAGCCCTGTGTCTCAGACCTCAGAAGGACACAAAGTTTAAACACAATGATGGAGTGGAATAGCTGGAAAGTGAGTCACCACTGGGCCCCTCTCTTTCACCACTTCTCCCCTCCCTTATTTCTTGTAAGATTTTCCAACTTACTGATGCTTTCCAGATGTGCTGCAGTCTGGCTTCTGATTAACAACTGGTAACATTGTCACATTTGCCAAGTTCTTTCTTTCCTTTCCCTTCCCTTCCTTCCCTCCTCACAGTCTCATTTGAGTGGCTACTCCCTCTCTTTTCCATCAGTTGTCCTCTCCCTCCCTCCCAGCTCAATACTCCCACTCCAGCTTTAAAGTCAGGGTACCAATTAAGCTTCATGTAAACCACGCAAAATAAACGTATACTGAGGGGTCGTAATGGAAAAATCAATCCTGCCGCCCATTGCTGCTCAAGGAATGAAGTTAGGAAAGAAATAAGGGAGAAAAATGGCACAAAAAAAGAGAGAAATGATACAAGAGCACAGTGTGGAAAAGTGTATTTTTGCAGCACAGCATGGAAAACATGACAGGATCCCACAAGCACTCCCCAAAGTGGAAGAGGTGAAAATAGGCTCACACATCAGGACAGCAAACAGGATGTGACAGCCTCACTGCACAGTCACTTTTGATTCTGACAGCAGGGGAGTGTGTCCTGCACACACACACACGCGCACACACACACACACACACACACACACACACACACACACACACACACACACACACACACACACACACACACACACACACACACACACACACACACACACAGAGGTCGATGTTCAGGAGACAACTGTTTTTCTGTTTGGTTGTCATGACACAACATCAGTAACTCGATTTCAACCGTAATCCAGTTACAGGAGACCCGAGGACTGAAGCACAAGACGAGTTCTTCTAACAAATATCCTAGTGTGTGTGTGTGTGTGCGTGTGTGTGTGTGTGTGTGTGTGTGTGTGTGTGTGTGTGTGTGTGTGTGTGTGTGTGTGTGTGTGTGTGTGTGTGTGTGTGTGTGTGTGTGTGTGTAATAGCTTCGAATTAGTGTCTGTTGTGTGTTCATCCCAAATATACCTTTACATTTGACCTTTTTTTAAATAAAAAGAACCAGAGTATTAGGCGTTTCCCCAGATTTCCCTTCAGATGAGACTAAAGAATCATTTGACAAATCTTAACAAGGTAATTCATCTCTAACCACACACTGATTATTTAGGGTCATCACCTTCTATTTGACCAACCAACCTAGTCGAAGAAGAAAACTTGAATAAAGTTCTGCATTCAAATAAAGAATGACAAGTAAGTTGTTAGTGAGAATCTAAATCCACTTCTTTAAGAAAAGTCAGACAGAGTAAAAACTATTGTAATAGCTGTGTTTTAGGTCCATGGAAAGGTTCATTCATTGACGGTGAAGGTGGGTGTGCCTCCTGCCGCACCCTTCTCCAACTGCGCACACACACACACACACACACACACACACACACACACACACACACACACACACACACACACACACACACACACACACACACACACACACACACACACACACACTCAGACCACGCTGCACTAAAGTAATGAACACAATGTTGCACAAAACACTGAAATATGTTGAGTAATGTGATGGTTATCTTCAGGAAACTGCTGAAATTTTTTGGGAACATTTTTGAAAACATTGTTTCTTTGCCAAAAGTCTATAAGTCTCTCACCCCCCCCCCCCCACACACACACACACACACACACCGTACTACACGAAACAATGTAAACTCAAACTTACAATAATCTTATCTTTAGGAAACTGCCCCGAAAATATTTGAATATTTTAAAAAACATTATTTCTTATTAAGTCTGTCAGCCTTTCGGCACAACATGAGTAGACCTATAGCAGCAAAGAAAGTATAATAACGGTTCTTTAAATTCACCAAGCAATTAGAAATATGAATACATTTAGTCGTGTTTTCCACCTCGCCATTTTTTAAATAGATAGGTATATTTACATAATTATTTAAACAATAACAAATCAAAGGTTGTTCTTATATCATGTGAAAATCATTCACGTAAATAAACACACTATGATGTATCACATTTTTCACATTGCAGGAAAGCAAGATGCAACAAGTAGCAGCTGAAGTATTTTCCAGCAAAAGCTCACAATTTCAGCCTCATATGAACTAGTCTCCATGCTGCTCAATCATCACATTAAGTTTTAAGAGTTATAGTAAAAGTTTTATCCAGGAGTTGGTTACCTTTGTGATACTGGGCTGCAGACACTCTCCGTCAAATCCAGCGGTAGAGAATGGCAGAGGGAAACTCCTCAGATCAGTGTTCAGCAAGAGGCTCCGAGCAGCAGCGTCCCGCCCACAAAACCAAATTAGGCATCAAATGTCTGCACCGTTATTCACATCTGTTTGGACTCCACTCTTCCTCCTCCTCCTCCTCCTCCTCATCACTGGCTGTTTAACACACCCAGTGCAGTGCAGCAGAAGATTCATCTCCTATAAAATTACGTATTATAGTTTTTAGGAGGCTGGCAGCATCGTGAAATTTAGTTTTGACTCCTGTTATTGGAAATAAATGTTTACTTTTGTGAGAAACAAAATATAGGCGTTAATAAAGCAAAAGAGGATTGTTTATTTCTCTAATTTATTGTTTAATGATGAACACATCTTATAGAGTGTGTTCAAAGCAGTGGTGTAAAGTAACTAAGTACTTATACTTAAGTACTTTTTTTGGTACTTGTACTCTGCTTGAGTATTTTAAATGTGTGATTCTCCACTACAATTCAGGGGATACTGGTGTACTTTCACTACACTAAATTCATTTAACACCTTTAGTTACTTTGCAAATTTAGATTATTGATTTGAAATATAAACAACACTTAAATCAGACTGTAGTTCACCTGGAGTAAATCCAGCAGCTACCCTGCAGTATACAAAGCCATTAAAACTAGCTGCACCTTTACCAGCTCTGAGAACACTTTAATGATCAATAATTATAAAACATATCAGAGATATTATTCTGAAATGGACCAATCAAACAATGACTACTGTTACTGTCGCTACTGTATGTACATTTTGATGCTGATACGTTTCTACTTTTACTAGAGTAACATGAGTAATGCAGGACTTTTACTTGTTACAGATATTTCTACTTTCACCAAGCACAAGATCTGAATACGTACTCCACCTCTGGTTAAAACCTTTAGACATACAGTCTATGGTTAAAACCTATAAAATGGTATTAACAGTCAACTTCGTAAATGACTCTGATGTGAATAAATGTGAAATGCTTGTGAAAAACCCCCAGGACTTACTCATGAACATCACGTCAGGTTTATTTTAACATCGTTTCATCAGCGTTACTAACCACACTGTGCAGATAATACAAATATTTGTCGGTGCTAAAATCCTGGGATTATTTGTTTTTCGTTGCATAGCAGCAGCAGCTGTTACCCATGACAACCGTTTTTTATTTACTAGTAAATTGATGCACTTCCTGTCCCTGTTAAAAAAAAACTCTCAGAAAGACAGGAAACGATGAAAGTCATGCTTTAATATGCACAGTTTTACAAGATTGGCGTGCTTAAATTCCTTACGTTATTTATAATGGCGGTACATTGCGTGTTTGTGTAAAATATATGCTATATTGCAGCCTATTGTAGTGGAGGCTATTTATCACGGTTCTTTTGGACAGTTACAAACCAGATTGTTCACCACAAGGGTTTCATGCAGAAAAACAATCCTTTTTGATAAAATAAATGAAATACAAAAGGAAAACATCTAGTTAAACACAAGAGCAGAGCCAAGGAAGTCATCTTTAAAATGGGTTATTACCGACCGATTTTGTTTTATTGATTATATTGCTGTTTGTTAATCGATTTTAACCTTTTAATTTTTTATAGAAAGCACCTAGCTATATGAATTAATGAAGTTGTAAATTGAACATGTTGGTAAAAGCATGTACATTTCATCAGGAGTAGCTAATACAATTTGATGGCAAGGAAAAGGCTCAACCCAAAAGGCATCTGTTTTGCACACTTTAGACACAGCACAGTGTAAAATTGCTTTACAGTCAAAGAAAAAACATTAAACAAAAGGCGTAACAAAATTCCCCTTTCTATCTGCAAAGTCACATGATTTATGCATTGTTTTATTTGACGTTTTGAAACCTGTAGCTCCTTTTGTTCATGGCTGTATAACTTTGAAACTATACTTTAACTGATTTTTTAAATAAATGATTGTCTATAATTACATTTTCATGCAAAACACCTGTTTATTTGTTATGAAAAGTTCGATAACTATTATGATTATTTTGTATATTTGTGTACTATTATTTGATTATGTTCAGTTATTATTATTATTGTGGTTTTATGGCCACCAGATGGCAGCATATTTCAAATCCAGGCCAAATGACGTGATGACGTAATCGTGTCTGCGACGTTTTGTCACGACAGAGACGTCAGTTTCCAGAGACCGGTGGGTGTTTGGAGGAGAGGGTAACATCATGGCGTCAGGAACAGGAGAGCAGTCCTCTGGACACGATGCAGAATTGGACGAATTATTGGACAGTAAGGTGTTGACATTAAGTCTGCACAGAGACCGTCTCTCTACTCGCATGAGCACCGGTTATTGTGTCCTAATAATCGGCCGTGATTTGGCTCTCACCCCGGTGTCAGATCGGTTAGCTTATGCGCTCTGGGACCTCCCAGGTCTGAGTGCCAAATATCGACCAAATGACATTAGTTTACAGATATCGCTGGCCAGTCTCTGGTTTCATGTGCAAAATAATCCATCAAAGGTTTATATTGCATTTGTTTATGTGAAAAGGCCCCTTATGTGGATGATGTTAGCTTACTTGGCTAGCTGTTATCCAGATACACAGAGCGGTTTCCACACACTATCTTTGCCCTTGAAGGTTTTTTTTAAATCCACAGTTAATGTAGACATATTAAAATCCTCCTGATGATTTAACATGGTGGCTGAACTGATAGTCATAGCAATGTTTTTGTCTTTACTCGCCTTTGTGTACATGTGCTGAATCCCTGTGTGGCTCGGATCATGGTGTTTACTGACTGTACACATATTACTTTATTTGACAAACGTCCAATTGCTAGTTCGTTGAGTCCACTGAAAGTTATGCAATGTAATACAACAGTCCTGCAATAAACCCCACAGATTTTGATTGATTATTTTGATTGCTTGAACTTTATTTTATATTGGTGAGTATTGTGTGGCGCTGTACCAAAGCATTTATACCAATAAGGATCAACTAAATATTAGTCTAGCAAAGTGTTTTTCAAACATCACTTCAAATTACAGCCTCTAAAATGACCATACATTAGAAATAACACCTGACATTATTACCTTTTACAGATTGTAAAGTCACACATGGATTCATACTATCCAAGATTAAAAAAAACTGCTCAAAATATTTAATTAATTGGTCCAAAGAAGACACATTGCACAATACACACCTGTACTGCTGCTTCGGCTTACGCTTATAGAGAAATAATGGCTAAATGAATACATTTGTGTTACGTTACACCTCCGAATCTCTTTTAAAGCCCATTGAGATGGTTTTAATGTTGTCCTTTTTTTCAGGTGCTTTGGATGACTTTGACAAGACCGCCGCCCCTCCAGCCCCTGAACCTGCTGCTGCTTCATCCTCAGCCAGTGGTCCAGAGAAGGTCTGTAATGCCGGTATAATGCAGACAATCAAAGCTACAACTTTTCTTCTAACTGTATTTTCTATCCTTACTGAGTTGTGCTTCTCATGTGGTTTCTGCTCTTGTCAATCAAATGTGTATGAATTTAGAATCGTTCAACCTAAAGACTAAGGTATTTGAGAAACTATCTGTTAAAGTTAGTCTAAAGTTTGCTTTTCCTTTTTTACTAGTAAAAATAACTGTAAAGGTAAACATATTGGCATTTGGATGTCAAGTTTCTTTTGGTTTGAAAAAAAAAGGCAGTGATAATAAAATGTTCTTTATTTGAGTCTTGCTATTTCCTTTTTCTTATTACCTAAACCGCTGTCTCCAACTGAAGTGTTTGTCTGTTTGTTATTAGACCTTCCTTTGACAGTTTCCTGGTCCTTGTTTTATTAATTGGAACCTTATTTACTTTTGCTACTGCCACATGTTTCAACCAACTGGTTGTTTGTTGTGTAACCGGCCATGTTTACAAAGTTCCACCCCCAAGAAAAGTTCACAGACTTTTGAGATGCAAAAAAGTTTGCAACTGTGTCTAGGGAACAAAAGAAACAACTTACAAGAAATGTGTAGTAAAGACAGATCATTACAGTCAATACAATTTCAAGTTGCATGTGATGGCAGGTTATTTATTACGGAAAGTATTACTATTTTCTATTCTAAAGTTGGTTGGGATTTAAGCGAGCACTCAGTGTACCCTGAGTTGCCTAGAAGTGCTTTACATGTCATCTATTTCCCTCTGCAGCCACCTATGCTCGAAGACTGCAAGCTCTTCGAGACTCTCTTTGAGGGGGACATGGCTTCCCAAGCAAAAGAGGAGTGGGAGAAGGCCATGACAGAGCTGGCCAGTGAGGAGCCAGAGTTGCTGCAGCACTTTAATAAACTGTCAGAAGCAGCCGGCAAAGTTGGTAAGGTCTACAAAATGTGGTATTTGTAGTTTTGATATGTTCCTCTGCTTACTGTTTTGTTTCTGTAGCCTAAATGTTATGTGTGTTCTCTGTTCTAGGCACTGACACCGCCTCCCAACAAGAATTCACTTCCTGTCTTAAAGAAACCCTTCGTGGCCTGGCCAAAAATGCAGATAACCTGCAGGTGGGGGAATCAGGATCTATCAATTGTTATTTAGACTGATTCAGGCATAGAGCAGTTTACCAACTATCAGTGTTGTTCTCTTACAGACATCCGGACTAGCAGGAGACGACCTTGTTAAGGCGCTTGAAGGCCTGGGATTGGAAGAGGGTGGAGAAGGAGGCGGTGACGACGGAAACATCCTGCCCATCATGCAGACCATCATGCAGAATCTGCTCTCTAAGGAAGTGCTTTATCCGTCTCTCAAAGAGATCACTGCTAAGGTGTGCATTTGTTTTACTAGCATTCACTATATACTCTGTAGTCCCTCTACCAAGTGTCACTAATGAATGCCTCTCACCCTCACAGTACCCAGAATGGTTGGACGCCAACAAGCCAAGCCTCAGCCCGGAGGACTACCAGCGCTATGAGCAGCAGGCCAAAATCATGGGTGAGATCTGTCTTCAATTCGAGAAGGAGGAGAGCGGGGCATCAGATAAAGAAGGCACGTTTGAGGGCATCATGGACCTCATGCAAAAGGTACACACTCTGCATTTGACTGTTGAGAAGTGCTTGAATTCTGCAGATACTATACATTAAATTGCTTAACATTACAATCAATCTTTTTCTCAGTGTATGGCATAGCTTAATAACGGACATCTGATTTAGTTTTGTGTGAAAAGAAGTTGTTTTTTCAATAGTAAAAGTCACCACAGATATTCATGTTTTCACCTACAGCTGCAGGACCTGGGCCAACCACCCAAAGAGCTGGCAGGTGATGCGGTAAGTTTTCCACTGCTCTGTCAACAACAAAAAACTATGTTGTGTGTATATGTATATGACCTTAATGAATAATAGAAAATTAACTAAATACGACATAATAATACAAAAATGTTATTGACATGCGAAAGTTAAAGAGTTTAAAGACATGGAATTAAATCAGACCAAATCCTAATCTCAAATCTAATAAATAGAGTTTTTAATTTATATTTTTTACCAGGAATTTTTCCAAATATTTCCCAGTCACTTTTCCAAATCCAAAAGAACTGTACTTCGAATCGGCATACATTTGATCTATAACAGCACCGCCAAGCAGTGTAGCTATATTAGGCTATCTTTTTAACAAAGTCTGGGGCAGTGCTCACTCCCAATCAAAACATTTAGATATTTAACAAACAAAGATACATAATTATACTGGTGCAAAACGTCCATAAAGATCCAATAGATTTGAATTACACTTAACGGTGTACATTTATATTATATTTTCGTTTAATATTCCATTGCATTATTTTATCTGTATTTCTTATTTTTATTATATTGTGTTTTGCTTCTGTAACTAAAACATTTCCCAGTTTGGGATGAATAAAGTATGTATGATTCTGATTACAGTCATAGCTACCACTTCTTGGAAAAATCTGAATGGTTTCTTGATGTACATTCTCCTCTTTCTTTTCTCGTGCAGCCTCCAGGCTTTAACTTTGACATGGAGTCCCTCAATCTCCCAGGAGTCTCTGGAGCTGGGGCGGCAGAGCAGTGCTCCATCATGTGATCAGGTGGCGGTGCCGTCAACCAGAAGTACTTGAGCCAGAGTCACTCTGTGTGCGTCAGCGAGAGGCCGGGATCGAAGGATTGTGAAGCAAAAGGTCAGGCAGGAGTGTGACCTGACCGTCAAAACGGTTCCCTCTAAAGTGTGTGAATGCAGAAACAACAATAGGAGGAGGAGGCACCAAAACCAACAGGAACCACACGCATAAACACACTCTCCTGTCTTAAATCACTGAACGCACAACTCAGAACATTTCACATTTCTGCATCAGTTTCCCGCAAGTCATTAACAGCATTCCTTTAAAAAGAAAATCGCACTGGCGTTGTTCATGCTGTTTTTACAATACTGTCTAACCTCATGGTAAAATCTATCAAAACACTTCACAGGTAAAAACGGTGCCTTTTGCAAAATTACTTTAAATGATTACTTTAGGTCTATCATTCACCCAATCCCTTAATAGTTTTAAAATGATGGGAATTTTTGCAAATAGTTTACATCAACGTAGTTTTTGATACTTCATTAAACACACACCTCTGATCCAGGCTGTGGAGGATGTCCCTTGACGAGTGAAATACTTATTAACATGTTAGGAAACTGGAACAAAAGGAGTGTACATTTGATAATTATTTATATAATTAAAAGATAACGAAAGATTAAAGCGCTTACTGTAATTCAGCCAACTAAATTTGAAGAGAGCCATTCCCCACACGTTTTAACCCCCATTCCCAGGAATTTATTTGAAGTGATGAGATGATGATTCCCCTATGCCTTTTGCTGTGACTACAGTGATCATTATAGCAGTAGAGTTACTGTACTCCCCCTTGTGATTCCCGGTATTTATAATGTGCAGAGTGATGTTTTCTCTGGTATGGGATCCTTGCTAGGAAAGATTAAACAAATGAGGGGAGTGTTTACCACCGGAAAGCGTACACTTACCCAGCACCATACGGTTAAAGTACATCATGTACTTTCAGGAAAAGAAGACAGGCTGAGTGCTTAGCATAACCTTATGTGACGCAAGGATAAAACCATGGCTGTAATTCATTCAAATGCAATGTGGGTTAAACATCAACAGCCTGTTTACATGTTGGCTGTGCTTGGTGGGTTTGTTTAACCTCACAGCCACTTTTCACCAGCACAGAGAGAGGTCTAGAAATCACACGACCATCAGCTCATCAATAACTGTATAATAAAGGGGTGCTGTGAAAGGATTCAGCCAGCCATGCACTGAAAAGAGATCTGAAATACGTCAAACAGAGCGGCGGGGAGGCTGCTGTGGAGGTCCGTAATGGGGGGTGCAATCTATTTAACTCTCAGGGCCGATACAAACAAGCCCCGATCACCGTTAAAAAATGCATCCTGTTATTTGACGCTGTTTTGTTTTGTACATATATGAAATAAAATAATAGTATAATGCAATATTTGTTGTCGTTGTGGATTATCATTGCAACTGTTAAGTTCTTCCACTTGATTATTTCCATGTTATGGTATTTTATGTATTTATTAGATATTATCAATTTTGCATATAAAACTATAATCAGTTTATGAAAGTAGTGATGGTATTTATGCATGGTGTTACTCTTATGTTTATTAAGTACAGGATGTAGATACTGCACCCGGAATACCTGCTATAAACAAATACAAAAATAAAAGTAAACAAAATAAATTGTAAATTAATATGTTAAAATGAATGAATACAAACAGGTTATTTGCAAAAAAATATATATTTATTTGATCAATATTTATTCATTTTCTAATTACCTGTACATTTATTTGAAGATCGAGACAATTAGATATTTATTTAGTTAAATAGCAGCTTTAATCCCTCATAGTCTCGTGTGTACAGTTCCCTCATACAAACCGGTCTAAAGTCCAGACTGTAGAAATAGATTATTCTAGATTAGATACAATAATAACGTCACCACAACTCCCATGTGGTCTCCTGTCAGTTCAGTTCTATGTGTTACATGTCTACCTTCCGCCGCCGTGGAGATTTCTGCGTCAAAGTCTCACTGCACAACTTTATTGTTCACGTCACCGGAAGACAAAACGGGCTACGTGTCAGGAAAAAGGAGAATTGGCTAAATGGGCGAAGGCGATCAGACCGCCTGAGTTCACCTGTCTGTTGGAGTAATTCACTTGTTTTTATCATTAGTGTGGAGTTATACTAAACCATATAATCAACATTGAGACTTGTGTTATCATCAAGTCGAGATGTTAACCAAATTCGAGACGAAGTCGGCCCGTGTCAAAGGTAAGAGTTTGCCAGTTAGCTTGGAAGCTAACGTAAGCTAGCTGACGTTATCCGGCTCACTTGTTTATTATGTTAAAGTGACGCCTGTGAATGAATTCAATGCTCGTTGTAGTGTGTTTCTATGTTACAAAATCCAAATTAAAGCACTCATGTCACGCAATGTGTTCAATTTTAGTGTTGTTGAACGGACACTTAACTGTACGCTCTTTAGCTATCCAGTACTACAGTAACGATAACCAACTTTAACTCATTACAGTATTTGGCTAAACTTGACCACTTCATATAGTTTCAGTGCTGTCATTTAACAGTTATTAAGCGGTTCTGTCACTGGTTTGAGTGCATATGTCTGATTTCACCTGCCTTTACGAAATAATTGATCAGCTGTTTTGTAATTCAGGCCTGAGTTTCCATCCTAAGAGGCCATGGGTTCTTGCAAGTTTGCACAACGGAGTCATCCAGCTGTGGGACTATCGGATGTGCACACTGATTGACAAGTTTGACGAACATGATGGTAAGGAAGCCAGTGGTTTGGCTGATGATCCAGTATAATGCTAATATAGATTGATTCATGATGACATTTATATTTGTTTGCCCACAGGCCCCGTGAGAGGAATTGATTTCCACAAACAGCAGCCTCTGTTCGTGTCTGGAGGAGATGACTACAAAATTAAGGTCAGACTGCCTTTGCACTGGCATGTTGTCACATAGATTTCTCATGAGACTGACACGTCTGAGCAAATAAGATGCAAATATTTCATTACAATAATATCTACGAGCACAACAACATAAAGCACGCCATAAAGGACGACAACATAAAACAAAAACTTCAATTTTGTGTCAATTAAAACACCAAGTGTAGTATTATTCCATTTAAATATTAGGTTGTATCAATATGTTATACATGTGGGTAAATATTTGTATTTTAACCAGGTGTGGAACTACAAGCTGAGACGCTGCCTCTTCACTCTTCTTGGACACCTGGACTACATCAGAACCACCTTCTTCCACCATGTGAGTTGTTTTGCCACTTTAAAATACATCCTCTTCCTACATTTTTAATTGTCATCTGTGCAAAAACATGTCAAGCTGAAAGAAATGAATATATTCAACCATGTCCCTTTCTGTAGGAGTACCCCTGGATTCTGAGCGCCTCCGATGACCAAACTATTCGCATCTGGAACTGGCAGTCCAGGACCTGCGTTTGGTGAGACTCATTCTTTCTTTAACAATTATGGGAACAAATCGTTATGATCATTGTTGTTTCCCTGAAAATGTTAAGATGACTTGCGTTCTTGTATGTTTTTTTTAATCTATATTCCTCTTTCTCCTCATCCACAGCGTGCTGACCGGCCATAACCACTATGTGATGTGTGCCCAGTTCCACCCCTCGGAGGACCTGGTGGTGTCAGCCAGTCTTGATCAGACCGTGCGAGTGTGGGATATTTCCGGTGAGGGCCTGGAGACGGCTGAGCAGAGGACAGCGGGCTGGGTGGAGGAAGGGGTGGGAGGGCAGAGTGGTATAAAGGATGAGGAAGAAGCAGGAACAGGATGAATCGAATTCCTATATCGCCTCTTCTTCCTCTCCTAATTGTAGGACAAATCTCTATGGGCTGTTTGCAGAAACACCTCCTTTTGGGAAAGACAGAAAGGAAAATAGTCGATTCTCAGAACACATAATAGTGTGGTATTTGTTAACAAAATACTGCACTGTATAAATGTTTTCTTAATCAAAAAGAAGTTAAGAAGTCGGAGAGGTGTAAGTAAAAATGGGAGGTGTTTCTGTGTCTCTGCATGCTCTTTAAATCTGTGTTTGTTGATGGTATTTCCTGCTCTGTGTTTCTTGGCTTCTCTCTAACTAAACCATTAATTCACTTACGTCTGCCATCACTTTCTTACATGTCACAATGCATAACATGTGGATCGGTCTTCTGTCCTGGGGATATGCTTTCATATAACTAGCATATAGAGCCTGATTGCATTTATACAAACAGCTTTTAACATCATGCCTTGTTGTACCATAGCGCAGAGGTGTCATGCTTGACTCGAATGCACGGCATCCATTTAACATGAAATACTCACTTTGCACTCTTACTTCCAGTATAGGAAGTTAATGCCTTTTCCCAGACTGCTGTTGTACCTTTTTTGCATTGGTATATAATGCATCAAAAACCATATCCTTAACCACTGACTGATTTGAGAAGCTCTTTCTAAACCTTTCCCCTTACTGATATATTTGTACTCCTCCTGGCATGACATTTGCACGGCCGGCTCTTCATCTTGAAATATAACTGGAAATATACAACAGTGTTAATATTTCTTGCAGAAAAAGTCGCCATATTGTTACCAACTTAATTTCTAACCCATTAATGACGTCATATTCTATAAACTGCATGTGACTTAAACATCGGTGCAGAAACATGCATGAGCCTCTTTAAAAAAATCCTCATATTCCTGACATCCAGCGCCCCATCAGAGCCCGTCCTTACAACACCAAGCCCCCCCCCCCCATCCCACTCTCATCAGCCAAGCACTCCCTGTGTCCACCTTATCCCATTCTCCCCCTGGAAACATCCACACCTGCACATGGGTTCCTAGTGCCATCTCTTCCCCCTCATGTTTTTATTTTTCTCGATTCTGTTGAACTTCCTGTTCACCACATTTCTTTAATGGGCAGGAATCATGAATACAGTCTATGCTTTCTCAATCATTTTACTCCTGATCTCATTTGAGTCTGGAAAGTAATTAGTACCTTTCACTTCTGCTCGATCAAATCCTGGGTACTTGTGATTTTTCTTCCTTGATTCACTAACCCAATCAACAGTACTCTTACAGCCATGATTGTTTCCAGACTCAAGTGGGCGGGACATGAGGGAGCAGAGGTTGTGTTTGACGTGTTTCCTCCCCCCCCCGTGTGTGTGTTCAGTAGTCCAACAGATCTCCGTCTTAGTAATTCCTTCTCCTCTCAGATGATGTTGTTTTATATTCCACAATGTTAATCGTTTGTTCCTTGTTTTTCATGTTTCTCTTCCTCCCCCTGTGTTGTTGTTTTGCCTTGTGTAACATGAATATGGCTCCTTCCTTGCACGCGATGCCCTGATTGTTGGTTCCAGGTCTGAGGAAGAAGAACCTGTCTCCAGGCGCTGTGGAGACCGACGTTCGCGGCATCTCTGGTGTCGACTTGTTCGGTGCCTCTGATGCTGTTGTCAAGCATGTCCTTGAGGTGAGTTTCTCATGAATGAATAAGATATTTTGAGTAAATAAACGATTGACCTTTACCGATGAGCAACAGAACGCTTGCCCCTTAGTGTTCTGTGTGCCATGCTCTTTTGCCTAAATCTACAGTAATAAATAAAGCCTCCCGTTACAGCTGTATAATGATGGTAGTGTAGGGTAAAAATAACTTTCAAATATTTCTTTCCCACTGTAAAGCCAAAGAGAAACAAGCTTAGTATTGTCAAGACATTTTCCAAATCGTCTCTGACTTTAGGGTTCCTTTTCATGAAAAATACCAAGACATTAAGTTGTTTTAGTCTTAATGTAGCAAATGTTGGCAGTCACATCCCCGTGTTGGGTCTTAACAGCTGCGTTTAATCCAATGAAAGTAAAGGAAAATTGGGACACAACCAGGTACAGTCTCTCATTCATCTTTGTTAGGGATGAAATGAAGGTGTGTTGAAAGTAAAAAGCTCAAAATAATTGACAGAATCTCAAACTAACACTTTCTACATCTTTTAACAAACATAAACCTATTTGTATAATTTAAAGAGACATTTCCCCGGGATATTTATTTGATTTTGGTGTAATTTGACTGTTAAATAATATTGTTTCAGAGAGGGTAGTGAGTGTGTTCGGGTGTCAGTGCTGGCTCAACTGTTGGTTTTGTGTGTCTTGACTTTGGGTATCTGTTTTCAGGGTCACGACCGTGGGGTCAACTGGGCTGCCTTCCACCCCACCATGCCCCTCATCGTGTCTGGAGCTGACGACAGGCAGGTCAAGATCTGGAGAATGAACGGTAAGGGTCTCAGAAGTCTCTCAAAGTCTCTGCTAATGAATGTTATACTTCAACCCAGTGTACCTGCACCATACCTTACACCTTTTTGTTGTGAAGCCTTATATTTGAAGTATAATAAGTCATTGTTCTGGCGCGCTCACTGTCTCAGTTACATTCATACCCAGTGTTTACAAATCTTGTTTCTTCTCTCTTCTCCCACTATCAGAGTCCAAAGCCTGGGAGCTAGATACGTGCCGCGGTCACTACAACAACGTGTCCTGCGCCGTCTTCCACCCGCGCCAGGAGCTCATCCTGTCCAACTCTGAGGACAAGAGCATCCGGGTGTGGGACATGTCCAAGAGGACCGGAGTGCAGACCTTCCGTCGGGACCACGATCGCTTCTGGGTGCTGGGGGCTCACCCCAACCTCAACCTGTTCGCTGCTGGTGGGTGGTGACACCACTCTGCATTTGTACACAGTTAGCTAAGAGTCTAAAAGCACTTAAACATGACGTGTTCATTCAAGTATCTGTAAAAAATGTTTCTAAAAGACTGTCCTTGTGCCCTTCAGGACACGACAGCGGCATGATCGTGTTCAAGCTGGAGCGTGAGCGTCCGGCCTACGCTGTGCACGGAAACATGCTGTACTATGTGAAGGACCGCTTCCTCCGCCAGCTAGACTTCAACAGCAGCAAGGACACTGCTGTCATGCAGCTCCGCAGGTACGTCATTTTAAGTGCTTTTGCATCCACCTCAACCTCATTCCAACTCATTTCAGGCTTTTTGTGAAGTACTGGGGAGTGTAACATGCTGTGTTCTGTATGTCTTTTTTATTCTAGTGGGTCTAAGTTCCCGGTGTTCAGCATGTCTTACAACCCTGCTGAGAACGCTGTCCTGCTCTGCACTGTAAGTATCTCACAATCAAAATGACAACTCTCAGCTTCAGTGAGATTCAACTCTTTCTTATTTGTGAGGCAGAGGAGATGCCTTTCTGGTTTTCCATAGACATTTGATGTAATGCTCTTTGCCTCCTGCAGAGGGCGACCAACCTGGAGAACAGCACCTATGACCTTTACTCCATTCCCAAAGAGAGCGACTCTCAGAACCCCGATGGTAAAGAAACACCTCACTAAGATTGAACTGTTTCTCCCACACTTTGAAACTGTGAAAAACTAGTCATTCTTATTGTAACTTTTCAGAGTGATTATGTATATTTAAATGTCATGTCTTTCTTGCTTTATTATTGCTGTTTTTCAACACTGAAAGGTGTGTGAATATGCAACCTAGTGAGAAAACTAACATAGAATCTGTCTTCTTCTCAGCACCGGAGGGGAAGAGGTCCTCTGGTCTGACTGCAGTCTGGGTGGCCAGGAACAGATTCGCCGTCCTGGACCGTATGCACTCTGTAAGTCCTAAAAAAAGTTGGGCAATACATGACATTTGAACATCAGAATCAGAAATACTTTATTCATCCGAAACTGGGAAATGGTTCATTTGTGACGAAATGTTCTATCTAAATCAGCTTTGTCCCTCTCCTTCTCAGCTGCTGATCAAGAACCTGAAGAATGAGATCGTAAAGAAAGTTCAGGTGCCGAGCTGCGAGGAAATCTTCTACGCCGGGACAGGCTCGCTGCTGCTGCGCGATGCAGACGGTGTCACGCTGTTTGACGTGCAGCAGAAACGCTCTCTGGCCACCGTTAAGATCGCCAAGGTCAAGTACGTGGTGTGGAGTGCTGACACCAGCCACGTGGCTCTGCTGGCTAAACACGGTGGGTAGATAAGATGGATATCTGCAAATACATACAGGAAACTTACCTTATTATGTTCTCTAAACAGCAAACTGAATGCTTCACATTGTGGATTCATTTCTAAGTAATTCACAGAAAGAACTGGATCCTGTGTTTTATTCAATTGGATGGGATAACTGTCTTCTTATGGGTTTAAACACTAACATTTAAACCTGACAATTGTTCTGGTAATTCTTAAAAAAACAAAATCAGAGTCTAAATCTTGTTCAATCTCTTTCCCCCCCCCCTCAGCCATCATGATCTGCAACCGTAAGCTGGAGAGTCTGTGCAACATTCACGAGAACATCCGAGTGAAGAGTGGAGCCTGGGACGAGAGTGGAGTCTTCATCTACACCACCTCCAACCACATCAAATACGCACTCACCTCTGGGTATGTGCTGCTCAAAAAAGCACTGTTCATTTAGCAAATTAACTGCTTTCATGCGGATAAACTTCCTTTTAGCTTGCACTCAACCTGTTAGTTTAACTTTCATGAGTAGATTTGACATGTTGAACGCACGGACTGAAGATTGCATTGCAGTATTGATGTTAAGGCAAAATAATGTTGGTATTTTCTCACATGTTACTGTCATTGTGTTCCCCTGTAGGGATCATGGCATCATCAGGACTCTGGATCTGCCCATCTATGTGACCCGAGTGAGAGGAAACAGCGTTTACTGCCTGGACAGGGAGTGCAGGCCCCGCGTCCTCACCATCGACCCCACAGAGTACCGCTTCAAACTCGCCCTGGTCAACCGCAAATATGATGAGGTGGGTCTGTAGTGAAATAATTAAACTAACATGTATGGTAACAGTTTTCCATGTCTTATCTCAATTCCTCTTATCCTCGTCCCTCCAGGTGCTCCACATGGTGCGTAACGCCAAGCTGGTGGGTCAGTCCATCATTGCCTACCTGCAGAAGAAGGGCTACCCTGAGGTGGCTCTGCACTTTGTCAAAGATGAGAAGACGCGCTTCAGCCTGGCTCTGGAGTGTGGAAACATCGAGGTGAGAAACTGTATAATTAGGACACTGTTTCTAATATATGATGTTCACTTTTGTTGACCATTTAAGCTCTAGTTTGGATTCTCCCTCCGCTTTTGTTTAACACGACACCCTGGTGCAGTTCCACTTTTTTTTAAGAACTTTCTGTTTCCCCATACTTGCAGGTGGCTCTGGAGGCAGCGAAGGCCCTGGATGATCGCAGCTGCTGGGAGCGTCTGGGTGAAGCGGCGCTGCTGCAGGGTCACCACCAGGTCGTGGAAATGTGCTACCAGAGGACCAAGAACTTCGACAAGCTCACCTTCCTCTATCTCATCACCGGAAACCTGGCCAAGCTGCGCAAGATGATGAAGATCGGTGAGAGGCGGAGCAAGAGATGATGGTGATTTTCATTGGGAGTTTGTTTTGTGTGTCAATGAATTAATATCCAACAATCTGTGTTTGCAGCTGAGATCAGGAAGGACATGAGCGGTCACTACCAGGCAGCGCTGTACCTGGGTGATGTGAGTGAGAGGGTCCGCATCCTGAAGAACTGTGGACAGAGTGAGTTCAAGTGTTCCCTTTATCACATATTTGCTGCTTTTATCTCAAACACCTACCTACTTAATATCCTCCATATAAAATAAGGGGTTTTGTTTATGTTGTATCAATGGAACAAGAAGCCAACATGTGTATCTGATTTGTGTTTCCCAGAGTCTCTGGCTTACCTGACCGCTGCCACTCACGGGCTGGATGAAGAGGCGGAGGCGCTGAAGGAGACCTTTGACCCAGAGAAGGAGACGGTGTGTTGATGAAACATTCTCTGGACCTTTATACACACAACACATGCACCCATAACAAACATTCTGAAACACAAGCAGTGTACTTCCTTCTTCAGTGTGTCACTACATGCTTTTTGATTAAAATGGTGGATATTGTGTCTTGTAGGTGCCAGAAGTTGATCCTAATGCTCAACTGCTGCAGCCTTCTCCACCCATCAACCCTCTGGACACCAACTGGCCTCTGCTCACTGTTTCCAAGGGCTTCTTTGAGGGTGCCATTGCAGCTAAGGGTGAGTCGTATATCTGGACACAAGCACATAATAAAATACATGTAACATATAAAACAACTTTATTAATCCTGAAGTTTTTGCCTCAGAGGCTGCTCGAAAGATACAACAACCTAAGAATAAAAAACATAAATAATATAACACCAGTGCCTAAAAGAACAACACAATTTTTAAGTCCTTATATGGCATAAATTGCAAGAGTTTTAACATGTTTTTTTCTGTTATAGGGAAGGCAGGTCAGATGGCGGCTGATGTGGACATGGAGGCCCCCGGAGGCGAGGGATGGGGAGACGATGCTGAGCTTCAGCTGGATGAAGGTAAATTCAGTGCAAATTATGAAATGTTTTAAATTCGATTAGTCCACATTCTGCATTATTCTGAAGAAACTAATATTTATCTTTCCCCTCTGTCTCTCAGATGGCTTCATGGATGCCCAGGAAGGATTAGGAGAAGAAGGTATGAAAGAGGAAGGAGGAGGCTGGGAGGTAGAGGAAGACCTGGACCTGCCTCCAGAGCTGGTGAGAGCAGCTGCAAATTCCACCACCAATAAAACATAGACACTGCGGTTCAATTTAAATAGATTTTTAGAGTGAAAAGCTCATATTCTGTTAGCATTACCTGTTATTATACTTCGCCTTGCACCCTAAAAAAAAAGCAACATGCCTCTCCATTTCCCAAATATTCGCACCACTGAAGCGAAATGTTGCACTGACTCATTATTTCTGCGCTCTCCTTCACTTTGATGATGTTGAATGTTTACATCACTCATCACAATGTCTGTCCCCGTGCCATCAGGACCTGCCGGCTGCAGGTGGAGGAGCAGAAGATGGATTCTTCGTCCCACCGACAAAGGGCATGAGTCCCACACAGATGTGGTGCAACAACTCCCAGCTGCCAGTGGACCACATCCTGGCCGGCTCTTTCGAAACTGCTATGAGAGTATGTGTACACTTATAGATCTGTTGTTTGCTTTTTTAAATGAATGAATTATTGACTTGTAATACAGTTGCTTAATGCATTAATTGTTCTTCTTTCCTACCATAGTTGCTCCACGACCAGGTAGGAGTTGTGAGCTTTGAGGCCTACAAGCTGCTGTTCATGCAGACGCTGTCCCGAGGCCGCACCTGTTACCTGGGGCTGCCCTCACTGCCCTGCCTGCGTGGACATCCTCAGAGAAACTGGAAGGTAAAGCTGACAGTTCTTTCTGATCCATTACTAAGAATCACAGTATATTCCTCTAGGGATGTCAGTCATGTGGATTCATTTAAATGAATAGTAAAGTCTTTGCTTTTAATATATACAAATATTGTCATTTCCTTTTACTCTAGGACTGTGGGGCAAAGCAAGGCCTGCCCGCTGTGGGCCTGCGCCTCTCTGACCTCATCGCCCGCCTGCAGCAGTGCTACCAGCTGACCACGTCCGGGCGCTTTGAGGAGGCTGTGGATCGCTTCAGAGCCATCCTTCTGTCCGTACCTCTGCTGGTGGTTGATAACAAGCAGGAGATTGCAGAGGTGACCATGAAACCAGCTTGAAACTCCAAACGCAGCATGAATCACTTCAATTGGTCGAGCAAATGCATGGATGCTGAATGTGTGATTTGGATCTGTGTGTGTGTGTTTCAGGCTCAGCAGCTGATCACAATTTGCAGAGAGTACATCGTGGGTCTGACCATGGAGACCGAGAGGAAGAAGTTGCCTAAAGACACCTTGGATCAGCAGAAGAGGCTCTGTGAGGTAAATATCCCTGTCCTTCAACTTAAGCAATATGATCTAAATCTGAAGTCTCCTAGATAGAATGTCAAAGCGGTAGCTGTAGACTGACCACCTGTGTCTACAAAGTCATTTTTTGTTTTCTACTTTTGAATATACTTAGATACCCGTCTTACATATGTGTGTTTTCCCTACAGATGGCTGCTTATTTCACACACTGTAATCTCCAGCCAGTGCACATGGTGCTGGTGTTGCGCACAGCTCTGAACCTCTTCTTCAAGCTGCGTAACTTCAAGACGGCTGCCAGCTTTGCTCGACGCCTGCTCGAGCTGGGGCCCAAGCCAGATGTTGCGCAGCAGGTTTGTTGTTAGACACATAGTTTCAATTAATGGGAATGTAAGTGACATCAGTTATCAAGTTGACAGTCTTTCAATGGACAGTAATATCATTTTTTTAATCTCTTCCCACCATTCAGACCCGCAAGATTTTGGCAGCCTGTGAGAAGACCCTCACAGACGCCCACCAGTTGAACTACGACCCCCACAATCCATTCGACCTGTGCGCTGCATCTTTCGTCCCGCTGTACCGCGGACGTCCCGTTGAGAAGTGTCCTCTGTCAGGAGCATGCTACTGCCCCCCGTACAAAGGCCAGATCTGCAGGGTCACTCAGGTAGGTCAAGACTCGAGACAGCCGTGTACATTTATTTAACTTATTTAATAGTTTGAATTTTAGTGACACTAGTTTGGTGCTATGTTTTGATGTTGGAGACGCTGAATAAATTCAGAAATATTCATACACATTTATAAATCTTGTTTTCAGTTGTGGCTCATAAAATTCATTTTTTCAAGTACTTAGACAAATATCTCTGCATGTTGGACTATGTGAGTCAATACGTTACTTATAACAAAGTTAAGAATTTTGACAGCCTCAAATACAGTTGAGTAACATAACAGATGTTGTGTTTCATCAGAGAGGTTATTAAGAGTCTTCCTGGGGGATTGTGTGGATATCTGTGTGTCCTCTGACACATTAGAAATGAGGATTAGCAAATTATTATTTTGTTGATTATTTGTCTGTAACCTTCAATTTCACTCTATTTTCTAGGTGACCGAGATTGGTAAGGATGTGATCGGTCTGCGTGTGAGTCCTCTTCAGTTCCGTTGAGAGGATATGAAGACCAGATGAGAAGAAAAACATGAACACATCCACACTTACTTCAATAATACAGTTATTAACATGACATATTAAAGTGGAGATATAAATGTTTGCTCACAGTGATGTTAAACCTCTTAAATTCTTTTAACTATCTTATTCCCTGCATCACCTATCCTGCTAAAAGCTTGTTCTTGTAAGCGATTGTGTGCTGTGGCTTCATTAGAGCTGTAACTGTCATCTCTTTTCTGACTGCTATGTGATGAATAATTCAAAGTGAGCAGTACTGCTCCGTGTAACAGGGGCGGGGGGACAGATTAAATAAAAATGTCTACAAATGGAAGTGTATTTGTGTGCTGCGTTTTATTTGGTATACAAGCACACCTTTCAATAAAAACATGATGACTTTATTGTCTGCATATAAAAATATATATCCGAAGTGCAAGACAGGGCTGAGTCATAAGGGAAGTGAAAGGAGTTGACGCTCCCTAGTTGGCTATATGGTAGCCGAGTAAGGAGATACATTAATATATATGTGTTCTACCTGACGTAAAAATGTTATATTAATATATACTTAAAATAATATTCCCGTTGCAGACTTTTAAAGCTGCCATTTTGAATGAGAGACGTATTCTTTCAACGGAACGGAACTAAAAAACAACGGAACCCGGACGTCTTTCACGTCAACACCCACTGTTTCTGCTTTTCAAACCAGGAAGATGGATTTGCTGTCGATCAAATGGATAGTTAATTTGCTAGTTTGTTGGTTTTTCATCGGTAAGTTATTCTCTGAAAGATCTCAATTATCCGTGACTAAGTATTCGTTGTTTATAAGTATGTGTTTGTGTGTCAGTTAGCTTCATGCACTTCTTTGTGTAGCCGGATGCTAAGCTAATCACCGTTAGCACAAGCTGTTTGGTTTAAATCTCTATTGCCGTGTGTTAATGTTAAATTTAACAATGGGGGTTTGATGTTGGATTGGGCTATTTACAATAACTGCAAGCATAGAAGTCAAGTTCAGTTTAGTTATTCCTTGTGCAGGTATATTTGCAGATAAAAAAGACAAGGGATCCATTATGACACAATAAAACCACACAGACAACAAAACTACTCCGTCACATCTAAACACATTTAAAAAACACCCGTACAAACAATCCACTAAATGTATATATACATAGAAATGGTTTCCATCTGTGTGACGCTGATACAACTTGTTCATTTGTGCCATGGCTGCTGGAATAGAGCTGTTTTATACCGCGTTGTTCAACATTTTGGGACAACTAAATAGAAATAACTACAGACTGTTATTAATAAATATATTTGACGACTTTTCCCTCATATATTGGGTCAGCCCTCATGACCCAGCATCAGCGTGACTGCTCGTGATCCACCGGCCGCCTAGAGGGATTAATGCTAGAACAGCCATGCCAAATTACATACAAAATATCATAGTTTAAAGTTCATTTAATTGTAAAGAAACACAGAAAGCAGCTGGCCCACAAAGGAAGATATTTCCAAGATGTTAAGGGTTCCCTCGTTAATTCGGCATACAGTTGATCCACCAACATAGCACCAGGGGTGGGAAGTAACGAAGTACATTTACTCAAGTGCACTATTTAAGTCAAATTTGAGGTACTTGTACTTTACCTGAGTATTTCAATGTTATCCTACTTTGTACTTCAACTTCCCCAATTCAGTGGTAAATGGTGTACTTTTACTCCACTACATTATTTAATGATATGAAATAGAAATCAGACATTAGTTCCACCTAGAGTAAATTCAGCTGCTACCCTGCAGTACAAAGCCATTAAAACTAGCTGCACCTTTACCAGCTTTGAGTACACTTTGATGATCAATAATTATGAAACTTATCAGAGATATTATTCTGAAATGGACCAATCTGCATATAAGTACTTTTACTTGTGGCACATTAAGTATATTGATGTAATACTTAGTATTTCACTTGAGTAACATCTTGAAAGCAGGACTTTAACTTGTAACAGAGTATTCCTACACTCTGGTACTTCTACTCTTACTTAAGTACAAGATCTGAGTACTTCTTACACCTCTGACCTTTAGTATTTCAAGTCAGTATATATTTCCCTAATAATAAGAGAGTTTATATACCAATCTACCCTTGCTGATAAAGTTATGACCTTAGTTTTAATTCTCTGAACGGTTGGACACATTTATCTTTGACTGAAATTCAGTTTTTCTTTCTTTATAGTGCAGTCTTGGTAAAAACCTGTGCCCTCCTTTTGTGCAGTTTTCAAATGCTTTCTTTCCCTTGCAGGTGTCGGCTGTAATTCAGTGGAAAAGAAGATTTATGTGCATCTCAATTACACTGTCCCGTGTGTGCGACTTCTCAATGCAACACATCAAATAGGATGCCAGTGTGAGTAAAGCAAAAGATCAAAGTGATCCTAAGTTGTGATGTTAATACAACGAAATTCACCACAAGAAGATATCCTTGTTGCTGTTGACACTTCTCAAATGTAGAGTTATGGCCTCTGAACATTTTGTAGTAAAATGCTTACTACACATCCTGCTAAAGTGTTTTCAAAGACATTTCTGTGAGGTTGCTCAAGGCAGTTTTACATCTTGAAACAAGTCAATGTTGTGGCTTTGAGAGTCAGACATTAATTTAGAAAGAAAATAAGAGGACACACAAAAAAAATACATGTTTCGTTGTAATATCTGATCGCTCTGAGAATGTACTTTTATTCTGCAAAAAGTCTCAGCAGAATCATTTTTGTTTTTGCTTTCTCAAAATGATTCACCCAAGAAAACATTTCCTGTAATGGAGAAGATTAGATCAGCTTGAAGGACATACAGCTGATGTATGTCATATCATACATGCTGATTTTGAATTTCCTGTTTCGGTTTTCAGCCAAACTGTCAGGTAATGTGGGCGTCCTTCATGTGCTTGAGTCAGAGGAAAATGTTGACTGGGTCCTGAGCACTGGGGCCAATCCTCCTTATCTGGTTATCCTGGAGTCTGCGCTGTTTACCAGGTACAGTAAACATCTCTCATCCTGCAGAAGAGGCACCTATAGGATTTTATAAGTATGGGCCAGATTAAATTTCTATTCTGGCATTGTCCGAAATGTGTTTATAGTGAACAGAATGATTATATGGATTAAAGCAGTGTTTCTCAAGCTTTTTCCAATAACATACACCCATTGGATTTTAGCCAAATACCCCCTGACAAGTGCAAAACACTTCTCGTAGGGGATAAAAGGGAGCCTAAATAAGGTAATGTACAGTGCTGCAACATCAGTGTCTGGTTTACTGAGCAGCAGCGCATAAATGAAGATAACTTCACTTCAAATATTTTGAAATCACCACCAATTTCATGATAAATAAAAAAAATTCCTAATGCAAAAATGCTAGGAATTTAACTGTATGTGTAATTGGTGCATTTTAAATTAACATACAAATGTCCAATTAAATTTGTCTAAACTACTAGGCACACCCTAATTTGTACAAGTAGTTATTTTTTAAATTAAAGTAGAAGCTGAAGAAATGTAATAACATTATGGCAGTTAGTAAAACGCAATGAGTAATAAGCTGTCAAACAAGTGCACTGTACTCATAATAGAGTACATTCCACCTGTTAAACCCTGAGGAAGAAAAACACGAGCCCATGCCTGACCTGAGTTTGTACCTATATCGCTTACCCTGCCCCGTGCCGCCTGTCTGCCGCCAGATCCATCATGATGAAGCTGAAGAACGGCTCAAGCAGGGTGGCTGGCGTTGCTGTTATTGTGCCGAACACAAACCCGCTGGGGGGCTTCTCCCCACACACCTCCTGTCCCAACGAAAACACAGGTGAGGGAGGATTCACCTGCTCAGACAGGCTGTAGTTCAGCTTTCTGCCACATTGTAGTGTAATGTGACCTTAAAGCACTGAATTAATTTCTCATTCCTCTATAATTTGTATTTTTTGTGTAACAGACACCATAACCTTTAGGCTGCATGTGTAAACAAAGTTACTTTTCTCAAATGGAAAATAATATCTTCCTACAAACGTGCAAAAAAAGGTCACAGTCATAAAGATATTTTAAAAAATCAGCAGATGAAAAGACGGTTCTGACGTGAGAAGAGTCGGTAGTTCTGGATGTGTTTTATTTATTCGTTAATTATCTTCTATTAATGGTTAAATGAAAAATACAATACGTTTATAAAAGGATCATCAGTTTTGCATATTTCCACTTTTTAACGCAGCAAATTGGCATAAAAGGTGTAAAAACTACAATACCCATGATCCTCTGCTGCCTTTACCTTTGACATGAAGCTCACAGCTACAAACTGATACTAGTTGTAGCTTTCATTTATCTACAAAAGTCTGCTTGTACAGTACACGCTTGTTGTATTTCCCTCAGGTGTGTATTCAGAGAGCTACGATCCAGCCCTGGCACATTGTAACGTGACCATGTGGAACCCTTTTGGAAATGGCTTGTCCTATGAGGAGTTTGATTTCCCCATCTTCTCCATGAAAGACGACAACGACAGTCAGGTCATTCGGCAGGTAAAATGGCCGGAATCATTTTCATCAAAATCTAATATTTTCTCTTTTAATCCCATTTGATGTTCTTTGCTCTTACAGTTGTTTCTTGTTGTCACTAAATGGCTCTTTCCCATAAATGTTTTGCAGAACAGTACATTTACTTACATCTGATCTGAACTCGTGGTTTAGATAAGGTGCTGATAAAGCTGTTTCAGCAGCAGTAAGGATCATTTATTTCTAACTCCAACATGTCGTGGCACATTATGCTGAGATTTATCCACACAGCATACCAACCTTTCCACTCTTATATGTGACATGAGCAGACAGATCATATTACAGGTTTTGAAATGGCTGAACTGCTTAGTTTTTATCTGGGCTATCAGTTTCAGCACACTGATAATGCCCCACTTTAGATCTAAACTTGCCTTGCAAAACATCATATTGTTCTTTGAAGGACTGTTTTTCTGAATCAGGAGCTATTATTATTTTTCGGGGTTTTCACTTTCCTGTAGATTGTTATCTAGGTTTTTCTGCATGTAAATGGTCAGCCTCAACACAGTGTTCTTGAAAGGCTAAGGGGCGGGACACCTCTAAGTGGTTGACCAATCACAACAGAGCCGGCCAGCTAACCAATCAGAGCAGACTGGGCTCTGGTTTCAGACAGAGGGTGAAAAGAGGTGCTGCAGCACAGGCAGTATGAGAAAAATAAAGAGCTGTTTGAACATTAAAGCATGGAGACATGTCACAGAAGAGGCACACAAATATGACCCTGGAAATTAGCATAATAGGCCCCTTTAACGAGTTTGACTTTGAACTGTTTTGAGATTTGATCCCGTCACTGTGCCCAAACCTGCCAGTGTGCCCCTTAGCAAAAGCACCAGGCCCAACAGCATTATGTTGCAACTTGTTCTAAGGACTGCAAATTATTTGAGATTCTCTTAAATACTATAAGGTTCCTGTGGCTTCTGTATAAACAAACACACCCGCACACACAGTGGCTTCATATCCTCTTCTCTTCTCGCAGTGTTACATGGATCATAATCGCGGTTTGAATGGCGGCGCTCCTCAGTACCCGCTGTGTGCCATGCAGCTCTACTCTCACATGTCCGCCGTCACCGACACGGCCACCTGCATGAGGAGGAATGACATCAACCTTAGCGTCATCCCAGGTATTTACTCCACGTCTATTCCTGTCCCGATAACTACTTCTGTTGGATGGCATTTTGACCCAGAAATAATTGTTGTTTTTAGACCATGTTATGCCACTGATGTAGTGGTTGTATGGTAATGGTGCACCCTTTTTAAATAGCAAAGTACTTTAATGTTTAAGTATATTCCGACATCGAAATTGGAATCGGAAAAGAATGTAAATTAAAAATCCTAACACAGAAACAACAACAAGGTTTCTATTAACGAGAAATGGCTTGCGCACGTTTTCTAATAGTAGGGAAACCCTGATGTGTGTTCTGCTATATCCAAGTCAACACAAAATGATGTAGGTCATGTCCATATCATACAATAAGGCGATGACATCATTGTTGTGACAGCCCACACAACTTTAGGAAGAAACCTTTCTAAATACACTAAATGATTCTGTTTTTAGACTAAGCCTGACCAAAGTCCACGTTGTTTCTTGTCCCCTGTCCCCCTTTTAGAGATGGTTTGTGATCCACTGGCTGACTATAATGTTTGGGCCTCCACCAAACCTCTCAACACCACAGCCAAGGGCCACAAGACCGGGGAGAGTGTGGTCGTAGCAGCAGCCAGGGTGAGTTACAGGAACATGGTTCTGGTCCTTTTCTGATGTTTCATTACAGCACAACATGTGGTAGTTATTAAGATGTGAGGTAGACATTTCTTCAGCCAATATCTGTAGTGATCTCACTCAAAAAGCCAAGTCCAAGTTAAATGATGGATGTAATGATACAGTCTGCAGTTCCAGTGCTCTGCTTCTTGTGTAAATATTATCTTTACTTTACAGTGTTGAGAACAAGAACAAAACTCGACAATGAAAGTGAGATAAGGCAGCCGGGGAGCCCGTTTAAAGCGAAAATCAGATAATATTCTGCAAGGATTTTCTCTGTTGCACATCATTGAGTGAGTTAGTGTTACGACTGTTGGTCACAGTAAACAAGGAATAACATTTCTCACTATGTTTGACATTGTTATCAACTAAACGATTAGACAGTTACTGGTAATTAAGAAAAATAAGAATCAGATAGTATAAAATAATACATTTCATAGTTGTAGCCCGACTCTGTTGGTAAACAAAAGCATAACACAGGCTGTATTTCACATGTTGACTTATGCTGTGATTATAGGTGATTGCAAAAGGGGACTGAACTACTTACCTTGACACAATGTCTCTCTTACCTTCTCTGCAGTTGGACAGCCGGTCATTTTTCTTCGACGTTGCTCCAGGCGCAGAGAGTGGAGTCTCCGGGTTCGTCAGTCTGCTGGCGGCCGCCTCTGCTCTCAAAAACGTCATCCAGGAAGCCCCGCCCACCCGCACCATCTTCTACACCTTCTTCCAGGGGGTCAGTCATTTCCACACCGCTATATGAGAGCCTGTGCTTGATGAACATGCCACATTGAATGTCCTGCTTTACACTTTAACTGGGTTTTGTCTCCAGGAAACGTTTGACTACATTGGCAGTTCCAGGATGGTTTATGATATGGAGAACAATCAGTTTGCCGTGGACCTGGACAATGTTCACTCAGTACTGGAGATTGGACAGGTGTGTGTTAATGGGCCTCCAGTTACCTTTTATGTACTCTATATCAACCGGTGTAGTCAAGTTTAAAGGGAACACTTCTAGACCTAAATAAAAGTAAGGTATTGCTGAATGTTTTTAATACTAGCTACTATGTGTAATGTATTTATTCCTCAGTTCTCTCTGATTTGGGCTTGATTGTGGAGATTTGTGTTCAGTTTGAACTATACCTTATTCTTTTATTCAAAGCATGTAACAAATAGTTTCACAACATCCAAAAACTAAAGGTTCTGTGAAGTAAAAAAAACCTACATGTTTCACCTGCAAAATGTCACTACTTAGTGTTTGATACTTGGCTTAAAGAAGTGTAAAGGCCGAATATCAACCCCTACTTTAAACAGTTTCAAGGATTAAATGAATCCCTTTAAAACAAGACTTCTGGAAACAAAATGAACAGTAAATGCGTTATTAGAGTATTACTCAATTACAGTAATCTGTATATTGGGGCCAACAATTTGTGAAAGTGTATATATGTATTAGCCCTACATTATACCCTTTACATGACTTCATATTTACAAGCCAAATAATTGTAATGGCATTAACCTCATCATCATGTATGTGTGTAGTATGTTAATATGTTGATTTTGTTCTCCACAGGTTGGACTTCGCAATGACTCCAAGCTGTGGCTCCACTCTGATCCCGTGTCCCGGAAGAACAGCAGCGTCAACGAAGAGGTTCGTCTGCTGCTAGAGAGTGGACATAAAAATGATTATGAAATATAAAAGATCTTCACACGACAGACGTTGTGTTGAACAATACTAGACTAAAACAGGAAGCAGTGTCAAATTAAGTGGATGATTTTCTTTAGAAATACACATGAAATGGGCAAAAACAGGGACCAAATTCAAAGATTTCCAAGTGAATTAACTGTCAAACCTGCTAGATTTCAAACATTAGATGACAGTTTAAGAGCCGACTTGAAGAACAAACTAAAAAAGCGATATAAAAACTGTGTGTATGACTGTGTATAACACTGTGTTTCAGGTGAGGAAGCTCATTACCAACCTGCAGTCGGCTGCTGTGAATCTGAACTTCACTGTGGACGAGCCAAATTTCTCCCAGCCGCTCCCGCCCTCGTCCTTCCAGCGTTTCCTGCGAGCTCGACCAATCCCCGGTGTGGTTATCGAGGATCACGAGTCTGCTTACCTCAACAGGTTATTCCCTATGATTGCACGCATTACAGTTTAATGGGATCTGTGTTGCCTGTAGGGGGATTGGCATGTGTTTATTCTTTTATTTTCCTTGTGCAGGTTCTACGAGAGTATGTACGATAACTCCGATTACCTGCGCATGTCGTATCCATCAAACCTGACGCAAGAGGAGCAGCTAGCGTTTGTCACCGAGACCGCTAAGGTATGGCTCTACATCGACAATATTCCTCATGTTTATCTGCTTTTACATTAGCTTTACAAACCAAGCCTCCTCCTTCTTGGACAGATTTAATTTCAAGTACAGACATGAGTTAATGTTTTCTTCTTTTCGAATCATTCTCTAAATCTAAGTGCTATGTTAAAAATGTGACTTAAAAACTGGATAAAAGGGACATTTATGACCTGATATTTACCTTTCACCTATTCTGTGCTGGTGAATTGTGTCCTCGTCAATCACCCTCTCTCATTGTTTCCTGACGTCTCATTCAATCCATTCTAGACGAGTCAGAACACGTCTTCACGATGCTGCTATTAAAGTTACTGTTTGAAATGTTCTCACACATTTCGTTCGGAGGCACTTATAATAATCTCTGTCTTCCAGGCTCTGACGGAGGTTGCCACCCTGGTTGCGCGGGCTCTGTACATCCAGGCGGGAGGGGCTGAAGCCCAGCTGAAGAACATTAACGCAGACCCTGATATAGTAAGAGTTACCTCAGGAAATACATAGCAGCAATCATATCTGTAATCTTCTATTCATCTGTCCTTTCTCAACCCGTAGAGGTACTTCTATACTTATGTTATCTAAAGTCTGATATACCTTTTTTAAATGAGTGTTTTTTTCTTATTCTTTTATTTATTTCGAGGATGTTTGTTTCATATTGACTGGTGGGCAGAATATAGGATTTATATTATAGGAAGTGATGCAAGCACCTAGTTGTTACTGTTTAACCCTGGTGTTCCTTTTTTAAATTGTTGAATTATTTTTAGTGTTTGTTGTCTTCTTCCTTTTACACGTTGCATTAACATTTCAGTCTCGTTCAGTCACTTGAAATGTGCTGTTAACATGTTGCATTATCAGTGGTTTAAAGCTCATTCGGTCGTTTTTCTGTGGTCTTTCTTGATGGATTTCTTACTGATCACTCATTTGTATTGGTGCATATCTGTATTCTGCATTGGAGCAGCGGAGACTGACTTTGTCTAACTGATTTCTCTCCTCCAGGTGACCCGATGCTGTACGGCTTCCTTGTTAGAACAAATAACACCTGGTTCCAGCAACTACTCCCCTCCGACCTCATGAGCCACCTGGGTAAAAAAACAAACAAGATAATCCTTTTTAAGTAAATGAGACTCAAACAAAAGTGGGAGCGATAGCTTTTTACAGACTGTTAATCTGCTTATTTAAATCTGCTTTATTTGGAAGAAGACTACATTTATTTTCCTCTGTGTTTCAGCTGACAGACCCACAAACTTCTACGTTGGCGTTGTGCAGCAGTCCAGCGAGCCGACCCTCCTGGTGCAGTATCTGCTGGCTAACATGACCGGCACCAGTTTCAACATCTCACAGGAAAACTGCAAGAACCAGAGAATGGACGAGAAGGACGAGGAGAGCAAACATGTGAGACCCATAAAGCTGTCTTACTTTTATCCATTTATAATTTTTTGGTCATTTAGTCTTGGACTTTTTATACCAAGACTGTATCTCAGAGCTCTATGAATGAGTCTCTTTTTACAGACAATCTTGAAAAAAGTGAATTGACAAACCTACGAGGACAAAGTAAAACCAACATGTAAACTAAAACCTAGACTTAACAGGAAAATATTTTAGGCAAATATAAAATAAAGCGACATTTGGATAACATGTTTACTCCCCCTCTCCCCCTCAGATGTACACCTACATGTGGGTTCAGGGCGCAGCGCCTCCCAACAGCACTCAGAGGGAGGGATTCTGTGTTCGCTCCACGGTCCGTCTCTCCAAAGCGCTTTCCCCGGCCTTCGAACTGAAAGACTTCACCTCCACAAATTACTCGACGTGGACAGAGTCCCGGTGGAAGACCATCAAAGGACGCATATTCCTGGTGGCGAGTCACGACCTGGAGGTAAACGTCCTTAAAAATGAAAACTCTGATTTTTTTTACTCTTCAGTGCAGGATTTCTGGGAGCTTACCCTCTGTTTTCCTCCTCCAGATGCTGACGCTGGGTGTGGGTGTCGGCGTGCTCATAACCTCCCTCCTGCTGACGTACGTCATGAGCTCGAAGGCCGAAATCCTCTTCAGCTCGGGACGGGAACCCGCCAACGCCACCTACTGATCCAGACCGAGGCGCCGCTGACCACCACTATTATTACTACTACTACTATTCCTACAATTTCTACTGATACCCCACCCAGACATGGACACGGTCTTCTTTTTAATACACATCAAAAGTAGGTACACGGACAGGTTAGACACAGAAGCAGAGATATGGGTTTTTTTTCTTCCGACTACTCCATGTTTAAGGACTCACTGAGGTGAGGCGGGACATGAAGACTGGACCGGACTTGATGGATCTGGACTCATCAGGGTCACTCTTCAGGCCCTGTCAGTGGAAAAGATGTTTATATTTCTTTTTGTTTTAAAGGTTTTTGTTTTCCCTTTTTATTGTCACTGAATGTTTACCCTGAGATAGGCACTAAACATTGAGCATTAATTTGAACACATGTGTCTGATTGTGAATATGTAAATGTGACCGAGCGTGTGTGTGTGTGTGGGGGGGGGGGGGATGATTGAGTGTGTGTGTGTGTGCGTGTGTGTGTCTGAACTTTGAATTAGGATTGCGATGGTATGTGCAATACTGTAGCTGTCTTCTCTGTCAATATAGTTAACTTATCAATCAGTTCTAATAAGAAGAAACCTTTTTTTTGAGTCGGTGAACAAGTAGTTAAATTGAAGGTTTTTTGCAAATTCTGGAAATGTGTGGTGGAGTTTTTTGATAAGTTTTAGGTTCTTGAACAACAATCCTAAATATTTATATTGGCGGAGTCCCAGTACACATATAACTACACATGTATGTAGTTGTAAACCCACTTCAATTTCACATATTGTGATATTTGTGTGAAGAAGAAGAATTCCCAATGAGCTCGGCATGGCAGACACACTTTACTTCATATCGATCAGCTGCCAAAAACCTTCAAATCCAGTCAGAAAATCTGGTATTTCGACACGTAAAATGCGCTGGTACTCTGGCTGTGCATTCTTTTTGGTTCGTACCTTTTTAACAAGGTTTCTTTTAAAGATAACTTCGTAAAAAAAAAAGTGTGTCAACACGGAGGAAGGTTTTAATTAATTGTGTTGTAATGTAACGGCTGGAATCAATGACCAATTGTGATGCCTTGATGAAGAAATAAACATTGCTTTTTTCCAGGTTTTCTTTCTTTTATTGTCAACAAACTACTGAAATGTTACTGATGTTTTGGCCTGAACACTTCCTGTTATGAATAAGGGTGGAGTGTGAGGTGGACAATGCAATTAGATCTTTAACTATGGTAAAAGAATAGTAACATCACTGTAAAAATGCTATAAAAAGGGAAAATCCTGCATACAAAATTAAGTGCAAAAGTGTAGTAAAAGCCCATTTAATAATAATTAATATTATATTATACAATAGTTGGTAAAAATGTCAACATCAAGTCAAAAAAGTAACCCCTAAAAAAATATATATACGTTGTTAATAATTTGTTGATTTTATTCTGAGTTATTAGTCTGAGTGAACAGCTGAAGGGTACAGTTTGTGGAGTAAAGTAAAATATTTCCCTCTGAAATTAGACTCAGTGGAGTTTTAAAGGAGCAGGAAATGTAAAACCTCAAGTGAAGTGCTTAAGTCAAACCTACTGTCAACAATCTTTGCACCCAGAATTCTCGTGAAATATAATCAGTCAAATACTGCTTCCTCAGTTTCCCATTTTATTTAAACATGTAAGCAAACCAGCCTTTTATTTATCAAAGCACCTTAAGAGTGACATTCTCCTTTTGGAATGACATCATCTAAAATGTACAATAATACAAAGCAGACACCCGTTATCACATATTTATTCCTTGCTTTACTCAAGGCTTGCTTGCTTGCCAAAAATGTGTCAGCATAAAATACAATTGGTAATCTGAGGACACATGATTGGGATGTGTGTTTCCTTGCACAACCACAGACCATATGTTGTGGTTACTTCACCTGAACCACACAGAAAGCCTAATTGTCTCTTTTTGGATACACGACACCGCTGGTTTTCAGCCTTTTGACCTTCTGACCCTTCAAACATGGGGTCAATGAGCTGTAAGCAGGCGCATCAGATACATTTACTATCCAGAGGCTTGCAAAAAAAAATCCAGTGTCTTGAGTAGCCATGGAGTGGTCCTGAACCCGTAGATTTTAAGCCGAAAACATACTTATTACCCTTCCTTTCTTCTTCATTTTGAATCTTTAAGAGGTCTATATGTGTTGGTTTCTTCTGACAGTGAGAAAGCCTCCTGATTATACAAATAAATAATCAGGTTTTATCTATAAAATAACCTTACATACAGAGCAGACAGGATTGTGAAATATATGTATTGATACAAGGACAGATATTTACATTCATTTTCTTATTTATTTCACTCGGCCCCAATAAGCAGAACATTCTTCTATGAGTCAGGGCTTGATGGTATACCTACATTACTGCAGCATGATCATGTAAAAACCAGTCTTCCAAGTATCTACATTTAATCAGAGTCTTTTAAACAAAACAAAAGTTATATTTCTTACCTTCTAAAAAAAACAATATTGTAATAAACGCCTTTTTTGCTTGAATTTTGAGAGGGCAGAACATGATTTACCAAGCTCTCGATTTGATCCTTATGTGTATAACATGTGAAAGGACCAATGTTTTGTTAATATCTTATTTTCCTGTATGTAAAAGATGTTTGAATACATGTGTTTTTTTTACCACTCAAACTGTTGATGATGTTTATTATTACCAGGGTAGAATTTTCCCATCAGCAGCTCCATTACATGTTTCTCTTTTTAATGGGCCACTTGACATACGACTGACCACTTCTCCTCACTGAGTGGACACACACACACACACACACACACACACACACACACACACACACACACACACACACACACACACACACACACACACACACACACACACACACACACAGGATGATCAGTGTGTGCGGTAATGGATGTGTTGTGGCTGAACACACCGTCTCACAGGCCCTGTCCCCCGGGGTGAGCAGAGGAGGGGCCACAGTGGAGCGGAGGCGGGGCGCACGGTGCTACGGCTGAGTGGAAGGAAAGTGGAAAGTGAGAAAATACCTGAATGGACAATCTGCAATAAGTAAGTCGTATTTTTGTGTTGAAAATGTCTTTAGAAATGCTGCTTGGTGGTGGGGAGTACGGCTGCATGTGCGCTGCTTTTACGCAGGCGGAGAGGGGAGGACTCGGAGATCTCCGGTTTCCCCAAACAATAGTCGACAGGACGCGATGGTAGCCTTTTTTTTTATAACCACAGGGAAGTTTAGGACCCTCGTCGTCCCTATTGTTGTTCTCACCGAGGCCACGTAGCTCTGTGGGGCGATTTCAAACGTGGGAGGAAGAGGGTAATGTTTATGACCAGAGGATAGAAAGGGTTCCCGGAGAGGGGATGCGCATGGGGGGAATAATCGCGTCCAGTTTGATTGTAGGCCAAGGGATTTTGAATGTCTGAGTACCTCATTCATTTACTGTGAGGGCGTCCCGTTTGGAGACGCAAATGCGGAAGAAAGGGAGCATTTCTTTGGATAATTTGGCATCAGGACGCGACCGGTGAGGCCTGGGTGTCTCCCATTGTCCTGCCTGTACTACAACCCCCTCCTTTTTTCATTTTGTAGGTCGCACAACTCTTTTATATTCACCCTAAATGCTTGTGGTTCCTTACAGTAAGTCAGCCTTTTGTGCATGTGGATTGTTGTTGAATTATTGATGCAGCTTGGCTCTTGATCTGTGTTACCACATCCACCGGTGGGAAGCTAAGATGTGTCCAAATGGATTTTTGCGCCGATCAATTGTTGGAATTCAAAGTGAAACTGTGCCATGTTGCTGCTGTAGCAACAGGCCCTGATATACCCAGCTGTGGTGAGGGCTTCATGTACATGTTGGCTTTGTAAGTGCTTTATTTTATGGTAAACATGAGAGTTATGGGCATACTGTGCGAGGAATAAATAAACTATAATTCCTCAGTGATACAACTCAGTAAAGCATGGCATTCATTAGGAATACTATAGTAATAAAGCAGGATATAAATCAAGTATTACATGTACTGTAACAGGGACTTTACAGTAATATCACTGTACAGTAAGTAAAGCTAGTTTAGTATAGAGGTTTTGTTGACACACATCACTAAACATGGTGAGGGAATACATATCTATAGCCTAATATGGTCCAGTAGGGCATTAACTCACCTTTATTTTCTGTTTAACCATTAAGTCAATAAAAGGTCAAACATAGTTTCTCCTTTCAAGGTGCAAGGTGACTTTACAAATTACTCATTTGTTCTTAAATCCCAAATAAAACATGTAAAACCTCACATTTAAGAAGCTGGATAAAGTCTATGTATGACACTTACTTAAATATCCTAAACAATTGAATGATTGTGAAAATATGTTGGCAATTAACCTTTTATTGATTAATTCATAGGCTATTTTTTTAGTGCTACAGTCAAGTCTCTTCTGCCTGTGCGTCTTCGGTTTACTTTAGGTTATTGACACATTTTTTTAGATAAAATCCTGAAAACAATCAATATTATTAAGATGAAAGCTGTTACTCCACATCTGGTTTAGGAAGTGGTAGGAAATACATACTTAAAGCTGTAACATTTTATTTTCAGGGAGAAATATGGCCTTCTTGTCATCTGTAATCACATCTTGTTGTAATACATTGTTAAACTGGTAAACATCCAAAAGCTTGAGGGGAAATCTTCCAATGTCATGTTTACTCAATTTACATCGATATGACTCAGAGAAAACCAAATCATCTCCTGAGAATCTAGAAACCAACACATATGGAAACCAGTTATCAAATGTAAGCATGTGACCGTTTGTTTGTTTCCAATGCGTAGAAAACAGACTGCGACTAATGATTATGTTCGTTATCAGTATGATTGAGTATTTTCTAGATTAGTTGATTTACCAATTGGTCTATATGTCAGATAAGATGTCCAAGGTGAATGTCCAGCCAAAAAACCCTGAAGATATCCAGTTTAATATGATCAGATATGAAGGAAAGCTGGACATCTTCATAATGAGGACGCCGTAAACAACTGCACTCTTTGCATACAAATGTACTTTAACGATTAAACAATTAACACAAATCATTTTTTATGACTTGCAGATTTAGAAGCCAGTCCCTATGAAATCTGTTCTGTTACATCTGTGGATCATCCAGTTTATTGTATTCATTGTCGTTCATCTGAAAGGCATGTTGTTGTTGAGGTTTTCAAATGTCATTTTTAAATACTTTAAGAAAAGCAAATTAGATTTCCCTCAGCCGCCGCTGCAGATATCTCCAACCCAGAGGAGATAAAACTGAAACTACATGGCTGTAGGGGTTTTTGTTGTTTATGGTTTTGGTTAATCCGCCCCTTAAACATGTTTGTCTAACTGGATTTATGAGGAAATATATGTGGCCCCACACAGTCTAATGGACCAGAGTCTCGTATCTGAACCACATCCATCTGATCTCCGCTCATTGAGCCACTTCCTGCCTCCTCAATACTTTGTTTGTATATGAAGACAGATCGTGTGGAGGGGTCTCTTTGAATCACAGCGCTGAGTAGAGGGAAGGCCTGTTGATCCAACCATATCCGGATAGATCTGCACACACACACACACACACACACACACACATACACCCACACTCACACACACACTCACACCTGCTCCGGTTTGCTGGCCATGTGTGCTCGAGGCTGACAGTAGCAGTTGTCTTGTTTTTCTCTGGTTTTACTGACGTTGTCGCAGGCAGCAGTGGGTGGTGGTCAGCCCTGTGTGTGTGTGTGTGTGTGTGTGTGTGTGGCCCTGTGCTACAGTGATGAGCCTCTTCCCCTGCTCAGCCATGGGTGTGTACACGCTTATTTTCACAGTTGGCGCATCAGGCCGCAAATGGCCGTTGAATGGAGCTGGTCAGTTAAGAGATGAAGGCCCAGATTGCTGCTCCGCCCTAACAGCTGCTGTCTCTGTTCCAGCAGCTCGAAATGTTCGATGACAGCTTGATTTCTTTTTGCCTTTGGGAAAAGAGAGGCTGTAAAAATCCGACATCTGCTCGTTTTTAAATGTTTGACGCTAACTTCACCTTGGCAGCTAAATTCCTGGCTAATTTCCGTAGCTTCTATAAGTGGGTTTGAGGAATTTATATGGGAGCGTGAACATAATGACTGCAAATTTAAATTGAAATGTTCACCTTTACTAGGCAAGTTTATTTGGTAAATGTTTGACTAAAGCACCTAAGAATGCTCTACATAATGCACAGGAAGAACATCTATATCTGAACTTATGAAGAAAGTTAGATATATAGCTGTTATATTTGTGAATATTCATTTTAAATACAAAAAACATTAGTTCACTGTATTTTTAGCCATATTGTAATACTGGTATATGTGCAGGTTTTAGTACAAACACCAAAACAACCTTTTTTCTTAATGCCTCGTTCAAAAAGATGCACTAAAAGCAGACAAACAAACTTGTACATTAAAATATACTCCAAATATTCTGGATAAAGTATTAAAATGCGTGGGAAAAGTTTACATTCTCCAAATACAAACATGCTACCCGGTTGGGTTTTTAAGGATGTTGTATTCTTTAGATTAAAGTGGAAGTTTTTTTGGCAAAGCTTAATAAAATAACTCCTGATTCCTGTCAGAGAAGTAAATGTTTGTTTGAGAGATATGATGGAAAAGATGATTTACCTATTTGAGTTATTTTTTATCTGAATACTTTTCACCGAGCTGTGATTGGTGGCTAGTCAAACATGTCTTAGACTTTGGACTCACAACCTCCTGTAAACACTGGCTATACCGTCTTTTCTGGAAGAAATCTATGTGTTTTATTGAAGTAGCGTCGGCTCACAGGAAACAGTTGTCTTTGCTATCAGTTAACGATGGATATTAAATGGATTTATAATCCCTTTGGCCCAAGCAAAAAAAACCACCTAACCTTGGCACTTGTAGGCATGAAGCCCGCCATCATTACTGTTTAATCTCAGACCACACACCTACACAGATTACTGAACCGGCCTGTTGTTGGCACCTCTAAAATGCAACCCAGAGTGAACAAGGGTCATTTTCTTTTTTTAGAAATCAGACTTTGAGGCAGGGTTGTGAGAAATGAATGAGTTGTGTGTCAAAAGAAACCCTGAAATAGCCTAAAGAATGACACTGCTGTTTGTTTAACAATGGCTTTCCAGGAGCAGAAACTGAGCAAGATAAATAAAAGGGAACTTGTTTTTTCATAGAAGAAGCCAAAAACAATGTCAGGTTATGTTTTCACAGAAAAGTCGTTGTAGTCGGTGCCTTTATTGAACATTAATGCAGCTGGATTAGAGGAGTCCCGGTGAAGCTCATTAAGTAGGCCATAGGACACTGGGATGAATGGGAAACCTTATCCATCCAAACACCGGACCACACCCCTGAAGATCAAGTGCTCCATCATATTCTCACTAACAGTCGGACAGAGAGACAAACAGGCTCGTCTCAAACTGCAGTTCAAGTTGAAGTCTTTGCAGAGTACGTGAGGTTTGCCCTAGCACGGCTCAAATGTCACTATGGGATCCTACTGAGGAAAACACATTTAAAATACCATAATATACAAGTGAAAGGCATTCAGTGGTTATGCTTTATCTTGTGTTACAGGTTAGGCTACAGGACTGGGTAAATGTATTAAATTACTGGTATTGTGACACTCTACAGCCAGTTAGCTTAGCATAAAGACTGGAAACAGATGGAAGCAGCTAGCCTGGCCCTGTCCGAAGATGTCTCTAGTATCCCCATTTGAAGCAGCAAATTGGACGTTTTTGCGCCGGCTATTATACAACATCTTATTTGTTGAATAGGAATTGTAACTTTACACGTGTTAAAATGTGGATTTTGCTATTTTCAAACAGAAGCAGGCAAGTGATTTAGCTTCATGTTAAGCTAAGCTAATGCTAGTTCAGCAACATATTTACTGTAGAATCATGGTGAGATGAGGAATCAATGTATCAAACTACTGCTTCTTTTTTTAAACCTGTGAGCGATGGATGTTAAGGACTCAAGCTCCAAAAACCCTGGATCATACATTTCCCATAATAAACCAAACACAAACATCTTTCACGAGAAACCTCCCTTCCTGGTAAACACCTCTGTCTGTAAAACACCAGGACTCCAATTTGTAACAAACTCTTTCTGTTAGAAAGGTGTGTCCATAAAGGCAGTGTTTTTTCCTCCGACTTCACAAAGCTCCTGCAGAGTTACTGGAGACACGTACTATGTATATATGCTATGCAGTGCTAACATGATAAATAAACAGATGTTCATGTTGAAAACGTAAGGGAAAAATCACAATAATAAACAATGATTTATCTCGTAAGTAAAGAATCAGCATAAACCACAGCCTGCAAGCCCAAAATAAGGACTGGAATATATCATAGACATATAATTACGTCCAAAAAGAGTAAATGTGACAGTTTGTAAAATAGATTTTAGGTCATATTTCATCCTGCTCTTTTAGCTTATGACAGGCTAGAGTTACAAACCCGTTTCTTTGCTTTATTCAGGCTTTTGTCTCTTCTGAAAGACTTGTGGTTTTATGATGGCCCCACTCAAAGAGACCACCCTAACCACTTCTTATATGCTTTTCATACCATATGTGTCTCATTATGTGGCAGGTCAAACGAAGGTGCTGTGACGACTGGATGACATGACAGCAGAAGGGTCAGGGCTGAAATCGGATCTCAGTCCTTTAGAAAAAAAACGTAGGAGCCTTTTTGTGAAGCGTCTTTATTTTCACAGAAATGTCGCAGTCATGCAGAGAGAAATCTATCCTTAAACCCGAAGAGATCCAGATGTATTAACCCCTGTAGCTTTAAATGTCCAGAATACGAGGCAGCAAGTGAAGTGTTTGGACTAAATACTTACCAAATCATCAGTCAACAAGTCATACAGCTTTATTTACTATAGATGTTCAGCTAAAAATATCATTCATTACTCAGCATAAACTTGTATTGTGACACAATAAACCACCAAATATTCATTTTGATTTTTACAATCAAGTAATTCTGCTTCATGAGACAGATCGCAAAGCAAGATATTTAGAGTGGCAACAACAACACTTAATTTGATCCTCTGAGGATTAGTGTTTATCTTTAGTGACCCCCTGACCTTTAGTCTCACTTTACCATCAAGGCAGATATCTTTCTTGACCTGAACTATAGACAATCTTTCTGTAAATCAAAACAATTATTGCAAAATATGCATCATATCGACTGTATTTATGGTTCCTGGAGGATGAATCGTTTTGGATTTGGTTGCCCTCTTGAACTTGCTAAATCTTCCAGTTTGTTACTGAAACTGTAATGAACAAAAAGTGTCTTCATGCTCTCTGAGGATTATCTATTTACATCTATTGTACTTTTAAAATCCCGACACGCATCACAGCAAAATGGAAACCTCCCACACAACAAACCTCCCAACATAAAGAAAGAAACACTTTTGATCTGAAACTGTTTGGCATTCAATACTAGCTGTGATCAACATTTATATGGCACCTTTACTCGCCGTGTTGTGGATTTAGATTTCTATTTATGGTCTTTTTAGTTGCTCTCCAACAACAGCTTTTGGATATACACGCTCTGGATGGCTTTGTTTATGTTAGTGATACCAAATGAAGGAGATTTTGACATGTTTGTGTCTGTGAAACTTCTAAAATATTGGCACCGAGGACACAGGAAAGTCTCTGACTTGTAAACAAAATTAAGTATCTTTTTTTTTGTTGCTTTTTTTCACTCCTAATCGTCAGACATGCTTAAGCAGAAAGTCAGATCCGGGTTTAAGACTCATCTCGTACTATTGTTCCTTTTGAAATATGGACAGTGTTACTGTAATTGCTTAATTGTTATTTTTACAAGGTGGCGAGGTAAACATTGAGTGCAAGTGATTCATCCAGATTGTTATTTTGGCGAGCGTTTATCCGTCTGGGAGAGCAAGTTCCAGCTAAACGTCCTCAGCCATTAGATAAAAACACTGTTTGGATTTGGCCTAAAAATATGTGGTTTGTCTGGGAATCTGCGCGTAATCTCCCTCTGCAATATTTCCTACTTACTCCACTTAAATCTGCTTCTTCATGTTAAATCTGCAGCACAAATCTTGGCTCTTGGCATTCTCGAGAGTGCTTTCTCTCAGTGTAATGTCATGCAACTGTACAACTGTGCGTGACATTCAGAAGGCAGTGTCCTCTCTGTTGCAGAGATAAATCATGCGGTCAGCCTGAAACAGTTTGCTGCACTTTATGTCTCATAAAAAGCACAGCGCGGCTGTATAGAGGAGGCTCATTCTTCTGCCATTACTAAAGATAAAAGCTTACGATGATGCACCAGGAAGAAGCTGTTACTCATTTGAGTTTTGTGGTTCTTGGAAAAAGGCATGTTGAGGTTTTTTCTCATGGCTGCAGGGATCCAAAATCTTCCTCAGTCTGGTAAGACTTAGTGGGTTTATTGGCATTGGACGAGGGGTGCTTCCTACTTAGACAAAATATGAATGAAAGATTGGAAAGAAAGAAAGAAAAGACAGTATGGTGAGGACAAACTGAGAAATCCTCCAGACAGATTTGCTGTATAATATAGGCTTGAAGGGAATTGATTTTAAACATAATGGCGTTGTGCCAGCAGAAAACCACATTAAGTTAAATCAGGACCCTGTGAGACAGTCATGGCAGCAGAACTCCCTCTCAAGTTCAATAAATAATCATAGTGTGATTACATACACAACCATCTAAAATGACTTCACTTTTCTGTAATGCAGCCTTGTGTCACATTATTGCATCTCTAGCTGGTTTTGTGGGGTTTTAAGAGAAAGTGTGAATGAAAGATAATTTAAGTACATTAAGTAGTTCGAGGAGAACAAACTCACTGATATCGCACTTGTTGTCCATTTTTTAAACCGAAAGGAACTGGATGTTAAACACAACGATGTTGATGGAGCAGAAAAAATAAATGTAGTTCAAACAAGACGGCAGAAAACATCCCCTCTAAAAACAGAGGGACGATGGCTCACAGAAGAGATTTCAAAGGTCTTTTATTTTGAAATAATACCTCGTATATTATTTTGAAACAGTACATCAGAATGTCCTGATACTCTCTGAGTGGTAGTGAAATGGGTCTTTGATTATGGACAGGTTTTAATTCATTCTTATCTAAAAACAGAGGGACGATGGCTCATATAAGAGATTTCAAAGGTCTTTTATTTTGAAACTGTACATCAGAATGTCCTGATGTTCTCTGAGTGGCTAGTTGGGGTGGCCTCAAGTGGAATAAGTCTTTGATTATGGACTCAGATACTCTTATTTCCTATAGCCAGCGAACGCCCCGCTATAGGGGGATGAAAGCCGTCTGATTTGATCCTTTAATTGCCACCTCTACAACCACCTTTAGTTATCACCACTGAGCCCAATTGGTGCTGGACCATTTGAAGCATTATCAAATACCGCAATATTATCCCTATATTTTGATAGTATAACAATCTTCAATGGTTGGTGCTTTTAAAATAAGAAAAATAAATCATTTTGATGCAGTAAAGCGTTGATGCTATGCTTTAAAAAACAGGAACAGAATATACTTTTGCCATATTTCAATACCTTATTACTTCAGTACTTTTATTAGTTCACTTTTATGTGTTCAATTACTCATTTTATAATGCTGCTACTTACTTCTTATTATGGATGTGTACCTTTCCTATTTTATTCTATTGACATGCGCTTGCTTCTATATTCAGTGTTCGAAAACTCTTCTTATTTTGGCCTTTAACGGCACTGGGCCCCTGCTGTTTTATTGCTGTACATTTCCCTGCGGTGGGACAAATTAGGAATATGTCATTCTGAAATCAGGATATATTACAAACTCTATATCTGGTCTTAAATCACGATCATAATATATTCTTGATATATTGCCCAGCCTTAGATACAACAGGGGTCTACTTCCCCTTCAACAGTCACCAGTGGGGATTTAGATTTGTATTCCTGTCAAAATATAAGATTATTTAAATAAAAAAGGAGCCTGAGGAGGATAAACTCACCAAAATCCCTCAGACAGATTCCCAGTCGCACAGTATTTGGCTCAAAGGGAAGTGGTTTTTTAAACACAATGGCGTTGATGGAGCAGAAAACCCACATTAAGTAAAGTCAGGACCCTGTGAGACAGTGACGGCAGTAAACGTCCCTCTCCATTTCCCACAGTCAGCGAACCCCCCGCGCCCTTTATCAACTAACCAGCATATGACAGTCCAACATCCGTCATGCCAACACCTTTTTATTTTGGCTATTTTTCGGCAGCGTGGAGGACAGAGTGGCAGAGGGCGGCGTAAGGTCAGGTTTCCACGGCAACTGTCAACCTCCAATCCCCCTCCAGCTGAACACCCTCTTTCATCGCCATGGCAGCGGAGAGGCCCTCGTTTCCCAGGGGACGGGGGGAGTGAGGGAGGGAATGTGAGATGGTCGGGAGGCAGGGAGAGGGCAAACAAGTTTTGTGAAAACACAGTAATCCAATATGGCCGCCATTGTGTCCGAGCTAAAGGTGGCTAAAGCTCACTTCTGGTGGAGGAGATACAGTCGAGTGATGATTAACCTCAGAGTGATATCAGAAGTTAACTGAAGCTGGGGTTGAGTAGGTTAATGTGTGGTAGGCTGTGATTGTTAAGACATCAATTACATACCTGACTCTTGGTTTTTAAAGGTAATTGTACCCCACTTTAAGCTTAATGATATTATTTGACTGTCACACCCTCCTGAAACCTGACACTAATTCCGATAATCTTTGAGGGACATTCTTTCTCAGAAATGTTTCTAAATTGCACAATTTTCATACCTGAACTTCCTCATGTTTATTTGATTCATATACCAAGAAGAGAGAGGTGTAATTGTTAAGCCATCAACCTGGGCTCTGGAGTTTTAGGGTCATTTTTATGCATGTTTGACTGACACACCCTCCTGAAACCTCACACTAATCCTGACTTTTTTTCTAAACCATTTTTCTAAATTGGACAATTTTCATACCTGAACTTCCTCATATTTTTATGAATTCCTCTCAGTTTTCAAGTTGAGAACTCTCTCTGGAGGAAACTTGGGGATTTTAGCCTTTTTAAAAGACCATTTACATGCACAAAAACCTATATGACCAACCCAAAACCCTCCATAAAAAGCATAGTATGGCCTTTAAGAGTGGAGCTCATTACTGATTGATGTGTTTTCTCTGTGTGTATCAGGGTGAGAGGTGTGATGCTGAGCCAACATCCTCATACAGAAGTCATTTTCCTAACATTAAGCTAAATGATGACTGGCACACCCTCCTGAAACCTGACACTAATCCTGATAATCTTTGAGGGACATTTTTTCTAAGCTGATTTTTCTAAATTGGACAATTTTCATACCAGAACTTCCTCATGTTTGTGTGATTCCTGCACCGTGTGAGAGGTGTGATTGTTAAGCCATCAACCACAAGCCTGGACTCTGGATTTTAAGTGTAATTTTACCTGACTTGAAGCTAAACGATATGCGTGTTTTGACTGACACGACCCCCTGAAACCTGACACTTATCCTGATAATCTTTTAGGGACTTTTTCCAAGTCGGACAATTTACTTACCTGCGCTGAGGTGATTCCTTACCAGTTTTGTTTTTCACAGACAAAGACATTTCAGTTGTGTGGGGAAACCTGGTTTACGTTTAAGCAAATCAAGATTCAATGTGAAAACCATCCAACGATGGATGACAGGACTGTACAATATCTATAAAATGCAGGTATCAGCTCAGTCAACTGACAAACGTATAATAGTTTTTCCCCAAATCTGTGTTTATAGTTTGTTTAAACATAAATCAGTCACTTAAAGATGCCCTAAATAGTGTTCTTGTCGACTGCTTACATTCAGATTTACTTTCCAAATGTTCCCTTCAAGTATTTTAAATCAAGCAAAGTTGACTTGCATGCCTTTACTTTTTCCCTGCCTCCATCGGTACATTAAACCACATCTTAGAAACATCTTTAAAGTGCCAAGTTTTAAACCATTACTGTAATTATAGAACTTACTTTTAAATGTGCTGTTCGAAATGCAGATATAAAAACAGCTTTCACCAACGATGTTTATCTTGTTGATTACACCAAGCCGGTAATGCATTACATAAAAATGAAAAGGAAGTTCAAAATAGTCCCACGGGAGTTTAGAGCGTATCTTTCTAGATGGTCTGCTGTGATTATTCTTAGAGAGCAAAGCAGGAAGTGAGTCGATAAGGCCTTGCGCTGTGTAAAATCTACAATTTATGTCCGTGGCGTTCAGATCCATTCAAGATGAGTCAGTTTCATGCTTTATAATTTAGATCAGCTGTGTGTGTAGTCTTTCACTATTATTTTAGCTTATAAATGAGCCTGCATAACACATGAGCTCTCTCAAACTCTAGATATGTTACTTATGTATATTAATAATGCTCTCTGTTTAGTGTCTGGGACCATATTCTCAAGATTCGGATAGGCTTATCGGACTGTCATATCTCACATATCTCATGATTTGAGTTTTGTTTGGACCTGTTTATGAATTAAATGAACTGAAGTGAAGATGCAGTGTTAAAAAATATACTATATTAAGGTTTAAACTTCACATTTCTTTCCCTGTCTCGTTCAGATCCCATCCACCTCAGCTCTCCTGCTGCAACTCTCCCGCCCACCGTCCTCTCCCACCCCTCTCCTCCTCTGTGTAGCCTCCCCCGTCGTCCCGCCTCCCTTCTCCCGCTCCCTCCTCGTTGACCTCCAAGATAGATTCCCTCAGGAGTAAGGTTGACCTGCTCAAGCTTCCCCTGGCGCTCTCCACCAAGTCCATCTCCGAGCGCAAGAGCCAGCTGGGAGGAGTCGGCGAGTATCGCGGCCCGGGGGTTGGAGGAGGAGGCGGGGCTCGTAAAGTCCGCTCACCGCCGACCCGAGACATGGACAACGAGTCCCAGTACTCGGGATACTCGTACAAGTCCTCGCACTCCAGGAGCTCCCGCAAGCACAGGTGGGTTAACACGGGTCAAACAGGAGACTTCCTCATAAGGACATCTGTCTCTCTCCGAACAGACTCTTTCAGTACTTATGTATATGTTTGTTGTCATTTGGGGAATATATTATATAACATTTGATAGGGTTTCAGTGTGCATAGGCTTCACGTTTTGGTAATTTTTGAGTGTGATTTTGGAGAGTAAACAATATGTCATAAAAATAAGCATCCAGGGGAGCATCCACATCCATAAAATACCTGAAACCACAATAAGAATACAACTGTTTGACGTCCTTATGAGACTTTAAGGATTTTTAACCTATTATTGTATGAATATTTCTTTGATAAGAGCAAATCTTTTGTCTTTTCCTCACAGTTTCTCGAAATAAACCAATTATAAAACCAAAGAACAGCTTTTATTCCAATTTCTCTCTTCTCAAATAAACTTTGTTAAGTTTGGGTTTAGGTTCATGTTTGTGATAGTTCTGCTACTTCTTCAGTGAAGTCAACGACTAAAATATATTGAGAACGTTGAAAAACGCCCTGCCTCAAAACGGAAAGAAGGCTGTTTTTCTGAACTGTTATATATCGGATGATTTTGGAGATACATGGCTTTCACAGGACAGAAGCAAAATGAAAGCTACAATTTAAGGAATAGGACCCAAGTACTTTTGGGAGTCCTAAGAAAAACAACTGTAAAACCTGTAGCATCTTCTAGAAAGAAGGAGAAAGCATCTTCACCTTGAGTAACTGAGTGATGTTGTGTGTTTGTCCTCCAGGGATCGGAGGGATCGTCACCGCTCAAAGAGTCGAGATGGCAGCAGTCGTGGAGACAAATCGGTCACCATCCAGACTCCTGGAGAGCCGCTACTGGACGCCGAGTCGACCCGCGGAGATGAGAGGGTCAGTCACCATTTTTACATTATTATCCAATTGATAGCAACACTTAATCCTTGTCTGTCTTGTCAGTCAGTAGGGAAAGAGCAGGTGTTGTCTTGTGTTAATGCTTGCATAAGCATAATTTAAACTTCAGGGAGAGCAGCAGAAAACTCTCTTCTATTACAAGATAAACAACGAAAACATGACATCTTTCTCTGTGTCTAACAGGACGATAACTGGGGTGAGACCACCACGGTCGTCACCGGCACCTCCGAGCACAGCATCTCTAACGAGGACCTGACCCGCATCACCAAAGATCTGGAGGAGTCGACGCCGCTGGAGTGCAAGCGCTTCGTGGGCCCGGCTCTGGGAGGTTGCCTGAGCTTCTTCGCTCTGCTCACCCCGTTAGCCTTCCTCATCCTGCCGCAGGTGTTGTGGCGCGACGCCCTGGATCCCTGCGGGACGCCCTGCGAAGGCCTCTACGTTTCTTTGGCCTTCAAGCTGCTGGTCCTGCTCATTTCCTCCTGGGCGCTGTTCCTCCGGCCTCCTCGCGCCACGCTCCCGCGCTTCTTCGTCTTCCGCTGCCTGCTGATGGTGCTGGTGTTCCTGTTCGTGGCCTCCTATTGGTTGTTCTACGGCGTGCGGGTGCTGGAGCCCCGGGAGAGGGACTACAGGGGGATCGTGGAGTACGCTGCTTCGCTGGTGGACGCTCTGCTCTTCATACAGTACCTGGCTCTGGTGCTGCTGGAGGTCCGACACCTGCAGCCCGCCTTCTGCCTCAAAGTGGTCCGAAGTACGGACGGAGCCAGCAAGTTCTACAACGTGGGACACCTCAGGTCTGTGAGACACTTATCATAATGTTTGCAAGTGTTTGTCATGTATGTATCCCGGTAATATCCTCCTTACTGTGACACTGACGTTTGACCTGCTGTGTTCTAGTATCCAGCGGGCCGCGGTCTGGGTGTTGGACCGTTATTACAGCGACTTCTCCGTCTTTAACCCCGCCCTGCTCAACCTGCCCAAGTCCATCCTGTCCAAGAAGATGACCGGCTTCAAGGTTTACTCTCTGGACGGTAAATACAGCCTCACCTCTGACTCACGTTTACTAATACACAACTGTCATTTAATTACAGTACTTTAGTAAATGTCCTTTCACATTCAGTGAAGATTAAATCAGCTTAAGGTCATTTTACTACTCTATGTAACATTTGTTGTACTTGTTCTTTCCTTGAATATGTACTTTAGCTAAATACCTGAGATGCAATCATCTAACCCCCCCTCTGTATGTGTTGTCTTGCAGAAAGCACCACCAATAACTCTTCAGGTCAGTCCAGGGCCATGATAGCAGCAGCTGCCCGGAGGAGAGACAACTCCCACAACGAGTTTTACTACGAGGAGGCCGAGATGGACCGCAGGGTCCGCAAACGCAAGGCCAGGTCAGAGAGATGTCCCTTATTTACAAATACCGGGTTTGGTCTGAAAGCATATAGTTTACTGTGATAATGAAGGAAGAAAGAGATGGCTTAACACACTTTAAAATCCTCTAGGTTGGTGGTGGCGGTGGAAGAAGCCTTTACACACATCAAGCGTTTCCACGAAGACGAAGCTGCCTCGTACCTCAAACTCCCCCGAGAGGTGATGGATCCTCGGGAAGCGGCTCAGGCCATCTTCGCCCCGATGGCCCGAGCGATGCAGAAGTACCTGCGCACCACCCGGCAGCAGGCCTTCCACAGCATGGAGAGCATCCTCACACACCTGCAGTTCTGCATCACACACAACATGACGCCCAAGGTAAACACGGGCTCACTGTGGTTAGAAAAACTCAACTTACCGGGTCTTACCTTCACATCCTGCTGTTTAACATTGTTTAATTATTAAAACACTATCTCCCATGATTTTTAACCTCCCTCTTCCTCGCTTTTATTACAGGCCTTCCTGGAGCGGTACCTGAGCCCCGGCCCCACCGTGCAGTACCAGCAGCAGAACGGCAGGGGGCGCCAGTGGACTCTGGTGAGCGAGGAGCCGGTGACCTCGGCCCTGCGTCAGGGTCTCATCTTCTCCCTGCGTCGCCTCGACTTCTCTCTGGTCGTCACGGTGATGCCTCTCCCCTTCCTGCGGCTCGGGGAGGAATTCATCGACCCGAAGAGCCATAAGTTCGTGATGAGGCTTCAGTCGGAAACCTCGGTGTGAATCTTTTTTCCCCACCTGACGGGAAATGTGGAGGCCATGTGGTCCACTCACATCCAATCCACTTCCTGTCTGTGACAAATAAACCATTCAAGGAGAGAGCGAATCCCTCCTCCTGATGTAAAACTGCTCAATGATTGATCAAACCTGGAATATAACGGATGCCTTCTGTAAGAGACTTTTTTTTATAAAGGGGGATTTTCTCCTCTTTTGGCTTCTCCTGTTGCTGTAACCACTGGACTACTTCACTGTGCTGACTCAACTCCAGAAAGTAGGAGGGAGATTACATCACATTTGTCATTTCCTCTTTCTCAAAGACAGACAGCTCTGAATGCAGCGCTGGTGTACCACAGCCTCTTGGTTCCCTCTCAATGTACCGTTTCAAGAATACAAGGACAGTTTTTTATATTAAAGGGTGTGACTTCTTTTTTCTTTACTCACAGAATGTAGCATAATGTGGATTGAATTAACACGTGGCTTTTCCGCGGCCTGAAGGCCACAATGTCTTCTTTTTTATGTGAAAAATGGAGGTACATTCCTCAGCTACTCCAAACTGTATTTACATGATTGTCTTAATATGCAGGTTCTCTTTAAAGCACTACACTGGCAACTTAACTACCCTTTTACAAAGACGACTAAACCAAGACCCCATATACGCCTGTTATCATGCAAACTTTACCTGCTTATCTGATCTGTCTATAAGGATTTTAAAACCTGGTATTATTCAGAGTTTCCTTAATGTGAAAAACACCAGAAAACCAAGAGTGTGTTTCAAAAACGTTCAGTCGTTCCTACCCTGTCTGGGAGTTAAAGTTGATTCTTTTAAAATGTACCATAAAAGGCGAATAAGTTACCTAAAGAACAGGGCACAAACATGACTCAATTAGGCGCAAATTAAGCATTTACCAGGTACTATTTTCAGTCGCTGACTAACATGTCCTCATGGGTATTTACAGCATAAGGAAGTCTGTGTGAGATTAACTTTCAGCCCCCATGTAATGAAACAGTGGGACTGAGTTTTCTATGGTTTTGGTGAACAGACAATATCTTTTCAGAGGATTAATTTATAAGCCAATTAATACAGATCCGCTCTAAACTTTACCGTGTTCTTCCTAGGCCCATGATGGACCTTTCTAACAAGTTTCATAACAATCAGGCCTTACGTTTTTCAGTAATCCTGCTGACAAACTGAACTCAAACCAACAGCTTTGCAGGGATCATAGACATAGGTTTTTTTTTGGAAAGTCACCAGAAAACAAAATCATTTCCTAAAAGAAAACATTTGTGTGAGCAGTCTAAAAATGCATAAATCTATTTAATAGGAGGTTTTCTCTAAAGACAATACGATGGTGACTTGATCAAATGAATCTGGCAGCCTTCTTTACGTCATGAGTAGTTCTTAACACTTTTAAGACTAATTCTTCCCTTTGACTTTTGAATGCACCTTTTTTTTTCATTAGTCCCTGAGCTCTGCCTGTCCAACTTAATATTTATATCCAATCACAACTCAGAATTAGGACAACAAGAGCTACAGCTAATGAAACTGTACATAAATGCAAAGGCCTGTGACTCTCTGTCGTTATGCAGATAGGGGAGACAGGTAAACAACAGGTCTAAACGAGGTCTTGGTTAATTCCAGTCTTTCTAACAATCCACATATTTGAACTCAGTCCTGAACACACCACTGTAGCTGGTCCCTATGGGTTTTTTTTATCATGCATTTCCACTTGTATCCCAAAAACCAGACGTGTGATTGTAGCTCTTCTGTGCAGCTCCTCTGCAGCGTCACCGACTCGCCTTGTGTGCTGACACACACACACACACACACACACACACACACACACACACACACACACACACACACACACACACAGTGCTGCTCTCCATCCGACGGCCTTACTCTGCCTCCTCCAGGTCCTCAAACCCGACTGTAACACCAAAACACTCCCGATGTCGAGACGTGAGCCGATCCGTTGCATCTACCTACACTTTGTGGAGCCAAAACACGACAGACTGTTTGCTTTTCCGGAGAAAATATGGTTTAAGAAGCCTTTTACATTTCTAAAAACAGCAAACATCTGTTGACATTTCACCCGAGTGATCAGAATCTTTCAAAAAGTGCATGCTTGAGTTGTTTCAGGCTCCCAGTGCTTTTCTATGATACGTTCTTTTCTATCATTTTGACGGTGCCTAAGTTATGACGATGCAATTTCCCTAATGTTTTTACTTTTGGAAAAACAAGTGGCTTGTACAAATTTTGTAGATTTTGTCTTGTATTTTCTTTCTCTTTTGGTAACTGTAGCTTGTATAGTGTCATAGGCCTTTTTCCACTATTAAACCATTTTATTCCTTATAAGTCTCGTGCTCCTGTCACTTATTTTGAAGCTGAGGAAGTTAAAGGAGTTATCTTTCACAACGAGTAGGAGTATTTTTAACGAAACGACCTGTACTTGAATGTTTGTTGATTTCTCTTTAAATATGTCCCATATGTTATATTGCATATCTGTTCTATCAGATTGAAAGTCCTGCATTGAGCAATATTAAACTGAAGATAAGCAGAGTTCTCACATGAGTTTTAGAGGAACTTCATGAAGAGATGCTGGCAATGTGGTAGGCGTGTGGTTTCATAGCTTCAAAAAAACAAAAACGGACAGCTATCCCCGGACTTCCTGTTCACTGCGGCTCACAGAGCGCTTTCCAAAGAGGTTTGTGAAGAGAGCTCACTGACAGCCGACAACAAAACAGAACTGTCTTTTTATCTGACGCTTAAACCGTAAGTGTTATCCATTCTGTCTTTTTGTCGATCAATCTTACCTGAACTGGTGAGGATGAGTGAACACCATGGAGAGATTTGAAATATACCTGTCATTTTAAAAGGTTAAACAGAGAGTTTATGAAACATCGACGATGGTGTTTGATGATGTGTTTTCTGTGTGCAGTGGCTCTTGGAGACATGAACGTGTGTTACATACTGGATGGGATCCTCATCCTTTACGGCATCATCCTCACTGTCTTGTACTGCAGAATGAAGGTAAGACAAACAAGAACAACGCACACACCATGATGAAAGTACCATGTGTTCCTTATTCTTGTTTAGATCATCCTCCTAAAAAAAAGTATGATTTTTAACCAATGTTTTAAGAGTTTTGATCCGAAATTCTTTAAATTTGGAGTAGAAAAAGATATAAAAATTATTATTATTATGTATTATTTTATTATTATTATGTATTATTTATTTATGTATTATTTTATTATTATTATGTATTATTTATTTAGGTATTATTTTTATTATTATTATTATGTATTATTTATTTATGTATTATTTTATTATTATTATGTATTATTTATTTATGTATTATTTTATTATTATGTATTATTTATTTATGTATTATTTTATTATTATTATTATTATGTATTATTTATTTATGTATTATTTTATTATTATGTATTATTTATTTAGGTATTATTTTATTATTATTATTATTTATATACATATTTTTTTACATACCTTTTTTACATCTTTTTATTTTGTTGAATTGAAACTTAAGGATTTAGTTGAGTTCCAGACACTACTAGTTATTTTCAGGGCAAAAAGCAAAGTATTACCAGAACATTTTAAAAAATGGTTGGTTTTTAGTTCAGTTGATGAGGACCGAAGAAGGACATTTCATTTTAAGCATCAGTATGCACGGACTGCTTTAAAGCAGATGTGTATTTCAGTGGTTGGAGTCAAACTGTGGAATTGTCTACAGAATGATTTAAAGGGTTGTATAAATATTTTTCAGTTCAAGAAGAAGTATAAAAAAAGAGTAACTACACTTTATGAAGTGGCAGGTAATCTGTTTCCTTAGTTGACTGTGAATTAGTGTACATGTCGCTTGTCTCCTTTAACTTCCTCAGCTTCGTTGTAAGTAACTATAATTGACAGACCATCTATTTTGATTGTTTACTTATGTTTTGAGTAAGGGGCAGGCAAAATAAGATGTATTCTTCTCCCTGCTCCTTTTCGCTCATGGAAGGTGCAAAGAGCTGTGTTTGTTCTTACGTTGTTCACCATCATGAGCGGAACAAATACAAATGAAATGAATTGCATTTAAAAAATATACAGTATTCTCATTTTGTATCTCTAAAATATCTCTGTCTCCTGCTCGTATAACTTTTCACACAGTCTTGAATATTTCATCCTTTTTAAAGTTGAATCTCAAACATTAGAGTCTAGTTTAAAACTCCTGATGAATAATATGTTCACTAAACCCTGTGTTTCCTGATTTACTTTCTGACAGTGGACTCCTAATGATCCCCCTCCGGTAAGTGTTGTATATATTTGATTTTGAATAAAACTAAACAAAATGTTTGTTTTTTAAATGCTTTGTTTTTGTTGGCATTCAACCCTCAAAAGCTGCAGTTCTGCTTTAAAGGGAAGATCAGCCTATCATTTCCTGTAAGCTCGAGCTGACCGCCAACTTTTGTTATTTATACACACTCAAAGTTTCCAGCAGGGTTTCTTCACACCAACATATGTGTTACATCAAACTTCCTGTTAATTGGCACGCAGAAACACATGAAATGCTTGACCCTCAAGGCTTGAAAATATACAGTAATGTACCCCAACATGTCTGAGAAGAGGATCGCTGTGTATTAAGAAACGATTGTTGCTGAAGCACATTTTATAATTCCTGTGAACTGTTTCCGTCCCACAGAAGCAGCCCGTGGAAGGAGGCATTTATGCGGTGAGACCTCTAATTCTATTAAAAAGACATTAAAAAAGGCACATGATGGAAAGGGAACGCTTAAGGCACAAGTGCATGGTAAAGAAAGCACATTTTTATTCACCTACCTGGCCGTCAGACAAGAGCAATCAGTCTTAGTGCAGGAAATGCTCACATCCTAGTTATGTAGCACAAAGTATTTGTTTTTAACTCTGAGTGTTTCTGTGTGTGTGTGTGTGTGTGTGTGTTCGTGTGTGTGTGTGTGTGTGTGTGTGTCCATGTGTCCTGCAGGGTTTGACCGCTCAGAGCTCCGACACCTACGAGACCATCAAAATGGATAAAAAGCCGATGGTCTGAGTGGAACACGGTGTCACATCTCTCGAAGCTTTATACTGTATATTAAGTTTTCTCCCATTTTGTTTTTGTAAAAAATACTACTCTTATTTCCAAGATGTGCATGTATGGAAAAATTAACTTAATTTAACAATGTACTAATAAAGGCTGTATGTTTTTTCACTGCATCTCACAGCTGTGTCACCAGAGTTACTCAGAAAACAGAAGTTAAAGTTCCCTTTTACTCGAGGAATGACATATTTTAAACTCAGAAATATTAGTGATACTTCTTCTACTAAACAATTGCTAACACATGATCTGCTCACTATGCTTTGATACATCTTAGATATGATTCTCAGTGGGACATTTGTCTTCAAATTCATGTTTCTAAAAAGCCCAAAGTGAAACTTACCAATGCCTGTTTTTGTCTGAACAACAGTCCAAAGATCCTAAAGATATTCAGATATACGATATAGAAAACCAGCAGATTGTGGACCTCGGATGTTTTTTGTTAAATGTTCTATCAATCAACTAACTCATTAATCGACTTAACTCTACTAATAAACTAAAAAGTCCAAATCATTAATTGGTTTTAAAGGATTTGACTTAGACCTGGAAAAATACTTAAAATAATCAGATTAATTACATTTATTTGATTCAATTTTGCATTACATTTCGAAGCTGCTTATCAAATCCCAGTATTTGAAACACAACGAGTTTGATGTCACTTGTTTGGCTTTTAAATACCAATTAATCTCAAAAACTATTTTTTTAATGTAATAGATTATTGGATACACTCTGTTTATTCCCCAAAATAATAACAACACTGTATCCTTGCATAGTTTTGCAAATCCTTGTCAAATCAACCTAGATTTTGGTGAAATTAAAAACTTCTAGTCAAACAATTCAATTCAATTCAAATAGCTGTATTGGCATGACCATAATTACATGCAGTATTCCCAAAGCCTTTTACAATTACGACATCCATACATAAATATACATATAAACATTTTTGAACAAAAGCAAGAATAACATGCATACTGTTTGAACATGAATGAGAAAATGAACCACAATTAACTGAGGAGAAACACTTCATCAGAGAGCAAATCTATTGTAATGTCTTAAAGTGTGTAACAGAAAATATGCCAGCACCAGGTAGCCATCACATACGTTCACTGTGAAAGCCTGTGTCTCTGTGCCTGAGGGACATCCCCACCCATGTATTTGTACAGAAACAGAACTGGAAATCGTTTGATTCATGACAGCCTGCACTGTTTCCCCTCAGGCTCTTCACAACAACATAAACTGACTCATCCTGACGTCTGCTACAACATACTGAACGTGTGTCACAAAATACACTCAGCTCTGTTGTCACAGTTGCATTTGAATGATGGTAATTCATATATTAATCAGCATATCATGTTCACATGGCTATAGTATCACTATTATTGATTCCTAATAAACACGTCACAATTACACGCTATTTGCTTCCCTGCAACAACAAAATACATGTATTTAAATAAAATGTGTCTGGCCTATGTGTGTGTTTTTACTTTTATTGATACTGTTTATTAGGATTTATACTCTTTTCAGAATTCATGGCCTATTCAAATCATTAGTCTGATTTAGGATGAGTAAGCGGATGACTAGCAGGTGTATTTCACAACATGCTGTGTATATTGTGTTTTGGGGAGTAAATGCCATGTGAAATACCAGCGGTGTGTGAATTGTAGCTTGTGGGACCTTGTATTACAGCCTCTGTCTCTGTGTGAATGCTGATTTATATATGTGAAGTGCTTTGAGGAGTCGTAAAGCCTGGATAAAGTGCCTTATAAATGCTGTCCATTTACCATTTAGCATTCATTTGTAGGTTACATCATTCATCAGTATGAACGAAGCTGTCTGTCATTGTAGCTGCAGGTGATCATTAGCTAAAGTTACTGGAGATAAACATCTCAAACGAGAGGAGCATCTTCCTGTCACAGATTAGTCAGGTTGTTTTGGAAAAACTGGACTATTTGGAATTTCGCACGAAATAATGCTGAGTTCAAGTTTTCCTGGGAAATTGAATGTTCTACAAGTGAAACCTGTGAGTAACACGTGTTGGGAAATTTAAAATAAGACAACATTTTTTAGGGAAACTTGTCTGTTGTTTGTGTAGCCATAACCACAATCAATGTCTATACTTTAGTATATATTAACTTATGTACCCTTAGAAGACCATTAAGGATTATCCTCTTCAACAAAGGTGTTGAGATGTATAACGATGCTTGCTGACAAAACAGCTAACAGCAGGAAAACCTAAAATACGGAATGAAAGTTAGATTTAGAGTATAGGATATCAAAATGCTGTTGAGTAAATAATTAAATAAATAATAAAATGCCTTTTGAAAAATGTTTACAATGCTAGAGTCAGAGGTCGAACACAAATAAAGCACCTCTCATTGGCAATAATAACACCTTTTGCTCTTATGTTGTAATTATGATATTTCCAGGAAGCGTGGTTCAGAACTGCTTAATTAGATATAAAATAAAACATATTAATAATAATGTGGCTGGGAATTAGAGACGTGGGTCATGTTGAGCACTTTTTAAGGGCAGAGCCTACATGTTACCACCATCATAAAAAACCTACTATTGATCACTAACTTTTGACCATGCTGACCAAAGAAAGCACATTGCCTTCGGTATATTTTGTCGTGATTTATTATCAGTCATTGTTTTAATCCAACTTTCTCAATCTTACATGAACGCAGCATTAAGTGGGCGTGTCCAGATTGAAAGGTGGGCGGAGTCAGACGCAGACAGGTGTAGAGGCTCTAACCTGTTGTAGGAGCTTCTGCGAGACAAACGCAGAGCTTTCTGTTTGGTGTACACTGTTTATTTTTCGTTCTGTATTAGCTCACCTTTAATTAGAAGTTCTCCCGTTTATCTGTTTACGATTTTTACATTTTCTCTCCTGAGTTGTTCCACGAGGCAGAAGACTTTGCATTTGTAATAAGGTTTTTCACTTTTCGACTTGCAGTCAATTCATATTACTACACCAGTGGACAATAAGTGCTGGATTCTTATTTTGAAGCATCATGTGTGTGCTTTGAAGAGGAAACACCTGCTGCACTTTTCCCTGCTGAGGACTCCAACGTGCTGCGAACACTGAGGCTTCCTGTCTGAACTTAAATCAGAAATCATCATGAAGTCTTCATAACATTTGTACAGCCCAGACAGGAAAGTGACTCAGACCAGCTTTTTATTTTTGGATTAAAGATGAAGCTAACCGGGCAAAGGGCAAAGTACCTGGCGCTGCTTTTACTCTGTGGTGAGTTTGATGTTACATTCACATGACAATATCACAGTTTTAGGCAACCTCCAATACGTCATTTTGGGATTCCTGCTGTCGTTTTTGTTGATGTTTTTAAAGCCTTTGTGGTCCAGAAATGACTTCTCTGTGTAAATGGTCAAGAATACATGTTTTAGATTCTAATTCATTAACAAAAAGTGACTTTAATATTCCTAGAATTCAGTATGTTGTAACTAAATATTTAAGTGTTCAGTGTTGACACACACCTCATTGTATTTTCCAGTTTTTACAATATTCCTATAATATCTCATAATCAACAAAAAGGGGAAGAATGGAAAATATAAAATAACCACATTGTTCCCAATTGTTACTTTTATTGTGCTATAACATCCTTTAACTTCATATAAACACCTTAAGTGAGTCTATAGTCAAATGGAGCTACTTTTAAAGGAGAAATCTATACATATCTATATTGATCTATCCATACAGTATCTGTTGGCACATCTATAACACACATTTCTTACTCACATGTTTTGATAAGTCTGTTTGCACTTACTGTGTAAATCTATTTGCTGATATTATAAACTGAATATAGTTTTCTCTAAATACACAACACTTCTTCAAACATTTGAAGTGTGTTGTGTATTTTTCCGGATGATTGACTTAATTTTAGGGATGTTTTTCTATTGCCAAATTTAAATAGACACCCATGTCTAGGCCTCGTAGTTCAATCTCAAGGCTGTAATGTTTTTTTTGACAGATTCTTTCAACTTTGTGCAAACATTTGGGGAAGATTTTTCTTGTTTGAAAGACGTGTATCAAGTCCTGTGCACAAAGATTGAACTCTTTTTCCCAGTTTGGTTTGGTTTGGAAGAACTGGCTTAAATTGAGCTCTGAAATCAACTTCTTCTTCTTCTTCTTCTTCTTCTTCTTCTTCTTCTTCTTCTTCTTCTTCTTCTTCTTCTTCTTCTTCTTCTTCTTCTTCTTCTTCCTTATGTCTTGTCTTTATGTTGCATTGACAGACAGATTTAATATCATCATTGCCAAACAAACTAATCCTTAGCCATCGTTCTTATAAAGCCTAGGAATCTTTGAATGTGAACTTATTGCCCATCACTCCTCGGGCTAGATGGCAACACATCCCTGCAGCCAGTCTAAAGTCCTCACAGAGCCCCATTACAGCAGCGGATTAACACCCTTTTTCTTCTAATCTAACTATTCAATAATCACTCATGGGTTTAATGTTAGGGTGTTAAGCCTTCTTCTTTTTTTTGTCCCTGTATGTGTTTGTCCCTGCAGGTGTGGAGGAAGTAGCAGCATGACAGAATGTGGCTCCGTCACATTCTTACTCTTAATCAAAACATGAATCAGAACCGATTGCCCAACCTGCGTCCTCCTGTTGATGCACAGAGGTTGTTTTTTTGCGTTCTTCACTGGAGATTAAACCCTGGTGCGCTGCTGCTTTAAAGCACATATCACATTGCTGTTTTTCTTTAATCCTGCAAGAACATGTGTGATAAAGTTACTGCAGTCCACAGGGAACAGGAAAAGCCTGTAGAGCAGCCTTGTGACTGAAGTGTTTGTCTAAAGTGTGTGTGCAGTGTGTGTGTGTGCAGTGTGTGTTTAACTCTTTCTTTTACTTTGTTTTTTATCTCTGTTGACTGTCACCTTCATTTCTCTATGCCTTCTTCTAATGTCTATGTATGCAGTGGTGGATGAACAAAGTAGATTTACTAAGTCCTGTACTTAAGCATCATTTTGAGGTACTTGTACTTAACCTGAGTATTCTCAGTTGCTACTTTATGCCCCACTCCACTACATTTTAGAAGCCAATATTGTACTAGTTACTCCACTACGTCACTCGGCAGCTCTTTAGATTTAGATTATTAGCTTACACAAAAAGTTTTAAGAAGAAAGATCTAATTATTAAATAAATGATTACATATATTTATACGTTAAGATATCCAGCATCAGTATAAAGGTATTCAAATTAGCCTAGCTCCTCATTTAACAGCTGGGATAAAAGTAACCCAGTTATTCAATGTATACTGTATATAATGCTAACAGTATATGATTTGGAAATGGGCCATTACGAGATCTTTCCCTTTTGGGACTTTTAAGTTTATTTTGATGTAAATCATTTTGTTATTTTACTCAAGTAAGATTCTGAATACATTACTTTTTATTTCTTTTGAAATGTAGTATTGCTATCAATACAAATCTGAGTACTTCTTCCACCCCTGAGAAGACACAGGGTGTAGAAATATACATGTTTTCTTCTAAAAACAGTCCACGAAACCTAATTTCCCCCTGAGATAAATAAAGTGTTCTTCTTGTGTGGGATTCTGATTCACTTTCTTTTCCTTTATTGATGTGAAAGTGCTCTTCTTCTCTTCCTCTTTTACAACTCTGTCTCTCTCCTCTCCCTAATTAGGTCACCCACACTGTAGTCCTTTGTTGGCCTAATTTAAACGCACCGCTCTGTCGGTGTGGGAGTTTATCTGTGGGAGTTTGTGTCTCGTATCGACTGAAGTCTAATCATTACTCGAGCTCATGAATGAGTAACCAAGGAAATACGTGCTTCTCCCCCAGAAATCAAAGGGCAAATGTTTGGTTTTCCCTGTTCGAGTTGTAGAAGCATTGCTCTCACACAGCCTGGTTTGTGTGTCTGTCCCACGCTTAGAGGTAGACTTTTAACCAGGTGTGATAAAGTACAGTCAGTCTTAGTCATTAATCGCACTCAGCTCTGATAGCCTCACTGATATGAGACTACAAAGCCACTGAAGTGCTGAAGCTGCCAAAAACTCTCACCATGTTGGATTCATATTGAATACTTGTTCCTGATTTCTTTAGAAAATGCAGATTTTCAAGCCAATAAATCTGGTAACATTAAAAACATTGTACCTCTGCATGCGAAAGAATAGGTAGAATTCCTGCGCACTGTTTATTAATGTTACAGCGGCTGTGTCATGGACATGTTGGAATGAAATGAACATTATTTCACAACATCTTTGTACTTACTTGTGCTAAATATATGCAGTAATTACTTGTACTCAAGCCTCACCAACCTATCAAAATGGATAGACAGAATTTAAATACTTAAAGTGAGATTAAAAACAGAAACATTAATAGTAAAAGGAATACAGCGTACTGCAATTTCAAGATCAATGGAATACACATTTAAATAGAAAACAATATGTGATATGTTATAACGTATAAGAAGGGCAATGGATAAACTTCTGTCTTATCAAGAGGATTGCTGATCAGACAAAAACTGGTGTAATAATAACAAATCATAATCTGAAAAAAACTCCATTTATTTGTAGATTTCTGCAACTTAAATGACAGAATAATTTAATATCAAGGAATTGCGATATAAAAAATCTAATACAACACAAGTCCATGTGGAAAAACAGCATCTTAATCATCATGTAGCTCAATTGTTTTTTGAGAGTCTGTTCACATCTGTTTCTAAAGGCAGAATTAAGACTCATAAAAGCACTTTAGTTTCGTTCGGTTTGCTCCGTCGCCTCACAGTGAGAAGCTCCTGTGTTTAAAAACTGCTCCTCCTCCTTCTTTGTGGAGTTTGCGATACTCTTTGTGTCTGAATGCCATCAGACAAGCAGGTTGGGTGAACTGGTGACGTCCATAAGGTGTGAATGTGTTTACCTGTCTACATACAAACCTGTCTACACTTCACCTACAGCCCAATGCATTATGGGATACGTCAGGGGCGGTGTGTGGGAAATGAATGCATCGAGAAGTAAAGTTGTTTTAGGATGTACAAGTGTTGCCTGAAAGGAACCTACATCATGCTGGCTTGAGTTAGAAAGAAATTAGAGCTTGAACTAGCAATTATTTTTAAATATAGCATAATCAATTAATCATTCATAGTCTAAGACATTGGGAAATGTTCATCACAAGCACCCAGAGTCTAAGGGAATGCCTTCAAATAGCTTTTTCTAACTGACTTAGAAAATAAACCCACATGTATTTAACAAGAAAATGCTTGGGAGCGACAATACAGATATTCAGTGACCTCATATGATGAATATCAATGACTTTGATCCCCTGTAGCTTCAGCCGGATATTGACATTTCTGATTGAAGTGAAATTTGGACAACAATTGAATAAATGCACATGACATCTTGAACAGCCTAATCAGCTCTTTGTGCTGATTAGCACATGTTAGCACTCATTGCTTTACCCCTAAACTACAATGATAGTCATCCTAAACGTTATACTTCAGAATGATAGTATTGTTGTTTCCGATGCTAACGCTAGTGTTTAGCTCCAACTCCATGTCAGAAGTGAGTACATTCCCAGAGTCCTATGTTTTCCAGTTCAATATCTCCTCATTATGACACATTAAGATCTTTGGCACTCTCCATGTTCCTATTACAATCTGAATATCACTGATAACATCCCCCCCCCCCCCTCTCCCTCTCTCAGTGGTGTGTGTGCAGGCAGACTTCGTGGAGCCTCCTCAGCTCGCCACCGCGCTGCGCTCCTTTGCAGAGAGCCAGACCAGACTCCCCTGCCACTACCAGGTGGAGGAAGGGGAGAAGGTGGTGCAGGTCACCTGGTACAAGGATCTCCCAGACGGCAGCAAGGATCAGATCATCACTGCACACTTTGTGGACGGACACACCGGTAAGATACTCCATGTAACGGAAATGACCTTAAATGCCACATTTTGGTTCTTGAAGATACACTAAAGATGACCCATACGGTCCAATTCCTAATATAGACCGCCATGAGATTGTCCCGCCCCTTAGCCTATCACGTACAATGTGTTGGAGCCAATAGCAGCGCAAGTGTTCCATAGTGATTTCATTATGTTACAGACGTACACAAGGGAGTCCAATGGAGGTGTTTCAGGCAGGTGTGTGGGAGAGAAACTCCATTTCGAGGAGGCTATTGGGATTTTAACCTTTGCAGATCATTCTCATGCACTAACACCTATATAACACACTACAGGAAAGATAAACCCAGATGGATAGAATGACATCAGTGTACGATTGATGTTGACAGGCACTGTGGAGGCGGAGCTTGGCAGGAAATGAATGATAAAGGATAACCGTCAAAATCAAACGACATTCCAGTTTCTAACAATTAGTTAAATTGTGATTGATATTGCGTAATTTTTCTTTGAATGGTTTCAAAGAACAAATCTACCAACCCTTCACTACTCTGTGATTTATTATAGGAACATACCATTATTTTAATACTAGGACTATTTGTTTTTCAGTCAGGGCTTTGGGGTAATTTAAAAAATACTGGTTTGTCATATTCCTTGTCTTTTTGTTTTGTACATCAGAGTTTGGGCGCTACTCCGGCCGGGTGAGGTTCGAGAGCGCGAGTCCCACGGTGAACTCGGCTCTGCTCATCCCCAGCACGGAGGAGTCGGACAAGGGCAGCTACACCTGCCACATCTCCACCTTCCCCAACGGAAACTTTGAGAGGCACATCACGCTCACCGTCTGGAGTAAGAGTCAACCTTTCTCCTCCTCCTCTCTTCTTCCGCACATTTCTAATCCTGTCAGAGCTGCTGTAATAATGTTTAAACCCTAATCATGTTGATAGAAGGGAAATCCAACCTGGGGGAAATTAAGCATGTTTGCCAACGTGACCAAAAACACTCACAACATATCTAGATCTTCAGCGGGTGAAAAGCAAAAAGTGAATATGTTTTGATACCAAGAAAAAGTTCAAATTCACTCGATACTGTTTTAACCACAGGGTTTGACTTTGTGTTTCCAAGTTGAAAGTAGAACATTTTATTTGTACAGCCCAAAACCACAAAGGGCTTTACACCTGCTTTCCTCAGATTTTGAAAGAAACGCAACAGATTGTCGTCTTAACAGACAACAGTAAAATGCCAATATGGAAAACACAAAGACAATTTCAAAATATATGGATCAGACATCCATTAACTTCCACCAAGCACTTGTAAGAGTTGGTCTTCACTCACACAGTTTCCAGGAATCAGAAAATCAGGTCGTTACACAATCACACTCTCAAAACATGTAGGTTTTTTTATATGAAAGAAACCTTGAATTCGGGGAACACTTAAAAACATTTGAACTCACCAAAAACCTACATTTTCACATCTTAAATGTCTCGAAATGTTCAGTTCTGCAGTGCTGTCATTGTGTGATTGATGTCTATCATTTTGGATCTCCTCCTTCTTCCACTTACTGAGACAATTGCATTGCATAAGATTTCAGTGGAGACATAATAGGAGCTTGGGGGATGCTGCTGCTGCTTAAAACCTACCTCCCTACTTCAAGTCGAACCTGCAGCGCTGCTATCTGTTTCTGAAATGATTTTCTCATGTCGCTCCAGCCATCAACGGTGACAGCTCCGATTCAAACCTGTCCCGACACGCCGCAGATCAGACAAGCGTACCGCAACACACCGCAGTCACAATCTGCAGCCACACACACACACACACACACACACACACACACACACACACACACACACACACACACACACACACACACACACACACACACACACACACACACACATCCTACAGCTACATACACTCACTCACTCACTCACTCACTCACTCACTCACTCACTCACTCACTCACTCACTCACTCACTCACTCACTCACTCACTCACTCACTCACTCACTCACTCACTCACTCACTCACAACCTGCAACTACAGACACACACTAACTGACAACTGGCACACACACACACACACACACACACACACACACACACACACACACACACACACACACACACACACACACACAAACTCACAACCTGCAACAACAAACACACACACTTAATGACAGCCTGCAGCTACACACACACTCACTGACAACCTGCAGCTACACACACACTCACTGACAACCTGTAGCTACACACACACTCACTGACAACCTGCAGCTACACACACACTTACTGACAACCTGCAGCTACACACACACTTACTGACAACCTGCAGCTACACACACACTCACTGACAACCTGCAGCTACACACACACTCACTGACAACCTGCAGCTACACACACACACACACTGAATGTTGAACCCTATAGCTACATAGATGCTCTGCTGTGATTTCATTCTAAAAAAAGCTGGATTATTTTCTCTTTTATTCAGTGCGTTGTTCTCAGTGGGATTTGTGTAATCAGGGTTTATTTAGGTGGTTGTATTTAGCCGTGAGTTATCTCTTATTAAAAGATTAAATAGTTTCGTCATTTCAAAGCTTTTCTTTGCAATGTGCGGGATATTTTCCTAGCAGGTAATCTCTTCCCACATATTATCCGTCAATCAAACACGGATGACGGCGCGTCTGTGATGTCATGTTTTCTGTAGTTTCTGTTTATAAGTTTTGAGGTTATTTAGGTGGAGACCTTTTCTTTGTCTGATAATCCGTAATGGTTAATTCTGCTAATGCTAACTACCATTTTTGTGTTCTGTGTTAATAATCCGAGCACCAATAGAAAGACTTACCAGGTGTTTACTACAGCAGAGGCTGTCATGACCGGGGCGTGAACCACAATCGTGTTTAACCAGTTGGTGATAGACTCAGAGGAACCAAACGGAAATGCATTATGTGAAACATTTGCCCTCATGGTCTAGAGTTGTTGTGACCAATTTTCCGAAAGAAAGATGTTCTCACGTATTTTTTTATCGTCTCTATCTGTGGTGGATTCCTCAGTTAGATCCCCTGGTGCCTATTTCTCTCATGCTCTTCTCGTTCTTCCAGCATGCATTTAAAGTCTTTTCTACAGCAATGTTCTTATCTGAATCTGTCAGCAACAAGATCTTGTTGCTCAAACTTGTCTCTGACGTACAAAGTCAATCACAAATATTTAGTGATGTCTTGGATTTAATGAAGCTAGTTAGTCACTTTAGGTAATTTCCGGTAAAGACTAATAAACTATGAGCAGGATTTAGGAAGTATTGATTCAATCTTAATGCCGTAATTGTAAGTAATTTCAGAACTGGTTAAACTCATCACTGTCAATCTTGTATTTTGGAACAAGTACAATACAGAGAATACAGTTCCTTATCAAGATGATACAAAATCTTCACACAATCTTCATACCTCCATGTTTTAAAACCGGCTAAACACAGAGAAACCTTCTATCTTCATCAGATAACTCAAACACTAACCTTCTCAGAGAATGTCAGACCTTTCTGAGTGAAGGAAACACAGAGAGGACGGGTGAATTTTGAGTCTTTCATTCCTCTTTACTGACCCTCCTCCTCCTCCTCTTCTCTCAGTTTTACCCATCTCCTCCCTGGACCCGGTGCTGCTGGTGGAGGGTCAGTCTTTCCGCGTCGCCGCCTCCTGTCGAGCCGTGGGCCGCCCGCCCCCCCGCCTCACCTGGGACACCGATCTGCCGGGACAGTTCCAGGAGCGAAGCCAGGAGGGCGGGTCCGTGTCCAGCTACTACTCCCTGCACCCGCTGCGCAGCATGAACGGGAAGAAGCTGGACTGCCTGGTGTGGCACCCCGGCCTGGAGCAGCCGCGTCGGATCTCCTACAGCCTGGTGGTGCAGTGTGAGTACAGCTGGTAGTGATGCTGTGTTTTAAACCCAGAAAGTAGACCAACAAACTAGTTTTCAGTATCAATATTTTTTTAGCAATGATAAAAAACAATATATATTATCTTTGGTGTTATAATTGTAGTTACATTTGCACATTTTTACCTTAAGTTCTTGTTTTTTTGTTAAATATTTTAATTTCATTTTTATCTTATTTATTTTTGATTGTTTGAAAGTATTTAATTTACTTTATGTTTTTATTCATTTTTCGTTGAATTAGACTTTTTTCTTCTTTTTTAATTCTCAAATGATGTAACTCTCAAACAAAACCCAATTTCCCCTCTTCGATAAATAAAGTATTCTGATTCTGACTCTGAACAATTATGCGTAATTACAGTTTTAACTTTATATTATCTACAAGGTAGAGCTTATCTGAGGGCAGAAATAATCTGTTTCACATCAGTAGACACTTCAAAAGACACTTTATTTTTCTGAATGTGTTGTAATCATATCATAGTGTGCTGTTTTGTAGTTGGTATGCAGGAAATGAAACTACATTTAAAAAATGCAGTTCTCCCACAGATGGATAACAATCGAAAAAATGAGACAAAAGAGAATGTGAGCTTTCTCGCCAGCATCCACAGTTTGTTGAAATGCTTTTCTGCAGACGTGACAAGCTCCATTATTTCCTGAAACCAAACAGCACAATCTAAAAAAATAGTGCACATCATGACCACCTGAGTGTACTGAATTGTGTCTGATTTTCAGTGAAAAATACTCAAAATCTGCTGATGATTACTCTAATATGTAATAACATGGGCTTTGCTTTTGTCTCTTCTAAGGAAATATGGCAAACTCCGGCAACAACAAGTGAAACTAATAAGATAAATCATATTTATTTTTGGATGGAATGTGTTATGGCTCTCCAGTGTGGTCACCATGTCCCTCTCTCCTCTTTTACTATTTGCTTTTATTTTATATGTGGATGTTTGTTTATTTGAAAGCTGCCTACTTGACCAGGTCTCCCTGGAGGTAGACATCTTGCATTTAATTTGGACCTTCTTGGCTAAAGGATGAATAAATCCAAAATAAAACAATTGGTTAATGAAGGTGTGTCCGTGAGGAAGTCACACCAGAGCCGTGGGAACACATCGATAAAATGCAGCAGTTATTCATTAATATTTTTTTCCAGCTGCAGCTGTGCTTTACCTGCAATAACATGTCAACACAGTTGCAGTGCGGAGTATCTATTACAGTCAAACTGAAAGAAGAAAAAAGGCTGTGATGTTGTTCATCATGACTTAATAGGGTTAGCAGTTTGCAGGATTTCCAAAATGAGCCAACTTCGATCTTGTTTCAACTTGAATAGACGACTAAGACACTTTCCTAACCGAATGACTAAGTCAACATTGCTATGCTCTAAATCCATACTACAAACAAAGGAATCCTCACTGTATACCGTGTTTTAATGCAGCTAGTCTTTAAGAATGTAAGTGCATGTTATATTACTTTCACTTCTATTTACTTAATCACATGAAATCTGATTCAATATCCAAACATATAATCAGATAACTAGCAGCTCAGATTAGAAAAGTAGCAGTTATCACAATATTTAAATATCAATTCTCCTTCCTTTTGTACATTTTGGGTATTCCTCATTTTGTCACGTCTCAATTGGAAACACTTGTGAATCTGCTCTGAATAAGTATATAGTATTAACTCAGGACTCAACCTTCTCTCCTGGGATATCAGCCAATTATTTGAGCTCTTCCTGCTAATGGCTAATTTAGGCAATGACACTTGTCCCTTTTTAGTTTCCCCGCAAGAGATATTTGTATAGCTTATCCCTTCTGTTGGGTACATAAAAAGGTGGCAGTGGACTTAACATTAGACAATATTGGTAGGTTGCTGGGAAAGTGTATGAGTAATGCTTCGTCCTGCAGAGGAGACACTAAAACTTTGGTTCCTTCAGGGCACAATCGCTCTTTGTGTAGAGAGGACTCGAGTATCTGACGACTTTAGACTTGACTTGATCAAAATCTGACTTTGCATTCAGACTTGTGTCTCCACTTGGACATCAATGTTTTGACTTGGAATGATTTAATCCCAAATAACAAAAAGCTCTTTATTTAAATTGTTTTTCCCAACGATGGATGAACAATACTTAAATAAATCTGACAGCCAATCACATTGCCTGAGCAAGAAGGAAAAGATCCATGACAAGCAAACAGACATCCCATAATACCTAAGGTTGTCACATTCACACGTAAAGAATCTAAGGTTGTCAGAAACATGCAAAACATTTGCTTCAGAAAATAAATTGTCACTGGAAGGACATACTGTACAAGAACACGCATACTTTAACTGTTAAAACTGTCAGAAAGGTGAAGCATAACGACTTCAGAAAACGTTCAGTACTCTGGAATTCCTTCCAAGCCTTGAGACTTTTTGGAGACTTGCAAAACATTGACTTTTGCCCCACTTCTGCAATCTTTCTTTCAGCATGAGGACGTGAAGTAATGCTGAAATAACAGCTTTTAATCTGAGGCAACTTGGGATAAATAAAAACAAACATTTGAGTGGGTTTGATAGTTTGAAAAAAACGTTCTTTAAAGCTGCCCTATTTCACTTTTTGGACTGTTGTTCAATTCCGTAACGTAGTGACATCACAAAGTAACACTCGTGCTTCTATTGGCTAGCGCTCCAATACATTATACGTGATAGGCTAAGGGGCGGGACATCTCTAAGACCAGCTAACCAATAAGAGCAGACTGGGCTCTGGTTTCACACAGAGGGTGGACAGGCGGTAGGGGAAAATAAAGAGCTTTTTGAACATTAAAGCATGGAGACATGTCCCAGTAGAGACACTAAATACAAACAGGAAACCAGAAAATAAGCGTAATAGGGCCCATTTTTTATTTACCATCTCTGCTGACAGGTTTCTCTTTGCTCGAACATGCAGCATAAATGTAAACGTGTTGTGTTACTACATGCTTATGTCTGTGTTTCTTTATCAGACCCCCCAGATGCCGCCATCACCTCTACTACAGGGGACTGGTATGTGGGTATGAAGAACGCCGAGCTGACCTGCAGCGGCGGAGGATACCCCAAACCTCAGAACATCACCTGGACGTGGTACTGTCATCCTCCTGTCTGCTGCACACACACACACACACACACACACACACACACACACACACACACACACACACACACACACGCACACATGCACACATGCACACATGCACATACACATTCACATACAGTTTATTGGTGTCTGGCTGTCTGACAATTACATGTTAATTCCCCCCACCGTGATGCTATCTGCACTGCTAAACTGCTCTTTACATGGCACTGGAATGTGTCTCCAAGCATATATAAGCCACTGCATACACACCGACTACACCCCCATTAACAACAATGAACTGTGCTTCAATCTGGAGGAGGGCGCCTTTTTATCCCGGCTCAATTCATCTCAGAATAAAAGCTACGGTGTCGTGTTGCGCAATTTGAAGGTAGAAAAAGAGCCAGGGAGATATTTTCACACGAGGGAGGGAGAGCGCGACACAGGGAAGAGCAGGAGACGCATGCTAAGCACTTAATCATGGTGCCATGCTTTAAATATCACTTTAATGCCTGGTAAAACACAGGGTCTGTACTTAAATTAGAGACACTGTACCAGCCATTACAGCTCCAACTGAATACACAATGATCAAATGTTGTGTGTGCTGAGTGAGAAATATTTCAGCCATGAAGCAATCTTGAAGTATTAAGATTATTCTGGATTAAAGCTTTTCAACCTCGCAGACCCATTGGCGCGATCATCCGTACAAACTCATTCTGTGTTTAAGCTCATCTTCCACTCTTCATACGTCATTATATTGGGAAATGTACTTTATTTTGGGGCTTTAGGTAAGAAGAGCAGTCCCACTCTTGTGTCGCTAACAGTAAATATGAAGCTTTTTAACTTGCATATGTTGAGCATAGTTTAGCATAAAGACTGGAAGTGGTTGGAAACTGATCTCCTTGCTCTGCATAAATGTAACAATAAACACCAACCTGCATCGATGCCGTGATAACTCACTTGCAAAGATTGTGAGGCAGCACACAAAACAGATAAGAATCGTTCTGGATGTTGGATTTCTCACTTTATCTGTATCACTTTCCAGCATCTCCTCTGTGTCAGATGCAATCTCCACCTGTGACTTTTTAAATAAAAGGGCTGGTTAGGAAAGCTAGGTGGGGTTTTTTGAGAAAAGAAATCTGAGCTGGTTCCAGTTTGGGGGGGGGCGCAGTGAAACCGAGCGCAACATGACCCCCTCAGTGGACCTGATCAGAAACCGGCTCTCCATTATGTGGCCTGTGATGTTTTCAGCGGGGCTTGCTTAAATCCCTCAAACCTAGTATTTATTGGGTGCGTTCACATCAATGGGCGCCCGTTTTTAAGCCCGGCCGGTTTTGGTTCAGGTGCAGGTGGATTGGTGGTTACACTCTTTGGTGAACCTGATCCTGTGTAGTGATTATTTGTGCCAGTTTTTTTTTACAGAAGTAGATTAGGGCCACAACCCACATTGTGTTTCTCCTGTGGCCCTGATCCTCTTCCGTAGATATTAATGTTTTGTTCTCAACAACAATATTTGAAACTGGAATTCAAATTGAATTCACGCAAAATGAGTCACAGCTTTTGTTTCAAGCAGTGACTCAAAGGTTTCTGTTTTGTTTTGATTGATGGGTTTATCACTGTGACTCATCATTGCCAATCAATAGTGACATTTTGCTCTGATTTGTTCACAGGAAAGGAGAAGCTTTGCCGGATGGGGTGTCCGAGGTTGGAGAAAAGCTGGTTTTTGGGCGGGCCCTGCACATGAATGACAGTGGGGTCTACAAGTGTGTGCTCAGGAACGAGGTGGCAGCAGGATCAGCCGAGTACACAGTAACAATGACAGGTGAGTGCACTGCAGCTTTGTTAAAAGGTAAAATCACAACGGTTTTACAGGGGAAACTGTCCTGCTACTGTATGCTTCGCTGGTGTTTTAGAATAGGGAAATTGATCCATAAGTAAAGTTATAGGGGAAACATTTTGGGCTATTTTGATTCTAAAACATCCCTTCTTCCAGATTTTTTTTTCCAAATACACAATAAGGAGTTTATTTTAAATATACAATTAAATAAACAATTAAGATTTTTACATTGCATATGTTTAAAGGACCTTTAAAAAAAGATGATTTAACTATAAGATGTCACAAGTAAAACATTGCTTCATCCAATGTTTAGATTACTGATTTGAACTCGTATTAAACATAATGCCTGATTTGCACATTTTAACATAACTTAATCTAAGTGGTAAACTGCCAAAAACATCTGATAGTAAAAGTAAAAATAAATATACAAAGGAAATTCTCCTTTGCATTTGTAGTAATTGTGCACAATTGCTGCCCTCTAGCGGTGGATAGAGGGAATGAACAGATGCTCAAAGATTGAAACCAAACACATCACTGTATTTTTTCAATGTGTTTCATGTAAGATAAATTCATCATGTGTTCCTGTCCTTATCCTTCTTCCAGAGACATCTAAACGGCAGGGAGAGACCACCATCGACAACCTGCTTCTGATCATCATCGGGGCTTCAGCCGGAGCGTTAGTCCTGGTGCTGGTCATGGTCGTCCTGCTGGTCAACCGCTACCATCGACACAAAAACAAGAAGCTTGAGATAGAGCTCAACGAGAAAACGTAAGCTGAGCCACAAACTAAAATACTTTTATTTATTCTCTGTAGTCTGAGGAAAGATGTGATGTGATGTGAATATTGTTGTGGCAAACTGATGTTTAATCCTCCAAATGTGCTGCCTCTTTTTCCCCAGGGAGGAAATTCAAAGCTTCTCCAGACAAGCCTCCTTCAGGAGACTCAACTCTGTCAGCACAGACCCCAGACTGCAGGTAGACACACACACACACACACACACACACACACACACACACACACACACACACCTGGAAGGAGCCGCTGGCAGAACAGGCCAATGATTACAGGCTGCTGCAGCTTCAAACATCAACATGCAGTGTTCATACGTGTATTATTAATATCTCATCCTTGGTGACTCATTTTATTAATCAATAACTTTTCTTACCTTTATTTTTTTCCCCAGTCTGAAGATTACAGTTTGCTCCGAGTAGACAGCCGAATAAAAAGCAGTGACATTTCTCTGGTGAGTCCAACACTCTGAGACATTTCAGGACACTACACCCCGTCTTGCTAAAGGCCTCTCCCTTACCCATTGAATACACTGTTGAAGGCGGACCTCTCCTCATATTGCTCCGATCTGGTAGAACAAGCAATAATTTTATGGGAAACCCTGACCCTCCAGCTATTCATTTAGATTGTATATAAACAACATACTTTGCTTTCCAGACATTGCATAAATGAAGTATTATCCATCATGAAACTGCACCCTATGCTCTCATAATGTGTGGAAGTGCCCAAGGTTTAAGGGTTTTGGAATAGGGTTTCTGATCAAACATACGGTCCAAAACGACTTCTGATTTACCAGAAGTCGTGTAACGCATTTATCTCAACTTATATAAATATGTGTTTTGTTTGATTCCAACATGGTTCAACTGTCACGAAACCTAATTTAAGGGGAAATACATAGAGGAACACATATTCTAATTGGTTCTGCATTTACTTTATTTATGGCTGCTTCCTAATTGTGTGTCAAACTATGAATGGGCATTTGTAAGTATATTGAACTACTTTATTTGTAACCCAATCCCCATAATCAAACTAAAAACCATTCAAAAATAAAAAGCACACATATTTTTAAGGTAATTCAGTATTCTGGATTTAATGGCAGTCCCAATCAGAGCCAGAATTTTCTTTTAAGGGGTTTTCCACTTGCTTCCTTTCCTCCATGATAACACACACTTTTTATTAAACGACATGATTAATTAATAAAAGCAACCAATGATAAACATCTATAGTTTGGGTTCCCTCCCTTGCAGGAACGGCCCATCTACAGAGGCAGCCAGTCCACTCTGGGGGGAAAGTGGGGGCCTTCGGAGGTGGTGGAGGTGGACGAACTCGGACGTCCTGTTGTGTGGAACAACGGCCAGGAGAGCCTGAGAGGAGCGGAGCTGGAGGAGGAGGAGCGTATGAGGAGGGTGGAGTCGTACGTCAAGAACAGCAACATGTCGCTGGTATGTGTCAGCGCCTGAGAGATTACTTTAGAAAGTAATCAGTTTCGCTCGTGATGTGTCATACAGTATTGTGTTCTTTTACAGCCCAATTGGCATTAGCCCTGTCAGACATATTCGTAGACACAATGACTACTAATACAAATGTGGAAACACACAACCACAGACAAACTGCTTATTCAACTGCTGTGATTTAAAACAAATTATGAGTGAAACTAATTTGTCTGGTTAGCTCTGTGTGTTTTCAAATGATCACCTTTTCTTTGATTTGGGTACAAATAGGATCAAATGTACGAGTAGGAAAGCATGTGGTCCAAACATCTGGACTAATTCAAGTGAATGCATCATAACAGGATTAAGTCCTTATTGCTTCCTTGAATTTAAAGGAACAGAGTTGCATTCAATGATTCAAAGATCCAGATGGGCAGTGTTTAAGAAGTTAAGAACAACAACAACAACAACAACAACAACACTAAACTGTTGAATACACAGTGCAGCATTAAGATCAGTCAGAAAATATCACAAATGATAAAACACTGATGGGGTCATTTCTTCTGCAGAGTTAGTACTTTTACTTTTGACAGTTTAATTACATTTTGGGGATACTAGTCAGATACTTTGACTGTTTAATAAAGGTCTTTAACTTGTAGTGGAGCTTTAAGTTGTGTATTTTAAGTGGAGTATCAGAATACTTCCCTCACCACCAGTGTTTTAAGCTCATTTTGTATGTTACATCTAAGCCCAAACAAGGACTTTAGGATCTTGTAATATTTTCATTTATGAAAAGGGATAGCTGTAAATGTTATCTTCACCCAGACCTTTTACTATCAGAGAAATAGTAATGTGTTTCTATGCTGTTTAAACCAGGACTCAGGTCTGCCCTCTTCCCTGGTTCCCTTGAAGGCCCAGCAGGATGAAGGCGTTGGGCCTATAAAGCCGGACACGGCCCTCCCCAGAGAGGGAGACTCTCCACAGGGAGTCAGAGAGGACTGGCCTCCCCCACCGGTAGCGGAGGGACACGATGAAGAGGTAGACAACAGCTCCTACCACATCTCGGAGGCCCTCAACAATCACTTCTACTACAGAAACGGGGTCCTCAGGCCGAAGCCGCACTCCAACGCCATCCTGCTGCACCCCAGAGGACAGATCATCTAGACCACAAGACAGGTCATGAAAGGAGCCGGCATTCCTGCATCTAAAAGGACCTATTCTTTTTCAACGGGATGTTTGTTTTGTATACATTGACTGCAGGGGGTAATTAGCCCCAGGAAAGATCCAAACTTGAATATTTTGCCTCTGGCTTGTGAGTCGTTTATCCTTTTTATCCTAATTTTATGCCTTGGTAGTGAAAAGGACTGTGGGGGAAAAAAGAGAACGGGAATGGTATGCAGCTAACAGTTTGGCTGGCTGGGAATCAAACTGGGAAATCTCTGATCATGGAATTTTAGCCTAAGAGTTATGCATCCCAACCACCCGGCTATGTGTCGTCCAAATGATTAAACAATATTTGGGGCATTTGATGGCTTCATTAGGCTGGGAGAGACCGTAGGAAACAAGGGTAAGGTTCCTTAACAGACAAAAGTACAATGCTATGATGGATGATTGCCAGGGTGCCCCCATATTCAGTTGGAGAATTATGGACTGCATTTTTTTACTTTGTTAAACACAATACATGTAAATGAAAAATATAGTTTCTCCTTGAATGTGTAAGGAAGAAGATTCCTGTTACAAGAATGTTTACTGTTTTATCTGCAGGCCAAAAATCACCCAACCTCTGCTCTGGTGACTTGTACATTTGTAAATCCACAACAGGAGGGGGTCCCGATTTATCCTGTCGGTTTAAGGTGCCTAGTTTACATCGAAAACCTTCAGGGAGGAACATGTGGACAAGGACACCGTTTCTGAGCTCTAATACCTGGTCAAGAGTCAACTGTACTCAAAGCTTTGGTATTTCAGCCTGGATGCACCTGATGTGTGTATGTAATATATGTATGTAAATAAGGAAGAGCTATAAGGAGATACTGTATAAATTTAAGTCATTAAAGCCAACTACAAGAATGTCAAAAAGGGTGCAGACCTGAACTCGGTGACCTGGTGGAAGATGAACTTTTTGGATACAAGCAGCCAAATGGTTTCTTTAACCAGAAACAACAAAGCTATGCTCTATCAACGTTGTGTCGGCACGTCAGCTGTTTTTATTTACCCTGTTTTCTATGAAACTGAAAAAGAGACATATAAATGTTAAAAGGTTTATTTGAAAAAGTACAGCGTATGAGTCGTTCTTTATTAAAACTTCAAACAGTTTAGCTTTTGGGACCTCAAACATGAGGAGAGAGGGATCATAGATCAGATGCTGCAGTAACGTAGCATTTTATGAAACATATATTAGAGTTTAACATCCTCATTACTTCTGATAACTGAAATAATGTTCATGTTTAGATTTGCAATTTAACGTGTTAAGATCTCTTAACTGGCTGGGTTTACAAAGAGAACACAAGTCCAATACTTAGTCCTTACACTCCAACCCTATGTCAAAGTTAAAATGTCTCAAAAAAAAAAGAAGAAGAAATGCACAGTAAAATCAGTCAGCTACATTACTCTTTAGTAATATAAAAAAGGGAATCGGTTAGTTCATCTAGACCAGGGTGTCCAAACTACGGCCCGGGGGCCAAATGCGGCCTGCAGTGCAAGTTGAATCGGCCCTCAGCAAATTCTAAAATTATGATGCAATATGGCCCACAAATTAAACTTGTGCTTGTCTTATTTTGTACTTCTGAAATGTATATGTTCAAATATATTAATGAGCCCAATTTTCAAATAAATGTAGTCATTTAGAATTGTAAACATTTTATAACTAATCTTAGTTGATAACAAAAAGCCCAATAACTTATTTCTATAACCAGCTTGAAATGTCAGACGGGATGTAGGTTGTTTTTTCCTTAAACCGTTTGAAAGTATTGCACATTATTCACCTACATTTGATTTGTTTTGCTAACTTATCATTTAACTTATGAAGCAATATTCACCTCTATAAGTGGCCCAGCTCTCCGTATATTTTTCTGTATGTGGCCCTCGGTAAAAAAGTTTGGACTCCCCTGATCTAGACACACATACATCTAGCTTTTCAAACTGCATTCTGGGAAAGAGCCTCTTTGTGAGTCCGCTGATGAGTGCGGAGGTTGCTCCTCTGAGAAAAACACTTGCCACACGTGTCGCATGTGTACGGCTTCTCTCCCGTGTGAATCCTCTGATGAATCTCCAGGTGGCTGATGCGATCGAAGCTTTTACCGCAGAACGGGCAGATGTACCATTTCTCCTTTATGCGGCGACTCGCTATCGTTTTATGCAACTCGGGGTCGTTTAAAAGAAAGAATCTGCTGTCCGAGTTGAAAGATAAGTCTTTAGTTTGAGGTTGTTTATCCGGGCAGAACCTGATGGACACTTCTCTCTCTGGGTCTATTGCTTCTATAGGTTGACTTGGCTCAGCTTGGCTTAAAGTCATAGTAGCCCTTGATTTACTCGATGCACCTTGTCCATTATCCCGCATAAACCTGTCCGAGTACGGTGCCTCCGAGGAACTTTCAAAAATGTCCAAAGCGTTCTGAATGAGCAGGATTTCTGAGTCCAGATGTTGTGACAGCTGTTTAGGTTCAAAGAAGCAGTCAGAGTCGTCAGCAGGGTCACTGTCTCCCACGGAAACCGACGACCACTGCTGGCTCTCTTGTTCCTCCATCGCCTCGACGGGTTGGAGGTTCGCTTCCAGATCGTGGTCACCCGCTCCATCATTAGCGCTGTTATCAATTTCCACATTCTGCTCCACGATCTGAACGTCGTCCTCGTCCTCTAGCTTCACTATTAAGTCTTCATCGTCATCCCGGCCGTCACTAGCACAGAGGTCCCCTTTGAGCTGCTCGCACTGTATCTCTTCTGTCTGTGATGGTGGTGGTGGTGTTTGGCGATTCGCTGAGGTGTCCGCCTTCTCTCTGGCGCTCTGATCAGAACACAATGTCTGCACGGAATCTATACTCAGCCCTGAAACGACAAAGCAGGTGCATTTTAAAACAACTGATGGTTTATTTAAAAATAGTGTGCCTATGTCACAGATGTGCTTATCAACTGTGGTTAGTTTACAAAGACTGGTACACAAGTGAGTTGTTAAATGAGGATGATTCTGGTAGTATGTGCTTTCATAAAAAACATTTTCATTTCATGTGAGGTTTCAAAGCTTTCAGATCAAACGGGCCAACAAAAGTGTTTCTGCCAGACTTGTGGTGTCTGTGGCTGAGACATAACAAACACAGTAAAACCTACAGCAAGTAGTGGTTGCAGGTAGACTTTTATGACTATAAACAGTTGTAAAAGTATAAAATGGGTCCAGTCTCGGTACAGTTTCATGATATACACCTGAGGTAATTGTACTTTACTTGAGTATTTCAATCTTTTGCTTCTTTGTACTTCTACTCCACTAAAATTCAGAGGTAAATCATGTACTTTTACTCCACTACATTTATTTTGTACCTTTAGTTGCTAGGCAGATTTGGATTAATGGTGGTAAATATTATCAGCCCTTAAATCAGACTTTAGTTCACCTGGAGTAAATCAGCAGCTACCCTGCAGTATACAAAGCCATTCAAACTAGCTGCACCTTCACCAGCTCTGAGAACACTTTAATGATCAATCATTATAAAACATATCAGAGATATTATTCTGAAATGGACCAATCTGCACATTACTTTTACTTTTGGTTCTTTAAGTACATGTTGATGCTAATACTTTTCTACTTTTACTTGAGTTACATTTTGATTGAAGGACTTTTACTTGTAACTCTCTGGTACTTCTACTTTTGTACAAGATCTGAGTACTTTTTCCACCTGTGATCGCCATCCTTACCATCACCGTTGGGCGGCAGCAGCACGTTCTGTTGCTCTCTTATGGAGGAAGATGATGAGGAAGATGATGATGAAGACAGACTTGTATTGTGACCCCGCTCGTTTTCCATCAACACCAACTTTCTGTTCAGGGCTTCAATCTCGCTCTCCCTGCGGCGCAGCTCCACCTGTACGAGGGCGAATCCGTCCTCCCAGAGCTTACTGATCTCCACCACGGCAGCTTTAGCGAGCATCTCCATGATGGAGGTTAACTTGCTCTGGAAAACCACACAGTTGTTCGCCATGTTGTTTCCCTCGCTGGTGACGAGACGTGTACACTAACTTTCAATGTGCGACAAATCACACGACAGTGACAACGTCCGTGGTTTACATTACTTCAATGTTTGAGACGAAAAACATGGAAGTGTGATACAATAGCAACAGGAAATGGAACTTTGTCATGTGATTGAAGATCTACGGCGTGGGTGGAAGGACAAAATGCCTTAACAGAAAATCGAAGGCTAAAAACAAACCGCACATTCGGGCTCCTCCGTACTCGTTTTGCAGGGAGACCCATTTAAGCACCATATATTTATTAAAATGGTCTTATAATTATTGATGCATGACCATGTTCATCAATTCGAGGTTTGTCTTCATTCATTTATTCTACTGGGTAGCATAGCCTACATGTTGATTTATATGTCAAATAATTCAAGTGAAAAATATTTACAGTTCTCATTGTTTTATGCTAAGTCGCTATTTAGAGGAAATGGGCATCCATAACAAACCATATATTGAAAACCTACTGAACACAGTAAATACAAGCTTTAAAACAACATATAATGTCGTTGTGTATGTATGTGTTTAAATCAGTTAACAACGGGGTAGACTCACTTAATCTTGTGGCAGAACACTGTTTGTGGGAACGACTGTCTGCTGTATCAGCTTGATGTGTGCATCAGTGCTGCTTAATTCTGTCCACTAGAGGATGCTCTATTTCCATGAGAACATATGTGACAGCTGAGGTCTGAAATCACCCGCCCTCAACCAAAACACACTATTAAGGCATTGGCCAATTCTCATGCCAGTAATGTATTTATTGGCTAATAAAAAACCCAGATACTTTATAGTATTTTAGGTTCAATCTCAATTTGTGCAACACATTTAACCAGTGGCCATCTGCTAACATAAATCTTACAATAAAATAAAAACATTTCCCTTTAAGTTTCCAATCTGTTGCCCATCAAAGAGCTTTGGTGAGACACAATAAAGATGGAATCTAAAAATAGCCGTTACATCTGAGGTTGCATTCAGGAGCTGAAACTGTCAACTTTGCAAGAAGTTTGCATGAAAACTCAAGTGTATGAAGTAGGTTGAGTTACGTCATATGAGAAAAAATACTATTTAATGACTACATTTTAAAAATGAAAAATATTACTTTTGTGTTAAAATGTATGTTGCTGTATGCATCTTTGCATCCCTATAAAGCACTGTTAACTGCAAGTATTAGAAGTGATGGACCACTAAAATGTGCAAATTGTAAAATAAATGTTATGTTAATGATTCTGTCGGGTGAATAATCTTTGTAAGTAAACTTCAAAAACCTCTCGTTTGAATTGAAATATTTACAACATGTTATTGTATTATTTTAAATACTCAATCTATATTATTGTTTTGTTATTTTAATGTATCAATATTATTATTATTGATAATATAATCATCATTATTATAATTAACCGTTTAAGGAGTTTAACACGCCTGGCAATTGATTGGTTAATCCACCTGCCAATCAAATGTGGGCGGGTCCAGTGGGAGTTTACTCGGGTGAGAGCGAAGAGACTACGGAGCTGTCAAACAGCAACAATCGCCTGAAATATTATCCCGGGCGGTCCAACAAACATCGTACTTTGCTCTTTTGTGGAAACAAGGACGACAGAAGCAGAATTCGATATCGCCTTATGCATTAACTCTAAGGAAATGTTGACTTTTAAACGGTTGGCCACGAAAAACTTCCTTTTGCTGTTTGTTGGTGGTTCTCAGGCTAATGTTTGTTAGCTCTTCGCTTAGCTCGAGTTTTGTTGACAAACTAGCGTTCCTTGCTAGTTTCTGAGCAGCTGCGTTTCCAGCTTCAGGGGGTCGCTTGCCGACTTGTTTTTTGGAGTGCTGTAAAGTTGGGAAAGGCATGGGTCCCATGAAGTGTTAATGCAAACATCTCCATGAAATGATAACAGGTAAGTCCGTTTTAAATCTAACAACGAGGAGAACATGATACTGATACATGATTGTACTTAAGGAATACTCTGTTACACGTAAAAGTCCTGTATTTAAAATGTTGCTGAAGTAAAACTGGGAGCACACACTTGGGGCAAGCATCTAACAGATTGACATTTTTAGATCACATGTATAATCACGTTTTTAGCAATAATTAAATTCGCTTTTCTTGCAAAGTCCTGCGTATGCCATATTATTTACACTGCGTAGGCCTATGTGTGCATGTCTTTGGTATTCAACCTGTTATCAGGCACATTGACACATTACTAATTGTGCTTCTTGCAGTTTTCAAGATAAGCCATTTAATGCTAGAGTCTTTTGGCATACACTAAATATAATTACATTTAGTCCAAACACTCAATACAAATAAAAGTATGACAAGGATAATTCACTTAACCAATCAAAATGAACAACTTTAAACATTATTAAGATATGTGCTCGTAAAACATTCCTACCAAATACCGGTTTCAGGTCAGGAATGCGTTAATATGACTTGTTGTATCAAGCTGTCTTGGCAGCATTAACTCATGAACTGTCTGTGGTATCCAGATAATGAGCAGGTTTTCTCCCTGCCCCATGGACTTGTTCATTAATTTAAACCCTTGAGGAATGACAGGTATGCAGTGGCTCATATATCTTTGCAATGCAACACAATAGAGTGTGGTCAGATAAGAGGCTTCTATTCACTTGTGTTGAATGTGACCTTGCTCAAATACTTGGTATAATTGCTCTTTTAGTGAATGGAGGTCCCTCAACTATTTCACTCACATGAGAAAGGTCAACAGATTAGTAAAACACAGAACATGTTATCAACAGACTCCTGAAAAGATCAGTGGATATTATCATGTTTAAATGATTTGGTTTATATTCATTTGTGATTCACATGCACGATATTTCTCAAAGTAACTGTCCCTCACACGCATTCACACACGCCCGTTAATACTTCTTGCCCTTCAGAGACACTCCTACCCTGGCTGCACCCTATCATTATAACGTCACTTAAGTTTTTGATTTATTGCTGACATTTTCTATTAGTCTGTAATCCAGCGGGACACAGCTGGATAGTGTTCAGTCCCCAACACTACTGTTAAAACATATGGCCTGAGGCTGCTTCGGAGAAGTCCCATCTGTTTTGGAGTAGCAACAAGCCACATTTTATAGACCGGCTTTAAAAATTCCACCCTTTTCCATGAAGAGGGCCTTTGCTGTGGTGTCTTAAATGCATGTCTTTTGGATATGTCAGCAACAGGGTATAGTTTAGAAACAAATATAGTTATGAACAGTGGTGGCATGCCTATTTTTTTCTGAACACTCACTTGCATCAAGATGATTTTCCTCAGCAACGTTCATATTGCTCATTAAGCTCAACATTACAGATGTGATATGATCCTATCTCTATTTGTACATTACGTTGTGTCTTAGGTCGTCTTCCCTGTAGTTTGGGATGTTTGTTTATCGGCTGATGGTACATGATGTCTGTTTACTGCAGAAGTGGGTGTCAGTTTACTGCTGTTGGTTAGAAACATCATCCTGAATGACGACTGATTCCCCCCCCCCGCGCTGTATCTTGTAGAATAAGAATTTTGCGTTCTTACTTGTTTGCATCATTTGCATCACTGAAATTCTAGTAAGCGTAGGAAGGTTGTGTTAGCTGGAATAACCACTGATGTGGGTGTGTGGGTACAGTAGCTCTTCTCTGTTGCTGCTGGCTGTTTTGAATCACGGTGGAATTTTATATCTTTTCTTGCTGACCTATTCTCGTCTCAGATACAATGAGAGAGAGCTCTCTGATCCTGCTGTGGGTCTGGATGGGAAAGCTGCTGAAATGAAAAAGAAAAGCCTCGGCCCTGGCATTTGTGGCTTGCATTTTTATTGGCTCTGGTACTTTTTATTTCTGTCGTACCACTTCAACAAGGCAGAAAATGAAGTGTTATTGCAGAGAAAAAGGATAGTGGAGGATGAAAAGCCTTTTAAGGATGTTGCTGGGACAGAGAATGATGTCAGAAGTTGTCCAGTAGATCTACAGCTCCTCTCTAGTCTAGTGTCTGTGATGTAATGCTGACGGTACACAGCAGAATCTGGCTGTCTCATATCAAAGCTGTTTTTAGTATCTGATCTCATAAGACCTCTCCTTGGCCTTGGATTGACTTTTGTGTTTCTGCCTTGGCTTATTAAAGGCCGGTTCAGTGTATTTCCTTTCATTTTGTACCCCATTTACTGGAACATGTTTACTGAATTGCACACATTTTTACATTTCTATATAACCCCTGTTATTACAGCTTTGTGTGGCACGTACATACATTTCAAGTTCATGACGGCAGGCTTTTCAGTATTAAAACCAATAGTGTGAACACACCATAACGTTTGCAAATTTGCTCACTGTGAGGCACTAGTACTTAGGAGTAGTTCAACATCAGAGGAAAAGTTAGTCATTGTTTACCTTCCATCATTTAAAGCAGGTAAAGTTACATTTCGACACTAGTGTAACTCTGCGTCACACACAGCTGAAGTGGATGAGAAAAGGGTTGCAGCTTTAGTGGAAAACACCCATCTATTATTATTTACCCATTAATCCGCTTATCCATTACAGTTGCTGTGCGGGGTTTGCCTCTGAGTAAACTAAAGTTATGTTTACAACTCGTCTAACTCACTAAATTAGAGGTTAATCCACTTTCTTTCATAGTAGAAAAGATATTCACGACCAGCGTCTTATCACCCAGATAGATCTTTCCCTGGAATAAAGTTAGATATGAATGCCACATTGTTTGAGGGTAAAGACCTTTAGTCATGGACCTCCTTTCCTGTTACCCTTTGTACCCTGCTGTTTTTGTTTTGGATGGCAGAAAGGTCCAGGACCTGAGCTATTCCTTGGCTAATCTCCCATAATTGGACAATCGGCCCCTATTACAGCCATTACATTTGGGCCTGTTGAGCAATAGTGGCTTGTCTCGTCCATCCTGAAGCACAGTCTGCGGCTGCTAATATTGACATTTATGATTATTAATTATTCTTTTTCCTTCTTTAGGTATCCAAGGGCTTTCTATACATCTGTCAAACATGTGAAAACGCTCTCATCCTGGTGTCCATCCAGTTACAAGCAGCAAGGAACCGGACAAGTAGGAAACATCCTGGATTTGCCAGTGTGTGTGTCGCCAGTTGAAACCTAAGTCTTCGTGCGTGACACATTTTCTCCCAGGAAACAAACTTAGTAAAGTCCCTGCTCCGCTAAAACAATCCTGTCCTCATGTCATGTGGGTACATCACAGAAAAAAACCCATATTACCCACATCATCTTTTACGCCATGGACCGGAATAAACGCAATTCCATCGCTGGGATCCCTACGCGACCCGAACGCATCAACGAGGACAGAGATGGCGTCGGAGGCGTAGGTGGCTTTGAGATGGGCATGGGCCCGCCTTCACAGGTCAGTCGCTGTATATTCTTCATTATTTATATTTACATGATACATTTCACAGACACAGGCTTGGGCTCGGATATGGAGAAAATCAGCTATCACAATCTTCTGAGCAAATAAATACCCTGATATTGATCTTGGGTCAATATTGTAGGATTGATTGATTGATTGATTGATTGATTGATTGATTGATTGATTGATTGATTATGATAAATAAAGATCATTAGGTATGGATATAATTGCTAAAAGGGTTTAAAGTAAATAAAAGTAATTAATAGAACAGCTGAAAGTACATAACTTCACTGTAGTGTCGTCTTTAAAACCAGAATAAAATAAAGATGTTGAGAGAAAGATCTGTTGTTGATTTCAATACAATATCTATATTTATTCCCCACCTCTAGTGCAGAGCGTACATACTGTAACAGTATACAGGGTTCCTCTTCTTGCATATTAAAGGTTAGAAAAAGTCTATAAATAATTCATTCCCACTTTCCTAATAGCTCTGGATGGAGAAACAAAACGTGTGGAGTTCTGAGCCAATGAAAACAATCATGTCTCTGGGACCCGGGTTGGTTGTTGTCCACAGTCAGGAGGTAGAATCAGTCATACATTATGAGAGGTTTCGAGGATTGATATTGTTGTCGCCAAATGTTCTGATAAAGATTGTTGTTGTTTGTACTACTAAACAACGTGCCATCAATGGAGCATTTGTGTTCACACGAGAGGAATATAAACCGATATAAACTAAAAACATCATATTTTTCAATGTCTCCCGAGCTATTGTGTACAAATTGTTTCGTAGTTGAGCAACAAAGATTAAAGATTATTTGTCAGTTCTCTTACACTGTTGATTGAGTTCACTACTTTTTGTCTTAAAGAGGCCCTATTATGCTCTTTTGAGTTTTCCCTGTAGTGTGTGATAACGTTTTTTGTGCATGTTAATGGTCTACAAATGCTTAAATCCCAAAGTTCCCTCCAGAAGGAGTTTGTCTCACCCACACTCTCCCCCCCGCCTGAAAAACGCCACCATTGGACTCCTTTCTTTACTTCCGTAACATAGGGACATCACTATGTAACACTCATGCTTCTATTGGTCGGCACTCAAACACATTTTATATGATAGGCTAAAGCTCGGGATCTCTTCCAAACAGTTGACCAATCACAACAGAGCCGGCCAGTTAACCAATCAGAGCAGACTGGGCTCTGGTTTCAGACAGAGGGTGAAAGAGGAGCTGCAGCACAGGCAGTATGAGAAACATAAAGAGCTTTTTGAACATTAAAGCATGGAGACGGTAGAGGAAGAACATACAAATCTGGATCTGAAAATCAGCACAATAGGGCCGCTTTAAGTATGTGATGCAATTTTGGACCCTGAACATATTTCCGTTGCCAACGCTGAGGCTATGTACCTCTGCATGTGTTAGTTTGGGTACACACTAGAGTCCATGTTTTCTTCTTCAAGGGTTCAACGGTTGTGCGGTTTCCTTGAGATATGATCTTAACGTGTTGAAATGAGTCTGTTCTTGTCTTCTCCAGGTGGGCAGGGTGTGGCCCTCGTCCTACAGAGCTCTCATCAGTGCCTTCTCCTGTCTCACACGCCTTGATGACTTCACCTGTGAGTGGATCGGCTCGGGATTCTTCTCTGATGTCTTCAAAGTGGGTGGAGATTACTATAACTTTTCTTTCCTGGGATTCCTCAGGCTGTCCTTGACTGTCTGCCCTCTTCTATCCCTTTGTTCTGTTTTTAGATCCCATTTTTGTTATTAATGCCTCACTGTCCGTCCATGGTGTTTTATAATAGACCAGACAGACATTAGATAACACATAATCATTTGACCTCCTCATTATCGATTTGGTTTTTCCCCTGCTGCGTGACAAAAGTCATGCAAGTGCCTTTTATGCAATGGTCATGATTACTAGTCACAGGAATAAAAAGGGAACTTGTTTTGCATGGACTTCCAGAGGAAAATTGCATTTCTATGAGGTTAAACTATTGAAGCCCTTTTTCCATTTCATTTGATCGTGTCAAGTTGATACGCTTGGCGAGTCAAAGGCTGATTTTTTTCTGGGCTATCTTGGTCTTCACTCACCAGTGTTTTCTGGACATTTTTAGGTCAAGTTAGACTGCGATCACTTCAAAGACATCACTTGCACACGGAGTTGTTAACCCTGTTAGTTTGTGTCTTATCCCTCCAGACATGTGAGTGGAAGTCACACATGCATGTTTGGTGTTATTAGTGTGGTCGGTTAGGCTGAGTGAGTCTTGAAACCAGCATCAGCAAATACATTTTAGCTCCCTTATTTAGTCTTTTTGCCAAGAGCTCTATGACTATAGTTCAGTGTATACAGCAGTGTGAACAGACCTCTCACCTTGGAAATAGCTGCACAAAGGATCGATAATGGCCTTGATGGACTGATAGCTTTTTATTGTTGTGACTTCTGGATGCACACCACTGCGTACATGCAAGACTGACCCCGTGTTATGTAAAGGGTTAACACACAGAATCAACTTCACAAGTATGGGGGAAGGGTTGTGGCCCCTCTATACGTGAAGGAGAATAATCTGATTAATTGAAATAATGCCCTCGATGGACGACATTAATCCAGGCTCAGTCTCAATTCACTTATTTTTTCATATCAAATTGGAGTTTAAATAACAAGTCTTTAGATGTTCCTTGTCACTCTTTGTGTGTTTGAGTTGTATTATGGTCTGAGCGCAGGATAATAAGCCTTCTACTGTTACAGTGACGCTTCAATGTATGGTGAACTTGTTTGATATTGAGTTTCCATTGTGTTTCTCTCTCACGCTACTTCCTAGGGTTGGAATGATTGATGATAATGATGATTGTTCCTGACAGCTGTTGGGACTGCCCAGGCTAATCTTAAAGATCTGTATTTAAGAAAAACAGGGTATCTCCTAAAGATTTTGTAAAGCATATTTAAGAAAAGTGTTTATTTAAACCTTTTGTGATCTGTGAGACAACAGTTTGTAAACTCTGGAGCGTATTCAGAACTGACATCACCACAGGGGAAGTAACAGCACAGGAATCAGAATTGAGGCAGCCAGTGATAATACAACTTTAATTAGGTACATATTATCACACAACAGTGGTGTCGTGCTCTTTGTTTAATGATATCCACATTTACAGCATGTATCAGTGAAACCGTGGCCATGGTAGATTAAACTGCTGTTTTTACTCTTGTGTTGCCGTTTTAAAAACTGCTTTTCAACTTTAGTATTTAGTTTGCACTCGGGTGAAGAGTAGCTGTCTAAATACTGTCCAAAACACTCTGCCATATCAGTGAAATGCTGACTTCTCCATCGATATTATCTCAAAAACAAAAACACTTGGAGACTAAACCTTGACTCTATGCCATTATAAACACTGTCGGTCACACACTGTTCAAGACACGTTATTAAACTGTAGAAAAACAACTATTTATTAGTAGGAGAGTAGAGTGCCTGTTTTAATCTATACGTAGCTTTATAATTTAATACATTCTAGTATATAATATATTTAGATCATCGTTTATTTGATTCAAAAGGTGTGAAAACACTGTGATGGAAGCAGCTTGTCTCCAACTTATTCTACATCTCGGATGGACCATTTAGGTACATATTCTGACCACCTAATCCAAATTAAACTCTTCTAAATGTTTGGAGAAAGACTTACATTTCCAAGAAACATAATCAAGCTTGGTAGACCGTGCTTCCTCTGCCTGTGGTTGGGTAATGGAAATATCTGTTAATACCTTTTATTCTGCGAGAGACAGGAATGCATAGGTAAACAGAGAGAGAAGAGGAAATGGAGCAGAATGATGAAAAGCTTAAAGTCAAGGAGGATGACAGACAGAGACGGGAACAAAAAGGCGGTGAAATTAATGGTGACAGAGGTTGAGGGTAAGAGGAGGAGGAACTGGAGGGGCAAAAAGCTTCTGATGTTAAGGAGATGTGGTACGCCTGTTGAAAAGGATCAAAAATGGGGGACATTTTTGGAATACAGTTCTGGAGAAGATTGATTCAGAGGTTTGATAGAGCCTTGGTTTCGGGGGAGGAGGAGAACAGGGAGAAAGGGTTTTGAAGACACTGGGGGTATATTTTCCAGAAATGAGCAGTTTGAAGAAGACGATGTGTTGATGAGGTGAGGGTGCAAGAAGGTCAGCAAGGTAAAAAGACGAACTTGGGGTTGACTGCTGGGGGAGATGAGGATTAGGGACGTCGGATTGTTGGAGGCCACAGAGTGGAGTGGAAAGAGAGGGATCAGGAATACATGCAGATGGGGGGGATGTGAGGAGTGAGGAATGGGGGGTCGGAGGAGGATAGAGGGATGTGGGGGAGGAGGCCTTCAGAGGAGTGGCCATCTGTTGTTTCGGCTGTCCTGTGGTGGAGACTGCCGGCTCCTATAGCCAGGCCCCTTCCTTTGAACTTGAACAGAGCGATGTCTGTGTGTGTGAGACAGAAACACAGAGAGAAGAAGCAAAGAACACTCCTCAAATCTGAATTAGGGATTTAGAGGTATTGACAAAAACTGTGATATCTAACAAATGACTTGCTGAGCTCATGTTAGTGATACAGATATATAGGGTAAATAATCCAGAGACTCTTCATTCCCACATTCATACTTGTTGTTGCTGTTTTTGAAAACTTGTGTACAGTAACAGGCTTTCTCTCTTATACTTTTATTTTAGTTTATATGACAAAAAAAAAGAGAAAATCCACAAGTTTTTAAGAATAATTTGACTGAAAGCAACCGTTGTTTTATTAAGGTTATCCCTAATATTGCTATTGTTAGCTATTCTTCAGGCCCCAATAATCGTGAATGAAACATGATATCATAGTAAAAGTCTTCATCTGTAATAAACCCATGATCCTTTATGGTTTTTCTACCAAACCCTGATATTGAAGTATAGCCACATTTCTGTCCTTCACCTGTCATTGTTGATGAATCATATATAACCCACGTTGACCTTTTTCCGTCGCTCTGTCCCCTTCCTGCTGAAAGTGATACTGCCCATCCATTGTGCCGTTCTCCAGTGTACTGTGGCTCTGATGATGGAAGACAGCCATTGTTAGAAGATGATGTAAAGCTGCCCACTGTTGTTCTGAAAATGACTCACAGACTTTAGTGGAATTTAACAAGTATATTCAGGCAAGAACTAGTTTAGCACAAATTTGAGATACTTGTACTTTGATAAATTCTTTCCATGAAATACAACTCCACTCCACTACCTCTCAGAGGCAAATAATGAACTTTTGACTCGACTGCATTAATCTGATGGCTTTGGTTACTTTTTAGATTACAATAATTCAACCTCTTCCTCCCTCCTGTATTTCCAAATGAAGTGGAGAAGTTAAAATGATCACAACCTTAACGTACTACAGACGCATCAGGTAACATTTTACTATATTTTTTACTTCCTTTTCCTGATAGTACTTAAGGACTTTTGACCTGTAATCAGATGTATTTTCACAGTGTCATATTACTATTTTTAATTAAGTAACAGATCCAAACTCTTCTCCAACCTTTCCAGGGATTTATTCTGAGCAAAACTTGTCCTTTAGCTATTATTGTTCTTGAATCATAAGCTTTAAATGCATGTAAAACAGTGTTTTTCCCTAATGTAAAATAGTATGCACAAGCCTCTCGACAGTGACACAATTGTTCTGTGTTTGGTTGTGGACGTAAAATAAATGTACTACATTTTTGGGGGGATTCTCCTATTCTGTTTACATAATTTACCTCCAAATGATGTAACACCACTTATTGTTAAGGGACACATAATTAAACATGTCTAGTCATCTGTTATTATTTCCGTAACACACTGCATCACGACGCCACATTAGCAGCACTGACACCTTTAATTATTTACTTCATGTCTGCTGTGGTTAAAGTAAACAAGCTGTTGATGTATAATGTTCAAAGTGCAGGCAGATAGATAACCCCTTAGCTGTCATGCTAATGTGACTGAGCTCTGTTTTGCATCATGTATGTGATGCTTCTGAAAGATTTCATGTCCTCTTGATAATGTTTGAATATGCTCTTTGTTGCTGAAGGCTCAGAGGGATCAGCTCCTCACACTGCTGCGTTAAAGTTTCCCCGGGCGCTGCACGATAGCTGCCCACTGCTCCTAGTACTAGGATGGGTTAAATGCAGAGGACTAATTTCACTGTGTGTGCTCTGCTGTGTGCATGTATGTGACTAATAAAGAGGGTTTCATCCTCCGATTCTATCTATCTAAAGCTGCATCATGGTCTAATTATGGTTCTGCAGTCAGGAAGTGAGCGAGCAAGTGTTTGCTGCAGCTCCGTCTTCTGATGCCTTCCGTGCTTTGCTGGTTGATATATTTCCTACTTGTATGCATATCAAGGTGTCAAGCAGAAACCAAATTCTTGGTATTTGGTGAACGGAGTCACGCAGTCGCTAAGACCTGCGGTGTGAAGACTTCAGGGTCACTTTACAAATTCTAAAAGGCGATACGGGCTATAAAGAGACAAACAACATGGGCCGTCTTTCTGTAATGATACCCAACATGTAGAGCGAGTAAACTCTTTATAAGCTGCATTAAAGGGATGGACTCTGTTTTTGCAAAGGCCTTCTTTGCTTTATTAAATGAATGCACTACTTTTAAGACTTCTTTAATCCCAGTTCTCTTCTGTTTTTTCTGTGAAACAACATTTACTGAAACCAGTCAATGTTTACATCGAACATTGGCTTATTTTTTATATTTTGTAATCTCCATTTATAACTTAGCAATATCATTACCCTGGCATACATCTGAGAAACAGAACAACCTCACTTCACTTGCTGTAGCCAAATGTGTTTCAAAGAGGAAGAGCTTCAGTGTTGTCTGCATGTTGTGACCTGTCCAGAGTATTATCTTGCCTTCCACACAAGGCATGCTGGGATAGCTCCACCCAACCATGGATAGATGCATGGTTATACCACCACTATCGAACGGTTGGATGGAAACTGAAATCCCAATGCACCATAATAAAGAATTGATCGTGCAGCTCTGGATCGACTACTTTGTCCTCAGCAGTCCCTGACCTCATTTCACTTCTCTTTTATTACCCGCCTGCTTCCTCTGTTTTCCTGCTGCATATTATCATTATTATTCACATGTTTTCATTAAGGCATAGTGACGTTCAAATGCTTTCACAGTGACCCGAGTTAAATGGGTTTATTTAAAGTTTGTGCAGCCACCATAAAACAGTTCATTAGTTCTTAGGATTCAGCCTCTCTTCGGTTACACTCCACTGTATTTGCAACTTGTTAAAATGTGACTTCCTTTGACTGTTTTGCAGGTTCGTCATCGAGCCACAGATCAGGTCATGGCTATGAAGATGAACAAAATCAGCAGCAACAGAGCTAACATGTTGAGAGAAGTCCAGCTCATGAACCGGCTCTGCCATCCCAACATACTCAGGTGGGTAACCGAAAAATGGACACGTGTATTATGTCAAAGGGGTTTACGGAAAGAAATCAAATTGATTAAGAAAATATTGATTTGTAATGTTAATTTCGAGCTCATTCTACAGTAAAGAACCACCTGACACCATTTAAATGTATCTTATAAATCAAAATAACTTCGATGTTACTCCTTTTTGTTGTTTACTTGATTATTGCATCATCACACTACATCAGCTACATGATTGACCCTGGTGTAAGAGACTAATCACCTGTTGTGTATCACTGTTCCATAACAAGTTTTCCGTAATATTATTTAAGGCTTTACAGTTTAGGTCTAACTGCTCACAGTAAATGAAGAGTAAATCCTTGACTTGTTATATTAGTCTTTAGCTTTAACACCTGCAACTTTCAGTTCTTAAATATATATTATATTAATGTCTGCCTCTGCCTCTTAGCTCTCACTTGCTGAGTCTGTGGTTGTGACCTGTTTCCTTTGGGGTTGGTGGGAAACTGTGTCAAACGCAGAGCCTATTAACAATGGGTTTTTAAGCTGCCAGCTCCTGTTAGAGCTGCAGCAGCTGCCTGAAGGCAAAGAGTGAGGAGGACCCTTTCAAGGCTATGAACAATCAGGTTAATATTTTAGAGATTTACAGTCAATCATTGGTCAGACTAAAGAGGACTAGCATGATTCACTGTAAGCCCCTTAAGCCTGGCACTGAGGTCCTGAAGTGACACTGCGTTTTTTGGCTCTGTTCCTTTTGTACATCTCTGACTTAAGACGATGCATCATTTAACTGAATATTTTGTGAGCTCTTTAAACCTCAGTACCAAAAGCAAAGACAGCCAAAATATGATCAGACCTAGTGGAAGTTATTTTGAACAAAACTTCTCATTAAGTCATTAAGATACTGAAATTGGAAGCTTTAAATGCAATGAAATCAGTGTTTATTTCATAATGCTATATAGTATGCACACGCCTCTTGACCGCAACACAATTATTCTTTGTGTTTCATTGTTTGGCAGTGAATTTAAAACAATTTCCTCATTATTTAATGCTTTTAACTGAAGCAATATGCCTTTTTTCCAAGTTCCTAGACTAGTTTAATTAGTTAACGGTCTTATTAAAATGATAATCTGGTATTTTTAATGCATATTAACCCAGAAGGTCTCTTTAGGAAGCAGTCGGCTCGTAGTTTATCAAGCACAATGCCGCACACAACTTTCTAATTACCTTAAAAGCAAAGTTTTCCAATACACTTAATGTCCTTTGTATTATTGTACCCCGCCCCCCCTGTATTTAAAAGGTGCTCCACTTACAAACAGGCCTTGAGTTTTACGACAGGAAAAGGAAAGGATTCCACTAAATAAAACTTTATAGAAATGAGAATACAAATGATCCCAGAAGAGAAACTTTTTTTGTAGTAAACACATTTTCTGTCACATTCTGCCATGCGCTCCAGGCTGGGAGAGTGTGTGTGTTTATGAACATGCACATACATGCATAGAAATGTGTGTGTGTGTGTTTGTGTACTCGTGCACACACACACACGTACAGCATCTTTTACAATGCCATCTTTGTTAAACCCAGTGGAGTGTGAGTGTGTGTGTGTGTGTTCGTTAACAGGCCGACACTGAGGGGTTCATTGTTAGCTAAAACCCAACGAGGACCCACAAAGATGACCTTCAGAATTACGAGGCCCTTAACGCCGCTCTCGGACAAAGTTGGTTTACATGTTGCTCTGCACACTTTGTTTTGTTTTCGCTGAAGTTGTGCACGGTCCTCTGGAGGTTAACGATGTTTTCCAACCTTTTGGGCTTAAAAACACATCTAAAACTTTGCGAGTCGAAGCTCCTGCTTGTGTTTTTATTAAGCACGATTGATAGGCCAGGTAGAGGCAGAAATGGAAGGAATGCAGGTGAAGTAACTGAGCTGTTATTATCCTCCTGTTAACAGACACTTATCACTTGTCTGGTCTTGCTGCAGGAATCTTAATCTTTTCTTAACTACTCTTCCTGCTTTCCCTGTTTACTCACACAGAGAAGGTCAAGCTAGTTTTTTGTTTCGATGTTTCAACATTATTGTAATCTATATGACCCTGTAGACGCGTGGGTGCTTGAACTAAGCAAGGCGTTTTTGTTCATATGCACAAAAGCTAGAGCGTAGATTTGGCAATGACAATCTTCTACTCAACATAGAAAGAAGACAAAACATGGATCAAATACGTTGGAGATATAAGGGCAATATGTGCATATAAATTAGAATAAAAAGTTAAAACAAAATGCTAAATTAAATACCTTGTGAGTTTTGAAGACATGTCTGTGTGTCAGCCTCAATTGTGTGATTCAATTAGGTCACATTCAATTGTATTTATTTGTCTCAAAGATTAACTCGTGTCTTTTATTTGCATTTCAATAAATTAATTGGTTACAAGTCTTACTGTAGATAACAAAATGAACGCTTACATTCATTCAATAACTACAGATCAGAAAAGGAGAAGTAAGAAACATAATGATTGACAATCACTCATAAGAATAACCGACACATACCCGGTCATTATTAATGTTTCGTCGATCTTCTGTCCCCGTCTTTGATCAGAAATATGAACTCTATTTCTTATTCTCATGGTTATTTCTTCCATCCCATTCATGTCATTTACTAGATTCCTCCATTGTGAGCTAATTTAGTTATTACTGTATCTTTAATCCAGTTCCTCGTAAGTCGTTTAATACATTGCTCCTACATTCTCAAACCATGACCTTATGAAAATCTCTTGCATGTGTTTTGCAGGTTCAAGGGTGTGTGCGTCCATGAGGGCCAGCTCCACGCTCTGACAGAGGTAGGAAACACACCATTTCACATTAAAGCATCTGAAAAACATACAGTGTGTGTGTTAGATCAAAGTGTGTCCACTAATGAAAGGTAGAGCTCTGATGTTCTGCATCACCTTCTGAACTCACGCACCCGTGTGTTTGTAAATGTTCAGGTGAACATCACGTCACCAGTGAACCCAACACAGAAACACACTGGTCTGTAATTGTGGAAAACCAAAAGAACTCAATGTTCCTAAGCATATATATAAAGCACTTGGGCTGTGTTTTTATTTGTGTGTGTGTGTGTGTGTGTGTGTGTGTGTGTGTGTGTGTGTGTGTGTGTGTGTGTGTGTGTGTGTGTGTGTGTGTGTGTGTGTGTGTGTGTGTGTGTGTGTGTGTGTGTGTGTGTGTGTGTGTGTGTGTGTGTGTGTGTGTGTGTGTGTGTGTGTGTGGAAGAGAGAGAGAGCGAGAGACAATTTGATATAGGCAGCTAATAAAATTCTCTAGAGATAATGTGAGGACACCATTAGGGTTTCAGTGAGCGAGGTTTCCAGGCTGCACACTGCCTATATTTAACGTGTGTATGTCTGTGTGTGTGTGTGTGTGTGTGTGTGTGTGTGTGTGTGAGAGAGAGAAGGAAATAGCAATATCCTTCTGTTTTTAAGTAGAAAATATGAGAATTTAACTGCTGCTTTAAATATTTGTTCAATTAAATGTTTGTTTTTGGGAGTTTTTGACTGTTAAACACAAACACACATCAACATAAATGCTTCACCTTGGACTCTGGAACATTGGGATGGATTTTTCTTTATATTTTTATTATTTTGTCATTTAGTTTCTTGCTTTCTCCCCCTGCTGGTAATGCACAAAATGTACTTTTTATTAATTTATGGTTAAATTAATGTTTTAATTAGACGTCCTGAGCTCTTCTAGAGTATATGCTGTGGCCTATATGTTCACACTCAGAATACACAATCACACGTTCATAATAAATGCACACACGTCCATACATTCAACAGTTGAACCGGGGTCTCAGGAGGCATCTCTGTGAACTCTTTAGTGTGGCAAATGCATGTAAATGTGCAACAAAACACACAATTCATCCTCTGTGAAGAAAGCAAACACTGTTAAAGGAGCTTCCAGGCGCACGCACATGTCTGCGATTACACTGTCGCTCAGTGAATGTGCTTATTGTAGCCTCGACAGACAAAGACAAACATCAACTTTCTGCAGTTGCATAAGAGACGCCACTTATGCCAAATTACACACACGCACGCATGTTTCCTCCTATGCTGTGATTGCAAAGTCAATCCATGCATTGTATAACACACACACACATGAACACACGCTCGCCCGCTGCGGTAGGTCTTCTTTTCCCGCTGCGGGGTAAACAGATCCTGTTGTGTCGTGTCAGGGCCGAGCTGAATGCTCTGACCCTGCGAGCCGGCTCATGCTGTTTTGTTACCTGACCCCCACTATGAGGCCGCGTTCAGAGGAAGTGGAGAATTACGATACTGCTTGGCCCCCGAGCTACTTCTCGCCGTCTCCCACACACAGGCGCGTGCAGACAACCTGAACAAAGGCTAAATCAATCTGATGGATTCACTTATAATGATGTCATCATTAAGAAAAGCCAAAGATTGTGCAATCTCACAGCTTTTGGACAATGCTGCATGTATTTTCTAAGAAGCCAAACCCATGAGGCTGTTATCCGAGTAGTGTTCCCTCTGATTTTAGTTTTATTGGTCAGCTCAGATTCAGTCTTCTCAGGCCATGTCGAGCTCTGAGGTGTATCAGCATTTCTTTGAGCACTGTTTACCAAGTGCTGCCGTGTAATCATTACCTCACTGGCTCTGACCAGCTCTATTTTTACGGTGTCATTGTCCACAGCTTAACTGCATACAAGACAGTGATTTTACAATGTATATATTTCTGTTTTGATCTTGGCATATCACGAAGCTTATGGAATTTTCCTGCAATCGTTACAATGGTATGAAGCATGATTGTTCCAGGTATCCCGGGCACCCAGGTTTTTCATCTAGACCCCCCAAGCATTTTTTTGTCTGAATCTCGATGTAGTTCACGTTATAGGAAATGCTCCTACAATTATAATCTGTGCTAATGGTTTTTCCTGACCCATGCTAGGATTATTCTGCAGTTTGAAGCAGTTCCTGGCAGCAAACAAGGATCCTTTTGTTTGAGTCTTTCCAGGGTTTTTAACCTGAAACAGGGACAGTGAAGCAGCGGAATTTCCGCCCAGCATATGTCTCTCATTTCCTAAGCAATCTAGGATAATACACACTCATGGTGAGGCACGGATGTAACGCTCAAATGTGTGCAATGTTGTGTGATTATCCTGGGATATCGACTTATCATGGGCATGAGCATGAATCCAGGGAAGACTTTTTTTAGAGGCTCTTTCAAAATGTCTCTTCATCGACTTTCTTTCAGTTGCAGGTGCACTCCTCCACTAAACTATGTGATTAGCATATCGGACCAGGCTCCCTTTGCACTTCTGCGTACTCTTTCAGCGTGAGGAAACAATGGGTGCTGTTTAGATCCTAAATGAGATGATAAAGGAATGATGTCGGATGAGTTGTAATTGTCTCCAGAGGTTTTTCCCATCTCAACCAGGCAGATGACAGATGTTGAATTCTGTGCCTTCTGAGGAATTAGTTTGACAAATACTCTAATCCTCTGATGTCTTGAATAGGGTCTTTATGTGTGTGTCTGTCAGAACAATTGATGGTATAAAACTGCAAGGAAAGCAACATTTAGGGCGTGTTTTTAAATAATTATAATACAAACATTGTGGGGTATAGACATCTGGAATAGCTTTTCATACCAAATACTGTACCTCTATGGATTGCTTAAAAATATGCCTGAACAATGAGCACTGTTTGATGCCCCCTTATTCATATCCATATTGTTTTGTTTATCCGTGTTGTTTTATTCTGAAATGTTGCCGTTATTTTTTAATTTCGATTATTTTTTATTATATATTATTTATTAGATTTTGGAAATCTGGAATATTGGAATATTTTTATTGAATGTTTACTGTTGGATCTGAAGACAAACAGTGCTTCTAAATAGTCTCAAAAAAGACCTCCTATCTCCATCAGTTTACATTCTAGTGAAAACAGACATCTACAGACATTATATAACATACTTCAACTTCCTGAGCTAACTGTATCACAATGAGTGTTGGCAAAGCATGTTCTCCTCAGTAGTGATCCGTGGCTCTGATCCTAAGTAAATCTACTCTGCAACAAGCCAGTTATATTCATAAGGAAACCTTCTTGAAGACGGCATTGATTGAACACATCGTCATTGCTCTTTAGGGGCTGAATCATCTCAGTACTTAGGATCTGAGTGGTCTTCAGAGCTGAGGGATGTAAGTCTGCATTTAGCTGCAAAAGGCACGCAGAGCTTAGGAGAAATAAATGGGTTTTGTTGTAGAAAGGCCTCTCATCGACTTAGATCTTTTTTAAATGTTATCATCGTCTTGTTGATCTAACACCTTAACCATCCATACAGACTAACTGTTAAAAAACATGCTAAAGTTTCTGGAAATAAGAATGAATCTGGGTTCAGTTAATTCAATCGCGTGAAGAAGTGGAGACATCCTCCCCTCGCCCTCAGCCCCCTGCGTCCTAATTCTCAGTCTCAGTCATACCGGTAACCACAGCTAAACCAGACCATCCCTTTATCCCATCTCAGCTCTATCTAGTTAACGACTAGTTGTTCGTGATATGCGGACGTGAGATTAGTGCGTCTGTGTGTTTGCATGCAAGAAGCAAGGTCAGACGAGTTACTCTGGATCAAAGCTGACAGACACAGTGAAAGACCCCGGATACTTTTAAACCCCTTGAGCTGATTTGCCGTCTTGGCTGCCCGCTCTGCAGCCTGATCAGACGCTTCCCATTCACGCATGTATGAAACTAGCGGCCTGTTTCATAATCTGACAGCCAGATTTTTAAATGCAGCCGATTGCTCGATACACCAGCCAGCCCCCAGGCCGACCACCCGCCCGCCTGTAACCCAAACAACCCTGCACTCTGTGAGCTAAAAGGGGAGTTGGTTTGTGTAATGCAGTTAGTAATGACCTTTCGGTAGATAAGCGTGTCACCAGTTCACCAATGATTTTTCAAGTCATCTAACCAGTCTGCGGTTTCTGTCACTGGAAACAGAGAGCTGCTATAATTGCAGTATTCACGCCACATTAGCCATATCTAAAATTGAGTTTCTGCGAAATATGGTTTCACATCTACAGAGCTAAAAAAACGATAGACAAATGCAGAAATGCTGTCAATCAATTCATGTTTTGAGGAAGCACGTGTGATGTTCAATTTCTTTCTTTCATGGAACAGCACCATTTTTTATAAAGAGGCCCTGTGATGCTTTTGGGGTTTCCTTTTCCTGCAGTGTGTTTTTGTGCATGTAAATGGTCTTCAAAGGCTAAAATCCCTGTGTTCCGTCCAGAGGGAGTTTCTCTCCCACACACTCCCCCCGCTGCCTTAAATGCCTCCATCAGACTCCTTTGTTTACTTCTGTACTTCATTGCTACATCACTATGTAACACTCACGTTTCTATTGGCTAGCGCTCCAACACATTGTACATGATAGGCTAAAGGAGCCGGCCAGCTAACCAATCAGAGCAGACTGGGCTCTGGTTTCAGACAGAGGGTAAAAAGAGTAAAAACAGCACACAGAAAAATAAAGAGCTTTTTGAACATTAATGGAGCATGGAGACATGTCCCAGTAGAGACACTAAATACCAATATGAACCTGAAAATGTGCAGAATATGGTACATTTAATTTGAAAGACTTATGTTATATACATTTAAGTAATCAGTTCCTTTTATAGTGTGTCAAGTGTTTTGTTGATATTTACCCTTTTATTCATCTGTGTTTCTACTTCTCTTTCTCCAGTACATAAACGGTGGAAACCTGGAGCAGCTTCTAGACGGAAACAAACATCTGAGTTGGCCCATGAGGGTGAAACTGGCCTGCGACATCGCCAGCGGCCTGGCTTACTTGCACTCCAAAGGCATATTCCACCGGGACCTCACCTCCAAGGTAAGCTACACGGGCTAATTGGTCGTTAAGAGGAGGAACCCTCGCTATAAATAGAACAGCAGGCGTTCTTGTGTAGCAGTGTTTCCTTGAGGAGATTATTGTCCAGCACATATTCAAATATTCTCTGTTGACGACTCCATATCTGTGCTTGGTTCCAGGATAATGTGCCAAACTCTGTATTTAGATTTGGGTTGGATGCAAATGTTAAGGATGCTAGGCTTCTTAACACTTGCTCTCTCACTCTTAGCCCCATTAACCTCTCTGTAAAGAACACAGTGTCACAGTCAGATGTGATTATCTGCACCCGGAGGCCTGTAGTTTTCCAACTTGACCCACAGCCATGTTGGCAGGTGAACGGGGACAATATGGACCCTGCTGTGAACTTGAAACCGTACGTGAGCAGCTTTGCAGTTTGGGGGTAAAATATTGTGGTTTAACTTCTCAGATTAAACTTCCTGAAAATATTAGAAATGTCCATTTGACTCTGAATCACAGGACAAAGCAACCTTTTTCCTCTTTTTATATTCTAATTATGTCATGCACTCTGCTTTTATATGTTTAGAAGTCATACTGTATTATTCTTCCTATAGATACACCCTTCCGCTATAATCTATAAATCCACATACAAGCAGAAGAAAGGCTATGACGCAAAGACATCAAAGACATGGCGACAGTTTTAAGACATAGGTGAACTTTTTATTTATTCAGGGTGAGTTTCGCTTTGAGCAATTCTTCCTTTCTCAGAAACGCCTTGATCACATTCACACAGGTATACATTCACACCTAGAAGCAGCCCAGTACAACCACGGTCTTATCTGTGCAGCGGGGTCCATATAAACCTGTAATTGTGAGGAATAGAATATACGTCAGCATCGTCGGTAACCAAGTGGGATGTAAGCATTCGGTGTGTACAATAACAGAACTGCAGGATAGTATAAATGACCATTGCAACAAATGAATACTTCCCTTTAGGTCTAAGAGGAAGAGTCCAAACATTACAGAAAAGCATTTTGCAATATCTTGGTAATTCCCATTTTCTGACATTTCTTTGAAGGTCATACTGAAGGCTCGAGTCCAATAAGGAAGTGCATGTCTGAAATATATTCTCTTTTTTTTCTTCTTGGTGTCACTACTTCCTCAACCAAACATGTGATAATATTGATAATGTTTTTCTGCAGAACTGCCTGATAAAGTGTGAGGACAACGGTTACGCCGCAGTGGTGGGAGACTTCGGCCTGGCAGAGAAGATCCCCACCAATCTGTAAGGAGTTCCGCAATTCATACTAAACAGACAGTCTTAGATCGTTATCAGAAATGAAATGATGTCCAGGGCTGCTTTACTTTGCATTATATAAATCATTAATAATCATTACCAGACTTTTGCTACAGAGCTTTGCAGCCTCTTTTAGATACACAATTTGGTTTTTAGCGGCAAAATTAGTCTTCGTTTGAGGTCCAAGTGTTCACCAACTCCAGGGGGTCCATGGGTTGTAAACTTCCAGCCAATCACAAGACAGTAAACCGACAACTATTCAGTGTCTCAACATTTAATTTGAGCATTAAGCAGTTTAAAAAGCCCATGTATTTGTTTCAGAAAAGTGAAAACAGCACTTGTGAGGTGGTGATGACTACAACTGAATGCTAAGTCTGCTTCATGGGTGACCAGACAGTTTTGTATGCAAACAATAATGATTTAATAATCCAGTGTTGAGATTTTAAACTAGTAGTGTACCTTTGGCTTGTTTTGATATTTATCTGCCCCCTAGTGATCAAAACTTTACCAGGTTTCGTCAGCAAAGCCATTTTTGTAGCTCCAAAGCAAAAATACTCGCTTTAGTATTCATGACGTAGTAATCAGGTTGATGCTTAAATGCTAAACTTGTTTTTCTTCCCTAATATTTGATCCATTATTCCCCATAGTGCGCTTGTTGTTATGGTTCTGTCCATGCTTTTGTTCCGTTCCGTTTTTCCTGTGACGGCTATTTGTGAGTGTTCTCCTCACACCAGGCGCAGGGTTATTTATTAACACGTGTCTGGCACTGACATTAATAGCAGGCTGTAGAGTTCACATTCTCCACCTCATTGTTTTGATAACAGGGGGATACTATCACTGTTCTAGCATTATGACGGGGGGAGATCTAAAATGTCTTGAGGAACAGAGTTGATTCGACTAATGACAATATCTATAACCCTGTCTGGTAAACATGTATGAATAATGCGCTGATGAAGCCACACCCATTACTTTTTACTATCTAAAAGGAGGTTGGGTTTTTTAAGGAAGTGAAGCACATCTACTTTACACACAGATTTGAGATTAAACTGTTCTGACTTCACCCAAGCTTAATCCATACAAAGAAAAAGCCACTAAATTTAAAGGATTAGGGAGTCATTAAACTGAACGTATTGAGACAGCAGCCATTCTCGGCACTGGTAAAACTCCAGTACTTCCAGACTAAGTTGAATACAAAAAGCAAGCGGGTCATTTGGGTTAAGAAAAGCCAGAACAGAGTGTGCTCATCGGCTTATTTTATCAAGCAGGTTTTTCATATTGACATGACAGAGGCAGATTAAAGACATTCCTTCACACACTCCCACAAACACACTCAACAAATGGACATCAAGTCTGCTCCTTCTAGTCCACTACTTCACCAGGACCTCAAAGCATCTGAAGCTTCTTGAATTATCAGGCCCTTCCTATTCAACAATAGACCACATTTATTAACCTGTTTTACCTAATCTGTGTGTGTGTGTGTTTGTTGTGTTTAGTGCTGAGGTGGAGAAGCTGTCCGTGGTTGGTTCTCCTTTCTGGATGGCTCCAGAGGTGCTGAGAGATGAGCCCTACAACGAGAAGGTACACACACTTTCACCTCTGAACTCAAGCTGCAAGGAGTGATTTAAGCTGAGATGGTGTAGATAATAACCTCAAGTAGGATCAAATGACATCTGTTTTAAAACTCTGGGTGTCTTTGTTTGATTCCTACCTTGAGACTTGACATGTTTTCTTTTCTGATTTAATTTTAGATGTTCTATGGTTTTGAGCTTGTTTATCATGAAGTTTGTTGTTATTTTGCCGTGATATTTGAGGGCTTTGACCGGGGGGGGATGTGATTGGATAGCTGGAGGGCTATTTTCTTTATAAGCCATGCTTTCTGCCCTCCAACTAAATCATGTTTTGAACCTTGTCTGTATAAATTGTCTAGATTACTTTTAAGGTAGTTGAGTAAATAAAGGAGGAAGCCTGGGGAAAATAAGATGTACATCAAAGCAAAATGCACTGTTTCCATTTCTCATCCAACATCTGGAAGTGTGTGTAATTAAGAGAGTTATATTTCAAATGTGGAGGTCAGAAAGTTTGGTACAATTTAGCAAAACAACAAATCAATGAGGTCATTTTTGTTGTTCTAATGTGTGTGTGTCTGTCTCCAGGCCGACGTGTTCTCCTACGGTATCGTCCTGTGTGAGATCATAGCGAGGGTGCAGGCTGACCCCGACTTCCTCCCCCGCACAGAGGTGACTACTCCTCCACTTCTCACCTGTTTCTCACCTCTTATCCCTCCTTCTCCATGTTTGCTTTGTACACAGCTTGATCTGTAGGTGTCCCATAATAATTCACACCCTCTTTATACTGTGTGACATTCACATGACTCACACGAGCTTAAAGTACATTTGTTCTTTTAGAGCCTCCAAGAATCTCCGTGTTGATTTTTATAAAACACACCCTCGCTAATATTTGTCGTCTGGCAGATATTATACATCCATTATATCTTATTAAATACACTATACTGTATATTAGTGTTTGTTATAATGTAATAAAATCAAAGTACTGCTCAGTATCATAACATTTAGTAACTGAATTCATCAATTCGTTATTTTTAAACTCTCAAATATTATTGACCTAAATATGAAGTCTTCTTTTTCCATAACCTTAATTATGTAAGATAAGTATTTCATGCAGTTGATTCAATCCTTTCCCTTCAAATAACTTTTATTTTTGCCTATTTTTGTATATTAAATGTACTTTTTGGAACCCTATTATATTTTCCATCTCACAGCCTGTGTTTTTTAAATATTTTACTGGACAAAATGCAACCTTGGCAGTCAGCAGGGCCGTGTCCGAGGGATTACTTTGACACAGAGCGGGTTTTGGCAGGAGAGTTGCAGGATGTCAAACATCTGGTGACGCTCGGTCCATCTCTGTCTTTATCCCACTTTTAGAATTCTAAATACCAATTTCCTGTTTAACATCCATATATCCAAATCTGTCCGTCTCTCTCCGTGTGCTTCCCTCCTCCTGCAGAACTTCGGCCTGGATTATCACACGTTCCAGCACATGGTGGGAGACTGTCCGCCCGACTTCCTGCAGCTGGCCTTCAACTGCTGCAATGTGAGTCAGCGTTTTAACGCCTGGGATGTTGAGTTATTAACAGTATTGCAATATTACAAGTGTTTGTCCATCTCTTTAAAGTCCAAACTGCTCCACCGAATGAAAATCTGCTTAAAGACTGTAGGTCAACCCTTAAAATAGCTCAACCCGACATAATACACTGAGGCTTGCCAACAAAAATGCCATCAAATCAGAGATACAGGGTTCCTGTAAGCCCGTAAAGCGCTCTCTTGTGCACCATTCAATCTTGAAATTAAATGCAGAGGTAATCCCAGATTAAATGTATGCTAAAGAGTCTTAAACGTATTGTCTTCAGTGACTGTAATGTTATGTTTGTCCTCGTTGATGCTGTCTTTTTCTCTTGATTCCCACAGTTTTGTTTTTAATTTCTTAATTAACTTTTGGTCTCTGAGTGGCAATCTGATTATCTAACTTATCTGATTTAGCTCACTATCCGGGGGGTCTTTTCTTCCCTGAAAGCTGGGATCTGTTACTAGGTAGATCTGGCTCTTCTCTGTACTCATGCATTCATTTGCTGTTACATTGAACTATTGAAATGAAACGATGTGTTTGTACATTAAGTTAATTATACCAAATTAAGTACAGACTGTCTTTTCAGAGTTTAGTTTGGTTTACATCAAGTATTAATCACAAATGTACATTATTTTAAACCACAGAAGATGAGGGTATTAAAGATTTTAGCCCCCCCCCCCCGCTGACTGATCCTGTATTGGCTCCATCTCTCTTCCTCCTGTCTGTCGTCTCGCTTTTATCAGCCTTCTCTCCTTTAACCTCCATCATAGTCTTTTTTCCAGAGTAGTTTCATTAAGTGGTTTAATATGAATGTTACAGTCTCTTTTCAGGCGTCTTTTCTCCACAGCTGCTCTTCGGTGTCAGCTGTTCTTGTCTTCAAACTTTCAGACACATATTTGGCCTCTGTTTTGTTTTTTCATCTGTTCTTTTCTCTCTCCCAGCTCCTTACATTTCCAACCCTTCCACACTGTCTACCTCTTCTTAAGGCTGCTTATTTTTACTCTCAACTTTTGTCCTTAATTGTCCTTTAAATTCTCCTCACTTATGCTGTCCAGTGGCTTTTCTTTCCTCACTTTTGAACCACTTTCTGCTTCGAAGCTGCATGCTTTCGAAGTGCCAATAAAAGTCACATGACAGTCTTCCTTTAATTAAACAACATAGTCAATTACCTGGACACTCTACTTCCAGATACTTGTAGAAGCATCACCTCTAATTTCTGTGTATCAAATGTAACATGTAGCACCTTTCTTTTTATCTGAGGTTAATATTGTTAGTGTATGTTCTGCCTCTCCCTGGTAATATTCTGATGTGTGCAATCACTCCCTGCTTCTGCTCAATGCTACAGTACATAAATATAATCTCATCCGTCTCCATATCTCCATTTTCTCCTCCCACAGATGGATCCTAAGCTCCGTCCATCGTTCACCGAGAACGTCAGGCACCTCGAGGAGATTCTCGTCCGCCTTAAAGTGGAAGAGATGGAGCACGAGTGTGTTTCTCTCAGCGGGGAGAACGACAAGAAGACGATACCCAAAGGTAACGCTGCACACAGTCTCCCTCTGTCACGCTGAGATTTTTCCTTTACAGTCAATAAAAGTCACCTCCTGTTTATGAGAAGTTAGTTCCTGTAAAGGAAGGGAATCTGTCATCCGATCACGGAAACAGAAACCTGTTTAATATCCTTCTTCTGGTCTCTCTAACCCCCCTCCCTGGCTTTGGTTGTACGCTTATGTAGTCAGACAGCCAACTGGACAGCTAGTCAATATTTCACTTGTTATCCTGTCAGTGTCAAACCTCACAGGAACTTCTCTCCTCTCTGACAACAGTTCCTCTTGCGAAGCACGCTGTAGATTTCACGTTTGTTCAGTTGCTTACAAACTGTTCACCCCATCCTGTCGAGATTTAAACTTCACTTCACTTTAAGTTGAAAAATCAGCTTGCAAGAAAAGTAATTCTCCTATTTCCACTAGGGTTGCAGCTATTAATAACTCTCAGTATGATTTATTCTGCAGATTTTGAACAATAGATTGATTGTTCGGTCACAAAAAAGTGAAAAATGTCAATCCTACCGTCACAAAATCCAAAATAAAAGCTTTAAATGTGTTATTCTGTCAGTCTAAAACCCAAATATAGTTTAAAACATAAGATTTATTAAGATATTTACACAGAAAAACAACAAATGTTATGAGAAGTTACCATTGCAAATCTAACATCCTCTGTTAAATCCTCAAAGCCTCCGTTTCCCTCTTTTTTTCGCACAGTTATTCAGTTATCCATATCATATTAAAGGACTGCAGCACAGGGTCCCTGGTTGCTGATAATATAAACACAGGTCTGAGATTTTAGATGCCTATTTTGAGATACTCAATCCATGCAGGCCCGGGTTTCACTTCTAATTTGGTCCAGCGCTCCGCTGCCTGCATGCCTGACCGTCACAGAGTCGTGATGTTTTTGTTTGGACGAGCCGAACGACTCCTTTTCATAACCAAAAAGTGTGAAATGGAGATTAGGGACATCTGATGCTACACAGGAAGCAAGAGAGTTTTTTTTTGTAGTGAAACTTGTGTTGAAACTGTTGTTGTTAATCCAGATCGAGCTAACGACAACATATTATGGAGCTGTTAGCATAGCATGTGTGGAGAAGAGCTTAAATCTGACCGTTCTCACTGTCGATTGTTTGCAGTTCTCCTTTTGCTCCGTCAGTATTTCCTGAAAACCAGGTTTGCTCTCACTGTGGGAAATTTGTATTTGCATTACAACCTTTCAGCCAAATATGTTGGTGGAGTTTCTTTGTTGGTCGCTTCCTCGCGAGTCACAAAAAGGAGTTTAAATATTCCTGCCACACATATAATGCATGGTTGAAGTGCAACAGTGCTTTAAGATTCAAGAGGAAGAAAAATATTGTTCATCCAGTGCTTTTGGAAACATTTCAAAGTGATTGAAAACTCCAGTCTCTTTTCTCTATGCAGGATTGAGCCTGTACTGCCGCCTGGTGGTTACCGATTCTCTGCTTGACTTTTGGAGCACTATAAACAAGATTCAAGATTCAAAGGGTTTATTGTCATATGCACAATCGCTTTGAAAATCTAAATCTGAAGTCCCAGGCCCCTCCAACACTGCAACATAAACATATATAAGACTTTTAACTATGAAACTAGTGCAAGATGAAAAAGAAATGGAAATTAAATAGTGAAAAAATGTTGCAATTGTGCAAGTTAATGTAGAGATAAGTAAACTAGCAAACAGAGATTACAATGAAATAGTGTACAGAGGAATAAAACACAGCTTATTGTAATGCTAAATAAATATGTGAGCTGTAAACAGATGCATGCTTAAAGCGATTAGTGTTTATTTCTCTCAAAGACAATGTGAAATATTGTAGTAGCCTCTAGACTAGACTAACAACATATCATTTTTAATGTTGACAGTATTATTTAAAGGTACCTGTCTGTCCTGTCTAGGTGAAAAGATCCAGGGCTTCAAGCGACTGAACCCCCTCGGCTTCCAGGACGATAAAATCCCTCAGAAGTCGCCCCGCCCGCGACGGAATATCTGGCTCAGCCGCAGCCAGTCAGACATTTTCTCATGCAAACCGGGGAGAAAAGTCAACGTCCAGGACCCTTACTACAACCCCCCCGTCACCCAGCGGGCCTCCAAAGCTCGCAAGATAAACCCGTTCACTGCCCGGGAGGACCTGTGCGGGGGCAAGATCAAGTTCTACGACGTGCCCAGCAAGTCGGTGTTCTCGCTGGTGTTCGACCTGCACTCGCCCCCGGGGAGCGTGTTCAGCGACCCGTCGTCCGCTAACGGACCTGGGGGAGCCCAACAGGGGACGTCTTACTACTGGCAGCAGCTTCCAGGGAGGCAGTGTCACTCGGTGCCCGTCTCCCCCCAGCTGCCCCGCTCTGAGATCTTCCAGCACCTCGCTGCTGCCGTCAGCTCCAACAACAACGGCTCCGTCACCTCCAGCCAGCTGTCCACCACGCTGCCAGGTGAGCTGTCTCAGAAGGATGGGTATTCTGAGGTTGTGGAGTCCTTTTTTATCCTGTCACTGTGGCCTCGTCCTTCAATGTGATGTAAAAGTCCTGCCTCTATAGGAACAGCTTTCTATACTTTAGACAAAAACTATACTTACGACAGTTTCCCAAGGGCCCAAAGGGGAACCAATACTGAAGAAAGAGGGTCTCTTCCTGTTTTAATATTGATTTATTTACATTATTAAAACCTCTACTTGAGGCTCCTGTTTGTCTCAGTTGAGTCATTCATTTACTGGATCTGCTTTAGGTGCAGTTGATGGATGGATGGATTAAAGCTTCCATTTGGTATTTTTTCCTGATGGAGGCATCCCTCACACATGACTCACTGAAACCAACAGACAGTAAGAAATTGGAATATTATGGTGTCATTTTGGCAATAAAAAAGAAAAAGCCTAACACATCTGGTGGCTGGTCGTGGGTTTCAGAGGGTATACTATACAGCTCTTAAAAGTTAACTGAAGTCCCAACCCCTCCTCACACACAAGCACTGGACCACTGATACATCCATCCAGTCGAACATTCACACTGGACCTTCTGATGTGCTAAAATATAAAAATGTCTGTCTTTGAGCAAAACAGACCTTTAAACAATGCATCTGATTTGAATGATGGTAATTTCTGTGGCAGTTGGTACAAGAGGGAAGCTGTTGCATGAGCGTTGATATATTTAGATAACGGTTGTTCCCTTCCTCTCTTTTCTGTTTCCCTCTTTTCTCTTTTAGCAATTAGCTCCAGGTCTGATACAGGCCTGATGGGAAATGAAGTCCGGCAGAAGGCAGCGCTGACTAGCTGGGCAAAGAAATACGTCGTGGTTGAGATCCCACCTTACTGCAGGCAGAGAGGAGGGGAGGAGGAGGAGGAGGAGGAAGAGGAGGAGGACGCTAGGAAGGAGGAGGAGGAGGAGGAGGAGGAAGAGTTGGGGGAGAGCTGGTCTCCGATGGTCCCCAGCAGTGACAGAAACAGTGGAGAAGCTATGGACTGCTCCTGCAGCCTGGAGGAGGAGGGCAAACGCCTGCCCCCTGTAACACACATGTAAATCCACACACACACACACACACGATGGAGGTGGTGGGAGGGGTGTGGTGGATACCCCTGGATGGAGAAGTGGACTGAAACATCCGACACATTTCAAGAAAAATAATAGAAAAGAAAAATGCACTTGATTTTTATCTTTCAAGTGAACGTCTCACATGAGTTAATCAAACACACCTGTTGTAATAAAACTCTCCCAGCACCCAGGTGTGATGGAGGGGGGGGGGGGGAGTCTCCCTTTAGCACAAACAGAAAGCTTTTATCCACACAATGGACGCTCAGCGTAGAGATTATTTTTTGAAAAGGTTGTTTATATTTAATATTGTGAGATGATGTAGATTTTCGTCCTCTAAAGGTTTCTTATATTAGGTGTCTCGTATGACGAGGGGATTTGGAGATTCCTCGTGTTGTGTGAGTGTCTTGATACTTTCCTCCTGTGTTCTAGACAAATGTTTATACTAAATGTTAAAAAACATCCCATATTTTTCTGAGACAGTGGGGTGATTATAATAACAGAATTCAAGGTGATTTATAATAATTGAGTGCCTGGAATACAACACTCACGAGATGGATTCAAAGAGGAGACGGTTTTAGTTTGATGACATACTGTAGTTGTCCTTTTTTCTGGTTAGATGCACAGTAAATGAGTCAGACTTACACCGTTCAACAGTCAAAGCAGAGCCGTCAGTTTGTAATTTGTTCATAAATCTCTCGCTGCTACTTGAGTTTATCTGATGATTTCGGCAGCTGCTCGTACAGAGAGAGCCTCCCGTAGCTCCTGATATTCAGATTTCAGAGGTGCATGTGTGAAAAAAGGACTTATGTGTACCATCAATTAAATACTGCACAGTGAAACTTATAATAAAGGTTCATTAAGATCATTTACAGTGTGACGGGGCTGTAAAAAGTGTCCTAAAACAGCGTCATAAAACAGATGAGGAGAGGCTTTCTGAGTCTGAGAGGTCAAAATGTCATGTCATCAGTATGAAGACTAAATGTTCTATTATTCTGTCAGCAAGAATTCAGTAAAATCACATTTGATTTAATTCCTTTTTATCTCAAAGACAAAACAGTGAATTTCCTTCCTAAAAACTCAAGAGACTTCAGGGTTTGCAGTGATTTGCAGGGCACTCACAGAATACAGCTCGGGTTGGATAAATAATATTTTAAATGAGAGTAAAAAGCCCATTAGGATGATTTCTGATGTCAAGTTTTCCCCTTTCTTGTGAGGAAATATAAGACAGAGAGCCAAGCTGAGTACTAATAGTATTTAGTATCTAAAATATGTCTTTCATCACAAAATATTAGTACTAAATAAATGCAAATGTTTAAGTTTTCCCTCCTGAAAAGATGCTCAGTTCTAGTGGCAACATTTGACCTAAAATGAGATGTGTGTTTTTCTAATTGAAGCCCATTCACAATCTGAAGTGTAAATCTCTTATTTTGAGTTATTGTTTTATTCAATTCTTTTATTGAAACTCTCCAGTGAATATCTAAGCTACACGTCCTCGGGGTAAAGGCTCTGTTATCTCTATCCTTCAAACAGCAACCGTCCTCCTTCATGTTCTCTGCTGACCTTCAATAGGAACTAAATGCACTTGTACAGCGATCTCCTCTGAACTACTTATCACTACTTTTCTATGCAAGCGATGTAACTTTCTATGACACTGTGTTACAGTATAAAGGATCTAATTTGATATTTATGAGAAAGCATTTTTAATGTCTTACCTTTGTATATTTGTGTAAAAAGTTTGTGTTACCTGCCTTGATGAATACAGATTGAAATGTCTTTGCTGATCGAATAACAAAAACCTCTCTGAGTTTTCTTTGTTTTTGTGTCTCGTTCGATTCTTCACTAAAACTCAAGACAGAAACATATTCATAAAAATCTTTGGTCGGACTCACAATCCAACATGTCAAACAAAGCACTCTTTTTAAACAATCCAAGCAGTGTTAATATTGCAGGTGTTAGCAAGACCAACATTAACAGAGCTTTCCTTAATTGCTCATTTACTATAACGGTCAAATATATCATCTTACTGTAATTGAGCTTTTCTAAATAGGGAGACACACATTTAAAAAAAACACACTGGAGATTTTGCATGCGAGGCTTTGAGGAATTTTCTACAAATCAGCTATAATATTTCTTATCATTTACTGTGATTTCCTCCAGTTTTAGGCAGCTAAATCCATTTTTTACCTCCATTTTTTGCAGATATTTATGTTGGGAGGTAACGTAGTGAAGACTTAAAAACAGAAAGACATTTAGACTTAGTGTTCAGTGTGATGGATCGCACCAAACGTGTAAAGTTAAAGAGTCCAATAACAAAAAATGGACACTACTGTCTCCCTGGAGAGGTAGGAAATACCTTGAAAAACAAGAAGTGACTTCAAGTTAACCCGGGTTATTATTGGGACCCTACAAAGACCACCAAACTCAGGGACAGTTTTATCCCCCATGCCATAAGTCTATGAACACATTAATAAAACCTGAGCTTGCACTATTTCTACTTTTATTTTATGTCTTGTAATTGCACTGTTGAGGAACCGTCTTAAGTTTTCATACATTACAAACCCTTACACCTTTGAATCTTGAATACAGAACTACTCCAGACTAGTATCTCGTATCAAAATTCTAAAAAATATAAGACATAATATAAAACGGTTTTAAAAACAAAGCAGTGTAAAACAATAAACCCAACATTTTTTATCTCCCAAAAAATCCCCGAGAGTTTTTTTTAAAACCATGGCAGTAACTGAACACAGGCTGTCTAAAATAACCCCTGTGAGCTCAGTGTGCCGTCTTCTGATGCGACTTGAGGCTGGAGCGCTGTGTGAAGCACTTCCCGCACAGCGAGCACTGGAAGGGTTTCTCCCCGCTGTGCACCACGGCGTGCCGGATCAGGTTGCACTGCTTGGTGAAGCTCCGGCCGCACTGCTGGCAGCTGAAGGGCTTCTCCCCCGTGTGGCTCCTCAGGTGCTCTTTCAGCTGACTGAACCTCATGAAGCTCTTGTCGCAGTAAGTGCAGCTGAACCTCTTCTCGCCGATGCCCGTCCTCCAGGGCGTCCTCATCCTCCTCGCCAGGCTGAAACTGCTGCGGTAAGAGGATGTTGTGCTTGGAGGCGTCAAATCCTGGTTTTGGGCCGAATCTCTTAACTGATGCTGCGATTGCTGAGGAATCAGACACTCATCCATGGTGTTAATCTGAGATGACGCATCATCTGGTTGGGCTCTCTTGCATCCGAACGTCCTGGCTCGTCTTTTCGCTCGTGCTGCACTCACTGCAGCTGAAACTGATTTCCCTACAGAGTGAATTTGAGGCCCCGTGTCTTCCAATGCAGACGGGAACACAGAGGGATTTGTCTCAAACTCCTGCTCGGCATACGAAAAGCTCGGACCCACATCGTCTCTGCACAGATTGGACGACCACAGCTGTCCGTCTCCTTCCTCTGTCTCAAATGTGTGTGCTGATTCAAGAGGAGCTGCATTATCGTTGGGTGTTTCCTCCTGTTTCACTACGAGCTCTGCCTCAGTTTGTGTGCTCAGCTGCTGCTCTGGGAAAGCGTTGTAGCCTTCAGTTACAGAAACCAGAGGTCCGGGGTCTGCTGGGTTCTCAGTGGAGGGATAACGCTCTGCGAAGCTGTCTATCTGGGAATGGGAGGCGTGGAGAAATGGAGGCTGCTCCTCTTCAGAGACTAATGCGTCGGTCTTCCACATGTCCTCCTCTCCACACTCCTCTTTGATCAGGATGTGTTTATCAGCAGGCTCCATGTCGGCACACTGCAACACCAGGCTCTACGTTACATTAATACACACAAGTTCTGTATAAATGCAAATAAATGCTTTGTAATCATTTGGAGAAAGACCAAAGGAATGTCTCCTGGGTTAATAAATAGATCAAGACAATTATTTTCATGCTTTTCATTATCAATTCATTGTTTAAGTCTTTCAATATACAATATATTGGCCAGACAAAACAAGCAATGCATACATAACATTTGGCTCTGGGAAACTGTGGGAGGCATTTGATCAATTCCTGAAAGAAAAAAAAGAAGCAGATTCATAAACAATAAATATAACACTTCGCATTATTTATACCTGCTGGTTTTGACTTTGAGCCTCAGCATCCCAGTCTGTGCTCTGAGTGTCTCTGTTCAACACCACTTTAACTACAGGGGAGAATCTCTCAGCTGCTGGAGGATAAAACACTGAGGAAGAAGAATAAAAAACACATGTTAAAAACACAAACAACAGCTAACAACTTAACACCCACGTAACTATCCTCACCTTTCCTCCTGGCTCTCATCCTGGTCCTCCTCAGCTCGGCCTCCACGCCCTCACTCTTCCTCTTCAGCAGCTCGATGTCCCGCCGGCTGCGGCTCACCTCCAGCCGCAGCACCGCGCAGCTGTCCTCCACGCGCCGGTCTATCTCCGCCACCGCCGCCTGGGCCAGGACCTCCAGGACGGACAGCAGCTGGCTCTGGAAGCCGCAGTGCTCCATGTTTTGCAGCGTCTTAGTCAAAAACAAAATTAATGTGCTCACCTGTAGATGCCTGTATGTCACTCACTTGTAGAATGAATGTGTACAAATTGCGTTATAGAGCAGTGGTGGACACACTGCAGCTTATTGTTTGTGTGTATATTTCTTATGCGGATGTTATTAGGGCGAGAGTCGCTTGTTTTTCATCCCCCTGCGGTTCGCACGGGCGGTGTCTGTCCCTCGGATTTAGTTGCACACATAATAATTAATATATCTTTACTTAAAGCGTCAGAATATACTGTTGTATGCAATCACAAAATATCGATGATGTATTTAGCCTTTTCAACGTTTTATTGTGTGGTGATTTCCGCCACTCAGGGAAGTACTGGTAAAAGAAACGAGGTTACCGTAGTATCGTCACCTAATCGTCACTTGCTGGACTACCGTAAAGTTTGGACTAAATCCGGCACACTGTGACCTCAGCGGCTGAAATTGGAACTCGATGAATTAAGGGTACAAAATATATTTGAAACTGTCCAAGTTGCTAATTAAGAATTATCCTCTTTACCTTTTTATCGTACATTCATTTGACCTACAATAGTCCTCAAACATTAAATAAAAATCCCACAACTTCATTGTAACGTCAATACATTGAAACTACATGTTAAACGTTATCATTATCCAATAAATGAATCTTTAAAACGATGAAGTCAGAGAGAAACATACATGCAATGTATAACTCTACCAATTTCTAGTAATTCAGCCTTTATAATGGGCTGTTATTGTTAATAACTAATTTACTAATGACCCAAAGCTACTCAGAGAATATCAGGACATTCTGATGTACAGTCTCAGAATAATAGACCTTTGTAATCTCCATATGAGTTATCGTCCCTCTGTTTTTAGATAAGAATAAATAAAAAAATTGTCCATAAATCAAAGACTGATTTCTCCAGGGTGGTAGCAGGCCACCTCAGAAAGTCACTCAGACAAAATCATGACACATGGCGGATCTATGAACTATTGTCCCTCTGTTTTTAGAAAATAATAAATATAAACAGGCTTTATCCAAGGCCCAGGCAACACAGACCACCAACCACAACAAAATATGTGTTATAATATCTTAATATACATCCTATACAACAGTATTGCAAAAATACATAGCACGCTTATGCTGAAGGAATTTCCAGGTATTTAATTTTTACTGAATGTCTTAAAAATAACTATGTCCCTTCTTCTGGATTATGCATAGGCAAATGTGTGTTCCTTAGTCATTCTTGATAAAAGCTCTCTGTACTTTGCTCTAAGGTGATTGGTATTTTATGTGTGTTCATCTTTGTGTTTGGGATATGCTTTGTGGTTGTTTGTAGTGCAAACTTGTTGTGGAACTTTGATGTAAATGGGGGTAGTTTTAGTTTGTATTGAACTAAATGAAAACTAGTTTGTTATTCTTCGGAATAGTTTGTAGTAAGTTGAAGTAATTTGGGTGTGTGTACTCGTACTTTTTGAGTCTATTTAATACTCTCCTAGATCTTGTGTTGTACTTTTGTTTACATTGGATAATATTGTCATTTAGAATTGATGCACAACAAAAAGGTTAAATCAAATGGTCTAAAATGTGTTGTATTTGTCCAATATGCACATTTACTGTCCAATTCCTTCTGTCCAAGTGAGAATCACACACAAAGGTCAGTCTAAACAATGATAATGCTGCATTTAAAGGGAAATAGATGCATTGTACAGATACACTGAACTGATTTCCCTACTAAATCAGCAGAGGCGGAGAAACCATGGGCCACATACAGAGAGAAAGCGCAAGAGAAGGAGACACACTCAGGAAGTTAACAGGGGAAGTATAGCGGTTTCTTGCGTCATCATTTTATGCTGCTACTTGTGTGCCGATGCAGAGTGAAGGTAGGAACACTGGCTTTTAAATGTATATCTTTCATCATGTTTCAAACTCTTTTCTAAAAGTGGACATATAGAGAATGACGATGGGGAAAAGTAGATCTGTGGCAGGTGTCAGGAAGATGGAGGGGATAGGTGTGGAGTTTGAATGTCTGAATAAGTCTATATGTTCAGTGTTTGACTTCCGCTGCAGTGAAACAAGGGGCCCACAATGGCTGTGACATGCGGCTAAGGAGGACAAACCGGGTCTGAACTGAGCTCCACCATCAGGCTTGAGCTCAGGGTGGAGGTTTTTATGGATCCACCAGCACAGAGAGACATTACGGTGTGATTAGAGAAACATTCAGAGGCCAACTCCACCGAATAGGAGAAGTAAAGTATCAAGGGTGTGGCCTTTCATTCGAAAAAAAATGAGAGCATCAGGGGGAAGTGGAGAGCTACATATGCATGCTTTGGATTCAGTGCAGTTTGTTATTTTCAATTGAGCTGGTATTTGCTCAAAAACACTAATTATATTTCTACTGTTGCAGGGTGGAAGTATGACCTAACACTTCAACGCATCAACTCCAATGCACCACGGCTTACAGAGGAAACACCCTGCACCCAATAACATGCACTGAAGCAAAGGAAGCAGCAGCAGCAGCAGCACGGTCAGATCTGTGAAATGTGCAGCGTCTCTGCTAAGTCAGTGTCACGTTAACCGAGTTGGACAACACATCCAGCAATCACAGACAGACCGACAGACAGACAGAGACAGACAGACGAACAGACAGACTGAAAGACAGTCAGTCAGTTAGTCAGTCTGAAGGACACAAACAGACGAAGAGCTCGGCCGGTCTGAATGTGAACTGAAACAGCCAACAGGAAGAGATGAGGAGAGTTCGGAAAAAAGGAGGAAACAAAGAGAAGGTGTTTGGATGTGACCTGCTGGAGCACCTGACCACCTCCTGTCAAGAGAGTGAGTGAACATTATATCTGTTACCATTTCCTTTACAACACAACCTAAAAACACCATTATGTACAAATAAATGTGCACAAACTCACCAGAAAATGTTCATCCTAATCACAATAAAGTGTCTGAACAACAACTGGTGTCAACATATGGATAGATACCTCCAATATTTGGTAACATACGTGCGTTACACAATGTGAATATTACAAAACCAAAAATTACATCCTCTAAATGTCCCTCTACAGTCGGTGAGAGAATCACTCAACAGGAATGATAGTTGACAACTTTGTACTAGTTATTATTCGGTCAGAACATTTATCAATGATTTGTGTCTGGTGTTGAAGTCAAAAAAATACTTTGTTATGCTTTTCTAAAAAATGTCAAATGACTTCTTTGTTAGCCTCAAACCACACAGCATCAACAGCACCAGCTGTGCATGTGAAACTCATAAGACACATATGATGTGAGCCTTATGAGGTTCTACTAGTATTTAATTCCCTTTTAGGAGTCGATATACAGGAGTGGGTCACGGTCCGTTCTGCAACTTCATTGCATAAAGAGTGGATTTTGCATTTTCAATTTCCTTTGCTAAAAAGAAATCAGAGGTACACACTCACCACGGCTATCTCATACCCAGCGCTTCTTTTATTTTACATGTCCATGATTGTTCAATCACATAGTAAAAAAAAAAGAAGAATAAATAAATATCTTGAAGTGTGAGGCTATCTTTTTTATGGCCTATGTTTCATATCAAAAAATATAATAACTATTGTATTACCACATATGAAACAAACCAAAAAAACCATACAAGCTTAATGTTCATTCTTACGTCAACATTCACTTTGTTGCTGCACCATTCCCCACAGTTCCTCAGGTCTTGCAGTGCTGCAGTGAGTTTGTAGAGAAGCATGGCATCGTGGATGGTATCTACAGGTTGTCTGGCGTGTCGTCCAACATACAGAAACTGAGGTAACGTCTGTGTGAATGTGTGTCTCTCTGAACCTATATCAGTAAGTGTGTTTTAATCAGGTCTGTGCGCTGTGTTGGTGTACTCTAAACTGACTCTATGTGTGCATACCACCAGGGGTGAGTTTGAGAGCGACGGGAGTCCAGATCTGAACAAGGATCTGTACCTGCAGGATATCCACTGCGTCAGCTCTCTGTGTAAAGCTTATTTCAGAGAGCTGCCCAACCCTCTGCTCACATACCAGCTGTACGACAAGTTCGCTGTGAGTAGCTCAGAAACATTTTACACCCCCACTTTTTATGTGTTGATTAAGTGTTTTGGACATGAACAGAACTGGTAAAAAATGACCTCTCCTGCAATAAAGCATGGAATATATAAATCAGAATACCTATATTTCCCTATGTGCCATATTTCCACCAATTACATTTGAGTGAGTTTTGTTACAGGAGGCTGTGGCTATCCAGCTGGAGGAGGAGAGGCTGGTAAAGATCACAGATGTGCTGAAAGAACTACCAGCACCGCATCACAGGTACTGTCCTCTGCTGCACTACTACATGAAAACAGTCTTTAATCTTGACTTCCATGAGCAGCAGTGACACCAAAGTGGGAACTTTGTTATTATTGTTTACGTCCAGTTTGTAGTATTTATACTTTTGGACGTCCACATCATTTAGAAAAATAGGAACATCCACATGCCTCTTTGCTTAGTGTTTGTCGACTTCCTGTATACATAGATGTCCAGGGCTCGGCCAATAGGAAGCCAGGTAGTGAAAGTATGAGTATTGGTTGTGAATTATGCCGTCTGTTTTAATACACTGAAGATCTCGGACCCCCATTAGTCCTGGAGACTCTGTACAATATGATTGTTGATGTTAAAGTAAATATCAATGTCATCAAAGAAGAAACAGATTATTTTGCTAATTGAAGGCATATTGTTAGCATAGTGTTTTTTATTTGATATAGTGTAACACTTCCCTTCCTTGCCATCAGGACTCTGCAGTTTCTGATGCGCCATCTTGTCAAAATGGCCTCGTATTGCTCAGAGACCAGCATGCACTCCAGGAACTTGGCCATCGTCTGGGCCCCTAATCTGCTCAGGTTTGATAGTAGTATAAGATTTCATAAGATCTTTATCTTCCATGCTTTCATTCCTCTTCCTTTTTCCCTTTCTTCCTTTCGATAAAATGCATTTATTCATCCTTTCATTTATCCATCTATTAAAAACAAAGATTATCTTTTCCTGTTCATATTAAGGTCGAAAGACATTGAGTCGTCCGGGTTTAACGGTACAGCGGCCTTCATGGAGGTCAGAGTTCAGTCCATCGTCGTGGAGTTCATCCTCAATCACGTGCCTCAGCTGTTTCCTGAAGAAGGTGACACACCACTTCATTTGTTTTGGGGTGGAAACTCAGAAGTTGTGAAGCACTGTATAGCTGACTTACTCCTGCCCTATTCAGGTGTGTCGAGTGAGAGAAGGAATTCCCTCCCCTCACCGTCAGCATTGCCCAATCAGGACGAAAGGTTTTTCAAATCAGGACCTATCCCCCACATTGGTAATATCAGTCCAGGAGGCGGTCCCATACTCATGAGACCCTACCACGCAATCATTGAAGGCACTGACAAGTGAGTAGATGCATTAATATCTTTTTTAATATGTCTGATCTGGTTAAAAGGACATGTTATACACAGATCAAAGCAGCAGGGGTACATCTTAGAGAATAAATGGTTTGCTGCCACGATTAACATGATTGACACTTTGTTGAGTAATTCAATCTCAGAAAACAGATTCTTTTTTGTGTCTCGTTCAGGAGGAAAGGATCTCTTAAAGGCAGGAAGTGGATGTCGATCTTCAACATCGGAGGACGATTCCAGGACCCACGACGGAGGCACAAGCACTCAGCGAAAGGTAAAAAACCTCATCATGGTTTGTAAGGTCTGGTAGTCGTCTCTTACCTTTGATGATGATTACCTTTTAAAATAAATTGCAATGTCTTCACTATATTCTGCAATAACATATTGGCAGTAAACTCTCTCAGTCAAGTTTACATTTGTACTTTAAATTACTGACACAGGAAGCTTACACTTTTTGAAGGTTTTAGGGCCTCAGGTTGAATTCAAACCTGGGCCAGTCCGGTAAGGACTCAGTCTTTAATCATTGAGAGCCCCACTTTTATTTATATTTGTATTTAATATTTGTTTTTTTGTTTTAGAGAAAGAAATACCTCCTTTGAGACCAGCAAGAAGCATGGACTCCCTCAGCAACCCGCCCTATCCAAATGAAGGTAATCCTGTTTTTTCAGAATGATGATGAACTATATTCCAAATCAACGGCAAAAGTCATATTTTGGATCAAATTGAACTTAAAAAACATTTTATTTGTCAATCTGCTTTATTCCAGGTTCCAGACGGTCCGGCCAGCGCCCTCCGTCCACCAACATGTCTACCCTCGTCACCTCCTCGCCGCAGTCTGGCTACGAGGTCCCTGGTTCCCCCGGGGCGATAGGTGGCAGTGAATACGCCGTGACCTATCGCAGGGGAACGGGGTTGGTAAGCGGGGGCACGGGGACGCAGGGCACCTACACTTCCCTTGACCCTGAAGGTTTAGGACTCTCGGGAAACGAGACCGTGCAGTCCAGGTCTCCGGGACTCTCCACTAAAGACGGCCGAAGAGCAGCCATGCACATCACGGGGCCCACCATGGTGACCGTGCCCCTGCATATCACCTCTAACCTGGCATACGGGGTGCTGCAAGGTGGCGGAGACAGGGTCATTCACCGGGGCAGGGATAAGGAAGGAGGGGACAGGGTGGAGGGTAAGGAGGGAGGAGAGAAGGGGGAGAGAAGGAAAGTAGAAGTATTGATAGGAAGGTTGAAGAAAAACAAAAGGTTGAGGAGCAGGGGAAAAATCACAGAGGGAAAGTGACGGACGGGGAGGAAGTGAGGGAAGCAAATGGGAAAATGGTGGCAGGAAGGAAGCGAGGAAGAAAAGAAAGACGAGGAGAAGGAGGAAGAGGAGCTGGGAGGTGAAGGTATGTCCAAAGAGCTACGAGCCAAAAGCGTGACCTCCATCCGCGAGGAAGACAATGCTGTTGATGATGAATACATGGGTAAATTCAACCAACACATAAACCATAGAGGTTTATTTTCTTTATACCACATGATTCATAATCTAAGAGGGCTCGTCATCTAAGCCCATGCTTCCTTTACAGAAATGAAAGATGTGCGGTCAGCTGACTGTGAGTCAGAGGTGACTCAGCGTGCTGATGGTTGCGTGTTCGACGCTGCTGACGTCCTCAACTCAACCCAAGAGAACGAGGATGACTACGAGATGTCCGGCTACGTTCAAGATAACTTTGAATTCCTGGACCAAATGGACTGCAGCGTCCTGGATCACATGGACTGCAGTGTGTCCTATCAGGTGGGTTAACCTTTGCACTTAGTGAAGGAAACTGGTGTTCAGTTGTGAAGAGTATATTGCTGAGCAAAACGTGTAAGGATAAATATTTGATATCCACTGAGCCTGTTCACCTCATTATCCAAAATCTAAGGGAACTATGCTATTGGCTTTCTAGGGAACCACAGTCATGCTGACTTTGAGGATAGTCCTTTTCCGTCGTTCTGTAAGCAACCATGATCTATCATATCATTGTGCTGCATAAGTAGTTGGTGACCTTGCTGAAGAGGCAACCTACAAGATCAAAAAGTGGCTAAAATGCCGGAAAATGTGTGGTTTTTCGACATATTTTTTATTACAGATCATTGTAAAGCTCAGTGATGACCAAATAACATTTCCTGTGACCACTTTATTATAAAAGTCGACTTGTTTTTCAGCAGATAAATGCTTTTAATGTGAAGCAGCAGTAATAGGAAATGTTCGGTTTGCATTAGGAATTATTTAATACAGATTTTTTGCTGGGGATGTTCAAACAGACATTCAGTATTTAAAATGTAATACATATTAATATTGCAATGTCTTAATCAGTGGGAAACACCTGATTTGGCTAGAGAAAGAAACTCTTTTGGAAAAAATAGAGGGAAAGTTTTTGTTCTCGAACTCCTTTCCTCATCCTGGTTTTTATCTTTGCCTCTCAGGTAAACGAGTTCTCCGTCGAGCCTCCTGGTCACTCAGACGATGAGTATGAAGTCATGGAGCAGGCTTGTCCTGCAGAGCTGCGGACAGACCTGCAGCAACAGAGCCCGACAGAGATAAAACCAACGAGGCCACTCAGCATCGACTCCTACAACCGACACACTAAATCCCTCAGCCTGCCTTACCTGACCTCACCCATCCTCGGATTGGAGGATTCCTGCTCTGAAGAGGAGGCTGAAGCGGACGACAGCGACGATTACAGCAGTGACGAAGACGAGAGCATGTTCATCAAAAGCCTCCCCACTGATTTCTTTTTAAACAACTTGACCTTTGAAACAAAAACTGGTAAAGAGGAAGGTTCGGATGGAGTTCCTGAACACCAATCACAGAGCTGCACAGACAGAGGATCCCGGTCAATGCACTTTGGGTTTCCTACATGTGAAGAATCAGCTGCTGGAGATCTGGAGCAGGTAGAAGGGAAAGATGAAGGAGATAAAGATGGACTGCAAGAAAAGGAGATAACAAAAAAGGAAGAGGAAGATCAACAGGGAAGAGATCGTCTGGAAAACAATGGGCAAAGGTGAGACTGATTTTTAAATGATATTAGAACACAATTTTAAGGCTGCTTTAACCAATTTAAATCACAATATAAACTAATGTTCCCCCTAACAATGAATGCTTGTTCAATGCGAGACCATGAAACTGTTTAAATATTGTGTACAGTGTTTAACTCCCATAAACATTTTATTTTTAAATCTCCAATATTACATTACGTGAATAAGTTAAATAAGTGTTCCATTTCCAAGTATAGGTTTAAAAAAATGTGCTTTTGGGTATAATTGTGCATTCATTTACACAGTCAGAACAATCAAAAGCAAATATAGAACTATTGTAAAAGTAAAAAAGAGGTTTTTGTAAACAAGAAATATAAATATACACACAAGGAAATGTAAAAAGAAGTGTAGTTTATTAGAATTGAAGAGCTCACTCGCCAATGATCTCTTTCTGTCTCTCATTCACCTGCAGCAAAAAGACAGAGGAGGATATCTTGGAGGATTCTCAGAGTGACGAAGAAGATCCTCCTTCTCCTTCTCCTCCTCTTCCTCCTCCTCCTCCCGAAGCATTATTACACTGCTGTGACGACTTTCCACCGCCCAGCGAGGAGGACTTTAGCATTATGGAGGAAGTGGACATGTTGGACAATGATCACCTTGATTCTCCTCCTAGTCAGGAAGTTCTTTATGCCACAGAGATAGAAACTGATGGTGCTTGTTTAGAGGAGTTCAGAGACTTTTCCGTAACAGAGAAGCCAACGGAAGAGAGAGACAGTGATGAGGGAGAGGAAGGAGAGATTTACAAAGCGATAGAGAGTGAAGGTGAAGATATTGTAATGGAAATGAAAGAAAACGATGAGAGCAAAGCGGCAGAAAAAGTTCAGCAAGGCAATGAAGACGAAGAAATGCTGCAGAGAGGTGAGAAAGAGCAGGAAAGTGATATTTGTAGGTCAAGTAAGGAAATGTGGGCTGAACTTGAGGATGTTGTATGTGAACTGGTAGAGGATGAGGAGAGTAAACAGCTGGAGAACAAGGATGCAAGAGAGAGTGTGTCTGGGGAAGGTGATGTTGGAGAAGAGGAAGAGCAGGTGGAAGAGGTTTCAGGAAAGAAAACGGCTGAAGTGGATGAAGTACAGACAGAAGTCAGAGTAGAGGCAGAGGAGGAATCAATGGAGACGACTGATGAAAAACTCCCAGACACAGAAATGCAGCACGAGATGGAGGAAAAAGAAACAAACGTACCGAAGACAAGTGAACCGGAAGAAGGAATTCAAGGGAAACACGTCGTCAATGCTGAAGCACAGCGTCACGACAGAGAAGAAGTAACTTCAAAAGAGAACAATGACAAAGCTGATGAGCAACGTCAGGTGCAACAATGCATAGATAAACATCTTAAGGAGGTTAGGTGTCATGTAGAGGAAAGGAAAGAGGGTAGAAAGGGAGAGGAAAGTGACAGCAGCCTAGGAGGAGTAGGAAGGAAGATTGTCATCTCCAAAAATCCGAAGGTTTACCAAGTCAAAGCGGTGCCGGTGGTGCCTCCGAAGCCACAGCACTGCAAATTCACGGCCCAGAATATCCGGCAGCAGCAGCAGCAGCAGCAGAAGGAGAGAAGAGACGCCTACAGAGAGAGAGAAAATGCGTCCAGAGCCGCAACAGAGCAGGACGGTGCTGGAGACAGTGAAGAAGAGAAAAGGGAGAAGCCATCACAAGAGAGGGAGAAGAGGAGGGACGGGGATGAGAGTAGAAACAGTCCTCTCAGCATGTGTTTTGACGAGGCCGTTGCTATTGCGACCATGAGGCGAGGAAAAGAGAAAGAGTGCGACAAGGAGAAGGAGAGGCAGAGGGATTGGGGAAATGAAGTCCAGTAAAGTCTCTCTTTCGAGTTTTTACCGTACAAACTATTTTTTTACTTGTAGCATAAATGGCTGTATTATTGTGATTGGAGGTATTGCCGCAGATGCAATACTTAAGGCTGTTTGCTACCACACAAAACTTGTTCTGCAGGCAGGAAACTAGTAGGTTTTTAAATGTATATATATTTTTGTTTCTGGAGTCTGAAAACCATACAGAGTTGAGGAAATGGGGATGATATGCAACAAAGGCTGGACTCATAGTCAGCATTTGCTCACCAGGAAGCACATAAATCAATAGCTGCAGATCTGTTTCTGCTAAAAACCAACATAGAGATGGAATTAAAGATGAAGTGCTGCTGTTAAAATATGACATGCATATCCCATAACTTTCATAGCTTATCTAGTCTGTAAAACGTTTATATTTTATTGTATCCAGCTCACCCTTTGTTTGCACTTGTCGTCCAGTTATATAACACATTGTATAGAGTATATGTAGAAATAAACAGTTTGCAAGTATATGGTTAAATTGTACATCTGGAAAAGCAGGGGTGATGAACTGAATGTACAATTTCTACAAATTATAATGTCTGCAAAATACATTTTTGGGGGATTATGTGAATAAAGGTAATAGTTTCTAATATGGTGTCTGTCATTATTATTATTGGAACAAGTTACGTATTAATTACATAACGTGGCACTCAGATCCTCCAATGTCTTTCTTTTAGAAGTACTGTATCACACAAGAAATCTGGGGAGGCTGCTTTCTGTTCTTTTGTGGCCCCAAACTGTGGCTTTTAATTTGGAGTCATTTTAGTGGTATCACTGATCATGTTTTGTGGTTCTGTGATAACTCTTTCTGTCTTTTTACAACTTCTTTTAATTATGTTCTTCGCTTAGACTGCATCTTGCATGAAAGGTGCTTTATAAATAAAGTGTATTATTATTAGAGTGTATTATTATTATGATGTAACAGGGTTTCCAGATACAAAATTAAACTTTAAATTCACTATTGTTTTCTGGTTTAGAATTTGTTTTACGTGTCTTTAAAGTCAAATGTAGGAAAATAATGGTCCCTTTTATTTGAATGTTTCTCTGTGTAATTTTTAATTTTAACAAAAAGATGATCCATAAACTTAACCAAATAGATAATATACTGTTTATGCATCGTGTGTTTGTTTAGGTGGTAGAAGTAGGAAGAGACAGACTTGAGAGGATTTGTAGTTCACGTTCATTAGAAGAGTTACGACAGTTGCCATTTACGTCACATCCCCCCTCGACATTTTCCCGGAAGTAAACCAAAATAAAACCTCTCGAAAGGTAATTCGCCAAACAGCAGAAGCCCCAGCGCTTTTAATAAAGCTTGACGTTTTTATTTTCCTTGGTTTTCATCCTCCCTTTGCAGGATGTCTTTCCCCTCCTCTTTCGGTTCGCAGGTTTCCGCCATCATGGATGTGTTGGCGAAAGCTGCAGTCACAGAAATAACGAAGCTGGTGGAGGAGGGGAGTGTGGTGTTCAGGCTGGAGATGTGTCGGAGGGACGGGGAGATCCAGGAGCTCAAGAGAAGTTTAAAGCTCATGGAGGTGGAGCTCTCTAAAGCCCAAGAAGCAGTCAACACCCGGGCAATAATAGAGGAGAAACAGGAGCCAACAGCAGCCGGGAACCAGGTCCCTCGAACAGGTGAGCAACATCTGGAGAGAAGCACCGCACCAAAGTTAATTCACAAAAACTCCAATTCTGATTTTGTATTGCTATAAACAACAGTTATTGCGTTAAGGAACATACATTATGATCAGTTACGGATTTGTTTGGTCTTCTGTTAAATTTGGCTTCAAAATATATCCAATATTTTAATAAATCAGACCGTATTCATTTATTTTTTATCACATGGAATTTGTTGGTCATTGATTTGTGTTTTTATTTGGTCTATTAATTCCCAAACTCAAAGTACAACATCTTGGATAATGATGTTGGATGACTGACTTTTAGAAGTGGAAAACGTTACTCAAGTAAAAATAGAAACGTTTTATCTTCAAAATATTCTTAAAGTACCAAAAGTAAAAGTAGTCATGCAGGTGAGTAAATCTACTTAGTTACTTTACACTGCTTCTGACGTTTTAGATAAGGGCAGCATCTGTTTTATATGTCCATGATGTTTGTGTGTACAGTATGTACATTTTTGGGCGTTTCTATCCAGATGTTTTATGCACAATTTGCAGGTGGATGGAAAAGCAAAAATGTTTTCTTACTTTGTCGACTTGCATTCCTGGAGTAAAATGTATGTCTACCTGCCATATTTATTTTGGTTGCAGATGAACAAGAAAATCAGGAAACATGTAGAGTGTATCTGGACCCGAAGTCTGCTCATTCCCTGTGCGACCCGGGACACGTAACAGAGGAGATCCACGACATGAAGCCAGCGGTGAAACACGAGCCTGCAGAGGGACCCTCCGCCCATGAATCAACAGACAACTCTGTACCAGCACCCATTTGCTTTGAGGCGCGAGAGCCAGATGACATGATTTGGCCTCTTCCTGCTTGCAGCATGTTTGATAAAAGCTCTGTTGCTATGCAGCAGAACATGCAGATTTCCCCCCCTGAAAGTGAGCAATATGCTGCTCACAGAAACACAGAAAGCTCCTATAACTCGTCATCAGCTGCAGCAGAGGACATGGCAGGTGGTTCTTTAAACCTGCCCATAAAAGTAGAGGTAGAGACTCGACCTATGTGCATGGGAAGTACGGCTGCTCATAATGAGCAGTTCACACATGCTCCACATCCTGCATTCAGTCAGGATCAGTGTTTGCAGTCTGCTTCACAACATGCCGGGCCATCACTAGCCCCGCCTCATGCTCAGAGGTCCACAGCAGATACATTAGGATCACACACAGAGGGTCACATCCTCAATATAAACAACCAGAGAGCAAAAAGGCTCATGAATGTGTGGAGAACAAATCAGAAACTGTTCATCTGCTCGGTCTGCAACAGAGGTTTCCCTCGCAAGTCTCAGCTAGAGGTGCACATGGCCTCCCACCAGGCTTTTAAACCCTACCGGTGCCTCGAATGCGGGAAATCTTTCACCCAGAAGACCCGGCTGAAGACGCACCAAAGCGTCCACACGGGGGAGAGGCCGTACAGCTGCAAGATCTGCGGCAAGATGTTTTCGAGGCAGGACAACTGCCTGAGACACGAGCGGTTCCACAGCGGGCTGAGGCCGTACAGCTGTGCACAGTGTGGTAAAAGCTTCACTGTGCTGGGTAACCTCAAAATACATCAAGAGATTCATCTGCAAGGAAGATAGCGCTCAGAAGAGAGTTTACATCATGTACTTTGACAGATTAAATGCATTTAATACACGCATAAAGTGTAAATGTTGCATTTAAGGGTGGTACACGCATAAAGTGTAAATGTTGCAAATCATGGGTGAGGAACATTTCGATGGTTTTATTTCAGCAATTGCTCTAAACAATGTACTGCATTTTGTGCTGACATGATGTTGCCCAACCTAACCTGAAATTCATAATAGCCCAAACTCCCTCTGTGTCATAGTAAAGGGAGTGTGGGTAAGTGCCTTTGTAATAACTATACTGTAGTAACTACTTGTGTTTTAAATTAACATATAATTTGAATTCATCTCAAGATAGTATTAGTTTTTTTCCCCTGCTGGATTTTTACACTTTTATACATTTAAAATGATTCCCACACGTTCTTGAGAATATTGTGAGATTTTTAATTTGAGAGGAAAATGTGACTCTGGGGTGTTTTTGAAAATAGACACGGGTCATTGAAAATGCTTGAATTTGTATATTTTTTGGAACGATAAAATGTTTTTCTTTCACTTGATGTTAGTATAAAGGCTTCCTCCCGCTGTCTGCATGTGTCTCCTCGCAGTCACGTCACACACATCTTCCTTAAAGATGGACTTTACCTTAATTTGTGTCTAAAACTATGCAATGTTGGGTGTGTAAATTTGATGGAATTGGGCCTTAAAGGTACTTAAAAAGTCCTTTAGTTGGATGATTTAGAAGGTGTCTTAACCCTGATATAAAATAATATCAAATTCTTTAAAAAAAACCTTTAAAATAAGTACTAATATGACGTTATGTATTATATGCCTGCTTATTTTTCCAAACATGTTTGATTATGTTACATATTTGTACCATGATGAATGTATTTAATTTATATTTAATTTACCTTTTTCTTATCTTTGATTTGATAATGACTTTTCGGTTATGAGTTAATAAACATGGTTGAATGAAATAATATTCTATTGGGAGATAGAACATGTCTTTAATAAATAAAGTATGTCAGTGGTCTGAAACAGTCCGCAATACATCATTCTTTTACTTTGTAGGATCATTAATGCATGGATTAGTTCCTCTATTATACTATTTAAATACTACATAGAATAGCACAGTGAAAGAGATAACCTTATCTCTTTGTGTATGAAAAAAGAAAAGGTCTGACCTCGGAAGTGCCTCGGTAAAATGCGGTGCGCATTTCCGCCTGGCTTTACGGTATTTAATCACTTCCGTAAAGCGAGAACTTGTGTTTATTCTTTGTAGCAATTAGCTCCTGCTGTTAGCTGCACATTTAAACCTGAAATAGCTGCAGCTTATGCACGGTTATCTGCTTCAGCAATGGCCTGTTTCGGTTAGCTAAGCCGACCGTATTACCCTCACGTCCCTTGTTTTAACTTCAGGCTTCCCCGACACTTTGGTGGCTTGTTTTTTTGTTTAATCACAATGTTGACCAGCGTTGCTCTTGGGGCTCAGATTGCCTCCATAGTCGATGCCTTGTCCAAAGCAGCCGTGACGGAGATCTCCAGAGTGCTGGAGGAAGGCTCGGTGGTGGCGAGGCTGGAAATGTGTCAGCGTGAAAATGAGATCAAGAAGCTGAAGAGCAACATCCAGTTTCTGCACAGCGAGCTGAGATCCCTGCAGGAGAGTGTGACCCTGAGAGCAGACACCCAGAGAGCAGAGGGTAAGATATTTACATGAAACACACTTTATTCATTGTGTTGACCTGCGATCAGAGGTGGGAGAAGTACTTAAGTAAAAGCAGAAGTACCAGAGTTTAGGAATACTCTGCTTCAAGTAAAAGTCCTCCATTTAAATGTTACTTAAAGTACCAAAATTAAAACTCATTGTTTGATTGGTCAATTTCAGAATAATATCTCTGATATGTTTTGTAATGATTGATCATTAAAGTGTTCAGAGCTGGTGAAGATGCAGATAGTTTGAATGGCTTTATGTACTGCAGGGTATCTGCTGGATTTACTCCAGGTGAACTAAAGTCTGATTTAAGGGCTGATTATATTTACCATCATTAATCCAAATCTGCCTAGCAACTAAAGGTAAAAAATAAATGTAGTGGAGGAAACGTACTAGATTTACCCTGAATTGTAGTGGGGTAGAAGTAAAAAGGAGCACAACATGGAAATACTCAAGTAAAGTACAGGTACCTCAAAATTGAACATAAGTACAGTACTAATTCAAAGAGGAGGACATGGTTTCTTGGGGATGGGAACACACATCTCTGTTTTCTTGACACCCATCTGACCTTTGTTTTTGCCTTTTAAGGATTTAACGTCCCCTTTTATTTTTTTCTCCTGTTTTATTCAGTCCTTCGTTGGTATTAAGTGATCATTTTAATCACAAAGCCATGTGTTAATCTGGTTTTTACCTTGGATAGTATTGTTTGTATTTGTAAATTGTCTGTATTCTTCTCATCCTGCCGGTGCTGCAGCACCTCTTTTCACCCTCTGCCTGAAACCAGAGCCCAGAACTTTGGGATCTTAGCCTTTGCAGACCATTTATATGCACAGAGACCTATATAACACACAAATAACTTTAAAACATTCAAATTAAATTCAAACACTGAATCTTTATCATTGCAATTCCACAGGCAATCAGCATAACCCTGGTGATGAGAGGACTTTGCCTGAAGAGGGAAACGCTGATAAGGACCAAAATGGCCCGTCTCTTCCTGAGGTGGTGCAGGTGAAATGTGAACCTGTGGAAGAAGGAAGTGAAGGAGCTGGAGGACAAGCTGAGCCACTGAAAGAAGAACCAGCCCTGTATGAAAGGGACAGTGCACAGTGGAGGCCGGCAACACAAACGGGAAGCAACAACTCAAATTATTCACCGTGCGCGCCCGGATCTTCTGTGGCGCCCGGCAGCAGCTCGGGGGGGTTTCAGCAGAGCCCGTTCATCCGCGGCCTGCAGAGCTACGCTCAGTATCGAAACCCGTACAACACAGCGAGGAGGAGGACAGGGAAGTGGTTGATGTTCAAGAAAGGCTTTGTTTGTCCGTACTGCGGGAAATGCTTTGAGCGGTCCGGACACCTCGAGAGGCACAAGAGGATTCACACCGGGGAAAAACCGTACCGCTGCGAGGTCTGCGGGAGACGGTTCAATCAGAAGTGTAGCCTGAAGGAGCACATGAAGATCCACAGGAGATGTGAGTGAAATACCTGGTGGGGTTAGCAAATGCTGCAGGGAAAAAAAATCAGTTTTCATAAGTCGTCCCTTTTTAAAGCAAAGCATGTTATCTATTGAAGCTCAATCACAAAGGAGGGGGGACAGAAATCTAAAGATTAAAGGTTGTTATCCAGTCTGAGTACTTTCCTCTTAGGATCATACAATGTTCAGAAGGAATTTAAAGATTTATACGACTCATTTAATTCTCTTAAAGTCTATATTATATAAAGACTCGTCCGATTCTTCCCTGGGAGGTTGAATAACAGTTCAAATATGTGTGACTAACCATAGAAGATCAATCAATCAATCAGCTTTATTGAAAGAGTCTCAAGGTCCATTTTTTTCAAGACATACAACACTCAAAATTAAACTGCCCCCCCCCCCCCCCCCCCCCCGACACATTGGTATCTTGATGTATTTCGTTGTTTGTCTTGGTTCACTTCACAGTAGGAAGTCTCTGGCTGTGACATTCCTCTCGAGATGAGAGTGAAGGTTTTATTTTCTCCCTGCTTCTCAGGGCACGACTCGATGGATGTGAGATACTGCGGTCACATCTCAGTTGATCTCAGCATTACTTTACAGCAGTTTTAAGTGGTTTTATCGTGATTGTATTTTCCATCTGTGGTGTCAAACGGGAAATGCTTTCATGTATTTTCTCTCAGACGGTTCGACGTTGTTATTTTTGGTTCGGAAAGGCCTGATCATTTTTGCTGTTTTGAGATGCTCTGTGCTGGAGTAGAACACATGAGCTGTTTTTGTTAAAGACAGTTCATGTTGCATGTGAATACTGTATTGTGTTTTAATATGTTACTATTAATGGCAAGCCTCGGACAGAAACAAATGACTGGTTTAGATGTGTGATCCATAAACCTGGAGACTCTCTGTTTATCAATTCATCGTTTGGTCTTTAAAATAGTGAGATTTATTTCAAAGTTAAAGTAAGATTAGATCATTTGAGAGAACAGCTGGGAAGCTCCATATTTGAGTCGGGGAAAACAGAATTTTCTGCCAAATTTGTGGGAAAAACTACTTTGGATGGAGTCATTTATTGCTCTATGATTCGTTGTACTCTTCATAAAAGGGATATAAAACTAGGAAGTTGTTGGTGTGAATTATTGTGGAAATTCCACACTTAATCACCTTCTGGTAAGAAAAGAACAAATCTACAAAGTTGTGTTTTCATAAAGAGCAGAGCATTTAACAGTCAATTCCAGCTGGAGGCCAGATAACCTGCACAACCAATGTCGTACCAGGATCTGACCCCGATCAAACATTAGACCAGATTCTTAAAGGGAAGGAAGAAGGGGAACAGCCAATCCAATTCTACATTCTGAACATTTGGTCAGAGCGACAAACTGCATACAACAAGGCTATTTACATTACAGTGGTGTAAAACAAAGGAAAGGGGAAGCTAAATCAAAAGACAGAGAGACAGACATTTGCCTTTCTCAGGAAGTCAATATTTTAGCAGCTTGATGTGAATTTCATCGGTGCGATGTGGATTGAAGCTGTAGGAAAGTCTAACTGCAGAAGAAACTTACAGTGATGTACTTATAATTAAATGGGACTATTATAAATGTCTACGATATGAATAAACTGTTACATTTGGATAGCAACCTTTGCATGACCCACATAACATATGCACAACTTGTTTATCAAGCTTGAATTGTTAGTTGTGGAAGCAAGAAGTGCACATGTTGATGTCTTCGTACTTCACCAGGTATTCAGCCTTCACCAGTGGAGATCGATGTGAAGGAACAGAAGCAGATTCCTGTGCTGATCCCATGTGCTGATCCTCTTCAAATCAAAGAGGAGATCCAGGTGAAGTTTGACGATGTCCAACCTAAGATTGAAGACGTTCTCACAACACATGTACACGTCAAAGCCGAGCCTGCAGAGGAGAACGTAGCACCACAACGGTTTCATGGAGGAAACGAGCAGACGAGAGGAGGAGGAGACGACCTCAGTGAGAACTTCTCAACATTTGAGAGGGAGAACCCGCAGTGGATGTCCAGACTACAGGACAGCGCAGAGGTCAGCATTGCAGAGTATCACGGTATGACATCCTTCCCGGGGGTGGCTCAGTTACTGCCGCCGCCCGCCGAGGCGTCCTGTAGCTCATTCTCCTTTCCAGGGAAGCCGTATGGAGAAGTCAAGAACAGCATGGTCTCCCAAACACCTTACGCATCCTCAGACTCTCTCATGATGTCAGGAGAAGGAGGCATACATGAAGCCGCGCTGAATCACCAGAGAGGGAACCGGTCGTTTCAGGTGATCAGACCAAAGAAGTGCTTCGTCTGCTCGTACTGCGGGAAGGTCTTTGAGCGCGTCGGCCACCTGGACAGACACTTACGGATTCACACCGGGGAGAAGCCGTATGGGTGCCAGATATGCGGGAGGTGCTTCAATCAGAAGAGCAGCCTCAAGAGTCACATGAAGACGCACAGAAACGGTAAGAAACACACGCTGCCTTCCTAGGGAAGATCAAACATTCAAAGGCTTTACTGTCGAATGCACAATAACTACAGCTTTGGCAGTGAAAATGGGAAGTCTCCAACAATGCAACACACGATAAACTTGACATGTAATGATAGAAAAAAAGAACATACACTTTGCTGATTGTTTCAGTAAGTAGTGTCTATTATTTCTCTAATACTTGATAAATCAATGCATCCATAAATTGTCAGACCATGGTAAACAAAAATGCCATTTCAATCACATTTTACTAGCATATTAAATTAGCTCTTTTTTTCTGACCAACACTCAAAAATGCATCTATTTTAGTTTATTATCGTTCAAGGTTAAACATATATTCCTAATATGAATAAAAAACATCAGATATTCACATTGCAGAAGCTGAAACTGTGAATTTTTCACTTCCTCTAAAAAGAGACACACAGGGGATTGTTTTGATAAAACATAACTAAGTTGGTTCTCTAAATTATAGAAATAGGGGATAGAAACAATCTCCACTTTTAAAATTGAGCTCTTTCAGAGAATCTACTCAAATATCTTTACAATTAAACCACTTCTACACCATTCAGTCCAATCATATCTTGCTCAAAAGCACCACAGAAATGAATCTATTAACACTTTTAATACAAATTATGTCCACTGAGACAAATGTAAAATGTGTGATATTGGGCTTTATAAATAAAGTTTGATTGATTGATTCTGTTTTTCCTCAAAAGGGGAGAGCTCAGATATGCCGGAGCCCAATCACTTGATGCTCACGATGCCCGACAATCAGCCGCTGAAGAACCTGACAGAACCGAAGACTGGCCCGGCAGCGCCAGAGGAACTGAGGCAGAGCATCAGCGTTTACAGAGAGGCAGTCGGTGAGCAAACAGTGACGGTGAAGCTGGAGCCAAACGGGGAGGATTATCACGCTCTAAGTCAGGCAGGGAGTAACCACAACAGCACAGGAACAACAGAGCAAAGCCAGCTGTGGACCTCTGGGATTGAGCAGAGTAGTGATGGGGAACAAACTGTGTGTGTGCTTCTGTGTGACGGGGAGTATCACCTCAGTCCTGCAGCAGGAGAAACAAACGAGCAGCAGGATTACACTCTACCAATCAGTGAGCTGCCTTTCCTAGGACCCAAAGAGAAGGGAGACGTGATGCACAATGATCAGTATTCAATGATGCATTCGAGAAACTCTGACATGACTTTAGCTCCATCGCTGCAGGACCAGCACGAGACGACTGTGAGTGAGTACACAGCCGTGAGGACTCGGGAGGGAGGTGCATTTGATTTGAATATCCCGGACAGCTGTGGCGGTGACACGACCGCACAGAACTGCTTCATTTGCTCCAGCTGCGGCCAAAGCTTTGATAGCTTCGGCCTGTTTGAGAGACACCAGTGTAAAGGCGTCACAGAGCAATCCTTCAGCTGCCAGATATGCGGCAAGACATTCAATCAGATGAGCATCCTGAAACTGCACCTGAAACTACATGTCGAGTAAACGAGTTTGAGTTTAAGGAGAAAAAGCTTCATCACTACATATGTAAGAAACGGCACAACGAGTCGATATGATTTACAAATAAATACTTGACAAAAGCGTTCAAGAGCTTTTAGTTTTCTATTTGCTTTATTTGTTAAGTTCAGTGTTCTAGCAATAAGGACCATTCTGTAAACGGTATGTTTTGCACTATTTCTTTTTACCTTCATCGCTCCTTTTTTACTCTGAGCTGACCAACGACTCAAACCTGCCATTTGTTCTGTCACTTGGACCGATATCTAGTTTAACTTTACAGATTTCTTTATTATTTTAACAAAACGTCTTTGTTTCAAATGTAAAGTTTAAATGTTTTTTTTCCCGCTCTTTTCAAACTAAACTAACCACACCTTCTTACAAAACCACACTTTTATATGTTCCATTTAATTACAAGTGTCTTTTATTTATCAAGTAAAGGCAAGAACCATTTGCTCTGTACTGAAAATCCTGATTACAAATTCTTTTTTTTCCAGGATATACTTCGCCTATCTTAATTTACCTCTTAAGATAATATGTATCAGTGGCATTAAGTGGAGTTTGGCTGTTTTAAAACAAAATACAATCTGCTGTAAGTTCATTGATGTAGTATTTTGACTAAGATACAGCACAGGTTTATCCTCAGAGTAATCAATCAGTGTCTTTAAGCTTTGATAAGATATTCCACCATCGCTGATGATTAGGGTTGCAAAATTCCGGGAATTTTCAAAGCTGGAAACTTTCCATGGGGATTAACGGGAAATTATGGGAATTTTCAAAATTGAAGGTTGGCTCTTCATGGGGAACTTAAATATAGTTGGGGAAAGTATATTTTAGTATAATCTTGACTAAAACAAACAGATGCCATTCAAGTATATCCATGCCATTCCTCAATCACATGCACATAGCACACTGCTTACTGCATGTCTATTGAGACCACACCCCTACAGGCACTGTGCATTCCTCCATCACATGCACATATGATTTCTAGAAGACTGGACCACACTTATGAGCCCAAAGCACAAGACTATTGAAGCCACACATTTGAACCTGTGGACTTCACAAAGTGACGTAAGGCTTGATGATATTATGGGGTAATATATTTATTTTATGTTTAAATTGCAAATATCACAGACAGATGGATTCATCTAGTAGATGGCTAGCTGAAAACTTAGATGCTAAATAAGCCATAGCTAGCGTCACTTCATTTACCATCTATGAGGCACTTATAAAGATGCTAGCTACCTCAAATGTGATGCTGTTTTCATCTGCCTCCTGCAAGATGTTTTGAAGATCATCCCAGTTGTTTAGCTAGCCTAACTATTTATATTTCTGTTCATCCCCTTGCATCACTTCTCAGTTAGTTCCCATTAATTCCCATAAATCCCATTATTCCCATGGAAAGTTTCCAATATGGAATATTTACCAAATTCCCCAGCTTAACTTCCAGTCTGATGTGTGCCTACTTTATCTTACACAGTAATCAAACCCCCAACCCGGCCACTGCAGTGTTACTTATTTATTTTTTTAGTTTAAAGACCGATAAATAATTGTCAGACTGCCAATTGTAATTTGATTTCTGGACATCTTGAGCACACTATACAGGCTGTTAGATTACGTTTGAAATAAATATGTAATGTATTTTTTGTAATGCATTTCAATCTAAGTTCATCGACTTGTGGAGTCTGGCACTCTTTTGATGTTGAACAGTTGAAAATAAATGATTTTTGTATGTGAAATCTTTGCTGCACAATTTCCTCGTCCTGTTTCTTCTCCCACCACGCCTTCTTTTCTGTCAGGGTTCTCACAGTCATCGAAAGTGTGTTTTATTTTATCCTCACTGTGTCAAGGTGGGGGGAGACGGGGTTTAAAAAAAGCGAGCTTGATTCTAATAAAAAGCTGTTAAAAAAACACAAACGCCTCGGGGGCAAGGCATAGGACGAGGAGGGTGCCTCGGGCGGATGGCCCAGGGGCAAGGCAGAGGAGGAGGAGGTTCTCTTGAGCGGACAGTCCGGGGGCAAGGCAGAGGACGAGGCAGAACATGGACAGGGCCTGTGGCAGGGGAAACGTTGGGGTTGGAGACAGGACATGCGTGGCTGGAGTCGGTTGGGCTGCCGACAGGACAGGAGGGGATGGAGTGGGCCGGACTGCAACTGGAAGCATGGCGGCCAGGGCTGGGCTTGTAGTTATGGCGCCCAGGGCTTGGCCTGGAAATATGGTGGCTAGGGCTGGAACTACAGCCAGGAACGCAGCTGCTAGGGCCAAAACTTGAGCCGGAAGCGTGGCTGCAGAAGGCTGGGCTGCAGGAGGCTTGGCAGCAGGAGGCTCGGCTGCAGGAGGCTCGGCTGCAGGAGACTCGGCAGCAGGAGGCTCGGCTGCAGGAAGCTTGGCTGTAGGAGGCTTGGCAGCAGGAGGCTTGGCTGCAGAAGGCTTGGCAGCAGGAAGCTTGGCTGCAGAAGGCTTGGCTGTAGGAGGCTTGGCTGCAGAAGGCTTGGCTGTAGGAGGCTTGGCTGCAGGAGGCTTGGCTGCAGGAGGCTTGGCAGCAGGAGGCTTGGCAGCAGGAGGCTTGGCTGTAGGAGGCTTGGCTGTAGGAGGCTTGGCAGCAGGAAGCTTGGCTGTAGGAGGCTTGGCTGTAAGAGGCTTGGCTGCAGGAGGCTTGGCTGCAGAAGGCTTGGCTGTAGGAGGCTTGGCTGCAGGAGGCTTGGCTGCAGGAGGCTTGGCAGCAGGAGGCTTGGCTGTAGGAGGCTTGGCTGTAAGAGGCTTGGCAGCAGGAAGCTTGGCTGCAGAAGGCTTGGCTGTAGGAGGCTTGGCTGCAGAAGGCTTGGCTGCAGGAGGCTTGGCTGCAGAAGGCTTGGCAGCAGGAGGCTTGGCAGCAGGAGGCTTGGCAGCAGGAGGCTTGGCTGTAGGAGGCTTGGCTGTAGGAGGCTTGGCAGCAGGAAGCTTGGCTGTAGGAGGCTTGGCAGCAGGAGGCTTGCCAGCAGGAGGCTTGGCAGCAGGAGGCTTGGCTGTAGGAGGCTTGGCAGCAGGAAGCTTGGCTGTAGGAGGCTTGGCTGTAAGAGGCTTGGCTGCAGGAGGCTTGGCTGCAGGAGGCTTGGCAGCAGGAGGCTTGGCAGCAGGAGGCTTGGCAGCAGGAGGCTTGGCTGTAGGAGGCTTGGCTGTAGGAGGCTTGGCAGCAGGAAGCTTGGCTGTAGGAGGCTTGGCAGCAGGAGGCTTGCCAGCAGGAGGCTTGGCAGCAGGAGGCTTGGCTGGAGGAGGCTTGGCAGCAGGAAGCTTGGCTGTAGGAGGCTTGGCTGTAAGAGGCTTGGCTGCAGGAGGCTTGGCTGTAGGAGGCTTGGCTGCAGGAGGCTTGGCTGCAGGAGGCTTGGCTGCAGGAGGCTTGGCTGTAGGAGGCTTGGCAGTAGGAGGCTTGGCTGCAGGAGGCTTGGCTGCAGGAGGCTTGGCTGCAGGAGGCTTGGCTGTAGGAGGCTTGGCTGCAGGAGGCTTGGCTGTAGGAGGCTTGGCAGCAGGAAGCTTGGCTGCAGAAGGCTTGGCTGTAGGAGGCTTGGCTGTAGGAGGCTTGGCAGCAGGAGGCTTGGCTGCAGGAGGCTTGGCTGCAGGAGGCTTGGCTGCAGGAGGCTTGGCTGCAGGAGGCTTGGCTGCAGGAGGCTTGGCTGCAGGAGGCTTGGCTGTAGGAGGCTTGGCAGAAGGAAGCTCGGCTGAAGGAGGCTCGGCTGAAGGAGGCTCGGCTGAAGGAGGCTCGGCTGTAGGAGGACAGGCTGGGAGCCTGGCCTTGCGAATCTTAGCAAACTGCTGAACGCTCCGCGGACCTCCAAGGGCCAGGCGAGAATCCAGGAAGAGGTTTGAGGGTGAACGCGAGCACTCTGGGCTTTGTGTAAAAAGTTGAAGCCAGTCTGGCAACAAGCACCTTAGCCAGTGCTTGTCGGCCACCTCCATTTCTGCCTCTTTGAGGGCAGCCTCCTTACTCCAAAATAGTTGAAGATTTTTTTGCAATCACCTTATTGATAATCACAAATCCTTACAGCTCTAAGTAAGACTTAGTAGTTGCTTTTGTTACGGTAATGCAAGAGGAAAAATAACCATACAAATTAAATGCATGCCTACTTTTATGTTTTTAAAAGACCAGCACTCTGGTGTTTGACATAAATGTACCTACGATGTAAAGATATTCCTTCAGATTTAGGCTGTCCTGTTGTCTGCCATATGTGTGAAGGTAAGTCACTTTAATTTTGACCTAAAACAGAACTAGACTGTATGCAATGCATTAATGCACACTATGCAACAATATCTTTAAAGTATTTCCTGTTCCAGCACAACCCTCAGAATATTGTGCACGTTTGTAGACAAGCTACCTCTCTTAGTATCTACACAGCTTTCCATAACATCCCGCACCTATTTTATTTTATTATTCTGAGCACTTTGCAATAGTATACTGTACATAGTTGTTTGGTATACCCAGATTTCATGTAAATCATTTGTTCTATATTTATGATGATTTTATTTTGGGGGGAGTTTTCTTTCCTTTTGTCTTCTTTAACTCTGTTTATGTATGCACCATGCGCTCAAGGCAAATTCCTCATATGTGCAAACCAGAGGTGACAAGTAAGTACTGTACTTGAACTAGTACAATTTTGAGATACTTGTACTTTACTTGAGTATTTCCATGTTATGCTACTTTGTACTTCTGCTCTACTACAATTCAGAGGCGAATCGTGTACTTTTACTCCGCTACATGTATTTAATACCTTTAGTTGCTAGGCAGATTAGGATTAATGACGTGAAATGGAGTAAACTCAGCAGCTACCCTGCAGTATACAAAGCCATTAAAGCCAGCTCTGAGAACACTTTAATGATCAATCATTATAAAACATATCAGAGATATTATTCTGAAATGGACCAATCAAACAATGACTACTTTTACTGTCGCTACTTTAAGAAGATGTTGATGCTGATACTTTATTATTTTACTAGAGTAAGAGACCTCACTCGGATCCTGACTTCCTTGTTGGCTGGGATTCCTGTGAGCCTCTCCCCGTGTGTTTACGGTAGAGGCTCTGCCACACGGAAGAAAAGCTCCAGCTAGCTAGAAACACAGGGATGTAACATTTGAGTGCGTCGGTTGTTTTTGCGTTTTAAATAAAAATCCTTGCGCTTAAAGACGCATTTCTTCTATTTTACCCTCGCATATTACTTTCCATGAATCAGCATGGCGACGTGCATCCCCTTTCAGACCCAGTTATCCTCTATAATGGAGGTTTTGGTTAAAGCAGCAGTGACAGAAATATCCAAACTAGTCGATGACAAATGTGCGTTTCTGCATCTGGAAATATCTCGAAAGCAAAACGAGAATGAGTTACTGAAGAGGAAATTGCTGATGATGGAGAACAAAACCGCTCAGCTGCAGCGCGGGTTCGGTAAGATGCTCTCAGATGAATAATGCTCCTAATTGACTTGACTCCAGTAAACTCATTTATTATGCATATTAATGTAGAAGTATCCACCGTGATACCCGCTTTATAATGCAGTAAACTGAGGGAAATCAACAACAAGGCCCCCCTGTAGGATCGCTCTACCTCCTTACATTACTTAATATACATTGTTGATATCATTTACGCGATTTTACTTTCATTTCTAAATGTGTTTTCCTGTACCTGCACTAGAAAACTACATGGACCGAGGAACTGATGTGGGGAACTGTCCCCACCCTACAGCAGATATTAAGGTCTGTGTTATTTTCTTATTTATGTTATTATTATTACTGAGTAATATCTGTATAGATGCACATTCATCTCTGGGTCAAAGGCCACCAGGGGCCCCAGAAAACCCCCAGTTTGCCTCTGTGGATGAATTATGTTTATTGGTTGCATTTCAATACAAAACCTTGGAATAATAAAGGCACAGTAGCACTGTTTTGCACGGGGTCTACCAAGTAGGAAGCCATGCATTGTTGTCTTGAGTAGCATTGGCAGATCCACAAAGTGACTGATTAAATAAGTGATAAGCTGGTGAACATATGGGCGAAATGAACACCTAACGTGCCACATATTATCCTCAATAATTGGTGTATTGCAGAGTATTGGAGTATTGGATATTGGATAATAATAACAATAATCATGGCTGCAAAGAAATGCTAAGATGACAAGATAAAAACAGGTACAGAACAGAATACAAGACACCAACATATAGTGCAATAATATCAAAAAGTAAGTGTAAACACAAAAACATTTAGTGCAAATACGTGTGAACAAATGTACATTAATATGATGATAAACAACAGTAAAAGCAGCTCTATGTTCCTGGAGGATATTTTTGTGGTAAGGTGCAAGTATCCCAAGTAAATTAAGCTGGATAATGTAGACATGTATCTGCTCCACTTAAAAAGTTATAGTCCAACGTGTTTTATCTTCATCAAATCCATTTCATAAGGTATATGTTGTGTTTGCAGCTACATTAAAGTTGAATCCATCCTCTCTTTAGTTTCCTGATATTGACGAAGCCACAGTTTCGTTCACGATTAAAGAAGAAAGTCCAGATGAGATGCTGTGGATCAGTGAATCTGCAAGGCCTATTGGTGAGTTAAACAACTGGATTCAATTGAAAAAGCATCTTTAATTCTTACACTATCCACATTATCACTCCTTTTGTGGCAGGGTCTGCTGGTCAATACCGCCATCGAGGTAACGCTCCAGAGAGCCAGCAGCTCGAGGAGGACCATCGGTTGAACCTTTCAGAGGGAGCCACAAGAAAAGCATCCGAGTTCAGTGACTTGTATAACTCTGCACCGCATGCAGGAGACATCAGTGGCCTTCAGTTCAACGTGAAGATGGAGAAGGAAGAGGACCAGTCCGGATTTGGTCAGGATGGATGCCAGCACGGCGCAGTGAAGCAGACTCCACTCGCCGCTGACTTTTCCATGGATGAGAGAGAATCTCAGCTCTGGTCGTCCATAATTGAAGGCGGCGACATCGACGCAGGTTTCCCTGACTTTTCTAGTGTGGTAGAGGAATACTCCAACACGTTTCCGGACCATTCGGATGTGGTTTCGACCAAGTCTGCCAGCACTCAAAGGCCGTGTAATGGGGTCTACAACAGTGAGTATCAGAAGGATGGTCCACAGTCGTCCAGTTTTCAACCCAGACCTCAGGGTGGTCTGTCACAGAAGGAACAGGGTTACCCGCAGAGAAACCCCTCACATCCGAGGCAGCCGGATGAACAATCTGACAGGGAGAGTGCAGCTGCAGATAGACCGGTCATAAGTCACCCGCACAGCTTCCACCCTCACTCATCCCACAGGTCTTTCTCCGGCTCTTCCCGGGGATACTCCTGCTCGCACTGCGGGAAGACGTTCAGCCGCCTGCACCAGTTCAAGCTGCACCAGCAAAGCCACAAGAGGAAGCGCGCGTTCTGGTGCACGGTGTGTGGGAAGAGCTTCCAGTGCTCGTCCCACCTCAGCATCCACCACCGAACACACACGGGCGAGAAGCCATACGGCTGCGGACAGTGCGGGAAGAGGTTCACGCAGCAGAGCAGTCTGAGGGTGCACCAGCGCACACACAGCGGGGAGCGGCCCTATAGCTGCTCACTGTGCGGGAAGACCTTCATCCTGATGCACCACTTGAAACGGCACAGAATCATCCACACATACAGCTGAAGTGGAGGCACTTATAGAGTGGGGCAGGAATGAGTCCTTAACCAGGAAATGAGTCAGCATTTTTCCAGTTCCCTTGTCTAGAAATGAACGTTTTTTGAACGTGTCTTGGGTTTTATTTGCCTGAAATAAGGTCTGTGGTTGACACAAGCTCAAGAGATGTCCATGTTTTGTTCTATGACATGTAAAAGCTATTAGACATTTACCCATGTCTAATAGCTTTTACATGTGTTAAACACAGCAGGTGGCTACATGAGAATGCTAAACGTCACCACGCAGAACATTAGCCACCTTTAGCTTAGCGCCGGCGACTTGAAGTCAATTGCATTTACACTTAAAATAAATATTAAAATCCTAATGAACAATATGTGGAAGTATCATTAACGTATGTTTGCCAAAGACCTTATTTTCTGCAATATTTAGAAACCCAATTTAAAAATCGTATTGATTTTTGTCGAGGGAGCCCTTGCGATGCTAACTCCCGGGTTGGTCTACAAACGTACGTCATCGCGACTCCACTCTACACTGATGCTGCTCAGGTGAATTAAGACTGGAATGACCCTTAAAACCAAACCAAAAAGTCAGTGAGCCCGCTTCTCTGGTTGGGATTTTAACCTGTGACATTGCTCACAGACTTTGTATATTCATGCATATTCTACTATGCAAAATCCAACTGGATGGATTTTAAAGATGTTTGCTTGTTTTCTAAAATACTTATAATTATTAAAACTGAATTGCACCCTCAAACAGAATTCACACAAGTCAGTATTTTAAAGACACCTGCAAAGCTAGAAATCCAAAAAAAACAACACGTGCGATGTCATATTAGATAAACCTGCAGATGTCCTGCTTCAGTGACCTGTGAGCTGATCATGTCTTATCTCCTCATGTAGAAATATGCCTTACTTTGTCCCTGCACCGAGTCTGTAGAATCACACCATGCTCAACATTGTCCCCATAAACTCTCCCCAGTGAAACCTCAGTTTTATGTTTTGATGTAAAAAGAAAAATCATGCCTGACTATTGAACTCAATTTTCCATAAAACATCTCCTGAAAATGATTCAGCCTTTGTTATGATTTATATATTATTTAAATCAGCAGCTGGATTTTTGTCACAGTTTTAATTCTCTGATCATTTTTAGCTGAGTTTACTTTTTTTCACTTCAAACACCGGGGCAGAAACCAACAATTCTTGATGTATTTTGAACTGTTAAAAAAATTACTGTTACTTTTTTTGTCTATTCAATGTGAAAAAAACAAGTACAATTACACACCAGCATCTTTTAGTTTTAGAAGTTATATTAACATTGATCGCTTTTTTTGACTGGCTGCATAACATCCAGAAATATCAATTATTTATAATGAAGTAAACGAAGCAAATCCTCAACGTTGCATTCAGGAAATGACAGTAATGTTTTAGATTTATTCACAAAAAAATTGACTCATTTATTAATTGACTAACTACTTCTTCGGAGCCTGTAGTTTTGTCACTTTGGTGCATGAAGTGGCACCAGAGGGCAGTGTAAGCTATGCTTTATACCCCCACAGTGCAGAGAGGGAACTACAGCTGCCTGAACAGGAACTGGAACCTCACACTTCAAAGATCGCCTTTACTACAAAGATAAGTAGCATCCTGACTGATGCTCAGTAGCTTTACAGCCTTTACGATATTTACTGCCAAAGACAAATTGAAAAGTGTACTAATAACTTCTTATTTCTTGCATGTTATCCTAGATTGATTTAAACAATATACCTCTATTGCTCGGTATGTTTTTCTCTCAACCAGTCGCTGGAGAAATGGGATATTAGCCAATTAACCAATCAGAGCTGCAGTAGTAGTAAGACAGTATGAGAAAAATAAAGAGCTGTTTGAACATTAAAGCATGGAGACATGTCCCAGCAGAGTCAAAATACAAATATGTACCTGAAAGTGAGCAGAACCGGGCCCCTTTAATGCGTGTTCATGTTGAAGCAGGCGTAGAGATCGTGAGAGATCACCGTCTTTCTGTTCTGCTGTATCTTTAAAAATGGGCAGCTTTGAAGGCCGGGATGCTATGCTGGTTCATCTGCACACATTATGTTTCTAATAGGATAATGTCAGTCTTGTTCTAGTCCACGTGTCAGGGACGCTTTTCCTGTTTATGTGGTTTATTCTGTACATCATTTGCATACCTTTAAACAAACCCATTACCCTAAGTAGTTTACTGATATGCAGCCTTACATCTAACTTGTAGAACTGGAAGAGGAACTTGTTGATGTACTGATAGCATGTGATGTTTGCTCACCATATGTAATACCTGTTTCTGCTGCAGTGCTTCAGGACAAACACCTAGACCTGCTCTTTTACTGCAGGGAAACAGGCAGCTGAAATACAGTGGGGCAAAAAAGTATTTAGTCAGCCACCAATTGTGCAAGTTCTCCCATTTAAAAAGATGAGAGATGCCTGTAATTTTCATCATAGGTACACTTCAACTATGAGAGACAGAATGGGCGAAACAATCCAGAAAATCACATTGTCTGGTTTTTAATGAATTAATTGGTAAATTCCTCGGTAAAATAAGTATTTGGTCACCTACAAACAAGCAAGATTTCTGGCTCTCACAGACCTGTAACTTCTTCTTTAAGAGGCTCCTCTGTCCTCCACTCGTTACCTGTATTAATGGCACCTTTTTGAACTCGTTATCAGTATAAAAGACACCTGTCCACAACCTCAAACATTCATACTCCAAACTCCACTATGGCCAAGACCAAAGAGCTGTCAAAGGAGACCAGAGACAAAATTGTAGACCTGCACCAGGCTGGGAAAACTGAATCTGCAATAGGTAAGCAGCTTGGTGTGAAGAAATGAACTGTGGGAGCAATTATTAGAAAATGGAAGACATACAAGACCACTGCTAATCTCCCTCCATCTGGGGCTCCACGCAAGATCTCACCCCGTGGGGTCAAAATGATCACAAGAACGGTGAGCAAAAATCCCAGAACCACACGGGGGGGGCCTAGTGAATGACCTGCAGAGAGCTGGGACCAAAGTAACAGAGGCTACCATCAGTAACACACTACACCGCCAGGGACTTAAATCCTGCAGTTCCAGACGTGTCCCCCTGCTTAAGCCAGTACATGTCCAGGCCCGTCTGAAGTTTGCTAGAGGGCATTTGGATGATCCAGAAGAGGATTGGGAGAATGTCATATGGTCAGATGAAACCAAAATAGAACTTTTTGGTAAAAACTCAACTCGTCGTATTTGGAGGAGAAAGAATGCAGAGTTGCATCCAAAGAACACCATACCTACTGTGAAGCATGGGGGTGGAAACATCATGCTTTGGGGCTGTTTTTCTGCAAAGGGACCAGGACGACTGATCCGTGTAAAGGAAAGAATGAATGGGGCCATGTATCGTGAGATTTTGAGTGAAAACCTCCTTCCATCAGCAAGGCCACTGAAGATGAAACGTGGCTGGGTCTTTCAGCATGGCAATGATCCCAAACACACCGCCAGGGCAACGAAGGAGTGGCTTCGTAAGAAGCATTTCAAGGTCCTGGAGTGGCCTAGCCAGTCTCCAGATCTCAACCCCATAGAAAATCTTTGGAGGGAGTTGAAAGTCCGTGTTGCCCAGCGACAGTCCCAAAACATCACTGCTTTAGAGGAGATCTGCATGGAGGAATGGGCCAAAATACCAGCAACAGTGTGTGAAAACCTTGTGAAGACTTACAGAAAACGTTTGACCTCTGTCATTGCCAACAAAGGGTATATAACAAAGTATTGAGATGAACTTTTGTTATTGACCAAATACTTATTTTCCACAATCATCTGAAAACAAATTCTTTAAAAATCCTACAATGTGATTTCCTGGATTTTTTTTTCTCATTCTGTCTCTCATAGTTGAGGTATACCTATGATAAAAATTACAGGCCTCTCTCATCTTTTTAAATGGGAAAACTTGCACAATTGGTGGCTGACTAAATACTTTTTTGCCCCACTGTACTTCTCATGACCTTGTAGGGCCATAAACACCGGTGACTGAGCGTCATGGAAAAAAGGTTTTTTTTTAGAGGAGTGGGAGGAAGAAAGGGACGTAGGAAGTAGATATGTTTTGGGTTAGAATCTGGGAACATAAATCAGCATATCCTTGTTAGTGCATGGAGGGAACAGAGGATGAATAATGAGAGTCAACATGGCTGATAAGGCGAAGGACAAACAGACATAAAAATGTCAACCATCATGATTCTCTCCCACAGCTATGGGCAGCACCTGGTTTCATCCCTCAGCGTTCTCACTCTGGGAAGCTTACACTGAGGTTGTGCTTTAGGGGCAGACACTGTTAGGAGACAGCTTTATGAAACAGTTTGCTTCACTGGTCCATTTAGTTGGTGTTTTTTCTCCGTTGCTGTAGATAACCTAAACACTAATAATGATGTTTCAAAAGTGACATATATTCTGCTCTCTTTCAGGGCAGCAGAAACAGGCACTACATATGGTGAGCAAACCTCACATGCTATCAATACATCAACTACAGGTATGCAAATGATGTACAGAATAAACCACATAAACAGGAAAAGCGTCCCTGACACGTGGACTAGAACAAGACTGACATCATCCTATTAGAAACATAATGTGTGCAGATGAACCAGCATAGCATCCCGGCCTTCAAAGCTGACCATTTTTAAAGACACGGCAGAACAGAAAGACGGTGATCTCTCATACATGATCTCTACGCCTGCTTCAACATGAACACACATTAAAGGGGCCCGGTTCTGCTCACTTTCAGGTACATATTTGTATTTTGACTCTCCTGTGACATGTCTCCATGCTTTAATGTTCAAACAGCTCTTTATTTTTCTCATACTGCCTGTGCTGCAGCACCTCTTTTCACCCTCTGTCTGAAACCAGAGCCCAGTCTGCTCTGATTGATTAGCTGGCCGGCTGTGTTGTGATTGGTCAACCGATAAGAGATGTCCCGCCCCTGAGGCTATCACGCACAATGTGTGTTACATATCGATGTCACTATGTTACAAAAGTAAACAAAGAAAAAAGAAACTCAGTTAATCTACACAAATGTTTATTAATGTGTTGGAATTTTCGGTGTTTTGGGGTTGGGGTATTTTTTTGTGTAAATTGAATTACATCTTAGACTAAAAAACGATGAGTCATAAACCTCGGACATTTTTCTGAAAAGCCTGAATAGAAATTCAAAGTCCTTAAAACATTGAAAGGACTTTTCATTCAGCATGGAGACACACATAGTCCATCCCTAAGGTGTTGGATGGGGTGGAAGTCAGAGCTCTATACGGACCCCGCTAAAACCTTATCCAGTCTTTCTTTATGGATCAAATACCTTGCCCCGCCTTTTAGCCTATCACGTACAATGTGTTGGAGCACCAATAGAAGCACAACTGTTATGTATTGATGTCGCTATGTTATGGAAGTAAACAAAGGAGTCAAATGTGGCGTTTCAGGCAGAGGGAAACTAAGGGATTTTAGCCTTTGGAGACCATAACCTATACAACACAGTACAAGAAAAGGAAAAGGCACAATAGGGCCCCTTTAATCTTACAGTATCTGGACTCTCGTGCTCCTGTGTTGCAATTAGATGTGTCACCTCTCAGTAAAACAATTAGATTAGGAAAAAAAAATGTGGGTGAGTTTATATTTGCTCTACACCTTTTACCAGTTATACTGCACAAGCACAAATGGTGAATGAGTCAAAACGAAAGTCTGAACACTAACACCCTTTCCTTTTATGACTGAGTGTATCCTGTTTAGGGGAAATAACTCAAACATCCCACCAAAACCACAACGATCACAGAAATAAAACACGTTGGAGACTGAAACAAAGCACGCATGGAAAGGTTGAGTTGAGTCATTTTACTGTAAAAGTAATAACCACAATTTGCAACGTTTTTTAGTGAAGTACCTCTTAAAGCAGGAATTCCCAGTCTGCTAACACAGTGATAAGACATGGAGGAAGATTTAAATCAAATACACATGCTTTAGTAACGGTCCAATAATCCCTTTCTTCAAGCTCTTGATATATAATAAAAGCAACTAAAAAATAAAAACACTTAAATATTATTATTATTATAAATAATTTAGAACATCTTAAACCTCTTTTTACTTTTAGCCATGACCTCGTGAAGACGTGTGATAATGTGAACATCACTGTACTCGTGTCGGGGAATGTAAAATATCTGAACAATAAATATGTCATCTTAAGTTATTTCTTTAGAAAGTACAATACAAGTCGTTTCACTGAGCAGAATTCAGCATGATAAATCACAAGCATGGATGTAATGTAGGAGAATGACTGCGTATCATTTACATGTTCACCTTCAAAATGTAAACGTTGCTGAAAGAGGAGTGTTTTAGATTGGTGTAGCAGTTCCCAGGATTTTAAGACTTAAAGTAACAGTCAGTGAAGTAGCAAGCAGTTCATCAAGTAGTAAACCCAGCCTGGGGGAAACATCTCTAGCATTATACAGTAACAAGCATTTAAAAAATATCCTCTCAGAGCCTAACAGCTGATCTAGGACCAGTTAAAGTGATGAAGTCCGGCATGTGTTCAGAAGGAGTCGTTGTTGTTGTCGTGCTCCAGCCGGGACACCATGGTGGCCACCAGCTTCTCCAGCTGCTCCGCCCTCTGCCGGCCCGTCTCCAGCACCTCCTCGTGGTTGGCCTTCTCCTGGCTATCGTAGTCCATCACCGCCCGGTTGCTGATTAGCGACAGGGCGAAGCAACGCATCCCGGCGTGACGGGCAACGATGACCTCGTGCGCAGTGCTCATCCCTGCAGAGAAGACAGAGAGGAGGTGAGGAGATGTGCTGCAAAGATCTCTGAGTGTCGATCAGAAAGGACCACAGAAGCTCAGTCTGTAGGGATATGGCAGGAGGGTTCAAGACCCATACCGGACCGAGTGCTGAGTGTGGACCGGTACTATAAGAGGTACCAGTTTGTCTCCTTGAGGAGGGCACCAGATTTCACACTCCCCTAACTAGTAGGTATAGCTGCCCACTGATAATGTGTGTGCTGTTCCTGGTACATGTATGTGAGGATATAGGAGGAAGTAATTTGCATCTTGCTCTTATTTTCAACAACCTGAGCCAGCAGGACACACAGATGTTACAGAACTAGTGTTTGTAAATATAAATGTGTCAACCATCAGAGATTTTGCCATGCTTTTTGCTCCTGTATATAATATATACACTGTATATCTCAGTGTATTTCTAATGTGACAAATAAACAGCCTACATCCTGGTTATATTGTGCAAGACATCAGGGTAAAATAATGCCTTGTGAAAGCATCCTGTCCCAGCAGGAAGGTTGCATTATAAAAACTTTGAAGTTGCTTAAAACTGAGATTTTGATCCTGTGACTCATTTTGTTGTGATGCATTTCACAACATGAAGAACTGCGACAGTCATAAACAGTCATTTTAAAAGTAACCAACTATTCTGCAACGCAAAATCATTGTTCTTGTAACTGGAGTCTGGTGGCTTTGAAGAGAGCGTAGATAATGGCTTGAGTTCCTGTCAGAACGGGTTGTGTGATGAAGAGGTGAGGATATTGTAGTTTACACTCTGCGCCCTTTAAAGTCTCCCATTGCTTAGCTTTCAAGCTCACACTTCTGTCTTTTCCTCCGACCCAACTCACAGAATACTCTCTCTTATATTGTTTTTGTGATGATTAAGATGAGGGTGTGTTTGTGTGTGAGGGAGACTTGCTTCTTACCAACAGCATCAGCGCCCAGCCTGTGCAGCATGCGACACTCAGCGATGGTTTCGAAGGACGGACCCCCCACGACGCAGTACACCCCCTCCCTGAAGAAGTCGTTGTAGCCCAGCTCTGAAGCCACGTCGAGGGCCATCTGCCGCAGCTTTCGGTCGTAGGCATCAGACATGCAGGGGAAGCGGATGCCAAACCTGAAAGGAGGACAGTGTTGATTGTACGAATACACACTACTGTGCCATTCAGTACTGAAACCCCCCCCCCCCCCAAACTACTCAGGTAAAAAGCTGCACACTAAGTTTCTGAGTCCTTAAGAAAAGACTTGTGATAATAAAGTACTTGTGTATGTGAACACCCTGCAGGGAAGATTAGTTTTATGGAGACGCAGGTCGACTGAATAAAAAAGATACGCTTTGATTCTTCGATGCGTACGCTCTGCAGTTGTTAGACAGTTCTGATGTGTGTCAGAGCCGCTGACCTCCAGCCTTTGAGAACAATGGCAGCTTTTGTGCACACTGACCTCATCTCAATGCGCGACAGTGCTGAAGTGTGCCAGTCTTGTGTGGGAGACTGGAAAAATGCTTGCATGAAATCGCTATAAAAACAAGGCTTTTATTAGTCTCCACAGGGGGAATTTCAATGAAAATGATTTCCTGTCCTTGGGCAGCGTGTTTCTTTCTTTTATATCTTCAAGCCATATATTAAGCTAAACACACTAAAAATGGCTTTGCAGTGCTTAAATGTGCTGCTGTGTTTCAGTAAAAGGGTAAGCTTGCAGGTGGATTAGGCTTTTCTAGTGTTACAACATAATGCGACTGCAGAAATAGCTTCCTGTATTAACATTTTGTTGGACGTAGGTTGGTCTATTATAGTTTATACTAACTCATTATTGATGTTTATATTGTGTATTTGATTGAGGTACTCTACATGTATGCATCTTTCACTGGTTATGTACATATTTGCTATTTAGGTTTATTATCTACTGTTGATATATGTATTTATTTATGCTTTTTTCCCTTTTATTTTGTATTTATGAAAAGCATATCTGATCTCATCTCACATACTGGTTGTTTTGAGCATTAAAACATGTTGAATTTGAATGAAACATATCAACCCTAAGCTGCCCTCACAGAAACATCGATCCCGCCCTCCTCTCCTCCACCTACCGGTCGTCATTTGGTCCGGCCAGCGGGTTGTTCCCAGCGAACCCCGGCATGTTGATGTGGTCCTTCATGATCATGACGTCTCCCACCTTGTAGTCCTGGTTGAGGCCTCCGGCTGCGTTCGTCAGGAAAATCGTCTCCACGCCTATCAGCTTGAAGACCCGCATGGGCATCGTGATCTGAGGAACGCGAGGTTATGTGAACACACACACTCACCATAATGACCCACCACCACCCCAGCAAGAAACCAAGACCACCAGGGACAGCTCCCACAAGGTATACAACGTGTCGTGACTTTCGTATGTCGCTAGCATTGTTTACAGTCCACATATTCATATATTATTACAATAAGCAGTACTTTACTCCACTGTAAGTTATTTTACATGTATATAGTCGATCTATTACTGCATTTTTCTAGTACCATTGTGTCACTTGCACTATTTCCCTGCAATATTTACATATTTTTCTTAGCCTATTCATTTACTGAAGTCAGAATTAGGGTAGCTATGGTTCTAAGATATGAAACTTTGATTGAAACATGCTTGTTCCTGGAACATCTGCTTTCTGTTTCTAAATCTGCAAGTCAACCATGAGATATCTGGGACATCCCGCATAAAATAACCCATAAACAGAATATCTGGATTAAGTAAAACAAATTAGATAAAGGACAGGATATGTTAACTAAATGTAAAAATAAAAAAACAATACATTTTATGCTATCTTACTCCACTAGATTTCAGAGGGAAAAAATATGTTTTACTCTACTACATTCACCTGCAAGTTATAGTAAGTATTTAAGAAACAACATATGATCAGTTTATAAAATATAATATGTTAAATATTAATCCAGTGGCTAGTCAGGGGGTTGGGAAGGCTTTTCCCTTTATTCCATTTTTACCCCATTCCATCCCCACTTCACCAACCCTATTCTGTGCTCCTTCCGTGGGACCTGACCCGTGAGTTGGAAGTCACTGGACTGCTGAACTTCCCAATATATAATTATAAAAATACAAACGATTCTGCCTTCTACTTAGGAAGGTTATAAACACTTTGGTAAAAACCTCACCTTCTGGATGGGGTATCCCTCGTACAGGTGGAACCGGCCCTGCATGCAAACACACGGCTTGCCTTTTAGCGTTCCAAAAACCAGACGGCCAGCATGACCATGCACTGCAAAACACACACACACACACACACACACACACACACACACACACACACACACACACACACACACACACACACACACACACACACACACACACACACACACACACACACACACACACACACACACACACACACACACAGTTAGCTAGCCACTCTTTTAATTAGAGCTTGCAAACACACACGCAATGAATGTACCAGCTGTGCATACCTGTGCTCTTGGGAAAGTTGGGAATGTCGCTGTACTTGAAGTACTGAGGCTCCTTCAGCATCTCAGCCAGCCCCCCGAGCCCTGAGCCGCACACGATTCCCACTTTCGGCCGTATATGCGTTTTGGACAGCAGCCAATCAGCTGTCGTCTTATACTCTTCATAGCTCTCACTGAGGGAGTCAGAAAAACAAAGATCATTTACTAATGTTCTAAACCTTTGTATCAACAAAGCTTGAGCAGTTTTCACCACATGAGACTGACAGTTACCATGGAGGTCAACTGTGTGTGTGTGTGTGTGTGTGTGTGTGTGTGTGTGTGTGTGTGTGTGTGTGTGTGTGTGTGTGTGTGTGTGTGTGTGTGTGTGTGTGTGTGTGTGTGTGTGTGTGTGAATGCCTGGGTGTTTTGTGAATGTTCTGTAAACACACTACATAATCAAAAGTATGTGGACCTCTGACTTCAGGCTGTGTTTCAATTCATCTCTCAGGCATGGGATTGGTTGGAGGTTTTATGTGCTTTTTTTCTATGTGGACTATTCATAAATCACTGTTTATATAATGACGGTCATACATTAACATCAACACTTTGTTTTCAGACGGTGCAACACAACATAGAAGCAGTGATGTCCTTATTTGCCATCTCTGCGTGCACAGCCATGCTGCATTCTATTAACAAGATCACAGAGAGGGATATCTGATTCATCAGGAGTCATTTGGGAGGTGAGGGCTTCCTGTTCAGTGACTGACGGGAAGTGACTATCTTTCCTCACGTAACACACGTTAATAGATGTTGTGTGTGTGGTGTTAAAAGGTTGTTGAAGCATTATTGTGCAAACAATGCATCACATTCAGGTGATGAAGCACAGGAGCTAAACACATCTCCACGATGAACACAGTCCTCAGAATTGATCAAACACTTAACATCTCTTTACATAAGAAAAGAGGTCAGATGTTACTGCTTTTGATTGTCTTATATGTGATATTAAACTGAAACTGGGTTTTAGCAATTAAGCTCTTAAAAAGGAGCAAAATAAGAACTTTTATAAAAGCTATTTTAAAGCAAACACATGAAAGATACGTTTAGGAGAAATATGAATATACACAAAAGGCAATACAATAACAACACAGCAATTTACCAGTGAAAATAAGACAAGTGGACGAGCTGTGCTGTTTTTAAAGAGGACAACTGTGCAAAATATGCAGTGTGTGCAATGTTTACAGTATGTGTGTGTGGAAAAGCAATAATGTTACCATCGTTTAAACATAGTCTGTTCAAGTGGGGCTCCTGAGCTTTGTTTATTATAATACTATCTGAATTAAACCTCTCCATTTGTGTCTTTATCTTAATTTGTTTCAGTACTAGTTTTCTGTCTCATGGTGCAGCATTTCATAATGTGGCTTTGTCTTTCCGCTGAGGTGCACAAATAAAAGTCAAAGCAGCACAGGTATTAGGTATAATGGGGGTCAATGGGCTTTGGGAAATGACGTCAGGGTGGAGCACGTGTGCAAATTGTGGGTTTTCCCCGTCCCCTCTATGGGCCAAAACTTCCGCGCTTATACTGCGTTATGAATAAAGAATAGCACGAATTCTTTTTAGCGCTGGAGCGGAAACTCAACACTTCCGCCTGGTCTATGACAAATACAATTATTGAGCTAATATAAAAATAGTGTCCCCCAGAGCGGGACATCCTTATGAATCATCCTGCGAGCACGCCTTTTTAATAAGAAGTGTGTCTGTCTTTAGGGTTTTGGTAGAATTGGTGACCCATTGCCGTATTTACAGTCTCCACATGTCACCCCCCTTGTAAAATAAGCGATAGTGCCTGCATAGAGTTATTTTAGACTTTGTAATATTGTAGAAATGATTCATGTACTCACCCACACACAGATTCAGACACAGACAGCATGATGAAAACTGAAGCAGGTATAGCCGGCGGAATGATCCGAGTTAAATTGAGTCTGTCTGGTTATCCTGGTTTCCTGGTGGAGCCACCGGTTTTTAGGTTTACACCCTCTCCCCACACTCCTTTACGACGCGGCAGCCCCATCCCATTAACGTCACAGCCCGGCAGAGGCTCGGATTGGTCGAGGTGCAGGCGTTGTTCCAGTGCACTTTTGACGCCCTCGGAACTGACCAGAAACCGGTGATGCGTTCAGGGGTCCCCCCCACCCAAAACAAGACAAGAGTGACGATTATGACTAGAAAGGAAATTATGACACATTTACACGATGTATACAGCACATTTTAAACACAGGGGGGCGAATAACACAGATTTGAGTGACAGTAAAAAGTATAACCCATAAAAACTGAAATAAATTAGACAAGATAATAAAAACCTCAAAGAAAAACATAATATATATATTGATAAATAATCAAACTGATCAATTTGTCCCTAAAGATGCTAATTACTATATTTATAAGCTATTTAACGATACTTAGTGCAATCGAATATAAAGACAGTACGATGTTTCTTTATTGAGTTAGGGGGAGTATTGAACAGTTGTATAAAACATTTTAATTTACTTTAAAGCTTACATTTTACAGGTTTGTCCTCCACGTTAAGAGGGGATTGGTTTAAGTGCAAATCGTCTTGATTACAATAACGAAAATATACTCAACAAAACAATAAAATGCTCAACACACAGATAAGTTAAAAAACATCGAGAATCTTGTTATTGTACACTTCTGAAATCAGACATTTCATTAATATAAATTATTGTGTGTCCCCTTTTAATCCTCTTTTGGGTGTTTTCTGTTCATGTCATCCTTGGGCCTACGTGTCCAGTTAGCTGTAGCATTTCCTACAGTACTTGAAAGCCTCATGCTGCTCTTTTTTACCCTCACAACGTGGTGGTGTTGATGCTGATGCAATCGCTCAGCAGCAGACAAAAATGAAGAAGCAGGAAAATCTGTCTCATCATCATCATCATCATCATATCTGGTGATTCACTGCTTTCTTGTAGTAGTAATAATAATAATATATGAAAACATATTTCTTACAAAGCTGGGATGGGATTTGTTAAGATAAGATAAGATAAGATGTACCTTTTATAAACCCCCGTGGGGAAATTCAAGCGTTTAGCAACAGAGAAGAGGAAAAACCGTACAGATTCACACAGAGATATGAAACACAAATTTAGATAAAAAATGGAAAATTCTAACAAAATATATACAGATAAGTAAGGGTTTTAAAACAAACGGTTAGAACAGAGAATAATAAGTGATGTATACATTGAAGTCCGTATTGTTAAAAATGTACATGTATGTGTGCAGAAGAAAAGGGCAGTCAAGGCTATTGTCAAGGATGGATTACTGCACGGGCCTACCGGGCCCAGGCCCAGGGGCCCAAGGGCCAAGGGGGCCCTGGAGCCCAAGCCTCCGCGCTACCATTTCAATATTGTCTCTACAACATAATACAATTAAAGGGGCCCTGAAACCATAACATTGGTTACATTACATACATGATGTAATATATCTCAATAGGGCCCCTCAATCATATGCCACGGTTTTGTAATTAATTCATCCCTCATACGTTAAAGCCCCCCCCAAATTAAATACAGTGGTATGCAAAAGTTTGGGCACCCCTTAGGAAAACCACTGCATCAGTTTGTCACTTGCTGAGCTTTTGAAGCAGCAACTTCATTTTAACATATGTTATACCTTATGGTAACAGAAACATCTCAGTAGTGAAATAACTTTTATTGGTCAAACAGAAACATGTTTATGTGCATTCAAACAAAAATAGGCATGTGCATAAATTTGGGCACCCCTAAGAAATAATTCCATTAATATTTAGTATTGCCTCCTTTTGCTGCAATAACGGCCTGTAGACGCCTCCTGTAGCCACAGACAAGTCCCTTAAGCCTGGCAGGTGGTATTTTGGCCCATTCTTCCACACAAAACGTCTCCAGTTCAGTCAGGTTTCTTGGCCTCCGTGCATGGACAGCCTTCTTCAAATAAATCCATACATTTTCAATGATGTTAAGGTCTGGGGACTGGGATGGCCATTCCAGAACATTGTACCTGTGCTTCTGCATGAATTCCTTGGTGGATTTTGATCGGTGCTTAGGATCATTGTCCTGCTGAAAAATCCAACCCCGGCGTAGCTTCAACTTTGTGACTGACTCTAGAACATTCTTGTCAAGAATCTCCTGGTACTGTAAGGAATTCATGTGGCCCTCAACTTTAACAAGTTTTCCAGTACCTGTGCTAGCCACACAGCCCCATAACATGATAGATCCTCCACCAAATTTTACAGTGGGCAACAAGTTCTTTTCATTGAATGCAGTGTGTTTTTTTCGCCATGCATACCTGTTCATGTTATGACCAAATAACTCAATCTTGGTCTCATCTGACCACAGTATTTTGTTCCAAAATGCTTCTGGCTTGTCCAGATGTGCTTTTGCATACCTCATGCGACTCTTCTTGTGATTAACACTCAGGAAAGGCTTTTTGCACATCACCCTTCCAATGAGCTCTTCCTGGTGCAAAGTACGCTGGATTGTGGAACGGTGAACAACTACACCATCAGCAGCCAGATGTTGTTGTAGTTCTCTGGAGGTGGTCTGTGGCTTCTCTGTGACCATTTTCACCATCCTTCGCCTGTGCCTTTCCCCTATTTTTGTCGGCCTACCACATCTTTCCTTCACACGGACTGTTCCTGTGGCCTTCCATTTCACAACTACGTTTCTGACTGTGGAGACAGACAGTTTAAACCTGTCAGATAATTTTTTGTACCCTTCTCCTAATTTATAATGTTGGATTATCTTAGCTTTCAGGTCAGTGGAGAGTTGTTTTGAGGTCCCCATCTTGCCACTCCCTAAGAAAGAACCTAGGCCAGGCACAGCCAGCTATTACCTATGTTAAATAGCCTTTTTCATGATTGGTTCCACCTGTCTTTGTAATTGAAGGTCTAATGAGCTAATCAAAGCAATTTTGTGCAGCAACCTGTCAGCTATAAATCCGTACAGGTGTTGAAATGAATGCTATTTATAAGGGTGCCCAAACTTTTGCACATCCCATTTTTTGCATTTTATTTTATTATAATAAAACTATGTAATGCTACCCTAAGAATTTTGGTCTGGAAAACACTAAAACGTCTACATCTTTGTAGGAAAACAAATGTTGTTGCTGTGATCTTCTATTATAAAGGAAAAGCAAATTGTCATGAAATCTCAGAGGGGTGCCCAAACTTTTGCATACCACTGTAGCATGGCATATGATAGGTCATATAGTGCTCCTGAACCACAGCTTATCAATGTTATTCATCCCTAATATCGGGAAAGGGCCCTTATATCAGTTAGAATGGGGTAGGATATACCATAAAGCAGGGGTTCCCAACCTTTTGCAAGCTGGCCCCCCCTCGAAGGTAAGAATACTGTCAAGCCTTGATGACGATGCATGATTTCAAGCAGTTTTCTTATGAGTGATGTGATCTGTGTGATGTAGGGGTTTGGGCCCCTTGCATTGCGCCTGCTTATTTTTGACTTGTGTGCTTATGTGTGTTCTTTGACTTGTTGTAAATCCTCAAGATACACGTGAATAAAATTTGACTGTGCTTTTGGCGCAACCTTTAACACCGCTGATTTGCGCGTGAGGGTGAAGTTAGCGTGGCGCTTCTTTTGGGGGGGGGGGGGGGTTAGGGTTAGGGTTAGGGTTAGGGTTAGGTCACAGGCCCAGGGGCCCAATGACTCTTAATCCGTCCCTGGTTATTGTGCAAAAGTGCAGGCTTGATGTTCGGGTTATTGTCCGTGAGTCACATGGTTAACCCCTTGTTTTGCAGCCTGATGGCTACAGGCACGAAAGAGTTTCCCAGGCGCTTAGTGCTGTGCCGAGGTGGGATGAGTCTGTAGCTGAACGTACTCCTCATCTTCACTGGCTCTGCATGGAGGGGGTGGGAGGGGTTATCCAGGATACTGTCCAGTTTCCTCCTCGTCCTCCCCTCAGACACCTTCTCCAGATTGTCCAGTTTAAATCCAACTACAGAGGTAGCCTTCCTCACGAGCTTGTTCAGACTGTCAGCATCCGTTGGTGTTTCCCCCCCAGCACACCACGGCAAAGTAGAGCACACTGGCCCCCACAGACTGGTAGAACGTCTGCAGCAGCCTCGTGCACACGTTGAAGGAGCTGAGCCTCCTCAGGAACAACCGCTTGCTCTGTCCCTTCCTGAAGAGAGCATCAGTGTTGTCCTCCAGTCAGTTTATTATTCAAGTGCACTCCCAGGAACTTGTAGGTGTTCACCACCTCCACCTCCTCCCCCCTGATGGTGATGGGGTTTAGAGACCTCTTCGTCCTCCACCTGAAGTCCACCACCAGCTCCTTAGTCTTGCTGATGTTGAGCTGGAGGTGATTGTAGGTGGCATGAGCCGGAGTTGAAGCAGAAGTCAGAGGTATGGAGGGTGAACAGGAATGGTGACAGCACAGTTCCTTGGGGGGCATCAGTGTTGCTTACCAGCACATCAGACACGCTGCCCTGCAGTCTGACACATTGAGGTCTGCTGGTGAGGTAGTCAATAATCCTGGCCCCCAAGCTGTGATCCACCTGCATCAGTGACAGCTTCTCAGCGAGCAGGTGTGGCTGGATGGTGTCGAAGGCGCTGGGGAAGTCGAAGAACAGGATTCTTAGTGAGCTGTGCGGCTTCTCCAGGTGTGAGTTTGCTCTGTGCAGCATGTAGATGAGGGCGTCCTTTACACCGAGGTGAACTGTAGACTGTCCGGGGAGTCACATACAGGGTATGAAAGGAAGGGAACAACATGTAAAACTGCCCTTTATATCCAAGCAAGAAAACAATGCATTTCAAGATATTTTGAACAATGTGAGTTTAAAAATGATGAATGAACTTTGTTTCATAATGGATCTCTTTCCACTTCAATTAAACACATGTCCTTGTAATCACATTTAGACAGAAATGACCTTGAGTGATTACAAAAAAAGAATAATTCCGGTACATTTTAAGTAGACATTATTAACACATGTTTAACATTGAAGCGTTTAATGCAGGACTTTTGATATTTAGTTGAAGATTTGAAAACGTCTTCCACCACTTCAGACAAGCAGACCATTAGCGCTACACAGAGGAATGTCCCATTAAACACATGAGTGGCAACAGAGAAGGGACTTTAACCCAATAACACCTACATTACACATTCAAGTGCTGGGTGGAAAACAAAAAATCCAAGATTGTTTTACAAAATAATTATAATGCACTCTAAGAGGCCGTTAATGTTATTTCATCCTTAACTGACAGTGATGATTAAAGAAAGATCAGATAGACGGCAAGGCTGAAAAGGAATGGATGGACTGCTCAAACAGAATGGTCTCGGTGTCCCTGCAGTATTATATTATGTTATTTTAGGAATCAATATCATGGTTGTCATTATTCACCTAATTTATGGAGTTTTTTCACTGTTAAATGCTTTATACACTCATAAAGTTTCATCTATAATCTATTAATGTACATTTTCCCTCTGAAATGTGTTGGATTAGAAGTATATTACTATTAGCAACTGCTGTGATAGCCGCACAGAGCAGCCAGTGTTCGGTTACAAAATGTTATGTAACTGCTGATTAGTATTCACACACTTCTCTCCCTCTGCCGGCTGAATCATGCTGCGCTTGCCCTGAGGTAAATGTTTGCAGTGAAAAGAAAAACAACCCAGAGCACATACACACTTTAATGTCGTAGCAGATTGACAGATTTTCCTGTACCAAAACGTCATTTACTCACTCAAATTGTACTAGTTTATACTGCACACTGTACTGCATTTTGATAACTGTGGACTTATCAAAACACTCCAGGCAAACCTTTTAACCTTTCTGTTTAACTGGCAAGTGTAATGATCTCATAGTCCTGCACAACACCGCTCTAGTGAGATACCAAATCATGCTTATCATTATTATTGCAGGTCTGAACACAATCACATGGAAAAGCAGGATTACATTCACTTTCCTGCAGATTCTAAACTGTACACTGACGTTGAAGCTGTCTTCATTACTTGTTTCTGTGTAGGTGTGGACACAGACACAATGCTTATTGAGCTACGGTAATTTAAGCTTTATTGTCAGGAAACAAACTGGGTCATCTTTTTGTGTTGCACCACCTGATCCTCTGACCACAGGCACATGCAGTGAGCTTATTCCTGCACCTTACCTGAACCATTTGTCTTTTGTATGAGCATTATTTTATGTATATCATTTTTATGTTATGTTTATTGTCTGTTGCATTGCATTGCAATCATGTTGCATGATTTTAAGGGTGGGTTATTTTTCACATCATTAATCCTAATCTGCCTAGCAACTAAAAGGTATGAAATACATGTAGTGGAGTCAAAGTACCATATTAACCTCTGAATTGTTGTGAGTAGCCCAAAATTCTAAGACTCAAGTCAAGTACAAACCCTTCAAGATTGTTCTTAAGTACAATACTATGAGTAAATGTCCTTACACCACTTCTTCATATCACAAATCTGACCAAACAATTGTGCTTCTCCTTTGAGGTGCTAAGACTGAAGCTGTGTTACGGGAAAGAGCAACAGCCCTGAGAATGTGTCACTCACACATACACACACACACACACACACACACGCACACACACACACACACACACACACACACACACACACACACACACACACACACACACACACACACACACACACACACACACACACACACACACACACACACACACACACACACACACACAATGTGTGTACGCCTGAATACTTGTCAGACTTGTAAAGTCCTCTTCTCTGAATATTGCGCCAGACTAGAAAATGCTATCACAACATGTTAAATACTTTAAAACAAATCTTCAAACCTTTGTGTTTATTTAAACATTGTCTTAATCTTTACCCCCTAAAATGCATTGTCAACACTATGTTCCCTGTAGTGTTGTATTTACACTATATTTTGATGCATCCAACATTTTAACTTGTACGAAAGTGGATATACAAATGAATGTGTTTAATTCGAAGTGTTCAAACACACAGAGGAAGTGCTACGGCTACTGAAATAATATTTGTAATCTGCTGCCACCTGCTGTCTGAACTCATCAGACAGGTGATGCATCCTCATTTCAACTGGGGGGTTAGAACTGGTCAAACATTTCCCTCAGTTATGTCCGTATTCAAATATTTATTAACATGTAATGTATGCAGCTGCTGTCTACCAGTTACTCAATAACTAGTGCCGCAGTTAATATGCCAACCTTCAGAGTCCCAGTGAACAGTTTGGACAACCTTGGAGTAGTTTTCAGGGGTATGATAATCTAGTTGATCAAGTAGAAATCGAGTCAAAATGAACCCAAATGTGTCGCACCAGGAGTTTAAATAGGGTCAGTTTCTGGTTTAAACTGTATGTTGTATCCTGAAAGTGTCAGAAATGAATTTAGCGCCCTTCATAACGACCAAAATATTCAATATTGTCAAATTGGTCAAGCTGTTTTTGAACAAATGTTGCTTTATTAATGCTAGTTGTGATAATTGTGCCACATATGCAAGTTAGCATCGGCAGTTTCTAGATGCTCGGGACCCATACTACAACATTTCTGACATAAAACTTTGGGGTATTCAACATTTCTAGGTCCAAAATGCTGGAAAGTAGACATTAAAAAGTTGTACATTTTTATTAAGTATATTCTGGAATATAGGATACATTTGGACATCACATCACAGCTATGAATTTCGAGTAAAATTGAAGTACTATCCTATTTATACAAAATATTTAGCATTGTTTGCGACATATTCAAGGTGGAAGGTTGATGGATGGCTGGGATCGTTGCATATTTGATGGTAGTAAGAATGAAACATAGATACATCGACTTCATAAAATTCTGAAGCGTGTCTCTTAACTCTCTCTGACCCCATGTCGGAGTTTAAGCCTCAAGTAGGACACCGAGGCCGAACAGGGAGGAAGAGAAGCGAGCAGAACTGCAAATAAATATGCAAGAGACGAAATACAGAGCTGGCGAGAAAAGCCTGCAGAGAGGGAAAACGTTTCTAGAGTTTCTAAGGAATAATTAAAACAGAGGTAAGTCCACCAACAGCAGCCAGAATCATTTAGTGACCCTGAAACACACACACACACACACACACACACACACACACACACACACACACACACACACACACACACACACACACACACACACACACACACACACACACACACACACACACACACACACACACACAGAGGAAGTGGTTGATTCTCGCCTGAGTTATCATGCATGTCACATGTCCTGTTAAGAGGTACTGTTTGGAAGAGCAACACTCAAAACATGCTCGTACAGAATCTTGGTGGAATTTACCAAGGTTTAAAAACGCTCCGCTTCTCATGGAAAGATGCAAACATCACACTCAAATCATGTTGATGTCTCATGCTGAGCACAACGTGACTGACTCACTGGGAAAACTCCAAAGGCACACTTGATCACGTGGGACTTGTGATGACATGTGCACAGGAAGATAGAAATCACTCGAAAATGTCTCACTTATCACACGTACAATTGTCCCCTTTAATCTATTTCAATTAAGATCACCTTTATACATACCAGAGGGGAATTTCAGGTTTTATTTTACACATACAAAAACAGGACCTGATGTAGAAAATGGAAGTACTGGAGTAACCATTGTTCAAATATGACCCATCAAAATTCAATCACATTGCCTCTGAATGTCCCGTATTTTTCTAGCTTCCTTAAAGGTCATCTTTATACCCTTTATACAGAAACTGTCACGGGATAGTCCACATGTATAACAAAGTGCTTTAACAATCCATATGAGGAACATTAATACAATGACACAGTAAAGGAGATTGAGTATAGTAAAGTAATATTGTCCAGGGTGTATACAATTGTACAAATCCATTTGAAGCCAGTTTAAAAAGTCACTTACATTTTTTGCTGAGCTATAAAAGAAAATGTTGTGAGACTTGTTAATTATTCCACAAATGCTCACTCACCCTCAGTTACACATTTAGATTTAGGAACTTCACAAATAGATATTTGATTCCGTTTTTAAGTCTTATCCCTTCCTGATTCTGGTGACTAAGAATAAAAAAGGCGGCAATGACAAAGCAATGAACTGAGCTTGTGTTGCCATGAGTGGATTCAACCACACAGGTGAAACTCAAGAGTCATTTAGAGCTTTTGGTTTTAGAGGGAGAATATCTAACAGTTATACTTCCAGTCATGGTTATGGAGTTATGAACTGTAATATGTAGAATCTACTTCATGTAGTCCAGTCCTGATGTATTGCTTATGGGCTCTCCTCCTGAGCGGTTTGCATGTTTGCTGCTCAGCATGTAGCTCAACCACAACTGATCTGTGGTTGAACCGTTAGCTTTACTGTTTCTAAAGAGGATACTCTATGTGGGTGTTCAAGAGGAACGGAAGTGCTCAAGAACTATTCTATAAAGCTGCATTATCGGAGGAGTTGGCTTTGCAATTTCTCTCACAAATCCTCCACCTTCCTGCAGTAGCGACGCTAGACTACTCAATAGAATCGGAGGATGAAACCCTCCGAGCTCTCTGATTGGCTAATTAATCAGTTCAGTTGAATTTTTGTAGTTCCCTTTTTGTTTACTTTCCTTCTTCAGAAGATCACAAAGCCATTGGATCAGTATATTTTTAATCAACATTTTCCAGTTTTCTTAAGGCACATACATTGAGTTGCTGCAAAGTGAGAAAAAAACCAAACATGCCGCAAATAACACCGACAACAACGGAACCTCTGCCTAAAATACTGTATTTGGTGGTGGAAATGCTAGTTCAGTTTGGCCCTCTGTGAGACTGACTCACTCTTTGAAAAAGTATTTTCCTCCCCTGCAGATCAAACCATACGTCAGTTGAAGTTTTTTCAGTTCATTTAAGTAAACAGAGGAAGTGAAAGTAGACTACTTCTCTGCTAAGGTGTATCAGGGCAACATAAGAGTTCAAGTTCACTACATGGATTTACGCTACAACAGGAAACTGATTATTCTGCACTGTAATGCACCAAAGATGGCCCCACCTTCTTTAACATCATGCACTATGAAAGTATATGTTTTTTAGCAGCACATTAAAACAAAAAGACCATTCCTGAACTTTACACCAGACTCTTCCTCAACAAGTCTGTCCACCTCTCCCTCTCTCTACTAAATTCTGCTTTGTCACCCTCTCCTGAGGCAGAATAAGGGTCCGTATTCACCTCACGAACGCCCCTCTTTATGTGTTTGAGCTCAACAGGACGCTCCGTACGACGCTCTTGGACACAGCAAACGCTGGGCGCAGAAGTTATGAATAGGGGGCTCTGTGGTACCCCCCAAAAGAGGGTTTGTGTGTGTGTGTGGTGCAGGGGGTGGTCTGATGGGGCCATTTGTTGCCGTGTGTGCGTGTGCCAGATTGCATTTGTATGGAATGGGCATGTGAGGCCTCAAACTTGTGCATCTACTGGTGTGTGTGTGAGTTGCTGTGCACATTTCAGGGAGTGTGATACAACTACAAATGCAACAAAACATGATGAAAAAAAGGTTGTTTTTTAAACTAAGATTCTTTTATCCCATGTTTTGAGGCCATAGTAAGATGCATGCTGATTTGGACTGGGACTGGTGGGAGTGGCAATCAATTATTACAGCAATTACACAGACGTGAGGAGGACAACACAGGATTTCAGGAGAGAGGGAGAGACACACGAAGGGAAAGAGTAACAGTGAGAGAGAGATGCCTCTTATAAAGCCAAGTCCTGTCTCTTTGGGTAGAATTTGCGAGCAGTGAGACGGGCTGAGGGTCAGAAACAGAAGCCTGAAGAGTCAATGACTGTCTCCATAATTCTCCTCAATGGTGCATCAGTGTAGCGGGACGCAGGCTGCTGAAGTTACTCTTTCTGCAGAGTCCCAGCTGTGTTGTGTGAGCAGGTGCAGGACAGCAGAGCAGACATGAGGACCAGAGGCTGAGGCTCCGGTGAACTCCTCCATTTGACTGTGATTCAATCTGTAGAGGTAAGAAAAACACTTCGCACCAGAGTGCAATGAAAATACCAAAGAAATAACATTTATTTTGCATGCCAACATTTATATTTGTTGTGATAAATGAAGGAATAAACACATGTCTTTGACACTTCAGGTAAGTTTCTTGGTTCCTACCTGAAGAAGGACTTCTCCAGAATGGAAATGTGCATATTGTAGTACAGATTTAGAGCTTGATTTCATATATTGTGTAATATACCATATGTATTAATATACATATAAATATTTCGTTATTTCCACTTGTAGTTTATACATTCATTGGTAAAAAAAAAAAAAGGAATTTCTTATTCAGTAAATCAAAGCTTTAAATGATTGTGATTTCACCAAAATTCACAGAAGCTACATCACCATAAATTGACCAACCCCGAACTGTGTAGGTATGTCGTTCATTTAAAAGATATAAAGGCAAACTGTGAGAGTAAAGCAGCACCAAAATGATTTAGCTCATGAGTTTAAGGTAATAAAACTAAACGATAAAAGTAGTTTACATCATGATGACGCCTTGTTCACAGCTCAAGGTCATAGTTTACATGTTTGATGTTCTCCTATAAATACTCCTCAGATTTAAACGCAAAGATATCCAAGTGTCACGGGATGCGCATCAGAGACGAATTAAATATCAAATCCCTCGTCAACGCTGGAATCCAATCAGCGCGTCTGATTCTAGCGCTCAGTATTTCACACCTCGCATTTATTCAAATATAATTCTCCAAGTGCATCAATTAAATCGATTAAAGCTGGAAAAGGTTATGAGCACAACAGATATTTGAGTTGAATTTAGTTCACGATGTCAATCAGAAAGGGGGCAATGGTTAGTTAACACCTATAGGACTTCAGCAGTGCAGTAAGTAAAAAGAGTGAATAAAAAATAATCCAAAATGTCATTTATTTCTGAGGCGTTGCAGGAGCGCAATGGAATCAAGTTTTTATCCACAGTAATTGTTTCAGTGTGTTTCAGTCTTTAAAGCTAACACATTAATTCAAATGATGCTTCTTTAAGAGCCATATAATCCAATGTATGTCCTTAAATACATTTTGTCAATTCAACAAGCTTCTTTATCAAGCTTCTTGCCGGGTTACCCTCACAGTGTCGGCTGTGTTTAATCAGAAACCAGGAGAAAGTAGTATTGTAAAACCAATATAAGAACTGCAGGAGAAAGTGTGTGAGGAAAGCAGACGGGGGTAAAGAGAAGTTATTTTCTGCTCAAAAAATGTTTACAAATTGATAGACGATTTCAAACCTTTAACTCACGTCTTATTTTTGCACCTCATATGATTCTGTTAATGCTGATAGAGTGACATTAAACAAACATCTGGGAAAGAAAGAGAGAGAGAGAAGCAAAGGAAGGTAAGAGCAGAAATAAACAAATGGGGTAGAGAAAGAAGAAGTGTGTGTGTGTGTGTGTGTGTGTGTGTGTGTGAGGGGGAGATGGAGGGGGATAACTCCTCACTCCAGAATACTAACGAGGGCCTTTTGTCACAGATCTCTCTCTTTCTCCCTTCCTTTCCTTCCTGCTTTCTCTCATCTCACACACAAATAGACTTTGAATTGTGCACGCTATTTCAAATAATTGCACACAAACACATGCACACATGTATACCTTCAGTCACACACACACACACACACACACACACACACACACACACACACACACACACACACACACACACACACACACACACACACACACACACACACACACACACACACACGAACGGACACAGAGTCGTTTTTGTCAATGGGGTCTTTTGTCTCTTTTATCTCGGCTGCTAACAAAGCATTCCTGTGTACACAGAGGAGAGAGAGAAGGAAGCAGAGAGGGAGAGAAAGAGGAAAAGTGAAAGAGAGGGAGAGTTTGAGACCCCCCTTGTTTGGCCGAAGAAAAAGTTTTGAGTTCACTTTTTGGATTCGGCTCAGTACAGTAAGGTTGCCGCGTTGCCATGGAGATGGAATACATCCTTCTCAAGAGGTGGGTCGAAAATATTTCCTCCCATTATCTGATGCATGCCTGTAGTAGATTTTTTTCCCCCCCCGTACTCGGAATGTGAATGAGGTTGGATGGGAGGGCGATGCACAGATGAAAGAGAGATAGGTTTTCAATGGTGTCATTGTAGTTATGACACTTTTGGGGGGCTCACTCTTGCATAATCACTAAAGTGTGACGTAACTAAAGCTGATGGGTTGTGCAAACCGGGATCAGCATTGTATAGAAGTAGTTCTGATTAACACCATGCTTGGCCAACTGTACGAAGACATCCCTGACATTGGGTTGTTTTCACAGTTTGGGCAAGGGATTTGATCCATAAAGAAAGACTGGATAAGGTTTTAGCAGGGTCCGTATAGAGCTCTGACTTCCACCCCATCCAACACCTTAGGGATGGACTATGTGTGTCTCCATGCTGAATGAAAAGTCCTTTCAATGTTTTAAGGACTTTGAATTTCTATTCAGGCTTTTCAGAAAAATGTCCGATGTTTATGACTCATCGTTTTTTAGTCTAAGATGTAATTCAATTTACACAAAAAATACCCCAACCCCAAAACACCGAAAATTCCAACACATTAATAAACATTTGTGTAGATTAACTGAGTTTCTTTTTTCTTTGTTTACTTTTGTAACATAGTGACATCAATATGTAACACACATTGTGCGTGATAGCCTCAGGGGCGGGACATCTCTAAGTGGTTGACCAATCACAACAGAGCTGACCAGCTAACCAATCAGAGCAGACTGGGCTCTGGTTTCAGACCGAGGGTGAAAAGAGGAGCTGCAGCACAGGCAGTATGAGAAAAATAAAGAGCTTTCTGAACATTAGAGCATGGAGACAAGTATTCACCTCATTAGGGCCCCTTTAAGTATGTTTCGATGTTAATACTTTTGTTCTTAAGGAAGTGACATTTTGAATGCCGGACATTTCCTCTAGAGAACATATTTTCTTCCCTGTGGTATTACAAAACATCTACTTTTTCAACTCTGCATGCACCAAAGTGCAACAGGTCACCCATCATCAACATCATTATGTGGCTGAATGGGAGCTAATCCCTGCAGCCAGGCTCCACAATTGTGGAAATGCTGAAACCGGAAGAGAGGAGGGTAGAATATTAAACATATAAGCATAATGTCAGCGTGGCAATACTTTTGGCCATAGAGTGGACTTTTAAAGACGTCTATGTTTTGCGTCGATGTGTGTGAGAAAGACAAACATAGTCAACCTTTTGAGGAGCCAGAGTATAAAGCTGCTAAAAACACCTGACTGCAAAAGGACCCCGTGTCAGACTGAAATAAAAGCCCTGAGGCGGGCATTCAGAGAGTTAAACTTTGGCACTTTTCCTACCAAACTCTTACTGCTGTCTTAAGTTACCAGTCAGAAGTTCAGTCATTGTCCACTAAAGGCCTCTCTGGTCAGAATCAACAGGTAAGCCTTAAATAAAACTTTATCTAGATGAACGACCGGGTCTCGGACAAAGATTTCTACCCTTAATTTATTCATTAAAGTTCTTTTTTTCTCGGGATGACAAATGAGACTCTGTGTGGAGGGGTTGTTGGGTTAATTCAGTGCATCTTCAGCCTAATTCTACTGTTTCTCCTTTTTCTCTTTCCTTCTACTTATCTCCCTCTCCTGCGGGTTATCTTCTCCTTACTGGCCGGCATGCTTTATCGGACGTAAGTGAGCGTATCAAATGTGTGGGCTTACAGTGACTGTCTGTCTGTGTGTGACGGGGGAAACTGACAAGGGCACACATTCATCAAAACATCCAGCCCTAAAAACACACTGTAAGATACAGTTTATGTAAGACCCTGTACTAACCCTAGTGCACTTTAATCCTCTTTATTCTATCAGTAGGTGTAATAGTTCCCTTTTTGTGCAAATGTCAGATCAAAAAGATATCTCACACACTAACAAATTGTAAGATGGATAAAAAGTTTAGGTTCTAAGTTTTTGTTTAATCCTCAATCACCCAGTCAAGTAAGAAAAGATGCCAGTGGATATCACGTCTCTCAGTGACATGGTCCGCATAATTACCGTCTCATCATCTTAGTTAGCCTGTTAGCTACCATTCCCTTAATACCACTTATCATTGGTAATCTGTTGCTTATTCCTTATTGGATACATGTAGTTTTAGACCTGAAAGAATCTTTTTAAAGTGATTAGGATTGAGCATCTGGAGACTATGAACACTATTTTAAAGATTTTCCCCTAAAGGAACCTGTTGGACCAAACTAAGTAAATAATAATAATAATACATTTTATTTGTAAGCGCTTTTCAATCCCTCAAAGACACTTTACAGATGAAAAATAAGTAATTAAAATACATTTAAAAACACAGAAACACAAGAAAACGCAGAAAAGTAGATACATTGTAAATAGAACAGCACAATACAACAGTCAGACAGAACAAAAACAGAATTAGGAAAAGTGGTGGTTAAGAATTATAGGCAGAGTGGAACAGGTGTGTTTTTAGTAGTGATTTGAAAAGTGTGAGGTCATTGCAGTCACGGATGTGGTTGGGGAGGGAATTCCAGAGGGTAGGGGCAGCAACGGAGAAGGCTCTGTCTCCCCAGGTTCTACGATAAAATTAATGCAAAAATGGGAAACACAAGTTTAGTAATACCTTGTTTTTTCTAAAGAAACTGTGGTTTGTATAAGCGGTAGTTTCTTCAAATATTTTGACATTTTAACACCAAATTTGGAAGTGCCTTCTTATCTTGTCACTTCTTTTGGCCACAGAATCATTCAAAGTTCCACTTCTCGGTATTTAGTTTCCCTCCCATGACACAACTGTTTCTTTGAAGCTTTTGTAACTTCTTCTGGGGCAATGTTCTTTCCACTGAGGGAGGACTGAAGGTTTGCTTCAACCAAATTGAACAGCGTCGGAAATCCCCCCAGCACCATTTCTCACCTTGTTGTAAAAGAGGGACAGTACCCCTCCGTAACCAACGATATAAACATCACATAGAACAAACCCACTTACAAAAAAAACAGGTGCATGCAGGTTGAGCAGTTTTGAACTTCTCTTTTTGGCTTCTTCTGTGTGACAACAGGCTTTCTGGCTGTATCTCTGAGCGTTGCACCGTAGTAGATATATTAGTTTAAGCAAACATTAATGCCTTACCCTAATTTGTTTTGTGGTGGTTTGCCTTAAAAACACTTGTCTCAGGATGCTAGAAGCAGCTGTGGGGTCATCCTCGATATGACACCTGATTTTCTAGATTGAAACTACTGCCTTTAATGTATTTATTTAAGAAGGGACAGGGGGACACTTTATTCAACATGAGCACTTTAGTTCACCATGTAAATGAAGGTTTCAGGAACACGGGGTTAAACATACAGTGCATTCACACTCCATTGACTTTATGCAAAGCAGGGATAAGGGATACAGGATAGTAAAATATGACTCCTGTTTCCAGGAAAAAGCACAGTTTTATTTCATCTTCTTCCTTTTTCTATCAAGTCGAACCTGAAGCAATGTTTTGTTTTGACTGGGCCCCAATTGATGAGACACAGTATGCACCTAGTAGTATAATATCATGCTTGGTGACCTTGCGAAACTCCTAATCAAGTTTCACCATATTTTAACTGAGCATTTGACCAAAAACTTCAAAGACACTTCAGTCTGTGTGCACGTGCTTTTCAGGATTGCTTTGTTGATTAAACATGCTTCATAATGATCAACGTTACAGTTTCATGTTGACTTGCATGCTTGTTGCTTTTCTTTGATTTGCCACATTCTGTATATTTGATAAGTCAATCACACGTTTAGTTCAAATTGTTATCAGGTTCATTTGAGACGAGACCCGTGAGAATGAGAGCAGGTACGTGCAGGGGAAGCTACAAAACTAAAACAGTCATCATGGGCAGTTATTTTGCTTTCACCACATGCTACAGGAAATCACCACAAACTTTATCAGACCAGGAGGTTCTGCTGATGGTGTGAACACAGCAACATGTTATAGAACTGTTTTAATCCTAAAGACATTACAACCCAAATCATCTGAAATGAGCCTAATAGCACTGACCAGTCATAGAAAGGATTTAACACACCTTTCTTTGTTGTTCCCCAGATGACATCTGCCACACCTCCTTCCTCTCGTAGCTCCTCCCCTCAGAAGGTGTGCCACTCCCAGACACAGACAGATGTTTTGAAACCCTTACTGGGTGGCGGCGTATCCGGTGCCGGCGGGACTCTGAGGAAGAGGAGGCGTGTCCTGTCCAAAGATGGGCGTAGCAACGTACGCATCGAGCATGTCAGCGGGCGAAGTGCTCTGTACATGCGTGACCTCTGGACAACATTTCTGGACATGCAGTGGCGCTACAAGTTGTTCTTGTTCACGGCTACGTTTGCAGGGACCTGGTTCCTGTTCGGGGTGCTGTGGTATCTGTTGGCACTGGTGCATGAAGACCTACTTGGTGAGAATGGGGGGCGGTGGGGCTAAGGTTTAAGGGGTACTTCAATGTGTCTTCCCAGAGAAACACATTTGGGTCAATATATATGGAAAGCCCACCCTGTAGAGAGTGACCTCAGGACAAAGATGTTCCCATGAGTACTTGCTTCCAAAAAAATGCTATGAGCTGCAATTAAAAAAATGTATAAGCCCCACCTACTGGGGTCAAAACTGAAATCTCACTGGTATCGGTTTTCGGCCGAAGAGACCCTACCCTTTAACCTAGGGTTTCAATTCCATTCACAATACCCAACCACACAGTCATATTGGAACTCAGGCCCTATGCTTTTAGCGGTTTTCCCTTTCCCGTGGTGTGTCATAAAAGTTTGTGTGCATGAAAATGGTTTGCAAAGTGTAATACCCCCCCCCCCCCCCCTGAAATGCCACCATTGGACTTCTTTATTTACTTCTGTTACATAGTGACATCCAATGTAACACGCATGCTTCTATTGGCTAGAGCTCTAACAAATTGTACTCAACAGAGTCTCTGGTTTCAGAATGAGGGTTAAAAGGTGCTGTAGCACAGGCAGTATGAGAAAAATAAAGAGCTTTTTGAACATTAAAGCATGGAGACATGTCCCAGAAGTACAAATATGACCCTTAAAATTCACGTCCCCTTTAAAAAAATAAAAACATGTCGTTTATTATTTAGCCAACATCTGTTCATGTGACTTTGGAAATGAATGTGTGAGAAAGTGCATTTAACATCTTGAGCCTCCATTCACTAAAGACAAAGTGTGAACACAGCTCCGAGAAGTGGGCGTCACTTATAGAGTGGTGCGAAGTGTCATAGCAGCAGGAAGTGGGTGTATGGTAACATAAACACGGAACAATCAATCATCTCCTTGTATGCACTTTTGTTGGCTGTTATTTCTTACAGTGTTGTAAAGACATTGTTGTTGGTGCACATTTCCGGAACCTAGTCTTGAGAACTAAAAATAAAATTAGACTGCTTAGATCTGCATATGTCAAATAAGACACCCGCTCTCCCACTTCCTCCAAATACTACTAACATTTGCTCAACTAGGTATAAAAGTGTACTAGTACTATATGATGCATACCTATAATACATTTTCAAGGCAGTGACTTGTTTATTCCTTCCTGGAAATATATCATTTTTAAGACATAACAATGGCCAGTATCAGCTAATGAAATGTACAGAGTTCGAGAACAAAACCAAAACACAACATCACAAAAATTACTTTGGATATTCCCCCAGAATTCGACCCTCCATCAAATCACACACCGTGTGTGATGCAGGTGCAAACCCTGACAGGGGCTTTCCTCTTCTCCCTGGAGACCCAGACAACCATTGGTTATGGTTTTCGATGCATCACTGAGGAATGTCCAGTCGCCATCATCCTCCTCATCGTCCAGCTGGTCCTCACCATGCTGATGGAGATCTTCATCACCGGTACCTTCCTGGCCAAGGTAGCCAATGCATAAATATTTAACTGCAAATAACTGTACATAGAACTTTGCTGTTTTCATAATAATTGCTTTAAAATGTGAAAGAGAATTAGTTTTTTTCTACTAAAAGGCACATGTGTTCTCCCCTACTTTGAAGCACAACTTCAGCCACCTCTTGAACAGGCCTTCATCTGTTCCTATGTTGAGTGCAAAACTCTTAAACATGTCTTATCAAAGATGATCTGATCAACAACAGAGCCTGCTGATCTGTCTCTGTTTAGATCGCACGGCCAAAGAAGCGAGGGGAGACAGTGAAGTTTAGCCAGCATGCTGTGGTGTCAACCCACGAAGGGCGACCCTGCCTGATGATAAGGGTGGCCAACATGCGCAAGAGTCTCCTGCTCGGGTGTCAGGTAAATGTGCATGGAGACAGAGTATACTGTACATCAGCAGATATTAATATAACTCCTACTATAAGGATGTCAGGTGTACGAGCAATTTGTCAAACTTCGTATAACGTGGTTCACCTCTCCCAGGTGACTGGAAAACTGCTCCAGACTTCTCTGACCAAGGAAGGCGAGACCGTTCGTCTGGACCAGAGGAACGTGCCCTTTGAAGTAGACATGTCCAGCGACAGCCCCTTCCTCATCCTGCCCCTCACCTTCTATCACATCATAGATGAAAACAGCCCGCTGAGAGCCTGGGCAGCCAAGGGTAAGTTTATGGGTCTTGAGAGTTCGGAGCAGATTTAGCCTCTTGGGTCAAGGGTTCTGCACCGGTCTCCTCCAGTTGCGCATGGAATAATCGCCTCTGCAGACTCCTGGCCCGAACAGAACAGGCAATCTTGTTAGCCAGGTCCATCACGTCTTTCATATTTAAAATCTTCCCGCACAACCCTTGCTGGTGAATTATACAATGGTAATTCAGGAAATCTGGGAAAGATTCAGACTATTTGAACAATCCAATGAACCCAGCAGTACGTCCAATCATTGCTGGAGCCCCATCGGTAACTTGTAATGGAGATGAGTTTGAAGAGGGGCAACTGGCTCTTACTAACAAATTCCATAAAAACCTGAAATATATTTGTGCCTCTTGTGTGCCCTCTCAAAGGCAAAATGGTCAGCAGCTCTTCTTTTACACTCATATTGTCGAAAATCATTCTAATGAACACACATAGCTGAGCCACATCCACAGCATCAGTGGATTCATCGAATTGCAGAGAAAAACACACGTGTCAATATCATTCCTCAATTGCTGTTCAACATCCTCCGCCATTCCCTCGCATCGCCGTGTAACAGAATGTCTTGATAGCTGCACATCCTGAATAGCAGACACAATCTCCTTTCGATTGGGCACCCCTGCTTTAAGTTATGTATTTTTTATGAATCTTGCTTTCCTCTCTTTCATTTTTCCTTTTACTTCCACCAGGTGGGGGCTGGACAGATCCTGAGTTGGCAGACTTTGAACTGTTGGTGATCATGAGTGCAACAGTTGAACCGACCTCCGCCACCTGCCAGGTGCGCACCTCCTACCTGCCGGATGAGATTCTGTGGGGTTATGAGTTCCCCCCTGTAGTCTCTCTCTCCCCATCAGGCAAATACGTAGCGGACTTCGCCTTCTTCGACAAAGTGGCTAAGACAAAGACCACGCCCATTTTCAAACCATCCAGCTCCCAGCATGGCCAGTACCAGAGCAACGGGGGCGGGACCGCCCCTGACGTGTCCGATCCGGAAAAGGTCCGCCTCGAGCAGAGCTACAGGGAGAGAGGGGAGGAACGTGGCCGGGCCAGAGACACTCCTCTCAGTGTTCGCATCAGCAACGTGTGAACAGATGAAATTATTTGAGTTCAACGTCAGAAGCAAATGAAAGAGAACAACATATCACCTTTTGAAAGGTGTCTAGGTTCTAGTAGCAAAAGAAAATACAGAAAGCAAAACATGAAAGACTGTGGACTGCTGTCTGGTCAAGCTCGTCATGCAGTACTGTGATGATACGTGTTTTACACTGGGTTGATTTTACTCAGATTACAGCATAACAAACTGCAGCTATTACTATATACTACTGTATATAACTAAATAAGAGCAGGTTAGAGGTACCACGTTACAACAAGACTACCCTTATGAAGGGTTTAGTTTGTAATTCATTTATTAATTAGGTTGTGAACACTCTATAAATCATCAATAAGCTTTTATAGATAAACAGGGCAGCTGTGACCGGTTGCTTGCCAAATAGTGAGCCCACATTTATCTTAACTGCTAAGCTTAACACTTAGAAACATTGTACAGGCAACGCCGTAAGTACACAGAACATGATGTTTAACGTCTTAAAAAACAATAAATAGTGAAAGTTATTTAAAAATATATATATTATTTGTAATTAAAAGGACACTTTTGTCTACGTTGTTTACACGTTAAAAAACGTTCTGCTGGAGATAATTACAATAATTAAAGGTGTTAACAATGTTAGTAATTCAAATTTTAAGTGGTTTAAAATGTAATATCTGTTGCTTATTTACAGTTTTCACCAAATGTCATGAAGACTTCAGAGTAAAAGGTCAACTCCACTACGACTCATGTTTTCATTGGACACGGTTTAACTTGGTGTTGAATCAGAGTTGTTACACTCTGAGTGAGAACACTACAGTCTTATTGTAAAGTGGTACTGATTATATTTTAGCAGAGAAAAACACAAAGTGACAAAACAGGATGTTGAGAGGTTATAAAGGTTAAACCTTGGAAAAAACTAGACTAATACACACTTGACTTGTGTAATATTTTAACCTTTTTCATCTCCGTTTTTTCTATCATTAGTATACAAATCACCAATGAGTAATTCTGAGCCAGTAAAACAAAAATCCCCACTCTAAACTCCCTCGCACAACACTGTCATGAAATCTTTATAAATAAAAAGAGAAATACTTGAGAATAGACACAAACACAATACCATTTACTGTAGTAGGTTAGGAAAAGCACATTGTTAAGGTAATGTAGCACAACTGTGATATAAGTTGAATATAAGTGAAGATGCTCTGTAGCTGTTGATGTGTGGGCATTTATTTTTGCTATTGAAAGTTAGCACTTTATGTAAGTACGTTTGCACCTTAGGAAGATTAGCTTTGGAATATATGATTGTTATAACTACTAAAAGCACTTACACATTAAATATCTTGAGTTTTAAAGCAGGTAGAAAAAGACTTATATACTGTATATACATGCCTCCTTCCTACAAAGCCAACTGGAATAACAGTTTCTCTGTCTGAGGGATTTGGAGTTAACTGATATGCAAATGAGGTAATGTTTTAAAGTAATGGTAACACCTGGTGAAGGGGGGGGGAGGGGGAATGAAACGTTGGGTTTGCAGACCATTTGCATAGCAGCCTCTAACACTCCAATCCAAGGAAAACAATGCATTACAAGAAAGAAGTGGAGGGAAAAATACTCCGGCTCTGGCGTGGTTTGCTGCTTAATCCTTATGGCCCTCAGACTCAACCTGTTTCAATGTTCTTTCTTCCTCCTTTCTCCAGACTGAACACACCTTCCAAACAGATCCCCTCCCCTTCTTTCCCAGGTCACGCCCCCCTACTCCTGTGAGGAAAAGCATAACTAAGCACTATTTAGAGGGAGACCACTACATTTGTGGTAGTTTCACACAGCTGCTGCGCTCACATGGATGCCAATTGTAGCAAATGTTACCATTAGCATCGAGGAAGTTTGCCTTTCGTGGGATTTGTGAGTTAGTAACATTGTGAAACTAATGGGAACCTTTTGTCCAAGCCTTCTCATTTTTCAGTCTAATCAACAAGAACATGAGGGACCACCAGAGGTGAGTGCTGAGAATGTGGAAGTTATGTTGTCCCTGAAAATGATTTTGTTCTGATGGGAATGTGTGACACTGATGAGGGTGAATATGATGACTATGTTGGACATTTAATGTATATGTTACTTTTTCTTGAATTAACATTGAGCCCTGCAATGTAAAGAATGTTTAAGATAGAGAAAAAGAGACAAATCTCTCTAAAAAGTGCTTTAATAAAGCTGGTTATGTCATTTTTAAGCCTTATTTTGTGTCATTTTCATGTACTGAAGGACAATACTTTAAAGGAGAGAGGAGGATTTAATAATTTGCATTAAAAAATTAGAACCGTGTCATAAAAGCATAGATGGATAATCCAGGTTGTGTTCAACAAAAAAAAGGGGACAGGCAGATTACAAAGAGCTGTGTACTTCCGCATACCCAGAGTTGCAGGATGAAGTCGTTGGTCTTACTTCTCTTTGTCGCTTACGAGCTTTATTTATGTGAATCACAAGGTAAGAACTTTATTCTTTTTGTTGATCAGCTTTTTTAGTTTTCACAGTTCATGTACTGTACTCTAGCTTTACTTAAACAATATAAGATTAGAAAACTTGTGCTTTTTTGAAACATTTATTTGAATTAGGTAGTATTTAGTGATGTTCACGATGATCGGTTATGTGCTCATTGATGATAAAGCAGTAATACTAATTAAATGTAAAATGATATGGAGATGTTTTGATGTATACAGTTATGTCGGTTAACACCCTCGCACAAAGATCCTTTATTGTAAAGGGAACGAATCTTCAGTGTGAATGCAACATACAGGAGAAACTTGAACTAAAATCATTAGGATTATCAAATGGAATCTTTTATTTTATGAATATGTTGATCCATATGAAGATTTATACTGTATTCTAACACTTTGTGTGGTGTTATCCACTTTTTCAGTCCTTTTGAGTGTTTATAGTCTAGATGCCAGCATGATGAACCCGGAAAGGTTTAAGAAATCTTGAGCACACCAAAGTTGTATGATAGAAATGTAAAGTATGTGTCCCCAGATTGCATATGTTGGGCAATTGGCACAAATAGCATAAGTTGCTTTAATTAAAATGAGTGTCCAAACTACGGCCCGTGGTCCAGATTCTGAAAGTATAATGGTTTGTGGGCCACACCTTAAAATTGTGCTTGTTTTATATTGTACTTCTTAAATATATATCACACAGTATTTCTGTGTTAGTAAACCCACTTTTCTAAATAATTCTGTCAATTAAAGTTGAAAAAATGTTCTAACAAATCTTAGTTGATTAAAAAAATCCAAAACTTATTCACATAACAAGCTTGAAATAGACCCTTCATATTTCCCCTTATTATAAGAAATCAGTGAAAAAAGTTTGGACGGCCCTGATAAAAATTGGCTTGGCCGATTTGAAATTTTGGAGGATTATTGAGAATTATTGAGGATTATTGAGGATTATTGAGGATTGAAGATACTCATCATTTCTGAAAGGATCAAAAGTGGCAGTTTTAACCAGCAAGTGGAAATATATGTACTCCCTGTCGGCTGATTTTGAATACCATGGGAAGGGTTGTGATCTTTGGATATAGAGAGCACAAGAGGAAAATCATTCTCTCTACCGTGGACAATTCTTTTTCAAATGAATAGTCAATCTGTCCAATCCAAATGATCCAGAGTCGCCCTAAATCTTCCAAATCGATCCGAAATTAATCAAAATCAACTCACACAGAGAGTACAGATATTGGAATACTCCTTAAAAGGACCCCCAAAACCGCTCCAAAATTGTCCCAATCAGCCGAGCCGTTGTTTAACTATTGTCCACATTGGCTTTAATGGTAATGAATGCTAATTAATGCAATTTATGCTAATTGTGCAAATTACCGAACATGTGCAAGTCAGTATCCAGCAGTGTCTTTGTACTGGGGACCCGCACTACACATTTCTAATATAAAACTTTGTTGTACTCAACATTCTGGGTTCACAATAGGACTCTATGAGCTGGCAACTAGACTTTTAACCTTTAGAGGAGATGAAAAACCCTGCCAAGTGGTTTGAGACAGATTATAACCAAAAGGTTAATATCTGTCAAATCTGGGGAACAATGGTGTGGGTGAAGAGGGGAACAAAATAAGCAAGGTGAAAGGAAGTCCCCTGTTTTTCATACGAGACAGAATCGAAAGCATTTGTCAGATGAAAAAGAAACATAAATACTAAAAGCAAGATTTGAGTTTCACCTGATAAACGCCTCTAAGAAGCTTCAAGGGTCAAAGCTGATGCAAGACTTGTTTAAAGATATGTTCCAACCTTTGATTATTAATAAGATGAAGTATTTAATAATTACATATAGTAGGAAAAGAGTAATATTCAGTTTTGAACCAGTAAGTATATATTGTGTGTGATATTTACTGTATGATGTGTCTACTGTTTTACAGGGATCAGTGCTGGGACTGTGTTTGTGCTGAAGGGAGAGGATGTGCTTCTGAAAGTCCCAGATGATGATGCTCTTAAGGACTTTAATCTGTTTTCATGGAAATTTAATGTAAACATAGTTTTATTAACAGTTTCCCCTGGTAACAATCCAAACATATTTCCTAATTATAAAGAACGGGTTGAGTTTCCTGTGAACAATTTCTCTGTGAAAGTGAAGAATCTACAAGAGGCAGACAGTGGAGTTTACACTGCTGAAGTGTTAAATAACTTAGGGAAACTAACAACAGCAGCTGAATACAACGTCAAAGTTCAAGGTAGGTTTGTGAACCTCTCAAACACTGATGAAGAGTTTCTATGGTCATGTTTCTAAAACTCTTCACCTGCTTCTTCCCTCCTCAGATCGAGCGTCTCTTCCTCTCCTCACAGTGGTGAATAACTCTGTCTCCGATAACTCCTCCTCCTCCTGTACCTTATCTGTGACCTGCAGCACACAGGACTCTCACATCAACAGCACTTTCAGATGTGACAACCAAACCTGCAGTCAAGAGGGAGGAAAGCCATCAGAGGTGATCCCTGACACTTTTCTCCAGGTCCTCCAATCAAGTGGCTCGATCATCTGCAACCATAGCAACCAGGTCAGCTGGACCAACAGTACCATAATAATCAAAGATGTCTGCACCAAACACATTGGTAAGTCTGAAAGAGAAAACTACTTCCTGATAATAACACACAGTTTGGAGATAAACTCAGAGAATACAAGCTTTTCATTTTTTAATCTAAATCTTTTAACTGTCTGTAAATTAGACACATTTTATTCCACGGTGTGACAAATACTGTGCATTGGGTTTGTTACAAATACGGTAAAATCCATATTTAACACTGTTTTTCATCTCTAAAAGTATTTAAAGGAAGAGTTGCGCAGCGCAAATCATGCAAAGTATGTTTGTCCTCGTCTCAACATCACTGGGAATAAATAACTTGTGTGTGGGGAAGAGTGCATAAAAGTTAAGCTTATTTTTATCACTTGTTTCTGTTGAACCTGCATAATAGATTGTGAGTTGTATCTTTAAATAGAATAAAGGTTTTAATGAAGTATTTTGTAGTTTATCAAATTAAAATGGGAATTAGTGAAATTGGGGAAGCGTCTGCTCTAATAATTTGATTAACCCAAGAAGCTTTCCTTATCTACCAGGGCTGCTTTGTAACACAAGCGGCAGGTGGTGCTTACATTTGCCCATTCAGTGACCTTTGGAAGGTTGGTAGTTTCACATTGAACTGAATAACAGTTTGGTTTAACATACTGGGAATGAAATGACTACTTACAACAGATCAGGTCTGCTACCAAGACATTTCACTTTAATTAAATCTAACAGACTGACAGGATGTGATGAGGGTACAGACTTGATTAAGTTTATGAATTTAACCAAGCATCATAATGTGGCTTATGTTTTTAGTTACAGATCCTACCTCATCAAACAGTGTTCCCATCATTTTGGGAGTATTATTCCTAATACTCATCATCATTGGTGTAGTACTTCTGTATCGTTGGAAGAGAAGACAAAGTAAGTGTGGATCTAAGTGAGGTTTTAAAATGTTCAGCTGTTTAAAAAATGGTTTATTTAGACACAACCAAAGTCTGGACTCAATGCAGGAGCAGCTAAAGCAATGTAAATGTTATGAAGGCATTAAGCATTAAAGCTGAAGCTCTCCAAATGAAATGTAAATGAATGCAAATCAACATGGTTTTTTTATGACTGACCTGCAGGCAAAAGAGAGAGTGTCGAAAATACAGTTTACGCAACTCCTGAGGTAAGAGACCAGGATTTTATTAAAAATTTGACAGACTAAGACCAAATATGAAACTGGAGCCTCAGACAGTTATATTGCCCACCCAATCTACCACTACGCTCACTAACTAGCAAACATGTATCTCTATATTATCCCTGACTCCTTTCTACACCATCTTCTGCCTGCAGTTCCAGGTCCCGCTGCTCACATTATGTGTTGTGCTTTCAATGCTTTGGGTCCGACTAACCTGGTGCGATCCTTCTCTCCAACCTGCTGCTGAAGTCTTTGTCTGGCAGTTATTTTATTCAAACTGCACTGTTTCTTAATCCTGTGTATTTGTTGTTGGCTTGTGTGTGTTTCTTCCTTTCTTTTCAATATATAATTTCCCATAAAACATAATGCAGCCACAGTGATATTTACCGAAGGTTTTTTTCATGAATATCACATACATGATCGGAACTTTGCTTCCTATTTTTGGCATGCAGCCTTTAACCTAAGCTATGTGACTTCCTACTGAGCCGAGCGGTTTGTACTTCTGCATTCTCTTACACAATACATGCTGAGAGCAGAAGACTCTAAGGGGAAAGCTGCACTTAAGATACATTGCTTCAAACTGTGATAGTTGTCTGGAAAGTTAAACACAGTAAAGATAACTGTTGTGAAAGCCCTGTATTATACAATATTTGAACAATATATTAGAGGGCCATATCTATACAAAACACGTCTCTGAAACGTTTGCTCAAAATACCAAACAGATCTCCTATTGTAGCATGCCGAATACCCCTCTATTTCAGCCCTGTTACAAAAGTGCTGATTGTGTGACTGTCGCTTTAAATGAACCAGCTGCTGCTGGCCGCGCCCTTGGAGTGTCCCCATGGAAACGGTGAGCTCTGCAAAGAGAGGTATCAGAAAGTCTACCGGCCGATGTGTGTTACCCTGCCAGTGTAGTGTGTTAGCACTGCAAATGCTTTTTTCTGTGTGTGCTCTTTCGGCCTTACTCTGCTTTTGTTTAATAACAATGATGCCTTTTTGGATGAAAATGAGTCAATAATATCAATAATATGGAAGTTTGTTGTATTTGAGGAATATAGGACATACAGAAACACAATATTATACAAACAACCTTTGGTAAATCATTTCTTTGTGATGTTCCAGGTTGTAGGTACTGTCCGGCCTCAGGATCGGACAGATGATTCTGTACCTCTGGATACCACCTACTCCAGTGTTGGGCCTCACACTGGACCCCCGGCAAACACTGGACCCCCTAGAGGCACAGGTCAGCTAGAGAGTGTGTATGCTCAGATAAACAAGACATAGATCCCTGAAGACAGAGCTCCCTGAAAAAGGACCAGGAGTCGTATTCCACATACTGCACTGGGATTACACTTTATGGCCGCTGAGCCATGGATTTTAATTTCTCTCATTGTGTGACTGCACCCAGAAGTGCCCTAACTCCACTTTCAATGTACAGTTCAGTCAGACAACTCGGGTTTCTTGATATGTTTATCAGAAGCAGCATAGAGTTTCAGTTTGGCATCCAGGCTCGGGCCTCATCACTCCACAGATTTACATTCGATGATCATTAGATAACTATCCCCCCCGAACCAACTGGGGTGTAAGCTGGGGTGGTGGTGGGGTTGGCGAAAAGCAGCATCAACGTGAACGCAGCATCAACGTGAACGCAGCAGCAACGTGAACGCAGCAGCAACGTGAACGCAGCAGCAAGTGCAGCAGCAACGTGAACGCAGCAGCAACGTGAACACAGCAGCAACGTGAACACAGCAGCAACGTGAACGCAGCAGCAATTGCAGCACCAACGTGAACGCAGCAGCACGTGAATGCAGCAACGTGAACGCAGCAGCAACGTCGTGAAGGCAGTAATGCAAGTTAGCATCAAGCTAACATAATTAGAATTAGAGAATCAGAGGATGAAAAACCACATAACAACATTACTGTCATTGAAAGCTGTTAATATACTATCATTTTCCAAGGAGTCAACATTTCATTTAAAGAGTAATTTGCAGGTTAATGGTTTGTAAATGATGCTTGGTAAAGGTAGCTGTGCTGCTTTAACAAGCTTTTTGCTTTTAATTACACAGGCTACTTTCACTCTTCCTTCTTTTGAACAGAAATACTCTTTTAGATGCAGTAGTTGGACTCCTGATTTATAAAACATACTGTGTTCTTTTAGTCAGAATCCGATGCAGTTGCACTAACACTGAAGTGAATGTAGCTTGTTTCTTTACGCTGTAATGCACTTACTGTGAGAAGCTTTCAGGTAAAAGCGTCTAATACATACTATGTTATGTTATGTTTAATGAAAGTATGACATATAATGTTATTGTTTGCCATATTTAGACATGTGTATTGACTGAATATTTTATGGTTTCGTTTCCTCTGACAGCTCAGGAGATTTTTTGAAAATACTGTGAAAGCTCTAAATTCATATACTGCAGTAAACAATAAAGCATATTCTGTGTATTGTAAAAGGAACCGATTGTATTTCAAACGATCTCTGAGCAGGGGACACTTTGATGAAAAACACATTTTTATTTTCTTTTTTTCTTACATATTTTGAACTACGTAAAAGCTTTGTTGTATTTATTTGAATTGCATTGATATTGAGCTATTCCAAAAGTAATGGAAAGAAATCAAGTTTTATTATCGGAACATTCAGATCCTTACATAGGTCACTGACAATTAGGCAATTAGTCATTTTAATGGAATACATTGTCTCAATTTAACAGTGGGGGGGAAAAAGCCACACATGATCTTTAGCTCTTCTATAAATAAACAAATCACAAACATATGTGAGTAATTTGTTCCTTTACAATAACACACAATGGATAATGAAAAATATAACAATAAAAAAGCTTTATTAAATGGTGCAGGTAGCAGAAAATGCTTTCATTCAAAAGTATAAACGAGCACAAAACGTACTGTACGAAGAAAAACTGAACATGTTTAATGCGTCTTGATCATTCAAATAAAAATGATATTTTTTAATGACTGACTTTATGAAAACCTCCGTAATCTGAAGGCAACAGAATCATTTCACCTACAAACAGATTACTTGATGACTTGAATATTCAGCATTTTCTTGAAAGCTGCCTCCTGTGTTTTCCTTGCAAAGCATCAATGTTTACATCACTAGCCAACATGCATTGTAAGTACACACATGTACACTGTACATATTTATATCCATGTTTGCACGTTGTACCCTCAGGGACTCACTCGTCAAAAACCCCTTTTCCTACATTTTTCTAGACAAGAGTTTGAGACACATATGCAACATTGGTTGTTTGAACGTTCCCAACCATTGTTGTACCCCTGGAGCTGGTCACCATTCTACAGTATTATATTTAGTAGGTATCGTACCCCCCTCACTCAGCTGTGATGATTCACCTACATTTGTTCTTGTATGAACTATTTCTGACTCTATAACTCACCCTCAACAGAGATGCATTTTAATTTGACATGTACACTTATTGTGAGTGAAAATAATACAATTAAGACTCACTTCCAGCAGTTTCAACTTCTTTTGCTGAGACTAGAGCTCTTCCCCCCCTGCAATCCCCCTAAGTACCCCTAGGGGTCCCCGTACCCCTGGTTGGGAACCAGAACTATTTGTTTATTGGTTCTTCTTGAACCTCTCCATGAGATGAACAGTGATGACAGCAGACACCATGATGATCAGACCCACAGAGAACACACACATCTTCACCAGGCACACATCGATATCAGAAGAGGGTCTCCCTGGGTCTGAAACACAACACACAGATAGTTTCATTACCAAACCGACACAGAGATCCAGACTGAGCAACAACTGGAGTGGAAGCAGCAAATCATTACTGCTTTACAGTTTGCAAGTACTTTGAGTCCTACATTTAAAATGCATTCATTGCAAAGTGCAGTTGAGTTGTACAGACTGTCCATGTGCATCATGCAATGTGAAACAGCATGGTGGGGGTTTAATGTTGATGTAGGGTTTATTCTGCTCTTCTAAAATGCAGGTATTTTTGTACTTATACAAATATTGAAGTTCAAAGGTTAATATTAAGGTTCTATAAACGAGATAAACAGCACATTATATGTTTAACATAGTAAAACATGATGCACTGAGTTCATTTGGTAGTTTAAAGTTTCTTCGACGTGACATTTTTGTACTTTTAAATTCACATTTAACAGCTGCAGTCAAACAGGTTGTTATTCAGAAATACGTTTCATTAAACAAATGCTTACATTCTCTAACTCAAACTCCAACAGTTCATTATTATCATGAAGTACATTTTCTCTTTCAGTCTTACCAAAATGTTTGCTGCAGACATCTTTGATTATTATGGTACTGTTGGCCCAGCTGACATGGTTGCTATGGTTACAGATGATCGAGCCACTTGATTGGTGGACCTGGAGAAAAGTGTCAGGGATCACCTCTGATGGCTCTCCTCCCTCCTGACTGCAGGTTTGGTTGTCACATCTGAAAGCGCTGTTGATGTGAGAGTCCTGTGTGCTGCAGGTCACAGAGAAGGTACAGGAGGAGGAGTAGCTATCGGAGACAGAGTTATTCACCACTGTGACGAGAGGAAGAGACGCTCGATCTGAGGAGGGAAGAAGCAGGTGAAGAGTTTTAGAAACATGACCATAGAAACTCTTCATCAGTGTTTGAGAGGTTCACAAACCTACCTTGAACTTTAATCTTGTATTGAGCTGCTGTTCTTTCTACTCCTGGATTATCTGTCACTGTAGCAGTGTAAACTCCACTGTCTGCCTCTTGTAGATTCTTCAGTTTAACAGAGAAATTGTTCACAGGAAACTCAACCCTTTCTTTATACTTAGAAATATGTTTGGATTGTTACCAGGGGAAACTGTTAATATTTTTGCTTTTTCATTAAATTTCCATTCAAGCTGATTAAAGTCCTTAAGAGCATCTTCTGTGAGATTCAGAAGCACATCCTCTCCCTTCAGCACAAACACAGTCCCAGCACTGACCCCTGTAAAACAGTAGACACATCAAACAGTAAATATCACACACAATATATAGTTACTGGTTCAAAACTGAATATTACTCTTTTCCTACTATATGTAATTATTAAATACTTCATCTTATTAATAATCAAAGGTTGGAACATATCTTTAAACAAGTCTTGCATCAGCTTTGACCCTTGAAGCTTCTTAGAGGCGTTTATCAGGTGAAACTCAAATCTTGCTTTTAGTATTTATGTTTCTTTTTCATCTGACAAATGCTTTCCCTTCTGTCTCGTATAAAACACAGTTACTACTAATGGGGCGAAGCCTGCAAACTAGTTCAGGCAGTCAACTCGATCAACAATGATACATTTGCACATAACGCCCCTCGTCACACTTGCAACCAACCAAACACAGTCTCCTGATCTGGCGCTCTACTTAAGATGTTGGATCCACCTGCCTCGATAATGCTGCTGCTGCTACTACTGCTGTTTCCACGCTGCTAATGTGTTCACCTGACTGCCGCTGCGTTCACGTTGGCGATGCTCACCTGCCCCACCACCACCCCAGCTTCCTCCCCAGCGTCCACCTGTAGGCTCGGGGGATAGTTATCTAATCATCACTCAATGTTCTACGTTAATATGTGGAGTGATGATGCCCGAGCCCAGACGCCAAACTCAAACTATATACTGTTTCTAATAAACATATCAATGACACACGTGAGTTGTCTGACTGACATAACTTTGGACACATTTTGTCCTGGTATTGGGGAAACAGGTCTTTATACTGTCTCCTCTGAAAAAAACAGGACTTTCTTCAACCTCCTTTATTTCCCTCCCCTCACCCACACCAACAAAGGTCAAAATGATTCACATTATAAAACACTTCGTTCAGTTTGGTGGTTTCATGTTATTCCCTGACCATATTTTCTTTTCCTTTAAAGTACTTTAAAACATTTCTTATGGAAAGTATTGGCTTTTAATTCTGAGCATTGAGAACAGGGCTTTTGTTTGCTGCATCATTTCCTGTAAAAATGTCAAATTAATTCATGTAGGAAGTTACACTTTGTCATAAAGTTCTTTGAAAAACCTCTACGGATCTCAGTGGTGCTGCACATTTTTACATCTAGCAATAAAACGTATATCTTCTTAACAAAGCAGGATCAATTAAATTGTATTAAGATCGCTTTACTGTGACTTTCAATCGTCTCCAGTTCATGGAGTTAGGGTTAATGGATGAAACTAAGGAGGGTTATTTCTCACTGACGGACCGAAATCTGAAATAACTTTGTGCTACTACGTTCATTAGTCACACTGAAGTCGCTGCTCTCATACTATTGCTGCATCTGTTAACATTTTATCAGACATGTTTCATCCTACCTTGTGCCTCAGTGCAGACCAGCAGCCCCAGAATCACGAAGATAAACATGACAGTCTCTGCCCGGTTACCCTGCCTGAATACTCAATGCCACAGATCACAGTGTGTGTCGTGTTTTGTTCTAACACACCACCAAGTCTTCTTCCTGTTATTACCTTTGCATGATGGGAAGATTTTAACTTCTCTTTTTCAAAGTTCCTCTCTTATCTCTGTCCTGAGATCTTTTGGTAAAGACCTTTCTATAATTCAAACTTTTGTCAAGAAAGCAGATTTAAACTTTAAAGTCAATTAAAAGATGATTAAAAAGGCACTTCACACTGAAGTTGGTCTACGTTTCACCAGATGAAGCAAAAGATGGATAAGAATATTACATACAAACAGTAAAAGGCTGTAGTCTGCACTGTTTATCACTATTAGTTTAGATGCTGCTTTACTTTAACTCTTCATGGCGGCGTTCAAACATGACCACTTCCTTTTTCAGAGCTCAGTGTTTAACACCTCTTTTATTTTCAGTGACTCTGTATATAAACCTAAAGATACCTGTGGTAAAATGTCAGTCTGAGTTTCAGAAATAGAGGAACGTGCAAAGATAAGTTCCCACAGCACACATTCTGCACTGGCAACACAAATAACTTACCCTAACAAAAGGGAGTGCAGTCTTCTGTTGTTAACAAAGGCCAATACTTTTAGTTGTTGTTTTTAATGCATACTCTACTGTGACTTTCCAATGATATTCTTTATGACACATTTAACCGGGACTCCTTACATGAACTTTAAATGGCATATTATACATTGGCACTTTCTATGTCCTCCATGACCTTTTATGGCAGATAATAATAGGACGTTTTACAGGACACACTAAACAACGACATGTAATAACAGACTGCACTTTTACTTGTTTCAATGATACTCTGATGCCCCACTCTCCTATTAAGCATTGTACAACCATTTGTTCGACATACTATCATATTTGGCCTGACTTTGTATACCGTACAATGACATGTCTAATACATACTTTACTTGAACTTTTGTAATGAAATATTTTTGCCTTGCTATAAAACATGAATGAGCAAAAACAAATACTCTACTTTGATAAATTGCCTGACTTTTGAATCACATTCAGTACTGAAAAGAACTTTCATGACTTTTTGTGACATTTGTTTGCCTCTTATAATTTGTATCATAGCATATCATACTCTGACCCTTTCTTTGTGGCCAAAAATACTTTTTAATGACACACTGTATTGTTATAGTATGGCCTATTATACGAGCTATTCTAGGAAAGAGTGTGAGATACTGTATATGTAAGATTGGTTGTATGAAGCAGTGGTTCCCAACCTTTGTTGTACCCCTGGAGCTGGTCACCATTCTACAGTATTATATTTAGTAGGTATCGTACCCCCCTCACTCAGCTGTGATGCTTCACCTACATTTGTTCTTGTATGAACAATTTCTGACTCTATAACTCACCCTCAACAGAGATGCATTTTAATTTGACATGTACACTTATTGTGAGTGAAAATAATACAATTAAGACTCACTTCCAGCAGTTTCAACTTCTTTTGCTGAGACTAGAGCTCTTCACCCCCTGCAATCCCCCTAAGTACCCCTAGGGGTCCCCGTACCCCAGGCTGGGAACCAGAACTATTTGTTTATTGGTTCTTCTTGAACCTCTCCATGAGATGAACAGTGATGACAGCAGACACCATGATGATCAGACCCACAGAGAACACACACGTCTTCACCAGGCACACATCGATATCAGAAGAGGGTCTCCCTGGGTCTGAAACACAACACACAGATAGTTTCATTACCAAACCGACACAGAGATCCAGACTGAGCAACAACTGGAGTGGAAGCAGCAAATCATTACTGCTTTACAGTTTGCAAGTACTTTGAGTCCTACATTTAAAATGCATTCATTGCAAAGTGCAGTTGAGTTGTACAGACTGTCCATGTGCATCATGCAATGTGAAACAGCATGGTGGGGGTTTAATGTTGATGTAGGGTTTATTCTGCTCTTCTAAAATGCAGGTATTTTTGTACTTATACAAATATTGAAGTTCAAAGGTTAATATTAAGGTTCTATAAACGGGATAAACAGCACATTATATGTTTAACATAGTAAAACATGATGCACTGAGTTCATCTGGTAGTTTAAAGTTTCTTCGAGTGACATTTTTGTACTTTTAAATTCACATTTAACAGCTGCAGTCAAACAGGTTGTTATTCAGAAATACGTTTCATTAAACAAATGCTTACATTCTCTAACTCAAACTCCAACAGTTCATTATTATCATGAAGTACATTTTCTCTTTCAGACTTACGATTGAGTTTGGTGCAGACATCTTTGATTATTATGGTACTGTTGGTCCAGCTGACATGGTTGCTATGGTTGCAGATGATCGAGCCACTTGATTGGAGGACCTGGAGAAAAGTGTCAGGGATCACCTCTGATGGCTCTCCTCCCTCTTGACTGCAGGTTCTGGTGTCACATCTCAAAGTGCTGTTGATGTGAGAGTCCTGTGTGCTGCAGGTCACAGATAAGGTACAGGAGGAGGAGTTATCGGAGACAGAGTTATTCACCACTGTGAGGAGAGGAAGAGACGCTCGATCTGAGGAGGGAAGAAGCAGGTGAAGAGTTTTAGAAACATGACCACAGAAACTCTTCATCAGTGATTGAGAGGTTCACAAACCTACCTTGAACTTTGACGTTGTATTGAGCTGCTATTTCATCTCCTGAAAGCTTTGTCACTATAGCCGTGTAAACTCCACTGTCTGCCTCTTGTAGATTCTTCAAGACCACAGAGAAATCTATCACAGAAAACTCAAGTCTTCCAGTGTAACTAGGAGAGACGTCTTTTTTATTATTAGAATTGAATCTCACAATGTTAGTTTCTTTAAATTTCCAGGACAATAAATGTAATTCCAAAAGAACAACAGCTTTGGTGACTTTCAGAGGCACATCCTCTCCCTTCAGCACAAACACAGTCCCAGCACTGATCCCTGTAAAACAGTAGACACATCATACAGTAAATATCACACACAATATATAGTTACTGGTTCAAAACTGAATATTACTCTTTTCCTACTATATGTAATTATTAAATACTTCATCTTATTAATAATCAAAGGTTGGAACATATCTTTAAACAAGTCTTGTATCAGCTTTGACCCTTGAAGCTCCTTAGAGGCGTTTATCAGGTGAAACTCAAATCTTGCTTTTAGTATTTATGTTTCTTTTTCATCTGACAAATGCTTTCCCTTCTGTCTCGTATAAAACACAGTTACTACTAATGGGGCGAAGCCTGCAAACTAGTTCAGGCAGTCAACTCCATCAACAATGATACATTTGCACATAATGCCCCTCGTCACACTTGCAACCAACCAAACACAGTCTCCTAATCTGGCGCTCTATTTAAGATGTTGGATCCACCTGCCTCGATAATGCTGCTGCTGCTACTACTGCTGTTTCCACGCTGCTAATGTGTTCACCTGACTGCCGCTGCGTTCACGTTGGCGATGCTCACCTGCCCCACCACCACCCCAGCTTCCTCCCCAGCGTCCACCTGTAGGCTCGGGGGATAGTTATCTAATCATCACTCAATGTTCTACGTTAATATGTGGAGTGATGATGCCCGAGCCCAGACGCCAAACTCAAACTATATACTGTTTCTAATAAACATATCAATGACACACTACTGAAATAACTTTGGACACATTTTGTCCTGGTATTGGGGAAACAGGTCTTTATACTGTCTCCTCTGAAAAAAACAGGACTTTCTTCAACCTCCTTTATTTCCCTCCCCTCACCCACACCAACAAAGGTCAAAATGATTCACATTATAAAACACTTCGTTCAGTTTGGTGGTTTCATGTTATTCCCTGACCATATTTTCTTTTCCTTTAAAGTATTTAAAACATTTCTTATGGAAAGTATTGGCTTTTAATTCTAAGCATTGAGAACAGGGATTTTGTTTGCTGCATCATTTCCTGTAAAAATGTCTAATTAATTCATGTAGGAAGTTACACTTTGTCATAAAGTTCTTTGAAAAACCTCTACGGATCTCAGTGGTGCTGCACATTTTTACATCTAGCAATAAAACGTATATCTTCTTAACAAAGCAGGATCAATTAAATTGTATTAAGATCGCTTTACTGTGACTTTTATTCGTCTCCAGTTCATGGAGTTAGGGTTAATGGATGAAACAAAGAAGGGTTATTTCTCACTGACGGACCGAAATCTGAAATAACTTTGTGCTCCTACGTTCATTAGTCACACTGAAGTCACTGCTCTCATACTATTGCTGCATCTGTTAACATTTTATCAGACATGTTTCATCCTACCTTGTGCCTCAGTGCAGACCAGCAGCCCCAGAATCACGAAGATAAACATGACAGTCTCTGCCCGGTTACCCTGCCTGAATACTCAATGCCACAGGTCACAGTGTGTGTCGTGTTTTGTTCTAACACACCACCAAGTCTTCTTCCTGTTATTACCTTTGCATGATGGGAAGATTTTAACTTCTCTTTTTCAAAGCTCCTCTCTTATCTCTGTCCTGAGATCTTTTGGTAAAGACCTTTCTATAATTCAAACTTTTGTCAAGAAATCAGATTTAAACTTTAAAGTCAATTAAAAGATGATTAAAAAGGCACTTCACACTGAAGTTGGTCTACGTTTCACCAGATGAAGCAAAAGATGGATAAGAATATTACATAAAAACAGTAAAAGGCTGTAGTCTGCACTGTTTATCACTATTAGTTTAGATGCTGCTTTACTTTAACTCTTCATGGCGGCGTTCAAACATGACCACTTCCTTTTTCAGAGCTCGGTGTTTAACACCTCTTTTATTTTCAGTGACTCTGTATATAAACCTAAAGATGTCTGTGGTAAAATGTCAGTCTGAGTTTCAGAAATAGAGGAACGTGCAAAGATAAGTTCCCACAGCACACATTCTGCACTGGCAACACAAATAACTTACCCTAACAAAAGGGAGTGCAGTCTTCTGTTGTTAATAAAGGCCAATACTTTTAGTTGTTGTTTTTAATGCATACTCTACTGTGACTTTCCAATGATATTCTTTATGACACATTTAACCGGGACTCCTTACATGAACTTTAAATGGCATATTATACATTGGCACTTTCTATGTCCTCCATGACCTTTTATGGCAGATAATAATAGGACGTTTTACAGGACACACTAAACAACGACATGTAATAACAGACTGCACTTTTACTTGTTTCAATGATACTCTGATGCCCCACTCTCCTATTAAGCATTGTACAACCATTTGTTTCGACATACTATCATATGGGCATACACGCTCTCTTCTGACTGGTTGGCGAGTATTTCCTTAATCAGACCTGCGAGAAGGAAAGGGCGGTGGTGGCAAAGTCCATAGGGGCTTGGCCTGGGAACTGGAAGGTCACCAGTTCAAGTCCCCGAAAGACCAAGTTGTTCCCGTGGTGTCCCTGAGCAAGGCACCGTTACCTACACTGCTCCCCGGGCGCCGTACATAATGGCAGCCCACTGCTCCTAACACTAGGATGGGTCAAATGCAGAGACCTTTTTAAGTTTTCCCTCTGTGGGACGAATAAAGGGATTCTGATTCTGATTATACGTAGGAACCAGTGACGTGCGGTGAGGGGAGGCAGGTGAGGCACGTCATCATGAAAAGTAAAATGAAGAAATAAATTTAATGATCATATTTATCCAGTTGTTTGTATTATGAAGTTATTTTCCTTTTAATTTCACCAGTTTTACATTATTTTTGATCCAAAATCGCTGAATTTTCATATTCACGTTCAAACACTGAGAACGGCTGCTCGGTGAGGCACCAACCTGCTGACATGCTATACAGGGAGACTGTAACTGCTGTCTGTCTGTATGTCGCTATTAAAATGTTCAAACACTCTGGCTATATTAACTCATTTCCATACTTTAGCTGGTGTACATAATATACAGTGTTTTTTGTCAACTGTATGTCTGTAACGTGTCTCTTGTGCTGAGCAAAACCGCTGCGAAGAGAGACTAGGTGAGGCACGCAGTTCTCCTGCCTCATGGCAGTGGGTGCTAGTGAGTCCAGTGATTGTTCGTGCGCTGCAGAATAAGTGACAGCGAGCTAAAATTTACAGTTAAGTCAAATGCAGTCGTTTGCTTATTTTTTCGTCTCGCCTGACCCTACTTTTAGAATGGAGGATTGCATATCCAAACTAAAACAATTTTCATAAGATGAACATTTAATAAGATGCTCTAAGGTTCAAATCTGATTGTGATGACGTCAGTGCCTCACCAGCCATGAACTTCACCGCACGTCACTGGTAGGAACCCACCTTATAGCCCTCCTCATTGTCAGCAGATGGTATCCTCAAACTAAACTTCAATGAAATGAACTCAACACACAGTAAGCCAGGAGTTGTTGTGCTTCTGGGCATTTTCTCATATAGAAATTGGTAATGTGTGCTTGATGTAATCCTGACCTTGCAGCACTGTGGTAATTTCAAAAGAGGTTTGCTCTTTCCTCATCAAACATTACATTATCAGTGTCCTCACCTCGCTCTGAATTGATACCGCAAGTGGATAAAGGAAACAACAAGATAAAACAGGCAATTTCATTCCACTTTTATGACCTCGTTAATTTCTTTTATCTGCACAGATTCCTGTCCACAAGGGGCTGGATGTGATTTTAAGGGTGTTGGTACTGAAACGCAGCTGAACAAAGCACATCCACTTTAAAAAGCATATTTTTGGTTATCTGTACCTTCATGTTCATAATGCAAATAACCATCACAATTACGTTATTTCACCCCACAAAGAAAGCTTCTCAAGAATATGAGCGTCAATAGCCCAGAAATTGAAGAACAATGCATTCAGGCATCGTCTTCTTGGATAAGATAAAGGTCAAACTCAAACTTTGTCCAATTAACACTGACCTTCCTACACGCCTCATAAATCACACTAATGGGACTTTAATTGAGGATGAAACGGATGAAATCTAAGATACCAGGGACTGAATCTGAGGAAAGATATTCACATTGTCCTGCAGTAAAATAAAAATAAGTAGCTAGCAAATCAAATGTGTAATTGTGCTACTCCCTTTACTGCATGTTTTGAATTGATGGACATCTTGAATGAGAATGCTGAAATAAAAGGGGAAACTCTGAAGAAACCGTGGTGGAAATGGCTCACAGAAATATTTTAGGAGTCAATAGATTTTCTTTCAGTATTAGTCCATTAAAGGGGACATATTTAGCTCGTCTTCAGGTTCATATTTGTTATTAGTGTCTCTCCTGGGACATGTCTCTATGCTTTAATGTTCAAAAAGCTCTTTATTTTTATCATTCTGCCTGTGCTGCATCACCCCCTGTCACCCTCTGTCTGAAACCAAAGCCCAGTCTGCTCTGATTGGTCAGCTGGCCGGCTCTGTTGTGATTGGGCAACCACTTAAAGATGTCCCGCCCCTTAGCATATCACGTAAAATGTGTTGGAGCACTAGCCAATAGAAGCGTCAGAGTCTCATAGTAATGTCAACGGATGTTAAAGAAGAAGTCCAATGGAGGCAAGGGGGTTAGGGTTTAATACCCGTCAATATTCGGGGGGGGGGCATCTACCGATTGTTGAGCAATGCTGATCTAAATGTTCTCAATATGCAGTAGGCCTATAACATTACAATATTTCATGGATGCAAGCCAAAGACAATAGGTCTATAGCCTACATGAAAACACACACACACACACACACACACACACACACACACACACACACACACACACACACACACACACACACACACACACACACACACACACACACACACACACACACACGCACACAGTACATATAGTATTCGTAAAGCAACGTGACAGAGGAGGCTGCATTGAATAAAGTTGTTTGGGTTGTTACAAAACCTAGGCTCGTTTAGGTGATGCAACATAAAGGGAGAGGACACGTGGATATACGTTTGAACAATAATAGGAATGTTTTAAGAAAAAGTGTGGTGTAAGAATGATAGTCAGTATAAATGATATTGGAAAATGAAAGTGTGTTGTTGTAAGTCATATGAGAGAAATCCAAAAGAAACCAGAAATGACGCCAATGAAGAGAGAGGGAGCCATATGTGTGAACAAGTGCTTTGAATTCTGAATACTGGACATGGTGAGCTTAAAAACATTTTAGTGGCCATTAGTGACAATAAAATATATATATTTTTTTTACAAAATTTGAGACACCCTTCAAATGTTGCTTTTGAGGCATTCAGGAGGTCTCATGGGTTAATCGAGGATGTCAAGCCCCCCCGGATCCCCCCGTATTTCGCAACCTGGTTATAATCTCCCTATAAACTTACCTACAAAAACATATAGAACACGCCTCAGAAAGGGAAAACCAAAACCAGCACAATAGGCCACCCAAAAACAGAGCCGTTCGGGACCAGATGCAGACGGTAACCTATTTGGTCGGTGTACAGTACGAGTACTACCAGCAGTTTAACCTCTCATCCACCCGTCTTACTGGAAACAGTGTTCAAGCAACTCCAACAATGGTATCAATGAGATTATTGAACACAAAAAGGGACATTTTACCATCTTGAGTTCAGTGGCGAGCACTTCTCCATTCTGCACTGAGACCTGTGAATATGCAAACAGACTTATGTTGGCCATAATAAAATATTCCAACGTAATACTGAGCTATTATCTCTCTTGTGGACATTATACACATGTTTATCAACTATTTAAAATGCAAATGCACTCACAGTATAATCAGAGGCTTCCCTCTTCTATGTGAAGATGGATTATTTAAATCATAGTGTTAAAAACCCAGGCCGATCAGGAACAGCTGTCGGCAGATCATTCTTTCTTGGCGTTAATGCTGCTAAAGCCTCTTCTTTCACAAAGTGAAGATGCGTCTGATGAGGCTTTCTCTTAACCAGCATGTCTGTGAAGAGCTCTGGTTTGAGGCAGAGCAGGAGTCTAGCTGAAACACTTGGCCTTCAATACAAGCATGCAGTGTTTCCTTATCCTTTAAAGCACACCCTTAACTCACATAGCATCTGTAAATAAGGACACAAAGCAGATCTAGACACTGCCAATTGGTAAAATGAATGCAAACATTGGGTATTCAGTTGGAAGAAGTCCTGCTGGCACCTGGAGGGAAGTCAAGAAAGATTTGTTTTTCAGCTCCTTGGGTTTTGGTGTCTGTGGATTGCAGATTGGGAAAGATTATGCTCTACTTGTATGTCATTAAAATGCAGACGATGCATCAAAGACAAATCTGTCATTGTTTGTTCAACAGCTTTGGTTTCTTACTGTCGGAATAAAAAGATTCATGCTGACAAAACCTCTTCACACTGCAAGCTCGGTTGGGTTACACAAGATAAAATTATATAAAATACACCCTTGCAGTTTTCATGCTGTAACCAGATGATATAGATTACTTCCAACTGTGTTTTTAACGTAAAATACAACAGAAAAAGAAATAGGATTAGCTGGACACAATTTTTATTAAATAGACAGAATTTACATTGCATTTAAACCACTGATTTCTTGTTTGGATTTAGTCTGATAAAGGTTTTTAAAATGTGTAATGTTCATATATCTTAATGCACAAATTAAAGCAATGCCAATTTATTTACAAATATAATAAAAAAATTGAGAATACAGAAAAGATAATGTCGTAAAAAAATCTAAATGAAAACTAAATAAGCATAATGTGTTGCAAAATATATCAATAATAATACAAAAAGTCCTATTTTGGTTCAGAATGACTGCACTGGTAACAGCCTTGAAGAATGGGTCGGACCCTGATTAGTAATCAAGTCATTTCCAAAGTGTCTGTCTTCTGTCCCTGACCCACCAGACCCTTCAGTACAGTTACACCAAGGACGTCTGTTATGAGCCACATAATCCTCTGGTTCAGTAATAAATAATTGCCTATATCCAGGGGTTACATTGGTTTCTTTTAAGTGGTGGGGTTGTGTGGCGCATTTCAAAGTTAAATCTGGTGCATTTTGAGAGCAACATTCAGGGTAGTTTACTAGCTCTTGTCAACAACGTATACAATTAACAAACACACGTGTTCTTTGGGAAGGATCATAACATATGACTCATTACCGAGCATAAAGCAAGCATCTGCACAGCATGGTAAAAGAGACAGGGTCCATGTTTCAAGGAGGGGGGATGTGTGGGTTTATGATATTGTCAACATACTTTACTTTGAATTTTTAGACTAACTACACTAGGACTTTTTCATGAAACATTCAACAGACTATACTATATACCGTTTCTGCTTCTTTGTACTTCTACTCCACTACAATTCAGAGGTAAATGGTGTACTTTTACTCCACTACATGTATTTAACTCCTTTAGTTGCTAGGCAGATTAGGATTAATGATGTGAAATATAACCAACCCTTAAATCAGACTTTAGTTCACCTGGAGTAAATCCAGCAGCTACCCTGCAGTATACAAAGCCATTCAAACTAGCTGCACCTTTACCAGCTCTGAGAACACTTTAATGATCAATCATTATAAAACATATCAGAGATATTATTCTGAAATGGACCAATCAAACAATGACTACTTTTATTGTCGCTACTTTAAGTACATTTAGAGGAGAGTACTTTCTACTTTCACTGGAGGAACATTTAGAATACTTTTACTGTGACAGAGTATTCATACACTCTGGTACTTCTACTTTACTCAAGTACAAGACCTGAGTACTTCTACTTTTACTCAAGTACAAGATCTGAGTACTTCTACTTTACTCAAGTACAAGACCTGAGTACTTCTACTTTTACTCAAGTACAAGATCTGAGTACTTCTACTTTTACTCAAGTACAAGATCTGAGTACTTCTACTTTTACTCAAGGACAAGACCTGAGTACTTTTATTTTTACTCAAGTACCAGATCTGAGTACTTCTACTTTTACTCAAGTACAAGATCTGAGTACTTCTACTTTTACTCAAGTATAAGATCTGAGTACTTGTACTTTTACTCAAGTACCAGATCTGAGTACTTCTACTTTTACTCAAGTACAAGACCTGAGTACTTCTACTTTTACTCAAGTACAAGACCTGAGTACTTCTACTTTTACTCAAGTACCAGATCTGAGTACTTCTACATTACTCAAGTACAAGACCTGAGTACTTCTACTTTTACTCAAGTACCAGATCTGAGTACTTGTACTTTTACTCAAGTACAAGACCTGAGTACTTCTACTTTTACTCAAGTACCAGATCTGAGTACTTCTACTTTTACTCACGTACAAGACCTGAGTACTTTTACTCAAGTACCAGATCTGAGTACTTGGACTCGGATTTATTTTATGAAATGTTCAGAATACTTTAATATGACTTATGTGATATTTTCAAATCATATTTTTTAAACATAGTGCCTTCATTTTCATTATATTTTTGACATACTATGGTTCGACTTTTTCCATGATTGTTGAAGAAGTGCGTGGCTGATCACAGTGTTGTTATCCGGCCCATTTAATCCTCCTTGTTACATCCTAATTGACTCTCCTCCCTTTCTACCCATGTGAAGCTCAATACCACACTCCCACCACAAGATGGCGAAAGCATCAAACAAAAAAAAACCAAACACTTGACAACTTCTCTGCCTCGGAGACACAAAGCCAGTGACATCATCTGCGGAGGGACAGAGGGTGTGCGAAGGACAAATGTCTTGAAATGCATTACATCATTCTCCACTAATATGATAATATATCTCAGGCCCTGAGTGCAGTGCCAAGCATGAGAGGGGCCATAATCCATACAACGACTGCTTCAAATGTGAACAAGGGGATAAAATGGAAGGTGGTGGAGGAAAAGGAGGGAGGGGGGGGGGGGGGTCCTCTGGAGTCGGGAGTGTAGTGCTGAAGGTTATTCCAGACATTATTCCTCAATGAGAGCAGGAGGAGAGAGGAGAGGATAATCAGTATTACGCACTAAGTAAAGACGAGAAATGGAGGCTCTAATGCTTTCTGTCTGTCTTCTGTCCTTGTCATTTTTTTTGTGCCATATCTGGGATTCTTTCTAGCTTTAGCTCTTTATTCCACCCTCCTTTATTTCTGTCATTGAGAGGAGAGGTGGACTGAGGAGGGGAATGGGTAAAGGAGGAATGAGGAGCAGAGATGAGGCACAAATCGGTAAGGAAAAAGAGGAGAAAATGACAAAGATAAAAGGGGGGTTTGAAAAACATGTTGCAGGTGAAAGTGTGGCAGAGGAGAAGGATTGAGGAAGGAAAGGAGCAGGAAATGAGAATAATGGAAAGGAGGAGGATGTATTAATGGACAATGAGAGAAAAGTGGGGATGAAGAGAAGGTTGGTGAGAATTTAGAGCTTCACATCTGGAAAGAGGAGGACTAACGAGAAAGGAAGAGAGAGGAAAGTAGAGAAAAGAAGGAAAGTGATCTGAAGATGAAGTAATAAAAGGAGGACAACTGAGAGGAGTATACACTTATGACATGAGGAGACGAGGTGATCAGAGAAAAGGTCAAATAAGGAGTTAGGAGATGAGGGAAAATCAGAAGAAAGGACAGGAGGAAAGAAGAGGTGATAGAGGAAGTGAAAGAAAGACTGATGACATAAAGGAGATGAGGACACATGTTGAGAGGACAAGTATGAAAAGGAGAGCAGAGGCAAAGGGAGAAGGTTTGAGATGTAAGGTGGACAGAGGTGGGAGAAGGTTGTGTGAAAAGGAATGAGAAGATGATGCGAAGGAAGAGGAGAGAGGAACAGATCAGAGATTGAAGAAGGGAAAACAGAGGAGATAAGTCACGACAATATGAGGCAAGGAAAGAGCAGACTGTAGAAGAACTAAAACAAGGGAAGACAGGAGAAATAGTGAAAGGATATATTGAGAAGAAGGGAAGAGAACAGGTGGGAGAAGTAAGGGAAACACAGAGAAGATGATGCATGACTGAAGGGAATCATTGAGAGGAACAGATTTAACAAGGAGGAGAGGAGGCAAGAGATTAGATTAGGGGAGAAACTGTGAAAAGATGATGTGTAAGAGGAAAAGTGAGATGGAGAAGGAGGAAGAGAAGGTGATGCATGATTTCATTGGAGGACTGAGGAGAAAGAGTGAGCTGAGAGGGGAGGACAGACGGGCCAAGAGGAAAGACAAAATGTAAATTAGAGAGGAAGAAAGGAAAAGGTGAAGGAGACGAGAGGAGGACAGGATGATTTAAGGAGGGAGCAAAGACAAACTGAAGGAGAGGAGAACAAAGGACGAGGGAAAGCAAAGATGTTCGGATGATATTTATGGAGAAAGGAATGACAAGATGACGCAAGGGACTACAGTAGAAGAGGAGACACATCGAACCTTAAAGGGAGGAAGACCGAGGAGAACTGAAAAGGAGAACTGAGATTTAAGGATAGACGCTCGGGTAAACACTCTTCATGCCCTCCTGCCTGAGTGCTATACATAGACACACACATTCACCTATTTTCCACAGTGGCTGAGAGACTGTCATAACAACTGTTTGGGCTCAGCCATTGAAAGTTTGACCTGAATAAACAGCAGGATGTGAGGTACAAACTTCATTCAAAGTGCTCCAACATTTTTTAAGCCACATCCTGGAGCCTCATTTCTAAAAATATACATTTATAAAATAAACTCTGTGCAGAATAATAACTATGTTCAAAATAAAGAAGCCTTTGCTGCTGTTCTTATGAAAAGCTGTGTCGTCTTTTATTTTCTGTAATACTGTGGAAAAATAATTACATACAATTTGAAAAGAAAAACATGAAAATAAAAGAACATTTCAGTAATATCTTGAATGTTTTTGTACAGTTTTTTTTCTCAAATAAAAGCGATAAACAAGTCATCAAACCCAACATGAACATAATACACATGTGAACAAGATATAGGGTTAAAATAAAGGCTGAATATATGCTTATATGAACACCCTCACGGTCCCTCTCTCACCCCACACGCACACCCCCACTCCAAACATTTTTGAAGTGCGATACGGCGTCCTCCTCTCTGTTCTGATGGCCGTCTTCATGCGCTGAACATCAATTAATCCTGTTCACTGGTGCAGCTGTTTCACAGAATGAGGGACGAGCTCGGGCTCCTTCCTCGTGTCCTAAGGCCATGTCTCCTTCACTCTGTCCTACCAGCTGTGCTGCTTTCAACTAGGGTTTGACTGATGTGGTTAATATTTTACTCCTTCAAAATGTATCATTTGTATAGCAACTGAATCTCCTCAACAAGGTGGAAAGTGTTAGGGGACGATAAATTGGAGATACAATTCTGTTACGTTTGACAGCTCATAAAGGCAGTCTGAAGTTATAAACCATCAGATTTTAGTCCCAATTAATTTGGGGTTAACACATTTTGATAAAACAGGCAATGGTGTTTTAAAACAGCATCTTTATATACCACTTGAGGCAGCAAAGAGGCTAGGTCTACAGCCACACTATACTTATGATACCCGTGCACATGAGATCGTTTTAGCACCGTTTCAGAAATGATTGCAGTCAAACTCATCACATGATCATTCACGTAAACTTTGCAGGCACGAGACGGTGTGAACATGAACCAGGTCCATGCCGCTGCATGAGGGAATTTAGCAAATAGTTACATTTTGGTTCTCTTTCTGTAGGCAGTAGCAGGATGACAATAGGAAGAACGTATCTCCACATCGACTGCTTGTGTAGAAAACAAGGTGAGCAAACCTAATGTGTTACCAATGCTGAATTAACTTCTACTAGTCAAGGCTGATATTGTTTGAAGTCTCCCAGAAATAAGTGACTAATCAGGCAAGGACACTGACAGGTCAGACACAATCAGGCAGAGAGTGTTTTTAAAAGTGTCTGTTTCCACCGTTCAAGACTAAGAAGAAATCCCAAACCAAACCTTAAAACTATAATGGATCAGTAGGGTTTAATAGTCTCAGTTTTTGTTTTTACTAGCCTTTTAGACTGAATTGGAATTTCGTTTCACTTGTTTTTAGGGGTCATTTTATCCTCCCACCATCAGTTGAAAGAGCCATATCTTGTCCCTCCTACATGTCATCTCTAATTGATGCAAGATATCGTAGTGGTTGCTCAAATCAATCAAGATTTTTCACAAAAATTGGGCTTATGAGCTGATAGTATCCGATATTTAGTCAAACCAGTGAGTCAAACCCTAATGTCTACAGTCCAGTGGTCCCAACACACGTATAATGGTTTGAAAACACACATGGTGTTACAGGCTGCAAACACACACATCCACAAAAAAGCATGTTGGACAGTACATGTTTATGGAGACACACACACACACACACACACACACACACACACACACACACACACACACACACACACACACACACACACACACACACACACACACACACACACACACACACACACACACACACACCCATGAGCATACACACACAAAACACAAATGGCTGCTGCATTTGTTTGTCTGCTCAGTTCATTTTCTGCTTTTGGCACTCAGTGAAGACTCCACAAGGTAAAAATGGACACTCGAGTTGGTCTTGGAAAGCGCGGCGTGGCACAGAGAAGTTAGCTGTGGCTCTGGCCTGGTTTTTTTAGCCGTGGGTTGGCCTAGTTGACACAGAGTTTTGGCTATTTGCGGCCTGGCTGAGTAGTCGTTTGGCCACACACATGCAATCTCGTTTTTTCGCTGGGTTGATTAATCAGAACCCCCTCTCTCTGATGCAAAAGAAACACTGCATATAAGACACACACTTTCGACAATTGTCCATTCTTCCACTGGTGAGGTTACAACACAAATGGAACCCAAGAAAAAATAAAGTGAAAATACTGATTATCATACAAAGAAATGAACGTGGAGGACGACATGAAGCTGTATATTCTCCCAATGCTCCAACATATATACACTAACGTAAGATACACTACTCCATGTGAAGAACATTTGGAAGAAAGCTATGAGAGAAATGATTCCTCTGTTGACGTGAGGAGTATTTTTTAAATGACAACCTCTTAAATGGGAAGCTGTTGATGTGACACAGGGGAGTAAAGCGATGAGAGGTACACAAGGAGAAGAGGTGCAGTAAACACTTCCAGACTCCCTCATAAACTGCATTTCAACTCTACCTCTGCTTAGCATTTTTGGCATCCATGGTGTCTTTTACATATTAATACGCCCCCCCCAATGTCAGCAGAGTGTAAAAACTAAAGAGGGAAGGAGTAAGTACCTGGCTTTGTTTTTGTTGGCCTCACTTCGTCCTCCGTGTCAAATGTTCTCATTCTACACAAGGTCATAGCATCGTTTCAAGTCGGACGCAAAACACCGCACGGCTACAACTCTGTAAAAAAGGGTTGTAAAGAGGTAATAGTATGCAGTACCAAGGCTGTGATAACCGTATAAATTTAAAAGGGTGCTCCGTCTGCCGTTCTTCTCCTCTAACTATACTGAAATGTTTTATACGGTGACCTTGAAGCGCCATCTGATACTCTAATCAGTGGCGTGGCGGCCGTTTCCTTTATGAAAGTGTTTATTCAAAACAGGGGCAATAAATACAACTTTTACTGCCCCCCTAGCAAAGAAGAATTACCATAATATAATGTATCTGTGAAGGGTTGATGGGGTGGCTGATAAGTATAAAGACTCGATGATTACCTCCAGAGATGCTAAGATATTTGAGTTCACTTTGCCGCCTCGGGTCTTTCTTTCAGAGCATCTGCTATCATTGTTTTACGGCTCACAAATGTATGGAAGAGATAGAAAGAGAAGAAGGTGTGTTTCAATAAAGCGTGCCTTTAAGAACATGTCAAAGCAGTTCCTGGTGATTGTTTGAAAGAGTCATGTATTATCTAAAAGTCCCTAAAGGAATAAAAACAATGGAAGTTTAGAGTTTAGTATAAAGTAAAGTTTGATGCTGCTGCTGCCGAGTCTAATCCACACTGATTGTCACCATTACAGGTGAATTTGTGCGATACAAAACAAATCCAATTTTACTTTCAAATCAGAACATGAAGCAATTTTAAAACCAGAAGGAATTTGATCTTACTTAAGCACACAAACAACATTATTGATAAGTCGCTGGGAGTCAAATTATCTCCTGTGGGGAGGAGGCATTCAAAGCTCTCTATAAAACGGTCTAATAATGTCCTCTTGTAACCGAAGTTGGTATTTAAATACTTTTAATGATTTATTTCTTATGATAACTCATTTAGATGTTGTTATAAGGCAATATATTTCATTGTTTCATATTCCAGGTACAATACACACTTCTTTTGATGGTTGATAATAGCATTAACTTGGATTGATTTGGCGGTGAAAAACGTCCTGATTTTTTAAAGATCCGATGAGTCAGACGGACACATACGATCTTCTCTCTTGTTGTTAAACTATTTGTTACTGGGAGTTGGTTATAACAGACCTGTAGTTGCACCAGTAGAGGTTAGTAGGATAATTTAATACGTTGATTATTATGAGCCTGTTGGGTTGAAATCCAATCACACGTACCAAAGCTGACACACGATAACGAAAGTAATCTCAGACGTAAAATACCACCAAATGTTTCTTCTGCAGGGAACAAACCAATATACTTACATATAAATGTACACAGTACCGTATGAGCTAGATAGAATCCTCTGTACCTCCGTTTTGATATGTTAGACTACACTTCACATTGCTTACATAGTTCACAGCTCAAAGAGAGCAGCCGCTTTCTTCTCCATCCATCATTTTGAATGTCGTCGACGATTGAAAAAAAGGCAGTCCGGTCCAAAGACTGGAAGTCAAAGAGAGAGTTTCACACCAAACAGAGGTATCCACCAAATAGATCTGCTGGATATTGATCCTTGTGGATTGAAGCTCTTCAATTTCTTTCATTTCAGTCTACAAACAACCACTCAAATAAACACCATCCATCACCTTTTTGAAGAAACTCAAAACGTTTCCATTACATTAAAAAGTGAGTTTCACCCAAAACGCTGAACCTTTGGTCCACAACCCCTTATAAAAATACTATAAAATGTTTCAGAATGCCTTTTTCTTTTCGTAGTTTCCGTATAAATATGGGAACAAAATCTATCCTACTGTGCAAGTGAGAGAAACAAATACTTTTTTTTGACACTGGAGGGGAGGTATCTTTTTTTTGTACAAATTGCAGAAATTGATTGAATGAAAAAAGCTCTCCCGCCACACCTCGTTTCACAAATACTGTGTACAGCGATGACCTCGAGTGAAATGCATCGGGATGATTAAAAATGACGGACGAGGAGGAGAAATGAGCATTCGGAGACGCTTGCTACCACTCCTTTCCTTTGCTCGCAGATGTGGAAAACCTCATTCTCCAGACTTACAAAAGAAGACACACTTTCGTAATTTGTGTCTGTTGGCACGTAAGCATTGGCACTCTGGTCACTAACTGTACCACTTTAAGAAACTGTGTCCCAGTTAAATCAAGGTAGATCCTGTAGGCAATGGCCACTGGGCAAGTTTTAGTGAGGAAAAGGATCAAAAAGTGCCAAATATGTTTATAGTCCAAGCTGCCCCGTTGCTGCAATACATCGGAATAAGTCCTCAAGGATCTGTGTGTGTGTGTGTGTGTGTGTGTGTGTGTGTGTGTGTGTGTGTGTGTCTGTGTGTGTGTGTGTGTGTGTGTGTGTGTGTGTGAGAGAGTTGTGTATAACAGGACGGTTTGCTGTAGGTCACTGTACTGCATCACATCGTATAGGTTTGTACAAGGAAATAACTTTAAAATGACCTCCATTTGCACCTATTTACAGAGATGAGCAAAGTGTGATGCAGGGAGATGAAGAGCAAGACCAGGAATTCAGGAAGGGAAAAGTTCCTCTGCTCCTCTTCAAGCTCTGTGCGCTCTTCTTCTCTTTCCGTCTCTTTCCTCATGATTGTGGCTCTCGCTGTCACCCTGCAGGTCCGCGTGTGAACATCGCTTTGCATGTGTTGTGTGAGTTGCTGCTGAGTGTGTTTCGTAGCGATGCTGCGGTGAGTTGTCGTGGGGTTTTATCGGTTAAAAACTGAACCAAATTCCATGCACTGGATGCTATGGAAACAGAATTTCTTTTTTTGTTTCGTTTTTGATTAATGCGTGTAATACGTACTGCAGTTTCAAAAAGCAAGTCAAAGAGAGAGTGTGTTTCTCAAACGTGAGTCTGCATCCGCTGCGTGTGTCTTTGGGAATAATCAGAAGGCGGAGACGAGTACGAGAAGCGAGTGGCGGTTCCATACTGCCCCAGCCCCGCTTCAGGACTCTGTTGTCCTGGTCCTGGTCCTGGTCCTTGTCCTGGCCCTGGGCCCATCCCTGGCCCCGGGCCCATCCCTGGCCCCGGGCCCATCCCTGGCCCCGGGTTCATCCCTGGCCCCGGGCTCATCCCTGGCCCCGGCACTAGCACTGGCCCGGTCCCTTGTCCTGTCGGATACATCTCGTAGGCTGGCCCTTCCTCTATGGGCGGAGCAAAGCCTATGCGGTAAGTAGGATACTGGGAGGGGTACCCGTAGTTGTCATAGGCCAGCTGGGTGGTGTTGTCCATCAGTCCGCAGTCCCCGGGGTAATCTCCAGGCGACTGTAGAGCTGGTATGGGAGGTGCTTGCTGGCTCTGAGCCACCCGGGTGAAGGTGTTGAACTGGGCGTAGGTGCCGTGGGATATCCTGGATGGCGGGCGGGGGTCGTAGCAGCCTGTTCTTGATCCTGGCACCGCGCTGGGGGGAACAGCACCACTGGCTCCAGCAGGGGATCCGCTGGAGGTGGGGCCGGCCGGTCCGATATTTGGGTTCGGAGAGCGGAACTCGCCCTGGTAGTGGATGGCACGGGACTGGGGGCGCGCCTCCTCATGGGTGGTGGCTCGGACGTTGTAGTAGCCATTGGTTGGATCCTGTGGTCAGAATATATTATTATTAAGGAAAGAGCTAAATGAGGCTAAAGACATCCAAACATCTGGCCTGTGCTTCCGTTAGCTTGGCCTCCTATTAAGGAAAAGCCCCTTTTAGTCAGCATTCACCCATTCACACACATTAATACAGAGGAAGAGGCTACCATACATGGTGGACACTAACCCACACACTGTTGGCCATGCTATTGGGAGCAATTTGGAGTTAGGTATTTTGCCCGTGAACACTTCTGGGGATTAAAACACCAACTTCCTGACTGGTGGACATCAGAAAACCTCCCGAGCTTCTAAAACTATATCAGTATCGTTTCAGGCTGACATAGTTGGTGACGGTGGGGCAGTTTGTAGCTTGCTGTTGCTCATGCTATGTCCAAGTGATGCAGTGTGTGTATGAACAAGAGACAGGATGACACTCCTTCATTTCACCAGGACAAACGTTGCATGATATGGTTAAGCACCATGCAGGATGTATTGTTCGAAAGGCTGCTGATTAAAAACAATATCAAAACGTGTCTCTGAGCAAGGGGTCTTCTCACCTTCAGCTCGTACTCCTCCCGGGTGTCGCTCTCGCTCCTGATGTCCTGCTTCAGGTCCATGTCGTCTTTGAACGGCTGAGTGGAGGGAGAGAGGGAAACAGAGGGCAAAAACTAAACCATCAAACAACGAAACACACACACGGAAAGAGGGAGGGTGAGAAAGGAAAGGAGGAGGAAGAGAGGAAAACAGAGTTTCAGGTTTTTCATCCCAAGAGAGAAGAAGACGAGACACGGTTAGTCGCTGGAAAAAATATGTTGGACCCAACTTTTGAACCGCTCCAAAGTGGTCTCGCTATTTAGACTCTCCAGGACTTCCAAATGATAAAGGGGGAGTTGATTAACAACTATTATTTAATTTGATATTTTTATTGTAATTTTACTTCATTTAATATTATTTATTTATTCTAAATTAATCAAATACATTTTATTAGATTTAATCTCAAATGCATCTGTCAGTAGTAGCTTTGTCACGTTTGTGCGCAGCATTTTTTATATCTTTTTTGGTGTGTGTATTTGAAGGCAAGCCGTGGGCAGTGTGTGTGTGTGTGTGTGTGTGTGTGTGTGTGTGTGTGTGTGTGTGTGTGTGTGCGTGCATGCGTGTGTGTGTGTGCCTCTCCTTGCATGTCGCCCTTTGTGTCGGTGTATCTGTACATTTAAGCCCATTGACCCGTGCGCCTCCTCTCCGCGGCCCCCGGTGACTCAGATGGGTTTCTACTCACGGAGTACATGGCCTTGACCATCCGGGTTGCCGTGGAGACGTCGGCCGCCTCCTCCTCCAGGCTGTGGGTCTCTTTGTTGACCGTCTCTACCTTGATGTCTGGTTTACCGAGGGTGACACCGCGGCGACCTGGAAGAAAAAAAACACAACCCCAGGTCATGTTCTGGGTCAGGATGCATTCACTTATTATAAAAAGCAACCACGACTCAGACTTTATTCGCCTTGTCTCTTTTATTTTCTTCAGTTTTCCATTAAGGGAACAATATGTCAGAAAAATGCACATTTCTTTGTTATGAATATCCTCTTAGAGGTAGCAAGGGTTGAAGATGTTGCAGATTTTTCTGTCAGAAGGCCTCATGTGATTATTTATTTGAATCCTCACATTTAACCTGGACTGAAAGTTTATGACATTATGCATAATTAAAAGCCCTGTGTAGGATGTGTACATTTCTGACATTGAATTGTATACTCTCTCTAACATTTAGATACAGCTTCTTCATTTATGGTAGCGCAGAAGGTGGTGAGAAGGTTTGGATAAAATGTTGTCTTAATTGAATTGTTCTTTTCCTGACCAACAATTAGACACAACAGTCAGATTTGTACAAAAATTGAAGCAAAAAGGAGAATATTTAGCATTGCAAGCACCTGTCAGACATTAACCTTGTTACTGCAATAAATAACATATATATGTTTATTTGTATTTACATTTATACATATTATATAAATGATAAATAAAAGAGCTGACACATTTCTGTTTGTCTCGTATTTGAATAAGCCACAACATTAATCTTATTGTAATATTTCGTAACACTTCCATTAAGTCTAAATTTAGTGCCATCGCATTAATATCAAGCTAAATCAGAATCAGAAATACTTTATATATCCCAAATTGAGAAATTGTTTTGTTACCGCAGCAAAATGCAATACAATATGAAACATATCAACACATTAGAACTAAAAAGAAGAACTATACAGGTAGTGAATATTGAATGAAAATATAATATAAGTGTACAGTGTGCATGTTGAGTCCAATTCAATTAAGCATAGGCAGAGATTACATTGACTTCATGTAATTATATTGCTAGAATTTAAGATGGGTTGGCTATGTGATCAAAATTATGGGATTTATGGCCTGAAAAAAAATGATGATTTCAATGATAAAGAGCCCTATGATACTTTTGGGGGTTTTCCCTTTCTTGTGGTGTGTTATACAGGGATTTTTGTTGCCTCCATCACTGTGTTATACTTAGGTTTCTCTTTGCTAAAACCCCAACACATTGTACATGATAGGCTAAGGGGTGGGACCTCTCTAAGCAGGTTGAGCAATCACAACAGAGCCGGTCAGTCAACCAATCAGAGCAGACTGGGCTCTGGTTTCAAACGGAGGGTGAAAAGAGGTGCTGCTTTCTGAACATTAAAGCATGGAGACATGTCTCAGTAGAGACACTAAATACAAATATGAACCTGAAATGTAGCATATTAGGCCGTCTTCAAACAGTTCCCAGCACAGAGCAGTCAATATTTGTCAAGATGAACAACTCTCTTCCAGAAGCAGAGACTTTAACTTTAAAGATTTAAATCAGTGAAGTCTTGAGCTGCACGAACGAGAGACCGATTATCTGGAGCCACGGCGATGTTTGTTTGAGTCTCTATTTCCAACGGTATCTTTTTCTGTAGCCGCGTTATCAGCTCCGAACCAGAAAATATACTCTTATCCTCAGAAAATCCGTCTGGGAACTCTGCCAGTCACCTTCATTGTCTTTCCCAATTCTTTATTTGCTGTGGAGCTGCTCAAATCAAACAACTTAGAGACACCGGATGTTCTCTGCTTTGCTGAAGTGTGGTTTGTGCTCGTAAATGCTAATTCCATTGCTGTGAAAACAACATAGGTATTCATAGTTTAAGTACCATTTACCTTTAAATGCTTGTGTTTACCCCTATGTTATTTATGTACTTTATCTAGTGCGGCATATGCATATGATTAATTTAAAAATAATCACACAATTCCATGTCAGGAGAACAAAAAGGGTACAGTAGGCGTTTTAGGGCAGTTTGCCATAAATTATGAATATTCATTAATCTCATTTGAATAAAATGCTATACAGCTGGCACACGTTTCTCTCTTCAAACGTGGAGAGGCAGAATGACAGATGAGTGGATGAAAGAAAGACTGATAGACATGTATAATAAGTGCATGCGTGCCTCACACACACACACACACACACACACACACACACACACACACACACACACACACACACACACACACACACACACACACACACACAGATATTGGAGAGCCATGTGTGCACTTACTGCCTTTGCGTTGGCGGTAGAGGAAGAAGGCGAGCGCCAGGAGAAACATAAGCAGCAGAATGCAGGAGCCCACCGTACCAATGGCGATAATTCCCACTGGAACAATATCTGAAACAAACACAAGCAGATAAAAAAAAGGGAGTCAGGGTTGAGGGACAGCTGCTGCCTCATTGTTACAAAAACCTGCACGGATGTTAGGTTGTTTAAGTATAAGTCCTGCGTTCCTAGCTTAATGCTGGATCTCTGAAGGCTGAATACACGTTGATAAGGCATGACAAGGGATAATAAAAGGAGAAAATGTTAAGGTAGGTTTTCCGAAAGCTTCTGAAATCTGACAGCGGAAAGAGTAAGATCGACAGAGCATGAAGAAATAATTTTCTGAATAAAATGTGGAATTTTCCTTTAACGTCAACAGAACATTTAGAAATACTTCTCAGCCTCCTTTGTTGATGTGTGCCGTGTTCATGCCTCTTCTTCCCCTGTCTTTTACTGGTGTATTGCAGTAGATGCCTGGGTGTTACGTCACCCGAGTGCTCATACTTTAAAGTCAAACTAACTAGATAGAATGCTTTTTCTCTCCTCCTTTACAAATACTTTCCTTAAATGTTTCAAAAACATGCTCCTTTGACGTCTGCAGTCTTCTCCTGCTCTTGTTTGATTGACACAATGCTACCAGGTCTCTCAGGGCCCGGTGGCAAACATTTACAAAGATATCTCCGATGCCCCAAAAAAACATTCCTCCCTTTTATTATTCTCTATAAAACTATTGAAAGCACAACTTTAATGGCAGCTCATCCATTGAGTTTAAGGAATCCTTCAACCATTCAAGATGTTCTACACATATACATACACACAAATAATTGTACATATTGTAATAAACATGTTTTCTATTGTGGAACACTTTTTATTTATCTTCCTATGTTTTTATAAATATTTATTATTACATCATTGGACACTTTACCTTCTATTTCTATATAAACGTGTGTTTTGTCTATTTATTCCAAAATCTTAATTTAACTCCTTATATTTCATTTTTTTATTTGCGTTTCTTTCCTTTAAACCCAATTTTCCTTAGGGTAGATGACATATTTTGATTCTGTTTCAGATATAAAGCAAACTGAATGACCCAAGAAAAGTTACTTGTAATATTTATAACAAATCAGAGCCTTCCTACATTCCTACATCCACGTCTCATTTTATTATTATTCATTTATTATCTACAGAGGTGAAAGAGCTGACTAGATTATTCCAGGAGCAAATTCTCAGTTTGATCTGTTCTATCATGATGATAAAAATCAAACCCCGTCATTCACTGTCTGTTATCCTGATCCACTCTCATTTCCATACCCGTCTCCTTCAGGGTGATGATCATGGTCCCGGGTCCGAAGGAGTTCCAGGCGGTGCAGTTGTACGGTGAGTGGAAGTCTGTCTCCATGACGTTGTTGATGGTGAGGGTGGAGAGGACGGCTCCGCCCTGGGCTTGAGGTTTACTCTGCTCCACGGTGTACCGCTCCATCAGCGTGCCCTTCTCCTTCTCCCACACGTTTTCCTTCCACGCCCAGACCTGAGGCACACAGTTTAGGAACATGTATTATTGTGGAACTTGAAGAGGATAAGGGATGCACAATTAATCAAAATGTCTTCAACGTTGCAGTATGATTCCAGGAAGCACTTTATTTGTTAACGTCTCTGCTGAATATGTCTTCAATCATTGCTCTCCTTGTCAAAATAATCACATTTCAATATTTGTTTGAAATCGTTTAGCTCTAGATTATACATCCAGATCAAATTCAGCTGCTGCATGCTGTTTGCATTTAGATATATTAACCAATTAACCAATTAAGTCCAAGATCTTATAATCGGGATCTCCTGATTGTCAACTTGATTTGCTAAAGTCCCTGTCAGGTATCTTTGGTTATCCAAGTCAGTATCAACTTATACATCTCTTTGCAAATCCACTAAAAATCAAACTTGTCTTTTATTTACTCTTTTATCCATCTATGCAATTCATCCAATACCTTTTTTTACCAACTAAAGATGACTACATTTTCTCTTTGACATGCTTCGATGGAGTTTTTTGAATCCTTTGAAGCCTTGAATCTTTTATGGTCTGCAAAGCATTCTGTAAATGTGTTAAACTTTACTACAAGGACCTTTGTTATTGTGCTCATTTTTTTGCATTCCTGGTGGACAAAAGTGTTGTCCACTAAGATCCGACGAGTTTAAATAGATGACAGGAATGAAGAATAACTGCATGGAAAAACTAATCTTGTCCCTGAAAGTCTTGTTTACTTGTACATGTCATAAAGAGGTATCAGCATTATATTGAGACTGCTTCATAACCACGGTAAAAGTTCCTCGTAGTAACTTCAAAAGTACTATATAGACAGGATGTGCAAACATTAAATATGAACACATGAATGCAATCATTTTTTACAGCCGAGCACGTATCTTAACCTGCTCTCGACCTCATGTGTGATCTGCCATTTAAAATAGATTGCATTAAATGGTGAGGCAGGTGTACATCCATTTAGGATTAAGATAAGATTAAAGGCTTGGTAAATGTGCGCACTTAGACTTTTGCAAAATCTATAAATCTGCTCCTAATCGACACAGCAGGAGCAGTCCTTTAGAGCTGATAGGAGGCAGCGTGATGAAGCAGAATCTCCAATACGTTTCATTTGTTGGATATTTATCTAAACTCCTCTCCGCCGATTTCTCACGAGGGATCAATAAAGCAAATTTCCCGTTTATCTTATCGTGTATAGTATTACCCCCAATAAACACACACACACACACACACACACACACACACACACACACACACACACACACACACACACACACACACACACACACACACACACACACACACACACACACACACACACACACACAGTACACACTCAGCAGATGGCTGTTGTTGTTGAGAAAGGTTAAGAGAGCAGGAAATACATTTTAAGCAAAAACAAATTAAATTCTCACACCTTGGTAACTATGTATGCTTTTTCCTGGTGCAGTATGCTCCAAATTAAAACCGTTGAGGCCGGGAAAGAAGAATAAATCCTCTCACACACACACACACACACACACACACACACACACACACACACACACACACACACACACACACACACACACACACACACACACACACGGAGTGCATCAAGTGTACAAGAGCGATAAAAACTCAAGCAGGTTTTTCTACTTAAAATCTGCTGAGGTTGAAATTTGAGGGTATTAAAAATGGAGCATGGCAATATCAAATATACATAAAGCCATATGTTTGGCTAATGTACCTTTTAACCTGAAAAAAAAAGAGGAAATCAAGAGTGTATGAAATTAAAAAGAGACTCAAACCTTCTCCCTCTCTCCGACAGTCTTAAATAATGCGTCTTTTCTGTCTGCCTCTCTTTCAGCTTTTATTCCTCACAATGATTTTATTTTATTGCACCACCTCTGTCTGTGTTTCCATTCCTCAATACCTCATTGCCTATTTTCCACACACACATACACACACAGCATCATACTCCATATTTTATAAGTCCTTGTGTCTCTGCATTAAGCCGAGACTATAATGTCGTATCACATTATACGCTCTGAGCTCTCTGCCGCTGCAGCAGTGGGCTGAAGCTTCCTAAAAGCTCTGATTTCTGTCATGTCGGCACAGCACAATTGGATAATTGACGCTGAAAGGTACAGAATTTTACTCTCCCTCCATTTCTCCCCCTCTTATTTCAATCTGTTATACCCCCCGCCCTCTCTCTAACTCATTCCAGCCTTCAAACTGGATTTATTTTCCATTTTCTGGCATTCTCCTGTCTTTTAAAGCTTTAAAGCACATAGCACAACACTCATAGACACTTTGTATCAAGCTGTTGATCAAGTATTGCACTCAAGAAAAAGGCAGGAGTAAAAAAGAAAAACAGCTTACAGCAGTTACAGCACATTTTCAGGAGGATATCCATTACAGTTTGCTGCTGAGGCAATCTGTGTGGAAGCTTCCTCACAGAAAAAAGATGGCTTCCACTTTGTGAGGGACCGCTGATTTGGAACCGTTTCGGCTGGTTGCTCCAATTCATACTGAAATCAAGATGGTATCGACGCCGCGCTGACCCTTTCATGGGGGAGATAACTTTGTAACTCTTACTAAAAGAAACACCAGAAGCTGTGTTGCATTATTCCTTGCATCCATCTCCTTTTTCATTCCTACCACAGCAGCTGCTTTTGATGAGTCACACCTTCCCGCTCAGAGGAGGAACAGATTGTTCTCACATATTTGGGACACAATAGCGGCACGATCGTTGTGGGAAAAGCAGAAAGGAGGTTTTAGTGTTCAGTGTTTTTTACTGGAAGGTGTACAGATCAGGTGTTCTGTTTGAGGTTGATGCAATCTGAGAAAAAGGTCGAGCACGACGACAGAAGATTACGACTTCCAAGGATAGACTTACAATCTTATCAGGTGGGGGGGTGCTGGCGATGTAACACTTGATCTCTCCCCGCTCCCCTCTGACAGCGTACTGAACTGGATCGCTGGAGATGATTGGAGGGCCTGAGCCAGAGAGAGAGAGAGATGGATGAGACATAAGAGGATTTCTAACAAATCATAATGTTTGAGAAGCATCGTTTGCATTCAACTTAACAACAAATCAAAAAGTCATAAGCCCATCAACCCTCGCTGTTAGAGCCGTAACCAAGGACCCCCAATAAAATGACTTTATATTACAGTTGACAATGTGATACAGGTTGGTTTATACACTTTTAAGCTTAAGTTTATGCTCATTTAATTCTATCTCCCAGTTGGAAAAGCTTTAAAGGGGCCCTATTATGCTAATTTAAGGTTCCATATTTGTATTTTGTGTCTCTACTGGGACAAAAGGCTCTTTATTTTTCTCATACTGCCTGTCTTTTCGCCCTCTGCCTGAAGCCAGAGCCCATTCTGCGCTGATTGGTTAGCTGGCCGGGCCTCTGTTGTGATTGGTCAACCTCTTAGAGCTGTCCCGCCCTTTAGCCTAGGACTTTAGCCTTTGCAGACCATTCACATGCACCAAAACCTCTATAACACACTACAGGAAAGCTAACATCCCAACAAGAATAATAGGGCCTTTTTAAAAAGCTATGGCAGCTTGATGAGTCATCTGGCTAGGACGAAATAGGACTTGACTTTGACCCTTTAAATTCACAGACTCCATCAATTTCATATCGGCTCAGAAAACTGACAGTAAAGGTGGATCTATGCACCATCCATTAACTTTCTTTCATTAGTTTGATCCGTGTTTACATTCCTAATGGAGTAACGTTGTGTGAAAGAAGCCACTCTCTGACTTCAAGGACGTGACAATGAGCGTGACCCTTTGTCAGTTGGCCAAGATTGAAGGAACATTTGTGAACTCGCCTTCTCGTAATTGTGTTAATTGTGTTTGGTTTTGATTTATCAAGTAATTGCTGGTCTCTCTGTGGTGCGGGAGGGAGTTTTGACATTGAAATGTTGGCTTTGAGCCTGTTTCACCGCTGAAAAATTAGCTGTTGGGTTCGGGTCAGGCTTGGACCTAAATGATTCATGCCGGGTCGACAGGCAGTACTTTTTCGCTCCACATTAGAGGCGTCATCTGTTGGAGACATACATGCATTTCATAGGAAATCACTCCAGATTGAACAAACACATCATGGTGCTCGTAATTCATTTCCCGCGTTTGACAGAGAAACAGGGCTTTGCTGTGTTTAGATAGATTTATTCTACATGTACTGTTTATGCATATTACAGTCTAATATTACACTCATTAATATCAGTAGTAGTTGGATATGACTGACCGTTGACAGTGAGGGTAACCTCCGTCTCTCCGACTCCAATCCGGGGAACGATGGCCTTGCAGACATACTGGCCTGCATCGGCCTGGCTCACTGACTTCAAATACAGCTGATTGTTGTTGCTGAGCACCTACACACACACACACACACACACACACACACACACACACACACACACACACACACACACACACACACACACACACACACACACACACACACACACACACACACACACACACACACACACACGTTTAAGAATGCACAAGGTTAGAAGCAGGATAGTGGCTTTGTGATGTGGAGGGCGGCGGATAGAGAACTATTTTTTAAATAAAGGAGGGGGATCTATATTTAATTCATAAAACATGTTGATTTACTCGGCAGGCTCCATTAGTTTTTTTCATGTAGCTTTTTCTTAACGTGTTAGGCATGAATTAAAGATTTAGGATATGAAGACTGAGTCTCACTTACTGTCGTCTGCTTTATTACTGAGCAAACATTTATGGAGTCTAGGCCGTGGAAATTAATATAGGCTGGGGTTTTCTGTCTGTAATTCCCCCAGTATGTGGCACTTCTCTTTCTCCTTTCACACATTAAATATTTGACATTTCATTGGAATAAAATATTAAATCAGACATGAATGAAACATGTAGGTCAAAGTTTGGGGGAAGGTTTGATGAGTTTTGTTCCTCACCATGCTGGAGCCCTTTTTGGTCCAGGTGAGGGTGAGGGGGGGGTTTCCGGACCACTTGCAGTTCAGAGTGACGTCAGAGTCCACGTCTACTGTAACCGGCCGGGGCTCCACAACCAGTATAGGACCAACTGAAAGGGAGTAAGGGAATAAATAAGACCCCTGTATGCAGACACAAGTTGGAATACACACTTGATGATAAATAAATATGTGAAAACTGATTTTATATAACCAGAATCTGCAAAATATTATCAAAAAGAATACATTTTCTTTTATCATTTGTTGGAGGAGATCATCGGGGAAACCTTTCATGTAGCTGGCAGTAAAACGAAACCTCTTATCACAGAGCAAGCGTGCTATAGTGCAGTAAATGTTTCCCCTTCTCCTTTAATTGTATACACTCTAAGAGCGTCATTTTCTTGTGTATATTTTGCAATTCACTTATTTATTTGAACACTTTATTGGTATTTTAGTACATCAACGGCAGTGTCTGTGAAAGGTTTAATTACCAACACATAAATGACAGGAAAACAGGAACAGCAATGCACATATAATAAGAATGCAATAAATGCACAACACATTAGAAATGCATGTTTAGAGAGTATACACACACTTAATTGTCTTTTAATAACCTTGACTTTAAGTGTAATTTAAATGACTGATGTGTTTTACGGCCCTTAGAAGTGTTTATTAAACAGCTGAAGATACACAGAAAAAGGAGGAGAGAAAGAGGGGACAACTTGCAACAAAGGGCAGTCCTACTAGGTTGGTATTTGTGTTTCTCAATAATGATTTTCAGTAAGTAGGGTTTGTTTAATTCAATGTACTTTCACTACTATTTGCGATTAGTGGTTCAATTTGCAGTGACCTGAGAGAAGTGATAACACAGTAACCATCTACAGTAAGTGGATTCTGCACAATACATGAAAACACTAACAAAAAATAAAAGCAGCGTGGCTCTTCAGACAAATATAGTTACTAGAGCATATAAATATCAGCAGAGTCCCACTCAGCTCTCTACTCACAGTGCACGTCCACCAGGATGCTGACGTTGGTGCTTCCCACGACGTTGAAGACCTGACAGGACACGGGCTCGGTGAAGAAGGAGTGATCAGCTGTGGTCATGAACACACTCTCCCTCGCCCCCTCCAGCAGCACGCCACCTTTCGCCCACCTGACACAGAAACACATGCCCGTTAAACAAGTTCCCCCAGCATTACAATCATTGTTATGTTATTGGTGGGAGATCTCCAACGCATAGGCCTAATGGCTTTTTCTAATTTTTTGGTGGGGATCCAAATGTTTGCACTATTAGACGACAAGTGTTTTTATATTATCAATTAAAGTCCCATTCAAACAGCCTTCATGTCAAATCCCTGGGGAAAGATTGCAAGCTAAGGAAATACTTTTCTCTTCATTTTCGTTATCCAGATATATAGCTCAAAATCATATAACCATATTGCGCGTCTGCCATTAGATAACTTTTTAATACAGACTCAATAGGCTTAGTGCCTAAGTGCCTGGCAGCAGTCCCACACTGGGACCCTCCGGTGTCGTTTTAAACCTCAGATTAAAACTACCGTGTTTAAGTCCAGCGTTTAGCAATTTCAGTGCTTCAGTGCTGTCACTTAAGATTTACGTCATGGTTTAATTGTTTAAATATTCAATACTTTCTCCAATTCTGTTCTGCAAGCAGAAATTACAATTCAGTATTGCCTCCAGACGGCAGTTACAAGCAGATTGGAATGGATGGAGGAAAAAAAATCTATTGGCATTACACAGGATTGCAATCTGGCTCCTGAAGTTGGACTGCAGGCATGCAATGAAACTCTGTCCCTAAAAATCATCAAAAACTCCATCACATACTGCAAACAAGTGGCAACAAGGCTCCTAGAGCAAGTAGTAACCTATGCTTTGTTTGATAACGTGTACAGAATCTTTAGATAGTAAAGTAATATCCTTAAATATTTGTACTGAAATACTGTTCTAAGCACCTACTTCACCTCTCATAACTAAAACTATACATTATATGTTTTGATGCACTCAGTTTTCCACCATAAACAGGGTGTTGCAAATACAACCTGGGAATCTTTAAAGGGCCCTGTTTTTTTGGGGGAGTTTTCCATTTCCTGTAGTGTGTTAAAGTGCTTTGCATGTAAGTGGTCTGCAAAGGCTTAAATCCCAAAGCTGCCTCCAGAGGGAGTTTCTCTCCCACACTCTCCCCCCTCTGCCTGAAATGCCTCCATTGGACATCACTATGTAACACTTGCGCTATTGGCTAGCAATCCAACACATTGTACGTGATTGGCTAAGGGGCGGAACATCTCTAAGCGGTTGACCCATCACAACAGAGCCGACCAGCTAACCAATCAGAGAACTGCAGTTTCGGACAGAGGGTGAAAAGAGGTGCTGCAGCACAGAAAAATAAAGAGCTTTTTGAACATTAAAGCATGGAGACATGTCACAGTAGAAGCAGAACATTTCATCCATACCTGAATCCGATGATTGGAGGGTTTCCGGTGGCCTGGCAGGTAAAGGTGACTCTCTCACCTTCCATGACGGAGCGAGGCTCGATGGACAGGGTCACCATGGGAGGGTCTGCACAAGAAGAGATACATATTTGATATACAACTAAAGATAAACCACATGACTGCCTTTGTTTCAGTGAAATGCATCATGAGGGATGATTACCTACATAGTTTAATGACAGAAACTTAACATTTCACAATAAAATGATGTATTTGAAACCTACATTTTAACTACATCTACTTTTACTGCTTTTTTCCTCCCATAAATTCCAACATTGGCTATGAAAAATACATCAGTCGTTTTTATTGAACATTCAAGCTGCAGTTTTCTTTATCAGCAATCATTCCTTATTTCTTATATGTTACAATTCAACTCCCTTAAATCACAAAAACAGTGTAAGGTTTTCCTGATGTTGAAGAAAATCAACTTGCTCAACCGCTTCAGGATAAAACTGAGTGGCTCCAAAGAGGATGCTAAATCAATGCAGCAGCTATAAAAAAAACCTGGAACCCGCCCAGGTTTGAGAATGGTGAAAAATAGCAGCTATAAATTCCTAAACACAGCACGTAACTTCAAGTTGACAGGTGCTGGGCAGGTAATTTAAATTATAGCGTGATTTCTCTATGTGCTGACACAAAAACAGACCCCCCCTATGCACCTTTACACTGTTTCTGACAAAATGGGAAACATACGGTGGACGTTGAGGGCAACGGTAGCTCGTTTGCCCATAGGAACCGCCGGGTTGCTGGCAACACAGGTGAAGTTGCGACCGCTGTCAGTGTCGGCCGGTGTGATGGGCAGGTAGCTCCTGGTCGTCACCCTCTTCCTGTCAGGTAAAACCTCCTGTTTCGGCAAAGAAATAGAGAAGGAGAGGATGGATGTGGATAGAAGTTTAGGGAGGGAGAAAAAAAAAAAGATCAAAGAAGAGGAGGAGGAGCACAGTGGATGGGGAAGGACGAGAAGGACATAAAAAGGAGCGAACGGGAAATGTCATGGGAGAAATAAGAGAGGAGAAGGGGAGGAGAAAATGAGAGGGACACAGGATGGTTACTAATGGAGCCAAGAAATAGCATGGAAATAGAAAGAGCAATCTGTACTGAACAACACTTTCAGACATGACGCAGAAAAGGAAACTGAAAAAGTTCAAAATAGAAACAACCAGACGTCTCTGAGTTCTGGTACTTCATCGTTATTATGTTTAATATCGGTGCAGGGAAATCTAGAAAACGCTCTTCTAATTATCACGAGCAATTCAATTGTATGAGGACCCTCGACCTTGCTTTCAAAATGAGAGCTGAATACTTATGTAGAAAAGAAAAGAAACGAAAGTTGGCTCATCGTGCGGATAGAAGACGCAATTTGAAGACGACATCTTGAGCTCTGGGAATTAGAAGTTTGCATTGTTCACATTTTGACGGTTGATAGATTAGGAGGACTTTCTTGTTCATTGGATTTATGAATCAATAATGAACCCTCTTTGTTGCAGCTATAAGCTATTAGTCTTATGCTATACACTGCAGTCTCCTTGGATTCTTGAGGTGGGATGCAGCAACAAAATCTGTCAAGAAAGTGTTCACAGCCTTCACTGTAGTGTAAAAGCGTGGTCAGTAACACAATAGCATAAGAGCAGCATGTAATATGTATGAGCATGTGTGGGGGGCATAAAACAGGCTGCAAGAGATGTAAAAACATCTGTGTTTGAGTGTCTGAGTCAGTGTTTGCTGCTGCCTCCATGTGCATATGAAAGCATGAGTGTATGTGTATGTTTTTGAGTGTGTGTGCGTGCGTGTGCGTGTGCGTGTGTGCACTTGCAGGCATAATTTCATGAGTGTAGGAGAGAGTATGCAGGAGCGTGACTGTGGGAGAAAGGAGTGCAAAATATATCGCTGTGATTATACGTGTCACTTAGTACAGTTCCTGCTTTTACGTGTTGGTGTGTGAGGGAGAGTCTGCAAGTGTTACTTGGGTTGATTAAAAATGTCTTGGATCTATGTTTCCCGTTGTGTCACGACCACCAAGTGTGGAGGTGTTTCTTCACATGGGCTTCTCTTGCGGTAAACAATGCCCATACAACATTCATCAAAGATGGAGTGTAATTATAGGCACTTTTAAAAGTGGTGCAAAAAGTTCAGGGCTCCCTGAAAGAAAACAATGAGAATTACCAGGATATGTCGACCTAATTGCAACCCTTTTGAAGTGTAAATTGTGGAAGTCAATAGCTTATTTTAAACTGTAAACGAGCTACATCACGGTTAGATGACTTCACGTCACCACCGCTAAGCTAAAGGTGGGTAATGTTAGCGGGATAATGTTCAGTAGTCTCATTATTATCAACCTCCATTATTATGACACATAGAAGCTTTGAGACTATCAGGAGTGGGGTATTTACTGAAGTATTATATGTCATAGAGGTATACAAAAACTAAAACATTTTGAGTCGTGATAACCGTGCTAAGTGCTAAAATGCTAACTAATTTCTCGGTTTTAGGACTCATGCTCCACTCTATTGGCGAGCAAAGACCCTTGAAAACACAAGATCAACATTGATCTGACAAAGAAAAACAAAACTTCTTAAATATTTTGTGATTCACAATCATTCTAAAGTTACTGAAATATCAGAAGCACTTCTATCAAACTGCAGCACGTTGCCCGAGAGGGAATCAAACCTACGACTTAATAAAAGTAAGTCACCGTGCAGATATTATCCGGTTTCATTCCAAACCTCATTGCCTTTTATTAAACGTTTAAAACCTCTCAAATGGAGAGAAAACCAAAGGCACAATTACCATGATTCTTCCATATGGATATCACGCTCCAACACTTAATTCACAAATCATCTGAAATGTTATACAACTCATACATATCTAGTGAGTTTGCACAACAACAACAAAAACACAAACTGATTTGATACATGATATGATAAAGGAGGGGTTTGATGTGTCACGCTGTTGTTTTTAAATGAATATAATGTTTTGTCTCAAAAGGATTGAAGAGATACAACATGCTGGGTGTCTGCATGCTCTATTGAGGCTTCATTATTCTCAACCTGGTCCAAAAATGCTGTTATTTCACTTAATGTGAAGTATGACTCAATACAATTTTCAATACATTTTGTTTGGCTGTTTTTTTTTTATCAGACACCAGAACATGGCTTTCTCATATATTAAGAATCAGTGTGATGTTTACGCACCTTCACCGACACTATTTAAGGCAAGTATTTAGTTATCTCAAGATCTTTCAATCCCTTACCAGGAATCAAAGCACAACATGCTGCAGGCAACTGGTTATCAGGTCAGAATTTTCAATTTGTAAGCATTTAAAAAAGCTTTAAATAATAAATATGCTCTCCATCGGCAGAGATCTTATCATTTTGTCAACCAAGAAGCATGGAAGTCTTGTGCTGACTTTGCACCACGGGGTGATGTGAGGCCTGAGGTGTACAAACTGTAATTCCCCTTTGCAGCGCCCACGGCAAAAAGCCTTTAAACAAACAAACAAGCAGAGTGAGAGTGCAGTTACCGAGGAGCAGGCTGAAGAAACTAGACTTTTACAAACACTTTTCCACTAGTAGCCTTCTGAGATTACACATATTACTAAAGTCTTTATGTGGGTTTTATGTTGCATGACTTGTGTGCATGGGCGTGTGTGACTCACCGTGGACTGCTGGGCCCCCTCCACAGCCACTCCATCCTTGGTCCACTGGATGTGCGCTGCAGGCTTGGCCCCGCGGGTCACACAGGTCAGGTTGTACGGGTTCCCGGCCATCAGCAGGAGCTCCGGGGTTCCCTCGACCACCGGGTCCCCGGGCGGGACTGCAGGAGAGACACACACCAATCCAAGCTTTAAAGAGGATGCATTTATGCAAGCGTGCACTAATGCAACCAGACAGACCTGTATATGTACATAAAAGAGCAGGAACTCCTTCAAATCAACACGTTGGATTGGATGTATAGCATTTTTCTGCATGCATGACCTTGCCAATAATTCTCTTCTATATATTTTATATTAGTATTTCACAATTACCAGCAGCTTCTTGCCTGCAAAAAGATTATGTCTGACATTAAGATGCCCTGGATAAATGGCCAGCTCCACAAGAGTGAGGAGAAATAGTAAATGCCTCGCTTAATAGCTATACCACCTGCTTTCAATGGATTTCCCTACCTGCATTTGTAGCAAAATGTATTGTTATATTTAAAAATGTGAACCTGAAAATGAGCAGAATAGGGCCCCTTTAAGGTCTTTCCATGTGTGAATTTAAATTGATGCACTTTTAACTACACTTATCCATAAAGAAGTTCCTTTAGGTGATGCTCATTCTTCTAACATTTCTCTGGTTTTATAAAATCAAACTGTGGTCGTTAAAGGGAGAACGTATCAGAGACATTGGCCATTTTATCTGCAGCCAGTTCACTTACTGAGTACATTCAGTTTGGCCCTCCTGGAGCGCAGGGCGGCTTCCGTGGCCTGACACTCGTACAGAGAGTCATCGGACAGCTCAGAGTGGGAGATCTCCAGGTTATACTGGCCGATGTCCAGAGCCCGGAGCACACGGTACCTGGGCCAGGCTGCAGGACACACACATATAGATAACAGAGAGTCAACCGATAGAAATGTGCTTTGTTCCGTTGTGAGTCATGCATGTTTATTCACAGGTCAGAAAAGCTTGACGAGTTTAGAAATGAATCTTCTGGAATGATGTTTGAAAATGGTGGTTACAGCTCAACAAAGTAACCTATGAAATGATGGCTGACACAAAGAAAAGGAGACACATACAAGCTGCAATTAAAGGCATGAGTCATCATCACAGCACTGCCTTCAAAACAGATAACATCGTTATTTTAGAAACACTGAGTGACGTTACACTGAAGAACTTTGTGTAAAGGTTTGGTAGAAAACTTTTGCTTGTTTAGACAGACATTTGAATTCCCAGTGGAAATTAAAAAATTCACAGATGGTAGAAAGGTTCACATTTTTTACTTTTTATGATATATTTTGTGGTGAGAATGCCTAATTGTGGAACATTGTGTTTGACAGTCATACCCACTGAAGGTAATATATTTAGTACTGTTGGTGAAATAATGCTTTAAATGGCTGCTTCTCGAGCTGCATATCATGCTGTTTTTCAGTACAAGGAAAAAATATATAGGAAAAGCAACAACCTTCAGAAACATTTCATTCATCCACCATTTTCCTTTTATTCAATGTCAGTGACTGTATATGTGTCCTCTGCTTTGTTTACCACACAAATCAGATGTAAAAGCTCTTATGAAATGGATAAAAGCTGAATCACAATGGCATTACGTCAATCAGTGACTGTGAACAGCAAATGGGACACGTATCCGTCTGGAAATGTCACCGCTTCTTATCACAACACGCAAATAGCATTTAGCTGTAATAGCCAGTTCTGAAGACCTTTTTGCATTAAGCCTCATGGAGATCATGAGAATGTGTCCTCCTCACAAACAATGCAGAAACACACACACAGAGGTGCAAAGTACTCAAGTACTGTACTCAATTTTGAGGTACTTGTACTTGTGACGGATTATTATTATGCACTCTGGTACAATTTACTTAAGTTTAGGACCTGATTAATTCCCCCCCCCCTGCACCCCCCCCCCCACACACACACACACACACACACACACAGCAATACAGTAGCACAGTGCGAGATAAACAGATGAGGGGCTTTTGCACAAACACTGATCAAACATCGCCACGCATACACTGCTGCCACATCAGTGCCTGTATGATACACAAACTGCAGAACTACAGGCAGTGCCGTTCCAATTACGGTCCCCCCCCCCTCCTCGCTGTTTGAACCCTCGCCTCTCAGACAAAGACATAATTGAGCGTGACGTCCCACTAGGGGGCACTCATTGATCCTCCATGCCCAATCCTCACATGACATCACAGATTCAGATGGCAAAGGCAGGCGGGCATGCAGTTGGGGTTTGCGTGGAGAAGGGAGGGGAGAAAGTGGTGGTGGTGGGGAGGGGGTGCGGGAGCACATAAGTATTAGTGGAGATTACATCATCCACTCCAGCACCTCGCAGCATAGCAACCACAGAGGTGAAAGCACCCCGGGGAGAAGAAGGAGGAGGAAGAGGAGGAGGAGGATGAGGAGGAGGACGAACAATAAGCTGCCTGCAAGTAGTGAGAGTATTTGCATTGATAGAGGTAAACATGCTGCACACATGTAATATGACATGCTAATTTAGAGTTTGTATTATATATCCACAGCTATGATGTAGAAGGAGAGCTGTGTTTGTTTCACACATCTCCTGCATGTGTGTGTGGGAGTGCAAAATGCAGGTATGAATTTAATCTGCACTCCCACACTGTTATCAGCAGCTGTATGAAGACCATACAGGGCGCACAACGCATGTCATGTTTCACCTCGTTCAAACACATTGATGAAATATTAACAGACTTTCAAGACTCTTTTTCTTTTCATATTCAAAACATGAAAGGAAAAAGATTGAGACGGTATGTCAAGGCTGAAGGGAAGAGTGGCAGCGCAGACAACTTAAGGATAAATAACGGTCAGAAGATGATGATAGATGGATGAAAAGCAGAGGGAAAGAGACAGAGAGGACAACATGTTTATCAAACGGCGGTGCGTTTATCATCAGACCGCTCACAAAAAAGGCTGCAAGGACAAAGAGAGCATTAAGAGAGGGAGGAGGAAGGGGTGAGAGGAGAGGAAGGGGAATGAAAGGCAAAGGAGGGGGATCTGGGAAATACATAAAGCGAGTGACGATGGAGTTTGAAAGACGCAGGAGCAGGAAATAAAAGAAAGGTGGAGAGACGTGTGCTGACCTTTACTGAACCTGGGAATTAAATTGAGTTGAAACAAGATGTCAGATTATCACTTGTGTGATGTGTGTATGTGTGTGTGGGCTGACTGGATGTGTGTGTGTGTGGGTGGGTGGATGTGTACGTGATATGTGTGTGCTTTACAGCGTGTTGGTTTTATGGATTAATTTACAGTCTGATGGGAAATGTCATGCGTGGTGCGGAGCCGAAAGGGCACAGAGTGTCGAGCACTGATGTGCTGTGATGTGACGTTTTGTAATTATTATATTTTTAATTAAAGTAAATATCCGTGACTTTTTCATATAGAAATACATGTTTTGTCCTCCCTGTATCTGCGACGCATTAAAATAGAGTAATATACGGGTAATGAAACCTTTCTCTATTACAGTTAGAGTAAAGGAACAACAGAAAATCGATATATATTTATATTTTTTCCATGACATTTAAGTTAAATCCTTATGGTGTAACACAAAGTTGAACTGTAAGAGCAGTGTTGGAAGAAGTACTCAGTTCATTTAAGTAAAAGTAGAAATACTAATGTCTTATCATGCTCGACTAAAAGTCCTGATTTGAGAAATGTACTTCTGCATAACGGCCAGTGTGATTTATTCATCAAATAAAGAAAGTATCAAAAGGGAAAGTACTCGTAACTGTGGACCAAATGTAGACACTTGAAATACTTTTTAGGTTAGTATTACAGTACTGCGTTAAATCAGTACATCATGTGTTTTTATACGCACAAAGTTACTAGTAACAGTGAGCGTTAAATAAAATTAGTGGAGTTAAACGTCAGATATTTACCTCTGAAATGAAAGTAGCATTCAAATTGAAATACTTTATGTCAAAAAAGTACGATACTTAAGTGCTCTTTGATAAGGCAATATGCAGGTAATGAAACCTTTCTCTAATAGTCATAATTGTCAAATTTAACAAAAGAAACACTATATTTATTTATATTTTGCATTTAAGGTAAGTCCTTGTGTAACAAACCTTCCCAAAACCAGAGGTGGAAGAAGTACTCAGATCTTTATTGAGGTAAAAGTACAAATACTATAGTCTTAATATGCTCCACTATAAGTAAAAGTCCTGATTCCAAAATGTACTTCAGATAGTACAAAAGTATGAGCATCAAAATGTAGAGTACTCCCTCCCCTAAGATCTCTGTGACTCCGAGTCCCTCAGAGTTTTCCAGTGTCACTTCTCCTCTGCCTACCCATAGCCCCCCCTCCCATCAATCAATCAATCAATCAATTGTATTCCCCCCACCGCAGCCCTCCCTTATAATGTAAAGCAACATTGAGTCTGAAAAAAGCCCTAAATGTTTTACTTCTACTACTACTATTACCCATTATATAAAGTACCAAAGTCTTACGAGCTTAGGTATCAATGGTAAACGTTCTTTTTGCAGAATGGATGTTTTCAAAGTATTATTATACCTTGTGTTTTATTAATCTAAGGGCATTATAGTCTGTACATGTGGAGCGTTATACCGTATCAGCATAGAGTGTTAACATAAATGTTGTGCAGGGAAAAGTCAGATATTCACCTCTGAAATGTAACGGAGTAGAAGTATTTAAATGGGAATACTCGAGTAAAGTACATGTACGTCAAAAAGTACAATACTTCTGTAAATGTACTTAGTTGCTTTCACCTCTGGATGTCTTGTCTGTTTTAATTGAAAGGCACCCGAGCAAAGCCACTTAGCATCAAAGATATTAGATGTTATTGATGGATTAAGATAAAAACCAACAAATTGAATATGAAAAAAGGGCATCTACCATAATACTCCTCGAAAACACGTCTTGTCAGTGTTGTTTATTTTCTATATGCAGCTTGTTTGATTACATATTTACTATTGACTTGAACAATGCTTCACGGCTGCACGCTTAAATTGATGAACGTATTTATGCATCGATGAATATAATTGAAAATTCTGAAAAGGGCCATTGTGCATAATGACTTCTTGACTTTTAGTATTTTTCAAAGCTTATGCTCATAAAAAATGCACGACCTTCACTTGTTTGGAGTATTCCTTCACATTAGTGCTGCTACTTTTATTGAAGTCAAAGATTTGAAAGTGCTTCCTCCAGCACCAACACTGACCAAAGAAAGGGAGGTATCACCTGCAGTCATCAGAAGTCAAGCACAGCTTTCAGAAAGTCACAATGGTGAAAAGCTTTTTTTAATATAATTCTGTAAATGGGGGGTGGAGGTCAGAGGAGAAGGAGATGTTCTGCCTTTCTTCTTCTTCTTCTTCTTCCTCTTCTTCCTCTTTCTTTTCTTCTCCTCTTCTTCTTCTTATTCCTGTTCTTTCAAGTCTCCTCCGTCTGTTCTGGCTTTGACCATTTGACTCTCCTCACTTTCGGATGCTTGTGACGTCCCCCCCCCCCCCCCCCTCTCTGAAATCATTCTTCCCTCGCAGTAAGTCACTCTGGATGTGCGTGTCGGCTTAAAATGTAAATGCCAATGTGCGTCTGCTTTTGTCAGCAGTGTGAGGGATTTTCTCTAATTCAGCATGATATACAGGACTCATTTTGGCCCAGATTGTCACTCACACGCCTTTTGGCTCTTAACTCCCCCCCCTCCCTCTCTGTTCAGTGTTCGTTCCCTTAATGTTAAAAGGACCCTACACTTTTTCAACCATAATAGCTTTTGTCAGGGTTCTTACAGTCAACACTGAACCGGAGCCGAGGCTGAGTTATTCCCCTTTCTTCCCCTCACTTTGAGGCCTGCAGCTCTGTGAAGTCACCAGGGATTTTTTTCCTCCTCCCACAGCAGTGGTGTAAAGTACATGTAATCAAGTACTGCACACAGGCAAAATGTTGAGGCACTTGTACCTTCCAATTGTTGCTTCTTTATACTCCTACCCCACTACAATTCAGATTTAAACCGTATACTTTTAATCCACTACATGTATTAATCCCTTTAGTTGCTAGGCAGATTTGGATAAATGATGTGAAATATAATGAACCCTTAAATCAGACTTTAGTTCACCTGCAGTAAATCCAGCAGCTACCCTGCAGTATACAAAGCCATTCAAACTAGCTGCACCTTTACCAGCTCTGAGAACACTTTAATGATCAATCATTATAAAACATATCAGAGATATTATTCTGAAATGGACCAATCAGACAATGACTACTTTTACTGTCGCTACTTTAAGTACATTTAGAGGAGAGTACTTTCTACTTTCACTGGAGGAACATTTAGAATACTTTCACTGTGACAGAGTATTCCTACACTCTGGTACTTCTACTTTACTCAAGTACAAGATCTGAGTACTTCTACTTTACTCAAGTACAAGATCTGAGTACTTCTACTTTACTCAAGTACAAGATCTGAGTACTTCTACTTTTACTGAAGTACAACATCTGAGTACTTCTTCTTTTACTCAAGTACAACATCTGAGTACTTCTACTTTTACTCAAGTACAACATCTGAGTACTTCTACTTTTACTCAAGTACAACATCTGAGTACTTCTCCCCCCTCTGCACTACAGTAACTCTTTTTTCTCCGGCCTCACCTCGGAGCCCCTCCCCGATGCCGAGGGCCAGGCCGTCCTTGGTCCACTGGACGATGCCGCTGTAGTTGAAAACCACGCAGGACAGCACCACCCGTTCTCCCAGCACCACCGACTGGTCCGCGGGCTCCTGAGAGAAGTGAATGCACCACGCTGCAACAGAGGGACAGAGAGGGAAATCAATTTTAACTTCTTCTCACTGTGACCCGGCCGTGAGCTGCCATCTTTTATTGCACCTTATCGAGCTACACAGTCCCTCTCCGGGCTTATTGACTCATGCTTGCTGTTGGGTTGATTTGTTACATGGCTTTATGGTGTTTTTATTGTCCTTTTTTTTTATTAAGTGTTTTTTTTGTGAGTGTTTTTTAATGTAAAGCCTGTCTGAGGGGAAATTTCTCTTACGGGAAAGTGAGGTTATTAATGGATCTGTCTTCATTAATGTAAATATTAGATTAGATTAGACTAGATTTACTTTATTGAGAACAATTATGGTAATGTTTCCATCACAGCAGCATGATAAAAACAAGGCATTGCACGTAAAGAGTAGAAAATAAACATTTAAACATCTCAAAACAGAAAATAAAACTGAACTAAAAAGTAAAATATACACATGTTCACAGTGAAAGTGTAATTTTAGAGTAGGATATTATTTAAATTGTGTGTGTGTGTGTGTGTGTGTGTGTGTGTGTGTGTGTGTGTGTGTGTGTGTGTGTGTGTGTGTGTGTGTGTGTGTGTGTGTGTATATTGGTTGAAAGGATGACACTTTGGGGAATTCACATGAAATCATTTTAAATCATTCCTCTTTCTGATTGGCCCAGAGCTCAATTGCTCTAATTTGCATATTTCCATTCCTCTGTGCCTTTTTGCCTGTGCTTCTTTCTTGCCACCCTTTTCAAGTTTTCCCTGGACTTTAACTGAGGCTTAAGTGCGTGGGAATGTTTGAGTGTTAGTGTCTGTATGTGTGTGTGCCTTCATGTGTGTGTGTGTGTGTGTGTGTGTGTGTGTGTGAAACAACATCATTGCCAAGCTGTGATACAGCCGGCTCTTCTTCATCACGCAGTACAAAGGATTTTGCTTACACACACACATTTCCCCTGAGCAAAATAAGCCTTTTTGCTATTGCAGTGCTGCTCAAACCCACGGATATAAAGACTACAAGTGTAGCGCCGGCATACGTTAACGCTGTCGCATAAAGGGAAAGTGTCAGGTGACGAGGCGAGGCCCCAACCCCGCGCTGTTTTCAGCTGTTTGCATCATCAGGTAAAAATGTTTCATATTCTAGAGAAAGTGTTGCAACAAACCACGTTAATTACGACAGAGAAGAAGACTGTGGTGCCTTAGATGACACACACACACACACACACACACACACACACACACACACACACACACACACACACACACACACACACACACACACACACACACACACACACACACACACAAACAGACACTCTTGCACACATTAAATCACACCCAATTTATTCCTTCTCACACACACACACAAACACCTCACTGAGTCATTCACGCACGCACGCACGCACGCACACACACACACACACACACACACACACACACACACACACACACACACACACACACACACACACACACACACACACACACACGGTTGGTGTTTGTCTTCCCTCAGGCTATTCTGTTCTTGGATCCTGGTTAAAACAATCCTATTAGCTAATTAAGGCAGAACTGGGTAATAAAGCCGGCCGTGGCTCTGAGGGACACGTCTCAGTGGGATTCAACCACAAAGGTGGAAACAACAGGGAGATTCGCCGATTTGTCAGGAGGATTACACGACCTGTCATGTTATTTGTGAAGTAGGCTCCTTTACTGAAGACAGGAATCTTATACAGACTTCACAAGAATTACTTTGATGTTTCAACAACTTTGTTTATGAATACTAAATCAAAAAGATAAGTGCTGTAACAGCGAGCAGATCCGTTTGAAGTTTAAGGGAAAAACCCCGCCTTAAAACACTGAGCAGTCGCTGTTGTTTTTTTCCCCGGCGAAACACAAAGCGGATGATGTGATGTTGAGATGTTGTCTCCCAGTGCAGACGTAGGGAGGTTTTACAGAATCGTTTTCATTCATTCATTTGCATCAGGTTTTGTGTGGACTGAGATTCGGCTGTCTTGGCTCTCGGGTTGTTGACAAATCTTCTCCTGGGTATCAGGTCAGGAAAGTCTGGTGTTATTCGTAAAATCTTAAGACCTACTTTCCCTCTAAAACATTTCACCTACTTTGTCTTGCTTGCCCTGAATCCTTCTTACACTTTCATTTAGGCATTTTCCCCCTCAGTTTGTCTTAAACCTCAGTTTTAATTACTTAATTTAACGATCAAATGAAACAGTTGGGACTTTTTAGTCTCGGATGTTTCAGTCATATCGAAACTTTTCCATGTCTCTTCAGGCTTCCTGCCTCTCTTTACTGCATCAACTTGAGGTCGAAATACTCCAAGTAAGGCTAATAGATAATGAAATGTTCTTTAATACTTTTAGGCAAAGCAAGGGCTTCTGTTAGAGCCTTTGTTCAGTCGAGTTAAAACGTCTCAATAGTTTGAATGATAATTTTGTGCAAAAGAAAGCCTCAATAAAACAGAATGCTATGAACTTTCAAGACATTTTCACGCTCAATACATCTCAAAAAACTCCCACGCTCATCACAAATGTGTATAAACCAAAGTTCACCACAAGTTCACGCACTTTCACTTCTACTCCAAGAGTAAGAAAATAAGATCCATGGCAGACAGATCAGGACGGAGAGATCCTTCACATGTATATAAGCAGACTGTCCCACATGCATTATATGTATAACCTAGACAACCTTCACATTTCTACGTGCTAAAACGGCAGGAAAAGTAATCATGACTTTCCCAGACTGGAAATCTTTCATCAAAGACAAACAGAGGAGCTGAGAGCAAACAATGGAAGTGGAAGCTGCTGTTGTTTCCTGCAGAGAAGAAGAAGACGAGCTGCTGGGACGTGATATCCTGCTGACATGAGTGATTTACATGTGGGTCATGTTATGCATGATTTATGCAAAATTAACAGCTATTACGAGTAAGGGCCCTCTTCTTCGTGTATAACTCTGTACAGAACAATGCAAGACCCTCCTGGGATGGACTGCAGTGTGTGTGTGTGTGTGTGTGTGTGTGTGAGAGAGAGAGAGAGAGAAAGAAAGAGAGAGAAATAGTGACATAAAAACAAAAAGGAGGAGACAGAGAACATTTCAGTGTGTGTGTCATATTTGTCATTAATGTGTGTTTTTATCTGTGCTTATGAGTGTGTGGTTGATATATGTGTGTGTGTGTGTGTGTGTGTGTGTGTGTGTGTGTGTGTGTGTGTGTGTGTGTGTGTGTGTGTGTGTGTGTGTGTGTGTGTGTGTGTGTGTGTGTCTGTGTGTGTCTGTGTATGAATGTGTGTGTGTGCGCGTGTGTGGCCTGTCAGCCTGCAGCAGAGACTCAGATAGCGGAGGAGAGAGCCGCACTGACAGAGAACAGAGATGTAATTAACCCTACGGGATACCCACCCTCCTCCTCCTCCTCCTCCTCCCCCTACAACATACACGCACACACACACACACACAAAATTCCCTGTCCTCTCCCATGCTCTTTCTTTCTTTCCTCTCTTCTTGTCTAACTTTGTCCATCCTGCTTTCTTCTCCTCTCATTCCTTCTTTCGTTCTTTGTGTCTTTTTTCAACATTATTGTCCCGTAACCTTCGTTGGCATCACCATTTTAAAAACACAGTAATGTAGGAGCAGTGAATGTCAACAAGTGGTGATTTTCTGTTGTAAATTGAACACGGTTTCTGTCTTTCGATTACAGGCTGCATTGGTTGGGTCACATGGGTATGAGCATAGTGCATACAATCACTTGTTCACCTGTGTGTGAGGTGTGTGTGGAGGAGAGGATGGAGGGTTACTGTATTTTTTTGTTGTCATACCTGGATAAGCGGATTGTTTTCATTGTTGGCTCTCAGCGACTTTTGTTTGTTCCTAATCATGTAAACAATATGAATGAATTCCAAGCCATCTCTCTGTTTCTCTTCTTCTCCTCTCTCCATCCTCTAGCTGTTCTCACCTTAAGTCCTCCAGCATCTCTACTCATCTTTAAGTCTTTCTTCCTGTCTTTCCATCATCTCTGTTTTGAGTATTTCCCTCTCTGTGCAGTTGGCATTCCTCAGCATCCTTCCTCCTCCACTTCCTATCCCTCCTCCTCTTCATCCTCTGCTGCCCTGCATCATTACCCTGAGGGATGATGTTAGGTATATCTTATCTTCTCCCTCTCATTGCATAATGACCCAGCTGAACAGTAGACAGAGCCTCACAATAACTGCCTCAGTGTCCAAACACATTATCCCTAATGTCTCTTAATATCTTTCACTCACGCTCTCCTCTTTTCTCCATCAGACTGAGCTTTAAACATTCATATCCAACTAGCCTCAATGTTTACACTTAATATTTAAGAATTAACACATATTCTAAAGATATCTTCACATCTTTTATTAAACATGAGCTGAGAAAAATTACTCGCTTGAAAAAGATGAGCTGTACGAGAATCTCAAACAAGTAAATCCTGCTCAATAATGAATGTGATTTTGACACACAAAAAGTATAACCTAACACAAGATTACTCGTTCATTCATAAAGGAAATTAGTCGAGTAACTCACTGTATGTCTGAACCTGCCCTCATGATGCTTTTGGGCAACACACACCATGTTTCATTGAGTTGCATCATCTGATGCCGGTGGAGCACAGCAGTCTCAACACACACACCAAAACAAGATGTGGTTTCATTGCACCACGTATTGCTTTTCTGACCTGCAATTCTAAGGTAATGAAATAATGTTATATTTAGAAATAAAATCTAACGTCTTAGCGTTTTCAGTTTGGCTTCATTGGTTTGATTACAGAGAAACTAGGAGCCTGGTTTTCAAGAAACTCATTGTGAAATGTATTTCTTGAACATAGTGACACCACCATGTAACCACCAAAACATTGTACATGATAGGCTGAAGGGTGGGACATCTCTTAGCTGTTGACCAATCACAACAGAGCCGGCCAGCTAACCAATCAGTGCAGACTGGGTTCTGGTTTCAGACAGAGGGTGAAAAGGGGTGCTGCAGCACAGGCAGTATGAGAAAAATAAAGAGCTGTTTGAACATTAAAGCATGGAGACATGTCCCAGAGACAGAACATTAACCTGAAAATGAGAAGAATAGGTCCTCTTTAAAGATAAAACAACAACAAACAGAACAGGACAGAAACACTTTCCCTTCAAATTAAATCATGTGTTTGAAAAAGTAAAAACGGCAGCAGATTTGTCTAATTCCTGAACCTCACATCATGTCTTTCGTATGAGACAGGATCCCATTTCTCTTTAAGGAACGCCTCCACTGCTAAAGAGCTTAAGACTTCCACTGTGGCCCCCAGAGGCCAAATACAATCTCCTGCGAGCAAACCGTTGCTATGTAGAAATGAAAGGACAGTTTGTGAGGTTTGTAACCCTAAGCTGCTCTCCTCTACACCCTGAAGCCTTCATCCTCCTAACCCCCGCCCCCGAAAAATGCCACGCTGACCCTCTCCCTGTATTCATGTCCCAGCTCTGCCTCGGGGCTGCAGCTCGCTCCCATTTCAACCACCACTCTCAGGCAGGAGAGAGCATGCTGTGTCCAAGTGTGTGTGTGTGTGTGTGTGTGTGTGTGTGTGTGTGTGTGTGTGTGTGTGTGTGTGTGTGTGTGTGTGTGTGTGTGTGTGTGTGTGTGTGTGTGTGTGTGTGTGTGTGTGAGTATTGTCAGTGTTTACATGCATGCCTGCATACATATCCGTCATTGTTGGGCAGTGTATGCCGTGTGCATATATTTGCCATTTCTGAAAAGGCAGCAAAGGGCAGAGTGTGGACCGCAGAGTACAGAAAAGGTGTTTGCACGAGAGAGAGAAAGGGAAGTGTTTGTGTGGGAGGAAGGTCGGGGGAGAGAACGAGTAAACCACAGAAGATAAAGGAGAGAAACAGTGAGAACAGAGAGACATAGAAAGAGCAGTATTAGGAGGAAACATAAAGGCTCCTCTGTCACCGGGTTTCACTTCAAGCATTTTTGCAACATTTTTCTTGCTTTCTTTTGTACTCAGGAAGTTGAATGGAAGCAGGGAGGTTCATTAAAATCGTTCTAACACAAATCCTCCGCGCTGCAGGAACTAGTTTTGACACTTCTCAGAGTGGAAAATGCTTCTGTTGATAAAACATTTGGTGAATAATGAGTGTCTCAGGTTCTGTCTCGAGTTTCAGCTGTCAAATGCCTTACATTAGTGTGCATCCCCTTTCGTCGTGGTTGTTGGATTAAAAATAAGACAGAAAAACATGTTCAACTCTTAAGGGGCTTTCTTAAACAAGTCAGGATAAAAGTTCACATGCAACGCACTCTTCCACTGTTTTCAGCGAACTTAAAAAGACGTCAATCACTTTTTTTTTAGTGAATCTACATTTCAAAATGTTCAAAATGAACTTGATTTGCTCAAGAAGCATTGTGTGCCCCCTCGCTTATTTGAATGGTTTGATTGGTTTGATGCAGCGGGGGTGCAGCAGGCTCTCGCTTACAAACGCAACATCGAACCTAGGCTTTATTTCTGCGGCAAGTTTCCTACACTGCAAAAAACATCCATCAGACTTAATAAGAATTCTCGAAATAAGAATAAGATTACTTAAAACAAGCTTCATCCTTCCACCCGAGCAGCTCCAGCTTTCAACCAGCTCAGTTAGAAAGTAGGCCAGATAAGGGATGGTAACTCTAAGCAAGATCAGGAGTTTTTGCTGTGGTCCTGAGTCACAAGTCGGGGCTGTGCCTGTCGTTGTGGTCTGGCCTGATGCTCACCTTACTACCTCTTTGATGGCTGCCACAGGATTGCTGACCTCCACCTGGTCTTCTTATTTATAGACACATGCATTTTCCAGCATTTGGACTACCTGTGTTTATCATCTTTTTAATTTACACACAACATCTATTGCACGTCTTGCCATCCTCTGTTCCTCTGCCCCGAGGTTTCTTCCATTTGCCCCCGTTAACTGAGGGGATGTTGTTGGAAGTTTTTCTTTGTCCGAAGTCCAAGGACAGAGGGTGTCGTATTCATAAACTGTACGAACTGAGACGTTTTTGGAGTGTGAAAGATGGCTTTGTAGCTTGAATGCTGTATTTCCACTGCTTATTTCAAAAAGGATAAATGTTGACGTGACGAGGTGTGATGATCTGTTTCTGAAAAGTCTGCAACTCAATCTAGGACTTCTTAGGTTTCCATTCAACCAATCAAGCTGTCATTTTCAACAGGAGCTTTTTTTCTTCTGTTTTGACACATTTTAATAATAGACAATAAAGGTCACCTGTAACCAAGGCTTGGAGGACTCGCCCATTTCTGTGCAACTTTTCAGTGAAAATGAAACCTTTGGATGTGAAACACAATGCCTCTGTCACTGCAGGTCTGTTATTCAGTCTTGACGTCTTCTTATAGATGAGAGGAAACGCAAGCAGGGAAAAGTATTGCATGAAAGAATGTCATCAGAAGAGCGCAAAGAAAGGGAAGATGAATTATAGATACAGAGAGGCATGCCATGTGCATGCAAACGATGCGCTTCATTGCATCTGATTGGATTTGCTTATCAATTTGAATGTTTCTGCAGGATTTATCTTCCTTATAGGATTTGTGGTCCCTTAAGGTCTGCCGTGCATGCAGAGTTACTACGGAAGAGTAATCTGACTTTTGTGTCACATTACTGAGCCACGTGTCCCCGCGGTCATTTACAAACAAAGGTCAGACTGCAGCGATCTTTTTTATTTGTGATTAGCCGTAAGGAGTGCATCATTCCTGTGGAGCGATATGTTTACTGCTGCCTTGTTTTTTGGGGGGAATGTTTTGGGGAATATCATTTGCGTTACATCTAAACCCCCGAAGCACACGGCATTAAACTGACAGAGACGAACATGTGAGCAGACAGAGAGGGACTGAGCGAGACAGACACACACAGCGACACACACCACCCTCATAACTTTGTCCCAGTGTGTCTCGGCTCGCTCGGTGTCTGCTGTAAACAGAGGCTCGGAGATTTCCCAGAGTCCCACTCTGAAGCAAACGTTGCTTTTATTTCTCCTCACAAACACTTCCAGCACAACAGAGGAGCAGCAGGACGCCGGCCGCTGAGGAGACGCTGAGCAAACTGAGCGGATATTGGAAATCACACACAGACACACACTTACAAGCTTTTACTAACATGTAGATGCAGAACACACACTCACATACACACAGACTCTGCTTAAAGTTACAAAGGAGACTATATGCATGATTCACAATCACACTAAACACATGCACCCAGACATATAGAAACTGTAGGCTCTGGAGGAGTGGAACGCATGCTCATATTTAAAAGGCACTCACACGCAAATGTACTCCCAATATCACTCCCAAACAGCATGGCTGGATTACAAAAGAAAACATTTTCCTTGCCTACAAAAGACGAAGGATCAAAAACGATCGCAGTGCTACTCAGTCTGTCTGTTTCCCTCCATTACATTTGTCCAATTTCATTGCATGACATTAAAAAAAACCCGAATATGTCAAAAACATGCAGAGTAGGAAACTAGTCAGAGGAAATGGAAGATTGTTATAGCCTACTGATCAAATGCACTCAATATTTTCTCTCCCCAGAAAACCTTGGAATGGATGCAAGTAGATGCAAGTAGTAGATGTACACAGAGAAAACTGAACATGAATTAAATGTATTACGTCAACAAATGTCTCATAACTGAATTAAGTTAGTAGAAATCAATAATATTAAGTTGAACCTACTTATTTCAATTTCATATTGTTTGCTTTCATCTAACACAGGTGTGTGAAATCTGTTGACACAATACATTTAATTAAAGTCAACATTTCAGTTCTTTCAGTGTGTTTTTCTTATCACTTCTACAGTTTCTATGGAGATCTGGGAACTCCTCTTCATCAAAGTCATTGAGCAAGGACATTTTTTTCAAAAAGCCAGTAGCCAATGTGAGTCAAAAAGTAGAAAACTGAAGAAAACTGTGCACACACAACTACTGGAAGTACAGTAATGAATACATCTGTTGTTAATGGATGCACCAATCCAACTTTTTCTCTCCTGATACCTCAGTCCTCTCTCAAATTTGAATCTGCATGGGATTGGGATCAAAAGTAAGGCAATATAAGGCACATTTTGCTTTAGCACTAAGAAAAAAGTTGGTACAGAGTCTTGTGAAGAGGTAATGATACGGTTGACACCCTTCCCAGTTTGAAGGCCATTATCGTAGGTGTGTATATTTGCCGTTTTGGTCGTTGGCATCTTAGTTTTTGACTAGACTCCTGCATTGGTTTTACTTTTAAAAGCTTCGACCTGACACGTGACTTTATTTCCCCCACCATTTAATCTTGACATGTTTTACAAATTAAAGCAAACATACATGAGCACCCCAGAGACATGTGCTGTGACAACTCTTTTTTGATTAGCGTGTGAGAAGTGCTTCCAAGTCACTTTTTGGAGACGGGCCCCTGATTCACAGCCTAATCACTGTCACACACCCACACACACATTCAGAAGTGCATTAAAGTCCCAGCGAAGTTCAGCTTTGTGAAAAGGAATGCGTCCTCATCATCGCTGTGTTGCCACCATCCTGCCTGTGCTGCTGTCGACTTCAAACAACTGGGTTGTGTTAGTTCGACTCCGGAACACAGGCAGGAGAGACACAAACACTGAGCACACACACTCGTACACACACACACACACACACACACACACACACACACACACGCACACAAAACAAACCACACACACTTGCAGCATCCGTCCCCTCTCTTCCTAACTGCTTCCCCCTGCAGCTCTCTCTCAGCCTCTCTAATTGACTTCTGCTTTCTCACATTTCATTTCATCTCTTATATCAGTTTTATTTCCCCCTTTTTTACGATCCCCTCTGTCTTCAATTATTCATCCCTCTCTCTTTCTTTCTCTGATTTCCTTCCATCTGGTCTTGGTGATGTTTAATTCACCTCTTCATTTGGAGGAAGGGGAGGGGGGGGGCGACTGCTGCTGCGCGCTGTTAATTGGTTTTTAAGAGCGGTAAGTACACACACATGTACGCATTTGCACATACCCACTTGCACACACACACACACAGATCCACCCCTCCCTGCTGTGTTAAAGCACACTGTACATGTCTGCTAGCATTAACATCATCAAATGAGCACCGAGTGAGAAAGCATGTGAGAAGGGGAGGGCAATTGTGTGTGTGTGTGTGTGTGTGTGTGTGTGTGTGTGTGTGTGTGTGTGTGGGTTGTGTGTCTTGTGTGTGTGTGTGTGTGTGTGTGTGTGTGTGTGTGTGTGTGTGTGTGTGTGTGTGTGTGTGTGTGTGAGAAGGGGTGGGACTATGACGTTTGTGTGAATGTGTGTTTTGGTGCATGTGAGAGTGATTGCGTATGAGTGAGCAGGTCAATGTTGTGAATGTTGCATTCCATACAAATTAGACCAAACGGATGGATGGATGAATGTGTGTGTGTGTGTGTGTGTGTGTGTGTGTGTGTGTGTGTGTGTGTGTGTGTGTGTGTGTGTGTGTGTGTGTGTGTGTGTGTTTGCGTGTGTGTGTACTTCCTTCCTTGTGAGGACCCTCTGGAGGCTGTGGGTGAGGACACTTTGGGCAGTCCTCCCTACTTCAAGGGGTTATTTGGGGGCAAAGACGTTAAACTATAAGGGTTAAGATTAAACTTAAGTTTGGTTTAAGGTTTGGCTGAGCTGTCAGCATGTGATTGGGATGAAAAAGTGCAAAATGATGTTATATGCAGTGTGTGGTTGAACGTAAACCCAACAAATATCAATGTATATTTGTGCAAACACTTTGAAACACAAAGGAAGTTTGTATTAAAGAAAGTAAGGCCACCATGGTGGACTGTGAGGTCTTCCAGGATCAATATACATCTTTTATTTAATGAAAGGGTAGCTTTGTGGTTTTCTTTTTATGACTACTGACTGGAATTAATCTGTGTGGGCCACTTGAGTTAACAAAAAACTGACTGACAGACCGAGAACCACTTTGAGTCGTCAGTAGGAAGTGGGTTTTCTGCAAATAAATGATTTCTCAGAGCCCCTGGAAACAAAGTTGAGAGTGCTAAAAGCGAACGCAATCAGTAAATGTGTGTTTAAATAAAACTGATATGCTAATAGAGACTAAAAATCCTTATTTGTGTAAGATATTCTGCAGGTTCATGACTTATAGTAAGCCCTTATACCTTATGTCTCAATTATATACCTTTTCTTTCAATTTGAGCGCTTTAAAGTTAACTCAAATGTTTTTTCCAAATCTAAACGTTTCAAGATCCATTAAAAATGTCATATTTAAAATAAAAAGAAATGCATAAAATCTTATAAACACATCTATTGTAAATGATTTCTGTTTGATGCATAGTGGCTGTCAGAAAAATGATGTTTTGTCAAAATATTTCACAAAAAATGGGCAATGAAATACTGAAATGAGTCCAGAATATTTACACAACGTTGTGGAAAAATGTAGAAAAACAAATGTCTTTAAGGGAGAATTTAAGAGGAATAAACACGTAGATGAAGCCAACTAAGTGTGTCGATGTGTGCCACTTAAGAGAACTCATACGTCTTTACAATGTGTGAGCAAGTGAGTGACTTACAAGTTAATGTCTGCAAGTATTTTCTGTGTGTGTCTGTGTGTGTGTGTGTGAGAGAGAGTGTGTGTGTTCTCTGCATTCCCAGACAACTGCAGCCACATCATTAGCCACATCCTCTGACTCCAACCTGGCCATCGGATCAGAGGAATGGAATTAAGTCGGGAGCAGATTAGTCATTATCCAAATAACGACCTCGCTCAGCAATGGCTGCGCGATTTCCCCTTCAATAAGAATTGGTGATGTGAGCTCCAGCGAGGCGGAGGAGATGAGATTCTGCTGTGAAGTGAAACGGTGAAGAGAGAAATAACCTCGCTGTAGCCTTGTGAACAAGACGACAAAAAAAAGCTCCTCTGCAAACAGGGATGAGGATACTTTAATCTTAATGATGAGTTGGGGGGTGGAGAGAAATCCGCTGCTGGCACACGGATGAAATGTTCATACGCTTTAATCTAATTGTTAATAAGTTCCTGTGGTAATGAGTGAACTGTCATGGAGTTCCTGCAGCATGAACACGAGCTGGGCTTCCTTCCAAGACGTGGAAAAGCCAGATGTAAATGTCAAGTGTTATGCTCGGCTCGAGGTGCAAAAGAAAGGTCTGCTGGTTAAGGACATTCTTTGTGAAACTGTGACCTCGCTTTGAAACTTAAACGTTGTTTCTACAAAGTATACAAACTCCATATTGGCTGTAGTCGGTGTTACAGTATGCAAAGTGCATTCCTGGATTTCCTCCTCGAAATTGAAAGCCGTGAAATATCACTTACACTATCCGACACGAAAGCCCGATAACAACTTGCCAAATAGATCAGTTGTTGAAAGTCTGTGTGGAAATTCAATTTATCTCTCTCAAAGCGTCTGATGGAAACACACCTAATTTGCATTTTATTTTTTCCCTTGCATTTACATTTTTTTTTTTTTCAAACCCTCTTCTCCTCAGTGACTGCCTGACATTTTTTTTTTTGCAGTTCACACATGTCTTCATGCAAAGATATGATAGCGCTGCAGTGTGAGGGTTGTGAAGGCTTGCCAGAGTCGAGCGTTGGAGGCCCCTTTTTTGTCAGAACTTCACAGCCAGGCAGCATTCAACATTCATCATTCCTTTTTTTCCTGATGTAAGTGCAAGATACCTCAGTTATGACACGCTTTGAAGATCTGCTCTTGCTTTTGCAAAGAATGTAAAATATGGAAAAGGGTCTTTCAGGTCTGTGTGTGCTAATTTAGACTGTCGCATAGTGTGTGTTTTTGATCTGGTATGTGGAGTGATACCGCAGCCTAGGGAATCCCTGCACTCCCTGCCTAATGCCTAATTTAAGAGCAATGTGTTCAGGCAATATTGAGAGTTTGAACCGATCCATCATCATCATTGTCAATGTTTCAGAAAGTTAACATGATCATCTAGCTCGGATCAGTCTGTCAAACCATGTTATGAGAGACAAATGAGGACATTAGGGTATTTTTTGGGTGGAAAAAACGGAAGATTTATGTGTTTTCTGATCATCTAGTGACATCTTAGTTACTCAGGGCTTGGTGCTGTGCCATTACTGTACTGCAGGGATCATCTGTCAGTCAATCAGTGTTGCAGTACAGTGACTCACGACTCTATCAGGGTGCTCCCAGTTCCCACATATATTTGTCTGGAGGGTGAGCTCTGTGCCCGGATAATTAGGCTGATTTAAGTTTGTCTTTGGGAAAATACATTTTTAAAGGTGGTGTTAAGGAAATTTGCTGCAAGGGCAGAATTAGGGTAATAGGTTGGATCACTGCTTCTTAATGGAAACTGTCTTCCTCTCTATTACTGGAAGAGGTAGTGAGGAAAAGCACAGCTGCAGCCTCTCAAAGTGAAGACTCGTTTCAGAGGTTTTAAGTGAGTGGCACGATTTGTTCTTGCTGCTAATTACAGACCTTTAGAGAACTTTACTTTTTATAATGTTTTATTTCCTTATTTTGTTCCATAATTTTAAATATTTTATTCTTTGTAATCATTTTGTTTTATGTCTCTTACTTTTATTGATAACATAGTGACCTATTGAACTAAGAGGAGGGACATACTGTATCTAAGCTGATGACCAATCAGAGCAGACTGGGCTCTGGTTTCAGACAAAGGGTGAAAAGAGGTGCTGCAGCACAGGCAGTATGAGAAACATAAACAGCTTTTTGAACATTAAAGTATGGAGACATGTTACAGGAGAGACACAAAGTACAAATATGAACCTGAAAATGAGCGTAAAAGGGCCCCGTTGTACCTTCTGAGATCTAACTTAGAGCTTTAAGTCTGGTTTTCACTTTTCTGTAATTGCAAGTTTCCCAAATATTCCTGCGTAAACCCATCGAACAGTTGTGATAGGAACTCAGAGCTAAGGTCTTAACTTGGACTCTGTGACCCCCTCAGAGCCAGCATCCATTTCCTCAGAGCAGCATCCATTAGACACTTCAACATTTTTCACCCCACAGTGGCTGCAACATTAAGCTCACAAAGTTGCTACTTCTATGTATCCAAAGCAAACAGACAAACAAACAAACAGAAAATGCATCATTTCCCATGCTGCAGATGATTTCCCAGCTAAAGGCCGACACCACCAAACACCGAGAGTTTAGAACAGCAAATACAACGGCCCCCATGAGGAGGGTTTTTCTCATGAATCGTGGTAAAAATCAATGTTTGTGACCGAACCAGTTGGCCGCAAGGTGTTTAACGGAGCAATCGAGGACACAAACAGACAAATACAGCAAGTGACTGTCAGTCAGTCCGTCTGTCTTCCTGTCGGTCTTTTTGTTTGTCTCTTTGCTGTCTGTTTCGATTTGTATCCGGCTCTGGATCACTGCGTCTCTCTCTGGCTTCCCCTTTCCCTCCGTCACTCTCTTTCTGCTCCTCGTTTTTTCTTGTCTGTAAGCGTGTCTGTCGGTCTCTGTCAATCACTCCCTGCTACTGCTGCTGCTGCTGCTGTGTGTGTGTGTGTGTGTGTGTGTGTGTGTGTGTGTGTGTGTGTGTGTGTGTGTGTGTGTGTGTGTGTGTGTGTGTGTGTGTGTGTGTGTGTGTGTGTACATGTCCATGTGTGTGTGTGATTTTTAAAAACTCATCTCCCGCTGTCTTCATCCCTCTATCCGCGTGCCCTCTCCAGCTCATGTCTCCCCTCTCTTATCTCTCCCCGCTTCGCTGTCAGTCTGTCTATTTCGATCCGTCTGTTTATCTGTTTATCTCGATCTGTTTTGGCTCATTTCTTTTCCTCTTCGAGGTTGTGTCGATGTGTCTCACGTGCACACAAAAATAAACATAAACACACACACACACACACATGCATACACACACATCAGCCTGTCTTCCTTCTCTGGGCTCCACAGGGACATGTAAGTGGGACAGGGGGGAGAGAACAAACAGATCAAACTTCAATCTAGGCTTTTCTCTCTTTCCTCATCCTTTTATACACCCCCCCCCCCTCCAACCCTTGACACTCAGATACAGTACACACACACACACACACACACACACACACACACACACACACACACACACACACACACACACACACACACACACACACACACACACACACACACACACACACACACACACACACACACACACACACACACACACAATCTCCTCTTTCTCCTCCCTTCTTCCGATACTCCTCTGTCTCGATACACACTCTCCTTTGCCCAGAACCAGCAGACTGGTTGGCAGGGTCGGCTGATTTCACACACATACACACACACGCACGCACACGCACGCACGCACACACAAATACACAGCTTGAGAGAGAAAGAGAAGGGGGGGAAACATCCCGAAACTTCACAAACAAGTGCACTCAGATAGAAACACATGATACACTCTGCAGACACACACACTCTCTGCCTGGTAAAACTGCTAATTGGCATGTTGACAGTGAAATATTTAAAGTGTACCATGAATAATATAAAGAGACATCGATTGTATATTTGCTGTGTGAATAAAACATGAAAGTTCCATGTGTCTTGTGTCACTCGCGTGCCCCCCCCCCCCCACCCACCCTCACTACTCATTAAATAACATTATAGACATTATAAAATAATAACGGCAATGGATGCATTCAAAAGTAATGCCATGCATGGAGGGTAACAGCTAGTTTCTCTCCCATATTCCCTCCTCACATCCAGGTCATTGTGTCTCCGTCTGTTCACACTTTCACACATCTTCAGACCTCACTCCAGCTGCTTCGCTCACTCCCTTGCTGATTCCTTCTTTCTCAGTGCGAACCCTCTCCGTGTTTCTTTTGCTCTATCCATCACACTCTCACAGTGATATTTCAGCATAATAGCATTCTTGCAACTTTTTGGCATCAGTTTGTGCAAGCTCTTTCCAGGTTTCAGCGTGATAATGCCGCCCTACACAAAGAAGAAGACTTGAAAGAAATGTTGATCCCAGTTTGTTGCTCGAGAACTCGACTGGCCTAAACAGAACATTAACCCTTTCTGGCACCTCCTGGAGGACTTCAGCTAATGCTCTCAAGGCTCAGTTAGAGCAAATCATTGCAGCCAGTTTGCAATTCTTGCAAAGAGAAAGATTGTTATATACTGTATGTAAATGCCGAGCTAAAACCCGTAAACCTAAAGGTCTTGAGTATGTTTCTCACAGACTGTGATGTTATTGTGTCTTTGTATTTGTCCATGTTGCTGTTGCAAATGGAGCTGCTGTGATTCGAGTCAAATTTCCGACTTGATCTGACCATTAAAGTATTATCTATCGTGTAAAGAATAAATTCTATGTTTTGCCTTATTTTTATCTGCCCTTAAAAGGGCCGTATTTTTGGTTTCCTGTAGTGTGTCATATAGGTTTCTGTGCATGTGAATGGTCTGCAAAGGCTAACATCCCTGTGTTCCATCTAGAGGGAGTTTCTCTCCCACACTCTCCCCCACTCCTGCCTGAAACGCATCCATTGGACTCCTTTGTTTACTTCTTTAACATAGCGACATCACTATGTAACACTTGCGCTTCTATTGGCTAGCGCTCCAACACATTGTTTGTGACAGGCTAAGGGGCAGGACATCTGTAATTGGTTTACCAATCACAAAAGAACCGGCCAGCTAAGCAATCAGAGCAGACTGGGCTCTGGTTTCAGACAGAGGGTGAAAAGAGGTGCGGTATGAGAACAATAAAGAGCTTTTTGAACATTAAAGCATGGACACATGTCACATTTGAACGTCTTTTGTGACTGAACTTGCTTCTAAATAATGAAAGATACGGCTCATTGTTATGATTTCTTGACTGATTCATTTGGGAGCATGAATTTGTAATTTGAGTGCACAATTTTATTCATATTTCACAAAATCTAAAGGTGTGTGCAAAGGGTTTTCCATATCGTGCAGAACACAACAGGCTCTGCTTTGACAAACCCAGAAAACTCTCTCTCTCTCTCTCGCTCTCTTTGCCTTCTAGTGTTTTCTTCTCATTTCCTCCTCCTCATTCCCTCCGTCTCTCTTTCCAACCTCTCTCCTAACTAACACTCTTTTTCTTTTTCTTTTCTCCCTCCCTGCCTTTCTTTCCCTCCCTCTTTTCTCAGTTTTAATTAGCTGCTAGCCTGAGGTCAACCTCTGTTCCTCCGCATTAGCACACACAAACACACACTCACACCAACACATGTATACGTACACTTTGTATAAGTGTGTGTTTCTGTGTGTTTCTGTGTGTGTGTGTGTGTGTGTGTGTGTGTGTGTGTGTGTGTGTGTGTGTGTGTGTGTGTGTGTGTGTGTGTGTGTGTGTGTGTGTGTGTGTGTGTGTGTGTGTGTGTGTTGTGTCAAGCTGAACTGAATACCTCTGATCCAACGTCAGATACATTTACCGATTCCAGCTTTAATGGTCGGAGTGGAAGAGTTTGAACTCCCATGATGCCGAGCAGGAACATGTCATAAAGCGTGTGTGCGTGTGTGTGTGTGTGTGTGTAGTAGCCATGCATTTCTGAACCATTGGAGTGTAACGTCTGTGTGTGAGATGTGTTTGTGTGCATAGGTGAAATGACATTTGAGGATGTGTGTGTATGTGAGTGTTATGTGTGTGTGCACGAGTGTGTGTAACATATGTTTAATGAGGTGTGAGTAGTCTTGTCTGGTATGTGTGTGTGTGCATGTGTGTGTGTGTGCATGCATGCATGTGTGTGTACTGCAGCCCCCTGGAGGTTTTTGCGACATGCAACATTAGCAGTGACACAGAAAAGATGCATCAGATCTTGTAACACACACGCACACACACACACACACACACACACACACACACACACACACACACACACACACACACACACACACACACACACACACACACACACACACACACACACACACACACACACACACACACACACACACACACACACACACACACACATATTCAATTCCACCACCACCCCTTTAAGAAAAAAGATCCTGGACTTCTTTTCCAATTTGGTGAATTTTTCATTTGGGTTTTTTTACTTTAAAATCATCAGTGAGAAATCGTGTTTCTGTGACCGACTGCTGCAGGGGGAGGGAAACGAGAGGGATCTCTGTGGGTTTGAATGGGGGGGACTCGCTTTTTAAAGGAGGCTCTTTGCTCCCACATGAGGAGCCATGGGACGAGTGTGTGTGTGTGTGTGTGTGTGTGTGTGTGTGTGTGTGTGTGTGTGTGTGTGTGTGTGTGTGTGTGTGTGTGTGTGTGTGTGTGTGTGTGTGTTGTGTGATTTGTCGGCATGCATTTCTGAGTATGTCTGCTTCTCTATCTTTTGTGTAAATGTATCTCCGTCTGCCACCGTGTGCAAGTCTCTGTGTGTTCAAATGTGTTTGTAACTGTGTGTGTGTGTGTGTGTGTGTGTGTGTGTGTGTGTGTGTGTGGGTGTGTGTGTGTGTGTGTGTGTGTCAGACAGGGCAGAAGGTTTTTCATTAGACAAAGTATGAGGGAGGTGGAGGAACATGCGAAGGAGGCTGGAGGGAGCCAGGTCACAGGACTATCAGCAGGGAGGAATCACATCAGGCCATCCACACACACTGTACACACACACTGTACACACACACAACACACAACACACACACACGCACACGCACACGCACACGCACACGCACACACACACACACACACACACACACACACACACACACACACACACAATAATGCTTACAGAGAAACTTTGCAGCAGTGTCTCCAAAACTAAAACACATGTTCTGATTCTTATCTTTGAGGGTTTCATTTCCCTTTAACTCACTACTGTGTGTTCAAATGTTAAATTCAAATGAAAAATAACTACTCGTTTAATCTTCCTTGAGATTCATCGTTAGTGTCTGAAAAAGGAGCACAAGAAGATCTTTTACGGGAGAAAGAAAAGCAATAATACAAAGCAAAACGTAGGACAGTGTCAGAGAGTAGGAGTAATTATTTCAGTGTTTAATTATTGATCCAATAAAGATCCATAGTTCTTGAATGGTTTCAATACTGTTTCAACCACAGGTACAGGAGTTATGTGACAAAAAAGGCCATGCATACTGGTACTTTGCTGTTAAAAGGATGCCTTCAAAGATAAAAATAGGAAAAGATAAACTAAGTACAGAACCTTTTGTGTCCGTTTTCTAGCTAATTAACATGTCCTTTGTATTAGATAATACAGGACATTGAAGTCTCTGTACTGTCTTAGTCCTTATATGCACTAATAGGAACAGTTTGAGAGGAAATCTCCCCCATGAATTAATGTTATACTTCTCAACAGAAAGATGTTCAGTGTTGATTTGAAGGCTGCATATTGACAGTAAGTTTGCTCACATGTACTTTATCTCTTTATTTCATTTCACAAATACTGCTTTCCTCCAACGCTCAAACAAAACTGTTCCAGTGTTTACCCGCAAACCCTTTCCCATACAGCACATGCTCAAACACACACACTCTCAGTATCAAACACTGAAAAGATATGAATCACAAATAGCTCACTTCCACTTGCGGCCTCAATGAGCAGCATGCTGAAAAACATCAGAATAAAAGCAAGTTCTGTTCTTTTTTTTCTACCCAAATAAACACACAAGCATCTCCTGCTGAGACGAATCGTTCACTGTGTTACGGCTCCTTTCAGTATACATTTTGACATAAACCGTTGGGTGCTTAGTAAAACCACGTTATCTATTTTAATTTGCTGCCTGGAGGTGGATTTAAGACTGTTAAATATACATGTGTATTATTTTATTTAAATGCTCGTTCCAACACTTTACTTAAGCTCTGTGATGCCTCTATTGGCTGATATATTTCTAAACCCAAGACGCAGTGTTGTTATTGCTGCACTGCTACCGTCAGATACAAATTCTCCTTCTGCTTTATATCATTTATTCACATTTCCACGAAAACTCTGCAGCTACGTTCGGTATTCCAGCAGTGGCTCTGCCAGTAGGGGCTTGGACTGGGAATCGTAGGGTCGCTGGTTCAAGTCCCCGAACAGACTTGGAATATGGAAAGTGGACTGCTACTTGGAGAGGTCCCAGTTCACCTCCTAGGCCCTGCTGTGGTGCCCTTGAGCAAGCACCGGACACCTCCAATCCCCCCCTCCCCATTGCTCCCCGGGCGCTGCACGATAGCTGCCCACTGCTCGTAGTACTAGGATGGGTTAAATGCAGAGGACCAATTTCACTGTGTGCATGTATGTGACTAAGAAAGAGGGTTTCATCCTCTTTATTTCTTGGAAACCCTGGGATCTCGGGTAGAGTTTTTTAAATAATTATGGGTCTGTAAAAGTTCTGTAAACATGGATCCACTTGCAGATCTAACTCGACACAGTCACAAATTAAGAAAGGAGCTCAAAACAAGCTAATGACCGACTGGAAATTATTCAATGTGAGAGTTTAACATGGTGATTTACAATAGGAAATAAAGTGTGACTGATAAGGAGAGCAGTAAAGCAAATTCCAGGCATCAAATTAGGTCATTTAAGCTTTAAAAATATTAAACCACTTCTTTTAGGGAGACGAACACCCTCCTCTGAGACTCCGCCCATTACATACTGTATGTCATAATGCAAATTCTCCTACAATGCGATTCACTGTGCATCCATGGCATGCCTTCAAGGCTTGCCCATGTCTCGTACTGACTCATCTTGGCCTGAATCCTACTAGGAAACAGTTACTGGGCCACAGATCCATTCTCTCTCTCTCTCTCTCATTTCCTCCCGAGCAGGAACAGCTATAGTCACAGCAACGAAGGCGATGAAATGGGTTTCCAGAAAAAAAAAATGCATTTTTGATTCAAGGTTACAAACACCAGCTGATGCAGGCAAATATTTCAGAGGGAAAAATGTTTTCAGCTTGAAGCCGTGAAAGTGAAAAGAAAAAATGGGCTCCAGTGACATAAACAGTTATTTGTTTGATGGCGAAGCAACCAACAATCCCCACGTAAGAAAAGTGAGGTTTAGTGAAACTGAGGGCCATTCATTTGAGAGAAGGCCATTTATAGTACATGCATTATCTACTGTATTGCGTCACTTTCTCAAACAAACAACATTTCTGTTCAATAAAACGGACTTTTTCGAAACTACATTGTCAATTGCATTTTGAGGGATGCTTTATTTTGTCACGGATTATATTTGTTTTTAATGATTCACTCTGCAAGGGTCCAAACTATATACATGGCTTTCCTGCAGGAGAATGTGGTTCAAAGTTCAATACTGTAATGCAACATATTCATCTCAAGCCAAACCATAAGTTTTGTAGTTTTGTGGGCTCAATGCTTTGACCAAGGACTGCATTTTCTTTCATTTGGGATTTACAAAGTTAACCATGAGTTTAAAACTGTACCAGAGAACATGTGTTTTTCTTCCAAAAGGAAATTGAGAATGTTTTTCTGCCGTTTGCATCAGATACATTACAACATGTTTAAGTTAGTTGGAAGAATGTCAGAGAAATTGGCCGCTGACTTTTGAAAGTACACTCCTTAAGATGATGCTTATACATTTCTATTGCAGTTTTTATCAAACGTGAGACTAGACCATCTCAAAATCTGGAGCTGGACCCTAATTTTTTAATGCGAAGAAATTGTCTCGCAGTCATCTCTCCCTCCGGCCTTCCTCAGGCTGTATTCAACACATTAAAATGAATCAGAAAATGTTACTGAGTTGTTTTGAATCAGACTATTGTTGCTTGTGACAGAGATGTTTGACAAGTTTCATGATGTTATGTTAAAGCCTGTCAAATCTGTCTTGTTGTGGGACAGAAAGCGAACATTAAGCGGATTTAAAACTCATGTATGCAATTAAACCTAAATTACTACTACTACTACTACTTATGTAAAAATGGCTGATTTTAAGGGTTAAATGTAAGGAGCAGGTTGAGCAAGCACATACAAACGTAAAGCTTTAAGAGCAAACAGTACAACTGATCAGCCAGGTTATAAAGTTGTATCATCGTTGACGATCAACCTCTTCTCTGTGGGACACTTGTAGCATTGAGCCTCAAGTCTATTAATTCCTTCTGAAGATGTACATCTTTAAAAATGGGTCACAAATATCTGTTTTTGCATTTTTAAGAAGGCTCAGTTGTTTCCTACTAGGAGTCGTAGACTTTGACCCTCCTTAAATAAACAGGAGTAATTACTGGGGACTATTTTCCAGTGCAGATCAATACATAAGTGGTGCTCTAGTGGGTATTTCCTGCAGTGTGTACAATTCAAAATAACCAATATCCATTGTAAAAATTAATACCTGAATAGTGATGCCACAAATCTAAGGTCCAATGCACATAAGAAGACTCTGGAAATAGTCTATAAAATCAATCCGCTGTTGGTTATAGGCTTAGGGTTGGTGAGATAGAATATCACCAGTCTCCTCCGGTCAGATCGGTATGTAAAACACTGTTATGGCAGCTTAGTGGCGACAGAGACGTAAAGCCGAGCACTTTCAAGATCAGCAAAGGCCGGCGTGACTTCAGAAGCTCCGCCTTCACGACGGGAGAACAAACATGGAGGCCGTCAGAATGTTAAGTGCTGCCTTGTCTCACATTAACTCCATTCTCAAAGGTCAGGAGCACAGTTGAGGCGGTGATGAATCGAGCACTTCATTCCTTCCCCCCTTTCTCTCTATCAGTGTGGTGGTCTAATGGTGGTTTTAGTCTCCCCCCCTCCCCTATTCCCCTCCTCCCTCTTTACTTCTCCTCCTCCGTTTCCTGTATTTCTCTCATTTCTGTCGCTTCCTCCTCTCCTCTCTGTGGTTTTTCTCTGGCCACTTAATGGAATGCATGGCATTTCCTCCCTAACTCCCTCCCCCCCACCCCTCTTGTTCTTCTTCTCTTCCTTCTATCCAAATCTCTCTCTCCCTCCATCCTCTCCCCCGCCTACCGTAATGAAACTTTGACATTTGTCAACTTGGTCTTCAACATTTCCCAGCGTCCGGGGGAGGAGGGTTTGCTGTTTCTCCAGCCCTGACCCCTCACCCTTTTCCTCTCACTTTTTTTGTGTCTTTCTTTCCTTTACTTTTGTTGTACTTTGTCTCTTTCCTTCCCCCTTGCCATGACGCTCTATAATCTCCTTTTCTTTCTCCAACAACTCTCTCCTTCTGTCTCCTAATTCAATTCTCTGCTGACTGATGATCTAGTTTTTCTTCTTCCTCTGAGCACCCTCATTCTCTTTCTCCTTTTTCGCTCTCCAAGTTCATTGATAAGGTCTTTTACCCTTTTTCCTCCCGCCCCTCTTCGTGTTTCATATTCCAGTCCTCACAGCTTGAATCAATAGCGGTTTCGCAGCTAATTCCATAGCTTTACATCAATACCCAAAGGCTCCAGTCTCCTCCATCACCCCCCTGCCTGCCTACTATGAATATTCAAATGCGTATTATAATAAAGTGGTTTTTGTAAATGCATTAGCACGCAGGCTGGAGGGGGGATCAATCCAGAATGAAATTCCTAGCACTGTGATGGGCATTTGAAACGTAACGTACAGAAACAATAAGGAAGAAGAAGCTCTGTAAGGTGTGTTGGCTGTATTTGGTTTCCCTGGCTCGTTAATTTTTCTGTTTTCCAACATGATGATCTAGATTTTTGGTTAAAACTGCAGGAGAGGCAGAACAAAGCAAGGTCAGAGTGGACCACTGAGAGCTCAATTAAGTGGTTTTCTACATGTAAATGGCGGGTTTCATCTCAAAAGTGAGATTTGGAAAACCTTTCACGTACTCTCACATGGTGATTGACAGCATAACATATAAACGGATGATGTTAGATTCATAAAGAAAGGCAAGGAAACGTGGTCTTATTTGTCCAAACAAAGATTATCATTCAGTGTAGTAGATTTTGATACTGAAGTGACGTTGAATTAGAAGTGACTTTCTCCCTGTATTTTTCATTAAAGAGGCCCTGTTGTGCTTTTCCTCTCCCTTTCCTGTAGTGTGTTGTGTAGGTTTTTATGCATGCAAATGGTCTGCAAAGCCTAAAATCCCAAAGTGTCCAGCCGGAAATTCTACACTGGCCTCCATTGTTTACTTCTGGAACATAGTGACATCACAATTTAACACTTACTCTTCTATTGGCTAGAATTCCAACAGATTGTAATCGATAGAATAAGGGATAGGACATCAATAAGCTGTCAACGAAGCACAGCTAACCAATCAGAGCAGACTGGGCTCTGGTTTCAGACGGAGGGGGAAAAGAGGCAGTAAGAGAAAAATAAAGAGCTTTCTGAAGCGTGGAGACAGAGACACAAAATGCCAATATGAACCTGAGAATGAGTATAACAGGGCCCCTTTAAAGCAGCTGAAACGACAGTCCATGTGTGTCCCCCCCCCTCCCTTTTTTTTTTATATCCTCACACATTTCCTATCCCTCTATTCATCCCTCGTTCTCCCCAGCAAATCCAAAAGTTGTGTCGCCATAGCAACAGCTGCCGTCTGCGAAAATTACCTAAATCCCTCCCTTTTTTTTTTTACTGTGAGTTCCCAGTGACATTCAATGGATACCGTTTTGATGTAGGGAACAAACAGTCCACTCAGGGGGTGAAAAAAAAAGGGGGGGGGGGGAAGCAGGTGGGGGGGAGAGAGGTTGATGTTGGAGGGGGAACAACAGAGCGGAGCAGCGGAGCAGAAAAAGGAGAGGAGGGATTAGAGGTGCAAAAGCCTGGTGGCCAGACAGGCAGCCAGTCAGCCGGGAGGACAAAAACAAAAGTGGGACAGAAAGCCAACGCAGACACAGGGGAACAACCAGACATCATGCAGATGCATAAAACACAACACAAACAAACACAGAGTAAACAATAAGAAAAGGCAAGCCAAGGGCACACAACACCCGGCGGCAGAGCCAGTGAGACGGGGCAGCATGTGAAACAGGTAGGGGAGACAGACATGTGTCGCCATGGTAACACAGTGAGTTAAGGAGAGAGGGAGAAAGAGAGGTAGGTGGCGGACGGTGGTTTTAGGGGGGGGGTTAAATAGACTAAAAATAAAAAATGTCTGAAGCCCAGTCTGCTCTGATTGGTTAGCTGGATGTGAGATGTGTTGGACCGCTAGCCAATAGAGTGTTACCTAGTGATGTCACTATGTTCCGGCAGTAAACAAAGGAGTCCCATGGAGGCAGCGGGGGAGAGTGTGTGGGAGAATTTTTTTGGATTTTAGCCTTTGCAGACCGATTACATGCACTAAAACCTGTAAAACCCACTAAAGGAACGGGAAACCCCCAACAATAAAAGGGTCTCTTTAATACCATGTCTATATCTGAATGTTTTCACACCCTAACCCTAAAGAGTGGGACAGAAAGTAAACCCAGACAGACATGGGAGAACAACCCTCATGCACTTCCTGTCAATTTTGCTTGGACCGTAACTCTATTCTAACTAAGCCTTCATTTGAATCTCAACTACACACCTGTCAAGTCGAGTGAATCTATTTTACATATCTCGTCTCCATCACTGTGATGATATCAGTCCACAGACGTAATAACCACCTGTCAAAACAGCCTCTTTGTTGTATTTTCTGTGACAGTAGATGAGTCCAGGGACACGTTTCAACACAATAACACACAGACTCAAACATACCAATTCAATTCCAGCATTTGATGTAAAAAATAAAAGATAAATAAAGAGGGGACAGCGAACGCAGACAGGGACGGACACTCATGCAGATACATAAATCACAGAACAAATAAAAAATAAACAAAGGAAGGCAAGCCAAGGGCAGACAGAGAAGCAGATAGACAGACAGACAGACAGACAGACAGACAGACAGACAGACAGACAGACAGACAGACAGACAGACAGACAGACAGACAGACAGACAGACAGACAGACAGACAGACAGACAGACAGACAGACAGAGAAGAGACAGCCAGACAGACAGACAGACAGACAGACAGACGAAGAGCCAGTGAGACAGACAGACAGACAGACAGACAGACAGACAGACAGACAGACAGACAGACAGACAGACAGACAGACAGACAGACAGACAGACAGACAGACAGACGGAGAGCCAGTGAGACAGACAGACAGACGAAGAGCCAGTGAGACAGACAGACGGAGAGCCAGTGAGACAGACAGACAGACAGAGAAGAGACAGCCAGACAGATGGAGACCCAGAGAGACAGACAGACAGACAGACAGACGAAGAGCCAGTAGACAGACAGACAGACAGACAGACAGACAGACAGACAGACAGACGGAGAGCCAGTGAGACAGACAGACAGACGAAGAGCCAGTGAGACAGACAGACGGAGAGCCAGTGAGACAGGGCAGCATGTGAAACAGGTAGAGGAGACAGACATGTGTCGCCATGGTAACACTGAAACCAGTGAGTTAAAGAGGGAGGGAGGAAGAGAGGAGGTGGTGTGGATTGGGGGGGAGGTTAAGCAGGAGAGATATAGGAAGCATGCCGTCCCCATGGTAACACAAATGGAGTGATCCTGACAGAGAAGTGAACCACACACACACACACACACACACACACACACACACACACACACACACACACACACACACACAACACAACAGGCACATTAAGAAAGTAGGAAACCTCGTTCTTCATATCCCAGCATCCCTCCCTGCATCTCCCACCTCCGTGCACTTCATCTCCAGCCTGATTTGCATCACCGCGTTTACGTTGTGTGATGTGTTTATGAGATGCCTGAGCTCGCTTCTATGCGGCCAATTAGTGCCTCCACCATGTCATTTATGATGCTCAGACTTTGCCAAGGAGCTGCAGTTTCATCCCGGCGTGGAGGAAGGCATGTAGTTGTGGAAAAAACCCTTGACGGATGGTGTAAATTATTACAGCTTGCGGCGTTATTCTGGGTTGGATGGCGTACAAGGCAATCTGTTGTCTTATCATGTGTGTGAGACAAGGCCAGATTCCAGGATCATGGCTGAGCCAATTCGGCAAAAACAATCACATTCAATTGAGATAAAGCCTCGGTGGAAATCATGTAGCTGGGAAACTTCCCCAGAACGCTTATCAGACGCTAGTAATTACTCTTCAGCAAACACGCCAGCAGATTTGCAACTATTGTACCACTTAATCAGAGCATTGTGAGAGCAAAAAGGCTCGCGGCAAATGAGTCAAGTTGCTTGACCTGAATGTGCTCCTGACTACAATGACGGCCCAAAAAAAGAGTCGACAAACGCAGCCTGTGGATTTACACTGAGAGCTGGTAGTGGCAGCACGGCCTCAATGAGCTCATTGAACAGAACTTCATTGGAAACGGCACACGAAGCTAGCACCTAATGGCTAACAAGCTACTCCAGTTGGTGCCAAAGCTCATCAAGAGCAGCTGAGCTCAGATGGATATAACTTTGAGGAGCTTTAAAATGCTTTTGCGCCACACTATAAAAAGTGAAATGGTCACATCAGTGGCTTTGCTATTTGTTTTATTTATAAAATCATTTCAAACTCCATCAGTATTCACGTAGCTCGCATGCTCTTCAGAACACAGATTGCTACCGCAGGTATCATTGAAAATTCCCCCTTTCCCAGACGTATTCACCATTGTGTCGGGTCATTAATGCACGCTCAACTTATAATTACTATATTTCCAACAGCACTTTAAGGCGGCATAATTGCAGAGCGCGGCAGATGGCTGTTGGCTAACTGGCTTGCAGTTACGCCTAATGGCTATTTGCTATCGGTGTAAAACAGGCTAATGGTTCGCTGGCCAGCAGCTATAGCTTAAAATAGACAGCTGTCCTGTGTGGGCTCAGCCAGATCTGAAATGACTATGTGCTCCTCATTATCTGCTGCGGTGAATTCACCACACAATGATTGTCCATAAAAGCAGAAAGAGAAAGTGATGAGCATCTTTTCCTGTCAGATGTCTGAGTTCACTGGAGCTTAATTCAAAAAGGTTAATTTATGCAGAAAAAATGGACCATGTTTACCGCTAATTATAGTGGCTGTCCTCTTGGAAAATAATTATCCTTGTGAATTTGACTATAACAAATGTGAATCATTAATGATTGCATGTGGCTGCTGTTCAAAGCCAGACTACGTGATGTTTAGGCTGCACAAAACGAAATGTATACTGTTTTTGTCTGCAGTTTTATCTCCCAACTTAATGTATATTCCTTTTCAAACAAGGAGACTTATTACAAGGGATTAGATAATTGCACGGGAACAGTCAGGAAATATTTCTCAAAACCTTTGTCCAAATCCCATTAATTTCACCCAGCTCTGTCTTCTGTATAGCGGCTTTACTCTTTGTGAGCAGAACAAATCTACCAGATAGTTTCTGTGCTGTTACAAAACAGCATCTTATGGAGGCAAAGGCGCGGAAAGAGTTCAGAGTGAAAGAATCAGATTCAATTTAAGTCTGTTAAGTCATGCACTCACACTCGAGCAACTTACAGAACAAACTCTACAGAGGAGGCTCTTTATGTCGGGACAAGTTTGATGTAAGAACTTATACCTTTTTAATAATTCTAAAGAGCATAATTCTTTGGCTCCTAGTGTGCTTTGCAAAAAACCTCTCAAGAAATCAGGGTAAAAAGTAAAGAAGTTTGAGTCAGTATCAGTTATGGCGTTGATGATGCGGAGGAGGAGGAAATATACAAGAGTAGCACTAATACACAAAAGCAAGCCCATGTATTCTATAGGAGAACCTGCATTTAGTTACGACAAGTGATTAAATTAGATATACTATGAATTCCAATACGCATATGAATGCTCAGTAGAAAAACCTTAAAGATAAAAGTCACAATGACAGCCAAAAAGCTCCAGGAAAAAAAACAGAGTAAAATAAAAACTAGGGAGCATTTTGAGAGTGGATACGAGCCAAGATGCCAAACCAGGCCATGGCCGTAAAGTAGGGCAATATCCCCTTCCCCAATTTAATAATTATAATAATACATTTTATTTGTATAGCACACAAAACAACCTCAAGGTGCTTCACAATTCAATGATAGTACAGTTCAAAATGATCTACGAAACATATTAACAATAAAACGCTGGATGTAAAAAACTAGGGAGCTTAGTTTAAAAACAGAGAATACATGGTAGAAAAGAAAGCTAGGAAATCAAACCAGGAAAATCAGTAAAACGTGGTGCGGAACAGGTGGGTCTTAAAAACCGAGAGTGATGCAGAGGTCCTTGTATTTTCCTTGTCTACGATGCTTTCTACCCACCCCCTACCTAACTTCTTCAAACAAAGCCATCAATTGATCTCAACTTCACTGAAGTTTTGTGACTGCATCTCACATACTTGAGGTCCTATCAATGTGATACCTGTCCGAGGGGGTCTCCATAAACCCATCTTGCCTCAGAAAGTGAAACAAATACTTGAAATTGCCCCACTTAACTTCATGTCTTGCATCCTATTCTTCTTCCCATCTGGTCATTTGAATCTTTTAGATACATGTGAAGGGGTATAAAGCAGAGCTCTTAATTTGCTGGTCAATAGAGTGAGTTAGAATTGAAGTGAGTCGTGATTCAGGAACACATCGAGGTGCTTTAAAAATGATAAAAATCCAGTTAATGTTTTTCAAGCACACATCCAGTAGAGCCAGAATAAAGAGCAACAGTAGAGGAAGTTGCAGAGATGAAGGACCTTTCACCTTTCTACTCAAACTTTTATCCGTACTACTACTCTTACTGGGAGAAGCAGCCGGAAAATGAATGCATGGATTAGCATAAGTACACGATGTATACTTTGTAGTGTGAAGCGACTTACCCAAGCATGCTATTCAATATGCAGAAGTGCCAGAAGCAGAACGATATACTAAAAGCACAAAGTCTTTTGAGCTTTCAATCATCCAGTCAATGGAGTGCAACACACATTGACAGCAAATGACGCACATCTCAAACACAGGAGCATCTATTTTTTAAGGTTTCTTTCTGTACGTGTCAGCCCACGCACCTGTAGATCATCAACACCCACATCACCGTTGAAGACTCGCGTCACCCTATCGACATAGGTTGGTACTATTTTCAAGCACTGATGCACCTCGACGATCCATTTCTATCGTCTTCATGCACTTCCACGTTACTGTAGCAAGACTTCTTCTTCCACCTGTGTGTGCTACAGGCTTTTAAAGGACTGTCCTGTGTGCCAGGGTCAGTTTATGTGTTCCCTTAAGTGGACTTCTATGTCTAAACTCGTTTTTTATTCCCTAAACTGAAGACTAAACATCAATGCTCTAACCAGAAGGACTTCTTTTGGTAAATAGCTAAAATGTTGATTATTTTCTAGATTAATCAATACATTTTTGTCTATAAAATACTAAAAATATGTCCATCAGTTTCTTTAAGTCCAAGGTATTTTGTCATTTCTAAACCCAAAGATGTTTCTTAATAAGATCATAATCTGAATAACAGTTTACTGCCACGCATACAAGGATTTTGCTTTGATGTATGAAGCTTAAAAAAGCCATTTTTAAATGAAAAATGACTTCAATTACTGTGTTGCAGCCCCACTATGATATGAAGTCTTGTACATTTCATATCTGCACACACACACTTTCTATACCGTCAGTGTTTAGGATGAAAAATGTGAGCACTCTGCCCCCACACGACCCGTGTCGACTCATATTCTGGATCACCATGTAGCTCCGGTACTTTGGGGGAAACAGATGGAGGCCTCAGTGGTTGGAGCTGTCTGAACTCAGGGACTCCCAATCAATCGTCTCTCCCTCTCCCTGTCTCCCCGTCCGCTTCTCATTGCTCATTCGTCCTCTCCACACACTGATGGAGGTCAGGTGTGGTCAAGAGCTGAGAATGGACAATCAGGCTGCAGCCGTACCAATTATTATCACTGCAGCTCATATGTCTCCCTCTCCGCTGGCTCCACACACTACAGCCCTATTACCCTGCTCACTCTGTCTTTATCTCCTATTCACAGGGCTGAGGAGTGCAGCTATTTGATATCTTAACTCACAGTGTAGGGGATTACAGCTACACGATGAATCCCAGTAATACTCCACTACTTCGCTGTTAAGGACCCTGTTGCTGTCCTACTAGGTGATGGAGGTAATACACCAAATTAGGTCTGTCCCCTTGCTTTCAAACCTGCTAAGCTTCCTCCAATAATCCAGGAGAGCTTTTCATTGTCAGTAAATAACCTCGTTAAACCGAAAAATAAATGGACGAAGGAGGAGAGCTGGCTCCAGATTTATGGAGGAAATTAGATTCAAGCCGTGTCTCCCCCGTTTCATCATCGACACAAACGATCACTTGCTAATGCTAATGGACGAGCTAACGGTGTTAGCTAAGAGTGAGACGGACCAGCTGGCGGTTTCAGTCAGACAGAATATCTGGACTTTATTGTGCTTCATCATATCTCTGTTGAGGGATTAGGAAACGCAACATTAGCTGAAAAAAGAACAAACAACAAATTGGGTTTAAATTAATTGTTATACTTCTCTGATTTAATGAAAAACTAAATGTGCCAACTCTTACAGACTTTTCACTATTGACTTATTTTATGAGGAACCATTTGTTTCCTCACACAGCGGCTCATCATCTGAACTGAATATGTGACCAGGACGGTTCAATACCCATCCCGAGTCCTGGAAGCGCTCCCACTGACAGTCACCTCACATTGTTTATGCAGAAAATAAACAAGACTAACAACCTGAACCCTGGACGTGCCAAGCATCTCCTCCCATTTCCACGTAATGGAATGACTTTTACCAACGAGTAATTAATTAGATCTTTTAATTTAATCTGCCCCACACTGCCCGCTGCAGTGCTGTAAATTCACTTTGCTTATCTCACATTTTCTTGCTATATGTCATTTTTTAAAAAAAGTTTCTCCAAGTCCTTTTCTCCCTCTTCCTCCGTTGCTATGGAAACCTCTCTCTCTCTCTTCCTCTCCCCACTTTCCCCTCACACACTCTCTCCAGCGGCTGGTTGCATGGTTGCTATAGAAACAGACTTATTTAAAAAGAAGAGCTAAGAAATTATCTTTTTCTCCCGCTTCTCTCCCCACTGCACCCTCGTTTTCTCTCTCTCTTTTTCTTTCGCCCTCCCCCCTTTTCCTCACTTTGCCTCAATCACAAGCGAGCAGACCTACTCTTTTATTTTCCTTTTGCCCTCGCCGTACATTGTGGATTAGCACACACACACACACACACACACACACACACACACACACACACACACACACACACACACACACACACACACACACACACACACACACACACACACACAAACCTACAATCTCTCCCTTTCTTCGTCTCTCTAAGCTAAGAGAAACCCCCTCCCACCTCAAACATGCACACACACACACACACACACACACACACACACACACACACACACACACACACACACACACACACACACACACACACACATTGAAGTACTTTCCTGAATTACTTAGAAAATAGACACTTTCTTTCCTAGACACGCACGCACACGAATGCGCACACACGCACCCACACGCATGTACCTACCTACCTACACACACGCACACACACACACACACACACACACACACACACACACACACACACACACCACACACATACACACACTGTTTCTTGAAGTACTTACAAAATAGATGCACACTTGCTTTCTCTCTCTTTCTCTTTAACACACACACACACACACACACACACACACACACACACACACACACACACACACACACACACACACACACACACACACACACACACACACACACACACACACACACACACACACACACACACATTGACATCTCTCACTATCTCAAAGTGGCCCTATTTTCCTCATTTCAAGGTTCCTATTTGTATTTTGAGTTTCCACTGTGACATGTTTACATGCTTTAATGTTCAAAAGGGTAAATGTATGTCTTCACAACATTCTACAGACTTTTGGTTCATGGTAAACATATTGACATCACACTTGGAAAACCAAAGGCGGTATTAATAAAATGAATGATTTGTTTCTGTTTTAATATCCTGTTATTGCACACGCTGGCTCATGGTCACACTGTCTTTACTGAGACACTGGAATACAACAGAGCCATTGTTGTTGTTATTATTTACACCTGTGCGAATAACACCTGCTGTGAAAAAGGCAAACAAATTGAGTCAGACTGTATGAAACACACACTCATTTCCTTTCCAACACAATGTCAAATCTCCCTCTGACATGATCTCCGCGGGTGACGCTATAACTTAATTTACCACCACGGGAAGGAGAGCCGAGCAGCGTGACGTCACTGTCTCCCTGAGCGCTGAGAGTTTATCTCGGCTGCACCCGGGCATATCAGGCTTCACTGAGGGGAGATATTGTCACCCCCTGCACACCACTTCCACCTCACCCAGCCCTGCTCTCGCCTTCTCCTCGCCTCATCGAGCCTCGCCAAGCCTCGTGGAGCCCGGGGTGTTATCAGTTCCTGATAGTTATCGACTTACATTAAAACATAAGAGGGGAGAGAGGGGGAACAGGCAGATAGACAGACGGAGGGAGGGTGGAAACGCAAACAGAGTGGGTGGTGATGGATACCGGCTTTCATCATCTGTAATCGTGTTGTCCATCTCCATCTTTAAATCGCTGCTGCTCCTTTTATCACAGTTTAAAATCCACCAAAGGAATATAAATAAAGGGGATGGAGGGATACATTGAGACTTCAAAAAAGAAAAAGATGGTCGCGGAGCCCACGCAATAAAATCATTTAGTTACACAAGTTCAGCTTCTGATAAGAGAAATAAGTTTGGAAAAGCCTCCGTGGGAAAGATTGGAAGGCTAAATGTTAAATAAGTGAAAGTGGAGCCAGTGGATAGTCTGGAGCGTGTAAAAAATTAGGATTATAATCGTCACACATTGGATTCTAATAAGAGAACGTATTAAATACATGACAAACTTTTCCTTTAACAGGAGCTTTAGCTTGAGTAAGATATGTGATCTTAATAGAATTAGTAAGTGTGGTTAGACGAGGATGAAATGAATGGATTGAAATGATGTGGAAATGTGTATGGTATATCTATCATGTGGTGCACTGCAGATTTTATTTTCCTTATGCCAAATGATCTTGCAAACCAACCAAGCTTTCATATATTGCGATATTATATCAGAAGAAACTCAAGCTTCTCGCAACCATACAGCTTGCAACGTGATGACAACATGTGCAGCCAAGACAGACGTGCAAACTGAAAGCAATTACACCACAATTGGCGTACAGAAAGTCCGCTTTTTGGCCTATAATCATACAGCTTCATCGCCACACAGGCCTTCAGCCAAGCGATTGGAAACCAGTGAGGTATGTGTCGCTGTGTGCGCAGCATTACAGCTGAAACTGTCCTCTTTTCATTCATTGGTGTTATTGTTGTATCCAAAGTATACAAACCCTTAACAATGTTAAAAGCTTTAAAGGTGTCTTTGCTGAAATGTCCTTTGGACTTTACACTTGTGCTAGCATGTAACATCCCTTGATTTAAACGTTTTACTGAAAGCACGGCGTCCAAAACATAATAGTCAATCGTCATACTTGATTAACAGTCACTCAAGCAATCACATTATTGTGGGACGCTGCATAGCTACAGTGTTACATAATGAATGGGATATAAGTGCAGACACACACACACACACACACACACACACACACACACACACACACACACACACACACACACACACACACACACACAGATATTGAGCAGCATGCATAATCCAGGGCAAAGACAAAAAACGGGAACCCTTGTGCTAGGGATCTTGTAATGGATCAGATTGATTTAATTCACAGCGCCGGACAATTCCTCATTCTTAATCCTCAAGATGTCTCTGAATGGATTTTATGTGGGAGGCCCATTCAATTGTTCTCTCTCACCTCCACACATGAGACTCTCAGACGGTGAGCGAGCGAGAGAAAGCACAGGCATACAAAGAAACAGAGAGAGAGGCAGAGGGAGAAACATAAACTACCTCCACACTCGGGCTTATTTGATCTCGCAGCCCTTTTTGTTGACATTTTTCCTGGTATGAAAGCGAGGCACTTGGTGCTTTTATGCTTGCATTTCTTTGAAAGCTTCTCCTTGGAGAGGATGGCCGGTTTGGTTTTCCTACTTCCCCTTCCAAAAAAGCTGAGAAGGGTGACTCCTAGGCCTTTTATCACTTTTATTGAATACTCATGCAGAGAAAGGTCCACTTTATTTATCCTTGGAGAGCGGAGGACTCTGTCGGGGGCGGAGCTTTGTGCATTGCAGCGTGCTGCTTGAACCGGCTGTGAAATATGTTGGAAATGCCTGGAAAACTCTGGGCCCTGCGCTCCCAGGAGAGTCCCATCTATAATAGGCCCGGCTGCAAACCCTCTCCACACATAAATCTCTGCTCCCCAACCCTTGCGTTCACTCCTCTTGGCTCCTCTGCATTTCAGCCCTCATCCACCCTGCTGCATCTCCTTTATGCTTTCTTCTCCTGCACTTCCTCCTGTAATGTTTCATCCTCCATTTCGACTCCTCTGTATTTCTCCAAATGTATCGTGGTTATCACTCTTATTTCTTCTTCTCTTCGCCAATCATAAATGTGTGCCTCCCACCCTGCTCTCCTCTTCCTTTAATCCCCCTTATTTTCTGTCTTCCAGTGTTTCCTCCGTCTTTCTCGGCTGTACAAATTTCTCTCCTCCCCTTATGCTTTTTCCACCTTTTATTTCCCTTTTCCTTCCCCTCTAGTGATGCGTCCATCTGTCTCCACACCTTCTCTGCCCATCCATCTCTTCTTCGCTGCCCTCATTTTCTCATCTTCCTTCCTTCTCCCCCAAAAAACCTTCTACACTCCCCTCATCCACTGCTTTTTTCTCCTCACCTCATCTGTTTCCTGGCTTCCCTTCCTCTCCGAACCCCCCTTTTCTCCCACTCATTTCCCCACTTCCTAAACCCAAATTTCCCTCTTTTCCCTATGTCTTCTACTCCTCTATTTCCCTGTTTCCCGTCTCTCCTCCTGTTGACTCCCACTCTTCCTCACTCTTCCTTCATCTCCATGCTGCATTCCTGTGGTCGCTTCTGAATCATCCTTTGTCCTTTTTCTTCTTCTCTTCCTCTATTAATGTTTCCTCCTTGCCTCTCTGCTCCTCCTCTGAACCCCCACACACACTCCTACCCCTATATCTCCCTTTACCTTTTCTTATTTCCTCCTATCTACTCCTTCATTATCTCCTCATCCCCCACTCTTGTTAGCTCCAACTTCTTAACAGATTGCTCTCACAAACTTCCATCCTCTCTCCTCATGCTGCCTATTTCCTTGCTCACTTCCTCCATAATCCCTGTTGTCTTTCTCTCCTCTGCACTCCTAAGTATTTTCCTCCTGCTTTCATCCTCCTTGCATCTTAATTTCCATTCCTCCTACTTCTTTTACCCCTCAGCTGTCCTCCTTCCACCTGCATTTCTCTCCTCTTTTAGCTCTCTATGCTCCTCTTCATTTCTCTATCGTGCAATCATCTGACCTTATTTACACTTCGGCACCTCCCTCCTTTGTTCCTTTACCCTCTTTCCATTGATGTTTCCTTTCCTTCTTTCTTCCACCACTCAGATTATTTCTTCTTCTTCTCCTTCTTCCCCCCACCATTTCTTCCCTGATCTATCTTTACTTTCTATTTTAGTCCTCTGCATGTCTTCCTCTCGTCTGTCTCCCTATGTACTACTCTTTCTCCCTCATCCAGTCTGACATATCAGCCCGATTGACGCGTGTCAGTCTTAATACCAGGCGACACTCTCTGTTAGGATCTATCCTCTTTGGCTTCTCACTCCCATGCTCACACACACAAACACACACATCAGAGAGAGAGAGAGAATGCTGGAACTTCGCCCATGTCGCTTTAGCAGATTATCGGGGCATCGTGGTAAATTAAGAGGTCGCTAATTGGGCCGGTTATTTTATTTATTTCTTTTAATTGCTGTTGCTTGTCGCCTCAGATTCCGCTTGCCTTGACATAAGGGTATCAGATCTTTCAGGTACTGGAGGGCTTTGGGATGAGGCCCACACACACTCACACTGTTGTCTGAACCTCCACTGTGCTGTTAAACATGTCATGCCATTTTTAATTATCTTCATTTGAGTGTTCAGCGCTTTTTATTGAAGTGGATTTTTTCCTCGCCACCCAATTAGAGCAACAGAGTCAGTCAACCTTTTATGTTTGCTTTTATGGCACGATCAGTACAGTATGGCACTAATGGCCAAGGTTGGAGATTTGATTCATCCTGAGGCTGCTCATGCAGGAAATGCTCATCAGTGGTGCTTCAGATGATAAAAACCCATCGAGAAGAAAAGCGTGCTCAGTTGCCGTGTGTGTAGAACAACAGCGATAGCACAAAGTGAATTGTTGGGGCCTTGATTCAGATTTGTTGACCACGAGGTAATACCATCACATGTGGTCTAAAGATAAACCTTTTTAATCGTGCATTTAAAGGCAGGACAATACTCTGGGGCGCACATTCAGTCAAGGGACCTGGAAGCAAGATTTGACTTTCTGTTTTGTTTGTGGTTATTAAATGATCTGCAAATTAGTTTTGAAAAATACCAGAATCTTGACTGCTCAGTAGGCGCTCAGAAACCAAAAAGGCTCTGCTTTGAAACTATTTTTTAGTTGAAGTTTAGAGGCTGCTTAAGGCATCGTATTATTGGTAGAAATGCAACAAAACATTATCCAGGAATCCAATTTAAGTACTTCACTCATAAGTTCAAAAACAGCAAAACACGGCACAGTGGTTTATTATATTAGAGGGTATGAATGCACTCTGCTGGAAAGTTAAAATGTACAACGATCAGGAAGCAAGCAGAAAAGACTATGTATTCGTTTACAAATTAAACTACTGTTCAACGCAATTGATTGGTCAACTGCTTACTGTTCGATGGAGGTTTTTTGACAGGGGGGGGGGGGGGAATTTACAAACACTACAGGAAAGGGAAAACCCCCAAAAGCATAAAAGGGCCTCTTTAAGAAGTTGGATTTTCTTTCGCAGATTTTCAAAAGTTCTCTGTGTTTCTTCTACGTCGATGTGTGGTTTTATCCAATCCAATCCAACTTTATTTATATGGCACATTTAAAAACAACAGAGTTGACCAAAGTGCTTCACATCAATCAAAATATAACAAAGCAGCATAAATACATTTAGACAAAACCGATAGAAAAGCATGAGACACTAAAACCATACTTGTAGCCACAAGAAAACACAACAAAATTGAAAACATAGCCTTCTTAAAAGGGGTCTGCAAAAGCACGGGAGAACAAGTATGTTTGATATAAATAAGATGGCAGTGTTTTTTAATGCAGGGCTACTGTGGGTCTGAACCTGACCTTAAGGAAGGGCCCTGTTTAAAACACTACTCCACAGAAAGTAGATTACGCTCCGATGGATCTTATCAGTTTAATTTGTGGACCTAAAATCCCCAGGGAGCATACACAATGCACAAAGAGCCGTGTTGTGTTGGGAGTAGGAGCAGGGGTGTCGACAAGGGGGCAAGGTTTTCGCCCTGGGCAAGAGACCGGGTTAATAAACCCAAGCAACAGTGGGTAGCCCCTGCAAAACTGCTGAATTAGTTGGAAATTATATAATCTCTCTTATGAAACTAATGTGTCTGAAACTAAAAATAAGTCTTTCTGTTCTTTCTTCATTTCTCTCATACTGCCTGTGCTGCAGCACCTCTGTTCACCCTCTGTCTGAAACCAGAGCCCAGTCTGCTCTGATTGGTTAGCTGGCCGGCTCTGTTGGGGTTGGTCAACCGCTTGGAGATGTCCCGCGTCTTAGTCTATCACGGACAATGCATTGGAGCGCTAGCCAATAGGAGCGAAAGTGTTACGTAGTGATATCACTATGATATAGGAGTTAACTAAAGAGACCAATGGCACTGTTTCAGGCAGGGGGGGAGGGTGTTGTGTGGGAGAGAAACTTCCTCTAGGAGAGAACTTCAGGATTTTAGCCTTTGCAGACCATTTACATGCACTAAAACCTCTATAACACTCTACAGTAATGAGTTGTGATTAGTCTAACTGAAGTCTCTCGGTCATGCAGTTCAAAGTATATCTGAAGGCTGCAGAGTGAAAGGCAACTTGCAACAGATATTGAATAATGTTTGACACATTTTCAAGAACTTTAAGGAAATTCCAGTTTTGTGACGTAGCAGTTCTAGAAACATCCTAACAGATTTCCTGAGGAACCCTCAATGCCCCCGGAGCCCATTTTGGTGTAAACCTCTGCTGATGTAATCCATCAAACATTGATGGTCCAGCTGGGTTGCTGTTAAAGAAAAGACTCAAGACAACAGGGCCTCCTCTTTCTCTCTCTTCCTCTCTCTGCTTCCTAAGCGCCCTTGCTCTGTTTATCCTCAAACATCCCCTCTTGTCAACAGATTAGGCCTGAACCCCGCTGTCTCTTCCTTTCTTCGTCTCC